>NC_064922.1:598471511-599721511 GCF_023897955.1 Schistocerca gregaria | reverse complement strand
ATTACAGTGATACGTACATATGTACATACATAAGTAGGTCCTTTCGCGATCGCCATTTTAACGGTCGCTTTTTATTACTATTTATTATTGTTGGGCTTTGAAAAATGTATTTAATTTTATATTATTCTGGCTTTTAATATGTTTGAACTTAAATGCATGTCTGAATCAAATTAAAATTATGTTTGACGAAGTAAGTCGTCAATTAAAGCAAGAAAATTACGTAATTGAAAAATTATTTAAAATATATTTAAATATTGAAATTTGAATGTAATTTGCCAGATGTTACCTCCATTTTTTTTATCTAGGCCCTTCTACCGGGATTGTGTATTGGCGAGTACAATTTTGGAACGTCATTTACGAAAAAAAGATATCTGACTTCGTTTTGTGAAAAGTGAAATTTTAAATGCAGGTTCTATTCTGAAAGCAAATATAACGTATTATACGGACTGGCGCCGTTAATATGTGAAATTCACTTAGAGACATCCCCACATAAAGTAAGCCGCATTTAATTATCAAATTCATGAAAAAAGCCTGAGGAAGAAAGGTAATAACAAACACAATGAAATTAAGTAGTTATTATGCAAAGTGAGCAAAAATAATAAAATCCCTAGGTAACATAGACCAAGCAATATATTTTATGACCGTACTAGACAATGCCTGAAAAGTAAGAGAGAACAAAAAAGTTGCGAGTCCTTGTTCGCTTAAATTACACAGACAATCCAATTACAGAGATATTAATTTCATTGTAATCGCAGTGTGTATAGTCAGCGATAAAATCGTCTCATCGCTAATGCGCGACAACACACAGTCACGAAATCCGCTAACACTTGGGGAAACATTACAAGATGATTTAGAATAACGGGTTATTCTGGTTGAATTAACGCCAGACTGCTGCGAGATAGAAACTCCAGCTATGAGGATACCGTATCAAGCCAGGAGGCCGCAGCGTCTCAGAGGCCACGGCGAGAGAGGAAGCGTCGCGCCGCCCGCACACGTACATAGCCGACGCGGGCGGAATACGCCCGATGAACCGGTGGGTAACAGGTAACACTCCGGGGCAAGCAAGCAGACATACAATTCATGCTCAGACCACGACAAGAAACCACGAGAAGAAAACGAATGTGAGCGTCACCCCAAGCTCCACCCCAACCTTACGTAGTACAACAAGAATATCACAATAAGAACTACTAAGAGCATTAACCGGTTAATCTTACAATATGATATAACAACAAGTTAATATGATAACTAAGAAATCACCATGTTCTCAGCTCAAACATTTACAACAGTAATTGTAATTATAGCAGTCAATATAAAATTTTTTGAGAGGGGAAAACTCTCACCAGAGTTATTGAACTTAATTAGCGAAATGAGTCCAGATTCACTGGTCCACTAGCGTTTGCTTACCACGGCCGAAGGCAATTTTATAATCGTTAAATTAGTGTGGGAAGCAACAACTTCCACTACAAATAAGACTCAATTTCGACCTCAGTGATCACTACTTCACGTGGGGACCTACAATATATAATTAATTTCAGGCCTAAATGACAAGATAAAGAGACACTGAATAAGTTGCAACTAAAAGAAATTGTAAAACATATCAAATATTGCACTCAGATAATTCCAAACAGAAGCACAAAGGGTAAATTTAATACTTGAAACAGAGTGACACAGAACCACAGGCAGTCGAGCAAAGCAGGAGCAACTTCGACACGAGACACATAAGTGAATCAAGTAACGAGTACTTTATCCCGCAAGGGCAGAACAGACGGCATCAGAAAATGAACAGCATTTCAACACTCACATCAGCAACTACGCCTCCTCAATCAAGGGTAAACAAGCTGCGTCAACATACGGCTCGAGTACTGCCGACCAACACAACTCTACCGACCACTGGCCGCTTAGACAAGCGTGTGCCCCTACGCTCCGTGACCAGCTCGCTGTACGACACACGTGCCTCTCGTCTCTCTCTCTCTCTCTCTCCCAAACTGCGAGCGACTATTTGCCCACGTGGTCAACAACCCGCTCCCAGAGACTACAACCCAAAACTAACAGCCGAGCGACTAGGCGTGGACGGATAGCGCCAGCTGGCAAAGATGTAAGGATGTAGAACGAGCCGACACGGTTCAAGCACCTAGAAACCAACTTTCAAACTTCTGCGTCGCCTTAGGAAAAAATTACGGGGTTTCGTGACCCTTTAATTGTGCTGTGGAGTATACTTCCTGGACTCCGTTCCTCCAGTCAAACAAGAAGAAGCTCAATATCTGCTTCAATAAAGGCATTAAAATCTTTCTGTCTAAAGATTGATCCTGCCTCCTGTAAAGTGCATCAAAAATGAAATACCTGTAAACAGCAAAAATCAAGAGGTGTGTATCGAGAGCTGGTGGATAAAAAGTGAAATACAGAGTATTATTGCATGGCAGTAACAATCCTCAGAGATATGAATTGCAAGTGAGAGCTTAATTTTACCTGAATAGAATACCGATGTTCATTTTCTTGTGAGGATACTGGGAAGCAGCTTTTTACTTGCAGAATACGTTGCTTCCAAATCTATGCGTGTTGCAGTGGAATACTGCCATGGTCTATCTCATATGGCTTCCAGTTCGCACAGTGGAAAAAGACTTGATTAACCGAAGTGTGAATGTACACGGTATTATTGAATAAAACTGTCGGATACACTAAAGACTACTTTGTGTTGTTGTTATCCTCTTCAGTCCAGAGACTGGTTTGATGCAGCTCTCCATGCTGCTCTATCCTGTCCAACCTTTTTCATCTCCCAGTACCTACTGCAACCTACATCCTTCTGAATCTGTTAAGTGTATTCATATCTTGGTCTCCCTCTACGAGTTTTACCCTCCACGCTGTCCTCCAGTACTAAATTGGTGATCCCATCTCTTGATGCCTCAGAATATGTCCTATCAAGCGATCCCTTCTTGTAGTCAAGTTGTTCCACAAATTTCTCTCCTCCTCAATTCTATTCAGTACTTCCTTATTAGTTATGTGACCTACCCATCTAATCTTCAGCATTCTTCTTTAGCACCATATTTACAAAGCTTCTATTCTCTTCTTGTCTAAACTATTTATCGTCCACGTTTCACTTCCATAATGGCTACACTCCATACGCTCAAATACTTTCAAAAACGACTTCCTGACACAAATCTATATTCGATGTTAATAAATTCCTCTTCTTCAGAAACGCTTTCCTTACCATTGCCAGTCTATATTTTATATCCTCTCTACTTCAACCATCATGAGTTACTTTGCTCCCCAAATAGAGAAAGTCATTTACTACTTTAAGACTACACACACTGCGTAGCATTTTTAAATCAACACGTCGCAGTGGCCTTGTTGAAGTAACTAATGAGATTTCAGGTGACTAGGTGAGCTGAAATACAATTTCTTCTGAAGTTCTAAGAAGTATTTCTCCAGTAAGGTGATAAAAGCCTTACGATAACTCTGCGTACAACACATCTGAATAGGTTTGAAGCCATTTTCCACCTAAGTAGTGGGGCAGGTAACTACTGGCAAGCTTACAGAAATCATGCAACACTAAATGATGTATTATTCGTATGGGAAGGTTAGGGTGAATGATTAAACTGTCCACTGGCCTTTAAAAGCATAGTTTACTAGTAATTAAGTGCTACTGTAAATAATTCCAGAAAAAAATCGCATTGAAGTCGTCGATACCCAAACTGATGAATGAGAGACGGTTCACCACGATTCAAGAGACTGATCATGAAAGGATGTGAGAGAAGCAGTCTGACTTTGTCTTTGACGTCTGTACCTTTGGAGCTCATTATCACTGGTAAAATCTCAATGTCCAACGTTCGGCTCTTATTGGAACATCCTTCACTGAAAGGCAACAATAATACTAAGTTGTCAAGCGATGTGATTTTATTGGTGTATCTCCATAGAGTAAAAGCTTTGAATCTTATTGAGAACGGTAGCAAAAACATATAAATTTTTGTGAATAGAGCAGTCTAGATCCGTTAATTATTCCTTTATTTACGATAGTGTTTCGGCTACTGCCCATCTTCTTATCCACGATTAAGATTGAAGGAGCATCAGAATTCTTCTTTTGCTACTGCCTTATTCCTGCATCGTGCTCAGGGTCGGCAGGGTTAAGGACGGATTTGGCATGGTTAATTTTAAAGGGTGGCCGGATGTCCTTCCTGCCGCCACCCCATACCCCCTAGGACAGAATCAGTGTACGCCAGCTATCTGCAGCCATTGGAAATAATGAAACAGTGTGAATAGGTTTCAGATGTCTGAGGGTCGTGTAACTGAGGCGGAACGCGGGGACCAGCCTCGTATTCACCTAGTGGGATGTGGAAAACCGCATAAAAACCACACCCACGGTGGCCGGCACACCCACCCTCGCTATTAATCGGCCAGGAGGATTCGATCCGGAGCTGGCGCGCCTACCCGAGTCCAGAAAGCAGCGCATTAGTGCTCTCGGGTAACCTGGCTGGTCAAAGGAGCATCAGAAGGAGACAGGTTAATTATAAATTAACAAATGACAAAAGATTGAAAAATTGAAAAGCTAGTATTTACTCGCTTAAACTTAGAAGTTCTGTGTTTCCGTGCAAGAGTAACTTCTTAATTCCTTTCTTTTTGTCGCCTCCATATGTGTAGTTAACACATCTCATTCTCTCGTTCCTTTATTCTTAACAGATATCAGAAGATGACATTAGTGACCTACACATCTTTATTTGTAGAAAATCCACAATGATTGCCGACTCACGAAGGAAATTTATTTCATTTATTTATAAGGCTACGAATTTTGTTTTTACTGATTTTCATTTTCTCCTATACACAGATTTTGCACTTTGGAGAAAGTACGGGGGCGATCTGTAAAGTGAAGCCTCTGAATTTGTGTGAAAGCTCTTGGAGATTTTAAAATAAAATATACATTATTAAAATTCTAAATCTTGGCCTTCATGTCCATATATTTATTTCTCAACTTAGTCATATATCCACATATGTCTCCCAACGAGAAAGCCGACCGCTGTGGCCGAGCGGTTCTAGGCGCTTCAGTCCGGAACCGTGCTGCTGCTACGGTAGTAGGTTCCAGTGCTGCCCTGGGGCCGGGATGTGTGTGAAGTCCCTAGGTTAGTTAGGTTTACGTAGTTGTAAGTCTAGGGGACTGAAGGCCTCAGATGTTAAGTCCCATAGTGCTTGGAGCCATTTGAAACAACGAGAAACCAGTTTGTTGATACCGTTACTGTAGAATGTTCGACATTGTTGACGAAGCCACACCTCACCACCGTTTATACCACTTCATCACTATCAAAGTAAAGTCCTTGAAGGTGTTTTGAAAAGAGAGCAAACTCGGATGAGGCCTACTCGTGGCAGTATGGAAGATAACCGATGACGGTGACCCGAAGGCATCAGATTGTTGCAGATGCGGCAGCTTCCGTGGGTAATTTGTGATTGTCATGCTGAAGGAGAGGATGCCATATGTGGATGAACTCTATGAATTCGAAACTCGATTACAGCACGCCGTCTCTAGCGCACCTACATTGGTAGGTTACATACCGCCATCTTATATGCTACGATTCGGAGCGCTCTAGCTTCAGAGGGATACTAAAATGGAGACATGAAGAATAAAGGTACAGAATGATGATAACACTTGTTTCATCTAATATCTCAAAGAGTTTTCACATCAAAAGTTCCGAGGGATTAACTTTCGGCATGCTGTCGTAACTATCGTTATATTAAGCATACACATAGTAAATACATCTCTGTGCAGTACGGAGAAGATGATAATTCGTCTTGTGGTGTCAGTTCCTTCTGTAATTTCTTATAATCTGTTAGTTCCTGCGTAAGAAACACTGTGGAGATTGTAGCAGTTCGCATAGTTTACCCAACAGATTACCGCGGATACAGCGTCGCTTTCCTTCTAGCGACATAAATTTTAATTTACCGAGTGTGTCCGTCAGTTTTTCGTACGAGCCACACACATCTGGCAGTCTTAGCGGAACATATTTGGAGTTCTTCGATGTCTTTATCCTTACCAGATAAGAAGATTAAGGTATTAATTTTGATTACGTAACTGAATCTTCTATAGGGTTTCCTTAAGAGTTGAACTGCAATATTCCAAAATTACTTACAAGTATTGGTGACGGCATTGTCTCCAAATGTTAACGGACATCACCGTGGTGCATCAGATATGTATAAGTTCAGAAACGTCAGAGCACTGTTGTTGCAGCTGGAAGCTTCTTATTTAAGCAAGTGCTGGAAATCGTACTCTTTTAGCTTCCTGTGGGTTAGTAATAATCAACGACAGTAAATGTTTCTACAGTATGTAGGTTAATATTAGGAAGACATTTGCACTAGGACGCACACGTGATGTCAGTTGTAGGGCTGGCGGATGATAAGCATATCTGCTGGAAGGCTTCTGGGTAAGTGAGGGTCGTCTGTCAATTAATCTGCTTATCAGTTAAAAATAACAAAACGAAAGTCGAAGCTTTAAATTCCATGTTTGAGGAATCGTTCACGCAGGAGAACTGTGCAAACATGCCGTCGTTTAACCAGAGAACAGATTCTTGTACGGACTACGTGGTAACAGGCATCCCAGGCGTAGAGAAACAGTTGAAAACAAATAATTCGCCAGTTCCTAATGGAATCACAATTCAGATTCACAAAGCGTACCCTACTGGATTGGCTTCTCTCGCCCAGTGGAAAGCCCCAAAGTGGCTGGAAAAAAGCGCAGATCACTCCAATATGCAAGAAGGGCAAAAAAAGGACCCGAAAAATAGCAGACCAATAGCTCTAACGCCTGTCTACTGCAGAACCCTTGAACATATTGTCTATTCGAATACAATAAGTCTTTTTGTGACCGAGAAACTTAAGTTCTCAAATCAGCATCATTTTTGGAAGCATCGCTCGCGCTAGCTTCAGCTTGGTCTTTTCTTTCACAATATACTGTGAACTATGGATGAAGGACAACACGCAGATTCAATATTTCTAGATTTCCGGAAAATACTATTTGACACGGTGCCCAGTACATACTGTTAGCGAAGGTGCGAGCATGTGAAATAGGTTCCCAAGTATGTGAGTGACTCGAAGACCCCTTAAGTAATAAAACCCAGAACGTTGTTCTCGACGGCGAGAGTTCATCAGAGACAAGGGTATTGTCTGGAGTGCTCCAGGGAAGTGTGATAGGACCGCTATTATTTCCTATATAAAGAAATGCTCAGCGGACAGGGTGGGCTGTTGCTGATGCTGCTGTGATGGACGAGAAGGGGTCGGAGTTGAGTGGCAGTAAGAGGATACAAGATGACTCAGACAAGCTTCTCGTTCTTGTGATGAATGGCAGCTAGCTCAAGATGTAGAGAAATGTAGGTTAATGTGTAAAAGTAGGAAAAAGGAATTCGTAGTGTTCGTGGGCAGCATTAGAAGTATCCTGCTTGATACTGTCATGTCGTATAAATATCTGAGTGTAACGTTGCAAAGCTATGTGAAATAGAACGAGCATGTGAGGGCTGTGGTAGGGAACGCGAATGGTCGACTTCAGTTTATTGGGCGAATTATGGGAAGGTTTGGTTCATCTGTAAAGGAGACCGCATGTAAAACACTACTGCGACGTATACCTGAGTAGCGCTCTAGTGTTTGACATCTATACGTGATCGGATTTAAGGAAGACATATAAGCATTTCAGAAGCGGTAGTTTTGAACAACACGCAAGTCTTACAAAGATGCTTCGTTGGTATCCCTGGAGGGAAGGCGAAGTTCTTTTAGAGGAACACTATTGAGAGAATTTAATGAGCCGACATTTGAAGGTGACTGCAGAACGGTTGTGCTGCCGCTAACATACTTATTCGTAAGGACAACTAAATAAGACACGAGAAATTTGGGCTCAAAGGGATGCCTATATAAAGTAGTTCTCCTGGCTCTATTTGCTTGTGGAACAGGAAAGGAAAGACTTGTAGTGATACAGGTTACCATCTGCCACGCACCGTGCGGTGGCTTGAGTGTATGTAGGTGTAGCTATAGATGTAGACCATAATGCAACCACTAATAGAAAAGCAAATACTACAGTAGACACCGAACCACTCCGCTGGGGTCGTAGTACGTCTGTATCACCGATAATAATGCATAGTATACATTTTCATGCTTCAAATGGTTCAAATGGCTCTGAGCACTATGGGACTCAACTGCTGTGGTCATCAGTCCCCTAGAACTTAGAACTACTTAAACCTAACTAACCTAAGGACATCACACACATCCATGTCCGAGGCAGGATTCGAACCTGCGACCGTAGCAGTCGCACGGTTCCGGACTCCGCGCCTAGAACCGCGAGACCACCGCGGCCGGCATACATTTTCATGGACCCTGAAAAATTGTTGTAGATAGCAAATCGACTTTGCTCCAGAAGTCCTGTTAAATAAATTTAGACGAGTAGGCTACTAGAAAGATTGATGAAATTCTACTGAATCCACCGTATAACTCGCATCTGGATAGTTAGACTAATATAGAAGGACGTAGGTCATGTAGAGCAGCATAGTGATTTCCTTTGCTCCAAAGGCCACTGGAATATAATGGAATAAAAAAGAAAATCACCAATGTTCGTGATAAGTAGTCCCCGCCACACAATGTACAGCTGGTTGCGGAGTATACATGTAAATGTGGGTGTTACAGGATTGTATATAAAAGACTATTACTGATACGATTACAGTTTTTTACGCAACGGTCTTCTACATGGTAGTGTTACTTTTCTCATAAGAAACACGTTTTGAAACTTAAGTTAGCAGTATTGATGTTCTGAATGTATGTTGCTTGGTAGGACAGTATCGCTTGTGATCCAGGTTCAGCGTAATTTTAGAGAAATAATTGAACACAACAGAGCCAACATACAGGACGACAAAATTATTCTTTCCTAAGTTTAGGGAAACGATTAGCGTTGGAAACAGTAAACTGCCAAGTAGTCGGTGTAATGATGAAAACGTGGAGCATGTCTACGAGTTCATCACTACAGTGCTGATAAATCCTTTACCTGCAGATTGATTTTCTAAGGTCAGCTTTCCAAGATCTTAGATGAAACTAACTGCATTTACATTTGTATAAAATTTAACATTGTCACATAGTCACCTAGAAAGTACAGGGTTTGCAAATAGTATCCTAGGAAATCAGTTATAAACTCCTGGGACCTTTCTGAAACAATAAAGTATTCCTGTCTGGCCAAGAACGGTTTCGCCAAATCTTAACCTAATATCGAGATTATTTCTTAACGATGGCGAGGAAGAATACTCTTATCAAATCTGTCAAAGCAGCGATAATGCTAGATCTCGTTTCGAAAAGTAATTCACATATAAGTGTTGCCATTGGTTTCCCACAACACAACGTTATTAAGTTTCAGGAAATTTGTCGTTTAAAACTTATGCAAGATATCGACACTTTTCCAGTAGCTGATAGTGTTTGAATGTGAGACTTTTCTATTGTATGGTTGATACTTACAGAATACTGTGTTAATGTACTATTGTTTTCTTCAAAAGCAAAATATTGCATTTTAATGAAATTCGTTACTTTTTGAAAATAGTTAAGTGATATAACAATGGTCACTATCTGTTGTAGAACTTGTCGAAAACGGAGCGAGCTAGTTGCCAACAGTGAAGATCAAAACTGGCACCAAAGCAATTTTCCTTGCATTGTTTTGTCAGTATCGCATAACTGGATCCAAATTTAGCTGTGTCGGCTATCCTGAGACAGGAATTTAACAATCTTGCAAGTAGTATTCGAAAAAAACAGTTTTACTCTAAACATTAGCGTGTATTGTATCATTGTAGTCCCTTCCAGATGCGTCTGACTTCGTCACAAATGTATCATCACCCTTTCCAGAAAAGATAGAAAGTACAATTGTTCAAAGTTTTGGTTGTTGAGATAATAGTCACAAATCATGACAGGCGAAGTGTATGCGCAGTATCATTTGCAGCCATCTTGTTCCGGGCATACTAATGTAAATCAGACGCTAGAGATGATAGTGTTACAGGACACACTGTACACAATTAGTATGAAAAACTGGAACCCTGTGAACAAAAATATTAATACGGCAACATATCTACTACAGCCTGCTCCGCTGCCACGTTTAGTCACCGAATAACAGAACAATGTTCCTTAACTGTTTGCTGTGTGATTCGCTCTTTTGGTCCCGTCTTACAGAAATATGTGTTTGTGATCGTACGTAAAGTTACCTTTCTTTCTTCAGAACAGCCATCCTCCAAAGACGGGAACTTAGTTGTCAATGAACGCCAACGTATAAATCAAGTTTATTTCAAGTTTATTTGAAATCAAGTTTATTTCATGGACTCTATAAAAAGAACACGTTGAGTTGAAATGTTTCTTAAACACTGATTTCTTAGAACCAAACAAAAGTTGTGTCAATAATAAATAACAATTATTGGCAGGATATGGGTAAAAAGTATGACACAAGCTAACCACCCATCCATGATTAATCGCTGCAGCGCGCTGGATGATACATAAATTGCTGCCGTGTTAGTTTACTTCATAGCTAAATAAAGGCAGTTACTTTACTGCTTGGACTTAACTGACATATTTTATCCTTTTACAGGTACAGTCTGAACGAAACAGACACTGCCTTCCAACACTGGGACCAGTTTCGGTTCGTATGTCGTTAGCATAATTTTGCATTGCATTTCTTCAAAGCTGATACACGTTCGCCCTCAAATATATACTATCTGTTGGTGACGTAAGCATTATTCCATTGTGTACCTGCCTTTCCATCCTCTCATGCTTCTTTAACTTGTGTGTAAATACCTTTAAATGTCATTGTTTATCATATTTTATTCTCCATGTGTAAATTAAATAGATTTCATCAGCTAACATTTGCACAATTCAAGATGTTATTACTTTTAATCTAGTTTTCTGAACATTATTTCCACTTTCCCACTTTACCAGGAAACGGGATATCAAGGTCGCTTCTTTGGCAGTTCGTCCTGCACGTCAGTCTGTCGTAGTCGTATTGTGGCAGGATGCGCTCACGACAGATTTCTGTACGTAGACGGACGTTGGGGCTGAAGGTGTAGTGACAAACTTCCGCCCCAGCAGTTGTAGCGATTGGTTACACGGTTGTTCACTTGGGTGCGCTGCACTGCGTTTACATGTTGTGTAGCCGACGCGGTGGTCTCGCGGTTCTAGGCGCGCAGTCCGGAACCGTGCGACTGCTACGGTCGCAGGTTCGAATCCTGCCTCAGGCATGGATGTGTGTGATGTCCTTAGGTTAGTTAGGTTTAAGTAGTTCTAGGTTCTAGGGGACTGATGACCACAGCAGTTGAGTCCCATAGTGCTCAGAGCCATTTGAACCATTTTTCATGTTGTGTGTTACTCCTGGCGTCTCGCTTAGCGTCTGCTACAGGTCTGTGTTACGCGAAAAGTGCTAGTATTTATACTTTTTTAAGTAAGTGAAAGAGTACCAGCTACAGTTACAACTTAGCCCCGGAAGGATACTGTTAAACTTGAAGTCTCCAACAACGACAGATCAACAGATTTCTAAATTCGGCTGCTATGTACTCGAAATTAGCACACAGACTGTGTGCAATTTTATGTTGACAAGTTAGCTTACTATTTCTAACGTAGTGTTCGAGCGAACAATACGTGAATGTACTGGAAACACTGAGATAACATTATGAATAGGCTCTGTCTCGAAGTTGTGCATTAGTCACCTCCAGGGCAGAATGACAAATGCTCATGTTCCGGGCCTGAAATTCTATACATATACCGCCTGACAGAAAAAGTTAACCAACCAGTAGTGAAGGAGGAAACGAAACGAGACTTCACGGCTTGAGAGTGTATGTGATGTTATTTGAGTGATTAATAAAAATAGATTCAGATGTACAAAGAACTTAGCATTATGCATCCAATAATCAGTACATTATTATTGTTTATTTCCATTCTGATTTTTTAATCTGTTACCTATGTACAAGAACAAAATATTTTATCATGATTTCAAATGTATTAGTGTAACTAAGCATTGTGGTGTTCGGGAAAAAAACTACATAGAATATATACATCAAAATAACAATAATAATAATTAAATTGAGTATTCAAAAATAAATCTCTACATATTGCCATTTGGAAGCCTAGCGCAGAAATATATGATCTTCTAGAATCCAGGGCGGCACACGCTACTTGTCTACTAAACCTTGTAGCATTAGTAGATCACAAGTTTTGTAATTTATAATTCTGGTCTACACCATTATACAACAGCGCACCATACAGCGCTACACACTATACAATACTATCCAAGTGTATTTGATATCAGAACCAAGCTGAAATTGTAATTTGTTTAGTTCGTTGGCTGCTGGGGCACTGAGGAGCATCTCGCGCTTCATAGGAGCTCAGCTGCTGTGCCTCCCAAGATGTAGAGATTTGAAGGTGCTGTCAGGATCTCAGAAAATCCTTCCTTGTCCTCTCCGAGGCTCGTCTCCTCACTGCTTCCTGAATGTTGTTGTAGGCGGATGAATGTCATGGTGCGTCTCGTTGTCAACATGGCCTCTTCTTCGTTGTCTCTCAACCACGTAGGCTTGCAGTTGATGAGCTGATATTTTAGCTGTTGGCGAGTTCACTTTATGTCACAGTACCTGATTCCTTATCATGTTGTTAGCTGGGATATGGACAATGTCCCGACTCGCAGGGTATAGCTACCTCGGTCGGAAGGAAGTATGACATTTTTGTTCTTTCTTTTGTTTTAGGAGGGAACTTGTAGGTTCTCATCCCTGATTCTGCCCTGATATCTTGCCATTATCTATCAATGCATGCCTTTATTTCCTTATTTGGTACAACTCTTGCACCCAGTATCGCCTTTACTTTACCATATTCGCCATTTTTCAGCCAATATTGTGCACCTTTATTACTGCTAGGTCTAGAGGTAGCAAGCATAGTATCACCAGAAGTGGCTCAGTCGCTGTTGATCTATATGCGCCTGACTGGCAAGAGTACACTTTTATGTGCTCGCTGAAGAACCTGTGCTATCCTTACATTTCTTGCTCCATCAGCCGAGGCGCCCCACCTGTAGCCCTCAGTAGCGAGTGAGACTGCGTTGTGGTACGTTCTGAGTGTACTTACTAGCGACTGAAAACTTCTTTGGGCAGTTTTTGCCATTTTGCTTAGAATTTTAATGCCTCTCTAGTAGACGATTTCTGCATGTGCCTGGAATCTTTTCGGTATAACGTTGCACCCTCTCATGTCTGAATGTATCCACTGACTCTATTGGAAGGGTGTCATGAAGCCGCTGAATCCTCTCCTGAGGCTAGTTGACTCACAACTGTAGCTGGTCATCAATATCCTAATATTGGTACGAAGTTGGAGTTGACATCTGAGCTCGTCTTTATTGGGAGGAGGATGGATCTTAGTGTTTAACGTCCCGTCGACAACGAGGTCATTAGAGACGGAGCGCAACTCGGTTGAGGGAAAGATGGGGAAGGAAATCGGCCGTGCTCTTTCAAAGGGACAACCCCGCATTTGCCTGAAGCGATTTAGGGAAATCACGGAAAACCTAAATCAGGATGGCCGGAGACGGGATTGAACCGTCGTCCTCCCGAATGGTCTTTATTGGGGACGGATCTGGGAATCCTTCTGGCCACAGGAGTACCTCAACATAATACAGACAGTCATAGAGACATGTGCCATGTGTGCAAGACCATTGTACTGTTCCACTGACTCTTATGCATGAGAAGTAACACATGAGATCGGAGGACGTCCATGTTATACCGTCTGATGGACCTGAAACAGTACCAGCCATGGCTTAAGTCATGTGTGATGGCGCACCACCCCATGACGCCAACAGTAACTACGCTGCGGCTCTCCAAATTACTAGAAGAATGAGGCTCTCACCAGTAACCGATGTACTCGCTAACGGTTCATCCAGGGCAGTGCAGAACCACGATTTGGCGCTGAACACAGTGCAGCGCCATTCATCAGCTCTGCTTGCTGTTGGTCTCCAAGCCATGGTGTGGGATGAAATATTCTCGGATGACTGGCGCAGGGCGTTACAGTGTGAGTGGTGTACAATATGGCGATCCTCCCTTGTGGGTCAGACGCGTCGAGCGGAATCTTGATGACGAGTATGCCTTCTTTCACGTTGCAATGCAATCCAAGACAGGGGAACTGTCACATCTGAAAGCCAGAAAAATCTGTACCATTTACGTGCATAAAGAGTAAATAACTTACAGAATTGTTTGATAGCGCAGTGAATGTGTATTTCAGTTTCATTCACACCTAACACCGTTAGTTCCCGACATACCCGTCAGGTGGCCTGTGCAATTTGAGTTATTCCAACAGTCATCAAGGCATCCTATAACGGTGCAGAGTGTGCGCAGCGTTGCTTATGGTTTCATGAAACCAGATCATTTTGTACATTTCGGAGACATTTCAGGCCTAAATATCGCAAGCCACCACCACAAAAACTAACTGTAATTAAATGGTACAATCGTTTCACCGAAACTGGCTGCCCCATTATACAATACCTTCATTGGAATAATTCTTTCACGCATGCCACCTATCGGAAACGTTGGGAATTAACAGTGTTAGGCGGGAATAGATATACTAGTTTCAGTGCTATATCAAACATTTTTTTAAGTTATTCACCTTTTTCACGATTAAAGTTTACTTCTGTATAACTAATTCATAAACAGTATATTTCATGATTTGCATAAGTAGGGCGTTCATGTGAGGAATGAATAACTGATATTAGAAGCAATTTTAAACATTCCTGACAGCAGCAACCGTAAATAAATTTTCAGTGATTAAAGTGTACAGTCAACGGGTAGCGTAAGTTTATCGAAAAGAACCTTGATCACGTTACAATATCACTAAGGGTAACTTCTCCAGAAAGGAAGTCATATATATTAAATGATTTTAAAATTGTAAACGTACATGATCAGCTGAGAAGCTTAAGTCAGAAAGCAGAAAATAACGAATACAGTCCTTCATTTTTACTGTTTCAGTGGAGAACTTCATTCCATATTTACTGCTGGTTGACTTGAGGTTCTTATCTCTTCATGTATGTTTATAATTTTAATGTCGTGTAATTTATGTGACTTTCCTTCTGTAGAAGACACCCTTAGAGATATTGAAATTTGGTAAAAGTTTTACAATAAACCTACTGGTTGTGTATTTTACTTACTGAAAAAAGTGGTATTTGAAGTTTTCACGTTTTCTGTTTTATTATTTTCCGCAGGTTCATTGGTAACGGGTGTTCCGGAATAATGAAGCCTGTTTGAATGATACCTAAGAAAGAGAAGTCCGATTTGCACTCGTTCATCTTTTAGTTTTTAGTCAGCAATACGCTAATCGTTTTTAATTAGTTGTTATTTATAATACTAGTTCTAGGTTTGAGGCTGGTGATTAGTATATCATAAAGATAGCTAATTTGACATTCATTCGACAAATTCCTTCATATTTGTGAATCCACGATGAATTCCTTATCAACTGCTGCTCGCACTCGTTTCCTTTGCTTAGCGTGGCAGCTCTTGACACTTCCTCTGCGGACTAATAGGTACAATATATCCATTGGTTTATCGCGGCTATAAATCACTTGTCCTCGAGTTCTTGTTCCATGTCCATTCCTTGATAACTTATTCAAAACGAATTAGTCTCTGGGAGCAGGACGGACATCCCAAGGACAACAGGCTCCTCTCAGCGATCATCTGCAACCACGACCCCTGTTTCTCTTCAGAATTTATCAATACATTAGCATCCCCAATACACAGCTCTGTTCTCTCCCTCTCTAAACCTGTTGTGATTGTCCACACCGTGAATTACTCAGGAAAGAACTGAAGTTACTGTCGAAATAGTTCCAAAAGCTAAAGTGCTTCGTATCTGTCTCTGAAAAGGAATATTTCGTGACACTGGTACACTGTTCCTTCTAAATTTAGCATCAACCACCTATCAATTGTGAATAATGTATATTACCATACTTTATTTCTTATTTGTTGCATTGTTTTCGATGTGATGCTGAAAATTTTCTACGAAAATTAGTGTCAATTGCTGTGTTTATGATGGGAAACGTAATTCAGTTTACGTGACTGGAATGTGAGGGACATCATCATAAAACACTTTGTGTCCATTGTTTTTTTGTGTGTGACTTTGAGATAAATGTGAAATTGAAATGCATGAATAATGGCGAAAGTGTGTATTCATACATGCGAATATTGCAGACATGAATTTACGTACGCTGAGACGACAAAATTCACGGAATAGCGACATGCACTGGTACAGATTCCGGTAGTACCATGTACACAAAGTATAAAATGTCATTGCATTGGCGGAGCTGTCATTTATACTCAGATGACCGTGTGAAAAGGTGTTCGACGTGATTATGGCATCACGATGGAAATCAACATATTTTGAAGGCGGAATAACAGTTGGGACTAGAGACATGGGACATTACGTTCTGGGAATCCTTAGGGAACTGGATATTCTGAGATCTACAGTGTCAAGTGCTTGCTGAGATACGGAATTTCAGGCGTTACTTCTCACCACCGACAACACAGTGGCCGGCGCTTTTCACTTGACCGAGAGAAGCGGCGTTTGAATAGAGCCGTCAGTGCTAACAGACAAGCAACACTGCGTGAAATAACCGCAGAAACTAATGTAGGAGGTACGACGAACGCATCCGTTAGGACAGTGTGACAGTGTGGTGAAATCTTACGCAAATGGCCTGTGGCAGCAGACTGAAACCTCCCCTTAGAAAAATTAATGAATTACGTTATTTGATTTTCAAACAGCTAAGCAAAACTGAACGTACTCAGACATTTCTCTCTTTACTTATTCTGTTCATCACTAAACTGACACACAATATTTTTAGCGTAACGCAAGGTGACTTTCAATAATCCCTACAAAAGAATGGCACTGACTAACAATAACCTATACCTTCTGCAAGCTAAACAAAAGATTCTAACTACTGAAGGCACTAATTACTGATAGGCATAGTTAGCAGATGAAAGATTTTGATAGAGAACAAACAATGTATTTACCTTAATAATATTCGAAAGCCATCATATACATATCAGTTCATGACATCCAGTCTTACAAATTTACTCTTTCTGATGGACACACCTCCAGATCATCCGCTCTCAAAATTCTGCCATCTCTCTCCCCACATCCGCCACTGCCGGCGGCTCATCTACAACTGCGCAACGCTACGCGCTGTTCACATCTAGCCGGTCGCTGTGGTCTCGCGGTTCTAGGCGCGCAGTCCGGAACTGTGCGACCGCTACGGTCGCAGGTTCGAATCCTGCCTCGGGCATGGATGTGTGTGATGTCCTTAGGTTAGATCAGACAGATCTAAATAACGTTTGGTTTCAACAGAATGGAGCCACTACCCACACTTCAAGACCACCCATGGCTTTCCTAATCGAGCCTCACTTCTTAGCATGGGGATTTGGAGTGGCTTCCTCGGTCTCCAGATCTGTCTCTGTGCGGTTGTTGCTTGTTAGGCTACCTGAAATCCCGGGTTTACATTGAAAAACCAAGAACTCTTGAAGCTCTTTCAGAAGTCATTACTGGAGAAATTGGTCTTGTTATGTTTGAAAAGGTGTATGGAAATATTTCTACTCGCGTGCAACAAAGCGTGGACAAGAATGCTCGCCAGTTGGATGATGCTATTTTTCGAATTAGATGTATTCAGTTTTGTGCTTCATGTTTATTCAATGGCATTACATTTGTAATTTTTGAGTAGTATCAAAGCTGAAATTTATTGAAAAGATAAATGTGTTAGAATGTTTGGAATGTGTTTCTGTGGAAACACCCCACATGAAATCAACAGGCAGGATTAACAGAAACCTCCGGCTACAAGAATCGCTTTATGGTCAGGAGACCATGCCTCTATAGCCTTATGAAGAGTGAAAAGCTTAGAAGATGTTACAGTTTGTGAACAACATAGAAATTTGATTATAGAAAGAGAAAAACATCTGCGCAGATCACACATTGTACCCGAAGGAAGCTGCAGGCTCTAAGCTAGACCTTTAATAAATCGAGTTTTTGCTCTATCTCTAATCGTAACAACCGCGGCGCTGGGCTGACATTAAAACTATAAATTCTCAATTTTGTTTTCCTTTACCGTGTGTAACCAACCAGCGGTGACTAAAAGCAAGGAGAATCATCGACTACGAACAAGGGCAGAATGATGCAGCGGTGTTACTTAGACAAGGCTGTCACTTCTTACTGACATAAATGTCAGGACAGCGAGGACGGAGAAACCATACTCCAGTGTTCTAACGTTTTTAAACATTTTCTTTTAGCAATAATGAACGTAATAATGATACGATTACTTCGCTTTTCTGCCTCTGAAGTCTACTTAGCGATTTTGTTTGGAACCGATATCATCGTCAGTGAAAGTTCACATCCTGTGACTGTACGTAGAGGGAACTTCGCATACCTTCAACACTGTCGAATGACAGAGCAACTTCTCCTTTATTGTCATCCAACCATTCAGTGGCACACCGGTATGAGTGCTGAAATTGTTCACAGGATGCTCCTCGGAAACTGCAGACGCTAAGCTCTATCGAATGTGGCATGCGTGGATCTACGGGCTCAACCAGAACGCCACCTACAATCTTTCAGAGGTGGAAGTATGGGCCGAAACAAGAAGTAATATTTAGTAAACAAGTGGGCTAAAGTGCATACCTAAAGAGCTATTAGCGCTTCTTCATTTTCGCTTCTATGAAACACATTTCTTCTATTGCTCTTTGATTTCCATATTTTGCCCCGGCCGCTGTCGCCGAGCGGTTCTAGGGGCTACGCTCGCGGATTCGAACCCTGCGTCGGGCATGGATGTGTGTGATATCTTTATGTTAGTTAGGTGTAAGTAGTTTCACGTTCTAGGTGACTGATGACCTCAGATGTTAAGTCCCATACTGCTCAGAGCCATTTTGCTACGAGGTACTGTGAATCAAGACAAGAAAAACATGTCTAGCAAACATGAGCTCTATGAACACCTCAAGAGCTATGAGTAGTTGTTCAGTAGATAAGATACGATTCGCAGTAGCTAAGATGAACAAGTAATCTTAGCTCTTAAGCATTGCACAAATATATCCCATGTTTACTGCACGTTTTTTTCGTGTTTGGATCCGTACCACCACCTCTGAAAGTTTGTCGGTGGAGTTTTAGTTCACTCTGTATGTTCAGGACGGTTAAAACGGCCGCACGACCCGACTGCAAGTTGCTTACCTAACGGCTTCCATGGGCAGCAAAAACTTCATTTTCAGTATTTTATACAGTCATTGGCCGAATTTAAAACTTCAAAATGCTATTCACATGGTTCAAATGGCTTAACATCTGAGGTCATCCGTCCCCTACAGTTAGAACTACTTAAACCTAATCTAAGGACATTACACACATCCATGCCCGAGGCAGGATTCGAATCTGCGACCGTAGCAGCTGCGCAGTTCCGGGTTGAAGCTCCTAGAACCGCTCGACCACAGCGGCCGGCGAAAATACTATCAGAGTCCTCTCATGAATAGGTATAAACTTACGTGAAAGATTTAACACGACAGTATGAACTAATATAAAGTTAGAAACATAGTCCTGCTTTTAATAGATTTTAACTCAGAAATGGGACTATGCAACAGTACATAAATGATTGTCAAATCTATGAAAGGTAACACGTTTGAGGCATAAATTATTACTGGCTCTAATACGGGAGAAATTATTTTATTTCAGAGAATGGATTTAACAATTTCCGGCAGTGAATTACGCTTCATTCTTAAGCGTCGGCAATTTCCCGTTAAGGCTGCTTTTGCCATGACCGTCAACTAGTTACGAGGTCAAACAATGGACATAGTGTGAATATTGCTGCCAGAATTGTTTTCGATAATGGTCAACTTTATTTCCAGAATGAGATTTTCACTCTGCAGCGGAGTGTGCGCTGATATGAAACTTCCTGGCAGATTAAAACTGTGTACCCTACCGAGACTCGAACTCGGGACCTTTGCCTTTCGCGGACAAGTGCTCTACCATCTTTTTTTTATTTTTTCTTTGCCTTTCGCGGGCAAGTGCTCTACCGCCGCCACGCCCAAGCAACGCGTTCGAGTTCGTGCATCGAAGGATCAGGAAAAGGATGTAGTGGGTTTGTCGATGTTTTACTTATTTATTTCTTTAATTTTTATAGTCTGCTGGGAGGGGTTCCCCCTATTCTGTCCGTAGAGGATCAATATGCTCGAGGATTCTTCTACATTTTCAGCGTCTCATACCCGGAACGCCCCAGTGAGCAGTAGGATCCGCAAATAATGAACCTAAATAATTTGCGAAACGAGTTCTGTACTCCGGGTGGCGGCTGAAAGCTGCATGTGTTGTCATCAATAGGGAGCAAAAGTCGAGTGTGCCTTTGGGAGCATCGCAAAATATGTAGTAAACGGCCATGCCTTTTAGCCAGTTAACGGCGTTCGTTCTGGTTGATGGAAAGTACACGTCGTCGGGGCGCAATATGTCATCAGGGCAGACTGACTCCGGCAATCGCCGCAAGAGTAACGCCAGCATGCGCTGCGTCAGTAGCCAGCACTCGCTGGTCGCGGCACACGTCAGACGGTGTGCATCCGAGTCAGCGACTGAGCATGTCGGACACAAGGGGTCGTCCGTCAGATGTATGGAATGTAGCCTCTGACGAGTAGCGAACTTCCCATTCACAACCACATACCACAATGCACGCACCGTCGTAGGTAGAAAAGGCGTGTGTACCGTTCGCCACACAGTGTTCCAGGCAACTTCAGGATGTCTGTGGGAGACCGTATTTACAGGTTGCCGCTGTTGATAGAGGCGATAATAGCCTTTTGTGCTGGGCTTCCATGTCGTCGGAAGTTATGACCGTAAGTAGCTGAAGTCAGTCAAGAACTCTCTGATGTGGGTGAGTGCGGCGGACATTGCTATAGAATTGCACTCCTGAACACTTGAGTACGGGCACCTTGTCAAAGGGCACCTCCGTTGTGTGGGAAAGCCCCCCTCCGACATCCATGTATTTTGTCTTCTTCACGTTGATGACGCTCCCAGCGACCGCCCCGTACTGGCGTAGCCACTGTAGCGCCACATGCATTTCATCCATCTGAGCCACCGAAGCACGACTCACGCCCGGTCCTCACAGCTTTACTTCAGCCAGGATCTCGTCTCCTACCTTCATAACCTTACAGAAGCTCTCCTGCGAACCGTGCAGAACTAGCACTCCTGAAAGAAAGGATATTGCGGAGACATGGCTTAGCCACAGCCTGTGGGATGTTTCCAGAATGAGATTTTCACTCTGCAGCGGAGTGTGCGCTGATATGAAACTTCCTGGCAGATTAAAACTGTGAGACTCGAACTCGGGACCTTTGCCTTTCGCGGGCAAGTGCTCTGCCATCTTAGCTACCGAAAAAGTTTGGAAGGTAGGAGACGAGATACTGGCAGAAGTAAAGCTGTGAGGACCGGACGTGAGTCGTGCTTCGGTAGCTCAGATGGTAAAGCACCTGCCCGCCAAAGGCAAAGGTCCCGAGTTCGTGTCTCGGTCGGGCACACAGTTTTAATCTGCCAGGAAGTTTCGGTCAACTTTATGTTGCAATCACAAGGGTTCCAAGTTTATGTGACGTAGAAATCAGGGAAGAGGATTCAATGTATTCACTATGGATTTTTCATTAGTTTATGGGTGCATAATGGTAAACTAAGAGTACCACCGTGATTACTGTTTTGCTTCTTCAAGCATAAATGTTTTGCATGCTTAGCGTGAAATACTGTATTTATCACATTAACTCATATGTAGAGTAATGAGATTTTTGAAGTTGTTCTGCACACTGGAGCTCGAACGAATCTTAAAGATATTGGAAGTGGGATTTGGAGGGGGTGTTAATGGTTATTACAAAATAAGACCTCACAGCATACGATGAAAGTGTTATGCATTTTCCAATGTTAGACGAAGATTTTATTTACCCGATAATAAAATTAATCGAGAGCGTAGGAACTCAGATGGCTGCAGATGCCTTGACATTAATTTATTTCATAGTCTCAATTTTAATATTCTTCGTCTATATGCATACTTCAGCGATTTCACTTTCAAATGTCTCATTTTTCCTCCTTCGTATGCGAAGTACACTGTGTGAGCGTAGGAACTCAGATGGCTGCAGATGCCTTGACATTAATTTATTTCATAGTCTCAATTTTAATATTCTTCGTCTATATGCATACTTCAGCGATTTCACTTTCAAATGTCTCATTTTTCCTCCTTCGTATGCGAAGTACACTGTGTGATGTGCGTTTGCTACAACAATGATATTTTCATGTATACCAGCATAAAACTGTTACAAACTTTATGTTGCTGCTAGTATCTACAATTTGTGTCGTTATCTGGTAGACTTCAGAATTGAAAATGTCCTTTATTTTAAGTTACATTCTTTAAAACAATAAACAAGCAATATAAATCATTTTAAATTCTAAAGCCTGTCAGAAGAAGAAATATCAAACTAGGAACAACATAATTTGTGGCGGAAGGCAAGTCTCTCTTTTTTTTTAATATACTGAATATACACTGACACTTACGCTGGAGCGGCACGCGGAACAATACCCGTCTTTCGAGGCTGATGCACTAGCGTGCGTGCTCTTCGAGCGGACCGATCTACAAATTACTGTTGCCACTTGACAACTACAAACCACTCTCTCCCACGACCCTGCCATATAAGTACCCCACCAATAACACCCCTCGACGTTCTTCTAAGCGTTTGTTTGAAATGGATGACTCGTTATATTGTCAGTTATATGCGCCAATACGTATCTTTTGTAGATGTTTATGACGCCCTCTCTTGTTTAAATGCTTCCCGGATGGACAGAACAACGTCGTAAAATGTTCGACTCACCTTTGAATTTGAAATAGCTCGCTATAAATTAACCAGGCATCTGTGGGAAGAGAGGGGAGGGTCGCTCGAAGTGTCTGCACTGGCAGGTAATGTTTGTAAACTGCCTCTCCATTACAGTAACATGTGATGAATTCGGTGTGTTGTCGATCCTTCAGTATTGTAACATGTGTGACTAAAGAAGAGATTCCTTAACCCGTCGAGTGGACTGATGCATGGCCCATGGCCCGTATGCTATGTGCCTACACAAAATGAAAAGACAGTTGAACGGTAGTTGCGTAGTTGCCGCTGTGGCAGCGTGGGCATTCCAGAACACACTCTGTGGGACTGTCCCCTTTGTAAAGACGCCGAAGGTAATGTTCGTCAGGCATTAAGGATGTTGGACCTCAAAGTAGTACTGACCAGCCAGCAGTCCTTAAGCATCTTCGACGTTACTGCAGCCTCCAAGGAAGAATAGATGAGGCGTTCAGCCACAGGTCAGAATGTTTCCATCGCGGCTAGACAAAATACTCTACAGATGGAGGGAAAAAACTGAGTTCGGTTACCACTGAATGAAATGGTTTCTCACGAATGTACACTGAGTTGGTGCAAGTGATCACGGAACTGTGGATTCTGAGACGTAACAATGAGTAATGGAATCGCTTGTTGTAGTGGAAATTCTGCTGACACGCTGCCTTATGCCCAAGGAATGTAGCAGGTAAGCGCTGGTGACCGGGTTTTTATGAGGAAGGATTCAGTAACGGTGACAGCCGCCTACAGTTAAGTGCACCAAAATAAATAAATAAAAACAGAGCAGATTCAGCAGTGTTAGTTTTTGGGTAATTTGTTAAAATATTATAACCAAAGGAAAGTCCAGCATTATTAGTATGAATTTGGACTTTTTTTTAATTATTACATATAAATTTCAATCACAGAGTAATCTTCTTCAGTGCTGGACTAAGTCATGTGCACTCATATAATCATGCAGGAAATATAGCCTCTAACAAAAGGTATTTGTCGTGAATAACATTCCTGCTAGCAGGAAAAGTCCATGTTGGAATGAAGAGGTGTACACCAATACCGCCGGCCGTTGTAGCCGAGCGGTTCTAGGCCCTTCAGTCTGGATCCGCGCCACCTCTACGGTCGCAGGTTCGAATCCCGCCTTGGGCATGGAAGTGTGTGATGTCCTTAGGTTGGTTAGGTTTAAGTAGTTCTTAGTTCTAGGAGACTGATGACCTCAAATGTTAAGTCCCATAGTGTTCAGAGCCATTTGAACCATTTTTGAGCATCAATACCAAGCTTTCAGAACATAAACGGCATTGCAATTTAGGGCAGGTGGAGAAATCGACCGTGGCGAAGTACCACCGTGTGAGACCGATCGGTCACGTAGTAAATTTCGCCAACACATGGATTCCCACGTTGCAGAATAAATACGACGATCGTTTGTTCAGGGAAGCCATCGAAGTTCTCAAATCAGGACAGTAGTTTCATCAAAAAAAAAAAAAAAAAAAAAAACAGGCAAGTCTAATACATCGCATAGATTCCTCCATTGGAGAGAACGACCGTTCTAGGTAACAGGAGTATAACTGCAGAGTTAATGGTTAGAGAAAAGACCTGACAAGTTTATGTTGCAAGATCATATGACCGCCGTTCGCGGATTCGAATCCAGTCCTCCGGCAGGAATTGAGGATGAACGCGCCGTGTGCGCTTGGCAAAACGCTAGAAAAACCACAATCGAAGATCCAGAGAAGAGGAAGAGAAGGAGACCACGAAAACTTCAACAATTCTATAATTTCAGTTTATCTGAGTTTTTGAAATATTCTTCAATGGATAGCAACGCAGCTTTCTCTTTCCTGTATAGCATTAGAAATATATCGTAAATATTATGTATTTTTACTTTTCCTTCTCTTGTTTCTAGTCTTCAGTGTTTCATAAAACATAACTTGTAATGGGACAATGTTCTTAAGGCTAAATTAGCATGCTTTGATAAGATTTTTTTGATTACCCCAACGCATTCTAATTTTTGCACGATTGCAGCACGCAATATATATTTTTATCCTTAGAGTTGAGGGTTTCTTGGTATTAACGAATGAGAAAAAATGACGTAAGACAATTGCATCATATTTGTTTGTTGCAAAAATCAGCAGTCGTACTCGGAGCGTGACAATGAAATTAAAGTGAATGAGAGGAATCACACAACGTGATATTCACTTGAAGTTTTTGTCTATAGTACATACAGAAAATAGGATGTCGTGTTTTATTGCTTTCTTTTAGTATCGTAAGATGTGATTTCGGACACCGGTTTAGAGTCAAACTTAGTGGAGAAGTTCCTGTATGAAGCCTGTAGCTACGTGCCTTATCGCAAACAATATTACGACATTTATTATTTTGGAATTCACTGCATTTGCAGTCGGAACTACAGTATATTCATTCTGCGTTGACATTATATGCTCCACATTCATCTATTGGAATCTGCATGGATATAACCTAACGAAACCGTCTGTCAACGATTTTAGTGCATCATGCCTCCGCCTCCTCCATTCCATTTATCTTGGCATCTGTGACAATACCAAGCTTCTTTTCGGATACACTAATTTTGATGACATGTATCTGTTACCCCAAACTTTACAAAAATATTAGTAATATGAATATAGAAACAACATAAAATAAAATTCAGAGATCGTAATTGCGCTTACATAATTTAATTGTGTGTTTGTCTTGATGAAAAAGTTTTTATTGTCTTGCACATGGTTTATTCTGTAGGTGAAATTGCAAGTATGACATAGTTGCCAACATTTTATTTTTCACACATATTTCGGGCATCAGACTGATAAAAAACTCACCTTTTCGCTTAATATTTCTATTTACAACTGACGAGACATTTGATTTCAATCTGTTTCAAGTCATTTAGGAGTTGGCCTTGGCTCAAGTCAAGAAATTAAAATATTTTTCCCTTCGAGAAAAAAATTTAATAGTGTAAACATATACGGGGAAAAACGAAAATTCTCCTCGTCCAAAATTGCATTACATTTCTAAGTATGACGCACTATTAAATTTTTGGTATATTATTGTTGTTGAGTAAGATATTCAGTGATGTGAAATGTTGTGATGTGGCCTTCTGAAAACCGTATCCTCCGCTACGCTGACGTTGACGCAGGAGAGATTGTCCTGTCACATGCCCGTTCTCTGCGTTAATCCAGCGGTTATAATGCGTACCATCTCATTGGTAGGGATGAGCGTTCCAGAGTTGTTTATGCTTTCTCCATCACATTTTGCTTGATATGAAGTAGCTTGAACATCAGTTTCTACGTAACTGCATCTGTTACACATAGAGTGAAATCATTCTATCGTGTGCCCACGGGGTGCTCAATGCTGTAACATCAGTTCTCGGAAAATACTTCTATTTATGATGTGTAAAAGTACTACAGGTTTCAGTATTTACAGTAGCTGGGGAAAAATCTTTATCCTTGTCTAGAAGTAATAGCGCATTTAGGTATTCGATTTGTCAACGAGACGTCCAGAATTTCAATCATTGAGATGACAGTTTTTCTCTTTAGCAGTGTGTGCGCTGAGACAAAATTTGTGCAAAGTTAATTATGTGTATCCCTACTGAACCGAGACGATTAAATAAACCTACAATCATAACTTGCTTCACCTTCCACCTTCAAAAGTGTGGAGAAGACCTAATGGTTAGATGGTGTATATACCTGTGAAGCTTTCCCGAATGGCACAGTTCAGCAGTCACAGAAAGACATGGATTCAAGGTAGAGTTCCGGAGAAAATCGTAGTTTTGTCGCAAGTCGCCATCAAATGACTAACGACATGAAACTGAATCCCAACTGAGTAACAGTTAGAGTCTCTCGTCGATGCTGAAGGAGTAAATTTGATTATCACTTTGGAGCTACTATGATTTATCAGCTAGTCTAAATAGCGGAATATCGTGTTTAATACTGTATTTCACAGATACTGTGCGCAGTCTGTGGCTAGTTTGCATTGTTCAAAAATGGTTCAAATGGCTCTGAGCACTATGGGACTTAACTACTGTGGTCATCAGTCCCCTAGAACTTAGAACTACTTAAACCTAACTAACCTAAGGACATCACACACATCCATGCCCGAAGCAGGATTCGAACCTGCGACCGTAGCAGTCGCGCGGTTCGGGACTGCGCGCCTAGAACCGCGAGACCACCGCTGTCGGCTTTGCATTGTTGTCTGCCATTGTAGTGTCGGGCAGTGGCAGCTGGATGCTAACAGCGTGTAGCGTTGCGCAGTTGGAGGTGAGCCGCCAGCAGTGGTGGACGTGGGGAGAGAGATGGCGGAGTTTTGAAATTTGTAAGAATTGGTGTCACAAACTGATATATATATTATGACTATTAAGGTAAATACATTGTTTGTTCTGTATTAAAATCTTTCATTTGCTAACTATGCCTATCAGTAGTTAGTGCCTTCAGTAGTTTGAATCTTTTATTTAGCTGGCAGTAATGGCGCTCGCTGCATTGCAATAGCTTGAGTAACGAAGATTTTTGTGAGGTAAGTGATTTGTGAAACGTATAGGTTAATGTTAGTCAGGGCCATTCTTTCGTAGGGATTTTTGGAAGTCAGATTGCGTTGCGCTAAAAATATTGTGTTTCAGTTTAAGCACAGTCTTGTATAATTTTTCTAAGGGGACGTTTCATATGTCGACCCTTAGCCAAGGATACCTCACTGGAATCTTCTGATTTTTTCGTGTAGTTTGTGTAGTTAGTGTATCCTTTGTTTATTGCTAGCGCGTAATCATAGAGAGAATTTCCTTTGTAGTTGCAGTCTTTCATTGTTGTACAGTAAAACAGTTGTGGCATCCATGTAGATTTGCAACAAGTATTTCGCAGCTTCGCTTGCAATTAAATAGATATTATTTTCAGTGCTATGTTAATGTGTTCTCTTATTTTTTGCTCTTCAAATTGTGCTTTTATGTGTTATCGTGTGAAATATTGTGACAATAATGGCGTGTGAAAAACGTAACACTAGGCTCCAAAGTAAACTGAGAAATAATAGTGACGACGAGCGTCGCTTATCAGCACCACTGTGTAGTGAATTAACAGACATTCGAAGTAGTAATTTGGTAATTGTGCATAGGGAAATGGAGCGGGCGGTAAATAATGGTGTAGACAGTGAAACAAGTAGTGAACAGGGAACAATTATCGATCGATCAGTCAGCAACAGCTCGCCTCAGGAATCCGAAATGACAGAACACAATATTGCAAATACTGTAGACTTAGGTTATGGGTCCTCACAGTTTTATCAAATGAGTCAAGACACATTTTCTGCCTGTCAAAATGTAAATGTTGCCGGTGAAAATGCACTGCCAAAAAGCATAGAAAAACAGATTCAAGACACTAATACGTTATTATTGCAATTAATGCAACAAATGGAACAAAATCAGAAACAAATGGGGCAAAATCTTTAAAAGCTAGACACAATGGAACAAAATCTTCAAAAGTTGGACACAATGGAACAACACCAGAGACAAACACAGCAACAGTTAGACACAATGTAACAACACCAGAGACAAACACAGCAACAGTTAGACACAATGGAACAAAATCAGAGACAAACACAGCAAAAGTTTCAAAAACGTGAAGATTTAACTACTGAGTTACATAACATTGAATCGAAATGCCAAAAAATCTGTAATGAGGTAAAAACACAAATTTGTGAGCATTTTCAACCTATTTTTTCCCGGCATGAAAATGCATTTCAGAATCATGAAGCAGCCATAAAAGAACTGCAAACTATTGTTCGTGAAAATCACGACACCTTGCAAGCTAAAATGGACTCAGTTGCATCCACCGATTCGGTTACGCAACTTGCAAAAACTCAGGAAAAAGACACAATGGAACAACACCAGAGACAAACACAGCAACAGTTAGACACAATGGAACAAAATCAGAGACAAACACAGCAAAAGCTTCAAAAACGTGAAGATTTAACTACTGAGCTACATAACATTGAATCGAAATGCCAAAAAATCTGTAATGAGGTAAAAACACAAATTTGTGAGCATTTTCAACCTATTTTTTCCCGGCATGAAAATGCATTTCAGAATCATGAAGCAGCCATAAAAGAACTGCAAACTATTGTTCGTGAAAATCACGACACCTTGCAAGCTAAAATGGACTCAGTTGCATCCACCGATTCGGTTACGCAACTTGCAAAAACTCAGGAAAACTTAAAGGACACAGTAGATTCGATTTCAACACAAATGGACACTCTGAAACTTGGTTCAGAAAAACACACTGAGGAAATGTGTTCACCATCGGAGAAAGTAGCCGAACTTTCAGATAAGTTCATTAACTTTTTTGCAAAGGTAGATGATGATCTGAATGATACAGAAGAGTGCGAACAAATTAAGAAATTCAAACAAAATCAGAATCAAATTAATACACAACACCAAAGAGAAATCCGGGAATTGCAAGATCAGCTGACACAGGTAATGCAAGAATTACGTATTTCAGAGGACACTCGCGCTCCAACACGGGAAGAGGGACTTAGAAATACGGAAAAGCCACAAAATAATAACACAGGGCATTTCGGAAATCATGAAAGAAATTGGCAAGTTGCACCGAATTTTGAGATGGAACCGCCGACACGACGTAACAATGACCGATATGCTACTCGCCGACACGATGATTTTGACTATAAGCTGTTCATTACTGCACGTAAATTCAAAACATTTAAGAATTTTGGCAATGACATTCATCCACAAGCGTGGCTCCATCAATTCTCTCATTGTTTTCCTCCCAACTGGTCATTAGAGCACAGATTAGAATTTATGTGTGGCTACTTGGAGAATGAACCAGCTGTAAGAATGCGATCGGTCATTCACGATTGTCACAGTGAAGGAGAATTTTATCATGCCTTCCTCTCAGCATATTGGTCTCAAGCTACACAAGACCGAGTAAAAGATAGCATCATAATGATGAAACATTTCGAACAATCTAAATTTTCCAGTCTTGTCAAATATGTTGAAGGCATGTTACATAAGAATCAGTATCTTTCAAACCCATACAGCCCCTCAGAACTCATTCGCATTTGCTTAATCAAATTACCTGAACATTTACGGCAGATTATTTTAGCAGGACGATGCAAAGACGACACTGAAGCTTTTCAGCGACTGTTACAAGAACTGGAAATTGACACTGACAATCGCGGAACGCGAAAACAGGAGCACAACAATTACAGGTCACACCTGTCACAATTCCGCAATGACAGAAATAATACACCACAAGGCTATTCGTACAACGTAAATCGTGACCAAAACAGACACCACCCGTATGACATCCGTTGGCAGAGTACTAATTATTACAGGGAAAGATCACCTCTCCGCGGTAGTGACTATCACAGAGTCAATCAGAGAAACAGACAATATGGAAACCAAAATAATTATTATCAGGGGAGGCAGAATAACGTCAGACGCAATGGTCCAGCGCGCAGTTACGATTCAGGGAGAAATTCTCCACCACTTAACCGACAAGAAAGAAACTACAGGAACAACCGACATGACGACAGACGATATAATTATAACGACAGACCGGAATTTCATCAGAACTGGCGGGATTCAAAAAGAGCTGGGCCCTCTCGGCAAGGTGAATTTGTAGAAGTTAGGTCTCCTAATCCCAATAACGGCGCGCGCCAACAAAGAGACTGACAATGACTCGCACCGCAGGCAGCCGCGTGCGCCGGCTGGCTCACAGAAAAATAACATAAGCTAACCTTGAGCAAAATTCCAGTGTTCCTTACCGACGTAACCACATGATAATTGCTTTTCAGTTGACAGTCTGCGTACTAGGAAGAGTAAAGGTTTACACCACATTTTACATGTAAAACAGTTTATTGAAAGATAATCTGCTTTTGAACTTTGTCTTTGCCATATAACTTTTCACTTTACATTACTAGCATGCTTTGTCAGACTTAAGAAATTGTTAACATGCAACAATGTTTTTAGTTAAATATCCAGTCAAGAACCAAGAGAACTTATTTAAACAGAAATTACGAATGAATTGTTATTGTGAACAGACGACAGTGTTATTGTGTGTGTACATTCTTGCTTGTTAGTTGCACGATTACGTAACGACTATAAGGCTGACATACTTAGAACACGTACCGGTACTGATAATGAGATTTTAATGCAACATTTTGGTTTACTTGAAAATACATTCTTTATTTGAAGTACATTTGGTGAGATTAAAGATGACTTAGCATTTGGTTTCTCTGATAACTACACGATTATATCACGACGCTACTAATATGTGACGATTTACATTGTTGCTTTTGCGGTGTATCTGTTTTATATCTGCACAGTTTTTCTGTATTATTCTGGAAAGTAAAACATGTTTTAGTAGTAACTTTTGTGGTATAACTACAATGAGACAGCCTTTATCGTAGCACAACAACACGTTACATTATAGTACTTTCTTGATCACGGTAAGGTACGTAATAACTACGATATCTATACGCAAAGCATTTCACTTTTGTTTATCATGAGGTAAGTACATTGACTTCAGCAGAACTTCGCTTACAGAGGACGATAACTACGACACTTCCACATAATTATCTTACAACAAAACGCACATTTAGCATTACAGGGCAAGCATTTGAGTGATTCATTTGGTACTTAAACCATTTATTTATCAAGATTGTTGAATTAAAAAGAAAGTTTTTTGTGATACATTTCACTCCAGTGCTGTAATCTGTAACACCTGAGGGTATAATTACATTAATCCTCAGGGGGGTACACGCCTACTTTGTGTACCATGCGTGTGGCAAACACAAGGAGCCCTAGCTAATATGGTATTTGCTTATACAACTTTACACATCGGTACCATATTTCTCTAACACATAAATTACATAGCTATCTGATCATTTAACTGAGAGAAACAAACATTTATTATATTACATCAGTGACAGATGTTTACATAATTACACAGTTGGATAACTTCACACTTACGAAATTGTATTTTGTCTGTACTTTGTGAACTGTTCATACTTTTTCGGAACCATTGTGATACTGTGAGAGCTTTGAATGACATAATTGGGTATGAGATCATGATTTTTAAAGTACGTTTGAGGTAGATGACACTTTTGACATGAGCAGAGAATTTTTTTAGGTTTTGAAATTATTGGAAGAAGCTACGACGATTTTGAGATTTGGCTGAGGTTTTATAATGTTATGATGACGATGTGTATTACGCTGTTGCGGTATGTTTATGATCAATAAGCTGATGCTATATGAGTTATTTGATTATGCTACGCATCTTTGTGATGAAATATTGAAGAAGTGTCGACGAATAATGTAAGGAATAATGAGTAGTGGTTAGGGACTCTGGTTTATGAAAAAGGTGGTTGGAAACCAAGAATCGTACTTTAAGAGTTATGAAATGTATGTAAATGTGTGAATGTATTGCAATGCCAACGGAACTATTTTGGACACTGTTATATCAATAGGATTTTGTTTCTACAGATTTGTAACGCAACTTCTTGACCTGTGAAATATTTTATATGAGACTGTCACTGTAGCGGAAACTGCTGTCGTAAATATTTGGGTATGAAAGGTAAGTGACCGTGACGTAATGTGTCGTGGGCACCCAGCTGTGCGATAGTCGCCTGGGAAAAAAGCCATTAGTGTGTGCCTTTCAGAGGCAGAGGTAAAAAAAGCCATTAAAATACGATACTCTCAAACTTGAAAACATGATCACACTGTAGAGTTCTTAATTTATGATATTTACTGAAATGAAATGATGAGAAACGTTTCATGTCTATTGTCTTGCTAGTTGAAAGATTGTTTACTGCACTATGAAACGCCATATGGCTAGCGAATGACGTTTCACGCCTTGCTTCGCCTATTTGGTTTAATATCTAGTTTCTATCTGCACTGCAGCATTGGTTACAATAAAATTTAATGGATGTACTGATGTAGATATTTTATGCCTACAGATCCAGTAAATAATAACTTTATGATGTACTTAAAAAAACGAAGGAGCACAAAAAGACTTCCCTTCACAGGAACTGCAAACATAATTTTCTTTTCAAGTACTTGGTAATTTTTATGGTAGAATAAGTTGTGGTGCACCACATTAATTATATACACATTAAGATGTGACTCGACATCTCCCTTTTCTGCATTGTTGTCTTTACTGTAATATCTTTTCTGCTTGAGCTTTGTCATGTTTAGGTATAAGTTATAGTATTTGCTGCGGCTGTTTGCCATTCATAGTGCTACTGAATGTCACTTTGTATTACTAGGTTAAGCCAATTTTATTACTGATTTATTTTTCTTGTTTGCTGCGCATTGCCTTATATTAGTTGTAATATTGCTGCCTTTTTTTGCCAATTTCCATTTTTTTATCATTGCTGTTTGTGTAAATTGTTTTGTGCTGCTGCATTGCCTCGTCCCTTAGTTAAGCATCTGAGCTCAGTAGATTTAAGTTAGCTTAAGAGGGGGTAGCCTATATAAGAGAATGAGTTGCGATGGATTGGAAGAAATGCATTGAGAAGTTATACGAAAAAAGTACAGAAATCAGGTATGGATAGGACTTTTTGGAAATAATGAAGAACAAAGGGAGATCTCCGAGAAGTAGAGAAAGTTTTGTTTGCAAAATACTGCAGTAAAACAAACCCTGTCCTTTCCTTTCGTGTTATCCCACTATGTGTTTGTGTACCCTTGTGTAATTATTTTCTTCCTTTCTGTGTGTAATGTTTCATTGAATTTTTTCTCTTCTAATACTAAGCTACATTCACTATGATGAGGAATACTGTTATCCTCAAATATAATTTGCATTAATAACATGTTATTTACTTTGTAAAGATGTTTACCCATTATTTATTCTGTTTTGTTCTAATGCTCATGTGTGAAGTTGATGTTTCAAAAGTTATTCTGATCTTTTATGTATGTGCTTATGTCGTAATTTTTGTAACACTGATGTATTTGCTATTTCGATTCTTTTGTAAAGCCTGTACTACTACAAATGTTATCTGTATTGTTATGTTCTTTAATGATATATTTTGTACCTTTGTTATTGTATTCTTATGTTATAAACTTGTAATTGACACCAGTTCATCAAATTAAGTAACTCGTAAATTACATTTCACTGCACACGTTTCTGTTGGTCATAGTATATGCACAATATGTGAGAAGTAGGGACTGATAGTGTTTGCAAGTGTATTGATAATTCAGCAAGGGACTGGTTAACAGCATTGCTGGTTCTAAGGACAATTCCAAAAACTTTGTGAGTGGACAAGTGGTGGGTTATGGACCTGCTATGTTATCCGCAAGACTCTTCAATGGTGATTGTGCGCCTGCACAGTCAAACAGATGGCTGCTGGCCATCTCTACAAGGACTACAGTGGGTCTACGCCTTTGATGACCGACCAATACCATTATTTCTACAAGGACTGGAGTGAGTCTGCAACTCTGGTGGCCCACCAATACCGTAATCTCTACCAGGACTACAATGGGTCTACTCTGTGACGACCTACCTACCAATATTCTTCAAACCTTCGACTGACTCTGCTGTGGTTAGCTCTGTTGTGGCCCATTACCTGTCTGCATGTCAAGAGTCAGCAATGTCTTTCCGTTGGAAGGACAACACTACTTCTTTCAGACTGCATGGAAATCCACTACTTCCGTCTGCATTTTCTTTTACTACTCACACATTGAGAAAAACACTGCTATTTTACATTGATGAATGATCAGGACTGTCTTTATGGACTGTGAGAAAATTTTAGCTTTTGACCATCATTGTATCGATAAGTGTGTGCATTTCATTTCTTTGTTATTGTAATTATGAAAAAAAAATTTCAAATCTGTATTGGGCACTGCCCAAAACAATTTGTAAATTTTTTTGCGGGGAGCATGGGGGCTATGTAAATAATCTGTTTAGGTTTTCTTATTGGTAACGCCACATAGCGCTCTGTATGAAAAATCACTGGCTGTGCTGTGCGCAGTCTGTGGCTAGTTTGCATTGTTCAAAAATGGTTCAAATGGCTCTGAGCACTATGGGACTTAACTACTGTGGTCATCAGTCCCCTAGAACTTAGAACTACTTAAACCTAACTAACCTAAGGACATCACACACATCCATGCCCGAAGCAGGATTCGAACCTGCGACCGTAGCAGTCGCGTGGTTCCGGACTGCGCGCCCAGAACCGCGAGACCACCGCTGTCGGCTTTGCATTGTTGTCTGCCATTGTAGTGTCGGGCAGCGGCAGCTGCATGCTAACAGCGTGTAGCGTTGCGCAGTTGGAGGTGAGCCGCCAGCAGTGGTGGACGTGGGGAGAGAGATGGCGGAGTTTTGAAATTTGTAAGAATTGGTGTCACAAACTGATATATATATTATGACTATTAAGGTAAATACATTGTTTGTTCTGTATTAAAATCTTTCATAGCATAGTTTTGTATAATTTTTCTAAGGGGATGTTTCAATAGGTCAAGCTAATACAGTTAAATACATATACGAACAGTTAGGCCCAGAAAGTGCATAACATACAACTGAAAACCTTAATGTATTGGATGCCCCGTTATAGGAATTTCAGGGCAATTATCAGCCGGATAAAATTATATAACCAGCACACATATATTGAAGTACTGCAAAACAAACAAAAGAAAGCGTACGCTAAGTGACAGTGAGTTGACACTAATTCAAACAATTGTACTGCACAGGGGCATTGAATGTATTATTTATCGAGCTAACTTCCAACAATGAACATTAAAGCTGTTTAAACGAATTAGGTACAGTGCTAGTAGTGCAACGCAACTGGAGAGAAAAGTACAGCTATAGAGGGTCATGTGCACCGTGTGTTGGAAGGTTGTGACGGTCTTGAACAGATGGTGAGGATTAATGAAGACAACCTTGGGCAGAATCATAAACCTGAGAGCGGGCTGTTTTGGGTTCCTTATATTTAGAAACCAAAGGGGCCTCGCTGTAATTCACAGAGAAAGCCAAAGGGCACTATCAATGGAGGTGTTAAGAGGTGACAGCGTATGAAACTGATGAAACATCGATACAAGGGGTAAGGAAATTATTATACTCCCTACCTACGCACATAATCTTCAGCTGCTCAAAGAACGGAAACTATCAAAATACATTCTACGACACTCGAAGGCAATGCGTGACACATAGATTCCAAACTAATTAACTCACTTGTTTTCAACGGAAACAGGCCACCTACATGTTACATAAGAACATTGTCGTAAGACTCGAGTTCATTTGCAGATCACTGAGTTCCGCTTCTCTCGCCGCTCAGTGAATGAATGTCTCTACCATGCATGAAAACAACGTCAGAAACAGAATTACTTCATGCAGAATAATATAATAGCTGTGTTTATCGTACGCGTAAGAGCATCTAGTTGATGCAGAAAATGGCTTCGCCTAGAGCTAGATCCAGCTAGCACAGAAGTTTGTCCAAAAGCGCCGCAAAACAAAACCGGTCCTTTGAAACAGGCACGGATTTTTCACTGCTCCAAAGAACATCACTCTCATCCTGCAGTGTGTCAACCGAAACATAGTCTCATCGATTGACCCATGCACGCAACCCTGGAAATTTCGCACATAAAAACTTCCGAGAAGTACTAAAACGAGGGGAAATAACAACTACGTTTCAATGTTTAAAGCCTTTCTGGTGAAGAGCTCGAGCGAAATCCTTAAACGATTTAGATTTGTCTCTTATCCTGGACGGGATCCTTAATTTGTTTGCTGATGTTTGTAGTATTTAAAGTCACATGTCCCCTGCCATCGTGACGCAATCGTTTGAGTAACTGTGAATACAGCAAACCATCAAGAAACATCATGTACAGCTGAGATAGCTAGAGGTCTCCGTTGTTTCTAACTGCTCAGATGCTGGACTTACCAACAAGAAATGTCATCTTCTGAAGTTATGACCCACAAGGTAAACTTACCATCCGAAGCATATGGGTGAATACATTTGACTTAGGACCTGTGGTGGAGAAAAGTGATGTAGTGGCTGGTCTGATTAAAACCCCTAACAACATGGGTGACCATAGTGGTCGTCTCAGGAGTCTATAGAAAGCATTTACTTCTACTTTCATTTTCACCGAATCACAGTAATTTTCCTATTCATCCAAGATGACAGATAAGGTTGTTCGATAATTGTTCTTTACTCTGTGCTAAGTATGGTCGTTGAGGCAAATCACATTGTGGGTATTATACCTACACAAAAATAATATCTTTGCTGACGTTAAAAGACCTCCTAAAAATCGGGTTCACTACCTCAGAGCTATTTCTCATGTGCCTACAATTAACATCAATCTGTAGTGTTAGCGGATATTTAGTACATATTTTGTGCAAAGAAGAACCATATGGGATACAGTGGTGGTGATCGTTTCACTCGAACGCGACAGTAGGAGGAATAATGAAAGACTGTACAAGCAGACTGTCACACACAGACGTGGAGTATCTAGTAAAATTTTCTAATAAAATTTCACGAGCTGCTGTTGCATCAGAAATATAGGAAATTTCAGTAGTGGGTCTATTAAAAGACAAGGAAATGAAAGGGCTGTTTAAACAGAGACATCTTGTAGGACTGGGAAAAAACTTTACTTGTAATAAAGGTACACCACACCTCAGAATTCGCCATACTTTTTACAACACAGGGGTAAGCTGTAGATACACAGTTACGAATTGTACAGATACCGTTTGCATTATTACACAAATCAACGACGTTCCTTCAGTTGCAGTTTACGAATTCCAAGAAAAGACGAAACTTGAGGCATTGTCCTTCTAAAATTAGAAAAAAATATCTCTCTTCTAGGCCACTAAAGGGAAATTGAGTGAACAAATAACCTTCATACGACCTAGATCTTTTTCCAGAACATTTTACATCGCTCTCGCGTGACTATGTTACAATATAAATTGCAGTAAAAGTCAGAGACATTACTTAAGGTACGCGATCTAAATGTTAATTTAATGATTTCATCAATTAAGTGTTTTCCAATAAAACGTATAAAACTATGAAAATACAATGGAGTTGGCCTAAATTCCTGAATTTCTCTCTCTTCTCTCAAACAAGCACATTTTCTGAAACCATTGCCACGGGATAATGAAGTTCATTTGATGTTTCGTACTCTACAAGTTTTCGGATATTATATCTTTGTCAACAGCTGTCGTTCTTCATATATCATCATTAGTGTCGCCGTCAAGTAACAGAATTTTAAGACTCCGAAATTCCCTCTATAATATACTTTCAAATCCTGTACTCATTTTTCACAGATTTCAATTTTGAAGAGCGCAAGGCAGACGAAAAATGTTCATTATTTTCGCGAATAATGAATTTACGTGTGAGCAATATGCAGAGAAAGAATGGAACGTCAATCGTAGTGCAATTAAATTATCGTGATGACTTCGTACCACTATTTTGTTTGATTTATTAATCACTTAAAACGTCACAGCATTGTAACGTTAACGGCATTTTCATAAATTGGTTTACTGTCGAATCGTGTAATTAAGCACTGGCACATATTAGTTTAGTTTCTCTCTCTCACTGCCGAGCTGTCACGCTGCTTTTAGCAGCCGCTGTGAAATCCAGTCGTACACAAATATTACATACAAAAATCAAATACCACAGAAACTTTCAGTAACAATAAATCTAAACTCAAACTAATTCTGTAAAACAGTCCGTTTATTATATGACAGTTATTTTTTACGTACTTCGATAATCTGAAGAAGAAAATGTGACTATCAGAAAGCAATTTTGTGTGAAAACTGCAAAGAGCATTAAATACTTTTCCACAGAAAAAAACCATGCTGATTAAATCGTTACTCTATAGCAAAGCTATATCAGATTATTATCCCCTTTTGGAAATAAAACTATTGCCTGTTTATTAGATCACTTCTCGCTGCAGCTCCTTATTTAAGGTAAAATGTCGTCCGCCACCATCTTCATCTCCGAAAGAGAAGTAGAAAACATTAACTGCTGCAGCGAGATTACCCAAAATCATCTAATATTGGACGATGTAATATGGGTGTAAAATAAATGCCCGAGAACACTTTAAGATTACCAAAATCCGTGAAAACCTAATATGGCACATTATGAGCTCTGACAACATCATTCGTGTTGTTATCTGGAGTTTCAGAGATAAGGAACTAAGGCAAGAGGTTTGGAGAACGTTGGAAGGATTATGCTGCCAACAAAATAAACACCCGACCCTACTGCAGTTGTGGATATATTTACTCAAAAAATAAGACACAATAGTTGTCAGAAAGCATGTTTGGGAATACTACAAGTAAAGCTGAAGAGAAATGAAGATACAGAACGTCTGACGTCTTTCGCAGTTTATAGAATACTGAAATAAGTAAGAGACAAAATTCTTTTAGTAAAAATAATGCAAACTGAAGGCATCACAGAAGGTTCATTTGTGCAAACAGCAATACCATCACAATTATCTTCACTGTACTATCTTACTGAAGGAAAAAGCAACCTGGCAAATGCTCGTGAGTTTGCGAGCATCTACATATGAGACATAAATGACAGTATCTTATGATTCCACTGAATTTGAAGCTACCTTTTTGTACAACGCCAAGAGACCATAGCTTTTAGTATTTAACATAACTTTCAATTCGATTCCTCGTCGCGTTCGTGAGAAAAAGATGTCTTAACAAACGGGCATCAATATGATACTGTAAGGACTCCGTTTTTATTGACTGAGGTACAGAAACCTAAAAAGGGAAGTAGCGGAAGGAATGAAATAATTTAAAACGGTAAATAATAGACAAATAAAAATCAAACACAAATTATCACATAAATATATAATGATATTAGATTATTTTTTACACAGCCACAAATACACTAACTGCAACTTCCCCAGCCATTAATCAACAACTTGAAAAAAGAAAATTCAGAAGGAAACGGAAGAAGAAGACATTTACAACATACTAAAATCCATCCTACCAACAAATCACCATGTCCGGATAACATTGCAGTTGAATTCTACAAATGTTATTGGCAAATGATGAAAGAGGAGCTTATCAACATCTCCAATGAAGTGCTGCCCATACGAGACATAGCAGCGGAATTCAAAGAACACTCATTTATTTTTGTTCCTGAAACAAATGTAATCGATGATCTGAATAACAGGAAATTAATTTCACATTCGATAAGCTTTTCCTGGTAAATACTCAACCACCACATACCAAGTGGGTGGAGGAGGCGGATGAGTGTTACTTCATGTCAACCTTTTCAAAATATTGTAATATAGTCAGTTTCCTTATATTTTAAGATTTTGAGAAATCATTTATTATTTTTAATGAATTCTTCTGCCAGAATCGAGAAAAGGTTTTAAAATTGTCAGTTAAACTTCATGCAAAAGTTGAGTCTTAGTTGTCACTTTCCCATTGAACTTCATATCGAATACATTCACCTTCAGGACCTTACCTACAAACCATAATTTCTCTGAAAACTATATTGTGAGTATAGGCAACAACAATTAACTAAGTTTAGATTTGAAACATTTTTGTGGTGGTCATAGCACGGCTTATTATACAAATTATTGAAAATGCGTCTCAATTGCTGAGAGTGTGATAACCGATATTTTCAAGTTATGGGCTCTACTTACACACCAGTACCTTTTCAAAAAGTATGTTGTTAATACAAGTCAACATAATTAACAAATCTGGCTTTTTATATTATTTTAAAGTGGACATAAAGAACCCCCTCCCCATCCCCCCCCTCCCCCCCCTCCCCCCCCTCCCCCCACCACCACACACACACTGGGTAATTCGTGTTAGGAAAAGTTGGTATTGCCAGGGTTAATGCTCTCAAACAGCGCCTAGCACCGTAAGCGCTAATTTACGATGTTATTCAGTTATAGGCCACGACTGATAGTAGATTATGTCCGATGATGTGCTTCACATATTCCACTCGGCTGTTTACGTCTCCTTGCTTCCGTATAGTAATCTCGCTTTGCTTGCAGTAGTTGTATTACTCCTTTTCCAACGTAAGTTTCACAGTTTTGATCTTTGGATTTTGACTTTATTGTTCTTGTTACTGGTGAATAATTTTGGTTTACAAAGTCTAATCAATAAGAATCCGGTTTTCATAAAATTAAAACGCAATGTCTTTTCATTCTTGTTGCAGTAAATTAGGCAAAAATTAAGAATCAATGATTTAACATGTGATAATAGTGTTGAAACAGGATTTGTGGTTTACCAATCAGTCATAGACAACATCCAGGGTTTCAGTTCAATATCAAAAACAGACTTTACAATAATGTTCAAATCAGGAAACAAAAGGTACAGTCATCAATGCTCATGCATCGGCAAACGATCCCAACAGAAAGAAACCACAAGAAGTCGAAGGCTTCTAGGAAGACATGGAAGATATAAGAAATAAAATACCAGAAGGACATCTTAAAATCTGTCTTAGGAGACTTCAATGCACAACTAGGCAGGGAGAAAAAGTACTAGAAAATCACAGCACGCATCCCACACACAGCACGCAGACGCACCAACAAGATGTTAGCTTAAAAATTGGGTCAACGCAAGTTCAAAAGCCGAAACGAGAACCTACAACATCGAAAACGCCCAAACACTTATGGGGTGAATCTCAAATTGATCACGCTGTTATCACAAGCAAAAATAAAAGCGAAACTCTGAATGTAATTCTTTGAGTCCGATGATCAATTGCTACAAGTAAAAATTATGACAGTCTCAAGATACAAAAAGACAACACAGAAAAAAATATGAGGTCGGTTCCAGAATACTTGAAGATAAACAAAATTAAAATTGTTGAAAAAGTTAACCAACAAAGTTCAACAGAATATTGGGAAGACTTCGTGAAACCAGAACAGAATGCAATTAATTGGGATAAACCTCCTAGAAAATGAAAACATAGATGGTGGAACTCAACTTGTGATCAGGCCATTGTAAGTAGAATCCAGGCCTGAAAGAAATTTAGCAGCAGCATAACAAAAGAGACATGGTAGAATTTCCATAAAGTCCAGAAACAGTCATCGAAAGACATTAGAAGAGTGAAAAAGAGATACGACAAAAATAGACTAAACGAAACTGAGGAATACTTCAAAAGAAGTAATACGAGAAACTTCTACAGGATTTTCAGAGGAAACATAAAAGGTTAGCAGCCTCCAAATATATGCTTCAAAAGAACCGACGGATAACAGGAAACAAATACTAAAGAGAGGTGCAAAATTCTTAAAAATTATTTTGATAAACTCCTCAATTGCGAAAAGCTTAAAGAAAAATTACTCTTCGCGAAAACAGCATCAAACGCAGATTCAAAGTTGCCTTCAATAACAGAGGTAGAAGAGATTACAAAACAACTAAAACACAACAGAACCCCTGGAGAAGACGGCATTATCCATGCGATCTGGAAACTCAAATTCCAGACCATCACAAAGAAAATGCATGAATGTCTTACAAAATATGGAATGCAGAGAAAAAATTACAGGAATGGAAATGTGCGTTGATCCACCGTGTCCGCAAAAAGAGCGACAAGCCAGACCCTAATAACTACAGTGGTATCCCATCATTACCGGTCACCTGTAAAAGTTTCACTAGGGAATTACTCAACAGACTGGAACCACAAGCTGGTACGGAGATAGGTGAATACCAGGTAGAGATCAGAAAAGGAAAGTTCTGTATTGAACAAATTTGTAACCTGCGAACGCTCCTGAAGGTAGTTGTAGTCACATTCGTGGCCTACGACTCCACAGACAGGCACATTCTCTCTGACACACCAGGAGAATAGGGAAAAGACATAAAAAACTAGGACATTCATACAACAGACATCTACAGGACACCACACTCAAAATAAAATTTATGGGACAAATCTCTGACCCATTCGAGGTACATATAGGGATCAGACAAGGAACTTTTATTCAACATAGACTAGGACAAAATTATCAAGCAAAGGTAAGAAAAAGTAAAAGGAATTCCGTTAGTAAGAACGTGTGCAGATAAGACGATCATAAAACGTCAGGCATTTGCAGATGACTTGACAAAACTCATCAACAATGGACAACAAACGTAAGAAGCGCTGGAATACTTAAATGAAGCCTCTGCAAAAACAGGTATACAGATACTGTTTGAGAATACGCAGTACATGGAAAAAGAGAACAACAACAACCAAACCATGCACACAAAATACAGAAAGGTCAACAGAATGGAAAAATTCGAATATCTTGGGGAATATACACAAAGAGGACGATGAATTAAGGCCTCCAACATACAAAGAACAGAAAAACTTCAGAAATCATACAAACTGATATGGACGCATTACAATCAAAGTAATACTTCCAGACATGCTAACCTCAGGTATTACAGTACATTTCTACTACCAGAAGCACTCTATGCGTCAGAAACCACCACAATCGGAACATCAGGCATAACAGAGACAGAAAAGGTAGAAGATAAAATCCCCGGAAAAGTTTTCCGTGCAGTAAACAGAGAAAGACCAACGAAAGAATTATATGAACACACAGACAGACTGACAGGCATGATCAGAAAACGCAGAGCAACATTCTATGAACACATACATAGAATGAACAACAGAAGACTCAGAAAGACGATTCCTGATGTAATAAACAGTTCACTTAAAAAAAGAATTGGTTTCAAGAAATAGATGAAGACCTGAAACAAGCAGGTATCAGTATTAAAAGGATAAATGAAACAGATAAAGTCAGAAACAAAATTATAAACACGAAATATGAAGTAAAAGAAAGGAAGAAAACAGGCAAGGTATGGACGAAGCAAAGGAAAAAAGAACATAACCAAAGAATGAAGGGTTTTGGGAAGAGAAAAAGAAGAGGGAAGCGCGAAAAATGAATAACATTCAAGTTAATCACTATCCTGGAGACAGAGACGTGTAATAATAATAATGAAGTTAAGTAAATAAATAAACTGCAGCTACGAAAGGTTCACCTCCATCTTTTTGTAGTGAGCCCCTTTAATACTCGTCTGTGTGCAAAGAGACGAATAATAAAAGTTGAATACTTAGTATAATTCATAAATACCCAAATGGTGCAGTATTGCAACAATCACAGTTAAAAAAATATCATGAGAATCTTTCGAAGATAGTCCATTGTAGTTACTATTTTCGCGGTCACTCTTTATCTGCTGTTGACAAAAGGAAGCGAAACATATTTTCGGGAATCGAAGACGCAAAAGGAAAGTTATATGGTTCCTAATGAGCAAACCACACTATGTTAATTTCTTTTAAAAGAACTGTGATAACCGAAATAAATAAGAATATAATTAGTATCAAGTGTCATAAAAAAGGTAATTGGAGTATTTTCTTTGAAAAGCGTACTAAATGACTTTTGAGTAAACTTTACTGTTCCGCACATGAAAGTATGCATGACCATGCATTTCGAAATTTCTGTGTTAATGTCAGCTGGATTCTGCAGGCATTGAACTTTTTTTTTCCTTTTTCTGACGACACCGGCAATAAACAGTACATAATAAACAAATATACAGTTCATCGCACAGAACTTCTTTTATGATCTGTTCCTCATACATTTAGGAAAAGTCTTTATAAATAATAGACATTGAACTGAGATCCGATTGTAAGCCAGACATGCCTGAATTCCCCATGGACAGCCATCTTGCAAGCAATGCTTCCGTAACATGGTGTGGTCAGTGCTTCTTTTTTTTCTGCTCTGTGTTTGTAGAGAGTAGAAGAATCCACCGGCTGATCAGGGACAGTAGAAACACAACCGTCAGTTTAATCGGAAAGCAGAAACCGGACCCCACAAATCTGGTCACGCACCAACACTGGAGAAACTTTCGGGACTCATACCATCGGCTGAGAAGCGGCTTTGCCCGGACCGAGAGTAAGCGGTGGCGAGCTGAGGAGACTAGATTCTGTCGGCCCGTCGACCATGAGATCAGTAGAGACGGAACACAAAACCGGATTAGGGCAGGGTGAGGATGGGAACCGGCTATGTCGTCTTCAAATTGTGGCCTAACGCCCATATAACCAACATGAACGAAGATGCTCAGCGCTTTTTGCATTAAGGGATTTAGGGAAATGACAATAAACCTAAATCCTGTCGGTTGGAAGAGGATTTGAACCGCCGTCATCCTGGATGCATGTCCGCACGTAGCTGTGTCATATTAGTTGGTGTAATAGACATATGCAGCGACACGAGGTGTAAGAAATTCGTTACGATATGGCGAGTGAATGCCTGGTAGCCCGCAACCTCATGGTTCTTATTTTTTTAAATCTTTTTTTTTTTAATTTCCGACCGGTTTGATGCTCCCGCCTCGACTTGCTCTTCTGTGCCAGCCTCTTCATCTCGGAGTAGCACTTACACACAGCGTCCTCGATTCTTAGTTGCAGACAGGGTGAGGCAGCTAACAGTACGACAGGCCACCCTAATACATCCAGGATGAGTAAGTACATCGAGCTGCTGTTTCCGCCAACTTACAGCGGACAGTACGGCGAACTTCTTGACGCCCGAAAGTAATTTTTATCATCTTTCATCGCTGAGTTACTACACCGATTTCGTTTTTTCTAATGGAAGTATATAGTTTTTCCTGTGGCATTTGAAACAGGCTTCTAAGTGAACTTCAACGGCAAAACATGTATGGGACTTCATTAAGTGAATTCGCAATTTCGAATAGGTCAACCGTCAGTTGTGGAATGGAATGACGACGATGACAGTGTGTGCCGGACCACCGAACCCCGGATTCCCGCTTATCGCGAGAGGTCGCTTTAACATTTGGCTACTCGTGTACGGCTCACGGCCACACCCGAACTTCCATACGCCGTCACTCATGCGTCTACGATCTGTACTAGTACGTCAGTTACGTGCATTCCCTTGCTTGAAAGTCGCCTACTCGGTATCGGCAGATAAGCACGACATTGCAATGCCTTGTGTTGCTCTGATTACGATGCAAAGTTCCGTTAGACATGTATGCATTGCATCGCAATCAGAATAACACAGGCACTGCAATATCGGTTATGTGGGACTCGTTCGGATTATATCAATATAACATCGCCGTAAACCACTGTCCCGTTGTCAGGAGAAGAGGTTCTACAAACGTTTGTCCTGTTGTTCCACACTCAATGAAACAGGTAACTCCGGCAGCGTTCTTGTGTTTGCCTGCGCGCTTGAAGCCCATCAGTCCGTGTTCTGCTGTTGAAGCAATCACGTAACTCGCCCGTAAGGCTACTGAGACAGTCATAATGAATACGAAACGTTAATATAATTTATGGCGAATTTTGCGAAACTGTTGGAGCAGCGGCGCGATTGCATGCTGAAGAATATGCAGATGGTACGAGGCACTTGCGATCTGTCTAGAATGTGGAAGTGTGGATAATAAAACAACAAAGAAAAAAGAAATTGATGAAAGAAATCAAGCTAACATTTTAGCGGCAGTAAAACACAATGCAAATGCCACTAAGAGGCATTTCGGAAGGGTGACAGGGAGCGACTGAACGAGTGTTCGGCGAACATTCAATTCCATCGCATGTTATGCACTTTACATTTCGCTGCGTTTGAAGGTTCGTAGCAATGAATTGCAAAATTTGTTGCAGGTCTCCGAATGTTATCTACGAAAAGTGTAAAGTGATGCGGCATATTAGTGTAAAATTTTATTTAAAGTAGAAGCATCGTTTGCAAAGAATGGGCAGGTCAATCTTCAGAATACGCACTAATCATCAGTTGAAAATCCACGCTGGCTCAGAGAATGCTGTTGATCTATCAACGTTTGGTGCGTACTTTTCAAGAGTCGCATCATTGGTCCTTGTTTTAGTGATGGGAATCTATATATAGTCAAGTATCTCAAGTTTCCATGACATCCTGCTACCGCAGTTATCGGAAGACAGCCCACCGGACATACGATCGCAAAACAATCAATGTGCTTCCAGCACGAAGGATGTACCACTCCGAGGACACTCTTAAGAGAACATTTGGAAAGCATTGGAGCGGCCGTTCAGGAAACGGAAAATGGTGCGCATGCTTACTAAACTTAACATCAGCACAATTCTGTCTACGGCGTAAATTAAAACGAGGTGTCTATTAGAAAACACCGACGACTGCCGAAAGCATGACGAAATGCCTTATATCAAGAGCCTGTGCTGCTGTTAACTCCAGACGAATTTCAAGGTGCGGTATTGTTTCTCCAGCATCACATTATAGTACGTAGCAAATGCTCAAAGCCAACATTTTGAGCACTTGTCATGACAACCGTGATAGTAAACACACGAGACCATCGCTGAGTTTCGTGCTGCTAGAAACAGCATGTGGGTAGTTGTTAGCATCTCAGTCAGACAATGAATTGCAATTATTTACTTCCAGTATGATGGACGTAGAGCAATTATGGGCAAGGTTTAGACAGATTGTAAAAAGTGCTCTGGACATGTATATGCCTAGTAAGTAGATTGAGGACTAAAAAGACCCATCGCCGTTTTGCAACGACATTCTGAAAATGTTGAGGTAGCAAAGGCTGTCGCACCCGGGGAAAGCGAGGAGGGACAAAGCTTAATAGAGATTCGCGCATCTGTGGAAAGATAATGCGCGAAGCATACAAAACCACCACCGTCATACCTTAGCAAAAGATCTGACCGAAACCCGAGAAAATTCTGGTCCTATGTGAAACCGTTACTCAGGTTCCACCTACTCACTCATTGCCAATCTGGGATGACATCTGAATATAGCAAAACGAAAGCCTAAGTTTTAAAATCAACGTTAAGAAATCATTCACGCAGGAGACTCATACAAACATAACGTAGTTTGACCATCGCAGAGAATAGTATGGATGTCATAGTAATATGCATCCCTGGCGTAAAGAAACAACTGAAACAGTTGAAAACAAATAGGTCGCTATGTTCTGGAGGAATCCCAGTTCGCTTTTACAAAGTGCTGTACTTTGTGGCCTGGTTCCCACTTAGCTTCCATTTATCGCGAATCTGTCGCTCAGTGCAAAGCCCCAAGCGACTGGAATAAAAGCGCAAGCAGCTCCTGATTATAAGAGTGAAAGAATGGAAGCTCAATATTACAGACTAATATCATTAACACCGCTTTTGCTGCAGAATTCTGTAACGTATTCTGAGTTAGAATATAAAAAAATCCTAGACACGGAAAAACTTATGTCCACAAATGAGGATAATTTTTGGAAGCATCGCTTGTGCGAAACTCAACTTTCGCTTTTCTTACAAGATAATAGTGCGAACTATAGAAGAAGGGTCACAGGCAGATTCTGTATACCAAAATTTCCGAAAAGTATTTGACACAGTACCCCACTGCAAACTTTTAATGAAGGTACAAGCATACGGAATGGTTGACAGATATGATAGTGGCTCGCAGACTTCTTAGGTAATAAAGAACTCGACGGCGAGTGTTCATTAGAGACAATGGCGTCATCAGCAGTGCCCCAGAGAAGTGTGAAGAATTGCTTTTATTTTCCTGCATATGTAAATTATCTGAAGAACAGGATGAGCACCAATCTGCGGCTGTTTGCTGCTGAAGCTGTGGTCTATGGGAAGGTGCTAAAAATAAATGACTGTAGGAGGACATCACAAGACTAAGTAAAAACTTATAGTTGGTGTGACGAGTGGCAGCTAGCTCGAAATGTATAAATGTGCAAGTTAATGCGGATGAGTAGGAAAAACCGACAATTAACGTCCGCACTCAGCGTTAGTAGTTTCCTGCTAGGCATAGTCGTGTCGTTTAAATATCAGGTCGTAACATTGCAAAGCTAAACGAAATGGAAAGAGGTTTGTGGTAGGAAAGGTGGTTGACTTCGGTTTATTGGGAGAATTTATAGGAAAGTCTGACTCATCTATAGACGAGATCGCATGTAGGACGCTAGTGCGACCTATTTTTGAGTATTGCTCGAGTGTTTAGTCCGACGAGGTCGAATTAAAGGAAGACATCGAAGCAATTTATAGACGGACTGCTAGATTTGTTACCCGCAGGTTCAGTCATCACGCAAGTATTACAGACATGCTTCGGGAACTCAAATGGGAATCCCTGCAGGGAAGGCGACGTTTCTTTTTTTTTTTTGCCAGCAACGTTACTGAGAAAATTTAGAGAACCCGTATCTTAAGCTGACGGGAAACGATCCTGTTACCTCGGAAGTTTGGTCCCTTACGAATCCACACACATGGAGGTATATAAACTGTCATTTTCCCTATCTTTCTCTGCGAGTGAAGCAGGATAAAAACAACTAGTAGTGGTACATGGTGCCCTCCGTCAGGCACCGTACAGTTGCTTCGCAGAGTATGTATGTAAATATGTAGATGTGCATTTGTTATAATAGGGTAGACGATGTAGAAACTCTTCTAACGGGTGGGCAGTGGTTTGTGGCGCTGCTATTTTGATGTTATTTGATAAAGTGCCACACATGTTATGTCGCTGATGTTCTCTTACAAGCTTCTTTCAACTGTCACAGAAAAAAATGGATTGCTCTATTAGAAAAAAAACAGTCGATGTCGTAATTCGGTGACTAGTAACGATAAAATATACTTGCGAAAGTCAGGAATTTACCCATATTGTCCGGTATAATTTGGCGAAAACCCCATCTCGATATACAAGGTTACTATAGGTGACTTAAGCTGTTTCATAAATTCACTGTAGCTACATTAAACGACGTATTGTTACAAAACTCAACACTCACGTAGAAAAACTCAAAAAGTTTCGTTTTGTTAGAGCCGCACTTCATATTTCTGTCAGGATAGCGCGGCAGTGAGCAGTTAGGTTAGATGACGTCAGGGGCTGAGTAAGAGTAGGTTTTGCTTGAAATGCATTCACACCAGTCTTGTGTAACAGTGCTACGACACTTCAAAACGAAGTTCAACAAGGATCCACCAACTGCCAACTGTATTTGGCGTAGTACGCGCAGTTTAAAGCTTCAGGATGCCTCTGCAAGTGGAAATCAACGGGTCGGCCTGCAGTGAGTGAAGGAACGGTTGACCGAGTGAGGGCGAGTTTCGCACGTAGCCCAAGGAAGACGACTAACAAAGCTAGCTACATATCACAGCCGACCGTTTGGAAGGTCTTAAAGGAGACGACTGAAGTTGAAGCGTGACCGCTTGCCTTTGTTGCAAGCTCTGACTCCCGATGACGTAGTCACATGCTTCGAATTTTCAGCACAGCTGTAACAACCTGTTCAAGAGGATATTTTTTTCTTCTTTTTTTCGAACATCTTCACCAATGAAACAACACTTATTGTGAATGTCACAGTGAACAAGCACAATGCGCGAATCTGGGAGACAGAGGATCCCCACGCCATCGTGTAGCACAGTTGAGATTTGTTAAAAATTTGTGTGATCTGTACAGTCTCATTGTTTAATTTTATCATCCCTTTCTCTTCCGTGAAAGGACCTTTACCGGACTTGTATATCTGGACATGATGGACAATTAGCTCATGCCACAACTGGAGACTGACAGCGTGGACTTCCTCTGCTAACAGCATGACTCCCCACACCACTTCCAGTATGATGTTCGTGAATTCTGAAATAGGAAATTAGGAAACCAGTGGACTGGTCATGGTGGGACTGAGTTCTAGCAGTTCATGTCATGGCCTCCACTCTCTCCCGACCCAACCCCATGCACTTTTTTGTGTGAGATTATATGAAAGAGTATTTACACTTCCTCTATTGACAAACCTACCAGCGCTGTCTGCTCGCATCAACAGAGTTTTTGAAGAGATTGATAATGACATGGTGCACCAAAGGTGGAAAAACTCTATTATTGTCTTGATAGCTGCAGAATTAAGAGTGGGCATATATGGAGCACTCGTAAAATGTAAAAAAAAAAAAAAATTGTGTTTCTATGTGTGTCACAACTTTTCAAACAAAAAAGTGTTTCAGTAACTTGTAATAAACTTTTATTATTCGTTCTGGACATATTTAGGGTCGTCTGTCTTAGTTGTGTACCCTGTATATTCCAATCTCTGTCTTCCCCTATAGTTTTTGCCTTCTATGGCCCCCTCTACTACCATGCAGCCTATTCCCATGTGTATTTATATTTTTCCTGTTCATTTTCTCATTGAGTCTGCGAAATACCTTATTTCTTACTTTAATCAAATGAAACTGTATGGCCCCAAAGACCTTTTTAGGTACCAAACATATGTAATGTACGTATGCAGACTGAAGCGACTGATGGAAATATGTACCTAGGTCTGTATTCGAACCCGGGTCTCCCGTTCCTTAAGCAATTCTGCTAACCACTACGCCACCCAGGCACAGTGGCTTGGCGCAACTGAACAGACTACCGTATCACGTCTCCCTCTTCAGTCGTAATTCCCATTCATGCCTCAGCCCACTTGATATCATTACTTTATCGTTTAATTTAATTTTGAGCATCCTTCCGTAACACCTCAAACCTTTCGAACCTGTTCGTGCCAGCTTGTTCTAATATCAATGATTCATTCCTATAAAATTCCATGTACTAGACATACATTCCCCGAAACAACTAATCGAGGTGAAGCAGTTGTTAACATACTGGATTTGCGTTCCGTAGGATGATAGTTCAAATTCATACCCAACCATCCAGATTTACATTTTGTGTTGTTTCCCTAAAATGTCCCAGACAAAAGCTAGACGGTCCCTTTCAAACGACATGGTGCAATTCTTTTGTAACTTAAGTTTGTGTTCCGTCTCTAATTACCTCGATGCCAGTGGGACATTAAACCCTTATCTTCCTTCCTTCCCTTCCATAATTAAGGCCAATATTTGATGTTGAAGATTTTCTATTAGGAGGGATTTTCTTCTTCCGATATGGCTTACTTTACTGGGCGATGTTTAATGTAGAAGACTTCGTTTTAAGTGTTTTTATTTTTTTATGTTCAAATGAGTGTGAAATTTAATGGGACTTAACTGCTAAGGTCATCAGTCCCTAAGCTTACACACTACTTAACCGACATTATCCTAACGACAAACACACACACCCATGCCCGAGGGAGGACTCGAACCTCCACCGGGACCAGCCGCACAGTCCATGACTGTAGCGCCTAGACCGCTCGGCTAATCCGGCGCGGCAATAAAAATTATACCAGCTGATGTCCCAACATCATCCAGTTTAAATATGGATGTACGAAGGTCGTTTTAAGAAGGAGTTTCTTCGTTCGACATGGGTTACTTTGCTGACCGATGTCTAATATAGAAGACTTCGTTTAAAGAGGGATTTTCTTTGTCCGACATAGGTTAGTTTGTTTTCAAGAATTGGAATTCCTTCATTTTGTATGCTACGCAGTCCCCAGATTCGACGTCATGTTTATCACTAATCCTATTTCTGTTACTTTTCTTTTATATTTCTCAGTCCATACTCTGTACTCTTGAGACTCTTTATTTCATTCGGGAATATCGTAATCCTTCATCATATTCACTGATCATAAAAAGAAGTTATCAATTAATCTTATTCGACTGCGTAGTTGAGTAGTAACATGCTTGCCTCCCATGCAGCAGGTCCGGGTTCGATTCCCGGCTGGATTGGTGTTGGAACGCAAGTCGCCTGAAATAAGACTTGCACTCGGCGGTCGAACTTCCCCGGAGGAGGCCTCCCGGCCAACAGTGCAAAACGATCATTCATTCATCACAGATGCATCCTGAATCTTTCCACTTCAGAACCCTTCTTTAAATTCCGTAATTGGTTCTTCCCTATAAATGTCGTACAGGAGGCATTCGACATATATATACAGCATCGCTCAACTACAATACAATTTTCACGAAATAAAACAGGTCCAGAAATTACATTCGATCTTTTGCTAGTAGGTAGTGTTTACTCGAACATATAGTTTGGCTATTATGAAAAAATTATATTGCTATGCCGTAAGTAAGAAAAGTCCAGCCACCCAGTGAATACATAAAAATAATCTTGCTGAAATGATATATAATTCAATGCCGTTGTTCAATAAGTCAGGGACGCAAGTACTTTACGAAATAGCGACTCATTATCTACGAAACACGTTCACTGTCAGAGTAGGAGACAGTAAACTGCAGTGCCATGGAATGAAATGAGTTTCCTCCGCTGAAAACGAGGAAGCGAAATGAATACGCACTTTTAAAACTTCAGGAGGCACACTCGTGTTTCATCAACGGCCATGTCTCCTTCCCGTCAACTACAATGTAGCGAGCGCGTGTATGAAAAGCTCCACACACTCGGCAGAATGAAGCTTTTAATGAGACGTGAGGATCGCACATGCAGAGACAGGCACAAAATAAGTACGGTAGACTCTTCACTTTTCTCTGGAGCAAAAAGGTTCTTGCATAAAAAAGCCGTTCTCTCTGGTACGACGCTTTATGGATGTACAAAGCTCAACGTAAAAGCATCATTCGCTCTTCTACAATTTCGCAACGAAGCGGCGTATCTTAAGTCTGCCCATGTAGCCAAAGAGTCGACGTTTCTTTTGTTGCGTTCGACTATGATTATAGAAGTAAAAGCCCACTGTCCAGTTGAAAGAGAAGTGTACAAATCGACGTTAAAGTGCCTCTCTGTTGCACTACGCTCAGTTACTGTGCTACTGACAATAAATTACATTCGCTTTCGAAGAAACAAAACGAAAAGTAAAAATATATTCCACGTGTTGTGAACGACACCAGGTCGCATATGTGAAACCCAAATGTTTTCACGACCGGAAACCTCTTTCTAATGAAGGATAATATCTTATAAACAAAGAAAGAAAACATTAAATTTAGTAAAGAGGCTTCATATACAGGTCTATGAGTATATTTATGTGTGTAGCAATTTTGTGTCAGTCTATATACTTTTCGTTGAACGACGTTCCTTTATTAAAAATTATACTAATAACTGTACTAGGTCTGTATGTCATCTGGGTACATTTCTAATTCATACAATCAATGTGTTTCTTTATTTTCGTCCCACACGCAATGGATGAACACCAACATCTAGTATACTAATAAAGTGTACAACCGTCCAACTATACTCTTCCACTTTGCTACAAAAAATACGTAAGCAGAAACAGTATCAATGTAAACGGTGCATAAAACTTGTTAGAAACTGACAACGCGTCAGGCCACACAAGCGAATCTATGTGCAAAATGCAGAAACTAAAAAAGCACACAAGAATACTTATAGTTAACTTACGAGGACGTGCAGAAAAGTAACACTTCCGAATTTCTTATGCGAAAACTATCAAATCTTTTTAAATAAAACATATTATTATTAATATTCTACGTCTCCATTCTTCATGTCTTCATATTTACAGCCCTCTGCCGGTAGAGAACTCTGAATTGTAGCGTGTAACATGGCAGTGTGTAACATAACTACGTCGTTACGTGAGATACATCGGTCTGCAATCGAGTTTGGAGAATCGTCCACACATGGAGCACCTGTTCCTTGAACATGACAATGCCATATCACACACGAGCTCTGCGACATCTGCAACAATTCGATGCCTTGGGATTTACTGCCGTCGTTCATCCTCCATGCAATCCCTACTTAGCCCCAGCCGATTTTCATTGGTTTTCAAAACTTAAACGACACCTTCTAGGATTTCAATTTGATAGTGATTAAGTGGTGCAAGCAGCTCAGCCAACAAAGTCCAAATGACGGTATGAACAAACTAGTCTCTCGCTAGGACAGGTTTATTTGTTGCCAAGGCAAGTATGTTGAGCAATAAATTTATGGACATGAAGACTAAGGATGAATAATATTGACATAAAAAGTTTTAGGAATTTTCATATAAAAAATTCGGAAGCATTACTTTTCAGCATGCCCTCGCATATATATTGACGATGATTTATTAAAAAACTGGGAATCATCATTAGATTGAAAAACCCAGCAATTTATTAAAATTCTAGGTGTCAGACAATTAACAATATTATGCCAAAACTATTTAAGCAAGATGCAAAAAGAGGAAAGAAAAGACCTCTTCACTTTTCTGTGAAAGTTAATTTATTTGGAAACAGTATTACCACCGGGGTCTTTGTTAAAAGTCGTGAACGATAATCCCAGCGCCCTGCGAAAGGGACATTGAGAATAATGCTACAGAAGTAATTGTGAACGTATTTTACCAGCAATTTTTTCTGAAACTAATTTAATACAGCTTTATGCATATTTCGTGGCATACTTATCTAAAGTTTATAGGAGGAATAAGAAAGAAGCTTGGGGTTTATCGCCTCGTTGACTGCGATGTCATTGGGTGAAGTTGAAGCTTGTAATAAGGGGGGTGGAGGCGAGAGAAATAAAATACGCTATGTCCTCGTTTCGGAGAGGCCACTGTGGCATTTGCCTTAAACAGTTTAGCGAAGAAACGGAATTCCGAAACCTAGATGACCGAATAGGGATTTGCATGCGTTATCTTAACCACTGTGCCACCTAGCTCGGCATCAGAAGCTTTCAGCTGTGATAAGTTGAGAGATGAGTGTGTGGAAACAATGCATCTGAAAATTGTCAAAAGTTTCACAGAAATCATGCTCTTTTAACTTTACTTCATTGAATTATCGCAATGACGCCTTGAGCAACAGCGTATTTGTACGTCACTTTTGTGGCAATAAGGTGGTATATCGCTTGTGACGCGATAATTGGTAGTTCCGAAGTAGTAGTTGTAGCAGGCGAATTATGCAACCGTTGTAAGTGTGAAGTTGAATGCAGAGAAAGAAAGCGGGGCTAGATGCTGGTATTTACAATAGGGGTAATACATGGCCAGCAGGTGACTGAATAAGGGTTCAATATTTCTGAGATAACGATTCACTTCATCTGAAAAACGTCACAGAATGCAACTAACATTATCCGCTAAGCAATTGGATAACAGTAAGCGAGAGTCGAAGAGAAACAGAGTTATTGCAGATAAAGTATGCTATGTGATGTGCTTTATTTATGTTAATTGGTATGTCAACAATAGACCGGGATGCGGAAGCTCCGTCACTAATTTTAGGTTCTCCCTAGTGGCTGTTTTCTGAGGAAATCTGCTTGTAAACATTGATAAGTGCAAGAGACATGGCTGCCATTACTAGCAAAGCTTGCAGTATTCGTCCCAAATAAATGCCATTAAGGGTCGATTTTTACGAATCTGAAGATGATGTCGAAAACTACGACTCAGATTAAGATCCTGAACATGTTGCTAGCCTCAAATTTTGTTCAAAAGTTGTTACCAATCATATAAATTTCTTTAAGCAAGAAAACAATGTTAAATTGTGAGCTTTACCATAATTTTAAGTGAATTTACGTGGCAGGGTGATGGTAAAGATGTCAAGGCAATCGCTAACTTCCTTTATGTGCTGTAGTAAGGTGATAGCATAAATTAATTTTATATTGGGCTGAATCACAATTAATTTTTGAAATTATTATACTTTATTACTGCAGAAACTCTTAATGCAGTTCTTAGCAGCAAAAATAGAAACATATCGGGCCTTTTAAATACAAAGACGGAAAACATCACAGCACCAAAAAGGAGTTGTGCAACGTAAATGAGATTTGGTAGGCGTGTTTTTATATATGAAACATGATGTCTGTTCAAATTTCGCATCAGTCGCATATACGAGTGGCGCTAGTAGCACCGCTATGAGGATGCTAATTAGGTTTGTTTTAAATACACATTATAACGGGTTGAAATCGTTAAAGACCTATGAAGTTTGAAGAGGTGAGAATTCCTTTAGAGCGGCAAAGTCATCATTATCAACATCCAACTGAATTTGAACGAAGTCGTGTAGTATGGTTACCAGAAGCTGGCTGTTCCTTCTGCTATATTGGAGAAAGACTTGGCAGGAATAGACCCGCGCGGCTACCCCCCCCCCCCCCCCTACCCCCCTACCCCTCCCCTCGGGCATGGGTGAGAGTGTTTTAGATTAAACAGTGTATAAGCTTTGGGACCGATGACCTTAGTAGTTTGGCCCCTTAAGACCTTACCACGAATTTCCAAATTGGCAGGAATATAGCCACTCTACACGACTGCTGTCAGCGAGAATGTACAGTCACAAGAAGACTGGGCTCTGGACAGTGAAGTGGCACTACCGAGAGGGAGGATCATTGTGTTCGGCGTGTGGGCCTGGTGCTTCGTACGCCATCTGCAGCAGCAATCTGGGCAGCTATTGGCACGACAGTCATATAAGAACTGTTACAAATCGCTTACTCCAAGCACAGAGGCGAGCCAGACACTCTGTAGTGTACATTCCACTGAACACAAACTGCCATTTGTGACTTCAGTAGGGTCAAGCCATTGCTCGGTGGAGGGCAGGGTGAAGATATGTTTTGTTTTCTGATGAAAGCTGTTTCTGCTTCGATGCCAGTGATGACTGTGTATTGATTAGAAAGAGGCCAGTTGAGATCCTGCATCCAACCTGCCTGCCAGGTAGACACACTGGGCCTTCACCTGGAATTACGATCTGAAGTGCGATTTTGTATGAGGGGAGGAGCCCTTTCGTGACGGTCCTACGCACCCTTTCCATAAATCTGTACGTCGATCTGGTGATTCGACCTATAGTGCTGTCATTCATGAACAGCATTCCAGGGGATGTTTTAAGACAGGATAATGCTCGTCTACGTACAGCTGTTGTGACCCAACATGCTCTAAAATGTGTCGACATGTTGCCTTGACGTATTCGATCACTAGATCTGTCTCCAGTCAAGCAAATATGGGACATCATCGTTCGACAACCGTTCCTGTAATGACCGACAAACTACAACAGGCAACGAAATCCATCCCACACACTGACATCCGGCACCTATACAACACAATCCACGCAAGTCAGCATCCCTGCATTCAATATTCTGGCAGTTATACCAGTTACTAATGTACCAACATTTCAAATTTCCAGTAGCCTGTCTCGCACTTATATTAACCAGTGATGTTGCCACGTTAGTCACTTATATATATATTAGCTAAATAAATACAGAGTCCGCCAGAACAATGTATACGGACTTTAAGGAACGAAAAGTACTGCTTACGTGTTTATTTTACATTTAATAATTGGTCACACATGTTGTACAACCTTCAGTTTAGCACATGCTTGCTTTAAATGTTCAAAATGTTCACCATTGGTGACTTAACACTTAACAGAACGACGAGCGGTCGTTGCGACTACGTCAGTCAATGTTACAGCGGAGATCGCTTCACATGTCGCTGGAATCTCCGGGCGAAGTTCCTCCAGCGTGCGTTACTTACGTCGATAGTAAAAGTAAAAGTCCCTAGGTGTTAGATCTGGCGACCTTGGAGAGAACTCGATGGTCCCTCTTCGTCCTATCCAGTGCCTTGGAAAATTGTCAACCAGGAAAGCTCGTACGGCTATGTGGTAGTGTGGTAGCGCCCCATCCTGTTGGTAGAAGACCTCTTCAACAGCTCCATAAAGCACACGTATACCTGTCAAAATTGATGTGCGTAACGTTTCCAGGTACACTTCTCCAGTGGCAGTAGCATCAAAGAAAAAGGGTCCTACTTAGCCCCTAGATGATAGTCCACATCACACATGAACCCCTGGTAGATCGACCGCTTTATGCACATAAATATGAGGATTTTCCGGTGCGCATTACACACTGTTATGCCGATTCAAGGTTTCATTATGTTTAAATTGTGCGCCGTCACTCCACACTAATTTCGTCACAAATTGTTCGTCAGCGGTTACCATTTGCTGATACTATTCGCAAAATTACTTTCGGTGATCTGTATCGTCATTATTAATCGCTTGCAGTAATCGTGGGACGTAAACTTTTCACTTTGTAGCTTCCAGAAATCTTCGTACACTTGTGCTACTAACCCCCACTTCACGTGCACATCGTGTAGCAGACTTCTATGCAGAATTAACAAACTTTTCCAACACCAGAGCCGACGAAGCAGGACTTGTAGCTGTACGTTGTCTTCCTGATCTTCCTTTGTGAATATCACAAATCGTTCTATGCAATTCGAACTTATCAATGATGCGTTTGATTGTTAGGCGGATTGGCGGCTCTGTTTTAAACTCCCACCTCCACTGACGTTGCACTTCAACGGCATTTTTAAACTTGAAAAACCACTTCACAATACATTTTTGTTGCTCGAACAGCATGCTCCAGCCATCTTGTATTCTCACTATCGAAATGAAAGCACTAACATCTGTTGAGTCAAAGACCATACTACAACACACTCGTAACTCAAATCAAAGGACAATATCAATATCTCGATAGAATCTGACAAGGAATGTATACATTTTTCTGGCGGACTCCGTACATCCCTGAAATTTCATCACTCTACATTAATTACTTTTTGATATTGCGATTTTGTACCATCAGTGTGTGTATGTTTGAAAGCCTTCGCAGTATTGTTTCGTGTGAACTTTAACGAGTCCGACTCAGTTGTTTTGAACAGTATTGCTGCTGGCTAGATGACTCTTGTGTACACTGTTATATATATATATATATATATATATATATATGATGATGCTGGCGTTAATTTTGTGTTTGGCATTTGATAATACCACTATGGCTCCAGTGTATTAGGACACGTTTTTATAAAACAGATCTGAAGATGGTAATTATAGACCGAAACCGGCAGTCTGATTACACTAAATTTGTGACCATAGACGTAAAGCTAATGAGGTCGTTTTTGAAATGTACAGTAAGACCGCAATTATATATTTCTGTGATAACTTGGGCCTATTGTTTTCTTTCCAGCACAATAAAGAAAAATTCTTACGACAGAAGAACATGTGATCGTTATTTGTGAAGTATTGCTTGGTTTATCTTATCTGGAGATGCAACAGGAGTTCACTCTGGTATTTCACAAGCAAGTGAAAATAAGAACAAACATACAACAACTTTTCAGTAAGTTCCAAGGAAATGGAAACGTGACAGTGAATCAACTCTCTGGGAGACCTCGTGTACCGCAAGAGGCTGTTCAGCGAATCAGGGAAGTAATCGAAATATGTCCAAATGCTTCAACATCTCATTAAGCAACGAGCTAGACGTGCCTAAATGAACGATTTCGAAAATTGTACAATTACTCTAAAGAAAAAAGCGATGCAATTGCTCGACAAATTAGTACACAAAGATTATGCAGCTGACCGAACTGCGTTTTACGATTTGATGGACGGTGCACACAACAGACACCTCATCGATCATATTTTGTTACCTGACGAGGCTACAGTCCACATATGCGGAAATATTAACAAACGTAACTGCCGCCTCAATGGTAACGAAGCACATCACCCTGCTGCTGTGTGGCAAAGAGACACATCACAAGAGAATGTGTGGCTTTATTTCACAATTTATGGTCCATTTTTTCAGAGGAGACGACTGAGGGAAACGTTAACATTCACATGATGGAGCGATACCTCGAACCACAGCTTTAGCAAGAAGGCATTGCTGACACTATTGTGCTCTAACGTGATGGAATAACCCTCGTTTTATGAGGGACGATCGAAAAGTTTCCATCTGAGGGCGTTGCTGCAACGTGTATGCAACGTAGCGTGACTCCAATGTGGGTATACAGGCATCGACTCATAGGCAAGGGATTGGTGTGGTATTCAGGTCTTTCTGGTGTGTACGCAGTATGCGGAAACACGAAATGTGGCACCATTTCCACCAAACGCGTCTAAACAGGACCTACGAGCCGTTATTCGTTTCTTGGGTGCCGAACGACAAACGCCGGTAGACATCCGCCGGAGAATGAAGAATCTGTATGGGACAGTATGGCAGACGAAAACCACCGTTGTGGATTGGTAAGCGAGGGTTACTGCTGCTTCATAATAACTCACGATCCCATTCGCAAATGTCCTAACGCAGAAGGTACGGTAACTCAGCTAGGAGGCAGTCGAGCACACATCGTATAGTCTTGATCTCTCCCCATCCGATCATGACGCGTTAGGCCCCTTGAAAAAAACATTGAAGGGTCGATGATTATCGGCAGATGATGCTGATCAGAAGGCAGTTACCGACGTCTTCATGCAGCAGAACATGGTGTTTTACCAGGCGGGCAGTTTCAACCCGGTGCGTCGGTGCCTCAATGCTCACGGCGATTTGACCTTATTTTCATACCGATTGTGCACTGTACGGCCTTGGAAAAGCTGGTAAGCGAGTACCTCAGAAGAAGATTCGAGACAGATGGGTAGGCAAAGGTTCAACTAGACTGCGGCCATCGCGGTCACTTATTTGACACGCCTGTATATCTTCGCTTGGGTGTACAAAACAAAGAAAAGGGAGCTCCAGGATTTGAGCTCGAATCTGTGATGCAGCATCTGCTATTTCACAGGTAATGCTCCATAATGTATTCAGGTCTGCTGTTCAATGATGGGAGCAATGGTTGAAACTGGACGAAGACCATGTTCAAGTGCGTTGAAGAAGGGTGCATTGATCATAAACATTCGTGCATGTGATATAAATGCACATTATTTTTTCTAAACTTACACTTTATGACTATACGTGTTTTAATCGTTACATAAATTACTGGGTACTTTTTTTTCCTGTAAACTTGTGAAATATGTTTTACTCTGTAAAACACTATAACCTTATAAGCGAATTATTATAGAGTTACAGGCATTGGTATCAGTTAGTTCAAGGCATATTTCCCTAACAGTTACAACACATGTTAAAACGAAAGACCACTGAATTATCAGTCGTAATCAGATTAGACAATAACCTTCATGGAAGCCGGCCGTTGTAGCCGAGCGGTTCTAGGCGCTTCAGTATGTAACCGCGTGACCGCTACGGTTGCAGATTCGAATCTTGCCTCGGGAATGGATGTGTGTGATGTCCTTGGTTAGGTTTAAGTAGTTCAAAGCTCTAGGGGACTGATGACCTCAGATGTTAAGTCCCATAGTTCTCAGAGCCATTTGGGCCATTTTGGACCTTCATGCGATGCCTCCATCGCAAGATCGTTCCTATTCAAGTCTCTGGTCTTCATAAAGTACAGAGGCTAGGATTCCCATTTATGGTTTACAGACTAATGTACAACATATTTAAAACTTTTTAAATTTCTAATAGTTTAATTCAGTTATAATTGTAGTGGGGTTCTACATTGCATCCCCTTTTGCCTGTATATAAGAATACGTTAACATTGCTTCTTGGTTATGACTCAACACTGATATTATGCATTGGTTTCATGTATATTGAATATATGTGAACAACTTTACAAGCCATAGATAATTGTAAGTAGTCAATGTTATATTTTTCACTAGCAATTTTGCTTACTACGCTGGGTGTGTGACTACACTTGATATTGTTATACTCGTCTTACGGATCAGGAACTTCTGGGCATTTTCTATCAACTAAGTACATCTACATCTACATCTACATGACTACTCTGCAATTCACATTTAAGTGCTTGGCAGAGGGTTCATCGAACCACAATCATACTATCTCTCTACTATTCCACTCCCGAACAGCGAGCGGGAAAAACGAACACCTAAACCTTTCTGTTCGAGCTCTGATTTCTCTTATTTTATTTTGATGATCATTCCTACCTATGTAGGTTGGGCTCAACAAAATATTTTCGCATTCGGAAGAGAAAGTTGGTGACTGAAATTTCGTAAAAAGCTCTCGCCGCGACGAAAAACGTCTATGCTCTAATGACTTCCATCCCAACTCGTGTATCATATCTGCCACACTCTCTCCTCTATAACGCGATAATACAAAACGAGCTGCCCTTCTTTGCACCCTCTCGATGTCCTCCGTCAATCCCACCTGGTAAGGATCCCACACCGCGCAGCAATATTCTAACAGAGGACGAACGAGTGTAGTGTAAGCTGTCTCTTTAGTGGACTTGTTGCATCTTCTAAGTGTCCTGCCAATGAAACGCAACCTTTGGCTCGCCTTCCCGACAATATTATCTATGTGGTCCTTCCAACTGAAGTTGTTCGTAATTTTAACACCCAGGTACTTAGTTGAATTGACAGCCTTGAGAATTGTACTATTTATCGAGTAATCGAATTCCAACGGATTTCTTTTGGAATTCATGTGGATCATCTCACACTTTTCGTTATTTAGCGTCAACTGCCACCTGACACACCATACAGCAATCTTTTCTAAATCGCTTTGCAGCTGATACTGGTCTTCGGATGACCTTACTAGACGGTAAATTACAGCATCATCTGCGAACAACCTAAGAGAACTGCTCAGATTGTCACCCAGGTCATTTATATACACTCCTGGAAATGGAAAAAAGAACACATTGACACCGGTGTGTCAGACCCACCATACTTGCTCCGGACACTGCGAGAGGGCTGTACAAGCAATGATCACACGCACGGCACAGCGGACTCACCAGGAAGCGCGGTGTTGGCCGTCGAATGGCGCTAGCTGCGCAGCATTTGTGCACCGCCGCCGTCAGTGTCAGCCAGTTTGCCGTGGCATACGGAGCTCCATCGCAGTCTTTAACACTGGTAGCATGCCGCGACAGCGTGGACGTGAACCGTATGTGCAGTTGACGGACTTTGAGCGAGGGCGTATAGTGGGCATGCGGGAGGCCGGGTGGACGTACCGCTGAATTGCTCAACACGTGGGGCGTGAGGTCTCCACAGTACATCGATGTTGTCGCCAGTGGTCAGCGGAAGGTGCACGTGCCCGTCGACCTGGGACCGGACCGCAGCGACGCACGGATGCACGCCAAGACCGTAGGATCGTACGCAGTGCCGTAGGGGACCGCACCGACACTTCCCAGCAAATTAGGGACACTGTTGCTTCTGGGGTATCTGCGAGGACCATTCGCAACCGTCTCCATGAAGCTGGGCTACGGTCCCGCACACCGTTAGGCCGTCTTCCGCTCACGCTCCAACATCGTGCAGCCCGCCTCCAGTGATGTCGCGACAGGCGTGAATGGAGGGACGAATGGAGACGTGTCGTCTTCAGCGATGAGAGTCGCTTCTGCCTTGGTGCCAATGATGGTCGTATGCGTGTTTGGCGCCGTGCAGGTGAGCGCCACAATCAGGACTGCATGCGACCGAGGCACACAGGGCCAACACCCGGCATCATGGTGTGGGGAGCGATCTCCTACACTGGCCGTACACCTCTGGTGATCGTCGAGGGGACACTGAATAGTGCACGGTACATCCAAACCGTCATCGAACCCATCGTTCTACCATTCCTAGACCGGCAAGGGAACTTGCTGTTCCAACAGGACAATGCACGTCCGCATGTATCCCGTGCCACCCAACGTGCTCTAGAAGGTGTAAGTCAACTACCCTGGCCAGCAAGATCTCCGGATCTATCCCCCATTGAGAATGTTTGGGACTGGATGAAGCGTCGTCTCACGCGGTCTACATGTCCAGCGCGAACGCTGGTCCAACTGAGGCGCCAGGTGGAAATGGCATGGCGAGCCGTTCCACAGGACTACATCCAGCATCTCTACGATCCTCTCCATGGGAGAATAGCAGCCTGCATTGCTGCGAAAGGTGGATATACACTGTACTAGTGCCGACATTGTGCATGCTCTGTTGCCTGTGTCTATGTGCCTGTGGTTATGTCAGTGTGATCATGTGATGTATCTAACCCCAGGAATGTGTCAATAAAGTTTCCCCTTCCTGGGACAATGAATTCACGGTGTTCTTATTTCAATTTCCAGGAGTGTAGATCAGGAACAGTAAAGGTCCCAGGACGCTTCCCTGGGGAACACCTGATATCACTTCAGTTTTACTCGATGATTTGCCGTCTATTACTACGAACTGCGACCTTCCTGACAGGAAATCACGAATCCAGTCGCACAACTGAGACGATACCCCATAGCTCCGCAGCTTGATTAGAAGTCGCTTGTGAGGAACGGTGTCAAAAGCTTTCCGGAAATCTAGAAATACGGAATCAACTTGAGATCCCCTGTCGATAGCGGCCATTACTTCGTGCGAATAAAGAGCTAGCTGCGTTGCACAAGAGCGATGTTTTCTGAAGCCATGCAGAATGCATCGAGACGACTGGGACAAGATCGACAGCATCACTCACAGGAGGATGCAGAACGAACTCGAACGTTACTCTGAGCGACAGAAGAAAAAGTTTGAAAGATGTCGGAAGCAGACCGACAAGGCGATTCCCGACATGTCGCACACAGTGGTCAACCTCACTCAACGACAATTGACAGAAGAGGAAGTGTCTGTTCTTCAAAAAGGAGGGAATTTCGCTATCATCCCGAGAACTATACCTATGGAGGATATCATTGCCAACACCGAAGCAGCCATTCGGACCCTTCCTTGCGCAAGGGCAGAGGAGATACGCACTGAAAAAGCCAGGATACTGCGCCGAGCAAAACCACCAATTTGCAACCTGAAGATAGAAGAGGTACAAGCCATTAAGAATCTCAACGCCGACAAGAGTATACTGGTACTGCCTGCCGATAAGGGGAATGCGACCGTCGTAATGAAGACCGAAGATTATGAGCAAAAGATCCGAGACCTATTAGATCCGACGACGTACCCAAAAGTAAGCGCAAAACCGACACAGCGTACCACACGGAATACGAATCGATTAATTAAAGTGTCTTCCCTGCCGGCGGACATACAGAGAAACCTGCGCAACACAGAAGCCCTACCACCTCGGCTGTACGGATTACACAAGATCCATAAGAACAACGTTCTACTGAGACCGATCGTTAGCGCTCCTGGATCACCGACATATAAACTGGCAAAACACTTGGCCTCTCTGCTCCAGCCACACGTGGGCAGGACCGACACATACATTAAGGACTCAGGACATTTCAATGAGAAGCTGAAGAAACTGAAACTTGCACCAAACGACATCCTGATCAGCTTCAATGTTGTTTCGTTATTTACGAAAGTGCCACTCAGTGACGCTCTGGAGCACATCGGTTCCATTTTCCCGCAAGACATCAGAAAGCTCTTCCATGCATGTCTCACCACGAGCTATTTCACGTGGAATGGCGATTTCTACGAACTGCTGAAAGGCGTCGCCATGGGTAGTCCTCTCAGTCCAGTGGTGGCCAACTTCTTCATGGAACAATTCGAAGCACAGGCACTGGACTCGGCGACTTGCAAACCTAAGGTGTGGTACAGGTACGTCAATGATACTTTCGTGGTGTGGAGCCATGGTGAAGAACAGCTCGGGAACTTTGTAAGACACTTGAACAGCCTCCATACCAACATAACATTTACCATGGAAGTAGAAAAGGACAAGAAACTGCCATTTCTAGAGGTGCTGGTCACAAGGGACGGCGAAAACCTGGGACACAGCGTGTATCGAAAACCGACACACACGGACCGATACCTGCACAAACTGTCAAACCACCACCCGAGCCAGAAAAGGGGCATGATTAGTACGCTCGTAACGAGAGCAGGGCGAATATGTGCGCCGCAACACCTCAAACAAGAAATGCAACACCTGGAAACTGTCCTGAGGAGCAATGGGTACTCAACAATTTATATTTGAAGTGTAACAGAGCCAAACACTCGGCGAAGTAAGGAACCAGAAAAAGAAATGTCGGGTACGGCCTTTCTGCCATACATTCCCAGAGTGACGGACAGAATCGGCCGTATATTGCGCAAACATGGCGTAAAGACGATTTTCAAACCGACAGGGAAGATCAAAGGGTGTCTTAGATCGGCGAAGGAGAAAAGAGACCCAATTGCAATGTCGGGAATATACTGTATACCATGCACATGCGAAAAGTTTATGTCGGAATGACTGGACGATCCATTAACTTCAGGATGAAAGAGCATAAGCGACATTGCAGGTTGGGGGAGGTGGAGAAATCGGCCGTGGCAGAGCACGCACTGAATGAGACCGACCACGTAATAAAATTCGCCGACACGGAAGTTCTGGCTTTAGAGAAGCACTATCACACGCGCTTGTTCAGAGAAGCTGTAGAAATACAAAAACACACGAATAGTTTGAACAAGAAAGAGGAAAGCCTTAAGGTAAAAGGATCCTGGCTTCCCGTACTGCAGCGAACGACAGTCGCAGGTAGCAAGAGGAGAACCGCACCGGAAATGACCGCGGAGAAGCCCTCGGACGTTGGCGCGCCAGGTACATATAGTCTGCGGCCGCGAGCTCGGCTCCAGTTCACCACCGGCAAAGGAGGGTGAAGCTTTGACAATGCCAGCCACTCGTGCTGGCGAAACGTCAGAAATATCATTAGATGAACGTCAGCCGAAGAACCCGAGACAGAAGCCAATAGGCAGTTTGTCAACAAGTGGCCACGAAAGCCTTAACAATTTTGTAATTACTATACTACCTACTACTTCAGAGTATCTTTATTTATTACTAAGCTTTGTATTAGATAATACATCCCTTTGCTTATATGACCGATCGTCTCACAAAACAGTTTCTATGAATGAGAACCGTTTGCGCACAGACTTAAGCACAGTTACTTTGATCCTCAAAAAATTCCCATTTTATGTAATTTCTCGAGCCACCACAAACTGTATTTTGGCACAAAATGAACAGCCTTTCGGGGTGACTGATTGCTACTTCTACTCGACTTACGACTTGGAGCTAATGTTCGTTCTCCCTGGCACCTCGTTAAAATATATGTAGGTTGGAACTTAAATAGTGGCAACACTGCTGTGGAGACACTACGTAATGGAATCTACTATTGCCGCTGGTAGCACACGTTTGTTGACATATCTACCTTACCTCTAAGCAAATGGACTCGCCCGTCATACGTCACCGGCATTCTCACAATCGAAGGAGACAGTCACTCGTGAGCGAGCGGTCTAACGTAACGGTGTCACTATGTCTTCGATACAGGAACAACGGAGATGGATTAACACTGAATGTGCCAGAGGTCGCACAGCATGACAGTGTCATCAGGGTCCTCAAGAGGTGTGCGAGAAATCGGCCTTGCCGTACAGAACAGTAGCACGACAATGCGCGGGCGCATACAGCGCAAGCTGTGGCTGCTCTGATCGGTCGATGGAACTGGGAAGTACTCTACCATCCACCATGCTCCCCGAACTTAAGTCCTTGTGACTTTGATTTGATTCCGAAGATGAAGGAACCACGTCGTGGCATTCGCTTCAGAACTGTTCAAGAGATTCGACAGGTAGTAGACCGCTCCATTCGCGCCATCAACGGAACAGGCTCTGCTAACGGTACACTATGCCTTCCACACCGCTGGCAATGGATTCTACACAACGCTGGTGACTACTTTGAAGGACAATAAAAGGTGCAAACATGTAACTCTTTAGTATCGGTTGTGAATAAATAGTTGCCACTATTTAAGTTCCAACTCTCGTACTTCTTACAGACAACTGATATGTAGTAACTTGCTTGAAGTGATTTCGTGAGTGTCTGTGACGATTATTGGAACACTATATTAATTTGTATGTAATTGTATCGTCGATGAAAATGAAGGTTAACGTTTTACTCGTCCTGCACTGTTGAGGACCACTTTGTTATCTTCTGCCAACTGGAAGTTAGATCGCTTGTAAAATATTTATTATGTATTCTTTTCGATATGTTCAATATCCGAAATTATATCTTCAGTTTCGATTTGTAGGACAGAATAGTTCTCTAATATATTCTGTAACATAAATAGCTTCTTGCCTGTAAGATGCAGTTGACTGAAGAAGTCTACCAGATAGATTACAATAAGTGCCTATAATTTTTGAACTGTGTACTTGAAACTTAGAGAAAGTGGAACTGTTTCAGGATAAAAATCACCTTAGGTGAGACGTAAATTAGGTTTCTTCTAACATTGTAAAATTCATGACTTCCTTCACGCAGAAGGCGTTGCCCCGCTGGTGAATACAACATCACACTGACTTGAGAACGAAGCCCAGAATGCGATGCCAGTGAACGGAGAACAGGGCCACGATATGTAAACAAGAGTTTCGAGGCCTCATTTTCGGAATGTGACTTCTGAAGATGTTTTTCAACAGGATGACGCAACCTGATGCATAGCGAGATAAATATCGACATAATTACCTAGTTGGCTGATTTCTCGGAACGCCTGTTATAAATCTTCGAGATTTTATGATCTACATTGACGTCTACGTCTTTACCTGTACCACGTGTAGAGATAACGAGTGTGGCACTTTCGTTACACCATGTATTAAGATTTAATCTTCCACGTAATTCGCCGATGAAGCACGGAAAGAATTATGATTTGCATACATCTCTGCCAATGATTAGGCGACTTTTATTCCTACAGTTGCCATGATAGCTACTCGAAGAGACTAAAGATGTTAGCAAAGTCTCTGGTGATAAATGGTTTTTGGAACTTTCTAACTGATATGAACAAATATTAATCACGTTTTTTCAATAGCCCCTGATGATTTCTCCTTGTTCACCTCTCCAACAAGGTGAAACATTCAAAGATCGACCGCGCTTGGTATCCACAGGTATACACGCCACATATTTGAGATGTGTTATGAATAGTTCTTACAAATGCTTCCCAGCAGTAACTTTTCCAACTACAGTTTACTGGGTCCTCCGAATGTACGAAAATCCTGTAGTTTCCTTTATCTGCAATTTGCTTTTGTGTGATCACATGGCTTCTTTTAAGGGAGTATTTGTGAAGTATGAAGCATGCGTACATTCCAATGAAATATAGTTGGTAGCTTTCAGGGCGAATCTGAGTCACTCTTAAGAAACGCCGGTATTATTTAAAGGCGCCATAGAAATAATCAACATAACGATACTGTGACAATAGACAGTGACGGACATTCGAGTGCTAAATGATATTTTATGGTTGATCATATACTGGGTTCCTTACAATAAGATAATAGAAATTAAGTGTTTTCTGTAAATTCTTACGTTATTACTGAATTCAAAAAATTCGTTTATTTTGGGACAATTTTCTTCTTTGGGTACTGTCATTGCATTCCACTATGTTTAATATTTCGTGCATTCCTTGTCCCACGTAACACTTATTTTTCTTATAGATTCCTGTCGTGAGATTAAAATTTTAAGTACTCCAGAATTATGTATTAAATAACTATCTTTTAACTCCCTTAAATATCCCCACCTTCTCAAGATCAATTTGACACAGTCTACTTGCATCGGTTGTTAACCGATCCTGTGTAATTTTGTCTGCTTTCCGTTACTCGTAATTTACCAACATAGTCTGTAAATGTTTCATCTGTTCCATAGCAGTATCTTCCAGTTTAGACGCAGTCCACTGAACATAACAGTGAGTTCATGTACCACGTGTCACAATTAAATTCGAGGCTTCTCTATTTCCTGAAATTTGGGTATCGCCTCTGGTTGAACACGATTTACTTTTTTCAAGTGTGACTATATTAACAGAAAACTGAAAGTAGTAAAATCGACACAATGAATTATGTTTTACTTCTGATATTTTGTCACGGTATCATTAATTTCTTTATATTTGGTATAGATCTCGCATATCACTTTGTTTACCGCCAAACATGACTTGCATTTTGTGCTATATACTGACATCAAATTCGTAGTCTGTAGTGTGCAACATATTCCAGGGAAGCTATCAACGTAGAAAATTCTAGTTAAATATTTTCCTAAAATGTTGAAATTGGAAAATGAACTGCCACCTTTGGAAAAAATATTACAGTGCATCTATAGATGTTACTTTTTTAATGAAGTAGATAGGTATTTTGAATACATTTTACAATACAGGAACATGCAAAGTAAACCTATGTCCCGTTTTGATCATAAATAATAAGAAAGAGGCATATCCCCATTAATTTTGTTTCCTTTCGTTCTTGATTGGTTCCATGTTTCACTCCTACCCTCCTCCTCCTCCCCCCTCTCTCTCTTCTCTCTCTCTCTCTCTCTCTCTCTCTCTCTCTCTCTCTCTCTCTCACTCTCTCTCTCTCTCACACACACACACACACACACACACTCTCGCACGCACACACATACACACACACACTCTTACAAAACAGAGGACTGACTAAATGTGTTTATTCTGGCATCATTTCAATTGGAAATACTGCGAGGATCGTTCAGGAGCGGCAGAAGAAGAGGTCCGTTGTTGACAGCGTAGTTTACCTAGCAGTGTAGATGGCTGATGTTGAGGGACATCACGCGGTAATTGACCGACTGCTGGTCGACGATGCCCTGGCCGAACTTGTTGTAGCGGTCGGTGACGACAAGCAACTTGTCGTCGGAGTGGAGGACCTTGACGCTGCTGAAGAACTGGAGGCGCTCGGTGTTCTGGGCGAGCTGCCGGAAGAACACCTGCATGTAGGGCTTCCTGGTGTCCCAGCAGTAGAGCGCCTCCTGCTCCGCGATGCCGAAGAACATCCGCCTCCCGGAGGCGTCGACGGCCAACGCACCCGCTGGGCCCGCCCTCTGCCCTGGCACCAGCGTCTGTCCAACACGCAGACGAAGGCAAATATTGCATCTTGTACGTGAATAGGCAAGTAAATAAGTAAAGCCACTTTACTTTTGCTCCATAAGTTTACAGCACTGACACAACCGTGACGTGCCTCACTGTTGATCTTGTGAATTAGCCGTGTTGGTTCAGTAAATAGCTCTGCCCGCAGTGATTTCAGTACATTTTACTACGACCATCTGTATGCACCATGGAAGATATGTGGGGAGTGATTCGTTTGCTTAACTCTAAAGGGACTAACACTACAGAGAGTATTCGTAGAATGCAGCTGTCCCAGTTAATGAAAATTTACCAATGGATAAATCGTTTTTAAAAGTGGACGCATATCTGCTAATGAAGAAATGCCGAACAAGTTATCCACGTCGAAACAAGTGAGCAGATGATTTGTGATGACCACCTTGCTAGAAATGATGACAGTGGTTATTAATTGAAGACTAGCCACTGTTCAGCATCTGCATTAGCCCATGAATCTCTAACCGAACGCAAAAGTTTGTGGCTCTTTATGTACGTCAACTGCCATACGATTACGAAAAGAAAAAAAATACTGGCGTAATTGGCTGCAGAGTGCTAATTCATTCCACAAACACGATAAGTTTCAAAATGTCGAACTTACATTTCAAGTACTTTTTGGAGGAAGGTAAACACTTTCTCATTCGCATAGTAACCGTCGAGGACACACAGGTCCGTTACTGCGAGACACAAATTGTCAGAGCATGGTGTGAAAACATCGCCTGCAGCAAAGATGTTAAAAAGACCAAACTTTTGCAGGAAACTTGATGACGAAAGCGGTTTTAGATATGAAACGTCCGCTGCATAGAGGTCAACAGCGAATAGTGACAGTTTGTGTTAGCTACTGTGATATGTGAAACCCAAAATAAAAAAGAATATGAGAGTGAAGCTTCCAAGAGGTGAGATTTCACTGCGGAGTAATGACCGCCTTCATAAAGCTAAAAGAAAATGATTCCCCGTATTCAACATCTGGGTTTTGAGCTGATGGAGCACCCGCCGTAAAGTCTTCATCTACTTTCCAGCTATTTGCTACTTTCTAGTGATAAAGGAGCACCTATATCAATCAGATTTTCATCTAATGACCAAGTTGTAAACTGCATAAATCCATGTGCACGGTCCTTCCAGGATGGACTTAGGAACCCTGTCAAAATATGGACGACCTGCACACAGTTTTAGGAAGATTCTGTGGAGAAATCATTTTACTTGCATAGATTCTATTAAAAGGTTTCCTTTTAAAAAATGCCTCTACTTTTTCAATTACCCTAGTATATCAATCTAACGGACTGAAAATGTTTTGTGATGTGGACAGTGTGTCCGTACGGTTACTTAATGTGACAGGGTGACCACTAATGAAGTCATTCAGTGAGATGAAGATAGTAGTGAGATACACCTCCTTTTGCCCAGTGCAGTTCAGAAACTCGACTTGGGGTGGACTCAACAAGTTGTTGTAAGTCGCCTGCAGAAAAGCTGAATTTCGATGTCTCTAAAGCCGTCCATAAATGCTAAAGTGTTGCTGGTGCAGGATTCTGTTCACGAACTGATCTCTTCATTATGTCCCATAAATGTTCGATGAGATTCATGTCGGACGAGCTGTTTAGCCAAATCATTCGCTCGAACTGTCCACAATCTTGCTACACGGCGCATTGTTAGCTATAAAAATTGCGTCTTTGTTTGGCAAGATGAAATCCATCAATTGCCACAAATGGTCTTTAAGTATCTGAACATAACCATTTCCAGTCAATGATCGGTTGAACTGGACAAGTGGACCAGTCCATTCCATGCGACGACAGCCTACAGCCCTACACCATTATGCAGCCACCAACAGCTTGTACAGTGCCTTGTTGAAAACTTGGATCCATGGCTTCGTGGACTCTGCGCCATACCCTGACCTTATCATCAGCTCTTACCAATTGAAATCGGAACTCGTCTGTCCAGGCCACGGTTTCCAGTAGTCTAGGGTCCAACCAACATGTTCACGAGCCGAGGAAAGGCGCTGCAGACGATGTCGTGCTCCTAGCAAAGGCACTTGCGCCGGTCGACTGCTGCCATAGCACATTTACGCCAGACATCGCCTTACTGTGCTAACGGATGCGTTCGTCGTGCGTCCCAAGTTGATTTCTGTGGTTATTTCCCTCAGTGTTACTCGTCTGTTAGCGCTGACAGCACTACGCCAACACCGCTGCTCTCGGTTGTTACATTAAGGCCGATGGCAACTGCGTAGCCCCTGGTGAGAGCTAATTCCTGATACCTGACAATCTCGGCACACTCCCGACACGGTGAATCACGGAATATTGCATTCCCTGACGATTTCTGACATGGAATGTCCCATGCGTCTAGCTCCAACTACCGTTCTGCGTTCAAAATCTTAAATCTCGTCGTGCGGACGTAACCACTTCGGCAAACTATTCACAAGAATTACCCGAGCGCATATGTCAGCCCTGCCAATGCATTGCCCTTTGATACATTGTGTGCTCTGTTCTACCGCCTTATGTATATGTGCACATCGCTATCCGATGACTTTTGTCACCTCAGTGTGCTAGGCCTGAGGTTTATCAAAGAAATTCATTTTACGTGGAATGACTACTATTTCTTTGCTCAATCCCCAACCTGGAGGACTAGGGACTTTTCTACCAGGCTAAACTTCCCTTAAGAGAGTTGCCTTTGCTATAACTAGATATCTCTGCTACACCAATTTCACACTACCAGTTAAAGCAGTGCTCCTTCATGGTTCACGCGTCAGTTCCGAAGGCCATGATCTTCCCCTTCTTTGCCCTTGAAGTCTCCACGGCGTCGCTAGCGAAAGGCACTCAGGAGCTACTACCAGCCGGATTGCGTGAACAAAGGCTTTGTTTTATTTTAACAAGCTGTTCCTCCTCCTCCTTTCCTTAGCGGGATCGGGGTAGACTATGACAAGGAAGGCGTAAGGCGGCAATTCAATATGTCTTTGTTGAATGATGGAATATCCCAAAACAAGGGGACTGATGAAGCTGCACTTTTAGAATGGAGAACATAAGAACTGCAAAGTTTGCCCTTAGATATCATCTTGTGCGAAGAAGAGATTGTTCGACTCATGAAGTTTGCAGGAAAACTGCGGCCGGTGCAGACTAATAGGCTAATCCCGGAAAAAGGAAGTAAGTAAGTAATTGAGATACAACACAAGTAATAACTTGGTTGCTATTACGGTGCGATTACAGATACCGCTAATGCAACATAGTGGTGTATATGCGTACTGAAAATCTAACGAATTAGACAAAGCGAATGTGAGTCAACCATCTTAACTGGCTGCGATACACAGATGGTATTCGTCAGGTGTGTCGCACGCAAATATTCATGAGTACTTCTGAGTGCCTGGAATTTGAGTTAGTTGTTCCGTGTACTGTTATATATTAATAGTGGAGGCTCAGCAGAACGAGTGATTTCACGTTTATGATTTGTGTGCAGTTAGGTTTCGAAACTTGTAGAGTACACAGAGGCAAGGAGGAGTCTTACTGCATGTGGTTTTAGCTTCATAACAACATATCAACACAGAGGGTAAAGATACCTCAACGGTGAGGTCCAGTATCTGTTCATCGGTGGCGTTCCTCAGCACGCGGGTGGGAACCTTGTTGAGGGTGTTGCTGGCGAAGGCCCAGGAGTAGAAGTTGCCGTCGGCGACTCCCAGGGCGAACAAGCCGTCCATGAGGTAGGAGCGCACGCCGCCGATGGTGGTGACGCCGAGCCCCGGCCTGGGGTAGTAGTACTCGCTGTAGACGCGGTGCGTCCGCCCGCTGGCCAGGTCCGTCACCGCGAGGGCGAACCCTGTCACGTCGGCCGAGTAGGCTACTCGCCTTCCGTCCTTCAGCACCTCCACCTGTCGAGCACAGTACCGAAAAGGCTGAATACTCGTCAAGACCGGTGTTTCTCATAAGAAATTATAGTTGGTATAACAAAACATGAGAATTTTTCATTACATATACATATACACAATTTGTTCGAGGAGCGTGTGCAGCGTGCATTTCTACTACTTGACACAAGTGCATCTGCCTCACCCTCTCATGTTTTGTAAGCAATATTTGTGGACCTGCCTCTAGGTCTGCTTGTCAGAGAAAGAGCTGCCATCTACTATATCAAATCAACGTACCACAAAAAGCAAGGGTGTCCATGGCGTGCCAAACTTCAAGTTTGCAGCGTGTGCGAGTCAAGAGCCGGTATGTCTCGGCTCTGCTTCATCCTTCTCGGAAATAAACGGAACAGCAAACATTTTATTGAGTACCGCGGTATCGCATTTTACGGTATTCCCAAGTCTCCTCAGTTCGGCAGAACCGTGCTGTCACCGCTGTATACCGTTCGCTGTTTTTTTATGCTGTGAAGGTCATTAGCACATCCAGTGGCTGATTGTACAAAAAGAAGCGGTCAAGTGATCTATTGTCACAGTTCTTTAAAACTGATCGGTAGCGACAGAAGAAAGGGACGATAATTCTCAGTACCTACGCACATCAAAAAAGTCTTGCATCACCCCAGTTCTATGAACTCCTGAAGATAGACGTTGACTGTGGATACTGTATCACAGACACAGTCCCTTTGACTGTTCAGAGATGTCACTAAACCCACCCAAAGATGTAAACAAACATGCATGAGCAGCACCTATTAGACGGAGGGGTTCCGACAGCCCATCAGTTCCCGACATTCCACCATGGCTCGTGTTGTCTGTAGTTCAACCATACCTAGACGGTCAATACTGCTGTTCGATCGCATCCGCATTGTTACTTTATGGCAGGAAGGCCTCTCACCAAGTGAAGTATCCAGGCATCACGGAGTGAATCAAAGCGATATTGTTTGAACATGGAGGAGATGCAAAGAGACACGAACTGTCGATGACATGCCTCGCTCAGGCCGGCCAAGGGCAGCGGATGACCGCTACCTACGGATTATGTGCTTTTGGTGCAGCCACAGGATGTCCTAATAAGACTCAAACGGTGTGCAATAGGTTCACTCCCGACGTCCATGGCGAAGTCCACCTTTGCAACCACGACACCATGAAGTGCGGTGCATATGGACCCAACAACAAGCCGAATGGACCGCTCAGGACTGGCATCACGTTCTCTTCACCGATAAGCGTCGCATATGCCTTCAACCAGACAATCGTTGGAGACGTGTTTGGAGGCAACCCGGTCAGGCTGAACGCCTTAGAAACACTGTCCAGCGGGTGCAGAAAGGTGGATTTTCCCTGCTGTTTTGGGATGGTATTATGTCGGGCCGAAGTACGCCGCTGGTGGACATGGAAGGCGCCGTAACCCTTGTACGATAGTGCAACCATATCGGCAGCTTACTGGCGAGGCAGTCGTCTTCATAGACGACAATTGGCGCCCCGATCGTGCACATCTTGTGAATGACTCCCTTCAGGATAACGACATCGCTCGACTAGAGTGGGCAGCTTGTTCTCCTGACATTAACCCTACAGAACATACCTGGGATAGGTTGAAAAGGGCTGTTTATGGACGACGTGAGGCCCCAACCATACTGAGGGATCTTCGCCGAATTGCCTTTGAGAAGTGGGACAATCTGGACCAACAGTGCCTTGATAAACTTGATGATAGTATGCCACGACGAATAGAGGAATGCATCAATGCAAGAGGACGTGCTACTGGGTATTAGAGGTACCGTTGTGTACAGTAATCTTGACCACCACCTCTGAAGGTCTCACTGTATTGTGGTACAACATGCAATGTGTAGTTTTCATGAGCAGTAAAAAGGACGAAAATGATTATATTGATCTCTATTCCAATTTTCTGCACAGGTTTCGGAACTTTTTTTGATGAGTGTATAATACAGTCGCATATTCGACAAGTAAAGCAAATGTGTTGTGAAACGACATTACAACACTACACGAAAAAATTTAGAGATATAGTTGACAACGAAAGATCAAAGAACTAGAACGATCGACAGATGGCAGAAGAGGTCCATATTTACTGCTGCAAAAGTCATAACAAGCTCTCTCACTGAGAAGCGAGTCCCAAATTATTCAGGGTTGGCAAAGAATTTCAGCTAGCGAACTGTGCCATGGAACGAGTACCATAGTGCTCAGACACTTCACATTTCCCCCCATCGCTACGCAACGCTGTATGAGTGCGAGGAGGGTGAAAAGGGGGAAACGGCGAACGCGTTGCATTTAAATGGCAATGCAGTCGTACTGCATACGACTTGGGTTCATGTTTCACATTTCTCCACAACATAGATCACAAGCAAAACAAATTTTGAGTATTGTTTGATTATTCCTGGCACGCTAAAGATATAATTTTTATCCGGTACAAACGGTCAGCATACAGACACACGCAGACAGCTGCACAGATTTTCGTATTCAGCTTGTTACGTAATCATGATTTATTTAGCTTCACAATCGAAAACATCTTTCACACGTATGTTGGTCGAAATATTGTTGCACTTTTGCAACCTCAATAAGGAGACGTGGAAATCCTACCTGAGGAAACAAATGTTATGGGCATTTCAAAAAACAAAGGGATTTGTCTTTAAAGCGGGAACTACGTTGTGGCTAAATCAGTAACGTCTGGATATGCGCAGAGGTACATTCAACTGAAACTGCAAACGGTCTCTGAAACATCTTCGAAACAGACGTGAGATTGACACTGTCTTCAAAAGTTTAGGAAACCATTTTTGTAAGTTTTTCAAGGCCACAATGAATACCTCAAACCTCACGGTTACGTTAACGCCAGTGAGCTTATGGAACTGCTGGAGTGCCCAACACAATGAGTCCTTCATACAAAGCGATTTTATGTTTAAACGCGTCCCAAACAAACCAGAAAGAAGATGTTTCTGAACTTGCAATGTCTTGCAATGACCCTAGCGGTCTCGCGGTCCCAGACTGTAGCGCCTAGAACCGCTCTGCCACTCTGGCCGGCTGTCTGCTTTTCAAAATACGAATGTTGCCGTTGCAAAAGCACTGACGGAAAACATTAAGGAACGTGTTTCAGTGACTGAAGCATTGTTATTGCAATTAATTCAAAAATTTGATCAAACAAGCCAAAAGCTTCAAAACTTAGACACAGTGGAAATAAATCAGAAACTTCAAAAGCTAGACACAACGGAACAAAATCAGAAACAAACACAGCAAAACTTCAAAAGTTAGTCACAATTGACGAAATTAAAGAAGGACGTGAGGATTTAACCGCTGAAATACACAAAATCGAATAGAAATATCAAAACTTGTCTCAAGACTTAAAAATACAAATTTGTGAGCATTTTCAGCCTATTTTTTGCGATATGAAGCAGCAATAAAAGAACTGCAGATCATTGTACACGAAAATCACAACACCTTGCAGGCTAAATTTGATTCTGTTGTATCTACCGATACGTTTGCGCAACTTGTAAAAATTCAGGAAAACTTAAATGACAAAGTAGATACGATTACGACACAAACAGATACTCTAAAACTTGGCTTAAGAAAACATACGGAGGAAATCAGCACATTATCGGAAAAGTAGCCGAACTTTCGGATCAGTTAACAAATGTATCTACTTAGGTAGATAATGATTTGAATGATGCAAGAGCGGTAGCGTTTACTGACACAGAGGAGTACGAGGAAATTAGAAAAAATAGACAGTCGGAAACAAATTAATACGCAACACAAAAGGGAAGTACAAGATAAGTTGGTACAGGTGATACAATAATTACATATTTCAGAAGATACTCTCGCTTCGACAAGGGAGGAGGGATTTAGAAATACGAAAAAGTCACGTGGTAACAATACGTGGAATTTCGGAGATCTTGAGTCGGCCGGGTGCTCCGAGCCTTGAGATGGAACCGCCGACACGATGTAACAATGCCCGATTTGCGACTCGCAGGCGCGATGACTTTTACTATAAGCTGCCCATCACATAGCGTAAATTTAAAAACATTCAAAAATGCTGGGAATGATACACGTCGAAAAGCTTGGCTTCATTTGTTTTCTCAATGTTTCGTCCTAATTCGTCATTAAAGCATAGATTAGAATTCATGTGTGGCCATTTAGAAAATGAACCAGCTGTAAGAAAGCGATGATCGGTTATTCGCGACTGTCACAGTGAAGGAGATTTTTTCACGCCTTTCTTTCTGCATATTTGTTTCAGTTCACACAAGATTGAATAAACTACAGTATTATAATGATGAAGCATTTAGAACTGTCTTAGTTTTCCAGCTCTGTAAAACAGTTTGAAGATATGTTACACAAGAATCAGTATCTGTCAAACCCGTACAGCCCCTCGGAATTTATTCGCATTTTCTTAATTAAATTGCCTGAACACGAAAGACATATTATTTTGGGTAGTAGTTGTAAAGATGATACCGAAGCTTTTCAGAAACTTTTGCAAGAACTGGAAACCCACACGGACAATCGCATGATGCGAAAACAGGAAGACAACAACAATTATAGGTCACATCCATCACAATTTAGTGACTACAGAAACAATAACCGTAACGACAAGTCTACCGTTATAATGCAAATCGTGACCAAAACAGACACCACCCCATATGTCAACCATTGGCAGAATAACAATAATTACACAGATAGAAAACATTTTACGTGGTAATGACCATGACAGAGACAACCGTAGAAACAGACAATGTGGGAACCAGAATAATTATTATCAAGGAAAACCAAATAACAAGAGTCCACCCCCTGATTACGATTCCGGGAGTAATTCTCCACCACTTAATCGACAAGAAAGAAACAACAGAAATTAAGGACAAGACAACAGACGCTAAAGTCATGACAACAGACCTGAATTTAATCAGAACTGGCGTGATTCAAATAGTGCAGGGCCCTCACGACAAGTTGAAATTGTAGAATTTAGACCTCCAAATCCCAGTAACGACGAGCGACAACAAAAGAGATCTTAAACAAAAACTCGCACCGCAGGTAGCGACATAACGCACTTAGGAGGCTGACGACGCAGCTGCTATGACTGTCAGTTGTGTGAAAATGGAAGACATTAGGGACATTTTACTCCAGCAACATGACATGAAACAAAACAATACTGCATATCCTGTAACTCACATCACAACAAATGACATAAGATTTATGCGCATTACTTGACTCTGGCAATCCTATTTCGGTAATTAGTGAAACACTTTTCAGTAAATGCAACAAATCGAACGATTGCCCTCACTTCCTTTACGTAAAATTAAATTACAAGGTGCGGTTTTCGGAAAAAAGTGTAGATGTACGCCAACAAACTAAATTACAATTATTTTCTCAAAGCCACAGATTTATGATGATTTTTCTTATTGTTCCATTATTATCGACGGGGATTATATTAAATGCAAACTTTTTGAATGAGTATAAAGCAATTTTGAACTTTCACGATGCAGAAATAAGTTCAGAGAAAGAAGGTAAGTCAATAACTTTGAAATTTGAAGATTGGCTTTCAAACCATGACGAGGAAATCAATCGGCTTTACCTTTTGTCAGATCACAGTTATAAACTTTCGACGAAATTTGACACTAATGATCACTTTGTAAGTATTGACAAGGATGGCATAGATGACGTATGGGATACTAACGTTTTAAGTCATGAAAAATTTCAAACATTTGAGAACTGTAATGACACTGATAGGCAGAACCATTTTGACATCTTACAATCACATTCCAAAGTATTTACTCACAAAACAGGAACAATTAAAGGATTTTAGTACACATTCCGTCTTCGTGAGCATACAAAATTTTGCGGCAGACCATATGTTATCCTGGCACATTATACGGACCGTTTCAGAACGGAAATACAATCTATGATTGTCTTTCTACGTTCTTCTGGAAAGTAAAACACATTTCGGTAATGGTTTTTGTGGAATGGTTACAATGAGACAGTTATTTTCGTAACACAACACTATGTTACAGTTCAGTACTTTCAAGGTCATAGCGATGAACGAAATAACTACGACATTCATATGCAAAGCACTTTACTTATGTGTATGTATGATTTCTGGAGAACGTTCTCTATGAACGACGATAACTACGACACTTGGCACATTTTTACAGTTAAGTGATGACAGAAACTTTTTTACAGCAGGAAGTACAGTTTAGCGCTACATGAGACGTATTTGAAACATTATTGGAAATATTTTTGAACTACAATGATACAGAGAAGGTTTTCGGTGATACATTTCATTCCGCAGTTTTAATCTATAAGATCTGAGGTATCATTACACTATCCTTCAAGGGGGTATGCCAACATATTGTACCATGCATATGGCAAGCTCGAGAAGCCCTAGCTTATATGGTATTTTCTTATACAGTTTTACATATCGGTACTATATTTCTCTAACGCAGAATTACACAGCTATCTGGTCACTGAACAGAGAAAAACGAGCATTTTTAACTATGTCACTGACAGATGTCTACATAATTAAGCAGTTGGATCACTTTGCATTTATGAAATTGTACTTTGCTGCATTTTGTGAACTGTACAGTTATATTTTCGGAACCATTGTGATACTGAGAGAGCTTTGAGTAACGTATATTGTAAGGGATCACGATTTTTGAAGTACTTTTGATGTAGGTAACACAATTTAAACAAGCAGAGAGGATTTTAAGAGGTTTTGAGATTATTGAAGGAAGCTACAACGATTTTGAGATTTTATTGATGTGTTATGATGATATTATTACGACGACGATGTGTATTATGATGTTGTGATATGGCTATGATCAATAAGGCGATGCTATATGAACAAAACGATTATGCTACGTGTTTATTATAATGAAATATTGAAGAAGTATCAACGAATATGTATATATGTAATGAGGCAATGAATAATGAGTAGGGGTTTGAGACTCTGGTTTGTGGAAAAGAATGTTGGAATCCAAGAATTGTAGTTTAAGAGTTACGAAAATTGAGTATATATGTAAATGTGAGTACCAGAATGCTGACGGAATTTTAGGACACTTTTATTGATGAGATTTCGTTTCTACACACTTCTCCTGTAATTTTCAACCTGTGAATTTTTTTTATTTGTATGCAACTGTCATTGTAGCTGCAACTACTGTCATAAATATTTCGGTAAAGAGTATATGTGACCTTGACGAAATACTCTGCTGTGCTGCACTGTGCGCTACTCGCCTTGAAATATACACATTGTTTTGTTTCCTTTGAACTTTGGCCGGCCGCGGTGGTCTCGCGGTTCTAGGGTCTCAGTCCGGAGCCGCGGGACTGCTACGGTCGCAGGTTCGAATCCTGCCTCGGGCATGGATGTGTGTGATATCCTTAGGTTAGTAGGGTTTAAGTAGTTCTAAGTTCTAGGGGACTGATGACCTAAGATGTTAAGTCCCATAGGGCTCAGAGCCAGTTGAACCGTTTGAACCTTTGAACTTTACTGGTGCTGCTTGAGCCTCTTTTAAGCTCGCCGCACTCCTGCAAGCTTTCGCATAGCTGTAGGAAAGAAGGCCGTTGACCTCGCTATTGACATTTCTTTGCAGAACACACCACAAATGTAACTTACACTACTACTTGTAAACATATGATTACTCTTCGGTGTTTGAGCTATTTACTTAAATGCTTATGAATTGATGAGAAATATTCTTAAGTTTACACACCCGATTATGGCAAGTAGCTCTCTACGAGAGTTGAGAGAACTTCTACTGACTTATGAAATACCACATGGCTGCTGAATGACCTTTTTATACTTTGCTTTGTACAAGTGTGCTTATATTATTTGATATCTGGTTTCTAGCTCCACTGCTAATGTGAACACTTTTTGTCAACAGATCCATTAAATAATAATTTTATGACCCACATTCTTGAGAAAGAGCACTAGGAAGGAAATAACAATGAGTAGGAGAAGGGACTAGTAACAGAAACTGCATACATAATTTTCTTTACAAAAACTTTTTTTTTGAATAAGTTGTTGTGGTGTACCACTTTCGTGTTAAGATGTGACATAGAACCATTGCATTTCACATGAGAGATAGTATAGATTTTGTTCCTTGTGCTGACACTTTGCTTAGTTGTGATGATCACAGATGCACATTTGCTATTGTAAGCTTACACATGTATTTCCCTTATCTGCATTGGTGTCGTTACTGTAGTATTTTTTCTGCTTGTGCTTTGTCAAGTTTATGTGTAAGTCATTGCATTTGCTGCTGATATTTGTCAGGCAACATTCTACTGAATTTTACTTTGTATTACTACGCTAAGCCAGTTTTACCACTGTATTATTTTTGTTTGCTGCATATTGCCTTATATTATTTGTCATGTTGCATTAGCTTTGCTAATTTAGATATGCTGCTTCTTGCTTTGTCAATTTACATTTTTGTCATTGTTGTTTGTGTTAATTTTTTGTTCTGTTACATTGCCTCGTTCTCTAGTTATGTATCTTAGTTCAGTAGATTGAAGTTGGCCTAAGAGGGGGTATGCTCCATAAGAAAATGATTTTGGGTGAGGTGGGAAGAAATGCATTGAGAAGTTATAGAGAAAAGGTCTGGCAAAAGAGTATTGTATAATGAGGAACAATTACTTTGAAAGAGTAAATGAACAGATATAAGTAGGATATAGTGACAACAGGTTTAGGTAGGATTTTCTTCGAAACGAATGATGAGGTAAGAAAAATAAGGAAGTATGATCACTGGTTGAAAGTATAAATACATGTAGCATGCTTAGACAGGATTTTTGTGGAAAGAAATGTTGAAGTAAGAGAGGTCTGCGAGAGTTCAAAGAAGTTTTGGTTGGAAAGGAAGTAGTTTTGGCTGTAAGTAAAGGAGGTATAAGCATGAAGTATATTATTAAAAAGAAAAAAATTAAAAAGAGGTATAAAATGCGCACCAGAAGTACTGCAATGTAAAATGTTACACTTACAGTTTGCCACATTTGCACTTGAGGACAGATCCTATTCTTTCCTTATGTGTTATTTCTGTATGTTTATGTGAACCTAGCGTCTGGGTGTTCCTCCTATCCCTTTGTGTTTTTCTGATAAGATAAATTTGTTAGAATTTTATTCCTTATAATATTACGCTGCATTCACTATGATGAGGAATACTGTTGACCTCAAACATAATCACTGTTTTTGTACCATGTTCTTTACTTTAGGAAGATGTTTAGACATTATTTATTCTGTTACGTTTTCTTTTAATATTCATGTGTCAAGTTAATGTTTCTACTGACATTCTCATATTTCGTTTACTTACTTATGTCATAATTCCCGTAATACTCATGTATATGCTTATTTCTATTCCTTTTGTAAAGCCTGTATTACTACAAATGTTATTTGTATTATCATGTTCTTTACTGTGGTTATGTTTTCTTTACGTTTGTAATTGTATTCTTAAGCTGTAAGACTGTAATTGTATATACACAAGTTCTCCAAGTGAGGTAAATAGTAAGAATTCTTTTTACTGCACACATTTGTCTGTTGCTCATACTATATGTATCAAATCTCAGAGATTATATGGCTGTGTTAGTGCTATCACACGTGTTGATAACTCAACGAGGGACTGGTTAAAAGCATTGCTGGTTGTAAAGACACTGCAAAAAAAAAAAAAAAAATAATGAGTGCACAAGTGGTGGCTCAGGGTCTTGTAATATTCATCCGTAATATGCATCAGTACTGACTGCACAATGGTGGCTCATGGACTAGCTACATTATCGTCAAGACTCTTCAATTGTGAATGTGCACCCACACAGTTGCAATGGAAGGACTACAGTGGGTCTCCTCGGTGGTGATCCACCAGTGCTACTAATATTCTTCAAGACCTCGAGTGATACTGCTGTGGGTCTGCTCGGTGGTGGCCTATTACCAATCTTATGATACCATTTCAAAAGTTCAAGTCACGAGTAAGGCTAACTTTCTGTACTGCACAACTTACTTGTGCACTTTCATATACTGCTCAGCCTATGTGCGTAAATCTGGAGTAGACTTCTCTTTGACCTATTTATTAAACTGCCTTAGGAACTGTGAGGAGAATTTTTACTTTATTGACCAATAGCATATTACTTAACCTTTGTGTGCATCTGCTCTATTTGATATTTTAATATAAATTTAACAACTTAGTGTTGACCACTACCCAAAACTCTTCTTAAAATTTTTTGAGGGGCGCAGGGGGGCTATATAAGTAGCCTGTTTGTATGCTGGCAGTGCTATAGACCGTGTTAATATCGCTGATAGCGCTGTGCAACCTTTGCAAGAGATTCTGTGGTTGGACGTACTAGCAGTTAGCGAGTGGATAGGGAAGTGTGTGGACATGATATTCTTAGTGAAGACTGTGTGTTGGCAGGACATGCATTGTAAAGTGAGGTAACATGATGTGTTTATAAGAAGATACATAAGGAAATGTATGAGGATTGATGTATGGTTGGCAATGTTTGAGCTGTGGAATTATTGACAACATTATAATTTTTTGGAACTGGATGTCCCATGAATCAGGTAAATTTTTCTAAATATATTGTTTGCTCTTCAACAAAGTCTTTCTTAATACTTATGTTTTTGGATAGGGTCCGCCTTTAGCAAAACACAATTTAGTTTTTTACCCAAACATGTTTCACTGCAGTTGCAGCATCTTCAGTGGGCTTTTATTTTTCATCTGTTCTTTGCTGTTTGTATACACGTAGCTATTAGTTTTTAAATCGTAATTAGATATTGGTGAAAACACATAAATTACGAATTCATACCTTTTTAACACATCTGGTATAAACTAATATTATTAATTTGGAATAAGTGGAGACTGTCTCTCAGGAAGGCGTCAAGTGAATTTTTAACTGCTTTTTTGAGTAGGTATGTTTTTAGCTTATATTTCGAGGATTTTGGGATTACAATATTCAATCTCGCTACGACAACTCTGTGTTCACTAATCGCTATATCGGTTTTGATGCTCATTATTAACTCAGGATTAGTTGTTGCTACAGGTCAAATGTGTTTTCACAACTGCTTACTATTCGCTTGGGCTCATGAACTAACTGCTCGAAATAATTTTCAGAGAATGCGTTTAGCACAATTTCGGACGATATTTTATGATTACCTCCGGAATTAAACATGTATTTTTTCCAACTTATCGATGGTAAACTAAAGTCACCATCGACTATTATCGTATGAGTCGGGTATGTGTTTGAAATTAAACTCAAGTTTTCTTTGAACCTCTCAGCAACTGTATCATCTGAACTGCGAGGTCGGTAGAAGGATCCAATTATTATTTTACTCCGGTTGCCAACAATGACCTCTGTCCATACTTACTCACAGGAAGTATCCACTTCAATTTCGCGACAAGTTAAGCTACTTGCGACAGCAACAAACACGTCACCGCCAACCGTGTTTATCCCATCTTTTCGGAACACGATTAGGTTCTTTGCAAAAATTTCGGCTTTGCTTATATCCGGCTTTGGCGAGCTTTCAGTGCCTATAACGATTGGACCATCAGTGCTTTCTATTAGCACTTGGAGCTCTGGTACTTTCCCAGTTTACAACTGTTTTACCAGTGGTTCCTGTATCTACGTTCTTCCTGTGTTCAGCCTGCACCCTTTGTGACTGAAGCCCTTGAGTTTTTCCGAGACCCTCTAACCTAATAAACCGCCCAGTCCACGCCACACAGCCCGTGCTACCCGTGTAGCCGCCTCCTGCATATAGTGGACACCTGACCTATTCAGAGGAACCCGAAACCTAACCACCCTTTGACTCAGGTCGAGGAATCTGCAGCCTATACGGTCACAGAACCATCTGAGTCTCTGATTCAGACCCGTCACTCGGCTCTGTACCAGAGGTCCTGTCGACTATGCAGCAAATGGTCAGCTCTGCTTTCATCTTGCAAGCAGGACTGGCAGTCTTTACCAGTTCTGTTAGCCGCTCGAAACCAGAGCGAATCTCTTTTGACCCAAAGTGACACACATCATTGGTACCGACTTGAGCAACCACCCGCAGTTGGCTGCACCATGTGCTCTTAATGGCATCCGGGAGGACCCTTTCCACATCTGGAATGACTCCACCCTGTATGCACACGGAGTGCACCTTTGTTCTCTTACCCTCCTTGTCTGACAAGTCCCTAAGGGGCCCATAACGCGCCTAATGTTGGAGCTCTCAACTACCAACAATCCCACCCTCTGTGATTGCCTGGGTCTTGCAGGCTGAGTGGTTTCCTCTGTAACAGGACAGGTGACAGCATCTGGCTGAGCCACACTGTCAGCCACAGACAGCACCTGGAACCTGTTTGTCAGACAAACCGGGGAGGCCTTACATACGGCCGCCTGGGAAGTCTTTCGCCGCCTGCTTCGCCCCGGGGCGACCTCCCACTCTACCACAGGTGAAGAGTCGGTCTCAGTGCGAGCAGTAACTGGGTTTGCCACCAATAAGGACCGATCGGAGGACTCTGACGTGCTGGACGTCCGTTGGATCCCCACAGCTGGCCCACAACAGTGGCGCCCATCCACAGCAGCCTCAAGCTGTGTAACCGAAGCCATCACAGCCTGAAGCTGAGAGCGAAGTGTCACCAACTCGGCTCGCATCCGCACACAACAATCGCAGTCCCTGTCCATACTAAAAAGTCTGTTGAAAACCAAACTATTCAGATAAACGGACTATCGGCACATGCTGCGCAACTCTACTGTAGACCCTGACTAAAACGCACGAACTGTGTCTAATAATTCGCAGATATTCACAAACCTAGCTACCGAAGCACTAACGTGAAACTAAATAATTTGCCCCTGATTAGGAACTTGTATTATGTCGCAAGATCGGTTTACCTTCTGACGCAAACGAAATGCGAGAACTGTGGATATTAGATGTTAAATTTGCATGCAAAAACACAAGACACTAAACTATTAAAGTATACATATGATGCAACAAAATACGCTCCTGGTTAGGAACTCGTAAATGACACAAAAGCGTTTACTTATCTGCTGCTGCGTTATTTCGCGTATTAGGTCACGCATGTCTAATGCAAAGATACAGTTCTGTAACTCATAATCGATTGCGGACCTTGAAGGCGAACACTGATCTCTATCCTAAGTGGATGTAGATATTTGATCTCAGAGCATACAACTTCGACATGTCTGCAGATTCTGCATAGTCGCCATGTGGCAATTAGGCAAAAGAAATTCCACCGGTCCCTACGTGATAAGAAATTATTTAGTTATTTTTAGTAGTCTTCATCAGATGAATAGTCTTCTATCAAAAGACGATCAGCAAAAGTTGAATCTTTCTTCCTTAATCTCCATCTTCTTCCATGTTCAGATAACTTAAGTGCCACAGTTCTCCCGGACTGAGCAATATATACATACTTTTCACACTGCTTGCATGTGATTTTATACACATCCTCTGTGCCAAATATTTAGTTTTGTCTTTACTATTAAATAAAAGTTGAGTATGATGTTGGTATTATAAACTGCAGGTCTGCAGTTGCGATGATTTAACTTTTTTCTAAGGTTATCTGGAATGTTGCCAATATATGGAATTCTGCAACAGGCTTTATAGCTACTGACTGACTGCTGTAGACCAGTGTACAGAGGAGTTGTAGTTTTACGCCTTTTTTTGGTAGTATATTATCAGTCAGAGAAGAGCTATAGCAATTGGTGGAACCGACTTGATGGTCTGTAGTTCTGTTTGAAAGGCTTATTCAGGTTATTGAGCAGATATGGGCGGTGCACCATCGAGTGGAAAGATACATGTTTGTGGCTGTATGGATGCTGGGAGTTTGCAGAGATTACCGAAATCGTAGCTATGTTTTTCCTGTAAACGCATTGATACCACTTCAAGCGCCGCTTAGCTCTGATTTCAGAAATGTGTCGCTTATGAGCAGCTGCTCGACCACTGTACCGCTTCCTTTATAACTTGTTACGCAGAGTCATTGTGCTAGCTGGACTGTTGGTAGTACTGTAGAAGTCGAGTGGTTCATCACTGTGAATACATGCAGTTTGTTTTCAAGCACCTTCCTCCGTAATATTCGACGGTTCCAATCCACCAGTTCATGAGGTTCTTTTAGTCTTGTTCCAGCTGTAGTTGTCCCTTTGGGTTTCTGCAGCACAATCGCAGTTGTCGATTTGGGCAGCTGTAGAAGGGTTCACAGGTCACCAATGGATTTTTATGTGACATCCAATGGTTAGTCCACGCTCGAAAAGTTAGTGAGCTCTCCTGGACGGTCCTGTCTGCTCTTACTGCTTCTCTCTAACGACAACACAGTATGCTTTCATACTGGCGGGTCCATCTCGCGACATCTAGTGGTGAGTTCCGCGTAACAGATGGGTGCCCTGACACTTTTCATCATGCAATATAAGTAATAAATTAGAAGATGTGTCTGAATTTTATTTGTCTCGTATTCGTGAAATTCTAGAGAAATATCATCAAGGAACAACAAAATGTTCAAATATGTGTGAAATATTATGGGACTTACTGCTGAGGTCATCAGTCCCTAAGCTTACACACTACTTAGCTCAAATTATCCTAAGGTCAAACACACACACCCATGCCCGAGGGAGGACACGAACCTCCGCCGGGACCAGCCACACAAAGAAAAAAGAAAAGCGGGTGACCGCTCACCGGTAAACGAGAACGCCTTGCGACTGCGACCAAGGAACTTTTTAAGCATAGTTGAATGTTCTCGAAAAATAAGCCGGACTCTGGTAAAGTTGGTCGCCTGCAGCAAGAAAAGAAGCGGAAGAAATCGTCGTTTTGTTGCAAACAATACTGTGATGAACTATGTGCTCTTCCATTACTTGAAACCTAGCATATTGACTAACGAAATGTAACATTGACGAAACGTAACGTTTTACATCACTGTAAAGTTTTGTTAAAGCCAGTTAACAAACAAGCAGATACAGCAACGGTGATAATTTAGCGCGACAGTGATTTTCATTGCACTTGAACATGACTCGCAACATCAAATGCGCATGACATTGGCCGATGCGGGAACAGATTCCCACCCACCCTTGGTTTTTCAACTCGGCGCTTATAAGAAAAGAAACTGCTACTATTGACAGACTTAGATCACATGGATGCTAATAACAAGAGACATTTATTAAAATTAATAAACCATCTGATTTGTGATTCCTGGCTTACTCAAGAGGGCAATATGCATACAGTGACAATATGTGATAAATCCAATCATCCAAGAACAGTAACACTTGCAATGCTCCAAAACTTAAGTTCTCTTAGAGTACCACGTAGTTCCGTTGATAGATCTGTTGCTAAATGCAGTTGCCATTTTATCCACCTTTATAAAAGGAAACTTGCGATGTTTTCTTTATGTTTCATTATTTTTATATACAATTATATATTATGCTAAAACTTCGTTTCTATTGCAATGGTGCAGTTAGAATAACGAACTTTGTAGACTTCTTATTATGTTTTCCAATGGATCCTGACAAATGTCTGTATCATTATTTGACATTACTGTACGTCGGGAAGTGGCCTTTGCCTGAAACCATTAAAAGAAGATAATATAAAAGAAATTTGAAAATCGTCGACACAGCATAGCATAGCCGTAACTGGCGAAATACGCGTCACTCCACGAACAGTAAGCGCACTACTGGCATGAATTCTACAGAAAAAGTATCTTTATCGCTGTGAACATAAGACTTTCTTGTGCAAGATGAACCAAAAGATACAACACAAAGGATATACTACACTGCAATGACTGTCTTGTTAAGAAGTACAATGCATGTCCAAAGGACCGGGCACTGCGGCGACTGCAGCCATCATGAAATATACGGACAACCATCAGCTGTTTTATGGAATGACAACAATGAAAACTGTACCGGATATGGACTCGAGACCGCATTTCCCACTTTTCGCGAGCGGTCGCCTTAAGCGTTTGGCTATCCGTGGACGACTCACGGCCAGACCCAAATTTCCAACGTCATCGTTCATGCGTTACAGCCTGCATGCATGGATGTCCGAAGGAACATTGTTGTACATCTTAACAGGCACTGCAATATCGTATTTAACCGCCGATACCAGTTAACAGCTTTCAATTAAAATGCCCCCCCCCCCCCCCGCCTTTCCCTTACGAGGATTACTTAATGTGTACGATGTGACACTTGAACGATATTTGGTAATTTGGGTCTAACTATGAGTGTAAATTTTCAATTCCATCATTCCATTATGCAGCTGATAGTTGTCCGTCTTGGACAATATATTTCGTGTAAAATATATGCTACGGACGCACAAGGTTACCACTACGATACCACCAGTTCAGTAATTAATCGTCGCCTTACCTCGATGGCGATGTACAGGGAATTGCAGGCCTCCTTGTCGATCTTTGTCGTATTGAGGATTGTTGCAGACGGAACGTCGAGTGTCACAATTTTTGGAGGACACAGTTTCTGGAACGTTGACGCTATGTCCACCACCCCTGAGTCTATCAGGTACACGGTATTGTGGTCAGATGGAACTCTCTGGAAAAGTCATTTCATTACATACAAGCGGAAGAAAAATGAAATAAAACTGTGTGTGTGTGTGTGTGTGTGTGTGTGTGTGTGTGTGTGTGTGTGTGTGTGTGTGTGCGTGTGTTTTCAGCTCACAAAACTATTTTTACACTCTGTCATTTTCTGGAACCTCTTCTTCGGCCTGAAAAGTTTTGTTCATTTTTATCCCACCATCTGTCTGACGATATTGTAAGGTCTAAAGACAATGTATGTGTTGCTCTTACTACAATGCAAAGTATGTTTTGTAAGCCGTCATTTCAAAATTAAATAACTTAAAATTAATTCTCCCTTGTCGAAACAATGTGGGTACCAAATACTATCAGATTAAATGTTATTCATTAGCTGAATTTCACACTGTTCAGTCATAAATATCGCAAACGTAATAAATGGCTAGGAAAGGCACAACTTCTGATATTTGAATTCTTTGGAAGGATTTTAAAATTAAATGTGTAGTTACCGTAGGATGTGACCGAAAATGGGCAGTGCAATAATATTTCCTTGATGACGTGTGACGGTTACCTCTTCAGTAAAACCCATCATGAATGAAATTGTCTCTATTTGGGAGCCTCACATTTTGAACTGTATTAGGTTGATGTATAAGTTCGTTGCGTTTTCCATAATATTAATAAACACAACAGACACACATAACAGATACTTTAGTCAACAGTAATATATTCACCTTCACTGTTTACAACAGTCTGCCAACACTGGCGTAATTTTTCAATTCCACAATCGAAAAAATCACCTGCGTTTGAGGTAAGAAAATCGTCAAGCCAATTTCGGAGCGCATTTTCATCCAGAAAGGAAATTCTTTGAAGGTTGTTTCGATAGAGGGTGGAATAAGAGAAAATGTAAGGCCGCAGAATCAGGTGAATAATGTAAGCGTTTTTTGTCAGTCTAGCAGAATGCGAACAGGCGTAATCGCGGAGTAGCATCTTTCTGATCATTGTTCTCGAACTGCGTCTGTGAGACGTCTCAGTTGTGGACAACGAATGTCAATTGTGATGGTTACACCTCGAGGAAGCCACTAGTAATGTACCACACAGTCACTGTTCCAACAGATGGGTAACATTGTCTCTTGTGGAGCGCGCAGGTCTATTAGGCAGTTTTGGGTTTGTTTGGGTTGAACTATTCCTTTCTTTTCCTTATGTCAGCATAAAGATATCATTTCTCGTCAACAGTAACTACACAGGAAAGGAATGGTCGGTGTTGTTCACCAGCCAATTAATGACGAGCAAACAGAAGTGCACAAATGGCCACACACTTACTTTTGTGGTTTCGGCTTACAGGAAGTGGTAACCATACACCCGATTTTTGAACCTCCCCCAACGCATACGAATGTCGTACGATGGTGGAATGATCACAGATTATCACATTTGCCAGTTCTAGAGTACAATGAAGTGGATCATTGTCGATTAAAGCTTTTAAACGTTCTTCATCAAATCACGAAGCACTTCCTGAACGTGGCGAGTCTCTATTCTCAGAATCATCCTTCTTGAAACGGGGAAACCATTTTCCTGCCGTGCTCTGGCCATTATCACCATAGACAGAGCAAATGTTTCTGACTGCCTCCTCTGCTGTCTCTCCTCCATTGAACTCAAGTTTGTCGGAAATGTTCCAGTTTATCCACTTGGCACTCTATTTTGTAGCGTCCACAGCTCCGCTCAGTATCTCCAAATGACAAAATGACAATGTGAAAACAAAAATTGCAACAGTCAATTACACATCCAAAAGTCACTCAAGAGATGAACCTACGGCAACAGGAATACCAACATGCAAAAGAAAATCACAACGAACTTACGCACCAAACTAAGAATTTTTCAGTGTCCGACGTCAGTCATCGCCAATCTTTTAAATTTGTGAATACGAATTAGGGCGAGCCAAGACAACAAATTCCAGACTCTTCCAGGAGGAGTCCTGGATTTATGAACTCATATGAAATCGAGATTATCAGCGTGTTGTCGTGAAAGAATCTGAAAATAATTGATTGCTTTTACTGACAATGAGGCAATTTTGTGGTTGTATCAGACGAAATAGCTGCTTGGCGCGAGCTGTTGCCGCACAGAAGACGTGCTCAGCTGTGTGTGGCGTCATGTTCCAGTAATTGCTTCCTCGAAAAGTTGCTTCGTAGTCGACGTTTATTACCACCACCTTAACGTTTTGCACCTGCAGTTCCATTGAAGCAAACAGTAAGGCCGCGTCAGGTATTGCCGCAACACGATAATGTTCGTACACGTGCCGACAACATCAGAAAAGCAGGTACCTTCCTCCCGCCAGTCTCCCCTCCGTCTCTACCCACTATGCCACCTCCCTCCCCTCCCCCCACCCACCACACACACAATAGCTAACGTACCTCACGCATAGAGTAAGAATATCTTTGGAGTTAGCGTTCAGATCTGCACAACACAGTTTCTGGCGCCAACATACATTTCCTCTAAAGACACATGAAAGGTGCTACGTAGGTGCTCTGTAGATATTGTATGTCGTTACATCTTAGTACAGACAGATATAGACACTGATGTACTCAGCACATTCATTTCATAGGCATCTTAGAAATCAGCATTCGATTTCTGAAATGCACTTGGTTTAAAGTTTTGTAGAGGTAAATGCGAGGGCATTTCGCTTCTCTGCGACAAGTGTCACAGCCCAAATGTCACAATTTATTTTACTATACGAAAGGAAGCACAAGTTTTTAGTTTCATACTGCACTTCATAAAATTTATGAGTTTCTTTCACAATACACCACGCGTCTGATAGCGACATCAAATGTTTATAGATTAATGTTATAAAATAATTATTTATTTACTAAAATTCGGTGAGATGGATCAATTAGCAGTGGAGTCGTAGTGGGCAGGCGTCAAAAGGCCTATGCGAACGGAGCGTAGAAAACGAGGGGAAATTAGTTGGGTCGCGGTGTCACGTTGTGCTGTTTGTTATCAGCGGCGATTACGCTGCTAGATTCGACCACAGAGTATTCTGCCATTGAATTAAATTTACGTAAATAATCGTGAACTCTTATTGCGTTTTCTGTGCTGCAACAATAAGTTTCTCAGGGAAATTACATTGAGGTATTCTGGAATCGTTGAATACAAATTGATTCATACCACAACAGTTAAAGCCAGGACTAAATGAATAAGTTAACATGCATATGCAGATATTGTGATTCTTGGTACCTTAATATATACAGATTTCAGTGCGTTGGTTGTTTTTCTCTGTCTCTAACAGTCTTTCCGCAAGCACTTCGTATAATTTATTGCCTGATGTTTCCTGCACAGTCGTGGCTATACCACTAAGTGGACTATGCCTGTCAGTATAGACCAATGTTTTGCGTCCACGTGCCCACACTATTGACTTGCTCTTCCACATGTACATGAAGGTACTAACCATCCTAAAACACAACACTCATAATAGCTATAATTATTAGCCTGCAAATGAAGCAAGTACTGATGTAATGCTGTTCAGTACACTGTCCTCAGTTACCAATAAAGATATCTGCTGTTATATTCCTAACACCCTGTACGTCGACATCTTGTCACTGAATGTAATTTGCAGCTTATCACTTTGCATGATAGAACATTATTGACAATGACAATGGCCACAGAAGCATACATTTATATGTAGAATATTGTCTACTTTAGCACTGAAAGCACTGTAAGAACTGAGTCGAAACAAGGCCCCGGGAGTAGACAACATTCCATTAGAACTACTGACAGACTTGGGAGAGCCATTCCTGACAAAACTCTACCATCTGGCGAGCAAGATGTATGAGACAGGTGAAATACCCTCAGACTTCAAGAGGAATATAATAATTCCAATCTCAAAGAAAAGAGGTGTTGACAGATGTGAAAATTACCGTACTATCAGTTTAATAAGTCACAGCTGCAAAATACTCACGCTAATTCTTTCCAAATGAATGGAAAAACTGGTAGAAGCCGATCTCAAGGGAAGATCAGTTTGGAATCCGCACAAATATTGGAACACGTGAGTCAGTACTGACCCTACAACTAGGAAAGGCAAACCTGCTTTTCTAGCATTTGTAGACTCAGAGAAAGCTTTTCACTCGAATACTCTCTTCCAAATTATGAGGTGTCAGGGGTAAATTACAGGGAGCGAAAGGCTATTTACAATTTGTACACAAACCAGATGGCAGTTATAAGAATCTAGAGAAGCAGTGGTTGGGAAGGGAGTGAGACAGGCTTGTAGCCTCTCCCCGATGTTATTCAGTCTGTGTATTGAGCAAGCAGTAAAGGAAAAAAAAGAAAAATTCGGAGTAGGTATTAAAATCCATGGAAAAGAAAAAAACTTTGAGATTCGCCAATGACATTGTAATTCTGCCAGAGACAGCAAAGGACTTGCAAGGGCAGTTGAACGGAATGGACTGTGTCTTGAAAGGAGGATATAAGATGAACATCAACGAAAGCAAAACTAGGATAATGGAATGTAGTCGAATTAAATCGAATGGTGCTGCGGGAATTAGATTAGGAAGTGAGACACTTAATGCAGTAAAGGAGTTTTCCTATTTGGGGAGCAAAGTAACTGACGATGGTCGAAGTAGAAAGGATATATAATGTTGACTGGCAATGCCAAGGAAAGAGTATCTGAAGAATAGAATTTTGTTAACATCGAGTGTAGATGTAAGTGTCAGGAAGTCGCTTCTGAAAGAATTTGTAATGAGTGTAGCCATGTATGGAAGTGAAACGTGGACGACAGATAATTTAGACAAGAAGAGAATAGAATCTTTGGAAATGTGGTGCTTCAGAAGTATGCTGAAGAATAGATGGGTAGATCACATAACAAATGAGGAGGTGTTGAATAGAATTGGGGAGAAGAGGAGTTTGTGCCACAACTTAACTACAAGAAGGGTTTGGTTGGTAGGACATGTTCTGAGGCATCAAGGGATCACAAATTTAGTATTTGAGGGCAGTGTGGAGGGTAAAAATCATAGTGGTAGACCAAGAAATGAATACACTAAGCAGATTCAAAAGGATGTAGGTTGCAGTAGGTACTGGGTGATGAAGAAACTTGCACAGGATAGAGTAGCGTAAAGAGCTGCATCAAACCAGTCTCAGGTCTGAAGACCAGAACAACATCATCTATTTTAGCAACTTTTAAACATTAATACTTCAAGTTCTCGGTGTGCGGTGAGAGCTAAGATAATGAGTAGGATAAATTTTTGTTGTAGACCACATATTACCCCACAGCTATTGGACAAAAGCGTTCAATAATGGGCAGTAGCTTTTGTAACACTTACGCCCAGAAGACACATTGGGTCGAAACACGTGAGGAATTTTGAACCACAAATTGAACCCAGTGACTACAGCACAACTCTAGGAAGAAGAAGGGCACGGAAGGGCCGGAAAAGAGCGCGACTCACCGTCGACCTGAAGACGGAGACCATCTGCGTGGCGCAGTCGGTGAGCGCCTGCGCGCTGGTCGCGTGCGCCTCCCAGCTGGGGAACGGCGTCAGGGGCGGGTCCAGCGGCCGCGAGCCGCTCACCACGCTGAACGAGGCCGGCGCGCCCGTCCTGAACAGCGGCGTCGTCACGTAGACGCCCTCGCCGACAACTGCCAACAGCGAAAACAGACCAGGCTGGCACTCCCGCTCGTGTGTATCACTTAACAGCCGGAGAACACGGCAGCTCAGGTGAACCGACCTCATCATTTCTGCTCTGTGTAACAGGTGCGGAGGTACTTACCATTACGACACCCAATGAAAACTGGACAGTGACAGAGTGCATGGAAATTATTGAGTTAAATTCGGGAGTTCCGTGTATGATAAGCATGCCACCGTGCAGCGTGCGTAGAACTGTTGTAACAGAATTCAGTGGGCTGTATGCCAAATGTATTGAGAACTGGCGGATCGTATAATTCAGTAAAGGGTAGGGGGGGGTGTAATGATCTGCGAACGATGCTACACAATTCATGGCTTCAAAGATTAGTAGAGGGAAATCAGTAGATAAAGCTCCGATAGAGCAACCAGTCCGGAACTATATCGCTTGGGTGTAAAGTAAAACTGAAGATCGGATCACTTTCTATAGTCGCGCTTCACGGCACCCACACAGCAGAGAATGCGTTCTGAGGAAAAGTAAACGGTCTTGGTTTCGATGTTGAAATTACTGTTTATTTTATTCATCAATAACACGTGTTTCACCTAATTCAAGGCATATTCGGATTGGCTGTTAAATGGTTATAAGCAAGTTATGGATATCGATGACAAAACATTCGCAAAAATAAATTGCCCTCGTCACGTGGAAGAAAAATAATCGAAGCAAACATATCCTCTCGTCATGCATTAAAAGTATAACGTCATATTAAGTCAAAGTACTGTGTATGTGGTCGTAGGACATAGAACGACGCTTCCAGCATGTTTACCATTTGACAGATTTACACGCCTGATCCTGTCTTGCATTCATTGGACCACATTACGCGTCCCATCAAAGTTATCGGATGTTATGCTTTAATTACATGGCGGGAACGTACGTCTTCCTCGATTATTTTTCATGCACATGACGAGGGCAATTTTTTTGCGGGTGTTTCATCATCGATATCCAGAACTTGCTTATCACCATTTATCCGCTAATCTGAAGATACTTTGTATTACACGAAACGCACATGATGAATGAATAAATAAACAGTGATTTTATCCTCGCAACTAAGGCTTTTCTCCTTTATATCATACTTACTGGTTTCCCACACCATGGAGTGGAAAACCTTTTACAGTGTGTCCTTTACAGGAGACTATGGCAACGGCATTGTTTCGAGTTCTCGTAACCCGGTTCTTCTCCGATGACAAAGGACGTCCTCTTCAAAGTGGAGAGTGCGGCGCGTCAGTGGAGCACCAGCCAACCTCTCAGCTGCAAACGCAGTAATTTCCGACAGCTGTTGCGGATGATAATGGTATGTGATATTACAGCTATGACTGGGACTGACGACGCCGCTCTCTTCGTAGTTTGTATCTGTACCGTGAAGCGATACGACCTTGAAACTTACTCCGAACATGAGTTTCTCGGGTAAACTTTGTCTACTAACGCCCCTCTGCAACGTCTACAAGCCTGTAATAGGAACTGTGAAACACCACGTATATGAGAAGTTTTTTTCGAGTCATATAAATGGTTTCATGTAGCCTGTCACGATATCCTCTTTGCTGTCAATCTCTTTATCTCAGAGTAGCTCAAAATGGTTCTGAACACAATGGGACTTAACATCTGAGTTCCCTCGAACTTAGAACTACATAAGCTTAACTAACCTTAGGACATCACACACATCCATGGCCGAGGCAGGATTCGAGCCTGCGACCGTAGCGATCGAGCGGTTCCAGACCGAAGCGACTAGAGCCGTTCGGCCACAGTGGCTGGCTCGGAGTAGCACTTGCCCCTATATCCTCAATTATTTGCTGGATATGTTCCAATATCTGTATTCCCATACAGTTTCTACCATCTACAATTCCCTCTAGTACCACAAAAGTTATTCTATGATGCCTTAAAGCATCTCGTGTCATCCTGTCCATCTTCTTGTCATTGTTTTCCGTATGTCCCTTTCTTCCTCGCTTCTGCTGGGAACATATTCATTCCTTATCACTCTACCCGATTTTCATAATCCTTCTATAACATGGCACCTCAAACACTTCGATCGTTATCACACAATTCTATGCTCCAAACATAGATTCTCAGAAATTTCTGCCTCAGATTGAGACCTAACAAACGTCTCTTGTAAAGTAAATTTCTTGTTTTTGACGTCTGTTGTCACAAACTTTTAGGTCTTCGGACTCCCGGTTTCGGTCAGCAATGAGCGTCTTCAGATGTGTTTTGTAAAAAGCAGAGTATTAGGACATGTTTTTCTGTAAAACAGATCTGAAGACGAAACTGGTAGGCTGAGGACCTACAAGTTTGTTACCACAGACGTGAAATATAAGAAGTTTACTCCACATTCTCACTGTTCCATTTGCGACCATGTCGCCGTCTGCGGTACGCCTCTTGGCCATCAGTAGCCTCTCTGCTCTTGCGAGTCTGCTTTTTATGTCCTCCTTGCTTCGTCCCTCTAGACTGATATTTTATTCTATTGTTGTACAGTTTTTTTTATTTGCGTCATAGATTCTTCAATGCGTAGACTGAATAGTAGGGACCAAAGACATTGTTTTCTCTGGTTCTTGTGCATACCGTATAGCTTACACATATCTTTCACAGAATTTCGAACATCTTGCACCGTTTTACACTGTCGATCGCTTTCTTCAGGCCAACGAATGCTGTAAGGGTGTCTTTATTTTTCTGAAGTCTTGCTACCATCATCAACCGCAACGGCAGAACTGCAGGTCTGGTGCCCTTACCTCACCGAAAGCCAAGCTCATCGGCAGCCAGCAGATACGCTATTTCGTTGTTCGTTCTTATGTATATTATTCCTGTCAGCTACTTGGATTCTTGAGCCTTTAAGCTGACTGTGCGATAGTTCTCGCATTACCTGCCACTGCTGTTTTCGGGATTGTTTAGATGATATTTTTCCGAAAGCCTCATGGTATATCCCCAGACTTCTAGATTCTACACACCAACTTGAAGTGTCTCCTGGTATCCACTTTCTGCTATAATTTCATATTTTCCGAAAGTTTGTAATCCACCCCTTCTGTTTCCTTTGATCATATGTCTTCCAAAGCTCTGTTAAACACTATTATTGGTCCTACCATGTCGATTCACGTTTCATCCTCAGCCACGTCATGAGAAAAGGCCTCCCTCTCGTAGAGGCCTTTGATGTAGTGCTTCCACTTTCCCGACCTCTCCTCTGCGCTTAACAATGAAATTGCGGTTGCACTCTTAATGTTGACGCACTTGTTATTAATATCGCAGAAGGTTGTTTTCAATTTCCTGAATCTGTTCTTCCGATGACATTTCTTTTCTCGCTTTCTTCACTTATTCCTGAATAGTTTCGCTATACTTTCACTAAACTTCTTATTTATTTCATTCCTATGAGATTTGTATTGCTATATTCCCGAATTTCCAAGAGCTCTTTGCGCTTCATTCTTTCGTAGATCAATAAAATATTTCTTGTGTTATCCATGGTTTTCTCGCAGTTACATTCTTTGTACCTGTGTACACTTATTTGAGCTTTGATTTTTGCACTTCACCCTATACTTCATCATTAATAAATTTGACCTGACAGTATGTATTATAATTCAATATCTGATTTCGGAATCTATGTCTGACGATGATGTAATACAGCCACAAACATCCTGATCCATAGGCCTTTTCGAAATATACCTCCTCCTTTTCTGAAAGGAGTAATGCATTGATCTCCATTGCATTCTGCTTCCTCATGCCTTTTAATATAGTTATTATGCCTTCTCCTAACAGTTCCCTTTATTAAGGACAAGAGGGTGCCGTGAAAATCTGTCCGCTCCTCAGTTATCTTATATAAGGCTCTTGATAGAACGAGGGTGACACATTGTACTGGGAATATTCGGTGGCCATCGCCGATGATTTTTATTCATACCGTAAGGAGTGGCTGGGTTCGAAGCCGGGACCCAGGATAATTTGGTAATTAGACATTAGACGCTACCCATAGACCATGGATTTTGAAGTAAATTTGTGACTTGGGTCCTATATCGCACTTCAGTTATACTTGGTGGAAAATTGATAAACTGTGTGTAGAAATTTAAACGAATCCTTTTTTCACAGATAAAATAAAATTTTATGATGAAGAATAAGAGGAAACTCATTTTCTTATTTTTTAAAAGAGCGATTACAGTGGCAGTCTGTAAATTGCATTAATTAATGTTATAGCAAACCATGTGTTTGGGGGATACATTGTCTGTGAAGCAGCTGTTCTTAGTGAAAGGTCATGGCTAGTGATTCCAAGGTGAAGCTTGTTGTAAAAACACTTGTGTAAGGTTCATGGTTAGATGATGGAAACAATTATGTGAGAGGGAGAAATTCTTGAAGTACATGGTTTTTTGTAAAGATGTATAAAACAAATGCACAGGAAAAATGGAAAATGTAATAAAGGGAGAGATGAAACAAAAAAACTTTGATATTCGTAATGAGAACCTATTCCTTGGATTTTTCTTGGGATCGTGAACTTGAATTTTGAGGTGTACCACGAGATTACTGCTAACATAGGTTCGAATCCTGCCTCGGGCATGGATGTGTGGATGCTCGTTATTTACAAATGTTTAAATAATTTTATTACAATGTGACTTGACTTGTGTTTTGCAACTGTAAGTCAGTAAAGACTTTCTCCCTTTTCCCTATTCCCCCACACTCTCCATTTCCCGTACCGGTGCATATTCGCCCACGCCTCCTTTCTGTGCTAAAATTAAAGAAATTTCTGTTTTATCTTGAGTATGGCCGGCCGCGGTGGTCGTGCGGTTCTAGTCGCTCCAGTCCGGAGCCGCGCTGCTGCTACGGTCGCATGTTCGAATCCTGTCTCGGGCATGGGTGTGTGTGATGTCCTTAGGTTAGATAGGTTTAAGTAGCTTTATGTTGTAGGGGACCGATGACCACAGCAGTTGAGTCCCATAGTGCTGAGAGCCATTTGAACCGTCTTGAGTACGTAGTTGCCCTAACTGACAGACTTACCGTGGATCTCTCCATTTTATTTTAGTAATAGGTTTGCCAATGCTGTATATCGTTGGCTGTACCCTGTGTGAGCTAAGATTTATTCATGTCCATTCCACCATGTCGCCTAGCTTTCCCGTGACCCGTTGCTCGTATCAGATGTTGTTTGCCCACTTCTAAATGTGATTAAAAGGGTTTACTGCTACTTTATGTTTTGTGACACTGATTTTGTTAATAATTGCCCGTCGACTTTTAATGTAAGTTTTAAATTTTTGAACATGGTTACGTGGTCAGCGACCGTTTACAAAGTAACATTAAAGAAATAATAGCCCTAGATTGCAAAAAGAAGTATTTTGACCTAGGTTTCGGCACTAATATGAGTGTCTTCACAGAAGTAAAACTCTCAAACTGGCCTATGACGTAAGTACAAAATTATAGGGATATTTTTTTAAGTGTAAGTACTGACTAGGAGTACAAAAAAGGAACAATACTTACATGACACGTATATAATAAACATCAATCGATAAAGCTTTAGTCAAAGAATTTTTGAATTAGAATTACTTTTGATGAAGACACTCATAGTAGTTCCGAAACCTAGATCAAAAGACGTCTTTTTTGCGACCCAGGGCTGTTATTACTCTAATTGTAATGTAAGTTCCAAAACTACTAGAACTATTCCACGCGGCGGCATTTTATCTTGGCCGGTTTTTACTATGGCAACACACGGTCATTTGAAAATCACCTTACGATTGTTAGCACTTAACAATACTCTGTGTACAGTTATTTTCCTTGGTATGTAAACTTGTTTATCGATTAATTTAGTTATGTTTGATTTTAAAAAGTCATCTGTCTGTTGTGCTTTCATGATATATGTGAAGTTTTTGGGACAAGTTCTGTTGACGGGCCATGCTGTAAACGCGAAAGTAAAAAGTCTTCAACATCAAGCGGCTTCTCATTGTTGGCAGCCAAAAAGCGGTTATTAGGGTATTCTCAGTACATGGAGCACTGACTGAAGAACCATTTGTAGATTTCAGAACTGCGTATGAGAGTTTGACTGAAATACACTCTTTGGAATTCTGAAGGTAGCAGAAATAAAAATACATGGAACGAAAGATTATGCGCAACAAGTGCATAAGTCAGAGTGCAATTATAAGTTGAAGGACGTGAAAGGGTAGCAATATTTAACAATGGATTGACGTGTGATTGCAACCTACGCCCTACCCCCCCCCCCCACCCCCACCCCCACCCCCAATTTATTCAGTCTGTACGTGGAGTAAGCTGTGAAGAAACTCAAGGAGGAATTTAGACAGATGATTAAGATTCAAGGATACTAAATAAAAACTTTGATTTTTGCAATGACTCTAATTCTCTCACAGACTGGAAATAACGTACAAGAGCAGTTCAACGTAACAGATAGAGACCTGAAAGTTTATAAGATCAACACCAACAAAAGTGAACCACATAAACTGAGTTTGGTGGAATTAAATAGAATGATGCGTAGGTTAACTGCTTCATATTAGGTAAGCTGTGGGTGTAGGGGGGGGGGGGGGAGAAAGGAAAGGGAAGGAACTGAAGATACCAGCTGCATTTGGACTTTGTGCGGAATCGATGGTGACGAGTGAAAATGTGTGCAAGACGGGGACTCTGACCCAGAATCTCCTGCTTGTCAGGCTGCTGCGTTAGCCACTGCGCCACCTAGGCACTGTGTTCATCGCAAATGCATGGAGTCCCTCGTCACGCTCTCCGACTGACCCACTTTCCCACCCCTAGTGCCTTCTATACCCAGTCCCCGTCCATGTCCGCCATATTCCCTAATTTTAGACTCCCGTTAGAGGTCGAGCGATATTGTGCACTCTCAATGAAATTTGTGGATTCATTAATCAATCACATCAATCTGTGGTGTCTGTTCTTGATATGAGTAGTGGTTTTAGGTAACGAAAGGCTGAAAGCGGTTTACGTATTTTGTTGCTTGAGTAACATATTAAGCAAACATGGATGAAATAGAACATAAATTGCGGACAGGCAATAACGAGAAAAGCATGTCTGAAAAAGATAACTTTGCAAATATTGGAAATAAATTTCAGAGCATCATAAGACGAACGTCAACAAAATCGAAACAAAGGTAATGGAATAAAGCAGAATTAAATAGCGCAATGGTGAGGGGATCTGATTATGAAATGATACACTAAAAGTGGTAGATATTTTGCTATTTGGGCTGTTAAGTAGCTGATGATGGCCGTAGCAGACGACATGTGAGATGGTGACTGACAACAGCAAGAGAAACATATGAAGTGTTAGAAAGTCTTTTCTTTTGGCATTGGCTGGAATGTAGCGTGGGAACGAAGTGTATGGTTGGCGATAAAAAGCTCGACAAGAAAAGAATAATAGCTTTTGAAATGTGTTGCAACAGCAGAACGCTCAAAGTTAAATGTGTAGGTCGAGTAACTAATGAATAAGTACTGAATCAAACTGAAAACAAGTTAAATAGAGAGTACAAGTGGATTAAGAAAGGGTCGGCTAAAAGCACACACATCCTGAGCCGTCATTGAATCGTCAGTTTGATAATGGCGGCATGTGTGGTGGGTAAAAACTGTAGAGCGAGACCAAGGCTTGACTACAATGAGCAGGCTGAGATGGAATTAGGTTTTCTTGGTTAAGCAGAAGTGGAGACTATATGCCACAGACTAGTGTGGAGGAGTGCATGAAACCACTCTTCAGATTGAACACTATAACAACAAAGAACACGAACGAGAATCAGATGTGTTGTTGCAGATGCGTTATTTGTAACAAATAATATGACAATTCTATGAAATATGCCCTTATTAATAGAGCGCATTGCGTGTTCTTTATCATGGAACGTAGCTGGAATTTCAAGACGGTACTTACTCTCGGCGTCTATGAGAAGGATGGAGGGCGGGTCGTAGCGTCCTGAGTTTCGGTACTCCTGCTCCTTCGTCCGGTTGCCTCCGAAATCGAACGTGAGGGTGCGCCACCGCGCCACATCTGAGAGCCCGCCCACACCTGGCCACATGGGCGAAAAGAAGTCCCAGTCATCGGAGCGGCCTTCTTTCTGCTGCTGCTGCTGCTGCTGCTGTTGTTGTTGCTGCTGCTTACCACATGCAGACGTCGCCACTGCCAGCACCAGGAGTGCAAGAGGCATGGCGCTGGCCAGCGGCCTGGCTCCTCTTTGTAACGCTACTGCCATCACGTGTCTCTCTCTGGAAATAAAATAGTTTTAAGACTCGCCATTAAAAGATGCGATGGTGGCAGTGTGGCAGAAATATTATTTGGATAAGACTTGGGTTCATTCACAGGATACCGAGAAAATGCAGCCAGTCTGCAGAGGACATTGCTTGAAAAAATTCTTGCAGCTCACCCAAGAGTATTGTTCAAATATGTGGGACCAACATCACATACATTAGGGGATATTTAATGTATACTAGGAACAGTTGCACGTATCGTCACCTCTATATGTTCCACGGGGGAGCGTCAAGTAGGTGCAGCAAAACCTTTCCATTTTTGAAGAATCGGATTCTACAGAGGAATTCGGGGGGGTATGCAACTGGCTAAGCATCGCTTCTGTAGGGACTACAAGAGCAGGACTAGGCTACTTACAGCGCGCACAGAAGCACTGAAGCTGTCATTCTTCCCACGCTCCAAATGTAGATGAAACGGGAAGAAGCGATAATGAGACGTAGATTGGCTTTAACCCTCTACCATCCACTTGGTTGGAAGAGTACATATATAGATGTAGAAGAAGTAGATGTTGATGTAGAAGTGGATATAGATGTACAAGAGGCGATCAAAAAGTTTCCTTCGAAGGCTGTAGAGCCTAGATTCGGAATGCGAGTTACGCAAAATCGCCTTGAGCATTGAGACAACCATCCCACCGACGCACCATGTTAAATATACCCATTCACCAAAACTCCGTGTCCTGCTGCTTGAAGAAATATGTAACTGCCTACTGCACGTCCTCGTCCGACAGGGATCGTCGACCGTTCAGGGCCTTTTCTAAGGGAGCGGAAGTGTGACAATCGCATGAGGGAGAGATCAGAACTATAGAACGGGTGCTCGAGTTTCTTCCACTTGTCCGTAATGGATAAGGCTGGCTTCCCAGATGGTGACTTTTTTCAGACGTCCTGCCCCACACACATTCCTCATTCTCCAATGGTTGCCTACCGACGTTGGTTCTTCGGCGGTCAAGAAAAGAGAAACAGTGCGTTGATACTGTTAGAACGCATATGGTAATAACGTCGCCATACTTCACGTTTTTGCATTTACCGCCGCCATGTTGGAAAGGTACTAATGCGTCACTACTCTCTTGCCTACATGTCCGCGCTTGTATTGAGCTACGTTCATATCCACTGCAACAGTGCCCTCGAACGGAAACTTTTTGATTGCCTCTCGTACGTAACAAGTCATCATCCAACTATTCCAATCAGAATACCTCACTCAAGTTTCACTGACAACTTCTCTTATCACTGTCGTGTTCAGAGCAGAGTGTTTGCTGGGATGAATGTACTGTATATAACAGATAAAATCTGTGTGCTGGCATGGACTTTGGAAATGAATTCCTCCCTTTCGCGGACAGTGCACTACCAGTTACGCCAGCAAAGAGTGCATCACGAATCAACTTCAAGCTTCATCCCGTCCCTAGTTACTACACTTTCCTTCGTCGGATACTCAGACATAGTTTCAGCCCGCTGACATGAAAATTGCCATCTTTACAGAAATTACTAGTACACATAACGTAACAGTCGTCATTAGGATAACGGACCAACGACAATAGCCGATTATCTTTCAGTGGCATCTTAGCCAAAGGATCCATTTGTGTGTAACTGAATCATTTCCAGAACGTTGAAACACCTGCTAAATTTTGCACCCCATTTAGTGTGCTACAGCAAGATTTCCTCAACTATTTCACGAACAAGGCTCAGCTCATCATTCTCGTATAGACAGCAACAATGACATTATGTAAATGGTTTCTAGTCTTAGGCAGTCCATTGTTTGTCTTTTCGTCAACAGTAACGGGACAGCATTCTTCACAGGACTGAAGAGTGTGCAGCTCCGCTACAAATTTCCACCACACTGTACCTTAGTGGCCGGGTTGAGAAGTGTCAGTGTTAACGTACTACAAGAATACAGAGACCGAAACAGCGCTTTGCTACTTTTGTGGACTACCAGAACGCTAGTTTGGCCAGTCTGCCGCCAGTGCACAATGAAACACCACAGGGCACAGCCACTGATCGTCTAAAACGAAAGCGAATAATAATGGGAGATTGAGTCCCTTCGACAACGAGATCTTTAGAGAGGATGAACAGACTTGGATTACAACAACTGGATATTGGGTGAAAATGAGGGATGTGTGAACTACATTTCAGCGACAAATTTTCAATCTTACGTTACGCCTTCACCGAAATTTGTTATTGAACGGAATACAAGGAAGAAAATTAAGACTCTGACAACCCGCGGACGTGGAGGTCTTTGTACCTCGAAATTACTTTATGATTGACAGACTGCTGTGGCGGGAGGCAGCATAGCTGCTTGCCATCGTGCAGCCAGACGGCTTAACGGAAGCTGAACACACAAAACACACAGACATACGTTTGGTCAGAAGCACGTAAATAAATATTAGTAGTGCTACAATTTGACTTGTTTGATCACGAGAAATTTACATTGCTGCTAGCCAAAATAAAGTAAGGGGCAAAAAGCTAGCGCCAAACGCAGGAATATTTGGAGAATGTGTAGCCAGATGACACTTCCTGATGTAATCGGAAATTAGACAAATTTGTTGTAAATAAAACTCGCTCTTCAGTATCTTTTGAAACGATACAATCAGTAACTTTCGTTTATATTTCCAACAAATCTTTTGAATTAGCATGAGAATGTTCATATATTTCTAATTCTTCTAAAAGGTCATTATGTTCACTTGTGAACTATATGCAAAATTTCCATGTTAAGAAAGGACTGAGGAGGAAGGTGTGTTTCTGTATGTTGTGATGTTCGCAAAAGTTGGCTTGTATGAATTCTCACCGTCTTTGTTGAGCAAGTCCTCACAAAACCGGGTCTCAAATGCCATGTCTGTCTGTCTGTCCTGTATTATGTAAAAACACAGAAAAAATATTACATTGTATTTTACACAGGGTGATTCACGAAGATATGCAAATATTTTAATATGTTTTTCTACAAGTAAAACTAAAGGAAAAGGGTCACTTAAACATAGTTCCGCAAATGTTTATTTATTGAGTTACGTCTAATAACAGATTTTGCTTGCAATTAAGCAACTTAACTAATTTTAAGCCAGCACAAAATTGTATGAGATTAAGTAAACCACGATTTCAATTTATTTTTTTGTTATTGGTCTGGTGAATCTGATAAAACGTGCCCCAGACGTGTATCTACAGTAGTTTTCCAGAACATCCAAATAAGCAAAGATTATTATGCAAGTAAATTTGTTTACTTTCCATTGAGGATGTAAAAACGTTTATGCCATTCTTGGCAACCATTAGTGAGTTGTTTCCGTCGTTTTCGTAACCTTGAAACGAGTTAATTTTTTGTATTGTTCAGTGAAAGAACTTTATAACAACAGTGTAAGAGAAACTACATAGTAACGGTTGTAGATGTTTGTTTATGGCAAATGTGATGGTAGTGCTATGGCTGCGGTTAACGAATGTCGCATACGTTATCCTAATCAGAGGATTCCGAATGCACAAACGATTAGCTCAGTGTTTCGAATGTTACGGGAGACAGACTCTCTGCCTAGCGTTCATAATTAGTACGAGAGCTCGATACTCGAAGATGATGGTGAGTATATTACGGATGCTGTTCTACGTTACCGGATTACCAGTGCACTACGTATCTCTCAACGATTAGACATCTTACAATCTAAGGTATGGCGTACACTGAAGTACAATAATCTGTGTCCTTACCGTAAAAAAGATCATTTTCAACCTGGAGATCCTGCCCTTCACTTGAAGTTGTGCAATTGGTTAAATAGTAATCAGCAGTTACACAAATACGTTTTATTTACTTATTAGGCACAGTTTACTCGAGATGGTATAAACAATTTACATAACGAGCACGTATGGTCTGAAATAAAGTCACATGCAACAGTGCAACGCAATTTCCCAACAGCGATTTGGTATAAAGTGTGGTGTGGTATAATCAACACACACCTTATTGGACCATTCATTTTCCCAGGACTGGCGAACGTACTCACGATTCCTTCAAGAAGAAATGTCCCACTTGGTCGGAGATGTTCTACTTACTATGCGATTGCAAATGTATTTTCAAGTTGACGCCACGCCTCCACGAACCAACGCCGTTACTACACATTTAAATGAACAATTTCCCCAGAAAAGGATTGGTCGTGGTGCTACACGTCCGTGGCCACCCAGATCGCCCGATTTAACAACACTGGATGTTTGTGTATGGGGATGGATGAAAGACATAGTTTTATGAGGACAGAGTCAATAAACGTGAGGCAATGCCTGCTCGCATTATGAATGCAAAAAAGGAAATTAAGAATAACCCTGTGAAACTGAAACGAGCAGCAAAATCTTTTCATACACTTGCAGGTAAATGCATTGAACTCGGTGGAGACATTTTTGAACATTTATTGTGAATGTGTTGTGAATCTGTTTGTAGACTGTGCAACTTCCTTAACACTGGGCTTTTTTTCCGGTTTAACATGAATTCACGTGAGCTATAGTATTAATAAAAGCAAATTATCTGACACATTCATATAGTTTCAGTTAACGCTATAACCATCGTTATTCCAAAATTAAATTCTCTAAAACTTCTGTTGAGAACTTTGTGCAGTTGTTTGGAATTTATAAAAACAAACTAGGCCAAGTAGGTAATAAATTAAAAGTTTTACGAAATTGCGCCTTTGCTTCTCTGGATGTTCTGTAAAACTACTGTAGATACACGTCTGGGAAATGTTTTATTAGATTCAGTAGGTCAATAACAACAAAATAAATGGAAATCGTGCATTACGTTAACCTCGTACAGTTTTGCGATGGCTTCATATTGGCAAAGTTGCTAAACTTCAGGCAAAATATTTTACTAGCCATAATTTAGGAAATAAACATTTGCAGACCTATGTTTATATGAACTTTTTCCTTTAGTTCTACTTGTAGAATAACATATTAAAATATTTGCATATCTTCATGGATCACCCTGTATAGCCCAGATTCGAGAAATTTGTCATTTGGAGGTATTATGTGCACGATGTGTTTGATAAAAGTAATGAAACTGCCTTTTTATCTACCAAAGTTTATTTTTTTTCAGACAACAATATTGCCCTATTGAAAGTAGTTCTCTTTGGCAGATATACACCGGAGTCGGTGTTCTCAATCTTGGTAGAAGGACTTCAGGTGGTAAGGCCTTTAACAAGTCTGTCACATTCTTTTGAATTATATCCAGAGTCCAAAAATGGCGTCCTTTTAAGACTTTTTCAATTTCAGGATAAGAAGAATGAACAAGGATACATATCAGATGAATATGGAGCTGTGGAACACAAGAAATCCTTTCGAGACCAAGAATAAGGCGATGGAAGTTGCTGTGTGACATGAGGCGTTGTCTTGATGCATCATACATTTGTCACCAATGTCCGGTCTCACTCGATTCAGGTTTATCCTGAGCTGTTCAAGCCCACCTCTGTAAAACACTTGGTTAACAGGTTTGTCCTGGGGGAACAAATTCTTTACGCACTATACCCCTATTGTCAGAAAGGCAAATCAGCGTTGTTTTGATCTTTCATTTGCTCATTAGACTTTTTTCAGTCCAAGAGATGTGTTCGTGTGCTACTCTTCTCTTTCCCACTTAGGCGCAGTATCATACTAAAAAATCCAGGATTCAGGATTCATCGCAGGTGATCATAAGACTGAACCATTCGTGGTCATTGGCAATCGCTTTAAGATCAACGCACACGTTTCTTCGATTGTCTTTTTGCTCAGTTGTGACGTTTTTCGGCACCATTTTCGTACAAACATTTCGCATTTCCCAAACTTTGAAAAAAAATTTGATGTACGGTGAAAGTGTTCAAGTTTAATAATTCATCCATCATATTTATTGTTAAAGGTCGGTCTGATCTTTCAAGAACACGCTTTCGTCGGTTTTTTTAAGCTGATGGTCTCCCTGAGCGAGGTTCATCTTCGACGTTCCTCTGTCTTCGAAAAATAATTTGTGTCAGTGAAAAGCTGGTGCACTTGAAAAGGTGTTTTCCGCTTAGGCCTGTTTCAGGTTTTCAAAAATCACACTGGCGAATTCCACAAGTTTAACATAAACTTTGGTGTCATAAATTTGCTTTAAATTCCGCTTTCCATTTTCGTCACACACAACAAAAACATCTTTGATTGCGCTATCAGATACCACGTGATGGCTGTGCGGGGGTGGAACTCAGACTGAACGTCTGTAAGGGATAAACACACCGGTCTACACACGCAGAACAACTCAACGTTGCCAGAATGTTCACTGTACTGCCTGTCTCATTACTTTTCTCACGCCCCTCGTTAAAGAGCAGCTCGCTGGCATTATTGGTGGCAAAGGTCATAGTAACGTCATATTCCTCAAATAAATTAATTATACGATATGACATGTCATCTAAAATGGGGTTGTAGTATATTCTTTAATTGTAAGGCCATTTTTATAAAGTGTATACAAAGTTTTGTTCTTGTTTTTTTTTATTATAATGTTTTTGTACAAGGTATGCTTGATATCCGTTTTTCACCTCTTGAGGGGCATGAAAGTGAAGCAGTGTTTGGGAAGGGACTGAGACAGGCTTGTAGTCTCTCCCCTATGTTATTCAATATGTATATTGAGCAAGCAGTGAAGGAAACAAAAGAAAAATTTGGAGTAGGTATTAAAATTCATGGAAAAGAAATAAAAACCTTGAGATTCGCCGCCGTTGGATAATCAGCTGCAGCAGCAAGTCGTATACTCCTAGCTCACTCATTTGTTACATAATTTAATTCTTAATTTCTTTACGTGTTTTTAGTACTTGCATTGTTTAATTCATAAATTTCGGGCGTATTATTGTATTTGAGAGTTGTAGCATCGCGTTTTAGTACCTGAATAGTGTAAAATGGTGTAGTCTCCTACCGCCGCCGAGCAGTGTGTCAGCAGTGCGCAAGTAGCAGCATTACTGCGTTTACTAGGCAATCTTGTATTTTAATAAGCGTTTAAATTTTGTGTCGATTTGTTTGCGCTCTCTGTAGATTAGTTCAGACGTTCTTCGCACAACAGTTTTTAGCATGGATAGGGACTGCAACTGCTGTGTTCGGATGGAGGCTGAGTTGGCATCCCTTCGCTCCCAGCTTCAGGAAGTGTTGGCTTCGGTCACACAGCTTGAAGCTGTAGCCAATGGGCATCACGGTGGGGGTCCGGATGGGGGTTTTTCGGGGACGGCCAGCTCGTCCCATGCATCCCCCGATCGGACTACGACTGTGGTTGCCCGGGATACTGCCCGCATTGAGGCTGTCCCTCACCTGTGGTAGAGTGGGAGGTCATCTCAAGGTGTGGCAGGGGGCTGAACGGAAGGCCTCTCCAGTTTGTCTGACGAACCGGTTTCAGGCTCTGTCTCAGGCTGATACTGATCTTTGGCCTGACATGGCTGCTTGTCCTCTTCCACAGGTTGCTCCTCAGTCTGCAAGATCCGGGCGGTCGCAGAGGGTGGGCTTACTGGTAATTGGGAGCTCCAACGTCAGGCGCGTAATGGGGCCTCTTAGGGATATGGCAGCAAGAGAGGGAAAGAAAACCAATGTGCACTCCGTGTGCATACCGGGTGGAGTCATTCCAGATGTGGAAAGGGTCCTTCCGGATGCCATGAAGCGTACAGGGTGCACTCATCTGCAGGTGGTCGCTCATGTCGGCACAAATGATGTGTGTTGTCATAGATCGGAGGAAATCGTCTCTGGCTTCCGGTGGCTATCTGATTTGGTGAAGACTGCCAGTCTCGCTAGCGGGATGAAAGCAGAGCTCACCAACTGCAGCATCGTCGACACGACTGACTGCGGACCTTTGGTAGAGAGCCGAGTGGAGGGTCTGAATCAGAGGCTCAGACGGTTCTGCGACCGTGTGGGCTGCCGATTCCTCCACTTGCGCCATAGGGTGGTGGGGTTTCGGGGTCCGCTGGATAAGTCAGGAGTCCACTACACGCAACATGCGGCTACACGGGTAGCAGGGGTTGTGTGGCGTGGGCTGGGCGGTTTTTTATGTTAGATGGCCTTGGGCAAGTACAGAAAGGGCAACAGGCTCAACGGGTGCGGGGCAAAGTCAGGACATGCGGGGACCAAGCAGCAATCGGTATTGTAATTGTAAACTATCGAAGCTGCGTTGGAAAAGTACCGGAACATCAAGCGCTGATAGAAAGCATCGAAGCTGAAATCATTATAGGTACGGAAAGCTGGCTGAAGGTAGAGATAAATTCTGCCGAAATTTTTACAAAGGTACAGACGGTGTTTAGAAAGGATAGATTGCATGCAACCGGTGGTGGAGTGTTCGTCGCTGTTAGTAGTAGTTTATCCTGTAGTGAACTAGAAGTGGATAATTCCTGTGAATTATTATGGGTGGAAGCTACACTCAACAACCGAGCTAGGTTAATAATTGGCTCCTTTTACCGACCTCCCGACTCAGCAGAATTAGTGGCAGAACAACTGAGAGAAAATTTGGAATACATTTCACATACATTTTCTCAGCATTTTATAGTCTTAGATGGAGATTTCAATTTACCAGATATAGACTGGGACACTCAGATGTTTAGAACGGGTGTTAGGGACAGAGCATCGAGTGACATTATATTGAGTGTACTATCCGAAAATTACCTTGAGCAATTAAACAGAGAACCGACTCGTGGAGATAACATCTTGGGCCTACTGATAACAAACAGACCCTACCTTTTCGACTCTGTGTGTGCAGAACAAGGAATCAGTGATAATAAGGCCGTTGCAGCAGACCCTGAATATGGAAGTTAATAGGAATATAAAAAAAGGGAGGAAGGTTTATCTGTTTAGCAAGAGTAATAGAAGGCAGATTTCAGACTACCTAACTGAGCAAAACGTAAATTTCTGTTCCGACACTGACAACGTTGAGTGTTTATGGAAAAACTTCAAGGCAATCATAAAATGCGTTTTAGACAGGTACGTGCCGAGTAAAACTGTGAGGGAAGGGAAAAACCCACCGTCGTACAACAACAAAGTTAGGAAACAACTGCGAAAGCAAAGAGAGTTTCACTCCAAGTTTAAACGCAGCCAAAACCTCTCAGACAAACAGAAGCTAAACGATATCAAAGTTAGCGTTAAGAGGGCTATGCGTGAAGGGTTCAGTGAATTCGAAAGTAAAATTCTATGTACCGACTTAACAGAAAATCCTAGGAAGTTCTGGTCTTACGTTAAATCAGTAAGTGGCTCGAAACAGCATATCCAGACACTCCGGGAAGATGATGGCATTGAAACAGAGGATGACACGCGTAAATCTGAAACACAAAACACCTTTTTCCAAAGCTGTTTCACAGAGGAACTACAGTTCCTTCTCTAAATCCTCGCACAAACGAAAAAATGGCTGACATCGAAATAAGTGTCCAAGGAACAGAAAAGCAACTGGAATCACTCAACAGAGGAAAGTCCACGGGACCTCACGGGATACCAATTCGATTCTACTCAGAGTACGCGAAAGAACTTGCCCCCCTACTAACAGCCGTGTACCGCAAGTCTCTAGAGGAACGGAAGGTTCCAAATGATTGGAAAAGAGTACAGGTAGCCCAAGTCTTCAAGAAGGGTCGCCGAGCAGATGCGCAAAACTATAGACCTATATCTCTGACGTCGATCTGTTGTGGAATTTTAGAACATGTTCTTTGCTCGAGTGTCATGTCGTTTTTGGAAACCCAGAATCTACTCTGTAGAATTCAACATGCATTCCGGAAACAGCGATCGTGTGAGACCCAACTCGCTTTATTTGTTCATGAGACCCAGATAATATTAGGTACAGGCTCCCAGGTAGATGCTATTTTTCTTGACTTCCGGAAGGCGTTCGATACAGTTCCGCACTGTCGCCTGATAAACAAAGTAAGAGCCTACGGAATATCAGACCAGCTGTGTGGCTGGATTGAAGAGTTTTTAGCAAACAGAACACAGCATGTTGTTATCAATGGAGAGACGTCTACAGATGTTAAAGTAACCTCTGGCGTGCCACAGGGGAGTGCTATGGGACCATTGCTTTTCACAATATATATAAATGACATAATAGATAGTGTCGGAAGTTCCATGCAGCTTTTTGCGGATGATACTGTAGTATACAGAGAACTTGCAACATTAGAAAATTGTAGCGAAATGCAGGAAGATCTGCAGCAGATAGGCACTTGGTGCAGGCAGTGGCAACTGACCGTTAACATAGACAAATGTAGTGTATTGCGAATACATAGAAAGAAGGATCCTTTATTGTATGATTATATGATAGCGGAGCAAACACTGGTAGCAGTTACTTCTGTAAAATGTCTGGGAGTATGCGTGCGGAACGATTTGAAGTGGAATGATCATATAAAATTAATTGTTGGTAAGGCGGGTACCAGGTTGAGATTCATTGGGAGAGTCCTTAGAAAATGTAGTCCATCAACAAAGGACGTGGCTTACAAAACACTCGTTCGGCCTATATTTGAGTATTGCTTATCAGTGTGGGATTCGTATCGGATCGGGTTGACGGAGGAGATAGAGAAGATCCAAAGACGAGCGGCGCGTTTCGTCACAGGGTTATTTGGTAACCGTGATAGCGTTACGGAGGTGGTTAGTAAACTCAAGTGGCAGACTCTGCAAGAGACACGCTCTGTATCGCGGTGTAGCTTGCTGTCCAGGTTTCGAGATGGTGCGTTTCTGGATGAGGTATCGAATATATTGCTTCCCCCTACTTATACCTCCCGTGGAGATCACGATTGTAACATTAGAGAGATCAGAGCGCGCACAGAGGCTTTCAGACAGTCTTTCTTCCCGCGAACCATATGCGACTGGAACAGGAAAGGGAGGTAATGACAGTGGCACGTAAACTGCCCTCCGCCACACACCGTTGGGTGGCTTGCGGAGTATAAATGTAGATGTAGATGTAGACATTGTGATTCTGTCAGAGACAACAAAGGTCTTGGAAGTGCAGTTAAACGGAATGAATAACGAGGGTATAAGATGAACATCAACAAAAGCAAAACGAGGAGATTAGGAAATGAGACATTTAAAGTAGTAAAGGAGTTTTGCTATTTGGGGAGCAAAATAACTGATGATGGTCGAAGTAGAGAGAATATAACATGTAGACCGGCAATGAGGAGGAAAGCGTTTCTGAAGAAGAGGAATTTGTTAACATCGAGTTTAGATTTAAATGTCAGGAAGTCATTTCTGAAAGTATTTGTATGGAGTGTAGCCATGTATGGAAGTGAAACATGGACGATAAATAGTTTGGACAAGAAGAGAATAGACGCTTTCAAAATGAAGTGCTACAGAAGAATTCTGAAGATTAGATGGGTAGATCACATAACTAATGAGAAGGTATTGAATAGAATTGGGGAGAAGAGGAGCTTGTGGCACAACTGACTAGAAGAAGGGATCGGTTGGTAGGACATGTTCTGAGGCATCAAGGGATCACCAATTTATCATTGGAGGGCAGCGTGGAGGGTAAAAGTCGTAGAGGGAGACCAAGAGCTAAACACACCAAGTAGATTCAGAAGGATGTAGGTAGCAGTAGGTACTGGGAGAATAAGAAGCTTGCACAGGATAGAGTAGCATGGAGAGCTGCATCAAACCAGTCTTAGGACTGAAGACCACAACAGCAACAACATACTTTAAGTTACTAAGTTCTGCAGAATTGCTGATGGGGTTAAAGGCAGCTCAGTAATGTGGTCGATCATGGTGTGGAAGAATGGCATACTATTAACGGCAGATCAGTAATATGGTCGATCGTCGCGTCAAAGAATGCCAGTTTGTGCTTCAAGGGGTGACAAGGATAGTCATGACTAATGTTACCTGTTGTGGTGGGTTTCCTCTAAATATCAAAGTTGATTGTACCATCTACTACAAATAGTGTCACATCCATAAGACTCAGTTCATTATGTTGATTTTGTATTTCATATGTAAATTAATTTTAGGTTGGAAGCACTTCAGTGAGTCAGTATGCAATTTTACATCCTTCACATCTTCTTTTAGAACAGTGATGGTACCATCGACATATCGTATGTAAAATGTATTTTTATTGGCTAGAATGGGATAGGAACTAAAAAAACGTATTTCAAAATCATTAATGGAAATGTAAGGTACAAAACCCTGCAAGGCAGTTCACTATAGCTAGGACTTCATCTTGTTTATATTGGTGACCATTGAAACTGAAGTAGTTACACTTTACAATTACTCTCAGAAATCTTATCAATTCTTTAATTTCATTTCAATTCAGTTTCTTGTACTTAGTGAAATTGTTTGCAATAATTTGGACAGTTTTGTACGTAGTAATGTTAGTGTAGAGATTTGTAATATCAAAAGATGTTTGTATGTGGCCATTCTCACAGAGAATGACAATGCATATATATAGTTTTCTGTAGCTGAAGATATGTTTAGTAGCTGGCATAATCAACTCCGATAGTTCAGGAAACCGATTACAATACATAACATCATTCATGCCTCACCTTCTCAGATCTTTAAGCACAAAATGACGTTCTTACAAGCTATGATCGACCTTTATTACTGAGGTGCCCCTAACCTCTCCTGCTACTGCACTAAATAACTGAAAGTTTATGGAGTTCAAAGAAGGATATCAAGCATTAAAAAAAAAGTTCAAATATGTGTGAAATCTTATGGGACTTAACTGCTAAGGTCATCAGTCCCTAAGCTTACACACTACTTAACCTAAATTATCCTAAGGACAAACACACACACACCCATGCCCGAGGGGGGACTCAAACCTCATGCAGGATCAGCTGAACAGCCCATGACTGCAGCGCCCTAGACGGCGCGGCTAATCCCAGGCGGCTATCAAGCATCCTTTGAACGAAAACTTTATAATAGGAAAACCATTAAGAATATAAACTGCACTACACTCAATAAAAATGGCGTTACTCCTAAGAAATGCACTACAATCCCATTTACAGGCGACATTTCAAACTGCATATCTAATGTATTTATAAGATACGAAATCTGTGCTTCGCCAGAAATGATGTCACCGAGTTACTCTTTATGAATAATGAGAAACTCCCGGCTGACAAATGTCTCAAATCTGGAGTGTATAAAATTCATTGTAATATGTCCCTAATTTTTTATTGAGGACAGACAGGGAGGCTTTTTGGTTCCACATTCCTGAGCACTTGCTCAACAGAGACGGCGATCATTCATCTAAGCCACATAATTCAAAAGATTTGTCGAATGATCAACTTACAGTAAGACACACAGTTTTGATTGGTTATAATTTCTTATAAAATGGCAAAATTAACCATTTCCTTTTATATGTTAGAACTGTTTGCCATGTTTTCTCCTGTGCATTATATATAACAGCTTTGTATACCTTTCTATACTTTTAAGGCGCTTTTATATATATTCATTGCTACTAGCACAACAGCTCAATGAACATATAATTCAGTTACTAAAAGACTGCCAGTCTTTGTTTACAAAAATCACACACAACATCTAAATTTCTTGACATATCCTGGCATTATGCATCTTTAAGGAGATACTGATATCTGCTAAATCAATACTAACTTAGTTTCTATAAAAAAACTTTTGTACTTCACATAAATGTATAGCCAAGCTCTAAATATTTGTAATATCGCGAATTTTGTAGACTTCTGAAGATGAAAGATTATTCTGCTGAGTCTGGCAAAGCGCTATAAAAATATGCTTGCAACTGATAACTGAATTTTATCCTGAAAAATACTTACTTATATATTAGAGATATTACCGATGTGTCCTAACGTTTGTTGGAGTAACACTTTGAAGTAAATAGGTCAACAGCTTTTATAAATTTTTGATAGTTAAGTCTCCCTTTTATATATTACAATTTATTTATATATTACATATATTAAAATATGTATATAAAACAGTTGTATATATGAAAGAAATATTACATTTATATTTTGCAGACTTAAGATTTTGACAAAACAAACATTAAATTCGAGGATAAAGTTCACATTTTTACATTATTGTACAGTGCCACATACATATGTGGCACTCCAGCAGGTATAGAAACATGAACACAGTCCAATCCAATGTCTTTTTAAAATGTCAAAGCAGCTGTGAAGAACATTTAAATACTCAAGTCTGTGAAAACATAAATATTTATATTTTTATTATGTAGACATAAATATTCACTTGTACCTGCATATAAAATCTCCAAAAGTTCTTCAATGATTGTCTTGAAATTTTGACATGACATTATATTCGAAAATGCACACACACACACACATATATATATATATATATATATATATATATATATATATATATATACATATATATATATATATATATAGAGAGAGAGAGAGAGAGAGAGAGAGAGAGAGAGAGAGAGAGAGAGAGAGAAACATGGCCACAATTTGAAAACAATCATTGAAGAACTTTTGGAGGTTTTAGATTCTGGCACAAACGAATATCCACATAAACAAAACTATATATATATATATATATATATATATATATATATATATATATTCACCATTTTTCACCATCTGCTTTGAAATTTTGACACAGAGTTTAATTTTTATACACATTATGAAGAAGTTTATGTACTGCAGTAAGTATATGTAACATTATGACACCAAACCATGCCCGACGTGTAACGCAATGTATTTTACCCTCATCCTTGTCATGAGGGAGATACTCATTAGATTATACTGCACATCCTGGAAACAATAACTGCGATTAAAATTCATGATTATTCAAAAGAACAAATAGAAACAAAAAAATGGAGATTTAGTTTTATCACTATGAAGAATGATTTGCAGTGAATTTATTTAACTAAAATTTATCAAAGTATTCTAGTGTTGTTAGAGACTATGGGATTTGCTCTGTTGGTGAGATTAATGGTACAAAGCAAAATAAACTGTTTTGGTATCCACGTGGAGTTCTTCACAAAACTATGCTTTCTGGATAGAGAAGTTTCCACGCATGCTAATGAAGTGCTGTTATCAGCTGCGTCAGCTTGCACAGCAGCGGAGAGAGTTGTTAATGTAGGGGAGAGTACACGCCACAAGGGCGCAGACAGGTGTTTTCAGAGCAAACACTGATCTTCCAGGGAAACGTCGTACAACCGCGTTTGTTCAGCGTGAGCCGTGTTTTCCTAAGCAAAATAAAGAGTCCCCAACAAGTTGTTAACTTGAATTATTACTATATTGTCTGCAGCAGAATCGGTGTGCGGCTTGACCGTAGCTACCTAAATTAATTCTCGTTATTCCTCTTACAAGTGTTATGTGGACCGTTCCATCCTGCATAAAAACACAGTGAAACCCTTTATTCTGCTGTGCTTTGCTCGACGAACTAAAAAAAAGAAAAATCCGGGTGAAACGATTCAGATGGAATATTTTCACATCTATCCGAATTCCGGCTTCAGGTTTTGGCACTGAACCAAAATAACATTGCACTTCATTTATGCTCTGCATACGCGCTCTTAAAATATTTCATATTATTACCTTCTGAACAGTGTGTTTTTCTCTCTGTAAGTGAATCACCCAGTGGAAATTTTCTAAAATCTCGCGTACGGCACGAAATTATAGTGACAAGAAAATGCGGGTGTTATTTCACAGTCAACGCCTTCATGAGCCGAATGTACGTAGGCTGCTATACACTTCATGATACGAGTGTACGTAGAGTGCTATACTTCTCATTTGAGTATAAAATGTATTGAAGGGGGTAATTCAATTGAATCGTTGAGTTGGAAAAGGGGTTATGTCCCAGAAAGTAAATTTTTCAGTAGACACAAAAAATTTGTGTTACTGAACAATGGGTTTAATCATCGTGTCGTGAAGATGCTATGTAGGTAAAACAATATACACCATTACCACATACTTTAGCCATCGAGTGTGGTCAGTAATCCAGTATGAAAGAACTGTAGGTGACCCTTTTTAGAGCTTGATGATGTTGAAGAGGCAACTAGCGTTATGTTTGGAGCGGAAGGATTGTGATATGCAACTTTATATTATTCATATTCATATTAGCAGTAACAGAGTGTGTTACGAGCATAAAGGTTTATTCACAATGTTATACAATGTTTTCTGTTCGTCAAGTATACACTACAGATCATTTCTACATCGTCTAGTTTCTTACTTTTTATTGGAACACTGTTTGGTTGTTTCTTTAGAAAACCAGTCTTACATCATCCTTTGAACAGTGGAAACTGGAAGGCAGTGAGTCTAGGAACGAATGGCTCGGCTTCAATAATTCTAGGAGAATTGCTACAGAAAATGAAGAGGCCGTACACAGACATCTGAAACTTCATTTTTGTTTAGCTACCATAAAAGCACTCTTAGGTAGCATCGCTTTTGTAGCAGTCAGGCCACCAGGTCTTGAAGTTCAGAGTATCTTCTGTCTCCGTGTTCATGAAGCTAAACGACGGTCGCATTAAAGTTGTTTTTTATTTGGACTTCTGTGGAGTCATCTCTGGACATGGCTGCTTCTCTAACTCAACATCCATCTAACGAGTATGCATGCTGATGTGATATGAGACCTTGATACGCCAAACACTGCGAACAATTACAAAGCTCAGTTATATCCGGTAATGTAACCTGAAAAAATTGTACATGGCCCCTTTTCACCGATTCCATTATGTCATCCATGATAAACGCTTTATGTAATGTTCACATTTTAAGCATGAAATGTACGATTACTGTGTACCTCCCCTCCTTGTCAGTCCAACGTAAGATTTGCAAGGTTAAGCGTTTCACAATATTCTCAGATTCCACCATTAAAATCACTCTTTGGATGTTTGTGTTGAGGTTTACACAAAATACATGAGATATGTTTCTTCGTGTGTATCCCATCTGAAAGTCTGTTTTAGTATTCTGCGAGTCAGTCCGTCCTATAATATTTCACATTCCGTTGGCTTTTATCAGATTAATTTCCATATTAGGCCAACCACATATGCATCCCACAAATTTCGGCAGTACTGCGACTAATGTGACCATCATGGGCTAGCGGGTAGGGTAGCCTCGTTGTCCCAGATTCGAACCCCAATGTGGGTGCGGATTTTTTCTACTTCCCTGCCTTCCACGACTGTCCAGGTCCACTCAGCGTGCTATCAAATCAATACTGGGGATCCTTCCGAGGGATAAAAGACGGCCGGGCAATTGGTTCGCCACCCTCCCCTTCCTAGTGCTGGAGCGAAGAAAGGCTGCACTCCACCTACAATCAGACCAGTAGACCTTTTACGTGCGCTGGCCCCACAGACTTTACCTTTTTACCGTTACCTTTACTACAGTTAATATCTGATAATCCATTAAGATGCACTGCAAATAAAATCCGGAACATCATACTTTTCCGAGGCAGCTCTGATCCATTCGCTACTTACAGAGCAAAATGCCGGACAACCTGTTAACAACATCTTGTTCCACTCGAAGAACTGGCTACATATTCTGAGCAAATGTAAATGTTTTTAAACAGATCTTTATGGCGAGCAACTTTTTAAGAAAAGGTATTTTGTGGAAAAATGAGATGCTTAAATTCTTAGAAACTCAAACTGAAGAAAGTGGAAGAAACATTCAGCCGTCAGTTCTTGATAAGAAGGCAAGATACGGAAGCTAAGATCTGCTATTAAGTCATAGCTTCCATATTTTCGGCAAGGCTCATTTAATTGTTGTTGTATTTTCCGGTAGCGAAAGGAGTTCAAAAAAATGTTTCAAATGGCACTATGGGACTTAAACATCTGAGGTCATCAGTCCCCTACAACTTAGAACTACTTAAACCTAACTAACCTAAGGACATCACATACATCCATGCCGAGGCAAAATTTTAACCTGCGACCGTAGCGGTGGCGCGGTTCCAGACTGAAGCGCCTAGAACCGCTCGGCCACAACGGCCGGCCGAAAGGAGTTAATAAAACCTAATAACAGTGAACATTGTAGTGAGTAACGTTTCTCAAGCGTTACCGCGTTACATGTTGCAGGTGACAGAATGTTTCTGTTCTATACTATGATAATCCAGTTTCAAAGATTAACCTCTGGCATTTTCAACTGAGCTCCTGCTCCTGCATTGACCGTTGTCACCCACTAACGCCTAGTAATTGTTATGTTAGTTTAATTTCAGCCCAACGTAGTCAGTTTCCTAACGTCTGTCTTTAAAGGGGTCGGCGCCCGTATTATTTCTCTTTTAAATCATAGCGTAAGTTTCTACCTTGCAAGAACAATAGTTTTTCATCATTAGTAATGTTTCTGCTCAAAAATATAATTAAAGCAGTTCACATACAGAACTGAAATAATATGCTCAGTTCACTTGCTAGCTTCATCATTGCATTGTAACAGCAAAATTTCAATTCTACTTTCTGGCTGTTTAATGGGTTTAATATGCAAGTTCCTTTCATTAATTTTGACACTCGTTTATTGCAACGATAGGAACAGGTTCCTCCTGTAAGTACTAATGAAGCGTCATTAACAAAGGAAAATTATTAAAGTTTGCAGAAACACTGTGTTATTCTACAGACTGCCTTTACGAAGCGGAAAGTTTGATACACTTCTAAATGCCTGAAATGACACAATCTTACTTTGACATGGACCAACTGTTGGCGCGGCGCAGTTGCTTGCTGCAACAGTTATCAGGCAAACGCTCTTCTCCCAGGTATGAGCTAATTTTATCCCATTTGGCCACACAGTAATCTTCTTTTACACTACTGGCCATTAAAAGTGCTCTCTACTCCTGAGTCAACATAAGGGGACTTTTGCAAGACAACAACCATGTGCACGAACAGTTCGACGACGTTTGCAGCAGCATAGACTATCAGCTCGGAGTCCATGGCTGCGGTTACCCTTGACGAACCTGGATGCACGAAAGGCAAAACGTCATTTTTTCGGATGAATCCAGGTTCTGTTTACAGCGTCATGATGGTCGCATCCGTGTTTGGCGACATCGCGGTGAACGTACATTGGAAGCGTGTATTCGCCATCACCATACTGGCGCATCGCCCGGCGTCATGGTATGGGTACACGTCTCTGTCACCTCTTGTTCGCATTGACGGCACTTTGAATAGTGGACGTTACATTTCAGATGTGTTACGACCCGTGGCTCTACCCTTCATTCGATCTCTGCGAAAACCTACATTTCAGCAGGATAATGCACCACCGCATGCTGCAGGTCCTGTACGGGCCTTTCTGGATACAGAAAATGTTCGACTGCTGCCTTGGCCAGTACATTCTACAGATCTCTCACCGATTGTAAATGTCTGGTCAATGATGGCCGAGCAACTAGCTCGTCACAATACGCCAGATACTACTCTTGATGAACTGTGGTGTCGTGTTGAAGCTGCATGGTCAGCTGTACCTGTACACGCCATCCAAGCTCTATTTGACTCAATGCCCAGGCGTATCAAGGCCGTTATTACGGCTAGAGGTGGTTGTTCTGGGTACTGATTTCTCAGGATCTATGCACCCAAATTGCGTGAAAATGTAATCACATGTCAGTTCTAGTATAATATATTTGTCCAATGAATACCCATTTACATCTGTATTTCGTCTTGGTGTAGTAATTTTACTGGCCAGTAGTGTAATAATCCTATTAAGACTTCTCCTAGAACTCGCATCGTTCTATGTCTCATAGGACTGCCTGCTTATTATATCCGCAATATACGTTTCGTCACCACACCGTTTATGCATTTACTTTCCTTCACTCATATAGCTACTTCTCGTCCGACCTCACTTACCTCTAACTTACGATACCTCACCCACACACTCGCTTGCCATACATGCTGGTACTATTCAGACATTCTTTGGTTATTATACAATACAAAGATCTGACATTACTAGAGTGACCGCTACAATCTTTACAAAATTGTTTTCAGTGGTTTGCAAGAATATTATTTCATATATTTCAATTAATAATTTACAATAAAATAACAATATACGTACATTTATTTGAAGAATGTAGTAGAAAAAATTCAAAAACAAATAATTTGCTACGTATGAATTAGTCTGTTTGGTGTTACAACAGAACACAATTCTGACAGATGATAAGGATGTGTTTGTTTCGAGGATATTTGCATGGGATGAAGTGGGACTACTAATACTTCCACCATCGTCTCTCATTGAGGATCTGTGGTGGAACTTAGTGTTTGATCATAGATATTTATTTGTCTGTCAACTGTACTCTGCAAACCAACAGTGATATGAGCAAGACAGTGCACCACCCCGTTTCTCCCGTATATTGTGTTACGATGGTATCACGAAATGAAAGTGCACTTACGGTGCTCCAGGATTATCTGATGTCAGTCGTACTGTGTAGGTCTGCGACACCATTCAGAGATGTGAGCTCCCATTGAGCTTCTTGAGCGGTTATGGTCGTGACCATACCGCCAACACTTTAGATGAATTGTTGACTCTATGCCACGAGGCAAGGCTACTATTACGTCGCCAAGAAATGGCGCTACATACTACTAAGAAAGTGTATCTTATGCACTTCCTTATGCATGTACCCTTAAAGCTTAGAGATGTCCGCTGTGGCAGAGCGATTCTAGGCGCTTCAGTCCGCAACCGCGCTGCTGCTCTGGTCGCAGGTTCGAATCCTGCCTCTGGCATATATGTGTGTGATGTCCTTAGGTTAGTTAGGTTTAAGTAGTTCTAAAATGTTCAAATGTGTGTTTAATCTTATGGGACTTAACTGCTAAGGTCATCAATCCCTAATCTTACACACTACGTGACCTAAATTATCCTAAGGACAAACACACGCACCTATGCCCGAGGGAGGACTCGAACTTCCGCCGGGACCAGCCTTACAGTCCACGACTGCAGCGCCCCAGACCGCTCGGCTAATCCCGCGCGACAAGTAGTTCTAAGTCTAGTGCTTAGAGCGATTTGGCCATCTTAAAGCTTAGAGTTCGGCAGTTAAGAGAATCGCCACTTCCTTACTTTTCCTGTAAGACTACGGCTGCCATTTTCTGTTTCCCGAGCGACCTTTATCCATGGGAAAATGAATTTGATACAGATGTTGTCACATGTTCCATCACCTTTCTGCTAATGTGATCGAAAGAATTCTGTACTGCTTTTAAAATAAGTTTTTTGAGTATACGTAAAAATGCCGTATGGTATCTGAATAAATCAATCTCGGTCAGAAAGTAAGATCATCGGACAAAAGATAAGTCACACTTACAGAACGCATTACAAATACCATTTAATACCGAGTAAATACGACCCTGGACATGATAACCGCCTGGTTTCGGTTAGGAAGTGAGTCCACAAGGTTATGGAGTTACGTCGCTTCCAGTTTAACCCACTCATGATTTGATCGTGCAGTTTCGCCAAATTGCGGGGATGCTGTCGTCGGCAACAGCGGGTGAAACGCTGTTGCAAAATATCCTACAGATTTTTTATGGGGTTCAAGACAGATGATCCTGCAGACAAATGCAGATGTAATAGGGTGGCCAAGTGGTCAGGAAACCACTCACATTTTCCTCCAACCAATAATTGTTATTGTCATCTTTATTTGCTGTGTGAGCAAAGAGCTTTGTTAGGTGAACGATTCCAAAGTTCATTGTATGCAGTTCCTGTCGCAATGTTCTATCGCTGACAGCTTGTGATAGACCTCCATTCACTGCCTGTAGCAATTTCTGTGTGGTAGGGAAGAGATTCTAATTCAGAAGGCTGCAAATGTGTCTCTGGTCCCTCCAGTCAGTACCTTTCTCCGACAACAATTCTCTCGTTGCGCTTCGTGGCCACTGTGTTACACCACTGCAGGCTGAAACGTAGAAAGGTCCGCCGCGACATACCAACAAGTCCAGAAACTTAACACCGTACGGCTGCGAGCTCGCCCAAACACGACTGCCCGTTTTTGCCAGCCTGACACGTCATCACATTTAACCATGTCTAAGTACACTGTCCGCCTCAAACATAAAGTCTCACTTATCGCTGCTGCCTTACGCTCCCGTAGAGGCAGTGCACGTGCGGCTGAACACGAGACTCCATGGCTGCACCATCTGTAAACTGATGAATGTCAGATCGTCGATAAATATGGGTGAAATGTAAGAAACGCTCAGAAGGAAAGAACAATACACATGGCTTTAAAAAAATAACAGTCGCATGTTCTTACTGATGGTAAATTGGTCAGTACTAGAAGAAAGTTCCTGTATATGTCCGAAAACCAGTACCTCTTGACATACGGACCGTTTTTTTGTGACGAGTAATGTTTAGCACTCGGTGGTGCTGGCAGTCTTTCTGTTGCAGCATAGTAAATTAACATAATATACTTGTGTAAGCAGTGCAAATCTTCGAGTACTCATGAAGGTGAGGCGTCAGGAGCGCTTCAGTATCAGTATATGGACTGAAATCGTCTGTGGCAGACTTCTAGGGCCATACACTTTACCAAACAGACTGCAAGATGCTTTGTATTACCGATTTTCTGTACTATGAATTAAGGGCGTTATTGGAGAACGTTACCTTTGCGCAAAGATAACGATTATGGTTTATGCACGACGGGGCATCACCCCATTTCCACAGTGCCTCACAGGAACGTTACAGGAGCAATCGGTTGGTTGATAAGGTCCCGTAGCATCGGCTGGATTTCTGGCTAAGGGAGCATTTAAATGTATTGGTGTACGATGCCCAACACATCGACAATGTGCAGATGTTGTGCAGCCTCTGTACACTGCACGTGACGCAATTCGAATGGAGGCAGGTGTACTTGAAAGAGTGCGTGATTCAATGCAAGTAAGGTGTGAAAGATGAGTAAGGATGTTTGGTAATCGCTTGCAGTACTGCCTAAGGTGTCTACTTCTACGTAGAACAGGGAGGTGACAACACTGATAGGTCCATATCGTAACAGGTATTTATTTCCAGAGATATTAGAATGGAAGCTATTCTCGTAGTTTTGACCAGGATTACCTGTTCAGGAATGTGTGTCTCTTCTTTTTAAACATTTCCTTTGAGCTAGTCAACAGTCCCTTATTTAATGGGACGAGTGTGCCATTAACGGCCCTGACACCTAATCATTGACAACCACAGAAATTGCTGCTCGCGAATGATATGTTACTGGTCTCTCCAAAAACTTACGTCGCCAAGGAACTGTACTGCCAAATCAAACGGTTTAGACGTGTCACCTGTGGGAAGGATGGCAAATATTTGTAATTATCGGGCAAATAAATTGCAGTCTGACGTCTGTTAGTCAGCACTCGTAGTTACTCAACATATTATTCAGGGTTATTGGTGGCCGAGACAGATGCCGTCACCTCACGTTTCGCCAGTGATTGCAGCCGTTACAGTCTTCAGTCAGCCGTCTTGGGTTGCACAACAGAAAACGCAGTTACGAATTTGGACTTCCATTTTATTAATTTGCTAAATCATATAACTTAAATCGAGCTACTTGTCGCGAAAATCGTCGGAAGCGATCAATCAAGAACAGCAGAGTTTGAATATCGTTCGTTGTCAGCATACTGATGGCGTACTTTGGGAGATGTTGGAATTCCTCACGTTGTCGAACTCGGACCGTATAACATCCTGCCGACTAATTTAATGCTGGTGTGGTCGGCCTGATGATTTCTCATTATTGACAAACGTTATTTACATAAGTTAACGAAATTTGTTTCATAACTTTGCGCATCTTATTCAAAGCATAAATTGATAGCAAAAGCAACGAAATGTTTTTTTATGAAGTGCAATGCTTAACACTCTGTATAGCGCAACCAGGAAATGCTGCCCACTGCTTAATGTTGTCAGATCTTTGGAAAGACAAACAGATGTGTTGCTTTATTTTCACCAGTAAACTGCGTGATGGATTCAGTAAACGTAAGTGAAACCCAGCGAAATGTGTGGCATTGGGCACGAGATTACTATCTAGAAGGAACAGCGTTCAAAACCACATCCAGCTATCAAATGTGTGTGAAATCTTATGGGACTTAATTGCTAAGGTCATCAGTCCCTCAGTTTACTCACTACTTAACCTAAATTATCCTAAGGATAAACACACATTCATCCATGCCCGAGGGAGGACTCGAACCTCCGCCAGGACCAGCCGCACAGTGCATGACTGCAGCGCCTCAGACCGTTCGGCTAATCCCGCGGGGCATCCAGCTATCCAGATTTCAGTGTTTCTTTATGTTCCGAAATCGGTTACTGCTAATATTAGAGCGATGGCTTTGAACTTAATCTCCTTCCTTTTTTCTTAATGGATGTTATGACATTCGCCGAAGGCTCAAAATTACTCGTTGTATGATTGCAAATTTATGGTACACTGACATTTGGGTAGGATCTCAAAGCTGACTTTAACGTGGCGGCATGCGAAATCACGGAGTCAAGAAAAATAATCTGAACTTACGTGAGTGTCAGTTTTTGCATGACGTGCCTCACGTGTAGAAAGCACTTACTGTTACGCGGTTTATGTGTGAATGAGATCGAGTTTCATTAACCAATTTACGACTGTTGTGGACGGTCAACATGAGCTCACCGGACAAAAAAAATAGTTAACATATTGCCCAGTGGTTAGCACACTGGACTCGCATTCGGAAGGACGACGGTTCAATCCCGCGTCCGGCCATCCCGATTTAGGTTTTCCGTGATTTCCCTAAATCACTACAGGCAAATGCCAGGATGGTTCTTTGAAAGGGCACGGCCGACTTCCTCCCCCATCCTTCCCATATCTGATGAGATCGATGACCTCGCTGTTTGGTCTCTTTCCCAAATCAACCCAACCCAACCCAGATGAAGAGTTAAGCGTTGACAGATCGCGCAGCGATCGAATCATGTGCTCAACTGCGCTTGCTCTGACTCCAAGGATGCTTAGTGGCGATCAGTGAGGCATTTATGTTTCAAGCGAACATTGCACGTTAACATTCGTAGAAGGTAAGGATTTGACAGAGGTGCAAAAATGGGTCAATCGTGTTTGGCCGTGTCCATGGCTATAAGGTGTGTGAAGTTGACATCTTGGATATTCGGGAATCCAGCCGGATGTTCGCGTCGTTCTCGCACGATATTTCAACAGCGTACCTCGCTGTCTTCTTCAGGTGCTACCTGAGACTAGTCCTTGGGTCGATCGAGTCCAGTATTTATGCCTGGGAGGAGCTGGGCGTTCCCTAATCGGTCCGCGCCCAGTCGAGTGTTCCATCTGTGGTCCGCGCCCGCCAGACTCGGCTTCAACGGACCCCTCCAGTCGCGGATGTTCCGACTGCCGTCGGCGCCGGTTTTGGCCGTCCTCAACGGTTGTGGTTGTCATTTGAGGTGTGTCAGGCCCGATCTGAGATGTTAGGTACTCTATCTCATGACTGTTACTACGGTTTCCACTTCTGTTGCGTGCTGGGCGCTCCCTAATCGGTCCGCGCCGCGTCGTGTGTTCCATCTGAGGTCCGCGCCCGCCAGACGCGGCTACATTGTCCCTCTCTGGTGGCCGGTGTTCCCTCCGCCGTCCGCGCCCGGCCTGGCCGTCTTCTGAAGTCGAGTTCATGACCTGGGGTGTGTCAGATCTGGTCTCTAATGTCCAACACCTTGTCTCACAGCTGTTCCCTCGGTCTCCACTTATATTTCCTTCTGAATCCTGGAGTGTCCTGCGTTGAGTTTTCACAAGCTCAAGCGCAGGATTCCAGGCAGTGCTGATTTGGTATCCCGAGTCACGGTTGATTAGATTGTCTGTGACCTTAATCTCAATTGCTTCTTTAATGACACTGTCCCAATATCTTGAGGTCTGTGTCACAATCTTGGTGTCATTGTAATCCATTGAATGACCAAGTTCCAGACAATGCTCTGCTATGGCTGATTTAGTTGCCTGTCTGAGTCTGGTATGTCTCTGGTGTTCTTTACACCTGATGTCCACAGTTCTGGTGGTCTGGCCAATGTATGACATCCCACACTGGCATGGTATGTTGTAAATACCTGGCTTGCGTAGCCCCAGGTCATCTTTTACAGTCCCCAGCATAGCCCCAATTTTTGTGGGTGGGCAAAATATGCTCCTGATGTCATATTTCTGGAGAATCCTGCTGATCTTGGTAGAGATAGGTCCGGCATATGGCAAGTATGCCATCTTCTTTGCCTCTTCTGGTTCTTCTTCTGGATCCTTTGGCCGGTTGGCAGGTTGAAGTGCCTTCTGGATATCTCTAGAGGAGTACCCATTCCTGCTGAACACTGATTGTAAGTGTTCTATTTCTGTGGCCAGACTATCAGGATCTGACAGAGTTTGTGCTCTGTGGACCAGTGTTTTGAGCACTCCATTCTTCTGTGCCGGATGGTGGCAACTGCTGGCTTGAAGGTATAAGTCAGTGTGCGTAGGTTTGCGGTACACACTGTGTCCAAATGTGCCATCTCCCTTTCTCTTCACCAGAACATCCAAGAATGGAAGTATTCCATCCTTCTCCATTTCCATTGTGAACTTAATGTTCGGATGGCAAGAGTTCAGATGTAGCAGGAACTCATCTAACTTCCTTCTACCATGGGGCCAGATGACAAAGGTATCATCCACATACCTAAAAAAGCACTTGGGTTGATATCTGGCTGAAGAGAGTGCTTCCTCTTCAAACCTTTCCATAAATAGGTTGGCCACCACTGGTGATAGAGGGCTACCCATCGCCACCCCTTCTGTTTGTTCATAAAATTGACCCCCATATAGGAAGTACGTCGATGTCAGTACATGCCTGAACAGGTCAAGGAGAGCCCCATCGAACTTCTCTCCAATAAGCTCAAGTGACTCCTTCAGTGGTACACGTGTAAAGAGAGACACCACATCGAAACTAACCATGATGTCTGTGTCTGTGATGTGTTGCTGGCCCAGTCGATGTAGGAAATCCTCTGAGTTCCGGATGTGATGTGCACATTTACCCACATGTGGTGTCAACATCTTCTTCAGGTATTTCGCAGTAGGGTAAGTTGCTGCACCAATATTGCTGACAATAGGTCGCAGTGGAACCCCATCCTTGTGAATCTTGGGGAGTCCATAAAGTCTAGGGGGTGTTGGCGCTTTGGGACGCAGCTTCTTGATGACTTGTTCAGGCAGGCCTGTCTCCTTCAACAGAGCCCTGGTCTTTTTGTCCACTTTCTCTGTAGGGTCGCCGGCTATTGACCTGTATGCAGGATCCTCCAGAAGTTGTTGCACCTTTCTGTCATATTCTGTTTTTTGTAGGATGACTGTGGAGTTCCCCTTGTCTGCAGGCAACACCACAATGCTGTCATCCTCCCGGAGTCGCCTCAGTGCCACCCTTTCATCACCTGAGATGTTGGATTTGGGTGGCTTGGTCTTGGTGAGCGCCCTGCAGGTTTCTCTTCGGATCTCTTCGGCCACACTAGAAGGAAGCGTGATGGCCACTTGCTCAACTGCACTGACAAAGGCTGTGACAGGAACGTTTCTAGGGGTCACTGCGAAATTGAGGCCCTTGCTAAGTACTTTTAAGGTGGTCTCATCGAGCTTCTTGTCAGTTAGATTGACCACTGTGCGTGTGTCCACAGTCTGTTGCACCTTGTTGTTGAGGCGCTCAAACTTGGCTAGCTGGCGTGCCATTGACTTCTTGCTGGTGCATTCTGCTAGAGACCAGGAGGCACCATCAACCTGGTCCCAGTCTTGAGTGGTTAAGGAAGCTGCTATAGTTAGGTGAAGATACAGCAGTTCCCTGGATGTCAAATCCAATCGGTGGCGCAGGTCGCGCACTCTCTCTCTAACCAGAGCGAGACTAGCTCGATGTTTGATCCTGTTTGCCGCTCTCGAGTTAATGTGATGCTTGATCCTGGCGAAAACTGGAACTACTTCACCCTCTCGGCATCTCAGCAGGAAACTGAGAGAACACAGCATCCTCCCTTTCCTTTGTCGAAGCTTGTCCAGCTTCTTGATGTTACGGTACATCTCCTCCCCGTAGAGTCTTCTGATGTAATTCTTCATGCTTTCCCGGCGATCTGTTGACATCTTGGATATTCGGGAATCCAGCCGGATGTTCGCGTCGTTCTCGCACGATCATGACACAAGTGTGAAGTTATGTGTGAAGTTATTAGATTTGTTGGTGTGTTGTAGTGGACTGGTTAACGTGGCTACAAGCAGTTGAGTAACACACGTAGCAACTAAACACGTCACAGCTGTGATCCGAAAGAGAAGAAGACATGTTTCACGACTTATGAATCAAAATCGATTCCAAGCCAGACAGTAATTGTTGCAGGCAGTGAATAAAGGTCCATCACAACATGTTAGTGAGAGAACACGACAACGGCAGCTACATGCGACGAACATAGTTATTGAGTCGGTACGCGTTGCAAGAAGCCATTCCTCGTAGGGACACATAAAGACGACAACAACAAAGTTCAGTGGGCTGGAAGAACATGGTTTACTGAACACTCCCCCTCTCTACTACATCTTAACTGGCCTGAAAAATCACGACTTGAACTCCATTCAAAATTAGTGGAATGTGTTGGAACAGCGGGTAAAGCGCCGAAATCTGCATCCCCGTAGTTTCATGGAATTCCGTGCTCAGATCTACAATGAGTGGCTTAAGTAGATGCGGCGTACCTGCACAACCTTGTGGACTCACTTCGTAACCGAATCCAGGCCGTTATCGAATCCACCAGCGGACTTACACGGTATGACATGCTGCTTGTCATGATTACTCTGGGGGTGATTAATTTTATGTCCAGTGATGCAAGAAGGTTGCGCACTGTAAACGTGTTTTGTCTTTCCATCTAGTTGAAGGCTTTGGTTGCGATGACTGCTGCTATCTAGAACAGGTAAATTGTGAAATATTTTGGTCGAACCATGACTATGAAGGAGAATAAATTTTCTGCCTGATGTTCCAGAAAAAAGCTAGGTTAGTATTTACACTACGTGATCAAAAGTATCCGGACACCTGGCTGAAAATGACTTACAATTTCGTGGCGCCCTTCATCGGTAATGCTGTAATTCAATATGGTGTTGGCCCACATTTAGCCTTGATGACAGCTCCCACTCTCGCAAGCATACGTTCAATCAAGTGCTGGAAGGTTTCTTGGGAAATGGCAATCCAATCTTCACGGAGTGCTGATCTGAGGAGAGGTATCGATGTCGGTCGGAGAAGCCTGGCACATAGTCGGCATTCCAAAACATTCCAAAGGTGTTCTATAAGGTTCAGGAGATAGGACACTGTGCAAGCCAGTCCATCACAGCTATGTTATTGTCGTGCAGCCACTCCTCCACAGGCCATGCAAAATGAACAGGTGCTAGAACGTGTTGAAAGATGCAATCACCAACATTACGACCAACTGTCGGCGGTCTCTGTCAAGTCAGCAGACGAGGTCGGCCTGTACGCTTTTGTGCTGTACGTGTCCCTTCACGTTTCCCCTTCACTATTATATGGGAAACAGTAGACCTAGGGATGTTTAGGAGTGTGAAATTTCGAGTACACACGTATGACACAAGTGACACCAAATCACCAGACCACGTTCGAAGTCCGCGAGTTCCGCTGAGGGCCCCATTCTGCTCTCTCACGATGTCTAATGACTACTGAGGTCGCTGATAAGGAGTACCTGCCAGCAGGGGCAGCACAATGCACGTAATATGAAAAATTTATGTTTTTAGAGGTGTCCAGATACTTTTGATCACATATTTATTTACTGTACAGATCAGCTCCAGTTTGATACAGTCTTTACGAGTGTGGCAGCACTGTTCTGCCAGATGTATAATTTGGAATGCTCTTTCAGTCGTTGATTACAAAAATCAATATAAAAAATCACAAGAGATGACGCTGTTTCGTGCACTGGTGCATTGCAGTTACGACGTAAAGAAGCGTAATTTAATATCCCCATTTATTTCGTTGGTGCACTGAATTCAGTTCTAGTGGGGTTTTTTCTCTGTGTTATTTGCGAGTAGGATTTCATAGCTGCAAGGCTTCTGATAGTTTGACCTTGGACCTACCACTTGCTCCAGTACCAACCTTTTCTGGGATTTCCTATTCCTTTATCTGTGGGCGCACGGTTTCTGTCCTCACTGCTCAGCCCCAGCTATTCTTAGAGGGTACACCGTTCCATCCCTTCACTGCGTTCTTTCCCTAGCCAAGCTGGAAGCTAGCAAGCCTTTAAAATTCACATCACTATGTTGTTCCACTAAAAGAACATGAAAATGTAAGGTTCATTGTTTGTCATTGGACAAGTATGAGAACCTTGATGTTCTTTTTCTTGGTTGAAGAATCATTTTTGTGTGTGCCAGTCTTCACTCCTCTCTAACAACAACAATAATAATAACAATAGGTATAGCAGACTTGACAAAAACGTAGTTGGTAGTTAGAGCTGATATTGAAGTTTGTTAATGTTGCTTCGTGGAATAAAATGAGTTCTTAATGTTCATAATCTTAATGCGATATATTATTTTCTTCAGCAACTGATAAATTACTCTGCATTGTTTTTGTGCAACTTTTAATGTTAAAAACGCTGAAGTGTCCTTAAAGATATAATACGTTTATCGCCTCGATACGTCAACGTTAAGAATATAGTTTTTTAACGTATTACAAGCAAGATACATTTAAAAACGGAGGAAAATATGGGGAAAAATTTCCTGTGGTAGGAGGAAGTACCGTGAGCAATATTCTGTACTACAAATCATATCCAGTGCGATGTTTGCGTGGGGGGTGAGGGAGAGGTGTCCTATTCATTCTTTTTCTAGGCTTCATGGTTTCCGCGTTGCAGGGGGTGGAAAATTCGCAAATTATTGAAAATAGTGTTTTCAAGGTAATAAATTAGCGTTTGTTGTTAAATGAAGTGCATTAGGAACAAATATTAAAAATGTGTGCCACATATAAGTGCAGTAGAACCGTATTAAGGGGTGAAGCGTGTTCTGGGGGGGAGTGAGAGGTTGCAGAGCAGAGTCGGGGTGGAGGGTACACGCGCAAATGAAGTCATTTCACCGGACTGTAGTACACTTTCGTAGATCTGCACGCCAGAGCAGGCGATTCTCCAATCTCTCTATCCCACTACGTCACAAGAAGCAACACACAGTGTTACGCCGTTACTTCCACGTGCACCTTATGAGTCATTGGCTGCATTGCACAAAAGTTGGAGACTACACGATTTTTTCTTCTATTCGACCTTTATTTTGTCTTCATTGAGTGTGCTAATAATTTCATTTTTGCCTTTTGCTACTATTTTACCCAATACTGTTCCTTAAAGCGACAAATTATTGCGGTCTGTCGTAGCAGATAGGGCACTAACCTCACCCTTCCACTAGGAATGCAGCTCTATCGGCTTATTTTTTTAGAATATTTTATCTACCGTAGAAATGAATATTCGCTGCCAGGAATCATGCGTTCGGCGATAGCAGAACGTGTGCACTCGAAGTTGTGGCATTGTTCTGTTCTTTCGCATTATTTGCCTGGAAGTTGAGTCACGACCACAAAACGTGAGGAGCGCAATAGCGGCCCATTGTATACAGTTTGTAGGAAAATGCACTCGTCGTTTCACGGTTATGCCGAGTTTCGTAAACTGATATCTAAATTACGTAAATAATGTGCCTCCAGACAAGACCTCATACATCGTTTCAAGTAGCGCCTGAAAAAATTATAAATAGCAATGAAGCATAAACTTTGGCGCTGTCTGTAATAGTAATCGGTGTATGGCTAGATGAGAATAATTTATGTTTAGCAGATAATAAGGTGAAATACATCTATTGGCCTTTGAAACAAATTTTGTTTGACATCTGCTTTTCAATAAGTAGTAGCAGAGGGGTAACGTACGCCCCTGAAGGCTTCCTAACAGCTCCTGACTCTGTGTATTTCCTATCAGCGTCCACACATGTACTCTGCGAGTAAGGATAAAACTGACTGTTGTCAGTTGATCATTTTACACTTACAACTTTGCGTGGAATTGGATTGTCTGACCAATACGTGACATAAATTCTCATCATTTATGTCCGTAATGTTTTCAATAAAACTGTTTTCGCAAGGCGTCTGTCTCGCAAATGTTCCAGGAGAGCTGAAGAACCGTAGGACACATCATACACTTACTCATGGCTGCTCTGTAGTCGTAATATATTTCCCCAGAAGATTTCCAAGAAATACATTTCTTTTATTCACTGTGAATACGACTGCTTAGGTCATGGCAGTAGCTAAATCGTAGTAAGAAATGAAAATATATTAAGCTATATAGACGACTTCATTCTCAAAAAAATTATTTAAATTACTTACAAAGTTCAAATTTGGTTTACTGTATTATTTGCTCCATTTATCTTGAGATCTGAGATTCATTTTTCCAGATCGAGAGAAATCAGAAGATTTTAGGGTTGGCAGTGTTTTGTGCCCAGTCTTTGTCAAATTGGATACGAAAATATTTTGTATTCTGCTGGTCATTATTGAATTCTACGTTTCTTTCATGAAGATGAGCTACAAATATTTCTGAAAATTTCAAAGCAACGTACATCCAGTTGCAATTTCGATTATATTGCATGTTCAAGCATATTTTAGCCCTAAGTGCCGCTTCCACAGGGCACTGCTAGAGGAAGTCGGGGCTTTCAAGGAAACTGGACAATGACCCACGCTCCTTTTCTTTCTTTCTTTTTTTTAGTAACAACATGATACACAAGTTTAGTAAACCATACGATACATCAATATAGAACTTACAATTTATTCGATCAGTGTCTTGTTATTTATATTAAATACTCATGTACATCAAAATGAAACACATTTGTGATATTTTACCTGTACGCTAATAGTGGTAATACAACAACATTTCGATTACGGTTCCACATGTCTTTCGTTCTTTCGGAGATTTCCTTTATTACAAAACACTTGTAACTGTCATTATAGATTACTGAAGCATTTATAAAGATATCACAAAATATGTAAGGTAAGTGATATTCTTTTGTTTCTGTTAGAATGTTGATGCCGAGACTACTGGAATAACTTCATTGTAAGCTATTTGGTAAATAGCCTATTGGCGGCATGAGGTTTTGGATTTCATATCGTATCTATGTGTTAATGAATTACTGTGACGTTGTTAAAGAGTATGAATGAAATCAAATAACCTGTGAAATTTAATTTAGTAACAGGTATGGAATTACATGGAATCCAGATATCCTTTTTGGAGCCAGGAATCTACAAAGAGACAACTTTACCAATAGCTGTTGTTGACAATCAACATGCGACGTGCAGAAGAAATGTTTATTACAACTTTAATTTCAGTACACAGATTACGAATCGTTTCCTCTAATTTCTTCTCAAGGTATGAGAAAACTGAACGCAAACTCGATCACACTGGAATCTAGTAAGGTTTTGTTGCTGTTATTAACCCAGTTATTCCAGAGTAGAATTTATACAAGTGGTCGTGAAGGCTTCATCTCTCCTCACCGCATCTCTCGTCACACTAGTCAAGGTGTAGGTCGGGGCTTGTCTCCTGCACTCGCGACGTCACAGTCTACAAGTTACAGTGAGCACTTTTAATACCGTAGTACCTGCCTATAGTACCTCTTGGCCACTCTTTACGAGGAAATATTTTACATGCTATTTTGCAGTTCAGTTTCTGTTTCTAGTGTTCTTATTTTTAGTTGTAGATGATGTTCTATGGGCAGTTTCTTCCCATGCTATATGTATATATTAGTACATATATCTATAAATTTTCAAAAGCTTTCATTTAAACTCTGCCCTTACATCACGATGTTTCCCAGATTAAAGGACATTTTGAAACTGGTCCTGGGAAGCATAATCGAAGGATTCAATTGCTAACGGCTACACTTCATCAGCTATACACCAAGCGGAACTGAACTGACCACTAGCTGTTACATTAAAAAGTGGTTTGGCTTTATGTACATGGTGAACCCGAACCTCTGTTGGTAGAAATTTGGTGTACATTGGTTTGCGCGGCCGGCTTCAGGCTCATTATAACCCTTTTGAGTGTACCGCCGGCTGCCGCGTCAGTCTTTGTCGTGAGGAAGGCTGCTGTAGCACAACCAAACCGTCGGCTTGTTGTAAGATATTAGAAGACAGTACATCCAGAAGGGAGTTTACAAAAATTTCGTAGGTTGTTCAGTGATATTTTCTGCGTATTTTGGTACAAGGCACCCGTGGTCTACGATACCTCGATGCAGAGTAATTATGTTTTCCTTAGAAATTCACTCGCTGGCTGCGAATTCCTTGACATCAGTTGTATTAGGCATAGATCTATTACCCAATACTGACATTAAAAATTGTGCGAACCATTATTAAATTGATGTTAAAAATAAAAATACAACGAACCAAAACATATATTTAAAAAAATAAAAATTAAAGTCCAGCATCTGAAGCATTTATACGGGGATATATTTTAACATTGTGACGGAATCAATGTTTTGTTATTGCCTTCAGCACTGATACTGGACAGAAAAGCACAAACAATCGCGGAGACAAATCTCAAATGGTTCAAATGCCTCTGAGCACTATGGGACTTAACTTCTGAGGTTATCAGTCCATTAGAACTTAGAACTACTTAAACCTAACTAACCTAAGGACATCACACACATCCATGCCCGAGGCAGGATTCGAACCAGCGCCCGTAGAAGTAGCGTGGTTCCAGACTGTAGCGCCTAGAACCGCTCGGCCACCGCGGCCGGCAAAAATCTCGTGTTACCACGCACATCAATAAGCGCTACGTTAGAAACATTTTTCGAAGCAGTTTCTATCCTTCCATGTTTTGCCGAAGAACAATCAAGGGAAGAATAAATTATTATAATGAAGCCAAATGTCCTGAAGAAAAAATAATCGTTTGCTTAGGTGAACACACTACATGAAAAGTTACTTGTGTATCGGAATTATCATCACGTGCGACGCTGATCATTGGCCACATACCAGGTGATCCTGCCTAACACCTTTGATTTGCGACTTAAGCTGACAAAACAGTTTCCAGTAAATCATACACTGCGAAAGGGTGAATGTACAGCTGTGTAGTTAATAATCACAGCTGTTACTTTTGTTGAGATACAGCAACACTAACGATACATTTGAATGTCAAATGTGCTGCATTTAACGAAATTTAAAAGCGTTTGCCGCCAGTACAATTCTTGACAACACTTGCGATGTAACTTTACGCAAAAACCGACTGGACATGATCAGAGAAATTTTACTTGATGCTAAGGTCTGATGATGACCCGATCGAATCAGAACATAATACAGTCTTAAAGTGACAAAGAAAATTCTTATAGCATCATTAACGGCAGATTTTCTCCATACAAGGTAATATGTCAGTTGACAATGTTCCATTAATAAGAATCTAACTATATCTGTATTTTGAGACAGATAGAACTTTTGTGTCTAATTAATATAACGGGATACTTGTATCTTCACACACTAACTTTTGTTAAAATCATTTGTTCGATATTTCTGAGAATGCAGAATATTTCATGAATATCTACATTAAATAGTATTCCGTATATACGAATAACTCACCTATTAGTTGATGGAACAGATACGTCAAACACACATGCATTCAGTACTCCCCCGTGTGCTTGCAAGAGCTGAACCTATCTTCACTGACACCTCAACAGCACACGGAAGCTAGAAGCATCTTTGGCTCTGAACTTATACTCTCTGCCGTACTCGTGACACTGACTAACGCGAAGGCACGGCGCGCCCGCTAGCGGCGATAAGGAAAACAAGTTTCTGTAATCATCAGAGAAAGGAAAATACCAACAGAGCGCACGATAGCGGGGAATAGCCGTAACTGCCGTTAATGTCAAATGGAGCGTCGCATCAGCTGTGATACCACAGGGGTCATGGGTCCCAGACGAGTCGACCTGATACCACTGAGGTCGAGCCCACGATGAAGACACTGGGAAACACTGCTTTGTGGTTACGCTCCTCTGAATTTGTAGGAGTTACGTTGCGAGTCTGTGGTTTCGTGAGGGACAGACCATTGACTAATTCCCAGTTCGAACTTTGACCTCAGTACCCAGCAAAGTGGGTAGGTGGGTAGCAGACTGGACTCGCATTCAGGAGGACAGTGGTTCAAATTCGCGTCCAGCCATCCAGATGTAGGTTTTCCATGATATCCCTAAATCATGCCAACCAATTGCCCTGATGTCTCCTTTGAAAGGGCACGGCCAACTTCCTTCCGCATCCTTCAAACAATTCGGGCATATGATCCATCTCTAATGACCGCGATATCGGTGGGACGTTAGATCTTAAACGTTCTTGCCCCCTTCGAACTCACAAGAACCTTAGCCGTGTGTCAGTTCTCGTCCATAGGAGGACTCAGATGCTGCGTTGTTAAAGCACTGTACTCGCACTGTAGACGATTAGCTGAAATCTGTTACCGCCCATTCGTTAGTCGCTTTATAATCACCAAACGGTAACACCAAGGTACTTGTTCTCCAAATATTATGGCCGGTGCCCTGCCTAATCAGTTTCTCACCCAAGCTTTGGTTTCGTTTTTGAATATGTTAGTATCTACAGGGTACAAAACTCGGCCTTCGCACTCTTTTTTCCTTCGGTGTACACTGCTACAAATTTTTCCATTTTCCAATATCTTCGTTTTTTATCTTCTTAGTCCATTTATTTTTAAGCATTCTATTGTAAGACCATATCTCCTTTGCCAGAAAAGGTGTACTTTGAAAACGACTGCAGACAATGTAAGACGCCAACTACATTGCATCATGGTAACATAGATTCCGAAATCAGGCATTGGATTCTAAGTAGTATCCAGGAGTAGATATAGAGTCAGACGCGTGGAACGTTCCTCGTATTATTGCGTCTCTGTGGCCCCTCTACGTTTGTTACAGTACGATGTGAGTCAGTGATAAGCGTTATCAACGTGTTATAGCTCACTATACAGAAACCGAACCCGGTAGTTTTTGTCGATTCCAGGAATTTCTGGTACATAGTTTGTAAGTTGCTGTTTCGGTCTGATTTAGACCTTCAAGTCCTGCTCTCTGTACCATCGAACTGCTGTCTTATGTAATCATGTCTTGGTCAACTTGTAACGTCCCCATACACCGATCGATTAAACCACTGAACCTTGTGGTTACGTAACTGCGTATCTACAGATTTCGGGAGCAGTCTATTGGTCACGAATACTGCCAAATGAAAATGGGGAAATATCGACAACACTTTTAAGAATGACAAACTGCGACATCGCAGGAAACTTACTCAGTCACTCACTCACTTTCAATACATTTGATATGGAATTACTAACACTTTGAGTGCGAATCTCGCCAATCGACGAGTCAACTAAAATTTCAGTAGACTACCGAGCCCACCATGTGAGTGGAGTATGATTTCTTCCGCTTTTAAATAGGAAATCACGTATATTGAGGGGACCAATAGGTCTTCTAGTTGGCTAGTCTTGGCCACTTATACGGCCGGCTCTCTAAGAAATGTCAAGGTTCACGTGTCCGGCAGGCAAAGCGTTAATGAATTAATGGATTAACGTTGGTGCTGATCTTTCTTAAAATGCACTTGGATAATTTTTAAATAATAATTTCATTCGTCCAATTGGACGACCTTCAGTATTGTACATTTCGATTAGGTAGTTTTGTATCACTCCTACTGATGGAAATATTCCGTGTGGTTACTGGAAATAGCATGTATGAATCGCTCAGCTCAGTCATTTTCACAGACCAATGTTTATACGATAAAACATACTTAAATTATTGTAACAGAAATGGCCTTCAATATAAAGTCTCAGCACGCTTTAATTTTTAGATGTATTTATCGGATAAGAAACGTAATGCTTGCAAACTATTGACACTGCTTTAAAACATCAAACAAAGGACACTCAAATACTAAACATTAAACAATGAACGCACAACAATAAAGACACAAACGCAAATTACTGTCAATTATTAACCTATTTAGTGCCAGAACTTAAAGGAAATAACACAATTGCTTTGAAATAGAATGATATTAGGCTAAAGGCCTTTTACTAATGAATTACAAATCAATTATCAGTTATTTAAAGGTGTAATATCTGATAAAATTCTATTACATTCTGTTACTTATTTATGGTACCGGTTCATGTCAACAGGGATCAAGCAATCAGGATCCAATTCCAGGCAATAATAAAGCACTATTTATAGGGAAATTACTGTTTTCAAAAGAGTTAGTGGGATTTACGATGACAATCGAAAGTCGTAATCTTGTGGTGAGGTTGGTCGACGGCAACAATGGTCGAGAACTGCCCCGCATTTTTAGTTTACAACACCTCGTTAATTCTGTGCATGTCATAAACTGTTGCCCAAATTACCTTCTCTGCTGACTGCAGTCCATGACTGTCACGTTTTAGAAAAACAACATGCTATTAAATCATGCCTCGCAAATGCTTGCGAGCGCCGTTAACAGGCCCACGTCGTGGCTGAAATCCGTGCCTACAGCGCGTGCAACGACCGAATTCTCGCTACGACCAGCGGGCGCAAGAGTGCAAGTCATTGATGCGCACACGTACAGTTCCAGACATTTGTGTATTGTGTGTGTATCGTGTATTGAACTGGGGACCTAGAGACGACGGAGAGGCTTCGTCCCGCCTTAGTCCTCAGTGGTTCACACCCTTACAACAGGCCCCAGTAATAATGGTGCACGAGAACGTGGAAAAAGTGATAGCGCAGGAATCGCCGACATGGTGTAACTGAGGGGGAACGAGCTCGCATTCGCCGATGCAGATGGAAGACCGCCTTTAAAACCACCCACAGGCTGGCTGGCACACCGGGCCTCGAAGCTAATCCGCCGGGCGGATACGTGCCGGCGCGTTGCACCGTCTGGCTAGCCGGGCGCCCATTCCTAACATTTACTATTCCCGTTGCTCTTTCACATCTCAATGACTAAGATGTTTTCAAGAAACTGAATTATTCAGTCAGTGCAAATTCATTTCGCTGATGACCAGTACCATCTTTAATCCATTGAATCATTAACACCTTGCCTGCCAGACACGCAGACCTTAACGTTTCTTAGAATGCCGACCATATAAATGGCCAAGACTAGGCAACACTGAAGACCTATCGAGCCTGTGATTTCGTGTTTAAAAGCGGAAGAAATCCTATCCCAGTCACATGATGGGATCGGTAGTCTACTCAAACCTTGGTGTCCCGTCGATTGACGAGATTCGCAGTCCAGGTGCTAATAATTCCATGTCAGCTATATTGCAAGCGAGCGAGTTGTCACTGTCATAAGCACTGAAACATTTCTATTAAGTGCGATTCATTGAATATACGCAGAAAAAGCTACATTTGACTATGTTGCTTTGCATCAGAGAATAAAAAGTAACTGACATTGTTGTGGCGTTGTATGCCCCTGCGATTCTTTCTCTAGTGGCACCACTTTGTGTCTTCTTTTAAGTAGCGATACATGTCCAACTCTTCGTTGGTGTTTTTCGATGTAGGGTGTTTATGTTTTCGACAACGGCAGGCATCATAGACTACGACGGCGTACGATTGAGCGTTTTCTGCAATGGTACTATAATACTGCTTCCCACATCACAATGATCCCTGCATTGTTTTCAAAAAGAAGTGATATTTAAAACACAAGCCTGCTCAGTCCCAGGCCTGATCCCAAATAATCTTTTCGGATGAAGCGTCAGTTGCCTGTGGGATCATTTCTCCATGAAAACCACCAAAAACTGTTTTTAGTACAATGGGATTCTTCTTAGCAAATTCCATGCATCAGATTTCACCAAAAATACGTAATGCATGAACGCCGTACTAACAGCAATAAGCCAAGCAAGATCTATCATGTTTAGCGCCTTTGGAAAAAACAGAATAAGTGACTTTGCCAAAAACAAAATATGTGACAGGCGCCTTATGTCCACATGGTCTATCTCAAGTGTATTTCACCCATTATTTCCACCTTTCTCTCACGTTTTGACTTGTACACAATAACAAGTCTATAATTTCCTCTCCACGCGTCTTCCACACACAAGTATACGTGTGTAAAGAGATACCGGATTCAAATCTGAATGAGAATATCTGAAAACATCACAGTCACAACCACTTAGTGCGGAGAGCTTGACAGTTCTGCACTGTACAAGTACGTCATTCGTCAACCAGCCGCTCAGTTTGGCGTTAAGTTGGCAGGCGTTCCAAGATAATGCTGACTTCCTGCTTATTACGTAACACATGCTCATTTGGCGCCTCACCACCTCTGCTGGCGTTTCGTTATGCGGCGGCTCTCGGCTCTATCTGTCCCCGGCACGACACACATAAAATTATGAAATGTTTCCTTAAAAAATTAAATGTTCTTCGTTTGTCTGAGAAACTGTGAATCTAGTAGATTACTCGCTGAAAGATTTCGCCAAGGCCGACTTTCAACAGCATACGGTATCTTCCACTGACTTCGTATGAATACTGCAGGACGAGTTTTGTCTATATACTAGAACACGTATCTACTGAGTTTAGTAAGTCACTGTTCAGGTACATTTCGTTGTGTTTACAGAACTTCTCTGTAAGTCGCCAGCTGGTGGCCAGAGCAATACCGCTATGTTTGTATTTGTACGTAGTAATTTCACATTTGACATGCCGATTTTGTACTGATCTTCATGACAGCGAGAAAACGACGTGCAACACCGATGGATAATACATTGCAATATCTCAAAGCACAATGTATGTTATAAATCCATACGTTGTGTTACAAGACAATTTATCATCATAGTAAAAGATTTAAAAGAAATGGGTCTGAGAACTATGGGACTTAACATCTGACGTCATCAGTCCCCTAGAACTTAGAACTACTTAAACCTAACTAACCTGAGGACATCACACACATCCATGCCCGAGGCAGGATACGAACCAGCGACCGTAGCGGTCGCGCTGTTCTAGACTGAAGCACCTAGAACCGCTTGGTCACACCGGCCGGCAAAAGATTTTTCCTATCAATTTCTGTTCGTCTTGTTGCAGATCCTATGATTACAGCGTAACTCTGTAGAAACCGGTCATCCAATAATTTGCTTTCTTAGCGGTTTTGGATTGTGAAGTTGTATTAAGTTATCGTTACGATACACGAGTAACCTATGTAAATGTTTATATAATATAAATTACATGTTCAGTGGAAACTGATGAAAGACACGTCCGTACTGCTGAAAGACGGCGCTGTTTCTGGCAAGATAACTACTAAACTACCTACTACAAGGAGCTTTATATGAAACTTCGTTTTGTAAAGAAAACTGCAAAAAAACCATTCAAAAAAGCATTGAAATGATCAACAATAATACAATAATAGGAATCCCGTCGGAAGAAAAGTGGGAAACTGTATTAATGAACAAAAACTCACACATTTACTTCTTTAAAACAGTGAGTGTCTGTACTCAGGGTTAGGGAAGACGAGGTCACGTATTGTCGATGTAAAAAGCCGTCCTACTGCTCAGTATACAGAGAGCAGCCACCATACTACAGCTCGTGTATAGAAATCATAGTCAAAGACATTACCGTACGGCACCCGCTAATCTAACGTGTAAGATGACATCAGCCTCTTTGAACGCCCAAGGTCAAACCAGCTGACTAACCACAAACCTGTTTCGTCTGTATGCCACTCTGACCATATAACAGCGAGAAACTACAGGATCTCATTCTTTAACGCTGTTATGTGGAACTTTTTGTGCTGTCTTCGAAACAGAACTACACACGTCTTTGGGCCGTCGCTGAAGTGCACTTTTTAACGCTTTACTATTGTGCAAAGTCTACTGTGATATAGCACGTCGCCACTGGATAAATTTGAACATTCTTTCGCCATCACGTACCTGAACTGGATATTGCATCAAAATAATTTCCGGATGCTCTACTACTCGCCTAAAATTGCACTCTCGGTCGGGACAACTGTGAAAGGCCTGTACAGCCTCGAGGAAAAAGAAAAACTTGCGAGTATTTACGATTTCAGGATAAAATCCGTCGTCATTTGCATAGGTATTTTTATTTCGCTTTATCAGTTTCAACAGCAATTTAATCATCATCGTCAGAAGCATAAAGAACTCTGGGCATTATAGATCACTAGACATTTGTCATAAATTTATGTTGAGTGTAATAAGTGTATTACAAAACAAATTTCTCAAATCCGTGATCTATAAAATTATCTTGACCGATCTCTTGTACGTAACAGAGAGGGAGGGCATTTAAAAACCGCTGTCGTTAGTTCGAGCAGTCATATAAGTTAGCTCTTGCAGAACATCTCAAAATCGAGAAACTCACTGTTCCTTCTCCATCCCTGCTTAATATGTAAATTCTGCATCTATTTGATAACGGCTACAAAATAAACCTTTTAGGAGAATTTGTAACATACAAATATTCATACTCGGTTCAAAGGATTCCTCGAACGTTTAGCTCGCGTTGGAAAACAGCCACTATTTTGATTGCACAGCATCTCTTATAAAACGTAAAAATTGGCTTTTACATTTTTTGCGTATAACTTCGTTCATATTACTTAGTTCTAATTTTTATATCTTTTATACATGTTTCTCGCTGCTAGCGCAACAACTTGACTATATACATAAATGTGACTTATTCTGTGTAAATTGTCAGCCTTCCAATCTTTTTTTATAATAATGACATACACTGTGTACGTTTTTGGACATATCATGACATCATGCTTCTGTGAAGTACTTATTGATTTCTGTTAAACCAATATTAAGTACACTTTTGTAATACAATTTTCATACTTTACCTAAAAGTATTACCAGGATCTAATGCTTTATAATATCCCTAATTTGGTAAGCTTTCGAAGTTGCCAGATCAATCTGTAGACACCGGTAAAACTCAATAAAAATATTTGTGCATCTAAGGACTGAATTTTATTCTGAAATACATACTATAGTTGCTGCGAGAATAACAGCAATGGATAAAATCATAAAATTTATGACGTATTCGTTTTGTAATTAAAAACGTCTTTTTCTCGCAGCAATGTATTTCATTTGTTTCAGACGCTTTTCTTCTTTTACATTAAAGCATCGACAGTGGAATCTAGAATGATACAGTTTTGTTTTGTTTAGCGGTATTTGTAAAGCTATTGAAGATCGAATGCGGACACAAAAGGTCTTATTTGATAAGTTCGTGAATTCCTCAACATTCCCATTCTTCTTCACAGGCCTTTCTTAATCGAAGTGCTCCGGCGGATTCTGCAGTAAACTGTGTGCGTTCACCGGCACTGAGCTGATAGAGTAAGCTGAAGCTGGTCACATCGTAAGTTCACTGTTCAGAGCTGAAACACTCACGAACATTGCGAATAAATTCCTCGTGATATATACTTTCTTAGTAGTGTGTAAAGTTTGACCGTCGTTTTTGTTGATGTTCTTGTACATCCTCACGTTATACGTTTGAAACAGGATAAAAAATTACATTTCATTCGGTTTGTTAGTAGTCCCATGAAACAACTGCTCAGGGCTATACTGCTACAACAGCGACGAGACGAACCAGGTTTTTTACGTAGTAATTTTGTAGTAACGCAGGTTTCTCGCAATTGCACTGTGCATTGTGCACTTAGAAGAAAAATCACAGTACCACCTCTGTGTTATAATCATTATGTTATGACAATATCTTCCCGTCCTCAGGCAACCAGTTTGGGTGTAATCAAAGATGTAGACAAAGTAATATTGTAGCTAAAAATTTGGAGCGTAGTGGTAGTGTTAATCTTTAATAGTTGACTTTGTTGAAGGATTTATTACCTTGGTGGTGTAATTCGTGGCGTTATACAACATTATATTAGAGCAAGAGAAAATGTTGCCTGCTGCGTTTCTTATAACTACCAACTCCTTTAGATGATTTACTATGTCGCACATCGTACTTTTACGTAAGTATGTAAACGTAGCAACAATCCCTTTCGACTTGCATGAGTATGCTTAATATACACCAGCTGTGTCTTTGTTTATATTAATGCTAATTGTATGTTACATTAATGTTATTATGTTAATGCTTCCCTATTGACGTAGTATAAGTGACGTCAGATAAATTGTGGTAAATTACGAGCATAGGTGACCTTACATAGTGATGGCAACGAAGCAATTTGCATGTGTGGATTCGAGAAGTACAAAATTGGTTTTACTATGTTAGACGACGCTTCAGGCAGGAAGTTGTTGTTGACTGCAGATACAAATTGAAGAATGATGAAATTCTGTAAATATTTGTGTATTCTTGCTAGTAACTAATTCTGTTGACATTTATACACTCCTGGAAATGGAAAAAAGAACACATTGACACCGGTGTGTCAGATCCACCATACATGCTCCGGACACTGCGAAAGGGCTGTACAAGCAATGATCACACGCACGGCACAGCGGTCTCACCAGGAACAGCGGTGTTGGCCGTCGAATGGCGCTAGCTGCGCAGCATTTGTGCACCGCCGCCGTCAGTGTCAGCCAGTTTGCCGTGGCATACGGAGCTCCATCGCAGTCTTTAACACTGGTAGCATGCCGCGACAGCGTGGACGTGAACCGTATGTGCAGTTGACGGACTTTGAGCGAGGGCGTATAGTGGGCATGCGGGAGGCCGGGTGGACGTACCGCCGAATTGCTCAACACGTGGGGCGTGAGGTCTCCACAGTACATCGATGTTGTCGCCAGTGGTCGGCGGAAGGTGCACGTGCCCGTCGACCTGGGACCGGACCGCAGCGACGCACGGATGCACGCCAAGACCGTAGGATCCTACGCAGTGCCGTAGGGGACCGCACCGACACTTCCCAGCAAATTAGAGGCACTGTTGCTCCTGGGGTATTGGCGAGGACCATTCGCAACCGTCTCCATGAAGCTGGGCTACGGTCCCGCACACCGTTAGGCCGTCTTCCGCTCACGCCCCAACATCGTGCAGCCCGCCTCCAGTGGTGTCGCGACAGGCGTGAATGGAGGGACGAATGGAGACGTGTCGTCTTCAGCCATGAGAGTCGCTTCTGCCTTGGTGCCAATGATGGTCGTATGCGTGTTTGGCGCCGTGCAGGTCAGCGTCACAATCAGGACTGCATACGACCGAGGCACACAGGGCCAACACCCGGCATCATGGTGTGGGGAGCGATCTCCTACGCTGGCCGTATACCTCTGGTGATCGTCGAGGGGACACTGAATAGTGCACGGTACATCCAAACCGTCATCGAACCCATCGTTCTACCATTCCTAGACCGGCAATGGAACTTGCTGTTCCAACAGGACAATGCACGTCCGCATGTATCCCGTGCCACCCAACGTGTTCTAGAAGGTGTAAGTCAACTACCCTGGCCAGCAAGATCTCCGGATCTGTCCCCCATTGAGCATGTTTGGGACTGGATGAAGCGTCGTCTCACGCGGTCTGCACGTCCAGCACGAACGCTGGTCCAACTAAGGCGCCAGGTGGAAATGGCATGGCAAGCCGTTCCACAGGACTACATCCAGCATCTCTACGATCGTCTCCATGGGAGAATAGCAGCCTGCATTGCTACGAAAGGTCGATATACACTGTACTAGTGCCGACATTGTGCATGCTCTGTTGCCTGTGTCTATGTGCCTGTGGTTCTGTCAGTGTGATCATGTGATGTATCTGAACCCAGGAATGTGTCAATAAAGTTTCCCCTTCCTGGGACAATGAATTCACGGTGTTCTTATTTCAATTTCAAGGAGTGTATTACGGCTGGATGCATCGAACTCCTTCGTCTCCAGCACTGCGAAGAACAATAATCCCCAAATTGTGTATAACATTCTCTCGAATATTTCAACTTTCCGTAACCAACTTTTTCGCTCACAGGAGATGTAGTAGTGAGACTACGGTCATAGTAAATTACACGATGCTATTATTTGCTGTTATTATCCTGAATTTTTGGAATTTTAATTTCATGTAAGGAAACATGCACTTGCGACTTAAGAGGAGTTGGAACGCCCTATCCCGACAATGTTAAATTTAGTGACTGGCTTCCCTGTATTTCAGGAACTACTGTAGCCATTGACATGAAACTTTTACAGGATATTAAACTGTATGTTCCGAGTCTACTGAATTACAATAATTGCATTTCAGCCACTGCTTTCGGAAATACAACTTTTTAATTAGACGGTTAAAATTTTGTGTACTTTCTTCGTACGTTATTCTAAATAATTTTAAGTATACATAACATGATGTTCTTCTTTCATTTCAGTAGACTCAGGGTATGTGTGTTGTTTCTCACTGCAAATTTGAATACTCCACTCGAAGTGGTTTCTCAGAATTAGGGAAAAATGCAAAATTTTGTGTACTTTCTTTGTACGTTATTCTAAATAATTTTAAGTATACATAACATGATGTTCTTCTTTTAGTTCACTAGACTCAGGATATGTGTGTTGTTAGTCCCTGCAAATTTGAATACTCTACTCGAACTGGTTTCTCAGAATTAGGGAAAAATGCAACAGAAAAGGTAAATTTTCAGTAACGGCTTCCAAAGTTTCAAAAGACTGTAACCCACTTAATATGCTTAATTTTTTATTTTTACTCACTCAGAAACACACTGCACCATACTGGGTATCATCCTCTTGATCTTTTTCCAAGTTTTTTCTTCCATTTTTTCGTTCTGGGCTCCTTAGTGGTCAACTGTGCTGCATAATATGCTTTATCAATGCGAACTTTGTCCGTCTGCTCAAGTTCTCTGATGCAGATTGCTCCAGCATTAATTCCCATATGCTGTAGCACATTCACGCTACCAATGTTGTCATCATTAAAAGCAATAACAGCATCACTGATCCCCCAATTCAGTGTCTTCATTCCAACAAAAACATTTTTGGTAAGCGAGTCCATATAAGATTATTGAACGACTCATTGAGATTTTGAGTCTAACCACGCTGACACTTCTTCAGTAGTTTAGGATTTGCCAGGTCTCTGTAAACAGGTTTCATGATAACCATGACTGTTGCTGGGATGGAATGTTTATGGCTGTATGAACTGTTTGAGTCCTGGGCATTGCATCATTAAACAGGTCATGAGGACATCGGCGGTGCACAGAATTTTCATCAGTTGATAGCCTGTGAAAGAAGGTAGACTACTTCATTTTCAACAAATCCTCAGTATTATTTCTAATTTTCATCCCATAATGCTGCGGTAGTTAATCAATCTTTTTGTTTGTCAGCCTGCCTCTTATGGTTTTACCATCAGAAAGTTTCATGTCTCTCAAACTTCGTTTCAAGTTCCTCAACCTGGTGCCCATCCTCTTGTGGACGTGACCAACACATTCCAGTTTTGTGATAATCTTCTAACCATAAGGCTGAGCGGCTACTACGCTGTTATATGCTTTCGAGTCTCCATCACCTAAGAACTTAGTGTAAGACTCTTCCCTTTCGTTCACAGATCGACTAAAAATTTCAATAACTGCAGAGGCCTCCATACAACCAGTCGTTCCTTCATAACTTCTGTCACAGATAGGCCCGTTTTCATTCCCTGATTTACACTTATAACAACGTTTGGTTAAAATCTGGAAATCTATTACCTTTCCAGTAACCACATTGGTCACTGTTGCAACAGAATTTTTAGAACTGTAGCTGCGCCTCTGCCAAGTGCCATCAAAAGCTACTGGTATGTCAATCATACAATAATTTATTTCAAATGCTTCATTTGCAGCATCCTTCATTGACTCACATGCAACAGATTCCACAACAGCTCCAATAAATCCTGCACACTTGTCGATTTTACAAGGTGGGCGTGGCTTATTCATCACGGCACACATTGTTTCTGTGGCAGTGCGTCCTTTGCCATTAGCTCTCAAACCTTAAAACCACCCAACATTTACTCAAAAATAATTGTCTTTACACTTAACAGAGTTCCAAAATGAATGAGTATATTTGCAGCTGGCACAATTAATGAAAAGTTTCCTGTCTAGTCCATTTCATACCTCACTAACTCCATGTAAACTAACTGGCCCTCCGCGTATTTCACAACACATACATTCACCTAACACCCTTGTTAGGACGTGTAAATCTATCAGAATAGAACCTAACCTACCATTCACATCACTTTCGTTTTGAGAAAACTGTGTAACACAACGTTTCATTTTAATCTTTGAAGCACTAATGGGTGTTTCTCTGGATGCTGACGAGTTTGCCTTTAATTCATTGTCAGTAACTTCACATACCACATGTTGAACACAATGTTTTCCTTTATTCGACAGTGCTACCAAAACAAACACGTAATTTAACTTTATAGCACAGCAGTCCACAGCCTTGTATATAAAAAATTAGAAATTTTGAAGTTTTCAAATGATGTAGATTATATTTAAGAAAACAAAATAAAATACTTCCTATGTGAGTTTATAAGTGATATATATATTTCATTTTATTCGGAAAATTGTCAATTTTACAATGAGATAGAAATCCAAAAAGGAAAAATAATTTTTCTGTTCCACCACCCCTTACCAAGTCTATTCATTTAACGAAAGGTAGTCCCTTTGGAGGAGCAAAACGTAATTTGACGCCATACACCACCGTTCAAGTTCAATATTGCGCTTTACGTGATTGACATCTCTTACAATATTATCTGTTAACACATATAAATATTTTATTTACTTTGTGACAGTTTTTTCCTCCGAGAAAAAGTGCTTCAAATACAAAAGTGATGGAGGGACAGAAAACTGCATTTTATTTGTTACATATAGGGCCTCACGTATGGTTATCCATAAAGAGATGAGCTTGGTGCGTGAACTGCGTTATTCTCTTCCACCATTTTGGCGTAAACATCCCCCCCCCTCCCTCGCCGTAACTTGTCACACTGCACACTCGTCAAATTATGAGACGGACACACCCATAACCAGGCTATTGCCAGATTAAGTTTGCAAAGTGACTTAAGTGGAAATCCCTTTAGAAAATGAACCGTTGAAGATACTCCAAATAAGAAAGGCAATAAAAGAGAGAGTGGATAAATAAAACGACACCTATCGGTTAATGACGGCTGAAAGTGAAAGCGTTCCTAAGCTCACTGGGCGATAATTAGTAAACTGAAGAAAGGCGTCTAGAAACTCCTACGAACCAAAATAAATAGTTTTTTACGATCGTAGCCTAGCTAACGTGAAACAATTTTGTTGTAAGAATTGTACGTGGCGCACGAAGACAGTCACATACAAGTACCTCGTTCGATGAGTTCTTAAGTGGTGTTCATCGTCAATGACCCTTAACAAGTAGGATTACCGTAAGAGACAGAAGAGATTCACATAAGAGGTTTGCTTCGCGACTGTAAGAATATTCTAGAGACCCTTAAGAAACTGCGGACATTATGCATCTAGGGAGCCTTACTTGCCAAAGCCTACATTCAAATACGAATAAAAAAATACTATTCGCTCTAAAATACATATTGCGTGATTCGGAGACACACAGAGGCATACTAACAATTCTTCCATTCGTGAGTTGCACAAGCAGGAGATAAAATGATTCTGGTAGACAATGGGAACGTCTATACGATACGTAAAATGAAGGACTTTAGGAACAGTCAAATAAAACGGCACAACGCGAATGAAATATGCAAAGTGAATATAAGGTTTTGTTGATGGGTTCTCTGTCACATTTCTTCACAGTAACTATTTGTTCGAATTTGCAACTGCCTTTGCTGTATTACTGTCAACAATGAATATAAAACCGAATTAATTTTGTGTTTTCTCCATATGAGCTTGCCAATAGCATCTGTCTACAACAGTTTCACAGTACTGTGGAATCAAATTAATATTTTCAATCTTACAAAGATGAAATATGAAGAATGTTGTAGCAATTGAAGTCACTTACTTCTCCGGAAGACCTACATATGTGTTATTTGTTAGTTAATTTCTTGCACATTCATCCGAATGATGTGGACATTTCGTTAGAAATTGAGGAACATTAAAAAAGAGGAAATAGTTTTGAAGGTTCCATGAATTGTGATTCATACAATGGTTGTAGTGTTAAAGTCCAGCACAAAAATACAGTGCGTAGCCCACAGAAATCATGTACAGTGATAGCTTTCCGTGATAAAGAACGGGCTGTAAACTTTTTGGTTAAGCAAAGGAGGAAGAAAACACATGAAGTTATATACGATTTTATAAAGGCAGTGGCAAAATTACGCAGTTTACTTCTACTAAATTTGTGGAGCAGGTCGTTTAATAAGCAATACTCTAAATCAGTTGTTCGTATCTGATGTGAAGACATAGCTTCTTGTAGTCACCTAAAATGCTGTGTCTAAGGGAAATCAGGTTTCGCCCCGAAACAGCGTAAAAACCGCACAATATCATTTCGAGGGTAAAAAAGACAATAGCTTGTGCTGTCGATCAATCACATTTGTATACAACTAAGCCAGTGATTACTGTTTCCGCATCTTCATGTTTGGCTCCAGGATCTTCGAGGTAAATTAGGAGCAAAAATTTAAAAAGATATGGCCGTTTAATTGGAGCGCCACTGCGACCAATGCACCTGGCTGCGGAGAGGAAAGCCTTTGTTCGATTTCCAGTTGCGTTATATGTTGTTTTCTTTTCTTACTTCTGTTTTCTCCGCTTCGACGTTTGTAGGCATATAAGATATATATGCTTAGTAAAATACTAGGGAATAATAACAAACTAGGCAAATAAATTTCTCAAACGACATGAATTAGGAAAGAATTAAAAATTTAATCCTGGTTGTTTTACATCGACTCTTTCAGTCACTATGTTAGATGCCTTCAGTTTCCTACGAACAACTAGATGGATGATACGTGTCTTATAAATGTATGCTCGTGGCACCAAGAAAGTCTGACGAATGTAATCTTCGCATAACTACGTTGTTCCTTCCGAAGATTTGGAGAAAACAAACTTGATCCACATATAAAAATACTCGTTTTTTCAAGAATTAATTTTGATACATACCATACATACGATAACATTCTCCTTAAAAATCTGTGCTCAAAGTTTATCATGAATTATGCTGTAAATCGTTATTGCATACGATTGGATGTGCAATTCCGCTCGGTTTCCAGAAGTAGACTGTAAATTTCAGGCCTAGAAATAAACTTTATAACATGGCAATAAAAATGGAAATCAGATGGTTGGCATGCAACTGTGCGGTTTGGCGGTATTGCCTCTACCGTAAAAGTCGGCTGACCCACGTCGTTTATAAATGGTTCAAATGGCCCTGAGCACTATGGGACTTAACATCTGAGGGCATCAGTCTCCTAGAACTTAGAACTACTTAAACATAACTAACCTAAGGACATCACAACGTCCATGACCCTTGCAGGATTCGAACCTGCGACTGTAGCGGCCGCTTGGTTCCAGACTGAAGCGCCTAGAGCCGCTCGGCCATACCGGCCGGCTCTGTCGTCTGAAACTTGCTGTCGTATAGTATGATGGCACTAGTTTGTCCATCATAATACCACACAAAACTTGTTATCAAGAACATATGAATTTAAAATGTTCTTAACAAATGTTTTGTAAATTTCTTTTTACGGATTTCGAGCAGGGTAAGTAAATATTTTTTAACGGTCGGGTTAAAAAATTATCCTCTTCTATACACCGAGGATGAAAATAATCATTAGTTTCTCATAAGCCTGGGACAATAATATTCCAGACGGTGTGATGGAATACTGCGCCGTGTATGAGCGCGTTACGTGAAGCACAGTTTTTGTTCGCTGTGCTATAACGCAAGCTGAATGGTCGTTTCCGTAGCAATCTTATGCGGAATTATTTTCCTACAACGAGGCTTGAATTTTCAGTTCTCTACTAATCCAAGTCGTGTACTCGCCTACTTTGTTATTATTTGTTATTATCTTATTGATCCTCGTATTCATACCAAAATACGAGGGCTACCTAGAAATTAGGGAACGTTTCCGTCTGACGCCGCTGGGCGAGCGCCGATCGCGTCTATTTTGGTATGTGCGTGCTCGGCAGCTCAGTCGGCATCCATCCGTGACAGCGGAAACGTCTCTGCACGTCTGATTGTTCGATATTCGAGTTTGAAATGTGCGCTGCAATAAAAAATCCCACTAGTTGAGAGGTACGGTCTGTGATACTGTTTTTATTGACAAAAAACCTAAAACCCATAGAAAATTATCGTGAACTGTGCAAAATGTACGGAAACAAAGTAATGAGTAAATGTTTCGTCCGGAAATGGTGCATTCGGTTTAAAAATGGCCGAACCAACGTTCACGATGAAGAGAAGAGTGGACGCTCGAGCATTGTGCCCGGCAGTTTTGTCGCTAAAGTTGATGAAACGATTAGTGAAAACCGTCGCTTCACAATAACGGAGCTTTCTTTTCCACGAGTTTCACGGACTTTGTTGTTTCAAATTGTCACTCAAAAGCTAGGTTTCCATAAATTTTGTGCACGACGGGTGCCCAAAATGCTTACAGAGCACCATAAACAACAGTGAATCGAGGCAACGTTGACATTTCTGGAGGCCTACCACAAACATGGTGATTCATTACTGGATCTAATCATAACCGATGACGAGACTTGGATGAAACACGTCAATTGAGAGACAAAATTACAGTCCATGGAGTGGGGGCACACAAGGTCCCCCCAAAAATCAACAAAATGTTTACAAACCTTGTCAGCAAGGAAGCTGATGGCGACAGTGTTTTGGAAAAGGCATGATGTGCTTCTTATTGATTTTCTCGAACGTGGAGCAACTATAAATTTTGTCCAGTACTTTCAAACTTTGCACAGCCTTAGAAGAGCAGTTCCAAACAAACGACGAGGAAAACTAATGTCCAAAATTTAGTTTTTGCACGACAATGCCCAACCTCACACGGCAAACCGCACTAAAGAACTCCTTAATTCATTAAAATGGGAAATTTTCCCTCTTCCGCACTACATGCCCCGATCTTGCACCAAGCGACTTCAACTTGTTTCCCACGATGAAGAACTCGCATCCAACCGTGCCCTTTGATGACGACGCGCAACTCCAGGCGGGCCTGACCTACTGGCTGAAGCCTTAGGCGGCAAAATTTTACGACGTAGGTCTTTCAAAGCTTGTCCACCGCTGCCATAAGTGCCTCAATGTGTTTGGTTACTATGTTGAAAGGTAGTATGTCAGTCGATCTTTCAGATGTATATAACAACATGTATTTCTTGTACTTAGTATTTTTTTTAATGCCAAAGCGTCCCATACTTTCTAAATGTCACTCGTAGAAACGAAAGAAAACAAGAGAGAGCAGAATGCAAGTGTGAATCTAGTACAGATTCTCTGCTTCCGAGCGAGATGCGTTGGCCGCTGCACCAGCGGCGCTTCCGATTAAGAGCGCGTACGGTATGAGTACAAAATCGGAAATCGAAAAAGTTTCTTTCCTCGATTTCTAGGAAAATATGCGTCTACAGACGCCATGTATCTGACGAAAAATGCTCCGTTTTCAATTATCTATCGATCCTGTCAATTCTTAGTTGATTGCGCGTAAAGAATTTGGGTGTATTTTCCTTTTAGGTTGTACACAGGCGACCTGTCAAATATAAGCCGGATCGGTTGACCGTGTTTTAGACTTTCCCCTTGACAGATTCGTCAATGCACACTAATTCTGAAAGGATATTATTTTCTATCTCCATGCGCGTACTGAATTTACATATTATTGTTTACAATCATCGTGAAGGTCTTGTAACAATAGATCCCTGTGCTGTTTGAAACGCTAACGTCGCCTCAAAAGAATCCAGATACACCTACGGGAAATAGACAACTCCCTGCTGGCATGACGATTATAGCTCTGTGGGCTAAGTGCAAAACTGTGTTGAATGCGCTCATCGTCTTAATCGACCATCGACCTCACGTGGGCGACCTGTGAATAGAAACAGTACCGTGAAAACGTTGGTGCCGCGTAAAATTTTTAGAGCTGGAGGACGCATAGTGTTCTACTCTCGACGAAAATCACGACGCACAGTTGCTGAACTGCACCTGTTGAAACGGAGTACGCAAAGCACCTGTTGTTCCTGTTGCTCTGTAGAAAGATCATTTATTTCTTCAAATTGTCGGAAGGGAAACCAGTTGCAGATTACTGATTTATCTAGAATCAAAGGTATGAGTTCGGCAAATTTTTCTTTTGGCTCACTAAGAAAATAATTAAATGGGGAAGAAAAGTTGTGACTGCTACTTTGGTCGTTCTTGTAATTGCTTTCAATACTTTTTAGGTTACCGCTATTTTGGAATCTTTATAGGACTGATAACTTTACTGGAAACTAGTGGGACAGTTATCGTAATTCACGTAGTCACAATAAATCATATCGACATGGGCAGAACGTAAACATCCTGTTTACAAAATAGGTAGTGGTTGAATTGTATCTTCGGTGGAATAATTTTGCATTTAACGTGATCCTACTTCATTTTGTCGACAATATTTGAAATACTTTTTATGTTGAGACAGAGGAGAGAAGGGCTGTGACCTTGTGTGTGTTTGTGTGTGTGTGTGTGTGTGTGTCTGTGTGTCTGTGTGTGTGTGTATATGGTGAGAGAGAGAGAGAGAGAGAGAGAGAGAGAGAGAGAGAGAGAGACGGAGAAGGAATGGGAAAAAGCCAACCAGCTTCTACACGGTGGAGGATTGTTTAATTTTTATTTCGATTTTTTTTTCCAGGCGGAGCCCATTTCACCCGGCACAAGTTCATTATTTCGTCTGTCATTTCAGTTAATTGTCAGTTGAATACTTTTAACTTCTGATCGTTCATATTTCTCAGTTACCACAATTTGTTTCCAATGACCATTCTCCTATTACTTTTCAGAAGTAGATTTCAAATCTTGTTTGAAGGATACAGAATAATTACTTTTTTCTTGTTCCTATAATCATGTTTTGGCATATTGTTTGCGAATTAGGGTTAAGAAACTGCTAAAGAGGGTGTTTGTGTTAGTGGTTGAAGTTCAAGTGACAAAAACTATTGTAATCGTAATCGTCTACAGTAACATTTACCTATACAAATCCACATGGTTCCTCATCATCTGCCAAGATTTATGTATTGTTATTTCCTGTATGGGTCTACATATTGAAATTGTACTGAATAATAAATTTTGCCATTCCTTTTAAGATTTCTACGTATCAGAATTCTGTTACCTTCACTTAAAGAAACGCGGAAGCAAAATATCAAGCGTACTTCTCTGAGAAGCGTCAGATTCAGGCAAGCGTCGTGGCCGACTGAACTGGCAGCCCAGTTCTGAGGATAGCTTTTCCTTGGGTAAAATATACTTGCCACACAGTAATCAACAATTTAATATTATAGTTTTATTAATTTGATAAGGAGGTCGTGTAATTTCTGTACTGCAATTGGTGTAGTTAAATCTCGTATTGATGAAGATTGTGCCATTGGTTTGAGCAGAACGCTTGAGAACTGCAAAACATAAAAGTTAAAACACTCGAGTACTGTTATATAGTAACGCAGTTTAGGTTTCTTGTGGTATATTCAGATTTGCTATTGCATGTAATGAAACGATGAAATAAATATTATGAAATAGACATGTGAATTCTGTTAGTATTCAGCCATTCCTTTCATACGAAAAGAGTATTGAAAGAATATTGAAATCTTAATTACTTTGAGAAGAAAGCTTATTGTACAGATATATGAGATAAAATTGACCTGCAAATTAAGGGAACGAGTCAACATTTGGGCATCAGTCCCCAAATGTGTGACGTTTGGCACTGGTCACTTGAATATCTTTGATTCCTGATCTTTCATATTTTTTAGTTACTCATTACAACTTACGAGTTACCATATAGATATTTTCAGGAACTATTGGGAATTGCGATAAAACACGAAACAAGTGACAACTTTGCATCGGTGATGAACATTTGTGCTACACTTCATCCAGATCCACCATTTCTGCCCTGTGTACGTGTGAGGTGCGCCTAAGAATAACGAAATTATTGAAAATTTCTGATGGCAAATATTTGTGCGTCTTTCAAGGAAGGGAGTTCCTAAGAGCGTCCAGACGGGATGTATTGCATCTTGGCGCAATTTAAAGTGAAACTGACGACCAACGTTCATTGCGAACGATGTTCAGTACTCTCCTGTGTTGATCTACATCCCTTCAGAACTTTTCGCCTAAGTTGTCTTTAGATGGACGATATATAATTTTTAGCTCTGCAGTCCCATATAAATATCATGCCCTGTGTAACTCCTATAACAACCTTGATTCTGTGTGTGTCTTCATCACAGTTTAGCACGTTTCCCCTTAGTTTAGGAATCAAGCAGTCTATCGCACTCGGTGAAAGGTGGTTACCAAAGGTGGGAAAATCACTGGAGTGGAGAGCCCTAGCGGTTAGTGCCACAGTGTGCAATTCCCGTACAAGCACAACAGGTCGTGACTGCTTTCTGCGTCGTTTGGTTTTGATTGCGGCACGAAGCAGACGATCGTAGTTTTCGCAACATTCACTTTAATGTCATTGCAAGAAGCGTTTCCACAGGATGCCAATTGTGATCCATGGACTGCAGGATTCAAATCGTTACTGGCGTCGTTTTGATAGAATGGTTCTTAAAAAGCAATACTGATTCTGTCTTCCATTTAAATTTTGTTAAATTTTCAGAATCGAATCAGTGAAACTTTTCTCAGAATTTATGTTTTTATTCGTCATTGCCAAATCCAGAATAATATGCCGATCCTAAGAAAACATGTGTCCAGACAAATAAAGGGTATTTGTTTACAAGTACTGGTGATTAACCTGTTCCTATGAAAACGAACACAGACACACCCTGAGCTCAAAGTAAAGAAGGAAGTGCAGTATTTGTACATTGATTCGAGAAGCTACAATGACATGCATTTAAAATTTGTATTATACTTGCTGACAAAACCCAGCACTGCTTCTGTATTTATTTAGCTGTGCCAGAGACTTTGTAAGTATGGCCCTTCTTTTTGACTCATGAATCTTCTTTGTATATAATCTTTGAATTAGTATGGCTGGGGACATGAATGAAGAGCTTATTTGCTTCATTAACACGGAAGAGAACCACAAAAATCTTGCTGTGTGAAAAGCACTTGACACTAAGGTCCATGATTGCAAGAAGCAGCCTCTGATCTTGTGCTTTGTTCATAATCTCACTGGGAGTTGTAAGGATTTAAATCGAAATGGTTAACTGTTGGGAATAACCAGGTTTCGGTATGTAAAAACACACTCGCCTACACCACTACTCGTCAGAATTTCCGCTTCTATGATGTTGCTGGAGAGAAGTACCTTTAAGCCTCTATGAGTGAAGCTTTCTGGGAAGCGAGATAATACATGACGCTATCGGCCAGAGTTACATCGCACCTCGCTTTCAGAAGGAGTTTCTAAATGAGCGAGTTAAGGTCTAATATTCTCGAGCTACAGTGAATGTCGCATCACAGTCTTCATTGGATTCTTGAGACAGCACAGTCAGACTTTTAGCCATTCTGATGGATTCAGAAAGACTCGATCGTTTTCTAGGCTTTTTATTTTTAAAGAAAAAGAAATTAATATGTGATGGATAGGTTCAAAACATCACAAAGCAAACTTAATGAATCGTTTTCCGTAACAAAGAATATGAATAATACTTGTCGGATGAACAAAGCAATGTAGTTAACCACATGTCCTAGCCAAGTAAATTTGATGTTAGTTTTTGTTCGTGAAGATATGACTGTGGCTCTTAATATTGTCACTGACGTAAACGTCCGAAAGCAATTCTTTCACCGAGATGAAAAAGTTGTGGTGCTGTCTACTGGTTCTTAGGTATACTATGCCGCAGTGATTAAACATCCAAATTACTAAGCTGAGCAGCCGATTTTAGATAAAACTTTAAATATCGGTATCTTTTTCTTTTGTCTTCCGATTTTGATGAAATAAAGCTTATATAGAGCCCCAAGCTATGCTCAAATTAGGTGACAAATTCCATTAAAATTCGGCAGATAGTTTTGCAGATTAGCGCGTTCAAGTAGGCAATCAGACAGGCACGATAGATTTAGATAAAACCTTACATTGCGATACCTTTTTTCCGTGATCCGATTTTGACGAAGTAACTGTTCATTACCACACAAGCTACACTCAAATTAACCTGGGACGGTTTTACAGTTTTATTATCAGTGTTGGCCTGTGTAAGGTGATATTCGGTGCTTTGTGGAAATATTCTCAAACAGATGACCGAATTTCCACACGTTAGCGACAACTTGTATTCTCTAACCAGAAACGTTGGTGTAAAGAACATGAACGCTACTTGTATTATGTAATGCAGAAACGATAACACTCAGTGTGTTACTCCCAAGTCTCCTTTCGCTTTTATAAAGTTTTTTAAGTGTTCAGTATATGGCTGAGTGCAGTTATAATGCTTTAACAAAAAGCTTAATAATCTGCACACAATTCATGTCAGTAGATGAATCTTATGGTGGCATTTGATAATGGCAGATGGTGAAAATGACTTCCCGCCGTATGAGAGATAACGAAAGAAGTGTTGGAACTTTGTAAGTAGGCTGTTTAGGTTCTTATATTGGTAACGCCACCGCCACGTAGCGCTCTGTATGAAAATCACTGGCTGTGCTGTGAGCAGTCTGTGGCTGGGTGGCATTGTTGGAATTTGCTATTGTAGTGTTGGACAGCTGGATGTTAACAGTGCGTAGCGTTGCGCAGTTGGAGGTGAGCCGCCAGCAGTGGTGAATGTGGGGAGAGAGATGGCGGAGTTTTCAGAGCGGAGTATCTGGACGTGTGTCCATTAGAGATAGTAAATTTGTAAGACTGGATCTCATTAACTGATATATATGACTTTTGAACACTATTAAGGTAAATACATTGTTTGTTCTCTATCAAAATCTTTCATTTGCTAACTATGCCTATCAGTAGTTAGTGCCTTCAGTAGTTAGAATCTTTTAGCTAGCTGGAAGTAGTGGTGGTCGCTGTAATGCAATAGTTCGAATCACGAAGATTATTGTGAGGTAAGTGATTCGTTACAGGTATAGGTTAATGTTAGTAAGGGCCATTCTTTTGTATTGATTTTTGAAAGTCAGATTGCGTTACGCTAAAAATATTGTGTGTCAGTTTAGTGTTGATCAGAATAGGTAAAGATCGAAATGTCTGAGTATGTTCAGTTCTGCTCAGCTGTTTTAAAATCAAATAATGTAAGAGGTTTATCAGCACAGTAATTCATTAATTTTTCTGAGGGGACGTTTCAACTTCACCACGGGCACTTAGTCGCAGCCAGCGATCAAGGAGCGACAGTGGTTGTGATACTGGGCTAATACTCTAAGGAGCTCGTTTCACTTCCCCACCCTGACTTTCTCATTTACGATTTCAGTGATATTCCTCAGTCTCTTGCGGTGAATGGTGGGACCATAACATAAACATAGCCACAGTCGACTTGAAAACAGAATAGTTATTATTTGTCTGTATCATAAGTACAAATTACCGGCTTCAGTCGATTAAACGAATCATCTTCATATCTATGTGCCGAAATGTCTTACACCTCAGAGATAAACAGTAAAACTTTTAAATGATCATACCTGTCTCTACCCGATCGGTACGTCTACAGAAAACTTCATATAGCGTGAAATATGAGACTGTTGAGACGTAGGGTGCGAAACCTATTGAAAATTTGCGATGGCACGTTGTGTCCTGGCCTTCAGAACGTACAACAAAGCACTCAAATCAGCAGATCTAGTAAGCGTAAGCGCACAGACCTAAGCAAACAAGGAATAATTTTGTATATTTAAAATACATAACGTAAAAGTACACTTATTTACAGTTAATTTATAAATAAAAATTTAAGAAAGTGGAAAGAATCGGAGGTACTGGAGTGCTACAAGCAGCTCGCGTGGCCTCCCTTGCCTCACGTTTACTGCTTGCTCCAGAAGCGTTTTGGTGGAAAATATCAGGGGTACACTTACGTTCGGTATCTCCAGGAAGATACGGACACAGAATCTTATTAATTAACAATCCTGCCATTCACAGCAGTGTTTGCAGGCGTATTTTAATATGTTGATATACAGAATGTTGAGGTCGTTATTATAGGGCCAAGAGAATGAAAAAAGAAAAGAAAGGTCTTTCTAAATCAAGGAACAGTACCGAATGGATGCAAGTATCGTTTGTGGCATAGTCATACAACAAACGAAAGAACTCTATGGAAAGTAAAAATTGATATGATGTTGTGTCAACATGGTGTATAAGGGAACTGTGATAAAACTGACATCGCATATGAGAACTAACTAACAAACTCTGCCCGAACAGACCATGAAGGCCCAATAGTACCGACCGGTTGCCGTGTCATCCTCAGCGTGAAGCCATCAGTGGATGCGGATACAGAAGGGCGTGTGGTCAGCACACCGCTCTCCCAGCCGTATGTCAGCATACGAGACCGGAGCCTCTACTTCTCACTGAAGTAGCGCCTCAGTTCGCCTCTCAAGGACTGAGTGCACCCCGCTTGCTAACAGCGCTCGGCACACCGGAAGGTCACCTATTCAAGTGCTAGCCCAGCCCGACAGCGCTTAACTTCGGTGATCTGACGGGAACCGGTGTTATCACTACGGAAGGTTGTTGGTGTTGCATGTGAGAAACTGATATAAAACTTGTTTCAACGTCTTTAATAAGACACGCTTTGTCATACTTTCTCAACAAAAAGTGAATTTATTCTTTCAGGGGTGTATAGTTCTGTGCAATAACTGCGAGAAATAATATGTTGAACAGTTAATGAGCGTATGTGAATACAAAATAAAACTCATTTAAGTAATTCATGTACGCCTATAAAGTATCTTCACGGTGACCAGAATTGGGAAATATTACATAAATCAAGTCAAGGACAGATCTTACCGTCGATGCAAACGTATCAGACAAGCTACGTCTACGATGCACTAATACGCTCTCAACGCCAGGAGGCAATGTATCTACGCCTGTTTAAACAGTCTACGCTGGAAGTACCACAACTGTCTGACATGTACATTTTGTCTCTATCTCACGCTGTAGTAGAGGAAGGTATGATCTGGCATATATTTCGATAATTTTACTGTATTTCTATGTGCTTTTCAACATCTTTTCTAATGATGCGTTTCAACATCTTCTCTAATGATGCTTTCGTTTTATATTTTCCACATGGATGTTTAATTAAATGCTTAGTTAAATAAACTAAAACAGGTAATTTGTGTTTGTGATCTTCATGTATAATAAATGTTCTTTGTTAGTGATCAGGGCGTTCTGTTGTCACGATGTCTGTCACAGTTGCAGTATATATATATATATATATATATATATATATATATATATATATATATATATATTGAGGCTGTTTCCGAACCTACTGGTTCATTCTCAAACGTGACCTACTGAGGCTACATTATTGAAAGTGTCCGATGTTAGTGACAAGTTTCTGAAATTGGCAGGACACACATCACACCGCGACCGTAGATAAATGTCACAATGAAACTTCCTGGCAGATTAAAACTGTGTGCCCGACCGAGACTCGAACTCGGGACCTTTGCCTTTCGCGGGCAAGTGCTCTACCAACTGAGCTACCGAAGCACGACTCACGCCCGGTACTCACAGCTTTACTTCTGCCAGTATCCGTCTCCTACCTTCCAAACTTTACAGAAGCTCTTCTGCGAAACATGCAGAACTAGCACTCCTGAAAGAAAGGATACTGTGGAGACATGGCTTAGCCACAGCCTGGGGGATGTTTCCAGAATGAGATTTTCACTCTGCAGCGGAGTGTGCGCTGATATGAAACTTCCTGGCAGATTAAAACTGTGTGCCCGACCGAGACTCGAACTCGGGACCTTTGTCTTTCGCGGGCAAGTGCTCTACCAACTGAGCTACCGAAGCACGACTCACGCCCGGTACTCACAGCTTTACTTCTGCCAGTATCCGTCTCCTACCTTCCAAACTTTACAGAAGCTCTTCTGCGAAACATGCAGAACTAGCACTCCTGAAAGAAAGGATACTGTGGAGACATGGCTTAGCCACAGCCTGGGGGATGTTTCCAGAATGAGATTTTCACTCTGCAGCGGAGTGTGCGCTGATATGAAACTTCCTGGCAGATTAAAACTGTGTGCCCGACCGAGACTCAGTTGGTAGAGCACTTGCCCGCGAAAGGCAAAGGTCCCGAGTTCGAGTCTCGGTCGGGCACACAGTTTTAATCTGCCAGGAAGTTTCATATCAGCGCACACTCCGCTGCAGAGTGAAAATCTCATTCTGGAAACATCCCCCAGGCTGTGGCTAAGCCATGTCTCCACAGTATCCTTTCTTTCAGGAGTGCTAGTTCTGCATGTTCCGCAGAAGAGCTTCTGTAAAGTTTGGAAGGTAGGAGACGGATACTGGCAGAAGTAAAGCTGTGAGTACCGGGCGTTAGTCGTGCTTCGGTAGCTCAGTTGGTAGAGCACTTGCCCGCGAAAGGCAAAGGTCCCGAGTTCGAGTCTCGGTCGGGCACACAGTTTTAATCTGCCAGGAAGTTTCATATCAGCGCACACTCCGCTGCAGAGTGAAAATCTCATTCTGGAAACATCCCCCAGGCTGTGGCTAAGCCATGTCTCCACAGTATCCTTTCTTTCAGGAGTGCTAGTTCTGCATGTTTCGCAGAAGAGCTTCTGTAAAGTTTGGAAGGTAGGAGACGGATACTGGCAGAAGTAAAGCTGTGAGTACCGGGCGTGAGTCGTGCTTCGGTAGCTCAGTTGGTAGAGCACTTGCCCGCGAAAGGCAAAGGTCCCGAGTTCGAGTCTCGGTCGGGCACACAGTTTTAATCTGCCAGGAAGTTTCATATCAGCGCACACTCCGCTGCAGAGTGAAAATCTCATTCTGGAAACATCCCCCAGGCTGTGGCTAAGCCATGTCTCCACAGTATCCTTTCTTTCAGGAGTGCTAGTTCTGCATGTTTCGCAGAAGAGCTTCTGTAAAGTTTGGAAGGTAGGAGACGGATACTGGCAGAAGTAAAGCTGTGAGTACCGGGCGTGAGTCGTGCTTCGGTAGCTCAGTTGGTAGAGCACTTGCCCGCGAAAGGCAAAGGTCCCGAGTTCGAGTCTCGGTCGGGCACACAGTTTTAATCTGCCAGGAAGTTTCATATCAGCGCACACTCCGCTGCAGAGTGAAAATCTCATTCTGGAAACATCCCCCAGGCTGTGGCTAAGCCATGTCTCCACAGTATCCTTTCTTTCAGGAGTGCTAGTTCTGCATGTTTCGCAGAAGAGCTTCTGTAAAGTTTGGAAGGTAGGAGACGGATACTGGCAGAAGTAAAGCTGTGAGTACCGGGCGTGAGTCGTGCTTCGGTAGCTCAGTTGGTAGAGCACTTGCCCGTGAAAGGCAAAGGTCCCGAGTTCGAGTCTCGGTCGGGCACACAGTTTTAATCTGCCAGGAAGTTTCATATCAGCGCACACTCCGCTGCAGAGTGAAAATCTCATTCTGGAAACATCCCCCAGGCTGTGGCTAAGCCATGTCTCCACAGTATCCTTTCTTTCAGGAGTGCTAGTTCTGCATGTTTCGCAGAAGAGCTTCTGTAAAGTTTGGAAGGTAGGAGACGGATACTGGCAGAAGTAAAGCTGTGAGTACCGAGCGTGAGTCGTGCTTCGGTAGCTCAGTTGGTAGAGCACTTGCCCGCGAAAGGCAAAGGTCCCGAGTTCGAGTCTCGGTCGGGCACACAGTTTTAATCTGCCAGGAAGTTTCATATCAGCGCACACTCCGCTGCAGAGTGAAAATCTCATTCTGGAAACATCCCCCAGGCTGTGGCTAAGCCATGTCTCCACAGTATCCTTTCTTTCAGGAGTGCTAGTTCTGCATGTTTCGCAGAAGAGCTTCTGTAAAGTTTGGAAGGTAGGAGACGGATACTGGCAGAAGTAAAGCTGTGAGTACCGGGCGTGAGTCGTGCTTCGGTAGCTCAGTTGGTAGAGCACTTGCCCGCGAAAGGCAAAGGTCCCGAGTTCGAGTCTCGGTCGGGCACACAGTTTTAATCTGCCAGGAAGTTTCATATCAGCGCACACTCCGCTGCAGAGTGAAAATCTCATTCTGGAAACATCCCCCAGGCTGTGGCTAAGCCATGTCTCCACAGTATCCTTTCTTTCAGGAGTGCTAGTTCTGCATGTTTCGCAGAAGAGCTTCTGTAAAGTTTGGAAGGTAGGAGACGGATACTGGCAGAAGTAAAGCTGTGAGTACCGGGCGTGAGTCGTGCTTCGGTAGCTCAGTTGGTAGAGCACTTGCCTGCGAAAGGCAAAGGTCCCGAGTTCGAGTCTCGGTCGGGCACACAGTTTTAATCTGCCAGGAAGTTTCATATCAGCGCACACTCCGCTGCAGAGTGAAAATCTCATTCTGGAAATGTCACAATATTCGTATGCTCACTACACAAGTCAGAATCGAAACCTAAAAGCTGAGCAGCTTTATCAAGTGTATATGTGTGGGTTTGGGAGATCCCACACGTTGTTTATCATAGTAACAATTCCGATCATCGAGGCACCAATGTTATTGCTTCTCTGACTTTACAGCATATGTTTAATTACAAACATGTAGCCTACAAACTTCATTTTGCTGCTTCAGTAGTCGCACGCAGAAAAGCATCCGGAACAACTAAGCAGTACCTGTTACGAAGTCGCAGACACCAAAGTCAAGTATCTAACCCTTGTAGTGAAACCACGCAAATAATGGATGTATCAGGTGATAAGAAAGCCTGTGCATAATTGCACCTTCGAGAAATTTATATCTTCCTGGTAATTGTGTAAGGAAATTGTGAAAAGGAGTGGTGCTGCTTTTGCAAGATAACAACCCACATATGTTCAACTAGTTGTTTAAGCTCTAGCTATTGTTAAGAATTCTCAGACATGGCTGACAAGTAAAGGAAACTGATACGTGGCGCTTTGTTAATTCTCTATTACCATTTTTATGGGGAAATGCTAGATAAAATATACAACGTGAATGTTCTAAATGTCGTCATTTACATTTGTGTCTTGTTATTTAATTCTTTCTTTGAAGGGAGGTACTTCCTTGTATTGAAACACCACTGGCTTTCCAATGTAACTGACGATAGAAAGTCGCTCATTTTAAGTAAGTTTAAATGAAGTGAAACTAGCCGTCCGGAGTGGCCGTACGGTTCTAGGCGCTACAGTCTGGAGCCGAGCGACCGCTACGGTCGCAGGTTCGAATCCTACCTTGGACATGGATGTGTGTGATGTCCTTAGGTTAGTTCGGTTTAATTAGTTCTAAGTTCTAGGCGACTGATGACGTCAGAATTTAAGTCGCATAGTGCTCAGAACCATTTTGAAGTGAAACGTTTGGCACCTGAAGTTGGGCAAGCTGAAAAGGCACGTGCTTGGTGGCGTGTTACTTTCAACAGTACGATTGTGAAACGGTCACGGCCAGACTTGTTATAACTTCAGTCATAGTTTTCCTAACTTATTTGACTGTTTGAGAAGAAATTCTCCTCACATACAGAAAAGTACAGTGTAGTAGATAAATGAATAGAAAGATATTGGAAAATATTTGAATGGGAGTACTACATCCTGGAAAGTGTTTAAATTACTAGAATGCTGCATTCTCCTTTACTGTATACCTTACTGTATCTATATGACACGAATTGCGGAAGTCAAACAAGGAATGATTGATGGTTCGAGTCAGTTGCGAAGGTGCACTTCTTAAGTTCGTTCGTCAATAAAATATTACTTCGAGAGTTGTGTCATAAATATATCGACAGTATCTCCTCGAAGGCATCTTCCATGACTACGCAGTAAGTACAAAAAATTCACATGTGTTTGAAAATTGTTGGAAATTTGTGGTAAGTTTTTGGGACCAAACTGCTGAGGTCATCGGTCCCTAGGCCTACACACTACTTAACCTAACTAAAACTAAGTTACGCTAAGGACAACACAGGGAGGACTCGATCCTTCGGCGAGGGGAATGCGCGAACCGTGGTAAGGTGCCGTAAACCGCGCGGCTACTTCGCGTGCCACATGTATTTGATTACTTTGACTGTCTACGTCTGAAGAAGACGTTTGGTCCCATGAAACAAGTTGCCCACAGCCAAGTAAGATCCACAGTAAATGAGGTGCGGATGAGGGAAATGTCGACGACATCTAAAAAAATTCTGAGTGTTCTAGCCACATATTTCCACTCGTCGCATTGGTCTATTGTCGTGCATTGCAGTGTTCGATTACATGAAGTTTATGAAAGATCGCTCGTATCTACAACTTTCGGTCGATGGGATGTAAACTCTAACAGCAGTAACCAATCCGTGTTTTGGAAGTAGGCACTGTAGAGCAAAAACTCTAGCTTTCGAAGATTACCGTTATCTTCTTTACCTTCGAGTGCTGGGCTTCTTATCAAGTAGTAGCCCGGATTACTGTTTGCAGAGTTTTGACACCTGGACTATGATTTGGAAATGTGAACGCGACAAATGAGCAATTAAGAGAGCGCTACCTTCATACACCCCCCCCCCCCCCTCCCCAAAGGCCCAGAGTTAACCGATGACCGACGGGAAGGAGGGAACGGAGAAAACTCTGTCATAGCTTCTAGACTACTTTCCTTCGAAATCATGTTCTTAATATTTAGTCTTTGTGATGAGCCCATTTTCAGTTCGCGGCACTACATTTGTACCGAGGGTTCTAAAGCGCTGCAGTCATGGACTGTGCGGCTGGTCCCGGCGGAGGTTCGAGTCCTCCCTCGGACATGGGTGTGTGTGTTTGTCCTTAGGATAATTTAGGTTAAGTAGTGTGTAAACTTAGGGACTGATGACCTTAGCAGTTAAGTCCCATAAGATTTCACACACACACTACATTTGCAGCACTGTTTCCCTTGATTTTAATAGGCGCAGCCGAATTTCTACCACTTTAAATTATTCCTGGCCCCAATTAAGCCAAAACATGTGATACGTCTTCTGTATTTTCTATGGTTATTTGATTATTTTATGTTCTTTCATAAGTGTCTGTTACGCTGTCGCTGCCATTTTCTGCTATCTGAACTCGATATGATGTTTACGTTCAGGACAGCGTTCGTGCACAGAGCGAGTTCTCTATCCTACGTAATTTTCACCAAATTCAAGGAGCACCCCGAAACTATGTCCATTATATGTGAGCACGAGCGTTTTGAATTAACTAGACATTCCTGCGGTAGACACGGATTGTTCTCGCTAGAAGCACTCTACATAGCCCAGTGCCACTCCTGTCTGCCTGAATAGTCCACTAGAGTCGCCCCTCGATTAATTGAAGTTGAAGAGACCGTGCAAAAGTTCTAACAGGTGAGGGTTCCGTAAAACTAAAGTTTTATTAATAGAGGTGAAATTAGGTTAAACTGAAAATAAAGGTATCTTCTGCAAAGATAAAGTTAAAAATATGGTACTGTAATTTTCGTATCTACAATATATTTTTCCAAAGGGAAACGGAAAATAATAACTACAACTAAAATTAAAAGGAAATTATTTTTACATGTTTTTATTAATATTTATTTGAAATTTTCAAGCCAAAGATACAGATAAGCTTCCAAAAGTGAGACAAAACTAAAATTTGTTTTGAAGACGAATTAACGATTTTTTTGTGCTGCAACAACCTCCAGCATGTTTCATTAATCGCATTCCCTAGTGTTTCCAAAACCGAAAGTACGAGATCGTCAACTACACACATACGTGTTTACATGCGCAACATTCGCAATGACGATGTTACATTTTCTGCAGTTCCAGATGGAAATGATTGTTTCTTTCTCTCCTTTTTCATCGTCTTCGATTTCGCCACGCAGAAAAGTCTAAACTTCATCTTAACTCAGGCCACCGCAGAAAGCAACATGATTACCGTAATGTACGAAATCATCAATTGTAACATTTTCTCCATATATAACATGATAATCCTGCTACAGCAAAACGCTTGTGCTTCTTTGGCGTTATCTATACGCGCTTTTATCTACTGTAGTACATTATATGTTGTTGTGTGTGCAAAGGAGTGTTAGATAAGTCAAAAGTCGAAACCATTAGAGAGACAACTTCGAAAATTTGAATTACAGAATTTTAGTTAATCGATAACTTTCCAATTACAGAATAGTTGTGGACATGTTTACCGTGACAGTCGCTTCAGTTGAGTGTACCAAAATACGCACGATTTTTTCGTTTTATCTGAATTTTTCCAAGAAACCGGGCAACTAGTTCGATTTACCGTGAAATTTGATTTATCGAAGTTCAAATCAGCAAGAATCGACTGTAGAACTTAACATAGCTTATTGTGATGACAGATACACCGCTGTTGGCGTACATCGGTTGTCAGTTTGGCGAGTAGTACACTCATTACGACTCCAGACATCTCAGTTGACATTTATCAGTTGTGCCTCCATTACGCTCTGGCGCTTACTTTCCTGGTACAGACTGGATGGTGTGTAACTGCACATGTTCCTGGAAAACATGATAGATACATGTTCGCTTTCGTAAACTTCAGGTAATCGAAACTTACGTTACAATATGTGACAGTAAGAAAACTAGATTGGACAAAACTGTCGACATTTCGTTTAAACATGTCTCCTAATAATACAAACAAGTGGTTGGAGGGTCACCAACTGCAGTAACTTACAGATTTCCAATGTGCTACCGTCACCGGGCTAATTACAGAATGTTGTCATTGAATATATCTCACAGGATGAACGATGAGAGTGTTAAGTGTGCGAGCAGATCAACCACGTTTTTTCTGCTCACCAGTCGTCACTGGTAGGAGTATTTTCAATGGGCTCAACGAATTGTACACTACAGTGTAGAACAGTGGAGGCTTATCTCTTCGTAGCTGAAAACAACTAAGTTTGAAGAATGAAACAAATAAAATCTTCATGGTGTTGCCGCGACCGTTTCTTACAAAACCAAATTCAGTCTACAGATCGCTCTCTTTTATTTCCATATGACTAGTTTCGGGCCAGTTGCCCATCTTCAGATTATTTGTTACAGTTACAGAGTAAGCTGTCGAATGTGGAACTGAAAGTCCGCTGTCATCAGTTCCTCAATCGACGAGTTATGCTGTGACTGTATCAAATGAACTGTAGATGGGCAGCTTGCCCGAAAGTCACACGGAAATAAAGGAAACCTATCTGGAGATTGAATTTGGACACTTTCTTGAAAGAAATAAGTTTTGATGTCCTTTAGATAGAAAAATACTCATGAGCACACATCAAATGTGAGTATATATGAAATAAATACTCCATTGGAACTTTTTGTATATGTGAGGCGAGAAATATTTGAAAGTGAATGTACAAACATGAATCCATTTCAAGAAGTAACTGTGACTGCACCAGCATGTGTGCATCCATATTATTTATCATGGTAGAGATAACTCTCAACTAAATAGGACGTATGTCAATGGTTACTGACTCGCTAACAGCAGAAATAAACATGTCCAAAGTTTCCAAAATTAGTGTTACTCCATCAAAGAAAATGGTAGGTGAATCTTTTACTGCAGATACGGAATTTGTCGAAGTCAGTAGAAATCCACTGACAACAGGTATAAATCTTCCCTTACTGCAGAAAGGGTACATAGTCTGGAAGTAATCCCTTTCTCCTACAAACAATATTTCCTGTAGCTAGCGCTACTGTGATAGCATCACTGATCTAAAGATCTGGAAACATTGATTACACAGCCCAGATTTCAGGTAGAGAACACTTTAACTGGAAAGGACAACTTACACCAGCAAAACAGCCTGTATTAAATAACTGCGATTTACTTCGTCTTCTTCTATTTAAATCTCGATATTTTATACCAGTACTTTTATAATAAAACTTTATTGAATAATAAACAGTATCACAATGAAGCGCCAAAGAAACTGGTAAAGGCGTGAGTGTTGTAATAGTTAATCACGTGGAATACGGCCAGCGGTCGGCAACGGCTGTAAAAGACATCAAGTGTCTGGCGCAGTTGTTAGATCAGTTACTGCTGCTACAATGGCAGGTTATCAAGGTTTAAGTGAGTTTGAACGTGATGTTACAGTCAGCGCACGGGCAATGGGACACAGCCCGTGGTAGCGAGGTAGCGATGAAGTGGGGATTTTCCCGTAAGACTATTTCACGAGTGTACCGTGAATATCAGGAGTCCGGTAAAACATCAAATCTCCTACATCGCTGAGGCCGGAAAAAGATCCTGCAAGAACGGGACCAACGACGAATGAAGAGAATCGTTCAGCGTGACGGAAGTGCAACCCTTCCACAAACTGTTGCAGACTTCAGTGCTAGGCTAGCAACAAGTGACAGAGTGCCAATCAATCAACGAAACATCATCGATATGGGCTTTCGGAGCCGGACGCCCAAGGTTTAGGCCTCACCTGGGCCCGTCAACACCAAAACTGGACTGTTGATGACTCGAAACAGATTGCCTGGTCGGACGAGGTTCGTTTCAGATTGTATCCAGTGGATGGATGTGTATGGGAATGGAGACAATCTCATGGATCCATGAAGCCTGCAGGGGACTGTTCCAGCTTGTGGAGGCTGTGTAATGGCGTGGGGCGTGTGAAGTGGGGGTGATATGGGACGACTCTGACAGGTGACACGTACGTAAATATCGTATCAAATCATCTGCATCCACTCATGTTCATTGCGCATTCCGACGGATCTGGGCAGTTCCAGCAGGACAATGCGACACCTTACACGCCCAGAATTGTTGCTGACTGGCTTCACGAACATTCTTCTGAGCTTAAACACTTCCGATGGCCACCAAACTCCCCAGTGATGAACATTTTTGAACATACGTGGGATGCTCTGCAACGTGCTGTTCAGAACAGGTCTCCGTCCCTTCGCACTTTTGCGGATTTGTGTACTGCCCTGCAGGATTCATGGTGTCAATTCCCTCCAGCACTACTTCAAACGTAAGTCGAGTCCATGCCACGTCTTGTTGCGGCACTTCTGCGTGCTCCCGAGAGCCCTACGCGACATTAGGCAGGTGTACCAGTTTCTTGGGCTCTTCAGTGTAATACACATAATCAAGAATTAAGTTTTCTAACCGTTGAAATTATGAATTTCCTGCAGTCGTAATATTTTCTTAATTAAGCTTCTTTCATTTTATTCTATGACCTGAAATTGATCGACACGTATTATAAAATAAATATACTCACCTAGGTATGTATGTGTGTTCCAAATCTCTTCCTAAACCACTACAGCGTTTTCTACCAAACTTGGTACACATATCACTTACTGTCGTACTGTAGGAAAAAATCGCTGTGGGTCAGTACTGCCAAGCTATGAAAGGGATAGATCTGGCGCTTGGGATGGAGTTACGACGGCAGTGTAGACCACGACGCGCAGGTACCCATATCTTATTCATCCACAACTTGAGAATGAGAGCATTTAGTGAACTGCAAGAAACCTTACATGTAATTTCAAACTATTGTTATACTTTCTCTTGCTGACAATTTCCAGAAAATGAAGAGAGAAAGCAGGTTTATCGCTCACTAAATTTTCGCTGTCATGCAGTAGATCTGCTGCCTCATGAGTGACGTTTTAATTTATTACTTCTTTAGCACTAATTGTATTCGCAACGCATTTTGCAGACAGTATCCACATACATCGCTGAATGTACCTACAAAAATATATGATTGTAAGACACATTGTTCGGGAGATATGACGACAAATACACAGATGCGTGAAAAACTGTCGCATCATGCATGACGTTGTAATAAATTACTCCTTTGCAGTTAACTACTTGCAGCTCATTTCGCACACACTATCCGCATATGCCGCTGAGTGACCCGACAAAAATATATTGCTGTTCGATTCGATACACAGTTATGGAGGTACGAAGTCATAAACATTGAGCTGCGTGAAAATGAAACTTCAGCGTGAAATTCACTAGAGATACAAGTAAAACACGTGTACAAATACGTGTGAACTATTTTAAATATATTTTCCGTGCAGGTACGAGTGAAAATCCACGTGTTAAAAATCCACGTGTAACAAGCTCATCCTAAGCCCCTGGAACCACTTCACTCGAATTTGGTACACACATCAGTTACGATCTGGAAAGAAACACTGTTAGAGGGAAGAATTGTCAGACTCCTATTGCGCATGAGTCATAACGTGGAGGGGGAAGAGGGAAAGAGGAGATGGACATAGATAGGGGGAGGAGGAGGAGGACGGAGAAAAGGTAGGAGGAGAGAGGAGAAGATGGGCTTACAGCAGACTGGAATAAATACATACTCGGGCAATGTTGGGAATTCAGTTAGCCTTTTAATAATTTCAAAGGTATAGTTTACTATACACACCACACTAAGTGCAAGAATTGTAACTCGTTTTGCAAATATATACATTTTTTGAGTCCTTAGTCTTCTGAATGGTTTGGTGCGGCCCGCCACAAATTCGTCACCTGTGCCAATCCTTTCATCTCAGAGTAGCACTCGCAAGCTACTCGTATTTCCTCAACTGTTTGCTGATTTATGCCACTCTCTGTCTTCCTCTTTGGTTTTTACCCTCTCTGCAGCTCCCTCTAGCACCATGGAAGTTATTCCATAATGTCGTAATTGACGTCTTACCATCTTGTCCATTCTTTTTGCAGTGTTTTCCATATTCTGCTTTCCTCGACCATTCTGCGGAGAACTTTCTCGTTCCTTATCAGCCCACCTAATTTCCAATATTCTTCTGTAACACCACGTCTCAAACTTTCCGGTTTTCCTATAGTCCATGTTTCATTATCGTACAGTGCTGTGCTCCCAATGTAAATTCTCAGAAGTTTCTTCCTCAAATCAAGGCGTATGTTTGATAATAGTAGGCTGCTCTTAGCCAGGAATGCTTTTTTTGCTTGTGCTAATCTGCTTTTTATGTCGTCCTTTCTCAGTCCGTCAAGGGTTATTTTGCTGCCTAGGGAGCAGAATTCCGTAACTTTGTCGACTTTATGATCACCAACTCTGATGTTAAGTCTCTCGCTGTTCTCATTTCTGCTGCTTCTCAATACTTTCGTCCTTCTCCGATTTCCTTTCAACCCATATGTTGTACACATTAGTCTGTTCATTCCATTCAATAGATCCTGTAATTCATCCTCACCTCAAAAGAAGGCAGTAGTGTCATCAGACAATCTTATCATTCACATCCCTTTACCTTGAATGTTAATCCCACTCGTTAACCTTTCTTCCGTCATTGCTTCTTCACTGTATAAATGGAACAGTATGAGCGAAAGACTACACCCCTGTCTTAATCTCTTCTTAATTCGAGAACTTAGTTATTGGTCTTAAAGTCTTATTGTTTCCTCTTGGTTCATGTACATATTATTACCCGCCTCGCTCTATAGCGTACCCCTATTTTTCTCAGAATTTCGAACATCTTGCACCATTTGACGTTGTATAACACTTTTTCCACGGAGAGAAATACGATGAAAGTGTTTCGATTTTTCTGTAGTTTTAATTCCATTACCAACCGCCACGCCAGAACTACCTCTCTGAAGCCTATACCTTTCCTAAAGCCAAACAAATCGTCGTCTAACATGTTTTCACTTTTCCATTTGCATATACTGCGTGGTCCATTGATAGTGACCGGGCCAAATATCTCACGAAGTAAGCATCAAACGAAAAAACTACAAATATCGTAACTTGAAGGGGGAAACCAGATAGCGCTATGGTTGGCTCGCTAGATGGCAGTGTGATAGGTCAAACGGATATCAACTGCGTTTTTTTTAAAATAGGAATCCCCGTTTCTTATTACATATTTGTGTAGTACATAAAGAAATATGAACGTTTTAGTTGGACCACATTTTTCGCTTTGTGATAGATGGCGCTGTAATAGTCACAAACGTATAAATACGTGATATCACGTAACATTCCGCCAATGCTGACAGTATTTGCTTCGTCATGCGTTACCCTTGTTAAAATAGACCGTTTACCAATTGCGGAAAAGGTCGATATCGTGTTGATGTAAGGCTGTTGTGATCAAAATTCCGAACGGCCGTGTGCTATGTATGCTACCTCGGTATCCTGGACGATATCATCCAAGTGTCCGGACCGTTCGCCGGATAGTTACGTTATTTATGGAAACAGGAAGCGTTCACCCACATGTGAAACGTCAGCCACGACCTGCAACAAATGATGATGCCCAAGTAGGTGTTTTAGCTGCTGTCGCGGCTAATCCTCACATCAGTAGCAGACAAATTGCTCGAGGGTCGGGAATGTCAAAAACGTCGGTGTTGAGAATGCTACATGAACATCGATTGCACCCGTACCATATTTATATGCACCAGGAATTTCCAGGCGACGACTTTGAACGTCGTGTATAGTTCTGCCAGTGGGCACAAGAGAAATTACGGGACGGCGACAGATTTTTTGCACGCGTTCTGTTTAGCGACGAAGCGTCATCCACCAACAGCCGTAACGTAAACCGGCATAATATGCACTACTGGGCAACGGAAAATCCACGATGGCTGCGACAAGTGGAACGTCAGCTACCATGGCGGGTTAATGTGTGGTGTGGTATTATGGGAGGAAGAATAATTGGCCCCCATTTTATCGAGGGCAATCTAAATGGTGCAATGTATGCTAATTTCCAACGTAATGTTCTACCGATGTTACTACAACATGTTTCACTGCATGACAGAAAGGCGATGTACTTCCAACATGATGGGTTTCCGGGACATAGCTCGCGTGCGGTTGAAGCGGCATTGAATAGCATATTTCATGACAGGTGGATTGGTCGTCGAAGCACCATACCATGGCCCGCACGTTCACAGGATCTGACGTTCCCGGATTTCTTTTTGTGGGGAATGTTGAAGGATATTAGCTATCGTGATCCACCGACAAAGCCTGACAAGATGCGCCAGCGCATTGTCATTGCATGTGCAAACATTACGGAAAGCGTTACACGTATTGCCAAATGCATTGAGGCTGACGGACATCATTTTGAGCATTTATAGCATTAATTTGGTATTTACAGGTACTCGCGCTGTAACAGCATGCGTTCTCAGAAATGAAAAGTTCACAAAGGTACATGTATCACATTGGATCAACCGAAATAAAATGTTCAAACGTACCTACGTTCCGTTTTCTAATATAAAAAACCTACCTGTTACCAACTGTTCGTCTAAAATTGTGAGCCATATGTTTTACAGCGCCAAAAAAGCGAAAAAAATGGCCCAACTAAAACATTCATATTTCTTTACGTACTACATGAATATGTAATAAAAATGGGGTTCCATTAAAAAAAAAAACGCAGTTCATATCCGTTTGGCCCATGACAGCGCCATCTAGGGGGCCAATCATAGCGCCATCTGGTATCCACCTTCAAGCTAGACGAGTTTCGTTATTTGTAGTTTTTTCATTTGACTCTTATTTCGTGAGATATGTGGCCCGGTCACGATCGATGGACAACCACACCGGCCATCATTGTCACATGTACATACAGGTACTGTCAGTAGCGCAGTTGACGATGCGCAACATTTGCTGCGACCAGTTTTCAGTTAACCAGATACCCTCAGTTATAATCTATTTCATTTATTTTATTTTGCTGGCCGATACCTTTACTGAATGTATCATGCAACAAATTTCATTGTTTGAACATTCGTTTTTAGATTTTTAAATGGCGAATACTGGCAGAAAGCGGTTATCCAAAATACAGTAAAAATTGTGATTCAGACTGTGACATTCAAACAATCAGAACGGCTATTTGATAAACTTTCTTATGAGAGGGAATGTTTAAATATTTTGCTGTCTTCAATGAGACTTACGTAGGAGAAAAGAATGTGTTGATCTACTCCACTGGGATCGTCTGCTTTCGTGATTTTAACAGTAAAGCACACCGTTACACACAATGGCTCTCTAGTTGTATCTACCTTTGGAGCTAAGTGCGGAACTCCGTATCGTGTCCACACGTACTAAACGTTCTCGCGACAAAAAGGTCTTATTTGGATTCCCTCTATTCCGTCTATCAATCCTATCTGTCAAGCGTGCCAGGTTGAAGAAAAGTACCCGAGCATTGTTCGAAGGATTCATAAACGATCTCCACCGTGTGTCGACAACCCTTTCTGAAGAATTGTTGAATGAAAAACACGTCGCTGAATGTAATGTAATCTGACCAAGGTGACAGCAATTAATGATTACTACTCCTCCCCAACAGACGTGTCCATGTGGTGCAGGTCGATGTATTATGTTTTATTTATGGCGTACTACATATTTGGTTTTGTTTCATCTCATTTGAATTACAGTTATACTCTTTTCGCTTGACTTGCGTAAACAAGAGAAATATCTGGTTAAATCAAGTTTGTCACGTCTAATGAATTACATTTGGTCCCAATAAAAGTCTTCTGAGAGTGTGAACGGATCATGTAAGGTATTCCTACATTTCAACAGGTATCGAAATTAACCATTATAATGAAGATGATACCAGTGCACAAAAGATACGAGACCCCTCGCATAAATAAGATTCATTGTGACGTATATAGTATCTGATCAAAAGTCTACGGGCACGTAGTTGTGGACGTTAATACACGGTTACTTCAGTCTCCACCTTTGCAACGACTAGAAATCTAATTTGATGTGTCTGAACGTTTGTGGTTATAAGACAGTTCATTCTTCGTCAAGTGCTCAAAGGGCGAAGTCGACGTTCTAATGCATTGTATTCGGATCGGGTCTTCTGACAGGGCAGGCTATTTTAGGAATGTCATTGTCAACGCACCATGTCTCACAGATACTGCACTGCAATGCAGACACAATCATCTTAACTGATTCTGCTGCCGGCCGGGGTGGCCGAGCGGTTCTAGGCGCTACAGTCTGGAACCGCGCGGCCGCTACGGTCGCAGGTTCGAATCCTGCCTCAGTTTTAGATGTGTGTTATGGCCTTAGGTTAGTTAGGTTTAAGTAGTTCTAAGGTCTAGGGGACTGATGACCCCAGAAGTTAAGTCCCGTAGTGCTCAGAGCCATTTGAACCATTTGATTCTGCTGTCGCTGTATACAACATCTGATGTAAGGAAATATTATTATCATTATTTAAGCGTCAAATTTAGAAGGGGAAGCAACATATACTTGCGCGGCTCTCTTTCCCGTTTAGAAAGTGCGGCGTACCATTGTTTAATAGCGAGGCTTTGTGCGAGTGTTGTGCGGTTGGAGAAGTAAAGTATGCCAAGAAATTCCCCGACGTCACTCGCACTGAAAATGTACCTAAGGGTCGGTTTGATACTGAGTTAGAAGAATATTACAAGGAGGAAATATAAGTAATATATTAACGTCGGCCTCGACTGCTCTGTCCACACAATGACACGTCTGACACGGATGGCTCTATTAAAAAAAATAAAAAAACAAAAAAAATAAAATTGCACATAGAAAATAAATGATGAAAGTTGTGCAAACTCAAATTTAGAGTAATTGACACTATATTTACAAGCTTGCACTTCACATACATGCAGCATGTTAACACTCACGTGAGGAACAATGACAGAGCTTGAGTGGTTTGAAAAAATTTGAAATCACATAGGTTGTGCGCTTGTTTTTGTAATATTCAAATGTCTTCAGAGTCCATCTTTAAAATCGATGTTTTTATATGCGCGTTGAAATAGTCTATAGTTTCTTAGGCGCGTCAGTGGCGCTGGATTCATTTCTCCTTGTAAATCATTAAAATACATCGTTACAATGCGTAGTTAAATATTATACACTATCAAATAAATAGCTATTGGCCTCTCCCATTACCCAAATCAGTGTTTTATATTAATAGATGTGGCGGTGTGAAAATACAACATCTCAAACAGTCATCGGCTCTGAAGTGTTCCTCTACTGTACGCAGTACAAAGTGCTGCAAAATGTGTTCATACTGCTGTGCACACTGCATTTTCTGAAGCTCCATGCGTGGATCATATCTTAATCACCAAAAAAACTTACACCTTCAGCGTAATTCCTGTTGCACTACACATGATGGCAGTTAACACTTTGGTACCGCGCGTCGCGGAATTTGAATCCCCGCCAAACGTCATGGACGTCGAAGACCCCTAGAGGTCTCTGCACCATCGCGCCGTAAGCTGTGACGGCGCGCCCCTCTTGGCGTGCATTTAGTGTGAGGGAGCCACAGTGGAACGTGTGGCTCCAACGGCCGATAGCGGCGCCCTCGATAGAGTAATTTAGCGCCTGCCACTTACCCAGCCAGCATCCACCGGCTACTACCCTGACCTGTGGAAAACATCCCGTATCCTGATGTTCTTTAAACCCGACAAACCGCCATCTGCTGTCTCCTCCTGCCGTCCCATCAGCCTTTCCTCGGTCTTCAGCAAGGTCCTGGAATCCATCCTTACCCGACGCATCCACCTGTATCTGCGCCAGCACCGCCTCCTTCCCACTACCCAGTGTGGCTTTCGACCATCCTTCTCCGCCGATGACCTTCTCCTTCACCTCACCCATCTCCTCACCGAACAGCTCAACTCCCGTCGATTCGCCATCTTCCTCTCCCTCGACCTTGAGCGTGCTTACGACCGTGTATGTCATCCCAGTCTCCTCTTCAAGCTCCAAACCTTCGCCCTTCCTATCAACTACGTCCGTCTGATCGGGTCCTTTCTTTCCAAGCGCCCTATGTCACCATCCAGGACATGGATTCCTACGCGTTCTACCTCTCCGCCGGTGTGCGTCAAGGTTCTGTCCTCTCCTCTACCTTCTGTATACGGCGGACATGCCTCCGCCTTCAGCCGCCGTCCACCTTCTCCAGTACGCTGATGACACCGCCTTCCTTGCCCTCGCCCTCGCCCCCACCCTGCAACGCTCCCAACACCTTCTCCAATCCCATCTTGACCGGTTCACCAATTGGTGCAACCAGTGGTTGCTCAAGGTCAATCTTTCTAGGACCCAGGCGATCATTGTAAGATAAACCACCCCTTTCTTACGTCTTCTCATTTCTATATCACCATTTATGGTCGTCCTATCGCTCTCACCCCCACCCTTAAGTACCTTGGTCTCACCCTTAACCATTGTCTCTCCTGGATCCCCATCTCTGGACAATCCAAGCCAAGGCACACTCCCGAGCCCATCTCCTCAAGCTCCTTTCTGGCTGCACATGGGGTCTGGACCCCTCCATCATCCTCTACACCTATAAATCCCTCATCCGCCCTATCCTGTGCTATGCCCACCCTGCCTGAATCTCCGCCCATCCTCCCTTTTACAAATACCTTCAAATCCTAGAACGCCATGCTCTCCACCTCACCTATCGCATCTGTCTCCCCTCCCCCATGCGGTTCCTGTATGACCTTATTCCGTTCAGCACCTCCTACTTTTCCTCAGACAGATACGAAATCTCTACACCTCCTGTAAACTTGATCACCCTGACACACTTGTCTCTTCCACTCTCTCCCACCCCCATCCACTGCCGCACCTGTATTCCCACGTCCCACCTGCTCTCCATCTCTCCTCTCTCCATACCCTCTCCCAAGGTGGTTTCCACTAAATCTCCCTCCCTGATGATGCCATCATCCCTTCCATCTACCCCTCCTATCAACTCTGATCCGCCCAATCCCCTCATTGTGTTTCCTTAGGGCACCCTGTCTCCCTTCTCTCCCTCCTCCCTTCCTACTCCCCTTGGCCTTCCCCTACGCCCGTACCTCCTTTCCTCCCCCTCCCATCTCCACTGCCACTGGCGTCTACGCTGTTCCCTCTCCCTCCTCCCCACTTTTCCCCCTTTTGGCAGGTCTCCGGACTCGCACACGTCAAGTGAACATTCGCTCGCCCGAGATCATTGCCGTTGGTTCTGTGTGTGTGCCGTCGAGTTCGTGCTTCAGTGTTTTCACCACACCACGCTCCATCGTACACTTGTGTTACCTCAGTCATCTGTGTTCGTGTGCAGTGCTGACCGTTTTTTTTCTGTTTTACTACACCTGTGGACCGCTTCGTGTTTTTATTCATGTTTCTACTATTTGTTGTCCACCATTATGTTGTGTTTTTCTGTGTCTTCATTGTTTCTCTTTGTACTGACTGTAGCCGAAGAGCGGCGTAATATTGCCGCTGCCGGCCCACCTTTTGTATAAGGTATCATAATCACAACGAAGAAAAAAAAAGACTCAGCCAGCAAGTCTAATCTTGCGTACGTCTTTGGACACATCGCCTCGCGTTAGACAGCTTGCTTACTTCCTTGTTCAGTGTACGAGTGGTCGTGGTTGTTAGGTTTCCTTGTGACTCCGTTGTTTCGATCTTGTTGTTGTTCGTACTGTCCTTCGTTGGTCGTGTCCGTCCTCTCCCGTTGTGTTGTTCGCGGGCCGCTCCGCGGATCCTGCAACGTTTTCCGTAACTTCAACCCCGCGACCGTTCCGGTCGCAGTTACGACAAACACCCTTCCATCAGATCGCGAAGGCTACAGCGTAATTTATCACTCCGAATCAGCCATCTACTTTACAGTGACGTCACTCTTTCGATCATCTCAAGCGCCGCGTAGCATTTACACAACTATGCGGCTTATGAGAGGCTGCTCGGCCAATGTGCCCAATTCTTCGTAACTCCCTGCGCACAGTCAGTGCTAGCTAATCTGCTGGCAGCGCTCTGGAACTCACGAATGATTTCTTTCTCTCATATTGTGCGATTTTATTCTCAGCTGCCCTCCGCAGTACTCGACGATCCTTGCCCGTCCTTACATGAGGTCTACCTGGTCTCGGTCTCACTGTCGTTGTTCGTTCGCTTCTCGACAACGCCAACAGTCGACCGCCTCGGCTATAGCTAGGTTAAAATGTTCATGATGAGTTCGTTTGGTGACATCTAATTATTAGTCCATATTCAAAGCCTCTGAGCTCTCCTGACTGACCCATTCTGCTGGTACTTGTTATCTGCTGACAATACTGGTGGGTCCGGCTCTCGTGCCGTAACCTTAGCCTTAGCCTAGAGTCCCGCGTTACAATGGGGTGTCCGGATACTGTGGATCCGATAGTGCATTTTAGTCCGAGACAGGTTATCAGCCTTTAATTGTTCTCTTACGCTGTCACATGTTTTGAGATAATCAATAAGCTAGTGGCAGTACACACCATTGCTGAGAAGAATGCGCTGTACAGGAAAGCGGCAGCGATCCAGTAGAGCGGTGCGACACACTACAGTGCTGAGTACCACACGCCGGTCTCAGAGCATTCTACGTCGGAATTATACTTCGCAAGCAACCTAATAGTGTGTGGCGGAGGGTACTTTCGATACCAATATCTGATACCTCCAAACCTGTTCCACTCCCGAATAGTGCGTGGGAAGAATGATTGTTGGTAAGCCTCTGTAATGGCTCAAATTTCTCGAATTTTCTTCTCGTGGTCAGTGCACGAGACGTATGTGAGGGGAAGTAGTAGGTTGTCCGACTCCTCCTGAAAAGTGCTGTCCTGAAATTTCAATAGCAAATCTCTCCGTAATGCACAACGCCTCTCTTGTAACGTCTGCCACTGGAGTTTGTTTAACAACACTGTAAAGCTCTCTCTCCAGCTAAACGATCCCGTGACGAAACGCGCCGTTCTTCGTTGGATCTTTTCTATCTCTTCTGTCAGTCCTACCTGAACAATACTCAAGAATCGGGCGAACAAGCACCTTATAAGTCACTTCTTTCGTCGATGAGCTACATTTAAGATTCTTCCGATGAGTCTGAGCCTTTTGCTGCTTTTCCCACTATCTGTTTTATATGGTCATTGCACTTAAGGTCGCTCTGGATAGTTAGGCCTACACATTTTATGGCAGACGCTATCTCCTGCTGTTTGTTATCAATGGTGCAGCTGTACGGTAGTGGATTTCTTTTCCTGTGTAAGCGCAATATATTAGATTTATTTACGTTCAGGGTCAACTGCCAGATCCTGCACCATTCATCAATTCTCTGCAAGTTGTTTTGCAAATTGTTACTATCTTCTGGCGTTGCTACTTTGGTAGAGACAACTGCATCGTCTGTGAATAGCCTTAAGGAGAATCCGATGCTTTCTACAAGATCATTTATGTATATTGTAAACAACAACGGTCCCATCACACTTCCCCTGGTACTCCGGATATTACCTTCACATCTGACGATTTAGTTCCGTTAAGAGCGATGTGTTGAGTTCTATCTGCAAGCAAGTTTTGAATACAATCGCAGGTTTGCTCAGATACTCCGTAAGCTCGTACTTTTTCCATTAAACGGCAATGCAGGACGGTGGCAAATGCCTTATTGAAATCAAGAAACTCGGCATCAACCTGAGCTCCGTTGTCCATTACACTGTCGGTCTTATGCAGGACGGTGGCAAATGCCTTATTGGAATCAAGAAACTCGGCATCAACCTGAGTTCCATTGTCCATTACACTGTGGGTCTCATGGAAGAGAAGAGCGAGCTGAGTTTCGCAGGATCTCTGTTTGCGGAATCCATCTGATTTTTATAGATGAGATGTTCATTTTCTTAAAACGTCATATTTCTTGAGCATAAAACATGTTCCATAGTTCTAAACAGTTTGACGTCAACGACACAGGTTTATAATTGTGTGGATATGTCTTTCGGCCTTTATAAAAAACGGGAATGACCAGCGCTTTTTTCCAGTCGTTGGCTGCCTTTTGTTGCTCAAGCGATCTGTGATAAATTACTGCTAGAAGGGGAGCAAGTTTTTTTCGCATAATCTTTATAGAATCTTATAGGTATCTCATGTTGTTCTGTAGCCTTTTCACTACTAAGCGATTGTAGCTGCTTTTCAATTTCGTGATCGGTTATTTCAATATCTGCCATTTCGACGTTCGCACGACGATTGAAAGTAGTGACAGTGTTACGATCTTCCACGGTGAAACAACTTCGGAAGACCTAATTCATTATTTCGGCCTTCTCTCTGTTATCTTTCATGTCGGTGACGGTGTGGTCGCTGAGAGAATGAGTAGATGATTTTGACCGCTTACTGATTTTACATACGATCAAAATCTCTTAGGGTTTTTACTCAGGTCGATTGACAGTCTCTTACTTTCAAAATCAATGAATGCTTCTCTCATTACTCTCCTTACGCTCATTTTCTCTTATTTCAGCTTTTGTTTATTAGCTAGGTTTTCACTTCTCTTGAATCTGGGACAAAGAGCTGTTTGTTTAGGTAACGCTTTTCTAACACGGCATTAAACCTTGGTGGATCTTCCCCATCCCTTAAAGTCCTACTCGGAACATACTTGTACAGGACATATTGAACGATGCCGTTGAATTTTTTCCATTTGTTCTCCACATCTTCGTCCTCATCACCGAATATTTGGTGTGGACTGCTGAGATATTCTGAAGTTTGTATCCTGTCACACTTGATTAGCAAATACACTCCTGGAAATTGAAATAAGAACACCGTGAATTCATTGTCCCACGAAGGGGAAACTTTATTGACACATTCCTGAGGTCAGATACATCACATGATCACACTGACAGAACCACAGGCACATAGACACAGGTAACAGAGCATGCACAATGTCGGCACTAGTACAGTGTATATCCACCTTTCGCAGCAATGCAGGCTGCTATTCTCCCATGGAGACGATCGTAGAAATGCTGGATGTAGTCCTATGGAACGGCTTGCCATGCCATTTCCACCTGGCGCCTCAGTTGGACCAGCATTCGTGCTGGACGCGCAGACCGCGTGAGACGACGCTTCATCCAGTCCCAAACATACTCAATGGGGGACAGATCCGGAGATCTTGCTGGCCAGGGTAGTTGACTTACACCTTCTAGAGCACGTTGGGTGGCACGGGACACATGCGGACGTGCATTGTCCTGTTGGAACAGCAAGTTCCCTTGCCTGTCTAGGAATGGTAGAACGATGGGTTCGATGACGGTTTGGATGTACCGTGCACTATTCAGTGTCCCCTCGACGATCACCAGAGGTGTACGGCCAGTGTAGGAGATCGCTCCCCACACCATGATGCCGGGTGTTGGCCCTGTGTGCCTCGGTCGTATGCAGTCCTGATTGTGGCGCTCACCTGCACGGCGCCAAACACGCATACGACCATCATTGGCACCAAGGCAAAAGCGACTGTCATCGCTGAAGACGACACGTCTCCATTCGCCCCTCCATTCACGCCTGTCGCGACACCACTGGAGGCGGGCTGCACGATGTTGGGGCGTGAGCGGAAGACGGCCTAACGGTGTGCGGGACCGTAGCCCAGCTTCATGGAGACGGTTGCGAATGGTCCTCGCCGATACCCCAGGAGCAACAGTGTCCCTAATTTGCTGGGAAGTGGCGGTGCGGTCCCCTATGGCACTGCATAGGATCCTACAGTCTTGGCGTGCATCCGTGCGTCGCTGCGGTCCGGTCCCATGTCGACGGGCACGTGCTCCTTCCGCCGACCACTGGCGACAACATCGATGTACTGTGGAGACCTCACGCCCCACGTGTTGAGCAATTCGGCGGTACGTCCACCCGGCCTCCCGCATGCCCACTATACGCCCTCGCTCAAAGTCCGTCAACTGCACATACGGTTCACGTCCACGGTGTCGCGGCATGCTACCAGTGTTAAAGACTGCGATGGAGCTCCGTATGCCACGGTAATCTGGCTGACACTGACGGCGGCGGTGCACAAATGCTGCGCAGCTAGCGCCATTCGACGGCCAACACCGCGGTTTCTGGTGTGTCCGCTGTGCCGTGCGTGTGATCATTGCTTGTACAGCCCTCTCGCAGTGTCTGGAGCAAGTATGGAGGGTCTGACACACCGCTGTCAATGTGTTCTTTTTTGCATTTCCAGGAGTGTATATCTTTTTACGTTACTTAACTTTCCTTGTAGGACCCATCGTCGTAGATGATGTCACTGATAAGTTCAGGTCTGTTTGTTGCCAGGAGGTCTAAGACGTTACCCTCTCAAGCAATTTTCAGACAGGACATCCAGAACGGTGCCTGGCATGTTGAAGTCATCCCCTACTACAACAGCATGATCAGGAAAATTCTGATGATATTCTGGAAGTTCTGTCTGAAGCTCTCTACAACTATAGATCCTGAACCAAGTGGTCTATAAAAGCACCCGATCACTCAGATTAGTTCTCATTCAGAATCCATGTTAACCTCGTTAGATTTTTATCGAACTTTTTACTGCAGTAAACACACCGTCACCACAGGCAACTAACCTATCCTTACGAGAAACATTCCAATCTGAACTTAGGGTTTCGTTGTCATAGACCTTTTGTTTCAACCAGCTTTCTGTTCCCAATACTATCAGAGCATTATAAACTTCAGTAAGCGATACTGTTTCTGGGAGCTTTCTTTGGATGCTGCTGCAGTTTACTAAAATCATATTAATCTTTTCTATCTCTGATCTGCGAGGACCAAGATTCGCTGAGGCTACTGTGGCTGATTTAATAGGCAAATCGTCTTTGACCCCAAGGGAGAGGTTCTCTAGCCTGAAAAAGCCCCATGTGCACGCCATACGTACTTCGCTACCCTAGTAGCCGCGTTCTGCGTGTGGTGCACACCTGACCTATAAAAGGGAACCCAACAATTCTGCACCCGAAAGCGGAGGTCGACAAATTCCATCGAATACCTTTGCAGTCAGAATCCCTGGTTTAGACCCTCCACTCTGCTCCAAACCAAAGGACTGTGGTCAACCCTGGGTACGACGCTACAAATAGACAGCTTAGCTTGCACCACGCGTCCGTTGTTAGTTGCCTTCACCGAATCACCCGGCTGCCGATAGGAGCAACAGCAACAATGATAGTGTCAGTTATAAAAAGGTTCTGTTGTATGTTAAAATAGATTTTCCTGATATAGCAACTTACGGGCAAAGAGAACTTAAGGAGACTGCATCAGCTAAGAATGCTGGGAAATGAGGAAGATCTGGTTGGAAACAAGAGTGTAAAAGGGTAACAATTGCGTATAGGTGCAATGGTAATCATTATTGTTGCTGTAGGAAATACGTCTTCTGAAGCTAGAGATGTTATTCACTTCTCTAACACACTGCGGGAGATTACTCTAAAATCGGTTTCGACTGCGTGGGACAGAAGGCATTTTGCTCTGATGGGAGCAGGTTTCTGCCATGTTGTTCAGACAAGAGCGTTAGGCTCGAGGAGAGACGTAGACGACAGAGAACGTTGATAAAACGGTAGAGAAGACAGAGAATACGGACGCCTCTTCGCTTGTCCGCACGTAGCCACGGTATATGATGGTGAAATTTGATCAAAGAGTCGAACATCACAGATACAGCAAACGCAGGCTTTCATAAACAGTTCCAGGCACGGGGAGCTTTTCTGAGAGCAGAGCGCCTTACCACATGAACTGCTTTCAACATTATGGCCAGCATGGAAGTACGATGCAGAGTGTGTACCTTCGTCCACGATGATCACACACCGTACTTAGAATCACGTGCTACTTTCCATAATGTCCAGGGGACAACCATGAATCGCTTCAGTGTAATTATTGACTTTGAGTCAAAACATCATTTCTGTTCGTCTCATTATGTATTTCTTTCAATTACCTTCTGTGCTATACTGTGGCAGCTCTCTCTGTGTAGTCGACGTTTCATCGAGCTGCGATTACAGTGTCACGCGATGGGAAAATTACTTTGGTTCTTAAGTTTTGCACACCACTTTTCAAAATGGTTAAAATGGGTCGGAGCACTATGGGACTTAACATCTGAGGTCATCAGTCCCCTAGAACTTAGAACTACTTGAACCTAACGAACCTAAGGATATCACAAACATCCATGCCCGAGGCAGGATTCGAACTTGCGACCGTAGCTGTCACGTGGTTCCAGACAAGCACCTACAACCGCTCGGCCACACCGGCCGGCGGACACCACTGTTACTTAGTTACATGCTCCATAGATCATTTAAACGAAGCTTTTATCAGAATGATGTGTAACGAGTCAGTTTACGGGATGGTACGCATTATTAGTGTCAACAATAATTAAGCCATTATTTTAGCCTTACTAATGCAACTACACATAAAAACAATGTTTCTTTCATTTTATTTGTAAATTATAGATGGCAGCAGTCAGTCGTCCTTCTTAAATTTTATTATGCAGATCTAAAGTTCAGCTAGAAGCTAGCCATTCTCAGTGCACAATTTTTTCGCTCAATGTATGTAAGTCCGAGGTGATCGGGCTTTACCCACAGTTTATTGAACTTACATGTATTGAGCGAAAATAACAGTGCATTGAGAATGGATAGCTTCTCGCAAAATCTAGATCTGCATTATAAAATTTGAAAAGGACGACTGATTGCTGCCATCTACAATTTATAAGTCAATATAAAAGTCGCTGAGTGCATCCGCTTTCCGAATAGAAGGTAAACTGATTCAATTTATTTATTTATTTTATACTGGCTTCCAGTTTTTAAGCAGAAATTCGTCAATGAAATAGAAGCTGTCCGGGAGAAATAATTTAAAACTTACTCTGCTGGCAGCCAGTGATCAAAGATTTTTGTTGCTGCATAATTATCTCCGTTCTGAAACACTAACAGCTTTAATAACAGGTAGCAGAAGTCATTTTTCCCTCCAGTGGTGTAGGTATGAACATCATTGTACTTCTCAAATTGTGATTGGTTATTTATGACGAATGACATTTGTGAATATATGCATTGCGAAACCGAAGTTAAAAAGCCTAGCTCCTTGAAGAGGTAGCTACATGATGTCCCTGGTTGGATACCACGTATTATCTATCCTTAGTGCTGGCTTTTGTGCAACCAGTATTGTTTTTCTACGTAACAACTTACCTCCAGAAAATTATTCCATAAGACATTATTAAGTACAAACATTAATTATATGTCAGGAGCTTGATTCATTTGTTTCCAGGATAAGGAATTATTCGAAGAGCGAAAGTAGCTGGACTTGCTTGAGAGTCTCAGTAACATGCTTCTTTGTCTTCAGGTTGTTGTACTCCCAAAACATTGGACCATTCTACCCTATTTACCGACTCCTGCTCATGTGGCCCATGAACTGTTCGTATGAAGCTATTTGTAGTACAGAACTGAACATAGTGTGTGTGTGTGTGTTTTTTTTTTTCAATATTTAAGAAGAGCCTCATCTTTTCAGGCACTGGTACTGAAAGCTTAATATCGACTATGATTCGATCTGTGTACAAATTATATCAGTGTTGGTACTATGAAGACAACAACCGGGCCGGCCGGAGTGGCCGAGCGGTTCTAGGCGTTACAGTCTGGAACCGCGCAACCACTACGGTTGCAGGTTCGAATCCTGCCTCAGGCATGGGTGTGTGTGATGTCCTTAGGATAGTTAAGTTTAAGTAGCTCTAAGTTCTAGGGGTCTGATGACCTCAGATGTATATTCCCTTAGTGCTTAGAGCCATTTGAACCACAACAACCGGAATGAATATGAATACTTTATCTCGGTACACGTTTCGTTTCATTCAATTAATACATCCCCAATTGTGGGGGTCTCTTGTCAATTTCTGTCGTACAATGGGGATGTAATGTCAGCATACACTTGTCACTAAAATCTTCCTGTTGCTGTACATAGAAAATAAAAGGAAATGAAAGAGTGAAAGAGGCAAACAAAGGACATTCGCAGCCTTATTCTGGGCTAAATACTGACACAGCGCTGGGGAGTAGAAGACTTGTGTAGGAAACTTCTGTGTATATGTGTGCAGTTAGTAATGATCCGTTCAAAAGAGTACCCATTTCAGCCCCATATCACTTTCAAATCAGATCTTTCTGTCCGTTTTGCTGAGGCTGAATTACCTGCTCGTGCAGCTAAACGAGCAGCGTGATAGCTTGTGAGATACGACATTGAGCCGGACCCGAATCGAAACTGCGCAGAGGATTAACGACTCTTGGTCTGGTACACCGCTCAGCCAGAGTTTGCCAAATCATGACGTGCAGAGAACCGTCTACGATGGTTTAAACACTAAGAACGAGAGATTTTCTGTAAGGCTGAACAGGAGCTGCACGATGCATGTAAATATGTAGTGAAGTGCTTGCCAACTATCTGTCTTTTACTGTTCTGAAGTAGTGTAACACAATTCCATTACTACTATCGTTCTATCCAAACTGCTGTTTTGCCCAGCTCGTATGAATATATACCAAGCCCGCGATAAGACTCTTCTTCTGGATGGACGCCTGTATGAACGTGATCTATATTCTTATTTTCTTGGCAAGTCTTGTGGAACCACAATGAAAGAAATCTTATGAGCAGTGCTCCCGAGACGTCTGGTGGCAGCCTGCCAGTGAGTCATACGCTTTCATTGTGTACGGAGTATCGTCTCAGTTGAGCAACTGGCTTCGTGATTTCCAGTCACAAAGGTCACAGTTCGTAATAACTGGAAGTCATCTTGTGAAACAGATGTGAAAAGTGGTATCCCCAGAGGAACTCTTATACGCCCTCTGCGTTCTTAATCTATATATTCGTTTACCATCTAGTAAAATCGTTTGAGGATCAATACGAATTACAAGATTATTTACACGATACAACTTCATGCTGTTAAAAATGGAAATTAGTCTCGAAAAATAAAATGTTTGAGCTCACTCACCTGAGTACTAAAACATTTCTACTAAATTTCGTTTACACGATAAACCGTACGTAGGCCTATTTAAAGGTTTTGGTGTCAAATTAATAAATAGCCATTGCAACTAAGTAAAAATTAAATCGAAACCGTCACACAGAAAATTATGTGGCCAAGGACTGCGTTTTATTGCCATAACACTTAAAACATGCAATAAATCTACTACAAAGGCTGCCTACACGACGCTTATGCATCCTTTTGTGGATGTGTGGTATGGGATCCGTACTAGTTAGGACTGATGCGGTTCCTGAAAAAGTTGTAAAAAGGGCAGCTCGTTGTGTATTATCGCGGAAAGGAGGAGAGAGTATCACAGTTAAGGGACGCGAGTTGGTGTGACACTTACTAAAACAAAGGCGTTTTAGTTTTGACGAGATCTACTCACAAAATTTCAATCACATACGTGCTCGTCCGAATGCGAAAATATTTTGTCGACCTCCACCTAGGTAGGAATAAATGACAATCGTGATAAGATAAGAGAAGTTAGAGCTCGCACGGAAAGATTCAGGTGTTCATTTTTCCCATGTGCCTCTCGAGAGTGAAACGTGCGAAAAATGTAGTCCGAATGTGTTCCTATGAATTCTCTGCCATGCAGAGATGTAGATCGTCTGTTACTGACGTTAGAGTATGTTCGAATTTCACTTTCACTCTTACCACTTTCGTTCCAAATGATCAAATGGCTCTGAGCACTATGGGACTCAACTGCTGTGGTCATCAGTCCCCTAGAACTTAGAACTACTTATAACTAACTAACCTAAGGACATCATACACATCCATGCCCGAGGCAGGATACGAACCTGCGACCGCAGCAGTCGCACGGTTCCGGACTGCGTTCAAATGATCGGTTTACTGATCTGTATCCTGAATCCGTTTAAAATCTTGTCCGCAATTTCTTAAGATTATATTTTGCTCGCTAGGTGAATGTAAGGAAGAGGTCAAGGTACTGTATATGACATCAACGTAGGGGCTGTTGTTAACTACCTTCTCCGTGGGCTGAATTTCGCAAGATGACACTTGTGGAATCTATGTTTACATCCAGTCTCCAGAAGAGTTATAACACTCGAGTGTAAAGCGTTTCCCATAAACGTACAACATTTTGTAGGAGGAAAAAGACACCTGCAATTTCTTAAACATTATTCCCAGATCGTTTTTGGGACTTATATTTCCAATTTCATTTCAAACAGGCTTCATTTATCTTCCTGAATTTCGACGTGATGGATGCTGTAATACTGGCCCGCAGTTGTATAATCCACTTTCAACGGGAAGAAAGGCCACACAAAAGTTAACATTTTTCTTTGAATTTTAGTAACGAATAAATTATAGCTGTTGTGTAGATTTTCTTACCCCACAAATTGGATTAGGTAGTGGTTCTCATGCATGTGGTATAAGACAAAAACCACCTTAGTCGTATTTTTATTTAAGTCGTATTAACGAGCTTGACACAAAATATGTAAATATGCAGTACACTGGGGTGCATATTATAACTCTTATGCTTATTCTAGGCTTGCATCATCTAAAAGGAAATCAGTTAGAAACTTATTTATATTAATCACATTTCGGCACTGAGAATTTACTTAAGTCAGATTTTATGTAACAATCGCGTTATTTAATTTTGTTATAATTTTTCATTGACATTTCCTGAGTGTAGAGGTTTTTCTCCAACATAACCGTAGCTCATAAATTGTAATGTATTAGCACTGAAGTATTGAACACTATGTCTTGAAGATGTTCCTTCATGTATTTCGATTTTGTGTATCAACTTCTTCTGCATCAAGACTTTTTATTATAAACTGTAAATTTTGGATTCAGTATAAGGTTTGGTATTCTTGTTCCCTCCATTCTAGTTATACGTCCATACAACTGTAATTTCCTTCTGTGTAACACAGTATATATTGCTAGTAACATTTCTTTTCTCTTTAATGCTTAATTGTTCGTTACTTTTTCTTTTGTTTCAATTTTTTTCTGAAAGTCCGTCTCTGATAATTTCAGCTTTTCAGTAGATATCGGGGCCTCTGCTCATTGTAGCATGCTCTAATAGCGACTTAAGTACGACTTAAGTTCGATTCTTTTCGTGTTCTTCATCACATTCCCACTCCACGAAGCTGACAATCCCAATGAACATCCGGCCGTTACAAATTCTTTTATTATTTCCAACCTCTGAAGACAAAATTTCTCTAAAATAAATCGCAGCTAGCAAAAATTGTTGATATTTTGATTTTCTTCCTATCTATGGGCAGTCCATCCCTAGGTCATTGATAAAGTATTCTAGTTTTGATTACTAATCCTCATACCCAAATGTTTTTGTATTATGTTGCTAACGAATTACGTATGTAATGAGCATCCTCCCCGTCTTCTGTTAGTTATTCGAAATATATTCGAAGGAATGCCTTCTACTGAGAAATTTGTCACTGGAGTAGAAGGAGTCTATCATCAAGGAATCCCGTGGGTTCCCTTAAAGAATATTTTATTGGTAGTTCAACTTTCTATGGCTGCTAACTGGTTACTGATGCGTGCCTGATAGGTGGCTGCATTTTTTGATGAATGTAAGTGATTTAAATACACTGACAGAAAAAAATCGCAGCTCCAAAAAGTAGTTAATGCAGAGTAAAGAAATTTCTGCAATACACTTGTCTAGGTAACATATTTAAGTGATTAACATTTCATGATCACAGGTTAATGTAAGCGAGAGATTAGCCGTTGCAAATGTGAAATACTGGTGCATTAATGACCTGTGTAACAGCCAGAATGCGAATGCAAGCATGCAAAGGTGTAAGCGTTTCACGCCGTTTCACTTTGGTCGGTCAATACAGTGACTGTTAATGGTGGTTGTGCGCGACACTGAGTTCTCGTGGGATGATATCTGGTGAAGGAACAGGCCATGGCAAGACGTAGGCACTCTGTACAGCACGTTAGGTTACAAGAGCAGTGTGTGAGTGAGCGTTATCCTGTTGGAAAACGCCCCATGTAATGCTGTTCTTGAATGGCAACACAATAAGTCGAATCACAAGACTGACGAACAAATCTGTGGTCAGGTTAAGTGAAATGACCACAATGTGCTCCTGTTGTCATGCTCCAGGCGTAGGTCGAGAATGTGTATCAAGCAGAGGGGTGGCGTGCAGGCCTTCTAAATCATGGGCACACTGCCACAGAGAAAGAACCAGTTTTCATCAGAAAATACAACAGCCTTCCATCCTGTCTTCCAGTGAGCTCTAGCTTGATACCACTGAAGTCATAAAGGGCCGTGTTTTGGGCTCAGTGGAATGCACGCTACAGGGGCCTCTGGCTCGGAGCTGAACTAACCGATTGTTAACAGTTGGTTGTGACACTGTGGTGCCAGCCACTGTTCGGTTCGCTGCTACAGACGCAGTACGATGTGCCACTGCCACACACCGAACACGATGGTCTTCCCTCTCAGTATTGCCACGTGGCAATCCGGAGCCCAGTCATCTCGTAGCAGTACGTGCTCGTGGCCACCGCTCCCAGCCATCCTGTACAGTGACAACATTCCTACCGAGTCTTGCAGCAATATCGTAGAACCATCCAGCATCTCGTAGCTCTACTACTCGACCTCGTTTAAACTTAAAGGCATTCTTACGAAACATCAGTGTCAAAGGTAATTAACGCTCACGGCGGTTACAACGTATATTTAAAGCAAGCCTGATCTGCATTCTCATAGTGGCGCGACTAGCGCTGATGTCAAATTCGTATCCAGCTGATCTGAAATTTGTATCCAGCTCATCTGAAATTTGTATCCAGCTGATATGAAATTTGTAAAAATGCTGATATCAACTTTCGTTTATGCAGCACAACTCTTTCTTGGTACCGCGATTTTTTTCCGTCAGCATTTCTATGGAGATATTTCTTATTTCCAGCACTGATTCCGTGAACTGAGCTGTCCATTAGAAAATGGGATATATTATTATTTACAAATTCGAAGAAGAAATAAATATATTGAAAGCAGTACTTAATATCCCCGGTTCCTTGAAGAGGTCTCAGCGAGAGGTTCTTGAGTGCACATCACAAAAATTTCGTATCATCAGCATAGACTATTCCGCACTTGCAGCTGATCTCGTAGATTGCAGGCCCACCCTAGAAATTGAGAACATATTTCATGGAGTTTGATTTCGTTGCTGGGTGGGCCTGACGACCTCTCTGGCGGAAATTATGATTATTTATTAGATGATCTGCGACGTCGTTTAGGTACGACTGGCGGACGATATCCCGTTCTTCCAATTTCTCGTCTCTGTCAGCCTTCTCTTGGAGACCAAGTAACACAGGCCTGAAGTTGAACGAGAGCATGTGCCGCTCAGGAATGTGGTAACGGACGCAGATAGGCCCAGTGGTGTATTTATACTTCTGACATTACTCGCTTGATAGTATACATTAAGGGCGATATGGGCGTCGCATGTAGTTTGGGAGCGTCTATGATGCTGTCATTAAGTTAAAGAGTTACAAATGGTACATCTTACGAAGTTATCTACTTCACCTGGTAAAACGGACGTAAAGGCCCTCCGTAACGTCCAACGGACATCCTTAGTGCGTTAACTTCGCAGTACGAATAAAAGGTGAGCAGCACGTAGTAATAATATTAATGGGAGTCCTACAAACAAGAAAGTGATAGATATGGTAACGAAACTCGTATTTCAGTAATTTTTGTTTTATTGTTGTTGTTGGTGTTGTGGGATCCAACTCGATGAATGGCTTGACGCAGCTGCCCACGCTAGTTCATAGTGTCCAGATCTGTTCATCTCTGCGTAAGTACAGCGTACATGCATCTGAAACTGCTTCTTATGTCCGAACCTCCATCTGCTGTACAATTTTCGCCCTTCACTCATGCTGAATGGAATGAACGGTCTGGTGAGTACAGAATATGAAATGAGAATACACCAAAGAAAAGCGAAAATAATGAGAAGTTACACAAATGAGAACAGCGAGAAACTTAACATTAGAATTGAGGATCACGGCGAAGACGAAGTTGAGGAGTTCAGCTATCTAGGTAGCAAAATAACCCATGACAGACGGGCAAGGAGGACGTAAGAAGCAGACTAGCACTTTGCAAAAGGGCATTCCTGGCCAAGAGCAGTCTACTAATATCAAAACTGCCATCGTGTGCAGAGGTAGTATCCATACAAACTGGTATTTTTTTGGTGGCTATTGGCTTCGTGTCTACCGTTGTTATAATCCGTTCACTATCTGCTCGTATTAGCTTATCTACTTTGAAACGCACCCTTGGAAATATTTATTGAATTACTGCGCTGGTAAACCCCTTACGTTACTTGATTTTCAAACAGCTGAGCGAAACTGAATGTACTCGGACATTCCTCTCTTTACTTATTCTGATCATCACTCAACTGACACACAATATTTTTAGCGCAACGCAATCTCACTTTCAAAAATCCCTACAAAGGAATGACCCTGACTAACAATAAACTATACCTTTCATGAATCACTTACCTCACAAAAATCTTCATTACTAGAACTACACAGCGAGCGCCACTACTTCCAGCTAAATAAAATATTCAAACTACTGAAGGCACTAACTACTGATAGGCATAGTTAGGAAATGAAAGATTTTGGTAAAGAACAAACAATGTAGTTACCTTAATAGCGTTCAAAAGTCATTTTTTATATATCAGTTCATGACATCCAGTCTTACAAATTTACTATCTCTAATGGACACACGTCCAGATCATCCGCTCTGAAAACTCCGCCATCTCTCTCCCCACATCCACCACTGCTGGCGGCTCACCTCCAACTGCGCAACGCTACGCGCTGTTCACATCCAATTGCCCAGCACTACAATAGCAGATTCCAACAATGCAAACCAGCTACAGACTGCACACAGCACAGCCAATGATTTTCATATAGAGCGCTACATGGCGTTACCAATATAAAAACCTAAACAGCCTACTTACAACTTTCCTGTTTTCATTCATTATTAGATTTATTACTGCATTACTCTAATTGATTTTGTATTTAGAACTCTGTACCGACCTGATAATAAGCATTGTTCTCGCTTTCAATGCACTTCAATAATTTCCACAACACCTAAATTCAAGCTATCCGTTTCCCCTTTTAAATTCTCTAACCTTCTTAACAGAATAAGGTTTCTAACATTGTACGCTCCTAACCGTTGAACAACAATTCCGATGTTTCTGATGACGAAGTTTGCACCCGGAGATCCGGATGGGGTATTGTTTAACCCTTAGGTACTTTACCCGAGAGGATGCCATCATCATTAAGCCATATAGTAGGGCAAGTTGCGCAGGGGAAAAGTAAATGTTGTAAGTTCCATTCGTTTCAGCCGTTGACACTACGAACACAGCGCTGCCATATTGTCTAAAAGTTAGCCGAACGATGCAGACTGTCGCTTTTAAACAACTCAATAGCTTGGTGCCCCTCTTCAGGTAACACAGGTTAGTTAGTCTGTCTCCTCCATTCTAGTTGCATCTAGATATGGCTGGTTTTTTGAGAAACACACAAGCCTTTCCATCTTGTCTGGATCCATGACTCATGGGAGTCAGGTTGGTTAACATTGTGTCAAATAATCTGTTCATAATACTTCTGTCCAATATGAGCAATGACGTACTAACACGGAGGAGGAATAAATTCTGGAGATGAAGTTTGCCGGTTGGGGGAAAAGTGAGAAATAGTAGAGGTAAGTGGGCAAATGAGACTAACGAAAGCTTTGATAGCGGTTACAATTTATACGTATACTGGCTTGCTGTTAGACGGAAGGAAGATAGCATGCTTATGTCTAGGGGAAACTGCACCAATGATAACAGGAAAAGTATTAATCTCCTATTGAATGAGGCGTGGATTTGGACCAGAAACGTGTAACTGAGTTTAGCTGACAGCTGAAGTGGATCAGGCGGTGAGAAAAGCTATACTGACGTGGACTGGTACAGTCAGTATACTGGACGTATACTAGAGTATACTAGAGTAATAAAATGATGAATGGCATTTGATAAGCTAGGAGAGCAATGCAGAATACCAGCGAATACGAATCTGTTGAAAAAAGAACGTTTTGTAAGGACGTTGCCTGTCCGTTCACATCCCTCGCAAAGTGAGCATAGAGGGTACTGACGTTTCATTGTATAGACATGAGGTCGTTTCTGATAAACAATGTGTACATGGAAGCGACCACGACTGTTGGACATAGCCATCAGCGCCAGTATTCCCCATGTTGAGACCTCACTTCTGTAGCCCTGAATGGCCTCCTTGTTCCTATTTAGAGCACCAACAGGGTCGAGAATAGTGATGTCTACATCTACATCATACTCTGCAAGTCACCTAATGGTGTGTGTCGGAGGGTACTTTCGGAACCACTATCTGATCCCTGCAAACCTATTCCACTCGCGAATAGTGCGTGGGAAGGATGATCGTAGGTAAGCTTCTGTATTGGATTTAAATTCTCGTATTTTCTCCTCGTGGTCAATACGCGAGATGTATGTGGGGAGAAGTAATATGTTGACTCCTCCTGAAAAGTGCTGTCCCGAAATTTCAATAGTAAATCTCTCCGTGATGGATAATGTCTCTCTTTTAAAGTCTTCCAGTACAGTTTGTTTAGCATATCCGTAACGCTCTCTCGCGAGCTAAACGATTCCGTGAGGAAAAGCGCAGCGCTTCGTTGGATCTTCTCTATCTCCTCTGTCAGTGCTACCTGGTCCGCGGAGAGGCCACTCGGTGTGAGACTCCATGTCACGGACTGCGCGGCCCCACCCGCCGGAGGTTCGAGCCCTTCCTCGGGCGTGTGTGTGCGTATATTGTTAGCATAAGTTAGTTTAAGTAGTGTCTAAGTCTAGGAATCGATGACCTTGGCAGTTTGGCCCCTTAGGTATTCACACACATTTGAACATTTTTTAGTCCTAGCTGATAGGGATAGCAGATAAATCAACAATAACCAAAAATCGGGCAAACAAGCGCCTTATAAGCCACTTCTTTGGTGGATGAGATACATTTCCTCAAGATTCTTCCGATGATTCTGCGTCTTGTGTCTGCTTTTCCCACTATCTTTTTTTATGGTCATTCCACTTAACATCGCTGTGCATAGGTACGGCTAGACATGTTACTGCAGGCGCTATCTCCCGCTTTTTGTCATCAATAGTGTAGCTGTACGGTAGTTGATTTCCTTTCCTATGTAAGCGCAATATATTAGATTTATTTACGGTCAGGTTCAACCGCCAGAGTCTGCACCATTCATCAATTCTCTGCAGGTCGTTCTGCAAATTCTTACTGTCTTCTGGCGTTGCTAGTTTGGTATAAACAACTGCGTCATCTGCGAATAGTCTGGAAAGAGCATCCGACGCTTTCTACTAGTTCATTTATACATATTGTGAAGAGCAACGGTCGTACCACGCTTCCCTATGGTATTCCGGACATTACCTTTACCTCTATCGGTTTAGTTCCGTTAAGAGCGACGTGTTGAGTTCAATGTGGAAGAAAGTATTGAATGCAATCGTATGTCTGCTCTGATACTCCGTAAGCTCGTATTTTTTTTCATTAGACGGCAATGCGTGACGTGTCAGATGCATTATTGTAGGCAACTGAAGGAACACGGCATCAGCTTGAGCGCCGTTGTCCACTGCGCTGTGGATCTCATGGAAGAACAGAGCGAGTTGAATTTCGCAGGATATCTGTTTGCGGAATACGTGTTGATTCTCATAGAGGAGCTGTTCAAATGCTTCAAATGTCTCTGAGCACTATGGGAACTAAGTTCTGAGGTCATGAGTCCCCTAGAACTTAGAACTACTTAAACCTAAGGACATCACACACATCCATGCTCGAGGCAGGATTCGAGCCTGCGACCGTAGCGGTTCCAGACTGAAGCGACTAGAACCGCTCGGCCACACCGGCCTGCGAGGAGCTGTTCATTTTCCAAAAACGTCATACGGCTTTTCTTAAAAACTGGGATGATCTGCGTTTTTTTCCTGTCGTTAGGTACCTTTCGTTGCTCAAGCGATCTACGATAAATTACTGCTGGAAGGGGAGCAAGTTCTTTCTCATAATCTTTATAGCATCTTATAGGTATCTCATCTGGTCCTGAAGCCTTTCCACTATTAAGCGATTGTAGCTGCTTTTCAATTCCGCCATCTGTTATCTCAATGTCCGCCATTTCGCCGCTAGCACGACGACCGAAATGAGAGACAGTGTTACGATCTTCCGCGGTGAAATAAGTATTTCCGCCTTCTCTCTGTTATCGTCCGTTTCGGTGCCAGTGTGGTCGCTGAGAGAATGAATAGATGATTTTGACCTACTTACTGATTTTACATACGACCAAAATCTCTTAGGGCTTTTACTCAGGTCGGTTTCGAAATCACTGATCGCCTTTTTTCTTGCTCTCCTTACTCTCATTTTCGCTTCGTTCAGCTTTTTACTGAAAATATTAAATAATTCGGTAAACCTGTGAACCGAGACAGGAGTAGCCATTACTCATACCATGCACAAGTAAATAAAGAAAAATTTTTCGTCTTTGGAACTTAATGCACGAATTTATTACACATTATCTATGTTCCTCACCCTGAAATTCGTGATACCGCTCTACGCGTAACAGCAGATGTGTCATAGACTGGGAAATATCTCTAAACAACTGCACATACCAACAGTGTCGATCGTAGCTATTTGAATGGGAGGTAAAAACTAGAAAAATGTATCCGACTGCCTATATGATACAAAGTAAATAAAAAAGCAGACGTGAAGTTGGTTTTCCCAGTCCTGACACAAACTGCACAGTAAATTACGCTAACGATCCCGTTTAAATTCATCTCCATCACGTTACTGTAGTCTGAGCTCCTACAACCATTCAGCACGCAATAATCGACAGTATAATAATCCGTCCCTTTGTTGGAAACAGATTGTACTTCTGCCATCAGACTCGAACATTCTGGCGACCAGAAACTTAAAATAAGGGGTGGGGGAGACCTCAAAGCTGAGTCTCGCTTTGGCAAACAGCGTGTTTTGCTGGCAGCGGCGCTCGGTAGTGTTTTTGCTGTGCAGCGACGCAGTAGTTAGTTTGCTATACCGTACAGTGCTACGGCAGAACTTAATTCTCGGCTGAGCTGTAGAGGCTCCTCAGAAACCAAAATTTGGGGGTGAAAGAGGCTGGTGGACAGGTGCACTTGCTCTCCTGAATACAGCGAATCAGAGCTACACCTCGCCGGCCAGGTTGGCCGAGAGGTTCTAGGCGCTACAGTCTGGAACTGCGCGGCCGCTTCGGTCGCAAGTTCGAATCCTGCCTCGGGAATGGATGTGTATGATGTCCTTAGGTTGGTTAGGTTTAAGTAGTTCTGAGTTCTAGGGGAGTGATGACTTCAAAAGTTACGTCCCATAGTGCTAAGAACCATTTGAACTACACCTTTTGTTTTCCATACTCCACGCTGACGTCTATTCACAGTGCTTGTTGCAGGAAACTTTTACAGCATTGTTATCAGTACTATTTGGACCATACATCTTTGGGTTAGTTTCATCTCCCCATTGACCAGTTTCTATTGTGTGCAACCATTTCACTTTGGTGTACAACCGTCAGCATCCTCCATGGTCTTTGTGAGAATTCTAATCACAGCGTGTCCGCATAATTTTAAATGTCTACTACTCCTTCCAGTTTCAAGTAGCGGAAGTCCCACCACCATAGCCTTATCTCTTGGTAATGGAGTTCCACAGACCTCTTATGGTTCCTACTCTTTCTAGAACTTAATTCCACGCTTCTATCAACATACTTTAGCGGTCTACTATGTTATTACTTTTCAAATGCTTCTACATTCTTTATCTCCAGATTTCTCTAAGATCACATTCATTTCTGTACAAATATCCCATACTTTTACATTGATGGGCGCTTTTTTCAATTCATTTTTATTTTGCACTTACAGAGTTCCTTTCCCAAAAAAATCTTCCTTCGTTAACGATCCTTTAATGCTGATACTTTCCGTGGCTCAGCAAAAAATAATCTGGCATCCCAGGAAGGAATAAACTTTCATTTATTCTACTGGTATATCTCAACCGCTGTTGATGTTAAACAAGTTCTTATACTTTCTTCCAGTGATCTTCGTCATTTCAAACTTAACTGTTTCATGCTTACTCCATACACATGTGAAAGGTGCCACTTATACATTCACCGGTTTGCTTCTTCTTTCTATTGAAAGTACACTATGGAGCAATACTCATGTTTTACTAAGGAACTATTGCCGCAGATTTATTAAATATTCTAGTAGTGGTGTCAGATGCCGTCTTTACCGCTTAATAGTATTTACAGCCTGGGGGAGTCGTATCGCATGAAATGGCTGTGGTGTTGATTTATTATTTAATGAAGAAGAGTGTACAGAGCACGATACTGTTTAACTGTCATTATCGACTCTGACTGAAATGCTGGAGGATTGTTCCTACCAGCATCGTCTGCTGGAGAACATCATCATAACGACGATTTCACAATGTTCCTGTATTTCAGCACCCGCCCCCCACCCCCCCCGTCCCCTCCATCGCCGTATTTTATGTCTGTATCTGAAATAGTAATTCGTGCGAAAATGTTAATAACAGTTAAATAAAATCATGATATAAACTGTTAAACTGTTATGTTCATTAAAAGATGAATCCTTACTCGGTTTTCTTCCTTAACACCCATACATCTTACGATGAAATTTAAAGTTAGCAATGGGCTCATTTTACACTGTCTGACAGAAACGGTTAATAACAGTTAAATAAAATCATGATATAAACTAATAAACTGTTATGTTCATTAAAAGATGAAGCCTTACTCAGTTTTCTTCCTTAACATCCACACATCTTTCGATGAAGTTTAACATTAGCAGCGGGTTTATTTTACACTGTCTGACAGAAAAATGAAACACCCAGAAGTAGAGGAGAAAAAGATATGAAACTTTACTGGATGAAAGGGTACTTCTGTTGTTTAGGTGTTTATGGAGTCTACAAAGTACTGCATTAGTCACCTGATCAACACGACATCGCCTTCTGGCCTGATGCATGCACTGGTTCGATTGGAAAGCGTGTCTTAAAACCGTCGCTTCCCTTCTCAAGGAAATCTGTCTCACAACTGTCGTAACTCCCCCTTGATATGTTGAATACTTGAACAGGGGTGGACTTGAGTCCTGATTGCTCCCACACATTTTTCATCAGTAACCGACCTGGGGATCTTACTGGCCACGGTATCATAGTCATGCGCCGTTTGTGGACGAGTATTGTAATATTGAAAACTGGAACCACGATACTGTGCCACGAGAGGCAACACATGAGGACGCAGGATGGCCATGCCGTGCCTTCGTGCCGTCAGAATTCCCTCAGTCACTACCAACTGTGACCAGGTGCCATTCCCGATGACTCCCCGCACCAGGAGTAACACCGCTGAGCCTCTCGAAAGCATTGGGAAAATGTGCCCCTCCACGAGTCGCCGCCATGCTCGCCGACTATGGTCATACGGGGCAGTGCATCGCCGAACACAATGCGACGCCATGCATCAGCAGTCCGTGCTCCCCGGTCACGGCGTCACTCCAAACACCGCCGTTTGTCTTGCGGTGTTAACGACAGTCCACGCATTGGACGGTAACACCCTGCTGATAGTCCCCGACCAGTGATGGGTGGGATGAAACAGAAATTTGCAGGAAGGCCATTACTTGTTCAAAGAGGGCAGCCGGAGGTAATAAGGGGTCACCACGTTCTTGGTGGTCAATACGGCGACCCTTAGCTGTGACGTGATCGACCTGAACATTGACGACACTTGAGCCTGCCCCATATTCCACTCCAGTCCAACATCGGGCCACTGTCACATCAGAATGCCCCACAGATCTCGACGTTGCTTAATAAGGCCTCCAATGAGGCCTCCTTCAAACTATGTCGAGTACTCATGTCGCTGTCTCACTCGAGCTTGCGCAGTGCGCCATTTCCCTGCCCATCACAGTAGTAACGTAACCTCTGACACTGTTCGCACCCCTTGTTTTCCCTACCAGGCATGATAACAACACTACGTCACACTGGTCAGATGTAAGAGAGGGCTCTAAGGCCCTAAACTGGTCCCCTAAATATGCAATAAACAAACAAACATGAACAACACTAATGCACCGTGGGAACCGTTTTACCTGTCCCAGAAGTCTGCAACTCACATCGTTTACATACCCACCAATGGTGTGTATGTCTGCTAAGTTAAATTGAGGTACGGCCATGGCTTGTGGACAGGTCACTTTCTGGATCAAGCATTGTATTTTCTGCCCAATCAGAGGTAAAAATGGTTCAAATGGCTCCGAGCACAATGGGACTTAACATCTGAGGCCATCAGTCTCCTGGAACTTATAACTATACTACTGGCCATTAAAATTGCTACAACAAGACGAAGCGCAGATGATAAACGGGTATTCATTGGACAAATAAATTATATTAGACCTGACATGTGATTACATTTTCAAACAATTTGGGTGCATAGGTCCTGAGAAATCAGTACCCAGAACAACCACCTTGATACGCCTAGGCATTGAGTCAAACAGAGCTTGGATGGCGTGTACAGGTACAGCTGCCCATGCAGCTTCCACACGATACCTCAGTTCATCAAGTGACTGGCGTATTGTGATGAGCCAGTTGCTCGGCCACCATTAACCAGTCATTTTCAGTTGGTGAGATATCTGGAGAATGTGCTGGCCAGGGCAGTAGTCGAACATTTTATATTTCGAGAAAGGCCCCTATAGGACCTGCAATATGCGGTCCTGCGTTATCCTGCTGAAATGTATGGTTTCGCAGGGATCGAATGAAGGGTAGAGCCACGGGTCGTAACACATCTGAAATGTAACGTCCACTGTTCAAAGTGCCGTCAATGCGAACAAGATGAGATAAAGGCACCCCCTACCATCACGCTGGGTGATACGCCAGTATGGCGATGACGAATTCAAGCTTCCGATGAGCGTTCACCGCGATGTCACCACACACGGATGCGACCATCATGATGCTGTAAACAGAACCTGGATTCATCCGAAAAAATTACGTTTTGCCGTTCGTGCACCCAGGTTCGTCGTTGAGTACACCATCGCAGGCGCTCCTGTCTGTGATGCAGCGTCAAGGGTAACCGCAGCCATGGTCTCCGAGCTAATAGTCCATTATGCTGCCATCGTCGTCGAACTGTTCATGCAGATGGTTGCTGTCTTGCAAATGTCCTGATCTGTTGACTCAGGGATCGAGACGTGCTGCACAATCCGTTACAGTCATGTTGATAAGATGGCTGTCATCTCCACTGGTAGTGATATGAGGCAGGTTGGACTCCAGCACGGCGTTCCGTATTTACCTCCTGAACCCACCGATTCCATATTCTGCTGACAGTCAATGGATCTCGACCAACGCGAGCAGCAATGTCGTGATACGATACACTGCAATCACGATAGGCTACAATCCGTCCTTTAATAAAGTCGGAAACGTGATGGTGCGCATTTCTCCTCCTTACACGAGGCATCACAACAACGTTTCACCAGGCAACGTCGGTCAACTGCTGTTTGTGTATGAGAGCACGTTGTAAGTGTCGCCACCGGCGCCAACCTTGTATGAATGCTCTGAAAAGCTAATCATTTGCATATCACAGTATCTTCCTCCTGTCGGTTAAATTTCGCGTCTGTAGCACGTCATTTTCGTGGTGTAGCAATTTTAATGGCCAGTAGTGTACTTAAACCTAACGACAGCACACACATCCGTGCCCGAAGCAGGATTCAATCCTGCGGCCGAAGCGGTCGGGCAGCAACAGACTGAAGCGCCTAGAACCGCTCAGTCAAAGCGGCCGGCTGAAAATGAAGGCACTGATGATGGTGAAAACTCGTTGAAACGTTTACGATTGTTAAGGAAGAAATTTGTATTTGCTAGTGGCAGAATCGTACTATATATTTGAAAGTAGCACATACATAGAGCGATCTTCAAACACATGCTGGTAGCTGGTAGCTATCAGCTATGTCAGTCCTTTTTTTTTTTTTTTTTTTTTTTTTTTGCTGTCATTTCCGTGTAGTGTGATTAACCTGTAGTGCGAAACAGCGCTATTTTCATATAGCATGTAAAATGATCCCTGGTTCGATTCCCGGCGGGGTCAGGGATTTTCTCTGCCTCGTGATGGCTGGGTGTTGTGTGATGTTCTTAGGTTAGTTAGGTTTAAGTAGTTCTAAGTTCTAGGGGACTGATGACCATAGATGTTAAGTCCCATAGTTCTCAGATCCGTTTTTTTTAATGTAAAATGAAGCGTCACAAACTAATGAACATCCGTGGTCAACAACGTGAGACTAGTGTTGATAACAACTACCAACGAATGTCGCTAGCACACCTTAAACATGCACTGAAATTAAGATTTACAAGGGCGACGTACATTTTTATGAACTTGCCATCAGAAGTGATACGTTGCCTACCGGCACTGATGTTTACACTCAGTGTAACTAAGACAAACTGCAAATGCGATAATGTTGTTATCTCAACACGACACTAAAAGTTGAATTTTCAGGAAGGTTATCTGCACTTCTGTGTATTATAGTTGGTCCGACAAAAGTGATACAGGTACAAGGTAATATGTGATGGATTTCATGATCAGCGTTGCAAGCGTCAATTGATTTCCAGTATGCTATAACAAGTAAGGATAGAAAGGCGACACTTATTTCTGGAACAATGATTTTCTCTTATTATTTTCAGGAACAATACTACAGGAGGGATTGCCAAAGTCGTAGCTTACGTGAAGCATGAAATTGTTCTCGGTATGTGGAGGTATTTCGAGGAAGAATTGAACTCTTGTACCGGTCTGATAGTTGCTGGGTTCAGATACGGTACCTAACGCAAACATTCCTCATCCATATACAGATGGGATCAAAACAATTTACCTAACAACAAGAAGGCTAACTGTTCTGATATCGGGACTGTGCAGTCACGCGAAAGTACTGCGTTCGGCGACCAGAGTTGCATATTCAAGTAGCAGCGTTTGCGGATTTAAGGGGGTAGACCAGCGTAGAAATATTTTTGTGCCTAATTTTTTTATCAGCTTAATGTGGTGCTTAGAGAGTCTATTTTATTAAAGTTTAATCCATATAAAGTGCCTCATAAAAGTTAAACTGTGTTAAAACCGCATGGGAGACTGGTGCACCCGAGCGCTCGAATGCATCCGATGTAGTACTATAATAGTTACCGACGGAATAGGGGTCCTGTTAGTTTCGAATAGTATCGCAGAGGGCATTAGTATCAACTAAAATACTATTCTCAACAAGATTTCTCCTATTAACATGATAAGTTTGTGGTAAACAGCCTGAGAGCACGAGGCTGTGCCATATGTGCTTGACTTGTCATTTCGCTTTCTTTGTTACACGACGCAAATCGTGAATGCTTGAGAAAGACAAACAAGCGTATTCATGCGGATAGAAAAGGTTTGAAAAGTAATCCTAGTGATGCAAACAACACTTCGATTGGTGGCTGACCGACTCAACATGCCTGACATTAGCCGAAAGTTTACTTCGTTACATATTAAATGACTCACAAGGAACTTCTCAGCGTAATCAGTTGGCTCTTCCGAACCTTACAACCCACCGATATGCACCCACCCACTGACGTAAGTAAAATGCATTACAATCTACGACACGTCAAGCAGTTTTTTCTTGAAGTAAGTTATATTGATGGAAACGCAGGATTTACCGACGACGCAGCTGTTATTAAAAAGATGGACATCTCCAATAGTCCGGAATCCCATTGAACTCAAATACCTGAGTGTTCATTGGAAGGCAGCTTGAGACAACACAAGTTTAACGGTCCAAATTGATGAGGTGGCGTCCACGTGGTATAAAGTGGTAAACGATGTTATACCCACAAATGAAAGGTTGCATAGAATCGGCTTATGTGACAGTGATAAATGCGTCCGCTGTGATCTTTCGCCTCCTTACGCCATCGCTTCACTTGTGGCGGTCATCGCATTAACTGGACATGGGTGCAGCAGAGGCTGGGCCTGATTACCCGCAGCAGCCCAGCCGGCCACTGCACCGACATCCTGCTCTGGCCGGACACGAAACATTTTCCCCCTACCAAGAACAACACCATGATGTGGCTGTTAGGACAGTTTGTGACATATATCATCATCCACAATAGTGAAGATAATCTCATTAGCTTCGAGGATTACATGAAAACCGCACGTTGGAAGATGAAACGTTACCCAAATTTCAGGACGATGTTTGGTAACATGTTAGACATAATTTTTGAAAAACACGGCGTAGGGTAATTCTCGACGCCGGTAAGGACACAAATCACATGCACAACGATGTAGCGGGCAAAATACACAACGAATAAGAGGTTACATCTGTTCCCAGGACTGCTCCCTATTTCTCAACTGTGTTGTTAACTTCATTTGACGTTTTCCTTAATTTATGTTATTTGTGAATGTCCCTGTTATTCTTTTGTATGCTCCAAATGACTTTCTGTGAAGAGTTTGGACGGTTGTGAATCAATTGACAGAACTGCAATTCTAGTTAAGGCAGTCAATTGTACATATATTTTTTTATGATTCTCTTTCATATGTTTGCGTTTTGGTTCTATGTCTTTGCCTGGACTGAAGATGCTATTGTCAGTTTAAAATTTTTGTTATGTTTTGTAAGCTTAAAAATGGCACTATGTGGCACTTTATTGAAATGTGTTCTTCTGTCTACTGTAGGATACAATTCGTGTTAAAAGAGTTCCAGTACTTCAATTGTTTTCTTTTTGTGCTTATGTGCTTACAGGACTGTTAAATAAAGAAAAAAAATTGGTTAACGGAAGCCAGTTAACCCACTTAATATCGTCAAATCGGGAGTGTCCCGACATGGGCGTACAAAAGGCGAACTGTACGGTGCTGGTATTGAAGATTAAAGCTTTGTTCAGTTTCAGTGTTAAACAGCACAAGTTGAACATTTAAACGCTTGTTTCTTCAAAAGATGGCGTGAGCCAAAACTCATGAAATAGACACACAGTTACCTTATTCTTTTCTGTAGCTTATGGGTTGGCGTCTTGTCTACTGTAGTAAGTAGGATTTTTGCGATGTACGACATTTTTTTCGAAAAAATGATTTATTTCAGAGTGTCGCCGTTTTGTTGAAAACTATTTTCGTAAGTATATCTACGTGTTGCACTAGACAATACCGTCAGTTTGAAAGTAGTTTGTTCCGAGTTAAAAACTGTGGCGTTCAGAGCTCCCACCGACCGTCACCACACTCCGCGGAGGCGATGTCGTGTAGCGTCGTCAGAGTGCAAGCTTTCTACCTGAAAAGAAGTACATTATACAATCCTAAGGGTGTACAATGTAAGTCTGAAGTCAGTTGTGTCGTTAGTTATTTTAATGAAAAAAATCGTGAAAATCGCTTCCAAAATCGAGCGCCACCCTAGTCTTCACCCTTAAGGAATGACACGGCGACAGTGTAACCTGTGGCTCAGCGCACGGTGTGGGCGGCACTCGCTCGTAACCGGCCCCCGGGCTAGAAGCGCGCTGGCTGACGGGGCGCCGCGTCAGCGGACTCTGCACGACGGCCGGGCGCTGTCGTCGCCGCTGCCCCACGTGGCTCACCCCCCCCCCCCCCCCCCCGCATCCCTCCACCCAACCCATAACGGTGTCGGCCGTTGCATCACGCAGCTCTGAGTCCGCAGCGCGCAGCCGCTTACGCAAGTAGTACGGCGACCGAATCCTAAGTAGGTCACTGGCCGCACGTCTACCATTCATCGGCACGAAAACACGGATGTTGTAGACTCGTACTAACTGTGCCCGCCATGTGTTCCAATCGCACCTTTCCTTTCTACGCAGGTACACATATGCAAAGCAGACACATTAACATGTATAAAGTGAATGAAAGACAATGATTTTTTTTGTGAATGAAGTTTTTACCCGAGGCTGCGCCCGCATAAAAACATGGTTCAAATGGCTCTGAGCACTATGGGACTTAACTTCTGAGGTCGTCAGTCCGCTAGAACTTAGAACTACCTAAACCTAACTAACCTGAGGACATCACACACACATCCACGCCCGAGGCACAACCTGCGACCGTTGCGGTCGGGCGGTTCCAGACTGTAGCGCCTAGAACCGCTCGGCCACTCTGGCCGGCTGCGCCCGCATACGCTCATGTCACACACATTATATAACACGGTTCGCCACACGTATTTGGACAAATATTTCACCCCAATTTCGCCTGCTTTCTGAGGATATTCGTGCTTTTGAGAACAAGGACTGTCGCTATCAACTTAATGATTCTCCGCTGTTTTATACCTGCTACGATGGAAATAATCGTTTGGCCTCATTGGCCGGGAGGGCCCTTACGTGGCAGGCCCGGCCGCCTTGCCGCAGGTCATAGTGCAGTGGAAACCACATTGGGCGACCTCCGCGCCAGTTGGGGATGAAATGATGATGAAGACAACACCCAGTCCCTGAACCCAGAAAAATCCCCGACATAGCCGGGAATCGAACCCGGGCCCTTTAGCAAGGCAATCCGTCACGCTAACCATTCAGCTATCGGGGCAGACTGTATACTGGGTGACTGGGAAGTAAGGATGAATTTGAATTTGCGCCATTTTGTCATACGACGGCCGGCTGCAGTGGTTTCTTCATGTTTGTTATCAGCTATCCTTCTCATTTGTAGCCTGGTAGATGCTGTGTAGTGAGCATTGTTCTCTGATGTTTATTTTCGTCATGGAGTAGATGGCAACTGAGCAACATATCGAAGTGATAAAAAATTATTACAAAAGCAGTGAAAATGCCACGGTACCCGTTCGTGAATTGCGTGTGGCAATCATCAGTTCGGAAGTTGATCCGGAAGTTGGAAAACACGGGTTCTGTTCCAAACGTTAAGAAAACAGGACGACCGACTTACGCTGGAACGCAAGAAAACATTACTGTCGTGCGTGACAACGTGACCGCAAGCCCCAGGAAATTGGTTCGCCAACGAGCTCAACAGAATTGAATTTACCACCAAGTTCACCGCACGAAATTCTTTCAAATGATCTGAAAATGCATGCGTACAAGATTCAACTTACACAAGAGTTGAAGCCGGCAGATAATGAAGAGAGACATCTATCTGCACTGTGGGTCTTGTCTCGACAAGCGAATAAGGATAACTTCACAAAAAGAATAATTTTGTCAGGTTGAAGCGCACTTCCACATCAGTGGGTACGTCAGTAAGCAGAACTGCACAGTTTAGGATCGCGAAGATCGGCGAGTGACTGTGGAAGTATCGTGCAGCCACAACGCACGACTGTGTGGTACGGGTTCTGGGCAGGTGGAGTGATCGGTCCTACTTTTTTTCAAAATAGTGATGTAGTTGCCGTCATTGTGAATGGCGACAGTTACCGAAACATGCTTTATGATTGGTTTTTCCCTCTTACTGATGAAAATGACGATTTTTGGTTTCAAAAAGATGGTGTGACTTTGGGCGGCAACCAGGAATGGCCTGCCAGATCATGTGATTTAACGCCTCGGCACTTTTTTGTGAACCGCGCGGGGTAGCCTCGTGGTCTTGGGCGTCTTGCCACAATTAGCGCGGCTCTCCCCGTCGGAGGTACAGGTCCTCCCTCGGGCATGGGTATGTGTGTTGCCCTTAGCATACGTTCGTTTAAGTTAGATTAAGTAGCAGTTTCGTCCCACAGGAACTTACCACAAATTTCCAAAACTTTTCTTGTGGGGTTTGTGAAATGAAAAGTATACATGAAGAAACCACGAATGATACACCAATTGAAGGATGAAGATAAAAGGATTATTAACGGCATCCCAACAGACGTTTGTGAACGCGTCATCGGTAATTTCAGTGAAAGCATTGCTCGTTGCCGCGCGGCCTTGTGTGGTTATATGGAGGTTACAATTATGTAAGTGCGAGAACTTGCTTAATATATTAGTAATAAGTTCTACAGCACTTCAATTCTCGTCCCTACTTCCCGGACACCCTCTACTACGCGACTCTTAATGGTTCAAATGGCTCTGAGTACTATGGGACTTAACACCTGAGGTCTTCAGTCCCCTACACTTAGAACGACTTGAACCTAACTAACCTAAGGACATCACACACTTACATGCCCGATGCAGGATTCGAACCAGACATCGTCGCGGTCGCGTGGTTCCAGACTGAAGCGCCTAGAACCGCTCGGCCACACTGGCACGCTTCTGATTGTTAGTCTCACTCCTAGCAGTAACACTGGTACCTTACTCTCATAGTATTTTTATGATAAGTGATGTGCAATCTAAAAAAAACAAACACGCACGACGAACGAGCTATTCGAATTGGACACAAACTAAGATTCATTCAGGTGTGGGCAGAACATAAATGCCGCCCTCTCTCTCGCACTTACGAGTACTAGTACGCGCGCCGTGTCACGCCACCACGTTTCCTCCAGCCTCACCGCGGCATGAGGGCACTACCACGAACGATTACGCCGCTTCAATGATATGGAAGCATCCTCTCTGCGGAGCTCCAGCCGCGGGTGAACGTAAGTTCAGACCTTACACATAGAGCCCCATTTCACCTGTTTGCCGTTTCATAGCATTTACAGACTTTCAGAATTCGTTATCTGTGGAACACTCATTGTATTCAAAACTGGTTGAATTTAAAACCTTTGTAACTGTGTATATTTCAAGATTTACATCTACAGTTAGCAACTGACGCTGCAACTACAGAAAAATTGGGTATCACTTTTACTGTTTGATATTAGACGGAGAATAAATTAACAACTGAATTCTCCGTCCTCAGATCGCGTCTGTTTCTCCCTCCTGTATCCAGTAAAAGACCATAAAACTTACAAAGTAAATTACAACACCGCAAAATTGTAAAATTTGGCTGCCGATGGATGAGTGTGTGACGCTGCAGCACAATTACACAGCGCAGCTGGCAAGAAAACAGGAGATATGTCGATAACAGGGCATAACGTCAATCAAGTGGACAATAACTATGCATCGCAGTCAGTTGCGTGAACAATTTGCGCCGATGTCAGCATTTGAAAGAGGATGTGTAGCTGGGCTCAAACAAGTCGGTTGGAGTAGTAGGCAAATTGCTCGACACTGACTAGGAGGGATGCTACCTAGGGTGAACCATAGCCAAAAACAGCGTCGGAAAGGAAGCGGTGCGCAGCTGACCGCGGTGGCCACGCGGCTCTACGCGCTGCAGTTCGGAAGCGCGCGACTGCAACGGTCGCAGCTTCGAATCCATTTTGGAAGCGGTTCGCCTAGAAAGAGGACAGAAGTTGGAGTTCGATCAGTGGTCAAACAGTCACTCATGACTGCTATCGATCCGCGATGGACCTGGTGCTTCAGTGACCAAAGAGGACTGTTAATAGGCGGCTCACAGAAATAGAGCTGAGTTCACAGCGCCCCTTCCCCCTTGAACTATGTACACCGACAAGGTTTGCAGTTGTGTCGGGCACAGACAGCCTTAAAGCTCGTTGACTGGATTGGAATCTTCAGTAGAAAGTCTGGCTTCGAACTGAACCGCGATGACCAGCGAAGACGTGTCTGAAGACGCGCCAGACAGCGGTGCGACACCAACCTGAGTATAGCCCGCCATATCAGCTGACAACTTCGGGTGTCGTTTCATTTCATAGAGGAAACCCTGTGGATGCCTTCAGTGGCTCCCTTACAGCACGGAGGTACGCCTATGATATTCTACGTCCCGTCTTGTTACCCTTCATGGTAAGCCATCCTGGGCTTACGTTTCAGCAAGATAATGTCCGCCCCCTTCGGCGATAGTTCATACTGCTCGTCTTTGTGCTTGCAAAAGCCTACCTTGGCAACCAAGGTGGCTGAATCTCTCCCAACTGAGAACATTTGAGGCATTGTGGGCAGTGCCCTACGACAAACTTGAGATTTTTGACGACCTAACGTTCCAATTGGACAGAATGTGGCATGATATTCCTCAGGAGGACATCCAAAGACTCCGTCAATCGATGCCAAGTCAAATAACTCCTTGCATATGAGCCATAGGTGGACCACGCGTTGTTAACTTGCTCACTTTGTGAAGCTCTCCTTGAATAAATCAAAAAATGACTCTGAGCACTATGGGACTTGACTTCTGAGGTTATCAAACCCCTAGAACTTAGAAGTACTTAAACATAACTAACCTAAGGACATCACACACACATCCATGCCCGTGGCAAGATCTGAACCTGCGACCGTAGCGGTCGCGCGGTTCCAGACTGTGGCGCCTTGAAAATATCATCCAATTTTTCGAAAACTGAATTTGTTTGTCTGTATATGTACTTCACATGTACCGATTTTCGTCCCATTCGGATGTTTCCTTTATCGTGTGTCGCTTTTAGCCATTCGTGAGTTCTTCCCTTAGGTCACACCTCTTCACCCCAGACCCCCAGCAGTAGGGGTGCTACGGGTGCCTTTCTCTCACAATAAATTCTTCAAGACAACTGTACAAATTTTGCTAGAAATTCCTTAAGATGTAAGTGAGATACTCATAGAGCCCGACAACTCTTTGCAATACCCTTTGCCATCCGCTACTCTATGCATGAAACGGCATCGTAATTGATACAAACAAGCTCTGAGACACGGAAAACTACGGACTTGATACTAATACGAGTTGTTAGCGAATATTTTGTAAATCGGGTCTTTCAATCCCCACCACTACTCCTAGGGGTGGTTGGGGTATATTACCACAACAATGTTTTTAAACAAAAAATACACAAATAATGTCAAGAAGACGCAAAATTTAACTTAAATTGCTCCTTACATTTCCAAGTTAAGCTTCTCTGCCACTCTCTTTACGCCTCCACCGCTATGGCCAACGCGTCGTTCTTAATCCCGCAGAATCCTTTGTGGTTCGTGCGCACAACGACTCAACAAAGCTTCATGGCGATCGAATGAAAGATAAGTGCTCACAGAGCAAAAACGAACAAAGATTCAGTTTTGTATATGAGATTTCGTAGAAGACGTGCGGAGTGGCAGTGCCCTTTGAGGCGTCATATCACGCAGTGCGGGGCCCCTCCTGGCGGAGTATCGAGTCCTCCCTGGGTCATGGGTGTGTGTGTTGTTCTTAGCATAAGTTAGTTTAAGTATTGCGTAAGTCTAGGGACCGATGACTTAAGCAGTTTGGTGTCTTAGGAAATCACGCACATTTGAACATTTCGTCGAAAATTGGCTTTGTGACACCGTAACTGTGTGAAGATACAGGTTAATTCTTACAATAAAATAAATATAGCGGCCAGAAGTCACGAGGTCTCTCATGTTCGTTCGGTATGACTCATTAATGATGTGTTTCCCAGTGTCTAGCCAAATTGTTGTTTTCGTGTTATACGGAATGTTTCGATGACTGCCACAATCGTCTTCTTCCGATGCTACAAATTTTGGTTTTACGTGTACTCACTGCCTCGACCCCAGTCACGCTGTGAAATGGTCTACTTATTGTAGAAGTGATGGCCAGTGACAGTTCAATATGTTAAGTACCGGATCCCAAGTCTTGTTTGACTTCCGTCCCCGTTTATTAGTTTTTCCGGTGTCTTTATTTCGATACTTTGCATAATTATCCTTTTCCAAGAACTTAGAATTTTGATATTGATCTCGTGCTTTTTTCATTTCATGATAATAATGAAAGCAGTGCGTGGCGACAACTGATGCGCTTGGTTGTTTCGTCGGGTGTGTCGGTGATGTTGGTTGCACCTCTTCTCAGTTGTTTTAATCGTCTGCCCACGCAATGCAGACTAAATTCGCATGGTATGAGTGCGCCGTGCGTGGCTCGTGTTCGTGCCATTTCTTATTTTACATCTTGTTTTTACCGTACTGTCACCTCGTTAAGTTAATTTTCAATGAGTGGTGTCACTTAGTTGCTGCCTTGCCTGCCCGTTACCGGCAGCAGCAGCGTTTATCGATATAGGCCCTGCCGCATTATCTTTGCTGCACTGCTATTACTTCCATGCCGTCGTGTGTTATGAGTTAGTTTGGACCAGGCAGTGTTGGAGTTGGCACGCTGCACAAGTTTAGTCGGGGCGAGGCAGCAGTGAGGTACGGAACGCCATGACTCGCCCGACGGTTGCCAACACACATGATTGGAGTGGGGACGACTCTGGTTGGTCGTCGATCGGTCGTCTTGCCGGACGACATGTATTTGGCCGGTGATCACTTATGGGTTGCCTGTGTGTGCCGTTAGCATTGTCTAGCTCTCCGTGCATGTGTTCTTGAAACTGTGTGTAGTTGGTGTGATTTTGACTGACTAGTTATTTTAAATGTTGTCGGCGTACTGGCTCTGAGAGTCTGTCGGTTGGCGTGGAGCAGTGAGGAATTCTCGGCGGGGCGTAGTTTGGCCGGTCCCCGCCTGCGGTCTCTACACAGTGTCGGAGAGTGTGGCGCTGTTCCCATTGCTACGAGCTCCTTGGCTCACCGACCCTGGAACCGAAAGTTCAGTTTTGATTTAACCTACCAGTAAGTCAATACCGTTCACACTGTGTCATTTGGAGCTCGTTGTCGGCTGTTGGGATATTCCCGCGAGCAACAACATGGTTTTCGAGTTGGAAAATCCTAGCCTCCCTCCGGTGGTGTTACAGTGTATTTGGTCATTTGAATTGGTCAGCGGAATCTTCTGCCTTGTGGCCATTAACGTTCCGGTTACCTGCCCTGGGCGTTGGCGTAAATTTCAGGTTCCAGTGGTTCAAAAGACTCTGAGCACTATGGGACTCAACATCTGAGGTCATAAGTCCCCTAGATCTTAGAACTACTTAAACCTAACTAACCTAAGGACATCACTCACATCCATGCCCGAGGCAGGTTTCGAACCTGCGACCGTAGCGGTCGCGCGGTTCCAGACTGAAGCGCCTAGAAACGCTCGGCCACACATGCCGGCAAATTTCAGGCAGTGGACTTTCCTCATCGCGTTGTTGCTACCCAGCACGGTGTGTAGTTTGACAGCTCCGTGTATGATTGGCTGTGGGTGCCTATATCTTCTACGTTGTTCCATTGAACTCCCTGTTGTACCCTGGTCGGGTGAAGTGGAAGTGGTCTTGTCGATGGGTCCGCTGAGTGTCGGTCCGTTGGGTTGTCGTCGGATCGTGAATGGTTGGCCCGACTACCTGTCTCACCAAAGCGAGCGTTAGTGTTTTAATTACAGGCCAACCCTCCAATATCTGGGCGCCCTTGTATGTAATGCCCATTTTTTTAAAAAAATTGTTCTTGTTGTTGGTATTTGTATGGCCTCTAGCCGGTTATGTGTTTTAAATTAGAGTTGTTTTACTGTTAAGACCTTCAGCCTAGTTTAAATTACTCTTTCACGTAAAGACTTTAGTATTTTTTTAAATTAATGTTTTGGAGTTTTAAGCATTCGGCCTTCAGCCGACTTGAATTTAACTTGTTTACTTCAGAACAACTAAAGAACTATTTTAAGATAAGGCTTGCCTTTTAAACTTCTGATTTGGCTTGCGTTTTAAGTTATTGGCCTTCAGCCGTTTTTAAATTAAATTAAGTCCCAAAGATTAAAGCACTGTGTTTAAAAATTTTTAAGGCTTTTGTGAAGTTTGATCAAATAATAAAGCTTTATGTTCGAGTGTAACTGACAGCCCCTTATTTTGGCCCTTTTCCACAATTTATTCTATCTGTCCTGTCCCGCAGGTTAAGCAGGGCATTTCTATAAGGTACACACCCGCTAAGTCTTACATGGGGTAGTCTCTTTCTTTGTTTACGTTTGTCACAAGTAATGCTCATGCAATGTATAACTTGAGTTGTGGTTGTGGAGCGCCTGTGATAATGGGCCAAAACAATATGACCACCTGGTTAATAGTGTACTGGTCTACCACTGGAACAATGTAGCAGCATTGCACAAATTATATAAATCTTCAGAAGGACTCCGAGGGTGTAGGTCACCACCACGCTCCTACTCACCAGGTCAGGTAACTGACGTAAATTATTGGCCGCTGGTATGTGGTCTCAGAGCATTTGCCTGGTAGCGTCCCAGGTGTGTTCCATCAGAGCTGATGCGCGTTTGGTGACCAACATGTCAATGTGAGCGCACAGTGACGTTCCTCAAACCATTTTACCACGATTATGGCTAACACAGTCGTCCCGCTGAATGCCTTCACCGGTGGAGAGGACACCAGGTATGGGAGGATGCAGGTAGCTGGCATCAGTGCTATCGTCGTTTCAGCAGCCTCAGCCGCCATGGTGTCTTCGATGGGCCTCATCGAAGCTCATGCATACTGCTCCTCCGACCGATCTGCGTCAGAGGAGCGTTGGATGTTTCGATCAGTAGTTCGTCTGGATGACGGAGTATTCAGACTCGACCATCAACCTTGTGTAATAAGAGATGTGATCCATCTGCCTTGGCGATACGTGACGTTGATCCACCATCCAGTCTCGACGATTTCGCAGCCACTGCAATAGTAATTGACAGTGTCGGTAAATCAACATGGTGACACGGAGCCGTCTGCCGCAGAGCACAGTGGTCACAATGTGCGCTGCTGTACGCCGCTGCACTTACTTGCCATTGCGCCATCGTGGCTTTTTCTCGTTAGTAACGCCATATATTTCCACCTGTTCTGCTTTAGAGCGGTTAGACTCACTTTATGATGAGGCGGGGACTTCCAATGTCTTGTCACCTGCTCATCATTTCACCGTCCTTCAAACACTTTCAGAAGATGGTCACGGGAGTAGCCATTTCCGAATTGCTATCATAGGTGCAGAGACATAAAAATAAGCTCTTCGTCGCAATCGCTTATTCCAGTGAATTTCACCATTTACGGTTCATATCGTCGACACGATGATGTCACGTTCCTGTCTTCCTCACTTACGCATGGTGAGGCTTCTTATCTCGAGACAACGAAATATCTCAAAAACCTCGCATCGGATTAAAAAAACGGATAAAAACCTAATCAGTTTTTAAAAATACTTTCCTGCGATACCAATACTGATATTCTTACCCCACCTCCAGGGGTGGGGTGGAGGAAAATTTCGGAATCTTAAATAGAGTGTAGATTAGGATTCTATGGGAAAATAAGTAACTTTTGCTTGTAACCCCTTTGGCGTTGCAGAGAAATCCCAATTTCTTTATTCGAGAGTTGTTCCCGAAGGTAACCGTCATGATCCACTGTACATTAATCGACACAACGAGAGTTATAGGAGGGTAGAATATCCATATTGGTTACTCCATGTTGAATATCAGCGTCAGTGGAATGTGAATGATTAGTGTGGAATAACTGGCGACAAACTAATTTGTCCGTTCTTTATCGGTAGTACCTTAAATGAAGATAAATATCGGAAATTCTTGACGGGCGATCCTGCAGTTTTAATTGCTGACTTTCCCTGGGACTTGCGTCATACAGTGTGGTTTCAACATAATGGCTGTCCAAGGGCATTATTTTGAAGCTGTAAGTGAACTACACTTCTGGCCATTAAACTTGCTACACCACGAAGATGACGTGCTACAGATGCGAAATTTAACCGACAGGACGAAAATGTTATGATATACAAGTGATTAACTTTTCAGAGCATTCACACAAGTTGGGCGCCGGTGGCGACACCTACAACGTGCTGACATGAGGAAAGTTTCCAACCGATTTCTCATACACAAGCAGCAGTTGACCGGTTGACCGGCGTACCGTTGTTGTGATGCCTCGTGTAAGGAGGGGAAATGCGTACCATCAAGTTTCCGACTCTGAAAAAGGTCGGATTGTGGCCTATCGCGATTGCGGTTTATCGTATCGCAACATTGCTGCTCGCGTTGGACGAGGTCCAATGACTGTTAGCAGAATATGGAATCGGTGGGTTCAGGAGGGTAATACGGAAGGCTGTGCTGGATCCCAACGGCCTCGTATCGATAGCAGGCGAGATGACAGCCATCTTATCCGCATGGCTGTAACGCATCTTGTAGCCACTTCGCGATCCCTGAGTCAACAAATGGGGACGTTTGTAAGACAACAACCATTTGCACGAACAGTTCAACGACGTTGGCAGCAGAAAGGACTGTCAGCTCGGAGACCATGGCTGCGGTTACCCTTGACGCCGCATCACAGGTTGGAGGGCCTGCGATGCTGTACTCAATGACAAACCTAGGTGCACGAATGGCAAAACGTCATTTTTTCGGATGAATCCAGGTTCAGTTTACAGCATCATGATGGTCGCATCCGTGTTTGCCAACATCGTGGTGAACGCACATTGGAAGCTTGTATTCGTCGTCTCCATACTGGTGTATCACCCGACGTGATGGTATGGGGTGCCATTGGTTGTACTTCTCGGTCACCTCTTATTCGCATTGGCAGCACTTTGAACAGTGGATGTTGCATTTCAGATGTGTTACGACCCGCGGCTCTACCCTTCATTCGATCCTTGCGAAACCCTACATTTCAGCAGGATAATGCCAGACCGCATGTCGCAGGTCCTGTACGGACCTTTCTGGATACAGAAAATGTTCGTCTGCTGCCCTGGCCAGCACATTCTACAGATCTCTCACCAACTGAAAACGTCTGGTCAATGATGGCCTAGGAACTGGCTCGTCACAATATGTCAGTCACTACTCTTGATGAACTATGGTATCGTGTTGAAGCTGCATGGGCAGCTGTACCTGTACACGCCATCCACGCTCTGTTTGACTCAATGCCCAGGCGTAACAAGGCCGTTATTACGGCCAGAGGATGTTGTTCTGGATACTAATTTCTCAGGACCTATGCAATCAAATTGCCTGAAAATGCAATCACATGTCAGCTCTAGTAGAATATATTTGTCCAATGAATACCCGTTTATCATCTGCATTTCTTCTTGGTGCAGAAATTTTAATGGCCAGTATATAATGGCTTGTATAATCGTCGGTGGACGTGAAAAGGCATTAAAGTATTTTGGCCTGCAAGGTAGCCGTATCTTACTTCGTTTGACTATTCTTTGTCGGGTTGATTTATGAGTTAAGGTTATGATGAAGGTCTAACAATGCGCTATAACATGACTAGCGTATCAGCAGTGCATGTCAGCAGATTACATCTCATACACTTCTCAGTATTGTCGAATTATTCCATGTTGTTGTTGTTGTCTTCAGTCCTGAGACTGGTTTGATCCAGCTCTCCGTGCTACTCTATCCTGTGCAAGCTTCTTCATCTGCCAGTACCGACTGCAACCTACATCCTTCTGAATCTGCTTGTGTATTCATCTCTTGGTCGCCCTCTACGATTTTTACCCTCCACGCTGCCCTCCAATGCTACATTTGTGATCCCTCGATGCCTCAAAACATGTCCTACCAACCGATCCCTTCTTCTAGTCAAGATGTGCCACAAACTTCTCTTCTCCCCAATCCTATTCAATACCTCCTCATTAGTTACGTGATCTATCCACTTTATCTTCAGCATTCTTCTGTAGCACCACATTTCGAAAGCTTCTATTCTCTTCTTGTCCAAACTAGTTATCGTCCATGTTTCACTTCCATACATGGCTACACTCCAAACAAATACTTTCAGAAACGACTTCCTGATACATAAATCTATATTCGATGTTAACAAATTTCTCTTCTTCAGAAACGCTTTCCTTGCCATTGCCAGTCTACATTTTATATCCTCTCTACTTCGACCATCATTAGTTATTTTACTTCCTAAATAGCAAAACTCCTTTACTACTTTAAGTTTCTCATTTCCTAATCTTATTCCCTCAGCGTCACCTGATTTAACTTGACTACATTCCATTATCCTCGTTTCGGTTTTGTTGATGTTCATCTTATATCCTCCTTTCAAGACACTGTCCATTCCGTTCAACTGCTCTTCCAAGTCCTTTGCCGTCTCTGACAGAATTACAATGTCATCGGCGAACCTCAAAGTTTTTACTTTCTCCATGAATTTTAATACCTACTCCAAATTTTTCTTTTGTTTCCTTTACTGCTTACTCAATATACAGATTGAATAACATCGGGGAGAGGCTACAATCCTGTCTCACGCCCTTCCCAACCACTGCTTCCCTTTCATGTCCCTCGACTCTTACAACAGCCATCTGGTTTCTGTACAAATTGTAAATAGCCTTTCGCTCCCTGTATTTTACCTCTGCCACCTTTACAATTTGAAAGAGAGTATTCCAGTCAACATTGTCAAAAGCTTTCTCTAAGTCTACAAATGCTAGAAACGTAGGTTTGCCTTTTTTAAATCTTTCTTTTAAGAGAAGTCGTAAGGTCAGTTTGCCTCACGTGTTCGAACATTTCTACGCAATTCAAACTGATCCTCCCTGCGATCCGCATCTACCAGTTGAAACCTTCCCGTCTAATATTGGATGAACGTTTGCTTGCTGACTGAACGCTGCGTCTCTTAAAATCTTTTAACTACTGCTCTGTCAAGACTACCTGCTGATTATTACGACGAAACATAAAATGTGTTGTCGCCGTGGCCCTCAGTCGTTACCTGAAATTATTAAGACTGATTCTTACCTTTAATTATTTATACTGGATCGCCATCTGACTGCTACAGCAAACTGTGGAATGAATATACTTACTTCTCTTTAACATAATTATAAGCTGCTGGTGGAGTTTCATAATACTTTGTGACTGGAATTCTTTAAGTTGAAGTTAATTTAGATTTGATAAAAGCTGAAGCTCAGTTTAGACTTTTCTTTTAAGATAACAATAAATTCCGTAAAGCATTTACGTGAATGATTTTGGGATAGAAAATTCTTAATGCATTTAATCTGGTAGAAGTTAACTATATTCTGAGAACGATCTTGACAAACAATTACAAGGGGTATAGTTCTTTACAAAAATTCTTAAAAAGTAGCGTTGCGCTACATACCTAATTTTCCATCAAAATTACATAACTATATTCTGAGAACGATCTTGACAAACAATTACAAGGGGCATAGTTCTTTACAAAAATTCTTAAAAACTAGCATTGCGCTACATATAGCGAGTGGCTGGCGAGCACACCGCTTCTTTCAAAGTGTTAATTCATACCTCGCTTACAGCGACCTCCTCTCATGTCTCGCTAGCTACGACTGCCTCGTCTCACATCTTACTCGCAACTGCTCGCTTCCAACGCTCAATGCTACAAAAGTGCGGTCTCGCCGCCAACAATGGTTTTTGGTGCAGACAATCCATGCTACCATTACAGATGTATTACTGCGCGCTGTTTCCCGCTCTTTCTCAAAATGTATCTATGCGCGGTTTCCCGCTCTTTCTCAATAATACACAATGCAATTTAATTAACAAAACAATTTACATAAGAAACAGTTCAGATAATTACATGCTAAAACAGTTTAAATACGCCTATTACATAATTACATATGCCGCTACTCGGCTTTCTTAAAATTTTACTACGTTGTTGAGTCATATGGACTCAACATAAGTATAAAATTTGATTATAGAAAATAGTTTGAACAAAGTGTATACACTAATGCTGTCATACGAAATGATTTGTCTATCTCTAATAAAGAGAATATGTAAATAGAAAGGGTTTTAATAGGAATTGTACATCAAGTAAAATTTGGTTCCCTTAAATTTAACAACAAGAATAAGAGTAAATGTGAAAATCAATATACAGATCATATGAAGCAATTGAAAGTTTACATTATGAAACATTTAATTCAAATTGGCATCTCTTAGTACCACAATTAAGGAAGGTACAAAAGGAATTGGATAGCATGGTCAAAGCACTGGCAACTGTCTGTGAATGCACTCAAAAGTCTGTTCCTTTCCCTCACATAGCACAACACCAAGTTTCGCCATGTGGTTCCATCATCGCCTTGCTCCATAGTTTTAGTGTACCCAAACACTAAGTACGTCGTCGAATAGCCTGAGTTGCCGCAGCCACATCAGGATTAAGTTCCATCTCCATTGGTCCATTAAGGTTGGTGGTGTGCATCTTGGTATGCAAACACCTATTGTCGTACATCATACTGTGGTGTGTATCTAGGTATGCAGGCACCAATTGACATACATCGGGCTGTGGTGTGCATCTAGGTATGCAAACACCTCGTCGAGAACATCATTGGTTGAAGTCACGTGTTTCACAATTCACTGATTCTGTGCTCAATAACCATGGGGATGCACAGGAATTAAGGTACGGGTAAAATTGTTTTGGCAATGGGTTCACGGACATTGTTGGTACCATAATTTGACTACCAAATAATTTTCCCTATGACAAAATATGTTGTGTCGTAATTTGTAACAATATGTAGTTTTAATTTAAGAATTCTTCCAGAAAATTATTCCCATATATAAAAGACATAAAAGTTCCTACTTATTCAGTATTTGATAGTATACAGATTTGTTATAGACAAGTACATTATTACTTATTCTGTATTTACATATCTTAGTTTCTTACATCATTAATTATAAATTTTGTTGACAATGCATTTCTTGACTTACTGTCCTAAAATTTTATCTTCCATTCAGGGGTGTAGTTGTCAGTTATGAGTCGTCAAATGTCAGGTCATAATATACAATAAAATTACTGTCATAAAATTATTTAAAGTATTCTTTTGCAGCTGAAAATTAAGGTAAACATTATTCTGGTTAGACATTGTAATGTGTGGTCCCCATCCATAGTGTTGCAATGTGTCACATGCTAGCAAAATTATTTCTTAACATTATACATTTCTTATATACTAACATAACATACACATTCTTCTTCTGCATTTGTGTCAACTCTCTGCATAACCTGTTATAAACATTCAGCATTAATTCACGTCAGCGCACGGCATGACTTATTATAAAACATTCAGTATTAATTATCGTCAGTGCACGGCATGACTTCAATAAACATCTTCTGGTATTCTCGTCCGCTCCTGGCATGACCTATAAAACACTTTATCATAATATTAACTGCTGCAAAATCACGTCAGCTCCCGGCATGACCTATAAAATTTCTGTAATGACAATTAGCGTCAGCTATCTGCGTGACCTAAAGATTCACATCCTTATTCTAACTAAAACTACGTTTCATTTTGATGACGTGTGACAACAATGCTGCATTCTGGAATAAAGAGTACATGTTAATGTTACCACTAAAATAATTGATTAATGAACGATCTATATTATCAGTTTAGCTATTGCAAAAATCGACATTTTCTTAAGTAATTATGTCACGTTATAAAAAAAATTTCTTTCATTTATGAGCTCTCAGTGCACAAATTCATACGTCGTGTCGTTGTCTGCATGTTCTCTTTAAGTTAGGAAATGTTTCTCGTGTTTTTATTTGTCTTGGCTGGCGTAGCATCATTAAGTACTGCTGTGTTCTTTAAGGTACGGTGAAATATTAGCGGCCCGCTGCGTGTCGCGGCTTTGTTTGTTACTGAAGCGCGCTGAAACTACCATTGTTGCATACTTACGTGTCACGCCGTCCTTTCGTCAGCTGAAATGCAAAAATTTAAGTCAAGAAATGTTTCACGTTGGATACATGATGATTCCCTAATGATTTCTTCTTACGTAGCGTTTCCACATGCACTACATTAGCGTGTGGAATATTATGAATTCTGTAAGGGCCTGCATACAGAAGTTCGAATTTACGGCATCTGTGCTTACCTTTGTTGGAAAGAAAATGAGTGCGAATCAGTACTTTGTCGCCAATCTCGTACTTCTGTAGTCGACTTACCTGCTTCTGTTGTTTCTTCCGCCGATCTGCAGCTCTTTTAGTGTTTGCTAATGCTGTGTCTATTATTTCACAATGTCGAAGCCTACGCGTCTTAGGAAAAGTAATTAGTTCGGTAATTTTGTTCGGTGGGTCTTTATTTGTCAATATTACGGTTGGTGATAGCATCGTAGATTCATTGGGTATTGCATTTATCACTTCTTGAAACTGTAAAATATATTTATCCCATGTTGTATGTCTTTTATGACAATAAATTCTGCATAACTTCCCGATCTCTTTCATTATTCTTTCTGATGGGTTGGAAGAACTGTGATATCTTGATATGTAAATAGGTGTTATGTTCTTACTTTCTAACATTTTCTTCCATACGTCTGACCTAAACTGCGGACCGTTATCCGAAATAACCTTCTGTACACGTCCTACTACTGATAGAAAATCTCTTACAAACGCTCTTGATACTGTTCTTGCTGTTGCTTTCCTTAGTGGAGAAAATGTTACAAATTTGGATGTTAGTTCTACAGCTACAAAAATATAACTATAACCATTATTTGTTCTGGGGATTGGACCGAAAAGATCCACTGCTGCCATGTGTCTTAACTTAACCGGTATGATGGGATACAATGGTGGAATGTGTGACACTGTTGATGATTTAGCTTTTTGACATATCTTGCATGATGCTATTACTTTTCTTATGTGTTTTTCCATGTTATTAAAGTGGCAATTTTGTCGCAGAATCAGAAAGCATTTCCTCGCTCCGTAGTGTCCATAACTTAGATGTGTATACCATATCAGTTTATTTACGATCCCTTCCGGAATGCATAAAAGCCAATTATTACCGTCTCGGTATGATCGAATAAAGAGTATATTTTGATGTACAGTGTAATGAAGTCTGACTTTAGCGTTACTTCTGTCTTTCCAAAGCGTTACAATCTCTTTCAGTGTTTCATCTTTCTGCTGTTCTCTCTCTATATCCTGTAATGCTGCTGATATAAAGTTTTCGAAAGCTACTTGTTTAATATACATAATACTATGGTTGTTGTAGCGTTTATTGTGAATGGACCTCGACAATGCGTCGGCAACAGTATTCTGCGTGCCTGGAATGTGTATAATGGTAAAATCAAACTCTTGTAAGTATAATTTCCAGCGGCTTAATCTATCGTGCGTAAGTTTTGCTGACAATAAAAACTGGATTGCTCGGTGATCGGTATATATTGTTGTATGTCGGCCATATAGAAAATGACGGAATCGCTTAAAAGCGTAAATTACACATAGTGTCTCTAATTCTGTTACAGAATAATTGCGCTCTGCTGGAGAAAGTATCCTGCTTGCAAAAGCAATGTGTTTCACGACTGTCTTATCTTCTTCCTTTGTTTCTTGGAAAATATGTACTCCTAGTGCTGTGGCTGTGGTTGAACTATCTGTTGCAACGGAAAAGTTTTGTGTTGGGTCAGGGTGTGATAACAAAGGTGCTTTTAATAATGCTTCTTTCAAGTTCTCGAATTCAGCTTCAACGTCTTCATTCCATGACCAAAGTGTGTTTTTACTTGTAAGCTGGTATAGCAAGGGCGTGTCTAATGCTTTGTAGTGGATAAATTTTCTAAAATAATTGATAAGACCTAAAAAGCTCCGAAGTTCCTTTTTGTTTGTTGGCACGTCGATGTCTTTCAGTGCTTGCAATTTGTCAGGGTCTGGTGCGATACCTGTTTGTGAGATAATGTGCCCTAGAAATTTTATTGACGCTTTACCAAATTCAGATTTACGCAAGTTTATAGTTATACCATTCTGCTCGAATGTATTCAGTAATTGTTGAAGAGTATGATTGTGTTGTTCCCAGTTTTCTGCTGCAATTAAAATGTCATCGACATATGTAGTAATTTTGTTTTTCAGATCTTGTGGTAGAATAGTATTCATGCCTCGTATAAAGGCGGCAGACGAAATCGTTAGTCCAAACGGAAGTTTACAAAATTGATAGCATTCCCCAAAGCAAAGGAATGCCGTATATTTTCGGCAATTTGGGTGTAGTTGGATTTGCCAAAACCCTGATTTGAGGTCGAGTGTAGTATAAATGGAGGTGCCATGAAATTTTTGCAGTAACTCTTCTAACGTCTGTGGTCGGTCGGTTTCTGTAATGATTATTTTATTAACTTGACGTGAATCTAAAACTAAACGTAGTGATCCATCCTTCTTTTCAACAATGTGTAGTGGATTTATATATTGGCTGGCTGCTGGTTCTATTATTCCTTGATCGATCATTGCTCGTAATTCTTTCTTAACTGCTTCTGTGTGTATGTGTGGGATTGGATAATGCTTTGCTTTGAAAGTCTCGTGTGGTTTCACCTGAAATTCGTACATAAATCCTGTCATTGTTCCTGGAACATTGGCAAAAACTGCTTTGTGTTGTACCAGAATATTTTCAAGTTCTGTGCGTTCTGCGTCGCATTTTGCTACACTATTGTCTACCTTGCGTGTAATTGTCTCGAACATATTGTACTCCTGTTCCTCTACCAAGTCATTATTAAGTGTGTTCGTGTATAGTGCGATATAACAATCGTTATCTTGAGAATCAGTAATAATCTCGATCCTGTGCATATTTTGTTCTTCGGAGGATACTGTGTTTTGAAATCTTACGATCACTTCCCTGTTTTCCTTCTGTAGTGTGAGGTATGACGATTTGAAGTCAATCTTCGCATCGTACTGAACAAGAAAATTTATTCCTAATATCATGTCTGTTGTTAAATTCGGAACTATCCAACAATCACTGTGGAACGTTTCCCCTGCAAAAACAAATGTTAATTGTGTCTGTCTTTTAACTTCAATGCCTTTTCCTGCAAAAGCTCCCTTGACCTTCGTTCTGTTTAAAGGAAATACTGGGTAATCATTATTGCTATTGCATCTGTTAAATGTGTCTTCGTTAATTACGCACATAGGTGAACCTGAATCAATTATCGCTAAAATATTGTGCGACTGTAAATTTATCTCTATTATTGGGTGATATATTGTTTTCTGTAGGATTGGTTTTTCCTGTAACAATGTGTCTCTCACGTCGTCAAATGTAATGGCATTTTCGGTCGTTATGTTTTCTCTGTGTGATTTCATAGTATCGACATTAAGAGATTCATTGCAGGTTTTCTCTAGTCATAATTCTTCCGATATGTGATTTTCAGCTTGGCAGTTTGGTATGTGTTCTATCAACTGTACAGTTCTGCCGTTTTGATTATTAGCAGTGTCTGGTGGATGAAATCTGGTGTCTGGTACATTCATACGGTAACGCAGCTGTTGGGCCCTGTTGTAGTTTCCGTTAAAATTGTCATTGTGGAACGTCCTCGGCGGTCTGTGTTCGTTTTCTTTTCTCCTGTCGTTATAACTGTGACTGTACGGCAGCCCACCTGCACCCCCTAGAAACGTTTGTTTTTGTTCATTTTGCGGTCGACCCGCGTAATGGCCTTCCCCGGTCGCATTATCTGAGCGATGATTCATATGGAAATTTGACCTATTCGGTTGCGTGTTAAGTCTCGGATTCTGTTGCTGTCCTGAATATAAATTTACCGTGTCAGTATAATGTTTTTCATTACTCCTGTTTTCGTTGTCATTTTCGCTGCGAAAGCGTGTACTCTGATTGTTATTACCAAATCGTGTTTGTTCAAAAGTAGCTGAGTTTGTTTGTTTTCCGTTCTGTCGTGAAAAATTTTTGTTAACAAATGCGTAGTCTGCCTGGTGTGCTTCTAATAGTTGTAAGATGTCTCTAAAAGCGGATACATTGTCCTTTTGTTGCCCTGTCAGTAATGACACTTTCAAAGCTCTGGGCAGTTTTGAAATGCAAAGCTGTATTAATGCCGATTGACTGTATGGCTCGTTGAGGTACTGGTTCTGTTCCACCATGTACTCGAAAAATTGTGTGATTGTTGGAAAGGTAGAATTTTCAAAGTTTGGCAAACTAAGTAGCCGATCTTTGATGCTGTTTTGTGTAGTGTCAGACCAATATGCTGATAAAAATGCTTCCTCAAATGTTTCTACGGAAAAACATTGTCTAGCAATTGGTCGCATTCGTCGTGCTGGTTCTCCTTCAAGAAAACTGACAATAAATTCTAACTTATGTTGTACTGGCCATGATGGTGGAAGTGCTCCCCTGAACTGTTGGATAAAATCCAACGGATGTATTTGCGCCCTGTCGTTTTTAAATGTTTTAAACTTTCTAACTGAAAGAAAATGTTTGTGATCAAAACTGTCATGTCTGTGTGTGTAAGTGTTGTCGTATTGTCTTGAATATGGATTCGGGTGTCTTTCTTCCTGGGTAAAATCTCTTACTCTCTGAAGTCTACCAACATTATATGTATTATGGATCTGAGGCATTTCGTAACGGTGTGTGTTCTGTTGAAAATGATTATGTGCGGCGGTTTCTTGTGCGTCCGCTATCTCTTGCTGTAGAGAATTTATTTGCTGATGCAATGAATCATTACGCGATTTTAGATCTGTGATAGTTTGTTGTATATTTGTCAATGGCGTGTTATTACTATTAGAGTTCTGTTGCACTGGGACTGGTGCAGTGTCGTCTGATCTCTCGTCATTGTTAGTATGTAAAAGATCTATTCTTGTAGTGAGTTCATTGATCTTTTCTGTCAGTTCGTTTCGTAATTTACGGTTGCTTTTGGTGACTTTCTTAAAATCTGCCTTTAAATTTTCTGTGTCATGGTTAATTTCTATGTGTTCTATTTTGTCAGTTAGTGTCTGAACGTCCTCTGTTAATTTATCTTTAACATTCTGGATTTCAGTGTCTGTAGAAGTTTTCACATCGATTGTCTGTGTTTGGATTTCTGTAAGCCTGTCTTGTATTTGATTATTTGTTTCTTTGACCGTTTCGATTTCTTCCGAGATCGACTGTATGTGATTGTCTACATATGTTTTGCCCTGGGCAAACACTTTCTTTTTGTCGTCCTGACGCTGTTTAGTGATTGTTTGTAGTAATTCTTTTCGTTCTTTATCCTGCGATCGCACCAGTTTACGGTGACGTATCAAACAGTTTTCTGTGTGATTGTTAAAACGTTCATCAATCTGAGCGTTTTGTTTAGCAAAGTTTTCTGTCATTGTTTCCCGTATACTAACTGCAAATGTTGCTTGGTTATCGGATATTTCTTGAATTTTGTCGCGTAATTCTTGTGTTGATTGTGAACATTTTTCAGCGACTGTTTGAATTTCTACTTTGATTTCGTGTTTTAGATTTTGGTACATGTTGTCTAATTTCTGATCTGTGTGTGCGTGTTCTGCCTTAATTTCGTTTTTTAGATCTTGTGACCTTTTTTCTAATTCTTGTGACCCTCTGTTAAAGTTTTGATTCATGTCTTGTCTCATTTGTAGCAAAAATGCCATTATTGGATCCGTTTCGGATTGACTTCTGTGTGTATTTGTATTCGTTGTTAAAGGCTGTAGATCTGTGTTCATTTGAACATCCTCAGATGATTGTGACTGCGTCACGTTTTCCGTAATTTCGGAATTTTGGTCATGAGAACTGTTGGATCTGCTACGCAGGTTGTGTAGCTGTGTCTAAATCAGTGCTTAATTAAGTCTCTCTGTCTGACTGCATTGTAGTGGTTTCGTTACTGAAACTGTTATGTCTACTATGCGGAATTTGTGACTGTGTACCGTCTGTTGCATTTAATGCCAAATTATTTTGCACTACCGTTTCATTGTCTGTGGGCATTTCTGAAGTTACTTGTTCGTTAAACGCTTCCATATTGTTACAGTTATTAAATGTCTGTTCACCTAACGTTTCAGAATCAGGGTTTTCACACGTATTATTACTGCCTATTCCAGAAAAGAATCTCTCGTCAGTATTTTGTACAGTTTTATCAGTTTGAGAACGAGTAATTATTCTGCGGGACATTGTCTATAATCATCACACGCAACAAAAAGTTTTATCAGTTTGAGAACGAGTAATTATTCTGCGGGACATTGTCTATAATCATCACACGCAACAAAATATATCACTGTTCAAAGCGGATTCAACACTGAACAAACACTTTTCAACGCCGAATCAATAAAGCAAACAGAATTGCCGATGACCTGTGAATAAAAGTTATACACTTTAGTATATGCGTTGCGCCACTTAACAGTAACTTATTCACACTATTATCAAAGTCAGTATATTCATATCCACAGTAGATTCACTAAAATGTCGTACTGAATGGATATCGCCAAGTGAAACCTTCCCGTCTAATATTGGATGAACGTTTGCTTGCTGACTGAACGCTGGGTCTCTTAAAATCTTTTAACTGCTTCTCTGTCAAGACTACCTGCTGATTATTACGACGAAACATAAAATGTGTTGTCGCCGTGGCCCTCAGTCGTTACCTGAAATTATTAAGACTGATTCTTACCTTTAATTATTTATACTGGATCGCCATCTGACTGCTACAGCAAACTGTGGAATGAATATACTTACTTCTCTTTAACATAATTATAAGCTGCTGGTGGAGTTTCATAATACTTTGTGACTGGAATTCTTTAAGTTGAAGTTAATTTAGATTTGATAAAAGCTGAAGCTCAGTTTAGACTTTTCTTTTAAGATAACAATAAATTCCGTAAAGCATTTACGTGAATGATTTTGGGATAGAAAATTCTTAATGCATTTAATCTGGTAGAAGTTAACTATATTCTGAGAACGATCTTGACAAACAATTACAAGGGGTATAGTTCTTTACAAAAATTCTTAAAAAGTAGCGTTGCGCTACATACCTAATTTTCCATCAAAATTACATAACTATATTCTGAGAACGATCTTGACAAACAATTACAAGGGGCATAGTTCTTTACAAAAATTCTTAAAAACTAGCATTGCGCTACATATAGCGAGTGGCTGGCGAGCACACCGCTTCTTTCAAAGTGTTAATTCATACCTCGCTTACAGCGACCTCCTCTCATGTCTCGCTAGCTACGACTGCCTCGTCTCACATCTTACTCGCAACTGCTCGCTTCCAACGCTCAATGCTACAAAAGTGCGGTCTCGCCGCCAACAATGGTTTTTGGTGCAGACAATCCATGCTACCATTACAGATGTATTACTGCGCGCTGTTTCCCGCTCTTTCTCAAAATGTATCTATGCGCGGTTTCCCGCTCTTTCTCAATAATACACAATGCAATTTAATTAACAAAACAATTTAAATAAGAAACAGTTCAGATAATTACATGCTAAAACAGTTTAAATACGCCTATTACATAATTACACAGTTTTTTCAATTCGCCTGTAAAGAATTCGCGTTAGTATTTTGTAGCTGTGACTTATTAAACTGATAGTTCGGTAATTTTCACACCTGTCAGCACCTGCTTTCTTTGGGATTGGAATTATTATAGTCCTCTAGAAGTCTGAGGGTATTTCGCCTGTCTCATACATCTTGCTCACCAGCTGGTAGTTTTGTCATGACTGGCTCTCCCAAGGCCGTCAGTAGTTCTAATGTAATGTTGTCTACTCTGGGGGCCTTGTTTCGACTCATGTCTTTCAACGCTCTGTCAAACTCTTCACGCAGTATCGTATCTCCCATTTCGTCTTCATCTACATCCTCTTCCATTTCCATAATATTGTCCTCAAGTACATCGCCCTTGTATAAACCTTCTATATACTCCTTCCAAATTTCTGCCTTCCCTTCTTTGCTTAGAATTGGGTTGCCATCTGAGCTCTTGATATTCATACACGTGGTTCTCTTCTCTCCAAAGGTCTCTTTAATTTTGTGGTAGGCAGTATCTATCTTACCCCTACTGAGATAAGCTTCTACATCCTTTCATTTGTCCTCTAGCCATCCCTGCTTAGCCATTTGGCACTTCCTGTCGATCTCATTTTTGAGACGTTTGTATTCCTTTTTCCTGCTTCATTTACTGCATTTTTATATTTTCTCCTTTCATCAATTAAATTCAATATTTCTTCTGTTACCCAAGGATTTCTAGCAGCCCTCGTCTTTTTACCTATTTTATACTCTGCTGCCTTCACTACTTTATCTCTCAGAGCTATCCATTCTTCTTCTACTGTGTTTCTTTCCCCCATTGCTGTCAATTATTCCCTTATGCTCTCCTTGAATCTCTGTACAACCTCTGGTTCTTTCAGCTTATCCAGATAGCATGTCCTTAAATTCCCATCTTTTTGCAGTTTCTTCAGTTTTAATCTACAGCTTATAACCAATAGATTGTGGTCATAGTCCACATCTGCCCCTGGAAATGTCCTAAAATTTAAAACCTGATTCCTAAATCTCTGTCTTACGATTATATAATCTATCTGATACCTTTTAGTATCTCCAGGATTCTTCCATGTATACAACCTTCTTTTATGATTCTTGAACCAAGTGTTAGCTATGATTAAGTTATGCTCTGTGAAAAATTCTATCAGACGGCTTCCTCTTTCATTTCTTACCCCCAATCCATAATCACCTACTATGTTCCCTCCTCTCCTTTTTTCTACTGACGAATTCCAGTCATCCATGACTATTAAATTTTCGTCTCCCTTCACTACTTGAATAATTTCTTTTATCTCATCATACCTTTTATCAATTTCTTCATCATCTGCAGAGCTAGTTGGCATATAAACTTGTATTACTGTAGTAGCCATGGGATTTGTGTCTATCTTGGCAGCATTAATGCGTTCAGTATGCTGTTTGTAGTAGCTTACCCGCACTCCTATTTTTTTATTCATTATTAAACCTACTCCTGCATTACCCCTATTTTATTTTGTATTTATAACCCTGTATTCACCTGACGAAAAGTCTTGTTCCTCCTGCCACCTAACTTCACTAATTCCCACTATATCTAACTTTAACCTATCCATTTCCCTTTTTAAATTTTCTAACCTACCTGCCCGATTAAGGGATCTGACATTCTACGCTCCGATCCATAGAACGTCAGTTTTCTTTCTCCTGATAACGACGTCCTCCTGAGTAGTCCCCGCCCGGAGATCCGAATGGGGCACTATTTTACCTCTGGAATATTTTACCCAAGAGGACGCCATCATCATTTAATCATACACAAAAGCTGCATGTCCTCGGGAAAAATTACGGCTGTAGTTTCCCCTTGCTTTCAGCCGTTCGCAGTACCAGCACAGCAAGGCCGTTTTGGTTAATGTTGCAAGGCCAGATCAGTCAATCATCCAGACTGTTGCCCCTGCAACTACTGAAAAGCCTGCTGCCCCTCTTCAGGAACCACATGTTTGTCTGGCCTCTCAACAGATACCCCTCCGTTGTGGTTGCACCTATGGTACAGCCATCTGTATCGCTGAGGCATGCAAGCCTCCCCACCAAAGGCAAGGTTCATGGTTCATGGGGGGGAATTATTCTATACCTGATAAATGACTACATCTAAGTGACATTTTTGTGTACTTACGGTGAAATAATTCTAACAAATAAGCAGCTCGTTGGCGAGGGGTTCTAGTTACACCTCCAACGAGATGTATTTTTCTCCGTAGAACCTGAATCCACAGTTAAGTTTCGAAGTGACCCCCGCCCCATCCCTGTACACTTTCCTTACCGCGTCACGAGTCTGCAGCGCCACCAAGACGCGTTGAGTATTACGGCGGGTAGTATTCATAATATTTTATCTCAGCATTGCATGTGTATTTTGTAAACTATCGTCGCCAGTTTTGTAAAGGTCTCGTCGCTGCTGCTGTGGAGGCAGAGTTGTCACTGTTGTTACGGTAGGCCAAGCTTGTGAGATCGTGAAACGGCTTCTGGTGCGGTACAGCGCTCAGACAATTTCTCCCGGCCACTATTACAATACTATGCCCCAGTGCCAGGTGACAGAATAGGAGAACGGAGGTTCAACAACACTTCAACAAATGAATTGAAAGATTTACTTATCTTTGTAACTTGTAGAATAATGACTTGTCGAATAATGACGTCTACAACATAGTATGTAATATGAAGAAACAAGGCCCTCAATGGCGCTGATGGAACTCGCGCAAGTGGCGAGTCTCTGTGCCACTGACACCACCTCGCATCTTTGCGCCTGTAGTGCTTTTGCCTTGGCTGTGTCTTGTTCGGACGACACAGCAGTATATATTACGAACTCTTTGACAGACACACTCTTGGGCGCCACTTCGTGTGTGTAAATAGCCGTATTTCCGTGTAATCACCTATGTGGCAAAATACACACGTCAAAGTAGTTTCGCATGACCTCTGTTCCGAGCGTTCCGGAACTTGTACAGAAAATTGGAATAGATATCCACATCATTTCCGCCCTTTTATTGCTCATGAAAACTACATATTGCATGTTGTACCACCATATAGTGAACCTTCAGAGGTGGTGGTCCAGATTCGCGATTTGTCGTCCATGAAAACGAATGCCTCGCCAATACGCTGCCGATATGGTTGCACTATCGGTCGGATGATGGCATCACGTATCGTGCAGCCCTTATGGCGCCTTCCATGACCACCAGCGGGGAACGTCGGCTCCACATAATGCCACCCCAAAACAGCAGGGAACCGTCACTTTGCTCCACTCGCTGGACTGTGTGCCTAAGGCGTTCAGCCTGGCCGGGTTGCTCCAAATAAGTCTCCGAGGATTGTCTGGCTGAAGGCATATGCGACACTCATCGGTGAAGAGAAAGTGATGCCAAGCCCTAGAAGCCCATTCGGCCTGTTGTTGGGCCCATCTGTACCGCGCTGCATGGCGTTGTGGTTTCAAAGATGGACCTCGTCATGGACGTCATGATTGATGTTGCGCATTGTACAGCCTACTGCGCACGGTTTGTGTCGTAACACGACGTCCTGTGGCTGCACTAAAAGCATTATTCACCATGGTCGCGTTGTTATCAGGGTTCCTCCGAGCCATAATCCGTAGGCAGCAGTCATCCATTGTATTAGTATAGCCCTTGGGTGGATTGAGCGAGACATGTCATCGGCAGTTCCTGTCTCTCTGTATCTCCTCCTTGTGCGAACAACATCGCCTTGATTGCCTCCGAGACACCTGCACAATTCCCTTGTTGAGAGACCTTCCTTGCACAAAGTAACAATGCTGACGCGATCGGACAGCGGTGTTTACCGTCTAGACATGGTTGAACTACAGACAACACGAGCCGTGTACCTCCTTCCTGCTGGAATGACGAACTGATCGGCCGTCGGACCCCTTCCATCTAATAGGCGCTGCTTATGCATTGTTGTTTACACCTTCGGGCGTGTTTAGTGACATCTCTGAACAGTCAAAGGTACTGTGTCTGTGATACAGTATCCACAGTCAACATCTGTCATCAGGAGTTCACGGAACCGTGGTGATTTAAAACTTTTTTTGATGTGTGTATCGAGATCCGGATGTGGTGCTCTACGCTATCTTTTTCTTCAAAGATCAGGCACGTGTAAAATCTTGCTTATTATTAAGGCAACAGTACCATAAAATGACGCAGGGTTTTCAATGCCACCTCCACACGAAGTAACTTCCGTCACAACTAAAAGCAGCCGACATCCCTTTTACGTTTCAGGAGACTGTTCCGCTTGAATTAAATGGTAATTCTTGATATAAGTCAACGGTTTCTTCTAGAATATTCTTGAAAATTCTTGAACGACCAGCATGACATTTTGTTATTGTAAAACAAGACAGGAGCAACGATTTTCTCTGTATGAAAAGGGTGCCATGTGGTAAGCATCTAAAATTTCACGATTATCTTTAAAACGTCTGCTTTCACTACCTCGCGTGCTGTATATATTTTAACGTCATCTTCTGATGGAATCCTAATAACTAAAAAGAAAAAGAGAAGAGTGTTATAAAAACTTAATCTCTTTTACGTTTATTTATTTGCTGTATCTTGTAGTAATTATTGTCCGAAGTAATCGCAAAAATTGCTGGAACATAACAGAAACGGACGGGAAAGTAACAAGTAATCACGCTTAACTGTTATGTACACAGTGTTTACCGTTAGTTTCTGAGAGGCAGTTAGAGGACTTGAACTCACATGTGACGCCGGCTAACGACTTCATTAGGGACTCTCAAGTCTCGTTTGCTGCCACTGGTAGCGACGTAGCTGTTACCTTCAGCCGCGTCGTTGAGTTTAACGTGCATGAGATTTTAAGTTCCGCCCGTACGTAAACATTCCACCTCACTACCTCGCAGTCGTCTAGATGTACTTTTCTAATGTTACAGTAGAGCAGTGTGTGTATAGTTCGATGCAATGTTCCCCATGCTTGCAACTCTGAAGGAACATTACGTCGAACTCTTCAGAGACTGTAAAATACAAACACTTCCCCACGGTATTCCATGCAATCTGATGACATTCCTGTGCGGGAATCATACGAGTTGAATGCGATCACTAAGAGACGTAGCCACAAGGTGACGTATGGAAGTGTGAGCCGCTCCTGCAGACTCGCTCGGATGGCCGAGTCGTGGCCACGGTAGCTCATCTAATACATGCAACAAACCAAATATCAACAACAATAAAAAATAAGGTGATTAAGGCGACCAGCAGCCTAACGCGGGAAGTGGGGGTTCGAGATCCAGTGTGGCACAAATTTTCATATGTTAGTAAATCGTGTAGGTAATTTGCAAATGCATTAGATGATTTCTCAAGTTATCTTTGCGCTCATCTTTCTGCCTTTCCCGTCGAATATACTTTTATTCTGTGTTGTACGCAGTGTACATCAGACGTAATAGCGAGAAGTGACACAGATAAAAGTATATCATAACAGAAGCAGTAACCTTCCAGCAAGCGTCGGTCGGCAAATTTTAGGGCTGGGAGATAAATGCGAATGTGCAGTTGTGAGCCACCAATGACTTCAGTCTGTAGTTAGTGCTGCAAATTTAATTTAAATGTAAGCTTTTCGGTTAAGTACTCATCTAACTTGGCTCAAATTTTACCCCTTGCACAAAGTTGGAAAATATGCGAAGTGCATAATGGGGCTCTAGCACATTTTCTGCTGATGTATGATGTCACCTAACTCTTCACTCATGGATGGATCGAGAATGCCTCCAAGATCACCTGACCTCATCCCCTGGATGTTTCTACCTCTGGTTATCTCAAGTGAAATGTACAGCACTCCTGTTGATTAAGTTGAAGAACTGGAGGAGCAATTTCTATAGTCCTGTCTAGACTGACAAGGTGATCCCGGGGTGTCTGCAGGCATTCATCTAACCGAAGAGTCGAGTGCAGTATTGCAGTCAGATGCCAGAAAGACACGTGAAATACGTCCTTTAACAGGTAGGATTGCACACGTAACGTGTTTTTGTTCTATCAGCATTCACTTTCTTGTGAGGACAGTCAATGGGTGAAATTTGACCTCAGTTGAGGGATTAAACTTAAAGTTTAATTTTCAAATACGTTTGTACTTCATACTGATTTCAATGGAGACTCATGATCAAACATTCGCTCGTAATCAAACGTTCGCTTGTAATTAAACACATCTGGAGAATGGCTGGTTTACGGATGCGTGTTTGCTTGAACATTTTTTCTAAACATCGGTACGCATGTGACAACAAGCTCTAGCTAATACGATACAGAACGCCGTGCATAAAAATGGGACTTTTTCGGGGCTCATACCGCAGGTTCCGTTGGTGAGAGAAAGGTATAGTGAAATGTTCTGGATAGCCCTTGAGCTACGGACCATTTGTATACGCAGCAGAAGGATCGGTTTACTCTGAGTATCCTACATTGCAGGGGGTACTTTGAATGTTACACACTTCCTTAGACAAATGGAGAAGATCCGTTCGTTCTTTTTGCATGAAATGTGGTCTACTGTGGGCCGCTAGGTGCTTCTGCAGGCACCATTTATTTCAAGGTCGTTTCCTGGTTTTGGTACCTAAACCGAGTCCCGGATTCCAGAGCGGCTATTCAAGCAGATGACTCAAATTTTTACAATATATTTCTGAGATCCTGATCTCGATCAAGATTGATTTTTTTTATGACTTTATACATTTAGAATGACAGCGGTTCACAGTTATGCTACTTATAAAAGCAAAATAACGTGTAAAATCCGGCGTGGTTTTACAAGTGATGGAGCACCGAGACATATGCTGTAAAGTGTCGCTGTTATCATCAGAAGCGTTCTGGAAACCCTATTTTGTTGAAGTACTGCAGCTGTAAAATTATATAATATTCCGTTAATTCAGTTTCATATAAGTAAAATATCAAAATTTAACTTACCCATAAAGTTCTTTTCATATGTGTGACATATCCTGCAGTAGCAGGGAAAAGAAAGGAACCAGCGAAAAATGCTTCCATCGGAGAACAAAAGAGGCGAATATGTTCCTGTTTATTAAATGACTCTGACTTAGAAGTGATGTGCCAGCTACCTCGTACTATCTTGCTCGGCACCTTCAACAATTTACCCAAAATTTTGGTATGCGAACATGTTCGCGCTTTTTAATGCTGAGAGGGAATAACGCAATATCAGTGGGGAAGAGACGGGAAAGTAATAACTACTGGAAGATAATAGACAGTGGTCGAGATATAGACACAGCGAAGGGTACATGATTGTGTCAGACAAAGAGACGGACATAGTGCAGTGGAAAATAGTTGACGGGGACAGAACAGTGCTAGGAAAAGAGTGAAGAAAACAGCGCCAGTGGGAGAGGAATAAACATAAGGAAGAAGTGAAAGTGTGTGAGAGCCAGCGTTAATGATAGACATAGTCAACGACAGTGAGAACGGGGCAGAGAGAGATAGTGATAATAAGAAGAGACAGCAGCAGTGGGAAGTAATGAGTGAGATATTATCAGTAAGAAAGAGCAAGTGGGAGTCAGTGACATTGAGGAGACAGTGTTAGGAGGACACAACAAAGAGACTACGGCTGTGAGGCAGGGGATGTGACTATTAGAGAGACGCAAAGAGGTAATGACAATGAGTTGGACTGAATGAGTGAGTGAGAATGGGTGAGAGTGGATGGGTATGGGTGACTTTCCGCGATGGACTAATGGGTGTGAGCGACTTACGGTTAGGAGAGGTTGTCAGAGTGATAGGTGGATTTCTTGTTAAGAACTGCGCAAATATTTTCACATGCCAAAATTTTCAAAGGTGCTGGGGAAGATATAGTTAGGCCGCTGGTATCACAATTTTTAGAGTCCTTCAATAAACAAAAAACATGTGCAAATTTGCCTGTTTTGTGCGCCGATGGGTGCATTGTTCTTTTGGTGTTCACTTTATTTCGAACAGGAAGAATTCTAAAAACTGCCAACATTCCGACATAATAACGCAAACAACACAAATATAAAAGATAATGTAATGCTCTGTCAGAACACAGTTGCTAAATTAAAATAACTTGTCATAAGAGAAAGTAATACGAAGATACTACACTTGTCAGTTTAGAACAGAGGCACAGCTAAAATGGAAAAATATAATTATAATGAAAGAGAGTAGATTTATGAAATGAATACGTTGAAAAATTAGGGTCTCGTTAGTAAATTATAGGTAAGCTGCTGTAGAAAGACTCTATCTGGCAAATAATGATGACTTACAATACGACGAAACTTTTCACCTTATCACAGGATAAAGTGGTAGTATCGAAGTAGCTTGTAAATGAATTTATCTTGTGTCCGTTCGTCAGCTCTAGTTTATTTTTTATGGTCTCAATAAATTTTGCATATTTTATTACTACGGATTTTTGTCAGGATAACTCACATTCTCAAAAATATCTTACGTAATATCTGTATTTTTCTGACTGTTTTACTCAGTTCTGCTCGTCCTTCTTTTGTCTATCACTGGAACCAGATCTTTGAAAAGATATTTATCCGTTAACATATCATAAGAGCCTCTCTGTCTTTGGTTCTAATACTGCCGGCCCATTGACAGCTAAAGTTCTTTACTTACGCCCTTGTTCTCCTTTCATCTTGTGAATTCATATTCAGTTAAACCTATCGTACTGATTCAGATGTCGCATTCATTTCCCTCAACACTGCAGGCTAACACCGGAGTGATCCCCCGCTACATGTCAGAGCTGCTACCGTAATCCATTGTCCAACACTTCCATTCCCATAGATGGCTGATTCTGCTAACCCAGCATATTCACTCGGATATAGATTAAAAGGTAGCCTGTTTGATTTCTAGACACTAAAGTATCAGCAGTTGGCCAGGAATGCGAGAAGCAATGTCGTGAAATTCTTGACCAGTATGCGCCAAAATCCTCCATTACATCTCAGATCTCTTCACACTTAGTCACACAATGAGAGCATGAGAGACTTTTGATGGTGTTCATTGTTGGTGTCTATGAGGACTGGACCTGCGTTGACACCAGAGGCTAAGTCTCAGGAATACGTTTCTGCACAAATACGACACCTTAGTTAAGACGCACTGACTGACAGCAATCTGACATGCTGCATTTTTTTTTCAATCTGTATGTTGACTACTAGGATTTTCCATCTTGTTGCTTTATGCAAGCTGTAGTGCTCCACACAGCCCTCTCGGCCAGTACCCACGGCCACCACCGCGCAGCAGAGTTGTGCTACGCAGCTGAGGCCCATGCTGCACCACGTGGAGGTGGGGGCTGCATGGTGCTCATTTGTCTGATCTTTGGTATTACTCGGATCTTGTTTACTTATAGCAATTATTATTACATTTGAAAGAAAAATACATGAATTTTGAATTTGGAAATTATGAATTTAAGGCATTTTTTTAGAAAGAGAACGGAAAGAAGACAAGGAGGAGCAGAAAGAGATGCCCCTTCAGCAGTGCCAACTCGGAAGGGGACATGGTAAGGACCAGTTCCAGCGTCCCCGTGTTGTGCTACCACTTCAGTATACCGCACAAAAATCACTCCTGTAGAAAACTATTTGTTCAGTCCGTGAGGATCTCAACTATGTTAGTGTCGTTTTTAATCGTGCTGTGTGACTTAATGTCTGTTAGGTTACAAAACAACTACTAGTATAGGTTACTGAGGAAACAAATTTTGCGTCGTTTTGGAGTAATATCCTGCCAAGACGTACTGTGATTAAGTTATTTACAGATCTTTCATGGCTACAGTAGAAATAAGAAGCCACAACTAACTTAATTATTAACGTTGTAAAAACATATTTGTATAATAGAACTAGATTCTTTGAATAATGTACTCGTTAATCAGTATATCGTTAATCAGTATATTATAAAAGTAAGTGTGCAATGTGTGTCCCACTAAAACTCAGAAACGAGTCCCGTTACGATCAAACGAGTTATATGGTTAGTAGCCCTCATCCATGAAGAAGGTTCCCATTTTCACCTGAAGGACTTGCTTTTGAAGATATAAGGGCTAGGAAGTTTCGCTTTCTAGACGTTTCTAGAACATTCCAGAACATTCTAGTGTATTCTAGAATATTTTCGAACACTGGAGATCATTTCACACCATTCTATAATTTTCCAAAATCTTTCACAGTGACCCAGGTTGTTCTGGAATGTTCGGGAATTGTCTGCAATATTCGGGAAGATTCCAGAATGTTCGAGAGTATCCCGAAACATTCGAGGTCATTGTGAAGCATTTCAAAAAAGTCTCGAATGGTGTAGAATGTTCTGGAACATTGTTTACCTTAAAAGCCTTTTTGGTATATTCTGAAATTCGCCACTGGTGGAGCCATCCAATTAAAAGACCCGTCTTGCGTTCGAGTGCAAGTTTCTTACCAGTGACGAAGGGAGGAACGGAAGAAGCCGTGCAGTGAGTGAAAAAAAAAAACAGTGAAGTGTGAGTAGTTGAAGTGATACAAATTGAAAACAAATAGTGTGTAAAGTGTACTTAGTGTATTTGAAAAAAAAAATCTGGTTTGATTTATGTTTTAGCCAATTCGCAAACGTGAAAGAAGAGCAGATCTTTCCAGTTCTGAATCAAAATGATGAAAACAGAAAGAACAACGAAAAAACGAAACAGTCGCAGACAGAGAAGCACGTTTAAATTCCCAACAAACGACAATGGGTACCGTCAGAAGCGGAGAGACCGAAGAACATCGAAATGAACGGACTGAAGAAGAAAGGATTGAGACAATTTTATAACAGAACCCTGCGAACTCAAGCCAGCCATGAAAATACCACTCAACGAAAAGCGTGGACGAGGATAAATTAACAATACAGCCTGAGAAATGAAGCATTCCACAACGACTCGACGAAAGAATATACCAAACACACGTGATGTATCCAGAATGAGATTTTCACTCTGCAGCGGAGTGTGCGCTGATATGAAACTTCCTGGCAGATTAAAACTGTGTGCCCGACCGAGACTCGAACTCGGGACCTTTGCCTTTCGCGGGCAAGAGCACTTGCCCGCGAAAGGCAAAGGTCCCGAGTTCGAGTCTCGGTCGGGCACACAGTTTTAATCTGCCAGGAAGTTTCACACGTGATGTAACTGGAAAAATAGATAACATTTGCGAATTCTGCAGTGCGAAAAAAATCTGTTGAGAAACACCAGGATTCTGTTACGTGAATAGAAAGATTCTACTACCACCACTAGAAATAGCTCCACAAGAATTTTTACATTACATTACCTGGAAAACTCCAGAACCAAAACACATTCTTCAAAATACGAGGCATACAACGCCTGCTTCTAGGTGACTTCTTTGGGAGTCACTTCTATCAACACTAACAGAGACGACATGGATTAAGTTTTTTCTATCCAAGGACAAATCTATCACAACGTGGGATCGTTACTACAACCCCCAACGAAGCCTATAAATTTTTGCAAGCATTTTTAATCGGAACTGAAGAAACAAATTGATGAACGATGCACAAATATCGGTGGACTGAGACGAGAAGTAGTCCTAGACGTACAGAAAATCTTACACAAATACAATCAACCGATCCACATATTCAAAACGATACTAGGCCGAAAGATTTCTGATGATTATAAAGTTACAGTTCGAGCCGACAAAAGACCACCTGGAGAAGACGAGCGTCGATTAAATGCACTTTAGATAGACGAAGTCGCTATCGTAATTGGGGACAGTAAAAATACAAGTCATGACATAATTGTACAATGAAGAAGAGAAGGACTACAACGCATTGTAGAGACACGCCGTTTATATGATCCCCTCCAATATCTATTAATATTTCTGCACGGAGAGGAACGATATCATTTTATTGTGAGACAAATCCAACATGGAACAGGGTTAGAAACAAACAAGAAAAGTTAGTTCCAAGGAGTTCTATGCTTATCGCTTAATGATCAAAGACGATGAAACAAACAACCATATTCTCAACACTCGCCGATTATTCCAACAATTCCTGGAAGGTACGTAAACAAAATAAATGCGGAACCGATTCTTTGAAGAAGACTGTATGAGAAGAAACTATGCACGGAAGAGTACATCCAACTTCGAGACATAGTCATTAATGACGGAAACATTGACGGCTTGGGAACAATGGTAATATTACCATCATCATACATAGAAAGTCTGAGGCACACACACGAATATACTCAAGATGCCATGGACTACATAAGAAAATATGGACGGATTGACCCCTTCACATCATCCACAACTCGTCGTGGCCAGAAATGAAAGAACAACTAAGATGACGGGCAAGACCCCATGCATCGACACAACTTAATAATCCAACTTTTCATCAGAAAATATCACATCTTAGGTACCGTTAGATGCTGAATGTACGCAGTCGAGCGTCAAAAGCTGGGACTGTTCCACTCATACAATCTCACATGGCCGCACGACAGAATTCATCCCACAGATATCGACAATATCATCTTAGTTGAACTCCTCATTCCACAGGAAGATCCGGAACTGTACGCGTAGTAGTGAAAAACATAATTCACGGACAATGTGGGCCATTAATCCCCTATTCGGCATGTGTGATTGATGGAAAATGTACAAAAATATACCCTGAACCATACTTCAACAATACCCAAACCGGATTCGTTGGCTACTCCAAATACAGAAGACGATGACAAAAAAACTGTTGTTTCATAGCAAAAATACAAATACGGGGCAGCGACGAACTAGAAATAGACAATCAATTTGTAGTACCATATTCCACACTACTTTCCAAAATGTTCCAAGTACACATAACGTAGAATACTGCAATCCAATGAAATCCATCAGATATGTTGGTTGGTTGATTTAGGGGAAGGGAACCAGACAGAAAGATCATCGGTCCCGTCGGATTAGGGAAGGATGGGGAAGGAAGTTGGCTGTGTCCTTGCAAAAGAACCATCCCGACATTTGCCTGAAGCCATTTAGGAAAATCACGGAAAGCCTAAATCAGGATGGCAGGACGCGGGTTTGAACCGTCGTCCTCCCTAATGCGAGGCCAGTGTCCTAACTACTACACCACTTCGCTCGGTCCATCAAATATGACTGTAAATATGTGAACAAAGGAAGTGACATGACTGTATTTTGATTAGCCAAAGACAGATAACAACAAAACAGAAACGTGGAGATGCTCGTGTACGAAATGGAAAGATACATCAACAGTGACGAAGCAATGTGGCAGATTTTCGGTTTTCCCACACACACGAACGAGAACCAACTGTGCAACAGCTAGCAGTACATTTGAAGAATGGGCAGAGAGTCTACTTCAGAAAAGACACTGCCATATAAAATTGCAAGTGAACCACCTCAGAACACAACATTAACAGCTTTTTACCGACTGCGTCAAACGGATACATTAGCGAAAACATTGTTATATGTCGACGTCTCTACCTATTACAAGTGGAAGACAACAAGAAAACTCTATCAACGACGAATACGAGGAATTCCAGTAGAAGATCATCCAGCAATCATGAAAACCGACACTACGGTGAGTATACACAGTACATCCAAACAACGCCAAATGTCTGTATCTCAGGATTTGCTGCACGAAATACGAGGACCAAGAGGTTTCACAGAACTTACGACTGTTGATCGTTACATATGTCAGACGTATAGAAAAGCTTGCCAACGCTTAGGATTACTGGAAAACGACAACCACTAGGAGTTAACACTACAGAAACCCTCACTCACATCCGGAGCTGAACAAACGACAGATTTATTCGTCATAATTCTAACAACATGTAACCCATCGAATCCAAAGCAGCTACTGGACGCCTTGAAAGAGAGTATGAGTGATGACATACCGTAACAGATCCGACAAGCTCGTCCTGAACTGACCATCGAATTCAACGGCGACATCTTCAATAAAGCACTCATTCACTCAGAAGAGAAATGTTTACTAATAAACAACCAGACCATAGCACAACTTGGAATGCAAGCACCACGAAAAGATGCTATCAGAGTGCTAAAGTTCGAAGTTACAAACAAAAGAAGTTATAACATCAACGAACTACTTCAATACATGGCCCACAACAAACCACTCCTCAATGACAGCCAAAAGGCAGATCCACAACAACTATGGCGGAATTACAGGATGACAGTTATTGAGCTATATAAAAAACATAAATTAGTTACAAACTACGGGGTGCACGCACTTTATTCAACGCTTAAACATCATTACAGATATTCGTATTTAGGTTATGACATGTCCGATACGACATTTTCATCTGCAAATGGCCGACAGCAAAAAAGTGCGTGTGCATGTTCCTACTAAATCCCATCATGCCCCGCGGCCACCCTTGCGGGTTGAACGTCCTAACGAAAACGTTTTAGAAGTTATGACCATTTCATTTCTTGTTGCTCAGTAACTGTCGCCCCGTATTTACTTGGACGCACCAGGCGGCACCGGGAAAACGTTTCTATTAAATCTGTTGCTGGCGGAAATACGTGCAAAACAACACATTGCACTTGCACTGGCATCATCTGACAATGCAGCCACCCTTATGGGAAGAGGACGAACTGCCTATTTCGCCCTACAACTACCGATGAATATAGCCATGGAACTACTCCCGGTATGTAAAAGCTCGAGAGCATGTGGACGGACTGTACTTCTAAAGAAAACGAAAATTATCTTCCTGGCCGAATGCACAATGACACACAAAATAATTACTCGAAGCCATGGACAGAACATTAAAAGACTTGCGAGGAAACTCTGAAGTGATAAGGGGAGCTCTATTCATACTCTCAGGAGATTTTTGACAAGGACTTCCACTTATCACCAAGTCAATACCTGCAGCCGGAATGAATGCATGCTTAAAAACATCACATGACTGGCTGCACATACAAATACTGCCAATAACAAAAACGTGAAACTTGAACTATCGAAAGACGAAGTTGTTTAACAACTTTCACAAATAGGGGAAGACACATATCCTACTGACTGGACGACCGCCCTCATAAACTCAATAGTGCTTCTGCAACATAGCCACTGCAGAAAACGAACTCACCAACCAAATATATCCAGACATTGTTCACACACACACACACAGACACACACACACACACACACACACACACATATATATATATATATATATATATATATATATATATATATATATATATAAGGAATGCCATTAGACTGACTTCGATTTAAAATTGGATCTGCGATTATACTTCTCAGAAATCAATGCAATGGAATAATGATGATCATCAAACAGCTATCGAATAAATAATCGAAGCCAAACTTATGACTGGAAAGTACAAGGAATACAATTTATCCCCAGAATACCACTGATCTCTACTGAACTGCTACTAGCCGACCGCTGTGGCCAAGCGGTTCTAGGCACTGCAGTCCGGAACCGCGCTACTACGCAGGTTCGAATCCTGCCTCGGGCATGGATGTGTGTGATGTGCTTAGGTTAGTTAGGTTTAAGTACTTCTAAGTTCTAGGGGACTGATGACCTCAGATGTTAAGTCCCATGGTTCTTAGAGCCATTTGAACCATTTGAACTTCTGTGAAACTTCCTGGCAGATTAAAACTGTGTGACGGACTGACACTCGAACTCGGGACCTTTGCCTATCGCGGGCAAGTGCTCTACCAACTCAGCCACCCAAGCACGACTCACGCCCCGTCCCCATAGCTTTAATTCTTCCAGTACCTCGCCTCCTACCTTCATTGAACTGCCACTCCACTGCCACTGAACTGCAACTCCAATGTAAAAGACTACCATTTCCAATCAGATTAGCCTGTAGTTTCACAATTAACAAAGCGCAAGGGCAAACATTAAAATACTGAGGCATCAATCTCAAAGATTCCTGCTTCTCTCACTGTAAACTATACGTAGCTTGCTCTCGAGTGCGAAATTCGAAAAATTTGTACATATATACTAGGATAACAAAATGAAAAATGCAGATTGTAAGCAATTGTTGTCATTAATTAGGATATGTTTTCAATAATATTTTGCTACCTCTTATACTTTAAACATTATCCTCATATTCCAATCACCACGCAATCTCACAACGCCCTGAGCGAAGCTGGGTGGCCCAGCTAATTTTGTATATATCTATGAAGTGTTACTGTTGTATACTGACACTGAATTGCTGCTTACTTTATATTACATTCATATAGTTAAATTTACAATGATGTGCTCAATTATATTACTACTTAAAATGATGTGTACTATTTTAACGTGGAATCTAGAACAGTGTCTGTCCATGGACTTTTCTAATTACTTCTACTTTTAATTACTTTCATGCACAGTTCCTGTATATAAAAGGCAGTGTCCTAACTCACTGACTCACTAACTCACTACCTCGTCATCGCCCAGCCCAAAGCACTAAAGATAGAAACTTGAAATACCTGGAGCGTGTTCCGTAGGCATCCATTCAGAAGCGACTGTTCGACATTCCCCTCTTAATAGAGTGAAGTAGGGTATCAAAGGCGTTCCCAAAATATGTCGCTATTAAGCCAATTTTGAATCTAGAGCTACGAAAACTGGTATTTATTTTCTCAGTCAGAAATTTGAAAATAAATGGAAACAACGACCGCTTTATGAAAATATCACCACAAGAAAGCATAGCCACGATTGACAAAAACAATTGATTCCAGCTGCCTGAACCGATTTTTGGTCAGAAGTACATTAGGAAAAGATCATACCTGTATAGTCTTAATTAGCGTGTAAAGTTTAGAAGGTGTTGCAATGTGTGACCAACATGAAACGTCCCCTTAGAAGAATTATACACGACTGTGCTTAAACTGACACACAATATTTTTAGCGCAACGCAATCTGACTTTCAAAAATTCGTACAAAAGAATGGCCCTGACTAACATTAACCTATATGTTTCACAAATCACTTACCTCACAAAAATATTCGTTACTCGAACTACTGCAATACAGCGAGCGCCACTACTGCCAGCTAACTAAAAGATTCAAACTACGGAAGTCACTAACTACTGATAGGCACCGTTAGCAAATGAAAGGTTTTAATAGAGAACAAACAATGTATTTACCTCTATAGTCATAATATATATATCAGTTCATGACATCCATTCTTACAAATTTCAAAACTCCGCCATCTCTCTCCCCACGTCCACCACTGCTGGCGGCTCACCTCCAACTGCGCAACGCTACGCGCTATTAGCATCCAGCTGCCGCTGCCCGACACTACAATGGCAGACAACAATGCAAACTAGCCACAGACTGCGCACAGCACAGCCAGTGATTTTTCATACAGAGCGCTATGTGGCGTTACCAATAAGAAAACCTAAACAGCCTACTTACATAGCCCCCATGCTCCCCACAAAAAAATTTTACAAATTGTTTTGGGCAGTGGCCAATAATGATTTGATAAAATTTTTCATAATTGCTATAACAAAGATATCAAATGCACACACTTATTGATACAATGTTGGTCAAAAGCTAAAATTTTCTCACAGTCCATATAGACAGTCCTGATCATTCATCACAGTAAAATAGTAGTGTTTTTCTCAAAAACTGAACAATAAAAGAAAATGCACACGGAAGTAGTGGATTTCCATGCAGTCTTGAAGAAGTAGTGTTGTTCTTCCAACGAAAGACAGTGCTGACTCTTGACATGTAGACAGGTAATGGGCCACAACAGAGACAGTCGACGTTGAAGACTATCGGTAGGTAGGTCATCACAGAGCAGACCCATTGTAGTCCTGGTAGAGATTACGGTATTAGTGGGCTACCAGAGATGCACACCCACTGCAGTCCTTGTAGAAATAATGGTATTGGTGGGCCATCGAAGGTGCAGACACACTGTAGTCCTTGTAGAGATGGCCAGCAGCCATCTGTTTGACTGTGAAGGCGCACAATCACCATTGAAAAGTCTTGTGGATAATATAGCAAGTCCATAACCACCACTTGTGCACTCACAAAAATTGTTTTTGAAATGTCCTTAGAACCAGCAATGCTGTTATCCAGTCCCTTACTGAATTATTAACACACGTGCAAACACTATCAGTCCCTACTTCTCACATATTGTCCATATACTATGACCAACAGAAACGTGTGCAGTGAAATGTAATTTACAAATTACTTAATTTGATGAACTGGTGTCATTTACAATTTTATAACATAAGAATACAATAACAAAGATACAAAATGCATCTTTAAAGAACATAACAATACAGATAACATTTGTAGTAGTACAGGCTTTACAGAAGAATCGAAATAGCAAATACATCAGTGTTACAAAAATTACGACATAAGTACATACATAAAAGATCAGAAGAACTTTTGAAACATCAACTTCACATATGAGCATTAAAACAAAACAGAATAAATAATGTGTAAACATCTTTACGAAATAAATAACATGTTATTAATGCAAATTATATTTGAGGATAACAGTATTCCTCATCATAGTGAATGTAGCTTAGTATTAGAAAAATTCTGCAACATAAGTCTTATCAGATAAACATATAAAGACAGGAAGAACATAAATACACAAGGGTACACAAACACATAGTGGGATAACACAAGGAAAGGACAGGGTTTGTTTTACTGCAGTATTTTGCAAACAAAACTTTCTTTACTTCTCGGAGATCTCCCTTCGTTCTTCATTATTTCCAAAAAGTCCTATCTATACCTGCTTTCTGTACTTTTCTCATCCCCTTTCAAAAATAGTTTTTCTCCACTATACACTACTTTTTTTGGCCAAATCATTTTCATATAGCTTGTCAATGCTTCTCTTCCAATTCATCATAGTTAGTTTCTTATATAGTCTACCCCCTCTTAAGCTAACTTAAAATCTACTGAGCTCAGATGCTAAACTAAGGGACGACGCAATGCAGCAGCACAAAACGATTAACACAAACAGCAATGAATAAAAAATGCAAGTAAGCATAGCAAGCAGCAATAAATGTAATAACTTATACCTAAACATGACAAACCCACAAGCAGAAAAAATAGTACACTAAAGACAACAATGCAGATAAGGGAAAGTTATAATCACATCTTAATGACTATGTAATTAAAGTGGTGCACCACAACTTATTCTATTAAATAAATTACCAAGTACTTGAAAAGAAAATTATGTATGCAGTTCCTGTTACTAGTCCCTTCTTATTGTTCTTTCCTTTCCAAGTGCTCCTTTTTTTTAAGAATGTGGATCATAAAATTATTATTTAACAGATCTGTTGACAGAAAGTTTTCACATTAGCAAATGCATTTACTTTTATTTTATAAAATCAATGATGCAACACAGCTGGAAAACAGATATCAAGTGAAATAAGCAACTATGGACAAAGCATAAAAATATCATTCAATAGTCATGTGACATTTCATAAGTTAGTAGAATTCTCTCAACTCTCGTAGAAAGACTTTTGTTATAATCAGGTGTCAGATGTAAGTATCTTTCTCAGTAATGAGCGTGTCGTATTTGCGGTGCTTTCTACAAAGGAATGTCAATAGAGAGGATAATGGCTTTTTTTTTTACCTGTGCCTCTGAAAGGCACACACTAATGGCTTTCTTTTGTCAGGTGGTTGTCGCGCAGCTGGGTGCCCACGACGCATTACGTGCAGGTGGTCACTTAACTGTCATAACGAAATATTTACGACACCAGTTTCCGCTACAGTGGCAGTCTCATGTAAAAAATTGCACAGGTCAAGAATTTGCGTTACACATCTGTTGAAACAAAATTCTATTAATATAACAGTGTCCAAAAATTTTTCGGCGGCATTGTAATACATTCAAGCATTTACATACATTTCATAACTCTTAAAGTACGATTCTTGGTTTTCAACAACCTTTTTCACAAACCAGAGTCCCTAAACTCTACTCATTATTTCTTACCTTATTCGTCGACACTTCTTCAATATTCCATCATAAAAGATAAGTAGCATAATCAAATAACTCATATAGCATCAGCTTATTGATCATAATCATACCGCAACAGCGTAATACACATCGTCATCATAACATCATAAAACCTCAGCCAAATCTCAAAATCGTCGTAGCTTCTTCCAATAATTTCAAAACCTAAAAAAAAATTCTCTGCTCATGTCAAAAGTGTCATGTACCGCAAACGTACTTTAAAAATCATGATCCCATACCAAATACATCATTCAAAGCTCTCATAGCATCACAATGGTTCCGAAAAAATATGAACAGTTTACACAGTACAGGCAAAATACAATTTCATAAGTGTGAAGTTATCCATCTGCGTAATTGCGTAAACATGTGTAACTGATGTAGTAAAAATATGTTTGTTTCTCTGTCAAATAATCAGATAGCTGTGTAATTCTGTGTTACAGAAATATGGTACCGATGTGTTAAGTTGTATAAGCAAATACCATATTAGCTAGGGCTCCTTGTGCTTGCCATACACATGGTACACAAAGTAAGCGTGTACCCCCATGAGGATTAATGCAATTATATCCTCAGGTGTTTCAGATTACAGCAATGGAATGAAATGTATCACGGAAAACCTTTGTATCATTGTACTTCAAATATCTTTAAAAATAAATGTTTTAAGTACAAAATTAATCACTCAAATATGTATACTGTAGCGCTAAACTGTGTGTCTCGTTGTAAGACAATCTCTGTGGAAGTGTCGTAGTTATCGTCCTCTGAAAGCTAAGTTCTGCAGAAGTCAATGTACTTACCTCACTGATAAACAAAAGTGAAATGCTTTGCGTATAGATATCGTAGTTACTACGCTTATTGCCGTGATGAAGTAAGTACTGTACTGTAACTTATTGTTGTGCTACGATAAAGGCTGTCTCATTGTAGCTATACCCCAAAAGTTACTACTAAAACATGTTTTACTTTCCAGAATAATACAGAAAAACTGTGCAGATATAAAACAGATACACCGCAAAAGCAACAATGTAAATCGTGTCACATATTAGTAGCGTCGTGTACAATCGTGTAGCTATCAGAGAAACCAAATGCTAAGTCATCTTTAATATCACCGAATGTACTTCAAATAAAGAATGTATTTTCAAGTAAACCAAAATGTTGCATTAAAATCTCATTGGCAGTACTGGTAAATGTTCTAAGTATGTAAGCCTTATAGTCGTTACATAATCGTGCAACTAACAAGCAAGAATGTACAAATAACAACACTGTGTCGTCGGTTCACTATAACAATGCATTCGTAATTTCTGTTTTAAAATGTTCCCTAGGTTCTAGACTGTATAGTTAACTTCAAAACATTGTTGCATGTTAACAGTTTCTCAGTGTGACAAAGCATACTAGAAATGTGAAGTGAAATGTTTTATGGCAAAGACAAAGTTAAAAAGAGATTATATTTCAATAAACGGTTTTACATGTGAAATGTGGTGTAAACCTTTACTGTTCCTCAGTATGCAGCAAATCAACTTGAAGTCAAACATCATCTGGTATACGGCAGTAAAGAACACTGGAATTTTGCTCAATGTTAGCTTATGTTATTTTTCTCTGAGCCAGCCGGCGCACGCGGCTGCCTGCGGTGGAGGGCCCTGCTCTGTTCGAATCCCGCCAGTTCTGATGCAATTCAGGTCTGTCGTTAAGATCATATCGTCTGTCGTCATGTCGGTAATTTCTGTAATTAATTTCTTGTCGGTCACGTGGTGGAGAATTTCTCCCTCAATCGTAACTGCGCGCTGGACCGTTGCGTCTGAAGTTATTCCATCTCCCGTGATGATAATAGTTCTGGTTGCCATATTGTCTGTTTCTATGATTGTCTCTGTCATATTCATTACTACGGAAATGCGTTCTTTCTCTGTAATTATTATTACTCCGCCAGTGGTTGTCATATGGGTGGTGTCTGTTTTGGTCACGATTTGCGTTGTAAGAATAGACCTGTCGTGTCCAGTTATTGTTTCTGTCGTCACGGAATTGTGACGGATGTGAACTGTAGTGATTGTTTTCCTGTTTTCGCATTCTGCGACTGTCTGTGTCAATTTCCAATTCTTGTAAGAGTCCCTGAAAAGCTTCAATGTCGTCTTTGCATCGTCCTGCTAAAATAATATTCCTTAAATATTCAGGCAATTTCATTATGCAAATGCGGATGAGTTCTGAAGGGCTATATGGGTTTGACAGGTACTGATTCTTGTGCAACATGTCTTCAAAATATTTCACAAGACTGGAAAATTCAGATTGTTCGAAATGTTTCATCATCATGATGCTATGTTTTACTCGGTCTTGTGTAGCTTGAGACCAATATGCTGGGAGGAAGGCATGGTAAAATTCTCCTTCACTGTGGCAATCGTGAATGACCGATCGCATTCTTAGAGCTGGTTCATTCTCTAAGTAGCCACACATAAATTCTAATCTGTGCTCTAGTGACCAGTTGGGAGGAAAACAATGAGAGAATTGATGGAGCCACGCTTGTGGATGAATGTCGTTGCCAGAATTCTTAAAAGTTTTGAATTTACGTGCAGTAATGAACAGCTTATAGTCAAAATCATCGTGTTGGCGGGTAGCATATCGTTCATTGTTACGTCGTGTCTGCGGTTCCATCTCAAAATTCGGTGCACCTTGCCAATTTCTTTCACAATTTCCGAAATGCCCTGTGTTATTATTTTGTGGCTTTTCCGTATTTATAAGTCCCTCTTCCCGTGTTGGAGTGCGACTGTCCTCTGAAATACGTAATTCTTGTATTACCTGTGTCAGCTGATCTTGTACTTCCCGGATTTATCTTTGGTGTTGTGTATTAATTGGATTCTGATTTTGTTTGAATTTCCTAATTTGTTCGCACTCTTCTGTATCATTCAGACCATCATCTACCTTTGTAAATAAGTTAGTGAACTGATCCGAAAGTTCGGCTACTTTCTCCGATAGTGAACACATTTCCTCAGTGTGTTTTTCTGAACCAAGTTTCAGAGTGTCCATTTGTGTTGAAATCGAATCTACTGTGTCCTTTAAGTTTTCCTGAGTTCTTGCAAGTTGCGTAACCGAATCGGTGGATGCAACTGAGTCCATTTTAGCTTGCAAGGTGTCGTGATTTTCACGAACAACAGTTTGCAATTCTTTTATGGCTGCTTCATGATTCTGTAATGAGTTTTCATGCCGCGAAAAAATAGGTTGAAAATACTCACAAATTTGTGTTTTTACGTCATTACAGACTTTTTGACATTTCGATTCGATGTTATGTAACTCATTAGTTAAATCCTCACGTGTTTGTTCAAGTGTGGAGGCTAACTTTTGAAGCTTTTGTTCCATTGTGTCTAACTTTTGAAGATTTTGTTCCATTGTGTCTAACGTTTGAAGCTTTTGCTGTGTTTGTCCCTGATTTTGTTCCATTGTGTCTAACTTTTGAAGATTTTGTCCCATTTGTTTCTGATTTTGTTCAAGCGTTGTGTGTAACTTTTGAAGATTTTGTTCCATTGTGTCTAACTTTTGAAGCCTATGTCCCATTTGTTGCATTAATTGTAATAACAATGTACTGGTGTCTGAAACATGTTCCTTAGTGCTATTCGGCAATGCATTAGAACCGGCAATATTCGCAGTTTGGAAAACAGAAAATGTGTCTTGACTTATTTGAGAAAATGGTGAGGACGCAAAACCTGAATCTACAGTATTTGCAAGATTGTGTCCTGTCATTTCGGAATCCTCAGCCGAGTTGTTGCCGACCGATCGATCGATAATGCTTCCCTGTTCACTAATTGTTTCACTGCCTACACCATTATTTGCAACCCGCTCCATTTCCCTATGCACAATTACCAAATTACTACTTTGAGCATTAGTTAATTCATTACATGGTGGCGCTAACACACTGCTTTCGTCTTCACTGTCATTTCTCAGTTTACTCTGGAGCCTAGTATTACATTTTTCACACGCCATTATTGTCACAATATTTCACACGACAACACAGAAAAACACAATTTGAAGAGCAAAAATAAGAGAACACATTAACAGAGCACTGAAAATAATATCTAGTTAATTGCAAGCGCAGCTGCGAAATACTTGGTGCAACTCTACATGCATGCCACAACTGTTGTACTGTACAACAATGAAAGACTACAACTACAAAGGAAATTCTCTCTATGATTATGCGCCAGCAATAAACAAAAGCTACACTAATTACACAAACTACAAGGAAAAAATCAGAAGATTCCAGTGAGGTATCCTCGGCTAAGGGTCGACGTATGAAACGTCCCCTTAGAAAAATTTATACATAACTGTGCTTAAACTGAAACACAATATTTTTAGCGCAACGCAATCTGACTTTCAAAAATTCCTAAAAAAGAATGGCCCTGACTAACATTAACCTATATGTTTCACAAATCACTTACCTCACAAAAATCTTCGTTACTCGGACTACTGCAATACAGCGAGCGCCACTACTGCCAGCTAACTAAAAGATTCAAACTACGGAAGTCACTAACTACTGATAGGCACAGTTAGCAAATGAAGGGTTTTAATAGAGAACAAGCAATGTATTTACCTTTATAGTCATAATATATATATATATCAGTTCATGACATCCATTCTTACAAATTTCAAAACTCCGCCATCTCTCTCCCCACGTCCACCACTGCTGGCGGCTCACCTCCAACTGCGCAACGCTACGCGCTATTAGCATCCAGCTGCCGCTGCCCGACACTACAATGGCAGACAACAATGCAAACTAGCCACAGACTGCGCACAGCACAGCCAGTGATTTTTCATACAGAGCGCTATGTGGCGTTACCAATAAGAAAACCTAAACAGCCTACTTACAAACATAAAAATGCGATTAAAGAGAAACAAAAAAGTCTGTACCGACCATCTACATCTACATCTACATCTACATGACTACTCTGCAATTCACATTTAAGTGCTTGGCAGAGGCTTCATCGAACCACAATCATACTATCTCTCTACTATTCCACTCCCGAACAGCGAGCGGGAAAAACGAACACCTAAACCTTTCTGTTCGAGCTCTGATTTCTCGTATTTTATTTTGATGATCATTCCTACCTATGTAGGTTGGGTTCAACAAAATATTTTCGCATTCGGAAGAGAAAGTTGGTGACTGAAATTTCGTAAAAAGGTCTCGCCGCGACGAAAAACGTCTATGCTGTAATAACTTCCATCCCAGGTCGTGTATCATATCTGCCACACTCTCTCCCCTATAACGCGATAATACAAAACGAGGTGCCCTTTTTTGCACCCTTTCGATGTGCTCCGTCAATCCCACCTGGTAAGGATCCCACACCGCGCAGCAATATTCTAACAGAGGACGAACGAGTGTAGTGTAAGCTGTCTCTTTAGTGGACTTGTTGCATCTTCTAAGTGTCCTGCCAATGAAACGCAACCTTTGGCTCGCCTTCCCGACAATATTATCTATGTGGTCCTTCCAACTGAAGTTGTTCGTAATTTTAACACCCAGGTACTTAGTTGAATTGACAGCCTTGAGAATTGTACTATTTATCGAGTAATCAAATTCCAACGGATTTATTTTGGAACTCATGTGGATCATCTCACACTTTTCGTTATTTAGAGTCAACTGCCACCTGACACACCATACAGCAATCTTTTCTAAATCGCTTTGCAGCTGATACTGGTCTTCGGATGACCTTACTAGACGGTAAATTACAGCATCATCTGCGAACAGTCTAAGAGAACTGCTCAGATTGTCACCCAGGTCATTTATATAGATCAGGAACAGTAGAGGTCCCAGGACGCTTCCCTGGGGAACACCTGATATCACTTCAGTTTTACTCGATGATTTGCCGTCTATTACTACGAACTGCGACCTTCCTGACAGGAAATCACGAATCCAGTCGCACAACTGAGACGATACCCCATAGCTCCGCAGACCATAAGGTCGATGAAGCGGGCGCTAAGCTGGTGAGATATAAAATGTGATCTTCGATAATGTTCATGTTACTTTTTGTGCATGGAGGGTGCAGGATGGTTCTCGACACCGAGGTAGTTATCTTCATTTGGCAATTTCACTGTTTCCTTGTACTGCATATTGTCCTAACCGCGTATCGAGCATGTATGTATTACACTCGGTCGGAAACTCGTACGATTTGGCTCTGTGTCAGCAACTTGATTATATCTCCAATGAAAACGACGGGAGCAAGGGAAGAAAGGTTAGTGTTTATCCTGCCGCCGACAACGACGTCATTAGTAACGGAGCAGAGACTCGCATTAGTGACGAAGGGGATGTAGTCGGTCGTAGTCTTTCGAAAGAACCACTTTGGCATTTGCTTTAAGCGATTTAGGGGACTCACGGTATACTTAATTCTTGATGACGGGACAGAGTTTTCAACCGTAGTCCTCCAGAATACGAGTCCAGTCTGTGTGAAGGAAGATAGCCAGAGAAGATATCCATCTCATGTTTTACTCGGCGTCAAGGCGAACAGAGGTTCGGGTAGCGGGCTGTCGGAGTTACACACCACATTGAATTAAGTCCGAAATCATACACGTTTCCACAGTATTTGGGATCATAAATAAAGATTTGTCATACACCTTAATCTGTCTTGTTAACTATAGTACGTATTAGTAGTCGTCATAGTGTACTCTGCTATACTGATTAAAAAAAATACAATGTTTGAGCCTCAAAATGACTGCGATTATTACCGAAACGCAAAATTTGAAGTAACCATACAAAAAATTTTATTTTCTATATGAGTGTTACTTACATTGATCCAAGAATAATTAAAATGAATATCGGAGCTTATAATTGACGGAATCAATCAAATTAGGAACAACGAATTTTGCTGTAGACTCTTTAGCTTTTGAAGGCAACTTGGCGGTTGTATATCACGACATTTTTGTATCACAAAAACAAACAGGAATTCTTAAAAAAGTCGAAAGGATACGTCTCCAAGCACCATGTGGAAAACCAAAACATATGTCTGGCAAAAAGCTACCACCCAAAATTCTGAAAATTAAGTGCAGGAAAACTGAGTGTCACAGTTCAAAAATTTGTTGGAAATCTTGCAGGGACAAGTTGGGAAATAATGACTATGAAATTCGTCCTCAGAAAAAGGAAAGAGCGCCCGGAGTTAACAAAAGAGGTCTGTAACAAACAATACACGTTAAACTACAAAACTGAAACACTGCAACGCACTCATCGAAACAGTGAGTATTTATAGGGCTGAAACACACGATTTAAACAGGTAAACAGACTGACAAAATTGAAAAAGAGGAACGAATAGTTGTCAGGAAAATTTCAGTTCCATATTCCACTGAAGGGAGAACACAAAGAGTCAAGTAAATAACAAAATTGAAAAGTACACCAATATATCGCTAATTGTCATTAACCGAATCTGTGACATAAAGTTCACTACAGTCAAATGTGCCGTTTTCACAGTACGATTTTCTGCAGCAGTTTATTACTTCTTGCTTTTGGCCTAACACCAACGACATAATTTATTCCGTCCTCTTTGTTGTATGTCAAATGATATCGCATTCTAAGAAGTGACTTGCGATAACAAACGGTGTATCAGCAGTCAGCCTTGACAGAGGCAATTATGTGCGCGTTGAGCCCAAGCTGAATCTTCCTGCATGTGTAAAGGTCAAAAGTGGAAACGAAGGCCAGCTAATTAACATGGGGAATTACGATAGTGCAAAAGTACGAGTACATTAACAAAGCTTTTGTAATAGTAGTGGCTTCAGGAATACATGCCTTGTGATCGACCTGTTTGCTGCGAACAATGTTTTCACTATATTTGCTTTGCTTAAGACGAATCTCTTCCACAGTCGGAGTCAGCTGTAATAACCCGCAGATGACTCCCGCATATAAGAAGACTTAAAAGGACGGATCTGCAAAATTACAGAACCATATCCTTAACATCGGTTAGCTGCAGAATTATTGAGCATATTTTCATTTCCAATGTAAGAATTCTCCCAGAGACAGAATAACTTCTATCCACAAATCAACACGAATTTAGAAAGTATTGTTCACTCGAAATTCAGTTTTCCATTTCCTTGCCAAGGTCCGAGCACAGAGAATGGATTCTGAGATATGTGAGTAGCTCGAAATCTTTTTTAAGTTAGTAGAATCCAGGGCGTTGTCGGGGCAAAGAGCGCTCATCGGAGGCACTGCATACGCAAGTGTTACGTCAGCAGTGCCCGAGGGACGTGTGAAAGGACCAATCTCGTTCTCTACATACGTGAACGATCCGACGGATGTAGTGAGCAGCAGTCTGCAGCTGTTGATTAGTGAAGCTGTAACGTGAAGGACATTATTGTCTTCAAGTGATTGCAGGACAATACAAGATGGACAGAATTTAGTTTGGTTTAATGGAATGACAGCTTCTTCTAAATGTCGAAAACTGCATATGATAAGTGGTAGTAGGAAAAACGTTAACGTCGGTTAAATATCTACGTTTAAAATAGTAAAGCGACATCAGAATAGAATGAGCACGTGAGATAGGTTGTAGGGAACTCGAATGGTTGACTCCAGTTTAGTGGGGGAGTACGACGAGAATGTAGCACATCTGTAAAGGAGACCGCATACAGAACATCTGCGCGACCCATTATTAAGTACTGGTCGAATATTTGGGCCCCGTCACGTTAGATTAAAGGAATTAATCGAAACAATTCAAAGGCGCACCGACAGATTTGAGACCGATCGGATCAATGGACATGCAAGTATTAAGGAAATTCTATGTGAACTCGAATCTAAATCCGTGGAGGGTAGAAGACCTTAATTTCGCGACACAATGTTGGAGAAGTCTATAGAAACCGCATACGCGGCAGTCTGCAGGGCGATCCTGCAGCTACAAACACACAGGTCGCGTACGGATCGCGAAGAGAAATCAGGGCTCATCCAGAAACATATAGACATTCGTTTCTCTCTCTCTCTCTCTCTCTCTCTCTCTCTCTCTCTCTCTCCCCTTCGCCGATTCACTGGTGAAACAGCAAAGGGAATGAGTGGCACCGGTACAAGATACCTTCCGCCATACACCATACGGTGGATTGTAAAGTTTGTATGTAAATGAAGATATATATATATACATGTTAAAATCCAGACAAACTTTATTAATTTTTAGATGTCATAACGTAAGTAACAGATCTAACTTTTATTTTAGCATACGTTCCTACACTTCCTCAAATGTACTGATTAACAAATAAAGATATTCCTCTCTTATCATTTAGCCTGCCGTACGAGGTCTGTTGCCTTTGTATCATCTGACATCTTTTTTTTTCTTCTTCTCCTTCATGTTGCTGTAGCACTAAGTTAACCTGAGGGAGGGAAGTCACGTGTCCTATCTGAGCATGGTATAAATTTTGTCCTACGTGTCATCGCATTTTAAGAGGATGTGTATCTTTTTTCTGGGGCGGAGACGAGCATTTCCCTACGCGAGTACTGAAAAACGCTTGCTTAGGAAACTCAGGCTCTCCAGTTTACCAGACGAAAACGTTGGTTAACCCCTTCGCACGAATTCTATCCATGTCTCACTCACTTCTTTGTCTTGGAAGCCGGCGTGCTGAGCATTTAGCTCTTCCAGGAACTCAAAGATATTAATAAATTGGCTCGTTCATCCAGGTAGCATGAATTATGTAATTGAGCTTATACGAATATGTCGTACATGCATTTCATTTTGGATCTCTACAATCGAAGTAATGAAAGAAGAAATTAGTACATATAAAACAGTTAAGTTAGAGCACCCAGATTTACATCTCTTAATACTCGTGATTCAGTGTGGTTCCATCACAGTTTATTCCGCAATGACACAATGTTAGTTCGTGGGTCTCATAAATGCCGGTAACTTGGGTATCTATTAAAATCTCTGTATACAAAACGCAATGTCCTGACTGGCTGACGACTCATCATCGACCAAACCACCAAGGATAAAAACTTGAAATTTGGAGAACGTGTCGATCTTATACTGTAGACGTCGTTTAAGAAGAGACTTTACGAAATTCCCACCCCAAGTGGGTGAAAAAGGAGATTTTTCTTGAAAAATGTAGCTATTGAGGCAATTTTGAAGCTACACCTATGAAAAGTTGTATTTGGTTTCTCGGTCAGCTATAAATAATTACTGAAGAACTACTACAATATTTTTAAGATTGCATCTATGAAAACTGGTATTTTACTTCTCTGTTAGTAGTAAAAAAACAATAGATATATAAATTTTTCTGGAAATTTAGCCCCTAAGAGAGTGCACTAGGGGATGAAAATTGTTAAGAAAATATTCGGTTACATTAAAAAAAATTAAAGCTTAATTTTCGAAAACTGATATTTCACTCCTTGATTAGGGGTTGAAAGTCGCTATTGTAATATCTCCACAAGAACGCGAAAGGCCTGATGAACAAAAATATGGGCTCCAGCTACCACAATTGCTTTTTGCTCAGATCAAGGGTACATTCAGAAAAGACCATGCTTATATGGCCTTGATTAGCGTGAAAAGCTTAGAAGATATTGCAGTTTGTGAACAACGTAAAAATTCGGTTAAATAAAGACAAAAAGCTCACAGCAGGCCATACAGATTGCGCGAACGAAGCAACCGGGCAAAGCTATTCAAAGTATAAAGCCCAACCTTCCAGTCGTTTCGTAACACATCTGTAATCTGATGACATTATCCATCGTCGTACCGTGATGTACCTGTTTTGTCAACTGTATGAGTCGCCGTTAGGTCTATGATCACGGTAGCATCGTTGCACATGTGTTTCCTGAGTTTATAGTAAACATTGCAAATTCTTCACATGGTACCTTCAATGTGCTGGGTGTTTCAGAAAGTTTCCTCAGATTTCACAAGATTGTAAGATCTACATTCATGAAACGGGAAACTTCAGGAAAGTATGAAGTTAACGCATCTAATTTAAAGTTTGCACTGGCCACAGTTGTAAGCTAGCAGTTCATATGGCTGCCGTTAGGGGGTCTCTTTGTTGAAGCTATCCAGTTCGCTTACTTGTTCGTTACACAACTGCGAGAACATGCTGAAAATTTCGTTTTCCAATAAGACGGAGCGCCATCGCAGTGGCACCTGCGTGTAGTACGAGTACCGTGGTAACGGTGAGGTGCCGTAATGACGGATTGGCTTCGAAGTTCTCCTGGATCGCTGTGTATATCAAGAAGGCAGGTGAGCTTCTGTAAGGTTTGGAGAGTATGAATGAGACACAAAGGCAGAATTGATGTAGTGAATGAGAGTCGTGAGTCGTGCCTGGCATCTCAGCAACTAGGTGGAATGTTCTCGAGCATGTCGCCAAAGATCTCCCAGTTGTGCACATGCAGCTGGGTGTCACATGATATGAGGTCATCGTGACCATAGTGCCAAATGGTTCTGACCCCTACACAATACAGTTGAAGGAACGAAAGAAACTCTGTGTGTGTGTGTGTGTGTGTGTGTGTGTGTGTGTAGTGTTTTTGTTACATCATGGCACGGCGACACAACTTAAATGACTTCACACAGGGAAAAATCGGTGGGAAACTGGAAGAAAGACAAAGTTTAGTGAGTGTAGCCAAGGTGTCAGTTATTGTTCAGTGCATTGTTTCATGTGCATGGGGATTCTTCCGGATCACAAGAGTAGGATAAGAGTACCAGTACCGAGCCAGTTTCAAGGTCACTGATGACATCACTTCCAGTGTCAGGTTATGCAATTGCACGAGTTATATTCAAGGTCACAGAAGGGAACCGCTGTCCTAAACACGAACTTCATGTTACAGTTCACCTGTTATTCTTAGCCAGTTTCAAGGTCACTGATGATGTCACTTCTGTTATCATGCAGTTCGATATTGAAACAAATAAATCCAGCAATACTTCATTTAGTAAAACTACTGTAAGATTCGTAAATAACTAAGGAAAAATTCTGGTCTGTATATCGCTATTAATGTTACTTCTATGAGCCCGCAGAATTCCAAATATGAATGGTGAGCAGCTAGCACACTGCATTATTTAAAAACAATTGCTACAATTCACTTAACTGTACATTAATAATGAGTAGCAACACGTATTATGTATGTTGCAATAGTGGAAAGACGATCGATTACTATTAACCTGCCATGATATGATTTTTAAATAAATAAATCATGCAATAGTATTAGTTTATGATGGTACAATTAGAGTCATAAACAACCAGGGATAAATTCGCGTATGTCGTTACAGAACACATCGGTTCAAACAATTACAGCGACTGATTATAAGTACAAAATGCGATTTCCCTTCGTTCAATAATTAACAGTGAAATATATTTCTTAAAGTATCTTTTGCAAGCATGCTGATGAAGATCTTGTCGCTCCGTTAGTAATAACGGTTTATAACGAGGTGACACAGGTCATGGGACACCTCCTAATATCGTGTCGAACCTCCATCTAGACGCCATAGTGCAACAAATCGACGTGACATGGATTCCACAAGTCTTTGAAAGTCCCCTGTAGAAATACTGAGATATACTTCCTCGACATCCGTCGATAATTGTGAAAGTCTTGCTGGTGCAGGATTTTGTACACGAACTGACCTCCCAATTTTGTCCTATGTGGGGCGATCTGCGCTACCAAATCATTCACTCTAACTGTCCAGAATGTTCTTCAAGAGAATCGCTAACAATTGTGGCCAGATTACGTGGCACATTGTCCTACATAAAAATTCCGTCGTTGTTTGGGAACACGATGAATGGCTGCAAATGATCTCTACGTAGCCGAACATGACCATTTCCACTCAATGATCGGTTCAGCGGGACCAGAAGACTCTGTATATTCCATGTAAACACAACGCACATCGTTACGAAGCCACCACTAGCTTGCATAGTGCTTTGTTGACAACTTGTGTCCATGGCTTCGTGGATCTGCGATACACTCGAACGCTAGCAACAGCTCTTACCACATGAAATCGGAACTCACCTGACCATGCCTCAGTTTTCCAGTAGTCTAGGCTCCATGTCAGAAGCTTAAACGTGGTAGGGAAACTAGAAGATCTGTAAAGGGGATTGCAGAGGCTAAATCTAGATATAGTCAGATGAGCATAGGGTAATATCAACAGCAGGAGAAAATGGGAGTAGGATTCGTTATGAATAGGAAGGTAGGGCAGAGAGTGTGTTACTGTGAACAGTTCTGATAGGGTTATTCTGATCAGAAACTACAGCAAACCAACATCAACAACGATAGTTCAGGTTACTAGAGAATATGGGCTTGGGACAAGGAATGAGAGAGGAGAAAGCTTAAGTGAGTTCTGTAATAAACTCTGTTCAGGAAGCACAAGAGAAGGAGGTATACTTGGAAAAGGCCGGGGGATACGGCATGATTTCAATTAACTTACATTATGGTCAGACAGGGATACTGGAGTGTAAGGCGCACCCAGGATCAGATACACACTCAGACCACAACATAGCGGCAATGAACAGTAGGCTGAAGTTTAAAACATTAGTCAGGAAGAATCAATGCGCAAAGAAGTGGGATACGGAAGCACTAAGGAATGACGAGATACGCTTGAAGTTCTCTAAGGCTATAGATGCGGCAATAAGGAGTAGCTCAGTAGAGAGTACAGCTGAAGAGGAATGGACATCCCTAAACAGAAGTTGGGACGGAAAACATAGCTACAAAGAAGGTAACTGCGAAGAAACCATGGGTAAGAGAAGAAATACTTCAATTGATCGATGAAAGGAGGAAGCACAAAAATGTTCCGAGAAACTCAGGAATACAGAAATACAAGTCGCAGAGGAATGAAATAAATAGGAAGTGCAGGAGATCTGAGACGAAATGGCTGCAGGAAAAATGTGAAGAAATAGAAAAAGGATATGATTGTCGGTAGGACTAACTCAGCACGCAGGAAAGTCAAAACAACCTTCGTTGACATTGAAAGCAAGGGTGCTAACATTAAGACTGCAACGGGAATTCCACTGTTAAATGCAGACGTGAGAGGGGATAGGTGGAAAGAACACATTGAAAGACTCTATGAGGGGGAATATTTGTCTGATGTGATAGAAGAAACAGGAGTCGATTTAGAAGAGATAGGCGACCCGGCATTAGAATCAGATTTTAAGAGAACGTTGAAGGACTTAAGATCAAATAAGGCAGAAGGGATAGACAACATTTCATCAGAATTTCTAAACCCATTGGGGGAGGTGGCAACAAAACAAATATTCACGTTGGTGTGTAGAATCCAAGCTGCTGACAAGAATAATATACAGAAGAATGGAAAATAAAATTGAGGATGCGCTAGATGACGATCAGTTTGGCTTTAGGAGAGGTAAAGGCACGAAAGAGGCAATTCTGACATCGCGGCTGATAGTGGAAGCAAGACTGAAGAAAAACCAAGACACGTTAATAGGATTTGTCGAAGAGGAAAAAGCGTTCGACAGTGGAAAATGGTGCAGGATCTTCGAAATTCTGAGAACAGTAGGGGTAAGCTGTAGGGAGAGGCGGGTCATATACAATATATACAACAACCAAGATGGAATAATAAGAGTGGGCGACCAAGAACGAAGTGCTCGTATTAAAAAGAGTGTAAGACAATGATGCAGCCTTTCGCCCTTACTGTTCAACCCGTACATTGACGAAGCAATGACGGAAATAAATTAAAGGTTCAGGAGTGGAATTACAATTCAAGTGAAAAGATATGAATGATACGATTCGCTGATGATATTGCTAACCTGAGTAAAAGTGAAGAAAAATTACATTATCAGCTGAATGAAATGAACAGTCTAATGAAGAAAGACGAAGGTAATGGGAAGTGGTAGAAATGAGAACAGTGAAAAACTTAATATCAGGATCGATGGTCACGAAGTAGATGAAGTTAAGGAATTCTGCTACCTAGCCAGGAAAGTCACGAGTGACGCATGGAGAAAGGAGGACATCAAAAGTAGACTAGCAATGGCAAAAAGAGCGTTCCTGACCAATAGAAGTCTACTAATATCAAATCTTAATTTGAGGAAGAAGTTTCTGAGAATGTACGTCTGGAATACAGCATTGTATGGTAGTGAAACATGGACTATGGGAAAACCGGAACAGAAGAGAATCGAAGCATTTGAGATGTGGTGCTACAGACGAATGTTGAAAAGTAGGTGGACTGATAAAGTAAAGAATGAGGAGGTTCTGTGCAGAATATACGGAAAACACGGATAAGGAGAAGGGCGTGTTAAGACATGAGGGAATGTGTGTGTGAAATCTTATGGGACTTAACTGCTAAGGTCGTAAGTCCCTAAGCTTACACACTACTTAACCTAAATTATCCTAAGGACAAGCACACACACCCATGCCCGAGGGAGGACTCTAACCTCCGCCATGACCAGCCGCACAGTCCGTGACTACAGCGCCCAGACCGCTCGGCTAGTCCCGCGCGGCACACGAGGGAAGGACGAACTTCTATGGTACTAGAGGGAGCTGTAGAATTCAAAAACTGTAGAGGAAGACAGAGATTGGAATACACCCAGGAAATAATAGACGTCGTAGGTTGGAAGTGCTGCTCTGAGCTCCAAACAAGGTTGTCACGAGCCAAGGCGAGGGGCTGCGGGCGATGTCGTGCCGTCAGCAAAGTGAGTTGCATCCGTCGTCTGTTACCATAGCGCATTAATGCCGTATTTTGCGGTATTGTCGTAACGGATTCGTTCGTTGTACACCTCACATTGATTTCTGCGGTTATTTGGCTCAGACTTGCTCGTCTGTTAGTAACGACGACTCTACGCCAATTTCGCTGCTCTCGGTCGTTAAGGCCGTCGTCCAATGTGTTGTCCGTGATGAGAGGTAATGCCTGAAATGCGCTATGCTCGGCACACTCTTGATAATGTGGATCTTGGAATACTGAATTCTCTAACGATTTACGAAACAGAATGTCCAATGCGACTATCTGTTCCGCTCTCAAAATTTTTTAATTCCGGTCCTGCTGCTACAATCACGACTTTTCATATGAATCATATGCACTGCCCTTTTGTATGTTGTATACGCGATACGACCGCCATCTCTATGTACGCAAATCGTTATCCCATGATTTTGGTCACCTCATTGTAGCTGACTAGCATTTCTTGGAAGCTGGTGTTTCTGCTAGTCATAGTTGCGAGTGCGTAGTAAAACATGTTTCCCAGTCTTGGCCCTATAGAAAGTATCTGACGCCAATAAGGTGGCCTACAATTTGATTAGATGAACAGCAGTCAACCAGCAGAGTAGCATAGAATTACACCATCAGATTTTCTACAAAGCAACTGTCAGGATCACTATTAGAGTAATAAACTTCCACATTAAATAATTAAAATTGTTAGCGTACAGTGCACAGTTTTATAGCCCATTATGTTGTGACTCTCTTTCTTCAAGTAGAGCATCGGTGTAAGGTATTCCACCCTGCATTACCGGACGTTCCATTGAAACTACAGTCTTCCACAGCATGTACACGCCCAGCTAAAATAAACCAATTATGTATTATAATTTTAGGAGTCATAACCGGAAAGTACGAAGTCGTCAAACGATCTGAATATAATCTCGCATTTCTTCCCAGTAGACAAATAACTGCAGAACGACATTAGGATTACGTATACGAAAACTTGAATAGATAATTGTCTATGTTTCCTCGACATGTTGCCACCTTCCCGTATGAGACAGACATCGAAGCCGGCAGTTTTCTTTTTGTTTCCACGTCTTAAATAAGACCTGAAAGTTGTACGTTTCACCGACGTTTCCTGCGACCGAGGAGCTTCTAGTGTTCCACAAGAAGCATTTGTTGACGGTTTCCGGCAGGAAGTGATGTCAAAAGCGTGTTGTACCTAATGGTTGTTACTTCGAAGGCTAGTAAATCTCTTTGGTTTTAATTCTTGTTTCCTTTATTTTCTGGGACGATTCGCCGAATTTTTCTGTTGGACTTGTGTAACAGGTCATATCATATTCTACACGAACCGCAACATCCCATACCTATGAGATTCCAGTTGCCCGGCCTGAATGACGACGAAGAATTTAATCTGGTTTCTTCCGTTTTCTTCTAAGCATCCATAAACCGGTATGCCCCTGCAGATACTGTACGCTGCACACAGGATCGCTCGAAGAGACGACGTGAGAAGTTGTCTCACTGTCCGTAAGGAGATTTATTTTGCTGAGAAGAAGTCTATTTCTCAAACCAAGGTACCAGACTTTGCTATTACGCCCTGAAAGGCCCGCCAAACGTGTGTCGCCTGCCGGGCAATAGTCACGTGGGGCCGTCGAAATTCTTCATGGTGCTGTGTGCGGCCCTCCTGTAGACGCAAGATGGTCGCGGGACACCGATCAGCTCGAGGAGTAGTATCACGGAATTGAAAACTAACGGTAGAGTTTAGGACACGATCCCACTTTTGTCCAATTCTGACCAACGTTGGACGCTGTTTCTCCCTTTTTCAGGATTCATAACACAGTCTTCTTAAAGAAACATAAATTCAACTGTATTCCTGAATGAGAAACCACCGTATAATTTTTCGTGGTGTACAGAAGTTTGATGGAGCTGCTCAGACATACTTAGTTCGTACATGTGCTGAAATAGCAGTTATTCGTAGTATAAAAGTACGCAGTAGACTTCCATGCTAATTCGTCGTTTGTTCCAGTCTACCTTCATTGGGTTGACAACAGTGTATTGTTAATTCACTGAATTTCCTCTGTCTTCACTCTCAATACTTCCTCATATTTTCAGTACCCTCGTTGTGATAGGGACAATCCACACTTAGAAAGTGAGGAATAAATACAGTTGTAATGACAAGGCTGCTAATTAGTTACCATTTAAGCTTAATACTTTCCTACAAAGCTGCTAGTCCCGCAGGCGATGAAGGAGAATTGTGCATTTTGGAAAGTATAGAGGAACAGACTGAAGTAGAGCTCCTAAGAAAGGCCGTGAGTCGTGCCTGGATTAATCGGTTGGTAAGAGGCTTTCCGCATTAAACGCGGTGGTTTCTGCTTCAAGTATTGTTGTGGCACACAGTTTTGATCTGCCATGATGTTACAAAGTGTCACATGCTCCGCTCCAGAGTGAAAATTCGTCCTGGATACATTATACCTAGCATGTTTCACGCTGATTACTTTAAATATCACACAGACACACACATACAAACACAAACACACAAGCACAGACATACGACACAAAATTACTTGTTCAAAATTTCCTTTGTCCAGCAGAAGGTGTTACCAGGTACGAATGAATACCTTAAATAATTCTTTGGAAGTTTGTACTGTATTCGTACTGAGTACTAAGAATTTTATTTAATGGAAGGAGTCACTGCTAACAAATTTTTCATTCTTTGGCCCGAGAGCCATCACAAGTAGCGAACAGAGGTCGTACGGGAGGTTGCAACGAAAGTATGAAAACACTATCAGAAATGCATTTTTTTTTTTTTGTACCAGTCTTCTGACTGGGTAGGTGCGGCCCGCTATGAGTTCCTCTGCAGTGCCAACCTCTTCATCTCAGAGAAGCATTTGTAACCTACGTCTTTAATTATTTTCTGGATGTATTCCTGTCTCTGTCTTACTCTACAATTTTCACCCTCTGCACCTCCCTCTACTACCATGGAAGTTATTCCGTGACGTCTTAACAGATGTCTTACCATCTTGTCCCTTCTTCTTGCAATGTTTTCCATATGTTCCTTTCCTCGTCGAAGAGAACGTCCTCATTCCTTACCTTATCTGTCCACCCAATTTTTTGTAACGCCACATCTCGAATGCTTCAGTTCTCTTCTTTTCTGGTTATCACACTTTACATGTCTCACGACCATACAATACTGTGCTCCAAAAGTACATTCTCGAAAATTTCTTCCTCGGATTAAGCCATGTTCGATAGTGGTAGACCTCTCTAGGAAGGAATGCCCTTTTGGCCAGCACTAGTCTGCTTTGGATGTCCTAGCTCCGACAGTCATGAGTTACTTTGGTGCGTACGTAGCACAACCCCTTAACTTCATCTACTTCGCGACCACCCTTACTGATGTTGAGTTTCTCGTAGCTTTCATTTCTACTTCTTCTCATTACTTTATTCTTTCTTCGATTTACTCTTTGTCCTTATTATGTACTCATTAGACTGTACATTACATTCAGCATATCCAATTCTTCCTCACTTTCACTGAGGTTAGTAATGTCATCAGAGAATCTAATAATTGATATCATTTCACCTTGAATTTTAATTCCACTCATGAACGTTTCTTTTATTTTCGTAATTGGTACTTCGATGTATTGGTTGAACAGTAGGGGCGAAAGACTACATCCCTGTCTTACATCCTTCTTTATTCTAGCGGTTCTTTCTTCGCCTCCCGCTCTTATTGTCTCCTCTTGGTTCTTGTACATATCGTATATTACCCATCTTCCCCTACAGCTTATCCCCATCTTTTTCACAGAAATTCGAACATCTTGCACCATTTTACACAGCTTCGCATTTCTGGGAAAAATAGGGGCAAGCTGTAGAAATGCGTGCTTGGGCATAAACCTAGAGAAGCCTGCAAATTGCGCTAATGTATAGGATCACAAAAAGCACTTATAAATGCGTTGCAAATGCCATACGTGGTCAGAATGGTGCTCTGTGTAGTTGTGTGTGCATCACGTCGGAGCTAACAGTATCCGAACTTGGCTAAATTGTTGGTGTTTCGGTAACGAAGAGGACGACAGTATTTGATTTTTCACCAAGTGCCGCACTGAATATTTATACCGTATACAGAGAAAGCGGACAAACATCATCCGCTAGGACAACGCTAAGGATAGTATGTGTTGAGTGGTTTTGGCAGATGGTAACCGAAGAGAAATGTGATTAAAAATAAGATGACAACAGCTGCAAATGTTACTGCAGTACTAAATGTCGCACTCGCGAATACTGTCAGCACCAAAGCAACACGAAGGGAGCTCCATAAGCTGGAAATTTCAATGCGACCTGAAATTCCAGTTCCACTCATGAGTGACAAAACACCCGTAGTACGAAAGGTCTAGAGCCTGGATTGGAACAATGAAAGAAAACCGTTTGGTCAGAGGTCTGTCCGACCCATTCTGTTTACATCCTCTAGACGAGTTCAGGTCCCGAGAGTGAAACATGGTGGGGTTTCGGTGATGATTTGGGCAGCCATGTAGTGGTATTCCGTGGGCTCCATGGTCGCAAGGTCACATTACTGCCAACGGTTATGTGACCATTTTGGATGATCAGCACTATCTGGGAGGTATATGACCCCTATGATGTGCGCACAGCACGTGACACTACAGGTCTTATTCCAAAGGCCCCATGGTCACTCGGCAAGATCGCACTACTGGCAAGGATTATATTTCCATTTTGGCTGACCAGGTCCATTCAGACCCAAAGTCGTATATGAGCCCTAGCGTGCCTCACAGCACGTGACACTACAGTTATGAACTGAAGCAACAGCCTGTGGCAGAGAGCATGGTACCATTTCACACCAGTTTAATACTTCGTAACTGCGCGTTTAAGTACAGCCAGTCTCTCTGCAGCTTGTGTCAGATTTAAGGACTGTAATTGGTACCTTTCAATTCACGTACCTATCTCCCGCCTGACCCCGGACGTAATCGATTGCTCACGATGTCTGTCGGGAAAGGCGACTAGTGTGACGTCACAAGTTCGGTGCGGTGACCGTATTTCTCGTGGGCTACGGTTCATCCTATGGTACAATGTGTGTTCCCTAATGGTGATTCAGTGTTCTAAGACCACAGGACCCGTGTTCACACCACTCGCATCACCCAGGATTTGTTTGTTGAGCACGATGATGAAGTGTAGCGTCTCCCCTGGCTGCCACACTCATCTGTCCTTAATATTATTGAGCGTTTGTGGTCTAATTTGGAGAGCAGAGTGTGTGATCGTTATCTGCATCCATCACTGTTACCTGAACTTGCCACTATGTTGCAGAAAGTTTCCTGAGTCGCGCTCCGGCTCTCGTTTGTGCCGTTGACAGGTTGGTGTCGTGTATTCGGATTGTGACCTCTCGCTTTCTTAGTGCGTTCGCTGGTGCCACTACGTTTTCTCGCTTTGTCTGACCGTGAGTGGAAGCAGCGGCGTTTATCGATAGCGAGTACTGTGGTACTATCTTTGGAGCGACCTCTAGTATTTCCTTGTCGTCGGTTTGTCTGATTCGGTGCAGTTGGGACGGAGCAGCAGTGAGGTCCGACAACGCCAGTACTCGCCGAAGGAGCTATCGATATATGCACTGCCCGATGGAAGGATGTGGTCGTGAGAATGTACCATCACGTCGAGGTCCGGATTCAGCGAGTTTAAGTTGAATGGGTCGTTATATTCCAGTAGTGCGACCTTCACTGGTGTGTGTGTCTCCGTCCGTAGAAGTGACCTCATGGCAATAAGATGTTAGTCGAAAATTCATACTGGGACCTTTCGGTGCCTGACTTGAAAGGGAACGAGCGTTGGTTGGTCGTTCGGTCGGTCGTTTCTACGGACGACGTGTATTTGGTCTTCCGACCCCTTCTGGCGCCTCTGTGTTGGTGTCGACATGTAATTAGTCCTTGTTGCTCCACAGTGACTGGTTTTAATATTGTTTAAGTTGTTTGCGGAACTGCTTTCGCGGATCCGTGTGTATCTAGTGTGATTTTGAATGAGCAGTTATTTTAACGCTGTCTGAGTAGTGGAGGCAACTTGTTGTGATTACCTCGCATTATTCTTGCGTTTGAACATGTTCTCTTTTATAATGTTTGTCGTTTTGCGATGTCAAGAGTGTGGTCCACCCGTCTACCAGGCACGGGTTATTCTATCGTGCCGGCCGCGGTGGTCTCGCGGTTCTAGGCGCGCAGTCCGGAACCGTGCGACTGCTACGGTCGCAGGTTCGAATCCTGCCTCGGGCATGGATGTGTGTGATGTCCTTAGGTTAGTTAGGTTTAAGTAGTTCTAAGTTCTAGGGGACTGATGACCACAGCAGTTGAGTCCCATAGTGCTCAGAGCCATTTGAACCATTTGAATCTATCGTGTATTGGGAATCGGACGGTAGGCAGATTTTGCGAGAGTGTTGGTCTTGCATTTAACTCTGACTGGTTTGAGTTGTCATCCTGTTCAGTGACTATAACACTGGGCTGCCCGTCTCACCTTACTTACATTTGAGGGACTTTCCCGGGTTGATCCTTGGAGCACTGTCTGGAGATCACTCCCTTCTTTATTTGGTCCGATTGTGTCAGTTGTTTAAAAAATGACATTTTGTTTAATTTATTCTTATTGCTTGTGTCCTTCAGCTGATAAATAATTTGAATTCTTTCTTAATAAGGTTTTCAGCCGTCAGTGTAGCTTGTATTACAGTCAATTTTTTAAAAATGATTCTTTAAAAACTTATTTCCTTAAATAAAGTGTACGTGTTTACAACTATATAAATGTGCTGTTACCAGAGTTCAGAATTTTTATTAGAGAATTCACAGAATTTAATCATTTCCCTTACGGATGAACTCGGTGAATAACGCTTATTACAAGTTTGTGATTTGGAGTACTAAGTCCAACTGCAGGCTGGTTGTGATTACTATTACAAATACTTGTAAAATGAAATCTGTGACTCTTTAGTCATAAAAATAAACAGTTAAATGCACAGAAAAAGTCAAAGATCTTCGATATTTGTATTTCTATTAGTACGAGCTCGAAGTAGTGCTTTTCTTAACGCTTTTCCCATTTGTTCCACTGTATCTTCAGAGATTGTATCGTGATTTGTGCATAAGAGTGCTACCTTTATTTTGTGTGGTAAGAGACTGGTGGTTCATAAAACAAAATCAATAGTTCCGATACGCGAATTCGCCAAGTCAAGATCCAATGCGTCTTCGACGTTGCTGGGATCGCTTCTCGTTGAGGCATTCAGCGCTGTCTGCTTCGGGTAATAAAGCTACAAACGTGTTCTTCTGCTGCGTGATACCACGTATCAGAAGAGAAAAACCCACCATCTATGCAATTCTAGAGCTTTCTTATAAACTCTCGTCCAATTTTCCCCCTGTACGCTTCGACGGAGCATCTTCGGAATGGGAACGACTCGTTCGTGCCATACCCCGTTCTCAAGCAATCAGAATGCCGGAGACCTAGCAAAGTGATGTACATCACGCAATTTCCATTTAGGTTACGTGCCACTGAGCGCCAGAATAAAATGCTTCGCCTTTCTGCCACCTCTTCACTTCCCTCTTGTCCTTGACAAACGCCAGACGCACGCGAGTCCATTTCCAGAACGACAGTCTGTGTGGAAGATGGGCTTCTCACCATAATGTTTGCTGTGGCTCGATAATAAATCCCACTGGCAGCCGACGTTATTTAGCAGTACTCGTTTCCGATGGGACAGAAGAGTGAACAACGAATGGGGCAGCGTGACCTTCGTGCTGCAAAGCGTAAAGCGGCGAAGGAGTTTGCCCTTAACGATACGTAACTGATTAGTAGGCACGTTGTGTGAGCGTTGTTGACACAAAGGTAATTATAGTTGCGGCTTCAAAATTGACTATTATATGTGTATAACCTATCTACATCGAATACAAAACATAGGTCCATGTTTAATTTTTCGAGTGTACTTTTCTAATAGTACCACATTTTACTGTAGCTTAGAAATTGCCTTGTGATTTGTTTGTAGCCAGCTCAGCACACAAACTCTGATAGATACCGCTAACTCTCAACAACTGATACAGTAATTCATAACTCGTCAGAGCTCGCGAAATCTAATGAAACAGTTGCTTTTAGGTCACTGCTCCATCGGACCTTACAAATCCCTTTGAGTCCTACTGGTGCGGAAAAAGATTTACAGACTGTTGAGTATGTGACAAAACAGAACGGTTATCCAGCAATGGTAGTAGGTGATATGTTTAAAAATTAAACCAAAAGGGAAACAGTGTAGCACACTCCTCAAGCTAGAGGATGAGGCGGCCAAGAAGAGCTATTGGAGAATCTCTTATTTTGGTCCCATATCCGATAAACTAGGATGATGTTTGGGATGTGCAGGTGTCACTCGGCCCTTTTTGTACGTATAATAACGGGTGACGTTTGGTCCATATCAGGAGCGTGCAGTTTGTCCGTAAAATAATGCTGGTATTTACGGTATCAACTGCCCACAGTGAAGTGTAGATATATCGGGCAGACGGAGAGAGGGTTCAAACTAGACTTGGAGGACATGGTGCCACTCGTAATCCTAAGTCAGCTTTAGAGGGACATTTGGAATGCAATGTTCACAGATTACATAACAATAAAGTTGACTTGGAAGTCTTGGCCATGAAAAGAAAGGGCCAGGTTCTTAACAACAGCTAAAAATTATGAAGTGCAAATGCATCCTGACATTAGTCTCAATGAGCTAACCGAACTTAAACGTAAATGGATGTTCCGCAACTATTTTCAATGCCTACGGCAGTCTCCAGTGCTATAGATTGTTGAATTTGATCATCTTCGCGCAAGCTGTATCCATGATATCTCGTTCCCTGATCGTGGATGTTCCGTGTCATGTCAACTGTCTAGCTTCGCATAATAAGATTTTGAAAGGAGTCACTAGTCAGATTTAGTGTTTTTAATTTACCGGTTTCTCTCTTCAAATGAACAGGAGCTTAATCGGAATATATAGTTTAAAGTCGGCTGACAGTACTAAATAGTAAACTGGATGTACTATAGAACTTGCAGTACGTTTGAGAACTTGCATTACGTTTTAATAAAAGTAGTAAACGGCGACATTGACAGCGCCGAAGATAATCTGTCAATGTCATAATTTGCTACTTAGTTTACACATATTTTAACTGTGAGTCAACATCCAGTTTAATCTTTAGTGCTGTCAGGCAAATTTAAACTCAGTCTTTAGTGCTGTCAGCCAACATTAATCGTTATATTCTGATGATGCTCTTATTCATTTGAAGAAGGAAACCAGTCAGAAAAAAATACTAAGTTTGACTAGTGGCTGTTTTCAAAAACCTAGTTTTAACAGTCGCTCCCCCTACTGGCATACCTGCTCTTGCTAAAAGTGTCACATAATGTTTCAAAAACTACAGAATTGGAAATTTGTAGTTAGGTCTTATGGGCATAAGTAGTGCTTTTCTTAACGCCTTCCCCATTTGTTCCACTGCTGAGGTCATCGGTCCCTACGCTGACACACTACGTAAACTAACTTACGCTAAGGACGACACACACACCCATGCCCGAGGGTGGACTCGAACCTCCGACGGGGGAAGCCGCGCGGACCGGACAAGACGCGTCAGACCGCTCAGCTATCCCACGCGGCTTTTCGGAACTACATTCAAGTTTTCTTTCAATAGGTTGTACACAATATTAGTGCCTAATGTGTAACTCTGCGGCTATGTATATGTTTAGTATATTATGTTTAATTTGTGGTATTTCGGTTGGCCTTTTTTATTTTACTCTATGGTTTTATTAATTTTATATTTTGCACTGTGGTTTTATTAGTTTTATATCTTGACAATTTTAATAAACTTTTTAAAATATCTTTCTTTCTAGACAACCGCGTTATACGTTGCACTGTTTGCTCTACACTAGGCCTGTCTTAGCTGATGCCATGCAGAAGTAAGGTGGATTTAGCACTATTAATAGCGGTTGGAATTTGGGAGGAAACGTGTGGTGCGACCGTGTTGTTAGCTATGATTTCTTCAGTGGTCCCTCTCGCCCTAGGTGTTAGTTCCGGTGGCGGCCACTCTCTCATCCATGTGTGTGACACAGGAGCCACATTATGGTTTGCTCGGCAGCCTGTTGACGGCTCTTGCTGAGCTTCCACGATATGTGGCGGTCTGGGTATTTACGTGGCAAGCTGCTTTTGAGTTTGGCATTCAACAGCTTTTATGCCTTCATTTTAATTTCTTAAGCGCATGTCACATGTCAAGTCGTTCGCAGTTGGTTCATTGGTTACATGAGGCTGGCAGTGTGCGCTTACTTACTGTTATATTCATGTTGTCTCGGCTGGACCCTGTTTACCCTGTGTGGTAGCATACTGGTTGACTCATGCCCCATCAGCACGGGATCTCGCATGCTACTTGATAAATTTGCTGATTTATTGATTTATTTGTTTATTTTTTACGTGACTGGTACGACTTTCTCGTACGCAATCAAGATATATCCTGATGTTCACATTTGTGTGGGCGCTTCCAGTGCTAATTAATTTTATGAAGAATCCCTCTTAGTTCTGATAGATTTTGGTAGCGCCTGAAGATGGGATTTACATCCTGAAACTCAAGTTGTGTGTCCGATTTTATGCAAATAAAGTACAACTGAGGCAGATTTATTCATCATGAAAAAGTTTAGCAACAGTTGTGGATGCTCCACAATAGATTTCAATGTTGCAAGACAAGTATGTCTCAGAGTATTGCTTATATTTTTGTTTCTGATGTTACTGTTTCAAACAGCAATGAGCTGTAAACCAGCCTTACTTTGATTACTAGCTGTAACAGGAATGCAACGGCAGTTTAGACGTAAGTTTCAGCATCGTGCACTGAAGTGTAACATGTACAGTCTGTCTCATCAACTGAATAAAATAAGTTGTGATATCAGTGAAACAAATAATTACGTGTTTGCAGCGGTGTTCTTCACCGTGAGCAGTCTCTTCTCTCTGAAACATCGGTTTTTGGTGGTTTATTGTTACAAAATGATGCGGACTAAGACCCAGAAAGATTTCACTCGAACTGACACTGGCCTTTAGTATCTATATCAACTGTGGAAAGTAATTAATCGGTTTGGTAGCTCAGTTACATTCATCTCGTGTTCGTGATTATGAGAAAACCTCAATGTTTGTCTGTTCTTCGATGGCTGATTAGTGAACACTCAGTACTGTTGACAACTGGCGCAATTGTAGAGGTCTGTAGGGAAAAATATTCCTTATTTTCTCTTTTATGAAACTACGTCTAATAATGTCAATGGTGAATAATTGTTATGGATGCAAATGGAAATACATTACAGGAGGAATAGGTAGTTCTCATGGCTAAATACCACAAAGATCTATTCACAGTTAGTACAGCAAAACAGTGTAATATAGGAATTAATGCCGAAAAGCTAATTTAATGAAAATATGTAGAAAATTATTTACGAGAGATATTTAGTTAAATACGGAGAGAAGTTTCAATCAGTCCATTAAATGTGTCCATGTTTCGAACACTGTTCCTCTGGCGATAACGGTTATACATGACAGTCTCAGTTATTTCCTCTGCCTTTCACAGCTTTCCAAGCCATCGTGCTTATTTCAAAGAAGTCACAATAGGAAGATCAACTTGTAGTAGAGATATCTTTGAGGTTGAGAGTGATTATACAGGATGATTCTGTGATGATATTACAAAATTTCAGGGATTACGGAGAAGGGTAAGTGTGTCAATTTCAGTTCAGGGTCTCTGGACCGGAAACGACTGAGTAAAAAGTTGTAAGCGAAAATCATTTTGATACCTCTTATTTCGCAAGCTCTTTGTTCTCCTTATTCTGGGAGGAAATAGTATGGACCAAAGCAAGGGAAAATTGTCAAGTCAATATGGGCTCAAACGCATACGTTAGGAGATATGAGCACTTTTTCAATAGCCGAGATATGTTTACAGTAGCGTGGACGAGCTCATCGCTCTTAAGTTGTGCAGTTCTGAGTTCATATCTACTGAAGATTTTTATGCGCTTTAGAGTCCATGTTTACTGTTTATTTTTTCTTCCTTTGTTCCATACCTCCCCCCAAAAAATGCAGCAGAAGACAACTCTGTTATCCGAACGATTTTCGCTAGTAACTTTCAGCTCTGACGTTCCCGGACCAGTCATTGAATTCTGGCTCTATTTTTTACCGGAACCGAGGTTTGATCTCGAGATGTGACTCTATCTCACGGCTGGGCTTTACGGTGCAGCGAAGGTACCCCGCAAGAACGAAGCCCGACGGCACCGAGTTGATCGCTAGGTAGTCGCCACACTGTCTTGCTAACACACGTCATGTCCAACGAAAATAGTGTGAGAGGGGTTGGTATTAACAGAAACAGCGGTCATGCATTACATAGCAATCATGAAGACTTCATTAACAACCACTGGCCGCAGGAAAGTACAGGTCAATGTTGCAACCTGCATACATTCCACTGTGCATGCACGGTGCAAGGATTTAAGTATAAGGATATTTATGTCATCCCTTCTGAGGGCGAAAGGAAGTATACCAGTCAGTCCATCCGAACCGTTTCAGACTGCTGTGCAGAGCATCAACGGCATATTCAAAATCTGGAACTGTAGAAATCTTCAGTTGCTGAGCACAGCCTCACAGACAAACACAAAACACTGTTTGAGAAAACAAAAGTTTTTTACCAGGCTCCCAAGTAATAGCAGAAGGATTCGTCGCAATATTTACGCCACTGGGGGAGCGGTGGCGTGACCAGCGTAGACGTTGACACCACATGCGACAGTATTACGTAATTACTGAGCAGTCACAAACCGTCTATGGGCTATCAGCAGTTTAAGTAGCTTCTGACGAAGACGATGGAGGTAATCGTCGAAAGCTCGAAATTTTATGCTGAACTGACGCTGCAAGAAGTTGAAGGATGTTTTAAGAAAAAGCTCCGTCGCCAAAGACTTCCTTCTCAGCATAAAGTTTTTCTTCTTGCTGTAAACAACGCTGTCTGTATATAGACCAAGACACAATTACGCACCGTTAATAAATATCAGGAGCGAATTGTAAGAAATGGTGGAGTTTTTTCTTCAGCTGTGGGGTAACATCGGCTAGAAAAGAAAGAAGCAACGATTCGCTGGTAGAAGGTGCCGGGCACGGTGTATCCAGGTCGGAAGCTTTTCCGCCCACCGACTTCTTGGGTATCTGGCGCTACGCCACGGCGCCCAGGGCACTTGCCGACACTTCCGTTCGAGCGGCTATAAATACCGGGATCCGAGGGCAGGAGCGGCCAAACGAGATATGGCACGGTCCACGGCGATGCTTCAGCCTGCGTACCCCTATCCCCACTGAGTTCCATTTTGTCTAACTCTCCGGTGGGCCCGAGCCTGTGTGAACGCAGGAACGCGAACGTGAATTCACTTCGCGACCTGTTTTCAACGTCATAGTATGTTCGTACGTGCGTGTAAGTAATTGAAATAGCCGACATGAACTGCCCAACCACATGCGACAGCAACTAGCTTTGGAAATCTGTTCATCAGTTTTGTTATCTACAGGAGCGAACTAATGTGATGTAACTGTACAGAGCAGATGATTTACCTACATCTTCTGATACACCTGCCCTCTAACACAAGTATTCCGCGGCTCGTATTACGAATCGAAATTTGGAGAGATGCTCTGTCCACTGATACATGTGTCAGTTTTCTGTGTGACTGCCACGCTGTCCTCTTGTGGAATCATAGAGTTAATTATCAATAAATCTTTACGCGCTGCAGACTACATCCGAGTGTGAACATCCAATTTAACAACATTATATTTAATTCTAAATAATAGATTTCAACTATCAATCGTCCTTTTTAAATTTTATTGTAAGATCTAGATTTCTGCTAGAAACTAGCCACTCTCAATGCACTATCACTTTTGTTCAATGCATGTAATGCCTGTTGGTCATGCTTCATCCACAGTTCATTGAATACTCAATTCAATTCTGAATCGAAGGTAACCTGATGAACATTATATTTAGTCTTCTTTTTTGTTTTCTGTTCCATACATAAAAATGTACTTTGAATATGTTAAGTCCCCTAATTCTTACTTCAGCTGAGTTTTTTAGAAAGTTATTATTCGTTATATTATTCACAGTTCACTCATAGCAATAATTTCGATCAGCTAGAAGAATTTTGCTTAGAAAGATATTCTAAATTTACGATTCACTAAAAACACATGCAATTAAAAATTCGACCCTGCTAATAATTATTCGTTTCAGGATTGGCATATCTTATTTTAAAGCCCTCGTCCAAACTGCTCTTCTAAACGAACGTTTTAATTTCTTTGAAAATCTAGTGTTTAAAATGCATAACTACTCAGAATTTCCAAAATGTAATTCTTTCCAAAATGATGCTTTATAATTTTGTTGCACCATAAAGGTGTACTTGTACTAAAGCAATATCTTCATCTCCACCTGCAATCATACACCATAAGGCACCCAACGGTCTATGGCGGACGGTATTTCTGGTACTCCCCTTTCCTGTTCCACACGTGTGTGGCACGTGGGAAGAAAAATTGTCGGTATGGTTCTCTATCATCTCTAATTTGGAACGAATATTCCAAGACTCCATATCGATTAACTCACCTTATTTTCAAATATCGCTGATGAAGTGAAGGCTGCTATTATACATGTTTCCATTTTCGGAAACTTCGAGTTTGATTTGCACGCAACCTCTGGAGCGTCCTTCAATCAGTCACGTAGGCAGGTGTGTTTTGAGTTGTACCAGGTTATGTCTGAGTGTTCACAATACCCGCCAGTTGGCTGACACCGCACATCTGGTGAGAAGCCCGTTTAAAACGTGCATGGGTGTAAAGCGAAATACAATGTGAAAGACAGGCCAGTGGTTTCATATGCTTCAAACGGTAATACGAAAGTCGAAAATTAAAATAAGTAACAGTACCGCTCATGCGACGGAAGTTACACAAATCACACAATTACAATAAATCCGCTGAATTATCAACCCATATTACAGACATAGATAAGTAACAGGATTTTGAAACCACTACGATTCAGAAAATACTGTGCACGTGAAACACATTTGGATCCTTATTCGTCTGAGCTACTGAATGTTATCGACAGAAAATCCCGGTTCCACTTTTCCAGACTTTCAGAAGGATTTTGACGATTTTCCTCACAAGCTGCTTCTAAAAAAATTGCTTGAAGTACCGCACATCTGGATCAACCGCATTTGTAACTGTCTATCAGAAATATCACAGTGACAGGAAGTTTTCGAGTGAAACCGAAATTATATTTGGCGTTACCGAGGGAAGCGTTATAACCCCTATGCTGTTATTAATCTATGCAAACGATGAAGGAGACAATCTCAGCAGCTCTCTGCAACTGTTTGCATATTTTGCTGTCGTTTGCTATCCAATAAAGTCATACGAAGATCAAAGCTAATTACAATATGATTTAAGCAAAATATCAGCATACACTGATCCTGTATTGCATATTATATTGTAATAGGTTCACAATATTCTAATGATATAGAGTTCATTGAAGGTTAAGAAAATTGTCTGGAAGACTTAATAGGTAAAGCAGTGAGATACAGAGATAATGAGGGATGACGAGATACGTTTGGAGTTCTTTAATGTTGTAGATACAGCTATAGTGAATACCACTGTAGGCAGTTCATTTGTAAAGAATGGGCAACACTATAAAGGGAACTAACAGAAATTGAACAGATAATCATAGGTGCAAGGAAAATGACTGCGAAGAAACTTGTGAAACTGAAGGACTACTACAATTCATCGCTATAGGCAGAAGTACAACAACTTCGTGGCAAATTAAAAGTACGTGCTGAGCCGCGTCTCGAATATGGAACCCTAGGTAAACGTTCCAGATTCAAGTCCCGGCCCAGCAAAAAATTTTGATCTGGCTATAAGTTTGAAATCAGCACACACTTCTCTTCAGAGTGAGTATACATCATAGGAACAACTGCCTAGGCTGAGGCTAAACTGTGTCTCCACAGTAATATTTCTTCCAGGAGTACTAGTACAACTTCTATGAAGGCTTGAAGGTGGGATATTAGGTACTGATGGAAGTAAAGCTGTGAGGGCGGGCACTGGATAGCGGTAGGCAAAGGTTCCAAGTTCGAGTCCTGTCCGGCATACAGTTTTAATTCGACAAGAAGTTTGAAATCAGATCAGACTCCGCTGCAGAGTGAAAATTCGTACAAGGAGTACAATAATATCTGTGTTGGAGAGCAATACAGCAACTTAAGTCACTAGGAGGTGCAGGGAAGCCAAGGCGACATGACTGTAGGAAAAATGTGCAGAAATCGAAAAAAAATGGTCGTCAGAAAGACTGATTCAGTGTTTAGAAAAGTCAAAACAGTCTGTAGTGAAATTTAAATCAAGGGTACAATGCGAATTGCACTGTTAAACACGGAGGAAAGAGAGCGGATAGATGAGAAGAGTACACGGGAGGTCTCTTCGTGTACACTTTCACGTATGACGTCCTGTTCGGTCAGAAAATCTTCTAACGGATTTTCGTTACAACTTCAAAATCCTCCCAGGGTTATATACTTTGCACAGGAAGCTGAAGGTGTGACCTTACTTCTAGACACAGGGTGGGGGCTTGTAAAATAAGGCAGAAGGTATAGATAACGTTCCTTCGGAATTTCTATAATCATTGGTGTCAGTGCTGACAAAACGATTAGTCGACGTGTGGAATCTATGGGAATGGAAACCCGGCATTAGAGTTTCGGGAAAATATAATTCCCAAAGACAGGCAAATGTCTGACAAGAATAACACAAGTAAGAGTGGAAAACCAAGTTGACGATCTGTTAGATAACGCTCATTTTCGCTTTGGGAAGTTAAAGCCATCAGAGAAGTAGCTCTGGCGGTGCGGCTGACAGTGGATGCATGCCTTATGAAAGACAGACACCTTCACAGGATTTTCTGGTCTAGGAAAAACGCTCGACAATGTAATTTGGTAAAAGATGCTAGAAATTCTGAGGAAGAATATGAGTAGGCTGTAGGGAACGTCAGGTAAAGTGCAGTATGTACAAGATCCAATAGGAAAACGTAAGTATGGACGGTGAAGAATCACGTGCTCGGATTAACACAAGGATGCATTACTTCAACCCTGTTGTTCAGTCTACAGAGCGAAGAAGCAATGGAGTTAACAAAGGTGTCAGAGGGAGATGAAAATTGGAGGTGAAATGATATCGACAGTAAGATTCGCTGTTAACATTGATATCTTCTATTGGTGAGAATAAGAATTATAGGACTTGTTGAATGGAATGAAGAGTGCAATTGGTACAGAATACCTATTGAGGGTAAATTGATGGAAAATGAATGCAATGAGAAGTAACAGAAATGAAATTAGCGATAGAGTTAACATCAAAATCTGCGCCCACAAAGTAGACAGAGTAAGTAATTCGGCTGCGTTGGAAGCATAATAGCACATGCTGGGCGAAGCTGAGGAGACAGAAAAAGTATACTAGCTAAGGCCGGGAGGGTATTCGTGGCCAAAAGAAATCAGCTAGTATCAAACATTGGCCTTAATTTCAGGAAACAATTTCTGAGAATGTACGTTCGCTCTTTGAATTGAATAGTAATGAATCATGGACTGTGGGAGACAGGAAGATAAGAGACTTGAACGGTTTGAGATTCGGTGTCACAGAACGATGTTGAAAATTAGGTGCACTGACAAAGTAAGGAATGACGACGTTATCCGCAGAATTGGCGAAGAAAGTAACATACGGAAAGCACAGACAAGAAGAGGGGATTGTATAATATAACTTCTGCGTTACTAGAAGGAGACGCTGAGGCTAAAAGCTACAGCGGAACACGAAGGTGGGAGTACATTTCACAGTTGAGGACGTCGTAGGGTGGGATTGCATTTCTGAGAGGAAGAGATCTCATGGCGGGCTGCAACAAACCAATCAGTTGATTACTCTGCAATGGAGTGTGCGGTGATTTCAAACAACCTGGAGGATTTAGACTATTTTCTGGGCAGGGACTCGAACTAGGGAAGTTTTTCTTTCATCTTCCGTGGGTAAGTGCCCTACCGATTGCGGTACCCGAGCTATCGTAGCGAGCCACCAACATCTTCCGCTTCGTCTACCTTACGACGCGTTCCGCTGTCTGCGGCGAGTTCTGTTATGAACATAACTAAGACATCCAACCCGTCTGCATCAGTGTCTCCGTCATTCGGTAGATATATAATGCTGTTTAGATAACGTAAGGAAATGCAGCCGTGTGACGTCGTCGATAGAAGTTATCGACAGTGAAATTAATAATCAACGGCTGAGGTAGCATTAACTCTGTCCCTCTGTTTTCTGGGGAGGGAGAGAGCAGGATTCTCTGAAGAATTTAAACAAAAAATCTCTATTCATAAGATTATTTGCTAATATAATTTCATCACCTTCCTTAATAACGCTATCCCAACAGATGGAAGAGCATGCCAGAATCTCTGTGTTTTTATATTCCATAGGATGTCAGGTGCCGAGACAATGTTATGCAATGACTGATTTGCACGGCTGTTGTAAGCGTGCTTGCTGCTTATGCTCAGTACACCGCTCTTCCACAGTCCTGATAGTCTGACCAATGTATGAAATTCCACACCCGCAAGGAATACAACCTCCTTAAATAAATCAGAATCATCCTTTACGGAACCCAAAGGAACCTGTTCTTAAATGATGGTCATCATATTTCCGCATAATGCGACCAGTATTCTTCGAAATCTTCCCTGCGCAAGGCAGAAAGGCAGTAGACTACGGTGCCGCCTAGGTATTATCTTCACTCAGCTGATACGCAGTTGGTTTGGTCTGCCTTTCACTACTATAACCATTATGACGAAAAGTGACTTAGAGATGGGCCATCTCAGTTGACAACCTCTCTGGACCCGAGATAACTTTGAGATGGATGGTGACAACTGTCAGCCAGCAGATACAAGTCACTGTGAGCAGACTTCCTACGAGTGACATGTCCTAGCATACCATCCATCTTCCGCCTGACCAACACATCAAGAAAGGGAAGACAGTCTTCCTTCTCCACCTTCATCGTGAAACATGAAGGTGGATTAAATTCAGATGTTCTAACAAGCTAGTTCAAATTCTCGCTACCACGAGGACAAACAACAAAAGTATCGCCTACACATCTAAGAAAATACGGTTTCAAAACCACCGACTCCAAGGAACACGTTCCTCGAAATCTTATATAAACGGATTGGAAATAACTCGAATTAGTTTCGTTAACTCGGAACAAGACCTCAGTAATCCATAACTAATGAGAGGAACACGAATGAAAAGAGAGACCACATAGTAAATTATAAGAATATCAGTGATTAAAACGCATTCTCTCTGATCGATATAATAATTCCGCCGTTCTTAATGTGGTGCTCACACTGACCTACTGTAGGGCTCAACAGAGTACCATTGTGTTTCACTGCACGATATGTCGAAGCCCCAACGTTACGCACGGTCGGACGAAGAGGAACCCCTTCCTTGTGGACCTTAGGGAAGTCATACAACCTAGGCGGAACAGCACAGTAAGACTCTTGATAGTTTCCTGCGAAAGGTACTTTTTATCAGGAAGCTGTTGGTCTTTCTCTCAAAACTTTCCTTGAGATAAGCACCTGCGATATGCTGCGTCAGACAGGAAACACTGCAACTTTTGAACGTAATCCTGCTTGTCCACAACGACGGTAGCATTGCCCCTATCCGCAGGTGAAATAACATCCGAATTAACTCTAAGTGAACGTAAAGCAGCCCTCTCAGATGCTGTGATACCCATAGTATCTTAGATGAGCTTAGAAATGCACCAGAATTAATACGTGAACTGATTAAGTTAATAAGCATGTCAAGATAACTCAGGGTTCACTGTAACAAACGATGAGTCATAATCTCGAAAGAAATGAAACAATGAAATTAAAAATCATGAATGCAGATGAGAAACAAATGTAACTTGATCGTAAGGTTCCTAAACTTTTCACGATGCTGATCTCAGTTAATTACTAACACCACAGTAAGAACCTTATCATTCTGGCTCCGTCTAGGATCTCTCCTGCTCTCTCCCTATTTCTACACCGTCCTCCTGAACAGAGTGCCCTCTGCAACAACGAAAGCCTTCTCACCTATTTGTTTTTTCTAACTCTGGCGTTTCAACAAAAATAATGCAGCTGAAAACCAGCTTCGGCCAACCACGACTCTTGGGTATTTGTTGACCTATAGAAAGCCTGCTGTCCTCTCGCCTTAAGAGCCTCTCAGAAACATAAATATCGGCGGGCAGTGAGAGCTCTTGTTTTGTTATTAGCCTGTAAGGCATGGGCAAGTTCTCGCATCTTCCCCTGCCAATCAGACTATTTTTGAAAACGTTTAAGCTAAACTACGAAATGTTTAACAGCACTTGTAAATACCAAGGCCCTAATTTCCTGCTTAGCCAGCAGACTGTCAACCCTGGACTAGCGCAGTCGTGTCGCATGTGTGCAAAAAATAGTTCAAATGGCTCTGAGCACTATGGGACTTAACTTCTAAGGTCATCAGTCCCCTAGAACTTAGAACTACTTAAACCTAACTAACCTAAGGACATCACACACATCCATGCGCGAGGCAGGATTCGAACCTGCGACGGTAGCGGTCTCGCGGTTCCAGACTGTGGCGCCTAGAACCGCAGGGCCACCCCAGTCGGCTACATGTGTGCATCAACGACTGATAGTTTCAGAGCTATCTCCTTGCTGCTGAAGCCATCATGACAGCAGGAGGCGTAACTACATCGTTAATCAGAAAGCAGTCCTCCACAGCACATTCCACCAGAATCCTGGCGTGACAGACCCCTGAAGCGTTCACACGCGAGCCTCATCTGTATACCTTACATGAGATTCTGCGTTGTCTGGGGGGCGCAAAAAGACCGCTCTCCCCTTTGAGACACTCAACTGGAGTATGTGAGGTAACGGGAGAGTTGTGGAGCCCTGAAAATATTCTAAGTTCGGAGTTGGCATGGCCGCAGGGGCCGCTCGGTAAGCCGGGCCTCGTCAGCGACCACGTGGTGCCGAACATTAGCTGAGCAAGAGGGATAGCCCCAGCACATGGTCCAGCCGACGCATGGCTGGGAATTCCATGGTGATGCTGTGTCAATGAAGGAGACACGCCGGGAGTGCCAAAGATGGCGGACGTCGTGAAACCTTAATGGCAGACATTTCACAGTTCATATGGAAATTAATAGTATCCAGAAGAATCATGATACCTCAAGAAGAAACAGGTACATTAACATTATTTGCATGACGATTCTGATGGTGTAATCAGATTGTCAATATCTTTATTAGTTTAAAGTTTAGTATCTGACTGTAAATTATACAAGTAACACCTAGCAACGAATTTCCGAAATCACTTGATTCATGCGATTTTGTCGATCGGCTTGTCTTTAGGAAGCTATTAGCGTAAACCTAAACTGTTATAAATTACAGACATGTAGCTTGAATAATACATGAGTTATTGAAGGTCAATGTGGCCAATTACTATCGATCACATCAGGCCACAGGTACTCCACAGTTACAAGAAAAAACGGTAGTAGCATGCTTATAAATACATTTATTCATACATGTATTTGTTTATATCCAATATATACTACTCATGAAGAAATTGGTCAATTACTTTCTGTGTTTTAGAAAGCATAGAGACATTAGGCTACTGACTTATGTCTGTTCTATTCCTTTGATGTATGTTTATTTAATTAGTTTACGTATTTAATAATGTGTGTTATAACGTGTTAATGTCCAGCCGTAGGAATATTTATTTAATTTCAACTTATTTTGATGTAAATCCATTATTTCGAAGGGGTTTCATTATGTTTGTGAGTGTGCATTGGCTTGGAGACAGGGCGGGAGCTCTCTAGCCAATCACAGCGATCGTTTCCAAAAAGGATACGTGGTGAGACTGCAGGGAAGTGGGGGAGGGGCAGTTTTGGACATTGCAGCGCGAGGAACAGTACGGGAGAGGACACGGAGCGTCCTGGACAGTACGGCGCGATGGACGCACGGTCGCGGAAAAGACTTGGAGAGTGGAGCAGTTTGCGCATGGTCGCGAGAGGTAGAAATATTTCGTACTGCCGACTTGCGCACTTGTGAGATTGCCATAGCTTGTGCAGTGAAGAATTAGTACACATTTAGAAGTTAATATCTCGCAAGCTATGCTGTTGTTCATAAATAATTACGAGAGTGGGAACCTGTTGTTTCCCTATTATTCAACTTATAATTTATTGCAGCACCATCGACACCAGTAAGTGTTTTTCAGTAATGAACGGCATTCTAAAAGGTACTTCTGCTATCGTACTCATCATTTAAAGTCATTAAGATAATACCTGCAATTTAATTGAAATCCTTCATTTATAAATTACTATGTTGCATTAAAATTTCGCAATTGCCGAGTGATAGGAACCTTCGACCATTCGATTCATGTGTATATTCATACTGTATACTGTAGACTCAGCTGTATTTGGCTTGTAATGCGGCAACTGCGTACCCCAGCCCCTAGACCACGAAACCAACCAAAACGTTTAATAATTCTACCCTGAGTTTGAGGTACATAGTTGTAGGCCAACACACCATCACATCACATCATTTCATTTATTTTTGAAAGCTCACAAGTAACAACAATTCGGTACATCAGATGAAAACACTACTCTATCAGTACAATTTGATTTAGTCATTTCTTGCCCTCCAAAGGGCGGTACTAAAATATCGACCTAGATTTTATGTAAAGTAGCTAATTACGAGAATGACCGCAATTGCTTCTCTTCTGCTTTCGTTCACACTGAAATTACCGTTGGGAGAATATCTGAACTGACTTTTAGCCACAGCAAGTGGACGTCTTGTTCAAAGTGCAAGTGGTAAGGTGAACGCCAGCATTTCCACATGTTTCTTCTGTTAATCTGCCTCTTTCTCATCCTTTGTCGGACTGAGCTGGACTAGAAAAAGAGTTAGCAGTTGGTTCAAATGGCTCTGAGCACTATGGGACTTAATATCTGAGGTCATCAGTCCCCTAGAACTTAGAACTACTTAAACTTAAATAACCTAAGGATATCACACACATCCATGTCCGAGGCAGGATTCGAGCCTGCGACCGTATCGGTCGCGCTTCCAGACTGAAGCACCTAGAACCACTCGGCCACACCGGCCGGCATAGTTAGGAGTGAAAACAGAGACAATCATTTATGAAACATGCAGACCAAAATAAAACAATGACACAATTCTTTCCGAGTGCAATCATTTAGCAAGTGGAAAAAGGCAATGAACGGTTTAGAAAAGTAGAAATATATGATATGGATCTGACAGATCTCTCTTAGTGCTGATTGTTCTTCATATGTTCAAGGTTACAGTTCGATTTCGTTATTATAAATTACCCACAATAAGACATGACGCCAGAATATCTGCTTTCCATTATTTTCCTTATATAAATGGGCTGCGCTAAGCAGCCACGCAGCAAAGTTTCTTCGAGAGTACTTCGTACAAATATTAGGCATTCCTTGTTCTGTTGCAGTCGCTTATAAACTGAGAGGAAATTAACTGTAGGTGTATCCATACACGCGTTATCCTGAAGGTTCTAAAATTTACCCAACAGTGTTTCCAAAGTGTAAGCTGCGTTTTTGCACGAGTACAACGTAATCGATCTTTCAACTAGATAGGAGATTTTGTGCGGTATCATATGAACAATTCAGTCATGACGAAACAAACTGCAGACGGTTGGCGTAATTGCTGATAAAGTGATGCTAAACGATCAGTTCTCTTTTTAAGAGGAAAACAGCATAACGAATAATCGAACAGTATTCGCTAATTTTATCTAACAAGTAGTTTGTTTTCACTGGTAACCCTACAACGCCTCCCTGCTCATCATCTGACGTTACTGTTGAACACTATCTCAAATACACAACTATGTTCTCTCAGCGATTGAATGTGATGATATCAGAAATGTGAACCGAAGTTTGGAGCTCGCCTGTCTAGTTATTATCCAAGACGGTAAGGCAAGGCTACATATCTTTCATCATATGCAAACAATCTGGCAGATGGCTAACTGTGAAGTATAGAAGACAGTCTTGTTTCTGAAATACTCCCAGATTATAAAATTTCACTTTTCCACTTATTTTTGTCATTGTGCAGCCTTTGAATGAACTCACTAAAGTGAGGAAACTATCTCTTTACGTTGCGGACAATAAGGCGATCAAACAGCAAAACAATAAGCGGTTCATGTTAAATTTTTATCACACGAAATAAGAGTTACTATTTGGATTCATGGAAGTATGTTTGCAGCATCACAGTTAATACCGCAAAGGTATCGTCAATAGGTTCACAAAACGTCGACAGTGAAACTTGAAGTGGTACCGATCCCTAGCACTCTGTGTAATACAACGCAGCAAAATGAAACAAACATTTGCAAAATTGAAAATTTTCCTGTCATTTGGCAGACAGGAGCGTATATAAATAACTGCAGATGCAAAATGAGTACATCCCAAAGCAAATTAAAAACTTATCAATCTTCAAGAGGAGCTGACCAAGTTAGTGTACTACTAAGCGCACTTTAGCGGGTTGTGGTGTGAACTTTTTTTACAACCAGCTCATACTATCACAGAACAAGTGTCTGCATTAGACAGTCCTGTCCAAGCCATGATGTGAGTCGTCGTATTTTCTTTTCATAACATTTTGTTAATGGCTCATGTGTTATGTTTTCTATGATAGAGTCGCTTATTTAGTCTAATCATAATAACAGAACTGAATCCTCGTTGTCGCAATAGTAGTTTTATATCGATCAAAGTTATTACATAACATAAAATAACATTTTTTAGTTAGTAGCTAATTTTTTTGTATTCTTGTTTCAGGTGAGACATGGCCGTTTGGAAAATTTTTAAGAAACAAAAACAGTTTCTGTGCAACTCGTATTTCCTGTGTGAAAGAAACCTCGAAGAATACGGTAAGTTCAAGACATTACTTGCTCTTACTTTCTAGGCACCTGCGCAATATAACCATCAAGGGTATTAACTAGGATAAGCAGTCTGGCAGACAACAGTATTTTGCACTCGTCCACTTAGCCGCGCGAGACGGAAGATACCATGCTGTCAGAAACACACTCGTTTGCATAGACGATGCATTTTTCATGTAACTGGCAGTCACCACTTCACGTTTTGCGTAATATTCTTAATTGGCTAGCCATACATCCGGGAAATTTCTCAAGGATGCCTACCTTGCTCCGACACGTAACCCCAAACAAGGAAAGTACTGTTTCAATGATAAACAATCGGAACTATAATGCTAGTGCAAACTGATAATCTCGCATTCATAATAAACTATTTTTTCCGAACTTCTTGTGTTTTCCTTCTTGTACTGTTCACAGAGTTTGCACACGTAACACGTTCCCCTTTACGACATTTTTTTACAGACTTCGCGTTCAAAGATTACACCACACGTGACGTTCGTAAGTTTATACACTCCTGGAAATGGAAAAAAGAACACATTGACACCGGTGTGTCAGACCCACCATACTTGCTCCGGACACTGCGAGAGGGCTGTACAAGCAATGACCACACAGACGGCACAGCGGACACACCAGGAACCGCGGTGTTGGCTGTCGAATGGCGCTAGCTGCGCAGCATTTGTGCACCGCCGCCGTCAGTGTCAGCCAGTTTGCGTGGTATACGGAGCTCCATAGCAGTCTTTAACACTGGTAGCATGCCGCGACAGCGTGGACGTGAACCGTATGTGCAGTTGACGGACTTTGAGCGAGGGCATATAGTGGGCATGCGGGAGGCCGGGTGGACGTACCGCCGAATTGCTCAACACGTGGAGCGTGAGGTCTCCACAGTACATCGATGTGGTCGCCAGTGGTCGGCGGAAGGTGCACGTGCCCGTCGACCTGGGACCGGACCGCAGCGACGCACGGATGCACGCCAAGACCGTAGGATCGTACGCAGTGCCGTAGGGGACCGCACCGCCACTTCCCAGCAAATTAGGGACACTGTTGCTCCTGGGGTATCGGCGAGGACCATTCGCAACCGTCTCCATGAAGCTGGGCTACGGTCTCGCACACCGTTAGGCCGTCTTCCACTCACGCCCCAACATCGTGCAGCCCGCCTCCAGTGTTGTCGCGACAGGCGTGAATGGAGGGACGAATGGGGACGTGTCGTCTTCAGCGATGAGAGTCGCTTCTGCCTTGGTGCCAATGATGGTCGTATGCGTGTTTGGCGCCGTGCAGGTGAGCGCCACAATCAGGACTGCATACGACCGAGGCACACAGGGCCAACACCCGTTATCATGGTGTGGGGAGCGATCTCCTACACTGGCCGTACACCTCTGGTGATCGTCGAGGGGACACTGAATAGTGCACGGTACATCCAAACGGTCATCGAACCCATCGTTCTACCATTCCTAGACCGGCAAGGGAACTTGCTGTTCCAACAGGACAATGCACGTCCGCATGTATCCCGTGCCACCCAACGTGCTCTAGAAGGTGTATGCCAACTACCCTGGCCAGCAAGATCTCCGGATCTGTCCCCCATTGAGCATGTTTGGGACTGGATGAAGCGTCGTCTCACGCGGTCTGCACGTCCAGCACGAACGCTGGTCCAACTGAGGCCCCAGGTGGAAATGGCTTGGCAAGCCGTTCCACAGGACTACATCCAGCATCTCTACGATCGTCTCCATGGGAGAATAGCAGCATGCATTGCTGCGAAAGGTGGATATACACTGTACTAGTACCGACATTGTGCATGCTCTGTTGCCTGTGTCTATGTGCCTGTGGTTCTGTCAGTGTGATCATGTGATGTATCTGATCCCAGGAATGTGTCAATAAAGTTTCCCCTTCCTGGGACAATGAATTCACGGTGTTCTTATTTCAATTTCCAGGAGTGTATGTACATAACTGAATTACGCTGGTCCCATTCGCTTGCATGAGTGCTTAATGTCTGGTATGTTTCCCATGGTCGACTTCTCTTCATGATTCGTATCTCGAGAAATGTTACAGGTATACTGAAAATGTAATGTTCGGATTGCCTCTTAATCGAAGTTGCTGCATACCTTGAAGCATGGCCTGAGTCAATCATCGCAGGAAGGCCTACGCCAAAGGCCAAAACGTGTCCTTACAGTAAAATACTTGACCAACCCTTGCATCTATCACGAAATACTACATGTTATTAATTTAACGTCCTCCACCACATTATGCCACTCTGAATGTGATGGCTAACCTCAGCAACTACTGTAGAGATATTCTTATTATTTATGAAATAGCTCTTGGAGGACATAGACATATTAATATCCTGAATATAACGTATTAACATTCCACAACGTTTATATGTTGTATTCGAGTTATCAATATTGTTATTGTTTTTCCTAATAGATATGTTGATTTACGAGGAAGGCTTGTAAATATAATTTATAATTATTTAGAAAACTGACTGAAAGATGAAGTGTGTCTCGTAATTCGTGCCTCCTGTGAACTCCCCTGGCGTGCTCTGATGAAATTGTTGAAGCTGTACTAGAATTTTGAGTTAATATTCAGTTATCTAAAGTTCTTCTCTGAATTTTAATTGTATGTGTATGCAGCGGTCAGTAAACACAATTATTCTTACCCGGGAAAAGTCGACTGGCCGTACTTAATGCTACCCGAACGAAGCCGAACCGTGTCGCTTGTTCACTTATTGTTACAAAAATTGAGAGATCGAGCATCCTGACTAAGGGGAAAAATTCTGTTCCTGTATTCATAAGGAAGATGTTCAGATACTTCTATGGCTGCATATTTTGAGCCTTTGTGGCGCAAGAGAAAGGTTGTTGATAGTATGGGCTACTTTTGTACCTAGTGTTATGCACTGTGGGTGGGTGGGGGGTGTGAAGGGGAGTGCATCATTCGCATGTGCATTTCTAGCATTTGTAGACTTAGAGAAAGCTTTTGAAAATGTTGACTGGAATACTCTCTTTCAAATTCTGAAGGTGGCAGGGGTAAAATAAAGGGAGCGAAAGGCTATTTACAATTTGTACAGAAACTAGAGGGCAGTTATAAGAGTCGAGGAGATGAAAGTGAAGCAGTAGTTGGGAAGGGAGTTAGACAGGGTTGTAGCCTCTCCCCGATGTTCTTCAACCTGTATATTGAGCAAGCAGTAAAGGAAACAAAAGAAGAGTTCGGAGTAGATATTAAAATCCGTGGAAAAGAAATAAAAACTTTGAGGTTCGCCGATGACATTGTAATTCTGTCAGAAACAGCAAAGGACTTGGAAGAGCAGTTGAACGGAATGGACAGTGTCTTGAAAGGAGGGTATAAGATGAACATCAACAAAAGCAAAACGAGGATAATGGAATTTAGTCGTATTAAGTGCTGAGGGAATTAGATTAGGAAATGAGACACTTAACGTAGTAAAGGAATTTTGCTATTTGGGAAGCCAAATAACTGATGATGATAAAAGTAGAGAGGATATAAAATGTAGACTGGCAATGGCAAGGAAGGCGTTTCTGAAGAAGAAAAATTTGTTAATATCGATTATTGATTTAAGTGTTAGGAAGTCATTTCTGAAAGTATTTGTATGGAGTGTAGCCATGTATGGTAGTGTAACGTGGACGATAGATAGTTTAGACAAGAAGAGAATAGAAGCTTTCGGAATGTGGTGCTGCAGAAGAATGCTGAAGATTAGATGGGTAGATCACATAACTATTGCGGAGATATTGAATAGAATTGGGGAGAAGAGAAGTTTGTGGCACAACTTGACCAGAAGAAGGGATCGGTTGGTAGGACATGTTCTGAGGCATCAAGGGATCATCAATTTAGTATTGGAGGGCAGCGTGGAGGGTAAAAATCGTAGAGGGAGACCAAGAGATGAATACACTAAGCAGATTCAGAAGGGTGTAGGTTGCAGGTGGTACTGGGAGATGAAGAAACTTGCACAGGATAGAGTAGCGTGGAGAGCTGCATCAAACCAGTCTCAGGACTGAAGACCACAACAACAACAACAACAACAACAACATATTGGCAAAAAATTTCAAAATACAGTAAATGTATTATGATATTGTTGTTAATGTGGCCTATTTATTGAACAGTTGGCAACATGCAGTTAGAGGTGTCCATACGAAATGCAAGGTACCCATGTACAGTTCGGGAGTGCACAACAGATATTAGCCTCACTGTAATACACTGGAACTTCAGTCTGTGGGTCACGCAAGCTGTCCCGCGCTAAGACCTTTGCGCAACTGGAGTGATGCATTGTCGGAAGAGTGTTCACGTTCTGGGTTTTCTGCAGACACAGCTCTCCTGAGATACGGATGACGGCGGCATTACAGTGTACGAGTAAAATGGCTCGGAAAATAGCAACGTGCATCAAAGATCACTAAGCGGAAAAGTATTATTTTTGTGGACAAAGAGTCTAAATTGCACACAGATCCACCTCCAAATTCTGTCAGTATTTCGACAATATGCAGTGTCGTGCCCAGTTATAGTTAGTGGTGTTGATGAGGAAGCCCAGATCGTAGACATGCGATTGCTATGTTTCTTGAAGGCTGAAAGAGTATTTAGAGGGAAAGAGCAGTGTTACTCACACGTCCGTAGTTTAAATATCCGTTAGTTTCGATAATCTTTAATCGATCGATGTGCCGATGAACTATAAATTGTATTTCCGTGAATAATAAATTTATAATAATTTTTACTGGATAAAATAGTAAGTAACAGTACAAGAAATGCAAAGTTTGTTTTATGAAAAGCGAGGTATTTAAATAATTGTCCTTCCACCTTTTACGTTTTTCTTTAATTATTTCTCCTACCTCGGAGGAAACCCTCTCTACAGGAACAAGTCCCTAGACAGCACAAATGGTTATTGGCCATTGGACGTAACACATTATTAGATTCTGAGCAATATTCTAATACAGAAGCATGGTTATCTATTATAGGCTTTTCAGAATAGACGTAGTTCAATAGAATCAGTGACTGCTCTAACAGCGTCACCGTTACGCTTTTGCTTATTGGGCAGAAAAGTACGAGTAGATAATCCGATTTGAAACTGGTAGACGTATGAACAGGTGTATTAGCGCCACTCACAAATACTTCTGTTTCCTGTGTTATTCTTGGTGTCGATGTGTCGACTCGATGGAAGCTGCGTACTCTACAGAAGGAGTTACGCAGCGCTGTCGGCACCTTGAAAAGTCCTGAAATCAAGTCTTTTAAACCTAGAGTTTAAATGTCGCAAGCATATTAACAGTTCGTGTACTAAATGGTTTCAGTCTTGCATTGGCTGGCTTAATCAAGTAATCTGCGACACTTCATGCTTCATGAGTTGCTAAAGTGCTTCCCAAGTCTGACAACTTTGCAGAAATATCTCGTATAATCACAATCACAATCGCTGAACGAATAGTTCTAATGTCATATTTTCCTCTTCTAATTGCGTTGTATTATAAAAGCTTTATTTACATTTGTACTCCTAGCTACAAGTAAGTAGGCTTACACATTTGAAAACGATCATGTGTTGAACGCGCATTCATGAATCCATGTTATTTACATGTGAAAGTTTTACCATAGCGGTTCATCCGTATGAGATCCGCACACCCGGCTGCTGATAGCACAGGAAGACAAACAAGAAAATTTCCTCTCTCATGCCCCTCCCCCGCAGTACATAAACCAGCACTGATTGCCTAAGAAGCCGCCATATTTGATGTTCATTTAATATTGGCTTCCTGTCTTCTTTCGCTCTGTGCACAGAAAGCCACAGAAGTAATGGACAACTTTTCGCTCCCCCATCAAAGGGGCATCATATTATAAACGATATGATTACCGATAACTGACGTACACTTCCGGTAATATCGACAGTGCGGATACTGTCGATTAATGGATAGTTTACGTACGTTTAAGTACACTACGAAAGAGAGTTTCTAACGATGAGGATGGTCACAAAGGGGTTCGTCCCCACGCAACAGCCGGCCGCGGTGGTCTCGCGGTTCTAGGCGCGCAGTCCGGAACCGTGCGACTGCTACGGTCGCAGGTTCGAATCCTGCCTCGGGCATGGATGTGTGTGATGTCCTTAGGTTAGTTAGGTTTAAGTAGTTCTAAGTTCTAGGGGACTAATGACCACAGCAGTTGAGTCCCATAGTGCTCAGAGCCATTTGAACCATTTGAACCCACGCAACACCTCCTACGACCCTCTTCATGCGACTCCATGTGTAATTATATTCCTGGCTGCGTACTACTCATCGTCTGATGTTTTCCTTTTCTGGTAGAAGTAGAGCATAGTCAATGGCATTTTCTTATGCATGTGTCTGGGATAGCGATCGTGTAGTGTAACTGTTGGTGGTAACGGGACGAGACAAACGCTGTGTCCCAGAACCAACTGGGCCATCGTGGCGATAACAAAGGACGGGAGGTTCCAACTGTTCGAGCGACAAATTGCGCAGATCCAGCGCGCTGAATCAACAGTGGCGGCTATCGCAGGGGTGGGTCCTGGGTCGGAGAGAGCCCTGCAGCAATTTATTTTGCGGAATTTCTCGCCTCAGGCGCGCACAGAGAAGCACCTGTCGTCTCCTGTAAGACCTGAAAGCGTCGTCACGTTGCTTATAAAATCAGCGTATCGGCCACCGTTGCAAATAGCCATCATCAGAGTACTGTATTTAGTACGTAATGGCCAAGTTTTTTGGTTATTAATCATTTCAATCATCCCACATGGTGAGAGGCTGACAGCACGGAAATAGCTGCACTGTTGCTTTTAGCCAAAAGGTTATAAAATACATTGTGACCCAGAAGCCCGTTAACATTTGAAAATGCCCTAATTCATGAAATAAAGGAGTCAGGGGCGTTAGACTTGACGCACGTTCATATAAGGATAAGGGGCTTTATTGAAACTGAAAACGAGGTGAAAAACCGGCAAACAGATGGCGCTGGACAGCTTGTGCTGGTTTTCACACAATGAGCCGACGTACGCCTATGTGTTACAGAATATCATCACCCCTTGCCCGGCTCATGAAAAAATGTTGTAAGGTACGACTTTTATGCAAGATGGCGCTCCATCCCATACGTGTGAAAGCCCTCCTGCGCACATCGTTTGGTGTGGATCGTGTTCTGAGCCACCAATTCCGTCATGCTTGGCCTCCCAGGTCCCTAGACCTCAATTTCCGTGATTATCGGTTGTGGGATTACCTGAAACTACAAGTCTACCGGTATCGTCCGACTTCATTAGGGACGCTAAGAGACAACATCCGACGACAGTTCCTCCCATATCTACTTATATGCTGTACAGTGGTGTTCACAACGTCGTCCCTCGATCACAGGTATCGTTGATAGATGACGATCGCCATATTGAGCATTTGTTATAAAGAACATCGTCTTTGCTAAAAATGGTTTCACTAATTATTGCCTTTGTATCACATGAAGCACCATCTGTTGGTCATTTTCTGCACTTCGTTGGTTTCAATAAATGTCATTTCAGCCACGTGTCTCAGTTTGTATCTCTCTACCTGTATTATTCCGTGCATTTTCAAATGTTAACGAACTTTTGTGTCATCCATTATATACAAATGCACTTTTTGCATATTACATAATCTTCACAGTCTTATACTCTGCAACGTATAGGGTGATTTTGCAAAATTACTGCAGTAAACGATCCTTGAGGAGAGAATAAGGGGGAAAATAGGTATTCTGGACACACAGCTGGAAAAGCATTGCAAGAAAAGCGCACCCACTTCATCGTGGAGATAAAATACTTTTGACAGTAAACGCGGCATCAGCACCGGGTAGGTGTCTCGCCAGTATGCGATTAGCAGACGATCTTACGGAACATTCTCCCCAACTTCCTCTATCCAAACTACTTACGTTGTAACCTACCAAGCCGCCTCCTCGGCGACCGTTTTGTCGCTGGGATGTCGCACAAGCCACCACTGTGCTGGTATTTAACGAGCCTTCAAAACACTCGCATGTGGGCTACGGAGAATTCCAACAGCATCGTGGCGGCGAACCATCTGAACCGGTTCAGTCACGATGAGTGGATGGGGAAGCCAGTCATTCTACCACAACGCCTCATTGGCAAGGCATATCTACACTTCCTGCGAGGGCCCTGTATCCTCGGCTGAGACGTGGCTTCCGTGATACGTAGGATAACGTAGCTACTACATGGTTGTGCTCCGACTCACCACCCTCTTGGGTGTGTAGTTAAAACACTCGCACAGACAGTGCAGAATGTTTTATCATGTCTGCTTTCAGTGACTGAAACCTACTTTTCAAAGGTGTTTTATCCCCGTCTTCAAATGGGTGAACCTTCCTTGGAACGTATTTCCGGCTTTACGTCGATATGGCCTTCCTTACCCTCTCATGAATCTTTCCTTGCAGTTTTCTTCATATGGCAAAAAGTCCCCTGTATATTTGCGGATGTATTTCATTTCGAAAATCTGTGCCCAAGTGGCTGAATATAAAACCACAAAAGGCTACCTAATCAATTACAAATAAACAACAAACACAACTGAGAGGGAAATCAGTTTGAAAATATCATTTCCTTCTGGATGGACACCACAGTATAAATGGATCTGAAGAACGACCTCATTTCACCTGGTTGCACTTCAAAAATAGGGCACTTTGAAAACCGAGCTAAGAACAGTTACCTATGGCAAGCGGTTTTAATGTGTCGAGAGGAAGACGATGTATTCACTTCGGTTATTGATGTAAAAGGCCAACTCAAAACTATTAGTGCTGAGTAAAGCGTCATTATTAGAATACTCCGAACTTTCTTACTATAACTTTGATTTTATGTTGGTAGAAACAATATTTTGATTGGAATGACGAACACTGTAGGTTATCACATGAAAAAAAAAATTCAAATGGCTCTGAGCACTATGGGACTCAACTGCTGTGGTCATTAATCCCCTAGAACTTAGAACTACTTAAACCTAACTAACCTAAGGACATCACACACATCCATGCCCGAGGCAGGATTCGAACCTGCGACCGTAGCAGTCGCACGGTTCCGGACTGCGCGCCTAGAACCGCGAGACCACCGCGGCCGGCGTTATCACATGAAAAAATTGGAAAATGCACGTCCTGTATTTTAAGTGCTATTCATCAGACCTGTAAACATGGAAAAAATAAAATGAAAAACGTAGCGTTTCCAAACTGCAGCCCGGAGGATTATGTCTCTTCCAGTATGAAAATAATCTCTGTCTTACAAAACGAAATACACGTACAGTGGCTTTCTTTACCATAAAAAGAAGAAAATAATTGGAATAGTATACTGTCATTCCGTTGATGATTTACTATAACATATGAGTGGTGATTTTGTGATGACGAAGGCGACGACGATGACAGTGACGAAGGCACGTATGGCAAGCTCCCAAAACAGTGTGTCATAAGGAATGAATGAAGGGTAGAGGGAGGAGAGACAATAGAATAATAACGGGTTAAAGGTGTCGCTATATCTGAGGATGTGGGTGTGGTGGCGATGTGAGAGGTGGAGGTGATCTGATGAAATGGTTCAAATGGCTCTGAGCACTATGGGACTTAACATCTGTGGTCATCAGTCCCCTAGAACTTAGAACTACTTAAACCTAACTAACCTAAGGACATCACACATAGCCATGCCCGAGGCAGGATTCGAACCTGCGACCGTAGCAGTCACGCGGTTCCGGACTGAGCGCCTTAACCGCGAGACCACCGCGCCCGGCGATCTGATGAGGACCAGTGTATCCAGTGCAGCAAGGCCGTTGCCAGTACAGGACAGAGTGGCGTATTTATTCCTCCTTGGTGCTGTTAACAACATAGCAGTGTGTGCTTCCGCGGAATCGGGAACGCTGCCAGCAGGTGCAGGCAGGGTAGATGTTGAGAGGTCTTATCTGTCGTCACACTCATGTTGGAAGGCTACTTCACTAGTCTCGTACTTTTCTCCTAAAGTTAAATGCCTAGCTACATGCCGTGCGACCTTCCTGAAATTGGTTTGTCTTACTCATTGCGATGATCTGCTGATTTGTCATTCAGATGTGACAGGCATTTATCGTACAATTGGGTGACAGTTCCTCAGTTGTCACGCACCACTAATTCGGTCTGTCCTCTTAGTTAATGTATGCTGGGCAGAGTTCTTCTGTTTTCTCGAGGGGGCAAATAATGTGCAGGAAACAGTACCTGTAGGTTTCCTATGTACTCTGTGGCCGTGAGCATTCGGCTCTGCTGACTGAGATGATGCTGTAAATTATGCAGTACTCCTTTCTCGTGTGACTAGGGATAAAGAGTTCTTCTATGTAACGAAGCAAGCATTTGGAACGCAACGATGCAGAGTACTGATTCTTCAAATGCCTGCATCCAGATATCTGAAACTCGATCCCATAGCTGCATCACCTGTCTTTTCGTAAAACTTCCCCTATAGGTATGCGTGAAACAATTATCCAAGAGGTCGCAAAGGTCAGGTGCGTTGAGATCCCTCACATTCATCTAGAACGTCGACGCTTTACGTCAGTGGAATATTGTGAATAAGTATCTCGAGGCAAAGTTAACCCTTAGGTCCTTAGACGAGATAAACGTGTCTGTTAGAAGTGCAGCTAAGTGAAGGAAGCCCTGAAATACGTTCGTGTGTAGCCTAAAAGATGCTATAGGTTAGGCGAATTTTATCATTGACTATGAGCATTAGAAGGTAAGCTAACTTTTGTACCTAACAAACACAGCAAGCATACTTACAAGCAACGAAGAAGAAAATCAAAACGACGCAGACTCATGGAATCCAGAATAGAATCTGGCACGGGCACAAAACTCCGACGACACCCAAAGCATATCGAGAACCCAAGGCAAAAGTGTTTAGGATGCCTGAACATTCACTGATCCATTTACAGAAACCCATCACTTCTCACAGACAACGGCACGTCATATCCCACCGCCATTCAAAACAGAATAATTCCGCCTGGACGCATTAACTGAGAGAGAGCATCGACTCAGTGATGCAAGACACCTAAAGGAAGAACTGCTGACGTGGTAATCCCCTTACAGAAACTATGACTAGCACATAAGAACAATACGTTGCATTACGCCATCACAGAGAGATGAAATGAGAAAGAACTAAGCTCATCGACCTACTACCACACGTGCGATGAGTCAGTCGACTGGTAGAAAATGTTTTCGTCCATCGATATCAAACCGATCATCGGAAGAAGCAACACTTTTAAATGTACCGAAATCAATGAAAGATGCTATCTACAAGCTACATACACCTGAGCTTTGAGAAATCAGCTGTGAGGGTGGAATACTAAACATTAGTAAGACGGTGTGTCCAATTAGCAAACACGTAACGGAACACAAAACGGTTATACCACTCCGACAACACAGTCGATCATCAGAGGCGGAAAATCAACGAGTGCGACAGAACATTTTTTTTCTTTTCTTTTAATCTTTGGCCACCTTGATGCGTCTCTCGCCACGAATTCCTTTCGTGTACCAACATTTTTATCTGAGAGTAGAACTTGCAGCCCACGACCTCAGTTATTTGTTTGTTGTATTCCTATTTCTGCCTTCCCCCTGCAGTTTTTACATTATACATCTCGCTCTAGTACAATGGGAGTTATTGCGTGATGTCTTAACAGATGTATTACCATTTTGTCCCTTCTTGTAGAGAATGTTTTCCATAGGTTTCTTTCGTCACTGATTCTGCAAAGAACCCCCTTATTCCTTATCAGTACACCTAATTTTCCCAATTCTTCTGTAGCACCACATCTCAAACGCTTCGACTGTCTTCTTTTCTGGTTTTACGACAGTCCATGACTCACTACTATACAATGCTGTACTCAAAACGTATATTCTCAGAAACTTCTGCCTCAAATTAAGGCCTATAGTTGACGCCAGTAGACTTTTCTCTGTCAGGAATTCCCTTTTTGCCAGTGCTGGTCTGATTTTCGTGTGCTCCTTGCTCCGTCCGTCACGGGCTATTTTGGTCCAAGGCAGCAGATTTCCTTAACTTCAACTGCTTCGTAATCACCAATTGTGATGCTAAGTTTCTCGATACTCTCATATCTGCTGCTTTTCAGTACAGCGGTCTTTATCCGGTTTACTCTCAATCCACGTTCCATACTCATTACACTGTTCATTCCTTTGAATAGATCCTGCAATTATTCTTCACTTTCATTGAGGATAAGAATATCAACAGCGAATTTTATCACTGATATCCTTCCACCTTGGATTTTAATGTCATCCTAGAACCTTTCTTTTATTACCGTCGTTGCTTCTTCGATGTAAAGACTGAACAGTGGAGGAGAGAGGCTCTATCCCTGGCTTATATGCTTTTTAATCCGATCACTTAATTTTTGATCATCCAGTCGTATTGTTCCTCCTTGGTTCTTCTGCATGCTGTATATTATTCGTGTTTCCCTATAATGTGCACCTGTTTTTCTCAGAATTTCAAACATTTTGCTCTATTTTGATTTATCGAACGCGTTTCTAGGCCGACAAATCCTGTGAGTGTGTTTTGAGCTTTCTTCAGTCTTGCTTGAGTTATCAATCGCAACCTCAAAGCAGCCATTACTGTTCCTAAAGCCAGACTAATCGTCATCTATAAGTAACAGACTATTATTTTCTCCACTGTATGTTGTTTTTGTTAGCGGCTTGGATGCATGAGCTCTTAAGCTGATTGTGTGATAGTTTTCGCAATTATTGGTCATTGCTGTCTTCGAAATTGTGTGGATTATATTTTCCCGGCAGACGGTACGTCGCCAGTATCATATATTCTACTTACCAACCTGAAAAGTCGTTAGGTTGCCACTTTCCCTGAATGGTTTTAGGAATTTAGATGCAATGTTATCTATCCCTTCTGTGTTATTCGATATCAGATCTTCCAGAGCTCTTTTAAAAATTAAAGCACTGGCTGCGTTCAACCAGAGACTTTGGGCGTTTTAATTACTAATCAAAGATGCTACCTCTAGACTGCGGGTACCAAAAAACTATAAAACTCCATAGACTAACGTTTTATAGTTGGAGTTCGTGAGCCTGTCCCACCATGCGCGGCATCACATGTAACAGCTGAAGGCACTTACAGTACCGAAATGTTTCAGCATGCAGCGTGCACTACTAGAGCCAATACTGCGACACTGCCTTGGCATGTGCGGAATCCGCCGAAACAAGCTGCTGATGCGTAGTGCCCAAGAGCTAAGGTCACGAGTCTCCTATTCAGCTTCCAGAGTAGTAGTGTTCTCAAACTGTATGCATGCAGAATAAGTTCAGTGTGCAGATGTGGGGAAGTGTTCTAAATGTTTGCGTTCCGTGCATCTGAGGCAGAACATGGGAACCAACCCGATATTCACCGAGTGGGGAACTTCCGTAAAGCCGTATCCGGGCTGGAAGACACATCGAACCCTTGTCGTTAATTCGATCCGAAAGCACGACCGACATACTTTCCTGTCCAGGAAGCGATGGTGTTAACCCGCGCGGCTACCAGGCCGTGTCCATTGCAAGTCACTGGCAGTTACAACAAATCACGTCAATGAAGAGTGTTGCTCTCTGCCTCTCACTTTCTGTTACATCCAATCGAGATAGAGCTCAATTCTGTTCCAGACAAACTTTATGTGGGAGCAGGATGAAACCACAGAATGTAAGATCTGAACACGGCACTGGTCCAGCAGTGAATGTATCACTCTGGTGAAAGGTACTTGCAGCACCAGCACAAACGTAAGTTTTATAAACACGACGACCAAATTATAAACACGGAAACGTTTTATTGAAAACGATAGTGATCGCCAAAGTCCACGCTAGTATGTGTTCCTCTAACTCCTTATCGTTCAAAATAAAATTAAAGCAATTACAGACAAATTAAGTCATTTGACGTGGTTTCGGCACTTCTATGAGTGCTTTTATCAGAAATGAAACATTTAAACTGGCGTATAACGTAAGTGCAAAAATCATGGGCAGATTTTTTATAAGCTGCAAGATGGCACTCTTGGTGTAATGTTTACCCGCCCGCAGCTACAAACAGGGGTGCCTCAGTCTGTTGCTACCTGTGGTTTGACACGTGTGAGCTGCCCACAATGGCTTGCGTTCCATGTATTCTTTTTTTAAAAATTTTGTGACTAAACCTTTATCGCTTGATATTTATTTTATACGTGACGTGTAACTACTGTTGCTATCTTGTACTGTTAGCCTGTACTTACACTCTTATAAAAAAAAATTTCCTTAATTTTTGTACTTATGTTATAGGACAATTTAAATATATAATTTCTGATGAAGGCTCTCATAGAAGTGCCGAAACAGGTCAAAAGTCTTAATTTTTGTGACCGAGGGCTGTAATTGCTTTAATTTTAATTTGTAAACGGTCGTTGGCCACGCAGCCATATTTAAAAATCTAATGCCTTCCGTTCGTTAGTGTGGCAACGCTATATGATACTTCACTTAAAGAACAAAGTCGCAGTCACCGTATCCGTTGGAGGCATACAGCAATATACTCTATTTTTCTCTTTTTTATTTAGGAGAGCTCTCTGTAAAGTAGTGCCACCGAAAATTTTAGTGAAAACTCTTGAAGAGTTTTAAATAAAACAAACGTTATTAACATTCTGCTTCTTTCTTTTTCATTCCTACATATTTATTTCTCAACAAAATTATCCTGGCGATGAAGACATTTCTCCCAATGACAGACAAGTTTGTCGATAAGGACGCTGCAGAATTTTGACTTTGTTGACGGAGCCACAACCAGACCTCTCCTTCCATCACTTCATCATCGTCAAAGTGCAGTTCTCGCAAATATTCTGTAAGTTCTGCAAACAGAGGAAAATCGGATAGGGTCCGAATGAAGGATTACCGGTGACAGTGAACCCAAGGAGTTAAATTGTTGCAGAAGTCGCAGTGTTCGTCTGTGGCCTGGCATTGTCATGCGCAAGATGATGGTAGATGTTTCCTGTGCTGAGGAAGTCGACTACAGCACACTGTTTTTCGGGCTCCGACTTACTTAAGTTGCACATACCTTTGTTACACGCTACAGTCCAGAGCCCTCCAGCAAATATACTCTATGCAGCTCAAATTTATCCATCCAAGCAATCGTTGAGTGGTTGCGAAATAGGGCTGAGAGTGCCACGGACGTGATATGTGAATTGGGGCGGCAGTAATTAAATCAATTGGATTTTTCGTTGTGGCAGAATCTTCGCGTGGAGTTTAATTCACGAACTTTCACCTGAGATTTCAAAACATATTCTGTTAGCGACATCCTACTTAGAGAGCATCATAAGAGAAATCAGAGTTAGCACAGAACTAGAACGGTAGAAAATTACCCACCTCCCCCACCCCCATCCCCATGGATAGCCGAACGTGTTATCATGACTTTTCCGGGTTCGGGGAGGAACGCCAGCTCCGAATCGAATCCGAACGGCGGATAAACGACGAGAACTGTTGTGTGCGCCTCCTGGACTTGGTTTTTAGGCGGTTTCCCATATTTGACCACGTGATTGCCAGGCTGGAAACCACGTCGCACCACTGTTACACGATTCGCAAACATTCAGAAAACTTACACAAACATTCACATGGGACAGCAGTAGATGCGGACAAGTGATCTGCAAAAAAAATGGTTCCCTAGGGGAACGTATGGTGGCGACAGGAAGGTAATCCGGCCACCCTCTACTAAGTACGGATTAACATGAAGTGTCTGTGAAGACATAGGATAACATCAGGAAAAGAGTACAATGGTTGCTCTGTGTCTACATGTTTCAAGCTCGTCCCCTAACTAAGAGTGACTCAAAAATAATTAATTATCAGTGTATCAGAGATACAAAGAAATTAACTCAGTTACCTTCTGTGTGAAAATACACTCCTGGAAATTGAAATAAGAACACCGTGAATTCATTGTTCCAGGAAGGGGAAACTTTATTGACACATTCCTGGGGTCAGATACATCACGTGATCACACTGACAGAACCACAGGCACATAGACACAGGCAACAGAGCATGCACAATGTCGGCACTAGTACAGTGTATATCCACCTTTCGCAGCAATGCTGGCTGCTATTCTCCCATGGAGACGATCGTAGAGATGCTGGATGTAGTCCTGTGGAACGGCTTGCCATGCCATTTCCACCTGGCGCCTCAGTTGGACCAGCGTTCGTGCTGGACGTGCAGACCGCGTGAGACGACGTTTCATCCAGTCCCAAACATGCTCAATGTGGGACAGATGCGGAGATCTTGCTGGCCAGGGTAGTTGACTTACACATTCTAGAGCACGTTGGGTGGCACGGGATACATGCGGACGTGCATTGTCCTGTTGGAACAGCAAGTTCCCTTGCCGGTCTAGGAATGGTAGAACGATGGGTTCGATGACGGGTTGGATGTACCGTGCACTAGTCAGTGTCCCCTCGACGATCACCAGAGGTGTACGGCCAGTGTAGGAGATCGCTCCCCACACCATGATGCCGGGTGTTGGCCCTGTGTGCCTCGGTCGTATGCAGTCCTGATTGTGGCGCTCACCTGCACGGCGCCAAACACGCATACGACCATCATTGGCACCAAGGCAGAAGCGACTCTCATGGCTGAAGACGACACGTCTCCATTCGTCCCTCCATTCACGCCTGTCGCGACACCACTGGAGGCGGGCTGCACGATGTTGGGGCGTGAGCGGAAGACGGCCTAACGGTGTGCGGGACCGTAGCCCAGCTTCATGGAGACGGTTGCGAATGGTCCTCGCCGATACCCCAGGAGCAACAGTGTCCCTAATTTGCTGGGAAGTGGCGGTGCAGTCCCCTACGGCACTGCGTAGTATCCTACGGTCTTGGCGTGCATCCGTGCGTCGCTGCGGTCCGGTCCCAGGTCGACGGGCACGTGCACCTTCCGCCGACCACTGGCGACCACATCGATGTACTGTGGAGACCTCACGCCCCACGTGTTGAGCAATTCGGCGGTACGTCCACCCGGCCTCCCGCATGCCCACTATACGCCCTCGCTCAAAGTCCGTCAACTGCACATACGGTTCACGTCCACGCTGTCGCGGCATGCTACCAGTGTTAAAGACTGCGATGGAGATCCGTATGAGACAGCAAACTGGCTGACACTGACGGCGGCGGTGCACAAATGCTGCGCAGCTAGCGCCATTCGACGGCCAACACCGCGGTTCCTGGTGTGTCCGCTGTGCCGTGCGTGTGATCATTGCTTGTACAGCCCTGTCGCAGTGTCCGGAGCAAGTATGATGTGTCTGACACACCGGTGTCAATGTGTTCTTTTTTCCATTTCCAGGAGTGTATTTTAGTGGTTGGCCTTTGTCATCGTTTGGTCGATACGTGTCTCGATCGGCTAAATCGATGCGCACGCAACTGTGTTACACGCATCTCATGTGTACAGCAACGCCATTAACATTACATGGTGACATGAACATGACGTAATTGATAGGGATGGATTTGCATGTGGACACACGGAACATGGTAATGACAGGTCACATTTATCCTTCAGTATAAGTTTTTAGTATCATCACAAACGAAACTGGCCACTGGACATATAATAAAGCATCTACATTATCAACAGCAATCACCGAATACAAATAGGACGACATTATCTTCGAAACAATGTCATAAAACCTGGAAATGACGAAATTAGTATAATAATAAAACTTTATTCGCAGATTTCCTCACAAAATTCGTTGACACATCTACGTGAGCACAAAATTAGACAAATAATTGAGTTCTGGTCGTCCTGAAAATAGATCACGGTCAGACCTTAAGAGCACGCTAAGATATTCCAGACAGCAACTTAACTTAAGAGACCTTGACACACTAACGGAAAATCGTGGCCGTACCACTCAATGAGCCACAAAACATGTGCAGAGAAAAAAAAGAAGCAGAAGAAGAAGAAGAAGAATAGAGAGCTGTATAAAAATGTTGGGTTCAGCAGGGCTGTTATATATACAACGTTACTGCCTCATCTACATTTACTTAATTACTCAGCAATTCACAATGAAGTGCCTGGCAGAGAGTTCGTCGAACCACCTTCAAGCTCTACCTCTGCCGTTCCACTCTCCAATGATGAACGGGAAAATTGAGCACTTATCTAGTTCAGTGCTAATTCTGATCTCTATTAGGATGATCTTTGCTCCCTATGTAGGGTGGCGCTAACAGAAAATTTTATGAAATCGCAGGAGAAAGTTCGTGATTTAAACTCCACGCGAAATTCTGCCACAACGAAGAAGCATTTGTTTTAATTATTGCGGCCCCAATTCACGTATGACATCCGTGGCACTCTCTGCCCTATTTGAAGATAATACAAAACGAATTGGCGTTCTTTGGAGTTTTTCGGTACCTTCCATCAGTGCCATCTCATGCGGATCCCACGCCGCACGGCAGTACACCAGAAGAGGGCGGACAAGCGTATTGTAAGCAGTCTGTTTCGTAGACCTGTTTCACTCTCCAAGTGTTCTACCAATAAATCGCAGTCTTTGGTTTCCTTTCGTAACAACATTACCTATGTGATCGTTCTAATTTAACGTATTCGTGATTGTATTCCCTAAGTATTTACCTGAGTATTCGTGAATGTAATCCCTAAGTATTTACTTGAGTTTACAGTCTTTATAAGTATTTATGTGATTTATCGCGTAGCCAAAATTTAGCTCATTTCTTTCATTACTCATGTGGATAACTTCAGATTTTTGATTATTTAGAGTCAAATGCCACATTTCGCACCGTACAGATATTTTGTCTAAACAATTTTGCATTTGGTTCTGATTATCGATGACTTTGCAAGAGGGTAACTGGCAACATCATCTGCAAAATATCTAAGAGGGTGCTCAGATTGTCTCCTATGTCTTTTATGCAGTCAGGAACAGCAAAGGGCCACAACTCGTCCTGGGGAACGCCAGATATTACTTCTGTTTTACTACGAACAGTGACCTTTCTGGCAGGAACTCACTTATCCCATTACACAGCTTGCACGGTACTCCATAGGCAAGCAATTTGATTACAGCTCACTTGTGAGGAACAGTATCAAGAGCCTTCTGAAAATCTAAAAATTTGTACTCAGTTTGACATCCTCGGTCGACAGCCGTCATTACTTCGTGAAAATAAAGAACTAGCTGTGTTTGACAAGAACGGTATTTTCTGAATCGTTTTCTTCGAGGTACTTCATAATGTACGAACACAGTATGTGTTCCAAATTTGATGTTAGTGGTATGGAAATTTAATTCAGCAGATTTCTCCTATTTCCTTTCTTGGGAATTGGTATGACTTATGCAACTTTCCAATCGTTAGCTACAGACCTTTCGACAGTCGAGCGGTTGTCTATGGTGCTAAGTAGGAGCCATTGTATCAGCAAACTTGGATAAGAAAGTGACTGGTACACTTTGTAACCGGAGGCCTTCTCTTTATTAAGTGATTTAAGCTGCTTCGCTACACCAAGGGTATCCATTCTAAGTTAATCACGTTGAAAATTTCTCGAAATTCTTGAATATTTACTTAGTCTTCTTTGGTGATGAAGTTTCGGAAAACCGTGTTTAGTAACCCTGCTTTAATGGCACTGTCATCAGAGCCTTCACCATTGTTATTGCACAGTGAAGACATCGATTGAATATTGCCACTGATTACTTCAGATATGACTAGAATTTGTGTGGGTTTTCTCCAAGATTTCGAGACAGAGTGTCGTTCTGGAAACAATTAAAGGCAACTCGCACTGTAGTTCACGTTAAATTTCCAGCTTAAGTAAAACTTCGACAACCTTGTGGATTTTGCGTTCTTTTAAAGTTTGGCATGCTGATTTCGTTGCTTTTGGAATAGTGTTCTGACCCGTTTTGTGTACTATGGGGTATCAGTACCATACCTCATTAATTTATTTGATAAACATCTCTTAACTACCATCGATACTATTTCTTTGAATTCAAACCACACCTGATCTACTATCTAGTCAGATTGGAAGGACTGGAGAATGTCTCTTACGAAGATGTTACGTGTATTTTTATCCGATTTTTTAAATAGATTTACTTGGTGTTTATTTTTGGTGGGCTCCTGAAATAGTTGTTCAAAATAATTTTTTGAGAAAGCATTCAGTACAATTTCGTACGACGTTTTATGCCTACTGCCGGTATTAAACATGCATTTTTGCCAATACGTAGAGAGTAGATTGAAATCACTACCAACTATATCTGTCTGTGTGGAGTACCTATTTGAAATATGCTTCAAGTTTTCTTTGAACTCTTCGGCAACTGTATCGTCTGACAAGCTGACCGGGAGGGTCGGTACAAGTAACTAGTTCTTAATTATTCTGTTGCCAAGTATAACATCTAAAAACTTAACTCAGAGGAACTATCAACTTCGGTTTCACTAGAAGGTAAACTACTTCAGCCAGGAATAAACACTCCACCACCAACTGTATTTAATCTACCCTTTCTGAAATCGATTAGGTCCTTTGTGAAAAATTATTCTGATCTTATTTCCGGCCTTAGCCAGCTTTGCATACCTATAACGATTTGAGCTTCATTCCTTTCTATTAGCGCTTGAAACTATGGTTCTTTCCCAACAGAATAACGACGGTTTACAGCTGCAATACCCATTGTTCCTAGGTTTGTCCTGCACACTTTTAGACTGGCGCCCTTTCTGTAGTTTCCCGAAACGTTTTAACTAAAAAAAATAGAAAATACCACTTCCCTCCACACAGCTCCCGCTACTTGTGTAGCCGATTCCTGTGGAACCTGAAAAACCACCGCCCTACTCCGCAGAACCGTCTGAGCCTTTGATTCAATGCCTCCACTAGTCTGTGTACGAAACGACCATAGCCGGTTCTGCCGAAGATGCTACAGATGGTGCGCTCCGCCTTCATTTCGCCTCAAAACTGGCAGTATTTATCACTTCGGATTCAGAGAGAATATCTTCCGTTCAGAAGCGACAGACATCGTAGGTACCGATATGAGCCACTACTTGCAATTGGCTGCATCCAGTGCTCTTCGTGGCGCCCATATGTATCCTTTCCAAATCTGGGATTACTCCTTCTGGTATGCACAAAGAGTGCACAGCCATATCTCTGAGGCGTCATTATGTGCCTATCACAGACTCCTAATTACCAGTAAACCCAACCTCTGTGGATTCCCAGATCTTAGGGGGCGAGAGGCTTTCCCGGGAATAGGACCAGCCACTGCATGTGGCTCACGGACTTCGTCAGTCACAGATAACGACTGATACTTGTTCGTCAGACGAACCCATGAAGCCCTCCTATCGATCCTTCGTTGAATGCCACACCCTGGGACGACTTAACACTCCACCACTGTTGAGCGGCCAACCTCAGTGCAGGCAGTACTTGGGGCGGTTCGAGTAATGGACCGATCAGGGAACACGTAACGTACTGCGGGGCAGGTCCATCGAAGTGTGGAACCATACAGCACAGAAAACGAACGAAAAGGCATAGGCATTCCATGTGGTCCACTGGAAAATCTTACAAACAAAGTAGGTCTCACCAAGTGAATGAACTTCTGAACAGCTCATTATTATTATTTTGTGTGACAGACGATCTTGTAGAAGCCTCTCCAGTTATATTCAGTACGGTGACTAGTATATCACCCACCACAGCGAACCCGCCTTAACGCAAGTAATTGTGACTCTTCCGCGTACTTGTAGATTGTAGCGACGGGTTTTGTTTCTGATACTTCTGTTACATGGAGACACCAATGATTCGGTCAGGCCGCAAACAGAATGCGTTCCACTCAACAGCTTGCGTATAATGGCCGAGTCATCACGCATTGTTAGTTTCGACTACTTTGTTGGTTTTCCATGCAAGTACTGTCGTCTTTCTGTAATGACTACGTGATACTGTAATTATTAGACGAAATTACTTATTATTATACCTTTTGTCCGGCCCCGGTAGCTGAGTAGTCAGCGTGACAGACTGTCAATCCTAAGTTCCCGGGTTCGATTCCCGGCTGGGTCGGAGATTTTCTCCGCTCAGGGTCTGGGTGTTGTGTTGTCCTAATCATCATCATTTCATCCCCATCGACACGCAGGTCGCCGAAGTGGCGTCAACTCGAAAGACCTGCACCCGGCGAACGGTCTACCCGACGGGAGGCCCTAGCCACACGACATTTCATTTCATTTCATTATACCTTTTGTATAGGAGTACTTTCAGGCCAGATTTATTTTCATGCAACGCTTTTCAGACTGCAACTACTTGTATTAGAGGTCATCCAGATGACAGAAGAAAGATCCCAACAGCCTAGGGCTACTTTATTGGGAGGTAGTTGGCCGTTAGGACCAGCCAGATACTGGCAACCTAACAGATCTGTAGAGTTCCTTCAGAATACGCTCGTACAACGGGTTTTCTTTCTTTCTTTTCCTCAGTCATCCTTACTTTTGTTAGTGTCCCAGACAAGTCAACATCTAGCGGCCGTATAGTCACTGTCCCACTCAGAGGACCTAGTGGTAGGCGTCACGCTGGCGGAAGTCTGGCTCTGATGCTTCATGCACTTGCAGAATTTAATAATCGTGTATGAAGTTTACTATTCGCGAGACGCAACTGATGTATCTGATTCAAGCCACCGGCCACCGTCTGCATAACATGGCAGTATGCTGCGGGCTACAGCCACCATGCTCCACTGCTAGTAGTTCTCTCTTTCCATCTTCCGTCTCAATCCTGCAGTGATTTCCTTGAAACATTTTTTTAAAATTTTCAGTTAATGATCTCATGTTGATCTTGACCTAAATGTTAGTGCACTCTTTCCTCCCGAGTTCAGTGCGTTTGACTCATCATTTCAAATGATGAGTCAAATTTGGGCTCTTCCCAATGTTATGGCTGTGATGCGAATCTTCCTGCTCACTTAAAACCCTATGAAAAGCTTGGATTTGTCGGTGTCAAAATTTAGAATTTTATTTACACCTGTAAGTTGCATAGAGTCAGAGTGTAGCACACTTTTCTTCCTGTCAGAATAAAATTTGGAAAATATATTTAGCTTCATGTCTAATTCCATTGTGAACCATGTGCACTAAGACCGTATTATTGATTACTGTCAATATATTTTGGATAAATGGCAGCATCGGTAGTAAATACTGAAATCCTTTATTTTGCCGATCGACTTCCGTCACTGACTGACTGTCTTTAGTACAATATATTCGAACCTTTTAGGCCCTTATTATGATATCACAACATTTTCCATGAGATGTAACATGTACTGTACTGATTACTTCACTTTCACGGGATAATATAATTTTTAAATTTATGGAAGAGCCTGTGTTATAACCTCAATAGTTGCCAATTCAACGTATAGTCAGCTCTGAGATCTGTAAATCAAGGATCTCAATATTTACAAGTGATCCAGCCACTTATCCAAAATTATTGGTATGTTCAGCTGTTAAGCAACATTTGTCTATTTGTCTCGGGAAAGACCCCACGAATGGGATATCCCGATGCGGTTACCAGTTTATCACGCATCAAAAAGTTTCTAATTATTTGGTGAATCCTCATTAGCGTTAGTGTCTTACGTACGCCATGGCGATTTTGATGTCCTCTCTGTGTATCAGGCCTTCATGACTCTTGTACGTCATCATAGTTTGAACGCAGTGAACTTGAAAATATTTTATACTAACTTCCACTCACAGGGTGGCAAAAAGTATGAAAAGTAATGCAAGGGCTCGACTTTTATGAACATAATGGCGTGGCGAAACGACACGACGGGATACGCTATGGGCTGTTTTGCTTCCACGCTATGTGTGCAAATTCCTGGTCACAGACCTGAAATGTTAGCGTTCATAAACCAAATAAGCCTATGCAGTCGTAAATGGTTTTGCAAATGACTGCAGTCACATTGTTAAATTACATAATCCTACATCTTTTCACGCAGGAGAAGCAAGAACAATGAAGTGAACATCAGAAGAGGAAGACCTTGTTTACCTACTTTGGTTTTAAAAAATGAATAGCGGTTAGATATAATATTGGCTGGTTTTCTCTATACAGAATCCGTGAAGTATGTCTACCGCCCTAGCTGTCACATAGCATGACCATTTAATCATAACATAGATAATAAATGAAATTTTGTACATTTTTGGATTTACGAGATTCGTTTCAAGATGCTTTCAAGGGCAGAAGATACGCCATCTCCTTCTTTGGATTCCATTTGATAGAGGAAGTGGTGTGTAGGCTAGGTGTATCACCACAACTACATTTATGAACGATTTATTCTATTTGGGCCATTATTGAGTTGTGTTACACTGTATACTCGTATTAGATATTCCATTGCTACCACTAATTACTCCTGTTCAGTATTATGTGCATTCTCTTTATTGCACACTGTCGCATTTAATATAGTAAAAATGTGCTGAGAGTCTAACGTAAAACTGATGGCCATGAGAGAGGGGGGAGCGAGTCAAATGTAAGACCAGTAATATAGTTTAATCTCTCCGAATAACACCAAAGATATGGGGTAATGTGTCCGTCTATCAGACAATTATCACCAGCGGTTTCTCATGCGTGGGATCAATGAGATGAAGCACAGTGATTAGTAATTGACCCAAGATATATGTGCATAATTTTGTGATCGTGAAGTACACACTTATACCTCTTCATCTCTTGCCTATCAATTACTAGGAAGGAAAATGTCTTACACCAGCAGTATTAGAACAAAGTAACCATTTAACATTATAATTTCAGAACGATGGAATACTGGTGGCATTTTTATCCACACATACGTTTATGGTATGTTGTTCCTGACTTCAATCATTAAACACAATGACCTTTCATTAAATAATTAGCCAATTAATGGATGTCCATCCTTTTGCATGGACGAGGGACTTCAGCTGATGATATAAATGAGAAAAGAGTACCACGTGAGCTCTATCTTGAGAATGTCTTTAATGCCTCACACGACTAGTTTCGGCGGCACCCCACAGCTGTGATGGTACTTTTGCTCATAAATAATTAAAGTCGCACTTTCACACAACATCCTCCTCGATTATGTAGGTGATAAACTCCAGTGTTTGTATTCGAATACATTCTTTTCCCTCTGCAACTCCCTCTAGTACCAAGGAAGTAATTTCCTATAGTCTTAACATATGTGAAAACATTCTGTTCCTTCTTCTAATGACTGTTTAGCACACAATCCCTACCTTCACAATTCTGCCAAAACTTTCATTTCTTGTCATATCAGGACACATAATTTTCAGCATCCTTCTGTAACGCCACACCTCAAACGCTTCGTTTCCCTTCTTTTTAGGGTTTCACATTGTTCATAATTTCATTTCATAGAATACTGCGTCCAGACGACCGTTCTCAAAAGTTCTTTCCTTAGATCGAAGTATACTTGTTTTAAGTGTAGGATTCTCTCACTGAGAAATTACTGCCTGTGCTTGTCTGCTCCTTGCTTCAGCCTTCATGAGTTGTTTTGGTTGCATGGTATCAGAATTCCTAAACTTCGTCTGTTATGTGGCCCTCAGGTTTGATGTTAAGTCGATCACCAATCTCACACCTCTCAACAATCTGTGATTTATTTTCATGCATACTCCGTTCTCATTCGAATGCCCCTTCCGTTCAACAGGTCCCATAGTTCTCACTCGCCTTCACTGAGGATAGCGACGCCATCAGCAAGCCTTCATCATTTCACTCTGACATTTTCCCACCCCTGAACCTTTCTTATGGTTCAGTAGGGATGAAAAGGTACATTTCAATTTCACTCTAAGTAATCAGAGAATTCGTTATTATTAATGCGTCTCTGTTCTTGTACCAAAATGTTTCAAAAGCCCGCACTTGAAAATGAGATTCTTCAGGACTCATAGCTCGGGATCTACTGATCACAGATATATTGAATCAAGTGTTTTGGACAGCCTTTGGCCTACAGGAAAGCATACTATACCTACCCTATCGTACAGGGTCAAAATTTAAACAGTACGTACTCCCTCCAGATGAGGCAACGAGACAGTCGCGTGGTTCTATCGCATTAGGTGTGGTCTAAGGTGGACATAAGGCAGTTTTAGAAATACCGTTTGCTCACTGGTAGTACCGTCATTTTTCGATGCGAAAAACTACCACTTATGAGAATGGTCAGAAATATAGTTTCTATTCAAGATGAAATTCCCGGGGAAATTAGAAAATCTTTTCAATTCATTAACCGTTTTCTGGATCCAGAGATTCAAATCTACCGTACACATGCAGAAAACAACAAAAACTGGCGTTTGAGAATATCTGTAAAGGATGTTGCAATTATCTAATAACTAACCGTAGAAAATGGTTGTAACTGTACATTCTTTACAAATTCGTATAGAAACACTATTTTCCAGTTTCTGAAAATCTGTATCCATTATAAAGATACACGTGCAACCCCACGATTTTTGGTTATCTAAGGTATCAACTGCGGAGATGATCAGTTCTACAATTTATATTCTTGGTCAATTGTCGAAATTCTTAGTATACATTCTCAGGATGATGTTCTCGGAGAACCTTGAAACTTTTTTTGTATCATTACCCTTCACCGAGATCTAAAGGTTCAACTTTAGCGTAATTATGTTCGTAAAATATGCACGTAAAATGCTGTCACATGCGTAAATATAGCTTTAACTGATATGGTGAACACAGGGCAAGAAATCTAGGCTAGTCGCATTGGTTCTAAAGTCACCAACCTGTGTTTTTTGTCACCATTTTTCCACAAATAAAATTTTATGACCTGCTGCCCCTGTAATAGGCGCCGGCCGCGGTGGTCGTGCGGTTCTAGGCGCCCCAGTCCGGAGCCGCGCTGCTGCTACGGTCGCACGTTCGAATCCTGCCTCGGGCATGGATGTGTGTGATGTCCTTAGGTTAGTTAGGTTTAATTAGTTCTAAGTTCTAGGGGACTGATGACCACAGCAGTTGAGTCCCATAGTGCCCAGAGCCATTTGAACCATTTTGTAATAGGCATTTTGGCCCATAAATATATGTCCAAAGTGATACTGCAATGACAGAAAATTAGCTAAAATGGCCTTAAAATGCCTGAAAAGGATTTAAAATGAGTGTCAAATATTACGTAAAGGTGCAAAGATTGCAAATCCAGTAATATATTTCTAATAAAATTCTTTTTTATGATACAAATGCCGGCTGCTGTGGCCGAACGGTTCTAGGCGCCCCAGTCCGGAACCGCGCCACTGCTACGGTCGCAGGTTCGAATCCTGCCTCAGGCATGGATGTGTGTGATGTCCTTAGGTGGACTAGGTTTAAGTAGTTCTAAATGCTAGGGGACAGATGACCTCAGATGTTAAATCTCATAGTGCTCAGAGCCATTTGAACCATTTTTAAGATACAAATCATAAGCTGGGCATTTTAGATTAATTGCCATCGATAAGCAAAGTATCCAGACAAAAAGTAAAGAAAACGATTTTGTGGTAACGTTACATTATGCGGAATTTTTGTTTATATGCGTCAATGTATATAAATGTCTCAAAGTATTTAAATAAACTCTCAAAAATTTACTTTCTTATAGAATGCTTTTTATAAGACCGGCACACAGTGCTGTAGCAGCGCACGAAAGGGAACCAGCGGAAAATACTCCTGTTGGAGCGCAAAACAAAAGCGAACATGCTTCTCTATAAAGACTCTCACTGACATGTGTGGAGCTAGCTCCTTCAGTCCTAATTCCACCCTCCTGAACAAAGATTATGACCCGAGAAAATATTCCCGATTTTTAGTTCTTGAAAAGAGCAGCAGAGAGAGACGGACGGAAGAGCGAGTAGACAGCGCCGGTGGTTGAGAGAGATAGAGAGAGAGGAGACGTTGATGGTGAGAGAGAAAATGTCAATGAAAGAGAGAGAGATGTGGAGGATGACAATAGCAGTAGGAGTCAAAAAGAGAGGAGATATTGATGGTCAGTGAAAGATAGTGGCAGTAAAAGAGAAACCGGGTAGATGGGTATAGTTGCAGTACGAGAAAACAAGAGAGGTGACAGTGGGAATGAAAAATACTGAAAAGTGGAGGGGACGTTGATACCCTTCCAGACAGGTGAACTTTGTAACACGTACGTTAGGTGAGAGCGCATTTCGGATGGAATTTTTAAATGTATGGATATAGGTAAAAAATAAGTTAGGCCGCAGAATTTTTGATCTGCTGAGGTGTGGTGTAGTCAGTGGAAGAGGGGAAGAAATACAGAAGGAAACAGTATAAGTGAGGGAGCAGACAATGGTTGTGGGATATCCTGTAAATTAATGGGAGGAAAAGGAGCCAGTGGGAGGGATGCTGAGGATCACGGCGTAGACTGGGTAAACGGATTTAGAATGCTGCCTTTAATACGCTCGTATGCCGAATTCTTTTGTGGGGAAGGTCGTGTGACTTAGGACCTCCAGTCGGGTAGACCGTTCGCCAGGTTCAAGTCTTTCATTTTGACGCCACTTCTGCGACTTGCGCGTCCATAGGGATGAAATAATGATGATTAGGACAACACAACACCCAGTCCCTGAGTGGAGAAAATCTCCGACACATCCGGGAATGAAGCCGGGCCCTTAGATTTGACATTCTGTCGTGCTGACCACTCAGCTACCGAGGGCGGACGAAGGGAAGTTGAAATGAGGATTAAGGCAGCTGGTTCCCTGTTTTCCTGTTGTATTCCTGTAAAGAGGAAGGTATTCGCCTTTTTTGTGATCCGACTGGAGCATTTTTCCTCTGGCTCTATCTTACTTCCCTTTCCCTGTAGGTTATTCATCCATTACCAATTTACATTATCGAATCATTTTTCTAGGTCGACAATGTTAGAAAAGTGTTTTGGTATTACTAACTAACGTGTCTCCATTATTAAATTCAACGTCATGGCTGCCTCTCAAGTGTATTTACCTTCATTAAAGCCAATCTGTTCGTCATGCAATAGATCGTAAATTTTTCTTATCATTCTTGTGTGTATTATTCCTGCCAGAAACTTGGATATATGCACTGTTAATCTGATTTTGCGATACATCAATGGTTTAACATACCATTTCGGACCGTTGAAAGCAAAGTACCACCATATAGGCACACCAGGGCGCCAGCCAACATTGAGAAAGAATGAAGAAGGAGAGAGGCTCACCCTGTCCATATTGGTTCTGTGGAAACTAAGATTTCCATATTTCATATCCTATGACATCTGATGCAGGGACTTGTTTATACTTCCCAAACCTACCTGATGAATCTTTACTCATGATGGAAAATATACGGTGCATAACTGATCGTCCTTGGAATGAAATCTGGGAAAAACTAAACCAGTCAAACCTAAAGGCCGTGGTTTTAACCAAATACCCTGAAGTTACAATTACCAAAAAATTAATTTGAAAAGAACAAGTAAAAAAAATGTTGTGGGAAGGTGAACCAAAGATTTATTTTTATTGACGGAACACTTAGAAGATGCAAAAGATCTGCTAAAGAGACTGCTACGCTACAAGTGTCCGTCTTCTTTTGGAGCATTGCTACGCGGTGTGGGATCCTCACTAGGTTGGAGTGACAGAGTACATTGACAAAGTTCAAAGAAGGTGAGCACGTTTTACACTATCGAGAAATAGGGGAGACAGTGCCATGGACATGACGCACGTTTTGGGGTGGAGATAATTAAAACAAAGGCGTTTTTCGTTGCTGAAGAACCGTCTCACGAAATTTCAATCACCGAATTTATCCTGCGAAAATATTTCGTTGGCACCGACCTCCGACCTCGCAGGGAAAGATGTAGGTGTTCGTTTCTCCAAGAACTATTCGAGATTGGAGAAACTGACAATAATTGTGAAGGTGGTTCGATGAACCATCTGCCGGGCACTTAAGTGGATTTTGCAGAGTATCCATGTAGATGTAAAATTTGCGTTTTCTGATTAAAATTAGGAATTTACTTTGACGTCTAAGGCTTTCTGATTTAATGCCTGAGTATTTATATCTACGTATCTTTCCAACAAAGAGATTTCACGAATTAAGTAATGCCCTGTCTCGTAATTTTTGGTAATTTCCACTACTTGTAACGTAATTGGCGAAGTGTCCCCATTTCTGAAGAATATTCGTCAGTAGGTTTTTTAACAAAATGTCATGTTACCACAAACTGTGAAATCAAGAAAATTGATTTAATATGGCAATATAGTATGTATCAGTTAATCTGCGAGTTTAAAGAACGGGAAAGAAGTGCAAAGTTGACCCTACTGATAGTTCGTTAAATAACTCTCCAAGATAAGAAGGTGTTTCAAAATTATTGATGCTCGGAAACTAGAAAAGGTTTTGAAGGGAATTAGGACTGAAACAGAGCTTGATGTCGTTGCGTCAGTCATTCTTGGGGTGGCTGGTGTCGGGGTGCAATCGGCCGGGACGTCGCACTATGTAATTAAATTTCACAATGTCCTCATTCCGGTTGGGGCCCGCGCCGAACAACTTGGTTTAATTAGCCAAATGCACCGACATTGTTCGATCCGGGGCGACAGCTGCGAGGGCGGCCGGGACGACCCCGGGAAACCCCGGGAAGTCGTCCGCGTGTTCGCCTCTGCAACGGAACGGAGAGGATCGCGTTCCCCACAACCCGCTAGAGAGTAATTGCTATTACATACGACATTAACTGAGCAGAAGTATGACACTGTAGATTAAACTTCATAAGAGCCAGGAAAACGACACATCATTTCGTCTCGAAATGTGCATGTCTCTTTTACTTATTTCTCTTATGTGGCATTCTGGAATCTACATTCTACATCTACATCTACATTCATACTCCGCAAGCCACCCAACGGTGTGTGGCGGAGGGCACTTTACGTGCCACTGTCATTACCTCCCTTTTCTGTTCCAGTCGCGTATGGTTCGCGGGAAGGACGACTGTCTGAAAGCCTGTAAACGTACTGAAGCTGCTACTAAGTTTTAACTCTAATTTATACGCAGTTAATTTAGACAACAATTCAAGACTGATTTCTGTATAGATTATAGCAATATTACTACACCTGGAAGGCTGACTTTTTCTCAGGAGGTCCGCAACATTTGCAGCAACATACACTGACAAGTCCAAACATTATGACAATCTGCTTTGTAAGGCTTGGTCCCACCTTGGGAACGCAGTAAAGCAGCTCTTCTGCGTGTCACGCATTGGAACAAGCCCTTGGTTAACTGACAGAGCTATATGGCTAGAGATGGCCACGTAATTCCCGTACATTTCGGGTGAGTGGTTTGTGATGCGGAGCTGAGGCTCGATAGCGCTAATTCTGTTTCTGATCTGGCAAATTAAGCAACCAAGACATCATCATGTTTCTACTACAATGTTATGGCACGATTCTGGCCTTCTGACACGAATAGTTATCCTGGTGGAAGATGCCATTGCCGTCTGGAAAGTCGTCAAACATGAAGGGATGCAGGTGGCCCCCAACGAAGTTCACTTATCTCCACACTGACATGGTGCCCACGATTACTACCATAGTGCCCACGGAAGTCCACATGAATGTTCTCTGTAACATAATACTTCTCCAACTGGCCTGCGTTCTTGGTGGAGTGCACGTTTGGAGCAACTGTTCGCCTGGATGACGGTGTATCCAGACACTACCATCGCTGTAGCGTAACAGGAAACGTGATTCATCTGACCAGGCAACAAGTTTCCATTGATCCAGGGTCCACTCCCTACGATCCCACGACCCGTCCTACCGTAACTAACGATGTTGTTGCTTCAACGAAGGAACACATAGGGAGCCTAATGTTCAACGGTGTGTGCTGAACGGCGAATTCCGAAACGTACTTGCACCAGAATTCCGCTTTTGTCTGGTCTACCTCACATTGCCGCCTACATTGTTTTACAGTGTGGACAAGCCTGAGACCTCTACCCTTTGTGGTAGGATTGGACGTCTACCGCCTTTTCGCCTGCTCGTGGCGTCATCGTTCTTCAACCACTATCCACAGATGTTGACGACGGTGGAACGATAACAGCCGCCCATGGTTTGTGATTCTGCCTTGCTCGTCTCCAGGGGACAGAACATCTACGCTTCATCCAAACCGCTTATGTCAGTGCATTTCCTGATTAGCGGTCCCTACCGTCTCTGCTCCATTTGTACGCTTATCTGACAGTGTCCCGTGACTGCATTATACCAGGTGGCATTCTACCTCGGGATAGGCTATGGTCATAATTTTTTGGCTAGTCTGTGTATTTACTCCTCAGGCCACTCTCCAGTATATAGCGGTGATGCGTCGTACCGATACTATTGATTTTTCTGTTTCACGTACTTAGTGAGGGAGAACCGACTGTCTGTATTCCTTGGTACTCGCCCTATTTTCTCTTACTTATTACCATAATCCTTATGCGATATACACTTTACTGGCAGCATAACAACGACACAAAATGATGAAATGTGCGTATGGCGTTTTTGGCAGGGAGATCCCCTCCGGGTTGTTCGGCCACTGGTGCAAGTCTTTTGATTTGACCTCACTTCAGCGACTTGCGCGTCGATGATAATCAGAACAAAACACACACACACACACATACAGTGTCGAGCGTAGAAAATCCCCGACATGCCGAGTATCGAACCCGTGACCTCGTGATCGAGAGTCAGCAGCGCTATCAACGAGACGACGAGCTGCTGACAACGATACAGTCCTCTACGAAGACAGGGTCTCCATCCTCATACAACATGTGTCGTCCTTTTTCAAGATATTTCCATCCAAGCCCATCGAACGTTCCTGACATAAGTTGCTTTCATATGGCTACATTAACCTTTTATGAACTTAGCAATGCATCTGAATTTGTTCAATATGTTCTATCTTGCATGCTTGTTAAGGATCAGAAATACTGGAACAATGCCCTAGAGTTGGTCCCATTAGCGTCTTGGATGCGATTTCCTATCAGTTTCGAACAACACGGACGGAGTTAGAACGCAAAACCAAGAAATAATTACCATAGCGTAATGAAATTTTGGGAATACATTTGTGTAGGTAACATTGCAAGATTACAGTTGAATGTAAGCGCAAGATAAGCCATTGTAAAATGGAGTAGCATTATAACAGGTGTGACAGCCAGAGTGTTGAATGCAAGCGTGAAACCATGCATGCAGTGTGTCGTGTAGGTGCCAGATGTCGGGTTTTGGAATAGAGTTCCATACCTGCTGCACTTAGTCGGTCAATAAAGGAACGGTTAATGCTGGTTGTGAATGACACTGGAGTGGCCATCCGATGATGTCTCATGTGTGCTCCATTGGAGACAGATCTGGTCATCGAGCAGGCCCAGGCAACATGTTGACACTCTGTAGAGCATGTTGGTTTTCAACAGATGTATATGGGCGAGCGTTATCCTACTGGGAAACAACCCTTGGAATGCCGTACGTGACTGGTAGCGCAACCTAGTTATATCACCAATTGACCTACAAATTTGCAGTCAGGGTGCGTGGGATAACCACGAGAGTGCTCCTACTGTCTGATCACTTCCTGTCTTAGCTCTGTTAGCTATAGACTATTCGCTCATTAATCTTTGCATATTTCGCTCAGGAAACTGCTTTGAATACTGAATAGACATCATCTTCCAGATGTAGAAACACGCCTACCAACTTTAGTTTGTCGCACACCTCCTTCTCGGTGTTTTTTCCGTCGATGTATAACAATAAGAGAGCATGACAACCAGTCACAGTGTAATTGAATGAACGATGTGTTTAGGGAGCACGGAACATTCCAGCCTATTACTGTCGACTGGGGAAGACCTAGAACAACGAGGACACCTGCAATGGACGAGGCAATTCTTCGTGCATTTGACCATAACCCTAATGTCAGCGTCAGAGAAGTTGCTGCTGTACAAAGTAACGTTGACCACGTCACTATATGGAGAGTGCTACGGCAGAACCAGTTGTTTCCGTTCCATGTACAGCGTGTGCAGGCACTATCAGCAGCTCCATGGATACACTTCTGCGAATGGTTCATCCAACAATGTGTCAATCCTCATTTCAGTGCAAATGTTCTCTTTACGGATGAGGCTTCATTCCAACGTGATCAACTTGTAAATTTTCACAATCAACATGTGTGGGCTGATGAGAATCCTCACGCAATTGTGCAATCACGTCATCAACACAGAATTTCTGTGAACGTTTGGGAAGGCATTGTGGGCCCAATGTTCTTCCACCTACCCTCAATGGAGCACGTTATCATGATTTCATACGGGATACTCTACCTGTGCTGCTAGAACATGTGCCTTTACAAGTACGACACAACATGCGGTTCATGCACGATGCAGCTCCTGCACATTTAAGTCGAAGTATTCGTACGCTTCTCAACAACAGATTCGGTGGCCGATGGATTGGTAGAGGCGGATAAATTTCATGGCCTCCACGCTCTCCTGATCTCAACCCTCTTGTCTTTCATTTATGGGGGCATTTGATAGCTCTTGTCTACGCAGCCTCGGTACCAAATGTAGAGACTCTACGTGCTCGTATTGTGGATGGCTGTAATACAATACGCCATTCTCCTTGGGTGCATAAGCGCATCAGGGATTCCATGCGACGGAGGGTGGATGCATGTACTCGCTAACGGAGGATATTTTGAACATTTCCTGTAACAAAGTGTTTGAAGTCATGCTGGTACGTTCTGTTGCTGTGTGTTTCCATTCCATGATTAATGTGATTGAAGGGAAGCAATAAAATGAGCTCTAACATGGAAAGTAAGCGTTTCCGGACGCATGTCCACATAACATATTTTCTTTCCTTGTGTGTGAGGAATGTTTCCTGAACGTTTGGCCGTACCTTTTTGTAACACCCTGTATAGGACTTAGATCTGCAACCTGGCGTCAGTTCTCAGCGGGACTCATCAGCAGAAGCAGCATATCGAGTCAAATTGATTTTAGGATCCGGCATCAAACCCGAAGAGACTTTCATGAGTATTGAAAGCAGTTTCCTGAGCGAAATGTGCAAAGATTAATGAGCGAATAGTCTATAGCTAACAGAGCTAAGACAGGAAGGGATCAGTTGCTTCAGAAATGTGGTGCTACAAGAGAATACTGAAGATTAGATGAACAGATGGATAACTAAGGAAGAAATACTGAGTCGAATGGTGATATTCTAAACATTCATGGTGGTGTCAGTCTGTACTATATCGTGTCTCCCTACCATTTTCGCGCAACGACGCTGTGAGCGTGTTTTTTAGGGAATTAACTAGTTTCAACCTGGGACCTGTTGCTGGTAAGGAGATGCCAGACCACACATGACATCTAGAATTCAGAAGAGTTCAGTGAGACTAGTGATGATATAACCAAATACTAAATGATCTCAGCGTCAGCTCCACTGCATTCCCTGTAGAAGAATCTTAATACTAACTAAATATAGTGGAAAGGGTTCAAGGCTTTCCTATTTTTAGTTAGCTGGTAAAATAACGTCGAAAAAGCAGTTAAGTTTACCATTGGAAATTTTATTCTACTCACAAAACATCGTTTATAAATTGCACTATTGATAAAAGGAAATGTTTTAATACAGGATGGTAAAACCCAACTGCGTTCAACAAAAATGTGAACGAATATTGTCTGAATGGGTTTCCAAGTTCTACAATCGATCGAAGGATGACCTATGCCATATCACATCTACAATCTAGGTTAAATTTAAGTTTCACCAAAGAAAAAACTATCAAAATGGTCTACAGTGACCCTCAATTATCTTTAATTACTTATCTAACTTGTCGTAAATTACAGTGGCTGATGTGGCTTCTCAATAACTATATGAAAGAAAAATCATCGCATTCAGATCTGTTCTTCAAGTGGCAAATGTGAACACCATGAGTTTTAATTAACGATCGACACTAAAATTACGCAAAAAAGGTGTGTAACAGATGAGTCTTCTGCTGTTCTGAGTGAAGCCTTATGCGCTCAAAAATGCGGCCTCGCGTGCGTTCATTACTTTGTCGGTGTTTAGGCAGCGTCAGGGCAACAGCGGCCGGCGCACCAGCCATCCAGCTCGCCGTCTCGGAACTAACTCTCCTAACTTCTCCTCACTACAATTTACCGAAGTTGGTTTTACAAAAAAACTGTCTGGCTGTGTTTTCATCTGACCAATCAGGGTCTCAATGTTAACCTTAAGCTCCACCTACAAAGATTCTGTCTATCCAATGAGAAACGTTATACTTTTCGTCGTGGGGCAATGTTTTTAAAGTTTGCAACGGAACAGAGACGCTAAAAAGTCTCACGCTAAAACCTGCAGCTGGTGTGGTCCTTTTAGCGTTATCGTAAGATCTATACTGTTCTTCTGGAGGGCTCTATCATTTAACATGGGCTGGGGGTGGTCCTTGACGTACCTTAGACGCGAAAAAGTCTCACGCTAAAACGTGCGGGTGGTGAGCCCTAGTGGTTAGCTGGCGACGTGGGTGTCCCGTCCGTCCCTTATCGTAGGGCCTTCTAGCTTAACATGGTTCTGCTCTCGGCTTCTGTTCTCGTTTCTCCCCTCGGAACTGCGTCGATCTCACGGTGGGAAGGTACGACAAGCATTTAGGCATTCTTGTGTTAGTCTGTGGTATTCCATTTGCTCACTCGTTACTCGTATTACTTTGGTTAATTTAATGTCACGATTTATTCGGAGCTATATGACATACTACTGCATTTGCTTATCATGTCAGGGTTTTCATGGAAGGTGTTGGATTTGCCTGACACCTTACAATATATTAAATTTAACGCATAACTTCACTAAAAGAAGAGATTGGTTGCTATTACACATCTGGAGGCATCAAAGTATCGTCAATTTGATAATGGAGGAAAGTTTGGGGAATAGAAATTGTAGAGGGACGTCAGTATTGAATATAGTAAGTGGTTTCGAAAGGATGAACTTCGCAGCAGGTACTTAGTGCTGAAGCGGCTTGCTCAGGATATAGTGTTGATAGCTGTGTCAAACCAGTCTTTAGACGGAAGATAATAATAACACTGATACTTTTCTACATGACTAAAGTATGCCTATGAGAAAGAGGCTTACGACTAGAGGGAAACCGTCATCCACAAAATACTAAACTCCGGCCCAACATGGCTCGGAAGGGACAATGCTACCGACCGCCAGCCGTGCCGTCCTCAGCCGGCAGACGTTAATGGATTCTGATATGGAGGGGCATGTGGTCAGCACACCGCTCTCCAGGCCGTTATCAATATTCATGACAGCTACTTTTCAGTTGGTTAGCTCCTTGTAATGTTATGTGAGCCTCTCTGCCCTCTTTCTTTTTAAGTAATTTGTATCTGATTCTATTCTGAGAAGCTCAGTAGTGTAAATTTGATTCAAAAAGTACTTGAAGTTAAGTGAAGTGTAGCTGGACAGCAACAAACTCCTTAGCGCGCAATCCCCGCAACGATAGTTGTGAATCTTTGAGTATGGACTCAAAAAAAAAAGAAGACTATTGATTAATTTAAAAAAAATAGATCTTTTAATCTGTATATTGTGGAAAGAGGACGTGTTACTAGGCCGTCGCCTAGAACATATTGTTACATGTAATGAAAATTGATATTTTTGTGATAAAACCCAGTAAAGTATGTGTAAGAATTGCCAAACATTTATCTGTACAAATTTTCTGGAATTGAAGAATAGAAATATCTTGTTTTTAGAAAAGGAGGTGAACTTCATTGTCGTTGCCGTCTATAATCGACAGAATTCTAAGTGTACAAAGTTCACTAAAATACAGGAAAAGAAATTAATTCTCCATAGTTTTCATTCAATAAGTAACAACCTCTCATAATTTCTTAATTACAGTGATTGGATTATGTTCTTGTACAATAGTATGGTGCTGAACTCCATCGATGTAGCAGTACGTGTAGCTTGAAGGAAGTTTGTGTGCTAAGCAGTCTCCTTTTCTCACGACAAGCAGATTACTATTTGATCGAAAACGTGGGCTCAAAGCTATCTGCAATACGGCCAAGTAACTAACAGAGTCATATTTTAAACTTTAAAGAACAATAACTTCCTCCAAATTGTAATACATCACCAACTGGTTCAGAAGCTGATCATTCAAGGAGGCCGCAACAAAAATTCAGTTACCAGTTACGAATGGTTCAAATGGCTCTGAGCACTATGGGACTTAACATCTGTGGTCATCAGTCCCCTAAAACTTAGAACTACTTAAACCTAACTAACCTAAGGACATCATACACATCCATGCCCGAGGCAGGATTCGAACCTGCGACCGTAGCGATCACGCGGTTCCAGACTGAAGCGCCTAGAACCGCACTGCCACACCGGCTGGCACCAGTTACGACTTAAAGTAAAAATCTCAATCAAAAATCAATCTCTCTCTCTCTCTTTCTCTCTCCAAACACATATATAAATATTCACATTATTAAAAAAAAAAGAGTTGGCTTCACAATGTTTGAGTGCGCTCCTATTGCCAACATAGCTCGGCAAACCCGGACAGTCACCCCTCCAACCCTACAGCGCTTAGCGCTTGACGATGGGAGCTCGCGTTATCACAGCGGCAAGCCAGCTGAAAAAAAAGAAGGTATTTCATCAACTAGAAACCGAAGTGTTAAGTAAACTTCGTTTTAAGTACCACCGCAGTGTATAAAACAGATTATCAGACAATCCAAAAAAAGCATATCACTATGAGCTTATCCACAAAAACTTCGCTTATGTTGAAAAATAAAGTAAATCAATTCTTACAATGGAAACTTTTCCACATGGCTGCTGTACTTTTGTACATATGGAACTTTTTGCAGTAATCCCGAACAGGCAGACAGGCTAACGTATTTGCTGCATTGCAGATCATTACAGTCCACAGAGAATGGAGTGGGATATCCACTTCGTGGAATTATACTTGAGCCGCCCTGAACATTTAGCAGCCGCTACATCGTCCATGGAATCATCTTGTTAGATTTGTACTTCTGTCGTAACAACCTTTAACTAAACAAGAAAGATTAATGTCTACTGGCGGGGTGTTATTGCACCAAATAATCCGTTCATACCAAATCGGCCATTGGACGGTCTTGTTCAGTCTTCCAAACTCAGAGAAAGTTCTGTTCACCTCGTTGGACGTCCACGGATGGAGAAGCAACTCATTGTGGTTTCCTGCATGATTGACTTTATAACATAGGGGACTTCGCTGGGACATACTAGAGCTGTCTGTTGAGCTGATATAACTGGGATTTTCGCATTCGTTTGCTATATTTTTCCCAGGATAAATAAACATCTCTGGTTCTAATCTATCAACAAGGTAGTCCAAATAGTCCCCAAGGTAAACACGAGCTGCATAGGATTCACGATTTACTTTTATTTCGTCATATCGAACCGTTATTGGACCACAAGACCATCTTCAGTGGCCGATTGTTAAATGAACAGTGTTTATTTACTACCATCATTTGTAGAAGTATGACAGGACAGGATTCAAGGTGCGAAAAACAGAGGGGGGCAAACAACACGAACGTCAATGGAATGATAGTTGGTCACCGTTTTTACGATGTGAATCATGTACTGCCAAATTTGTGTATATGATTGCTTGTAGTAAATGCCTTAAACACTATCTTAAATCTGAAAGTAAAGAAGAAGTACTAAAATAACAGCTTAGGGAAGCTTCTCATGCATTTTAGCACAAAAACAATTATTAGTAACCAATATTCGTAATTATTTTCGTCATTTAAAAAATCTAATATTTAAAAAGCGAAGCTTTTCCTTATTTAACAACAGTGTTAAATTGCTGGGATTTTGATATTTTTATCATAATTATTTTTGTTTCTTTCAGCCCTTTCATATTTTTATTATAGTTATGTGTACTCAACTATGTTTATTGCCCAAATGTAGTTATGGGAATCTATTCAGACTTCATGGATATATTACAGTATCTAAACTGTAAATCACACATTAACACGTAGATGGATGGTTTCCAGTTCTGTTGTTGAGAAAAATATCGTGCAAGGCATAGTTTCAATGCTAATATTTTCAATTTTGTCCAGCTTCGAATGTTGTGAATATCGATTGTAGTTCAGGAAAAACTGTAGCTATCCACTTTAATGTACTGTTCAACTGTGTGTTTCGGAGATTATACCAGTATCATCAGGAGCGTCAATATTGGTTACCATTTTGGAGGAAGCCATGGCCCTGCCTTGCAGCGGAGACTGCATACAATAATTACCGATGAGGAAGGAAGAACGAGTATTTATTACTGAGCCCGTCAGGCTACTATCGATACATACGTCAGTAACAGTGCCATGTGGTGCTGGAGTCAATACCTAAAACAAAAGATAGGTATAAAAATCAGTTTTTAACAACCTTCATTTAACAGACTGAAGAGTTTCACCTCTTTCTCTGTACAGTTATCTAGACACTAGTGGTGGAAATGCGAAGCAGTCTACCTGTTTGACAACTATCTCAGTTTCAGCCATATATCTGCAGTACTGAAGTGTTTTCCGCAGACACCTTTTTTCTCTAGCGTTTACATGCGTCTTAGCAGTTGAGATCGTTTAGGCTCTCTGGTGCGACTAGATTCGACTCAGATGCAGTCTATTTGTACCCAAGTGTAAGGTAACATCGTTCTTGCGACACACTGTTGGGTAAATTACGAAAAACTATATTCGAGGAGTACTGTACTACCACTCGCCTGCCATTATCCTGCATCCCAGGCAGTGACCATGACAAAAAAGTGAGCTTAGTGGGCGTGCCGACGTATATAGACATCTATTTCTTCTTCTTCAGTTCACGAAAGCAATATAACAGGAAATCGCTAATACTGGCTCGAAATAGCGTCTAACATACACTGTACTGTGTGTTACGGAGAATATACACAGCCAGACAAAAGAGTTAACCATCCAGAAGGGTAGGAGGAAAGGAAATATAGCTTCACGGGTTGAAAGAGTATGTAATGTCATTTGAGCATTTACAAAATCGAGTCAAATTTGCAAAGAACGTGGCATTATGTCCCCGCTTACCAGTATATCGTTGCACCTCCTCTCGCGTTGATGCACGTGCAATAAGCTAGGGCGGAAAGGGTGTCTTAAAGTCTTTGCTCGTCCCTTGATGCACGCTGACCCACCACTGTTGTAATTGGTGCTTCATATCCAGGTACTGGAACTGGGTCGTAGTAGACGTCTAACTGGATTCCTTATATGTCCCATCGGATACAGATATGAGGATCTTGCTAGTCGAAGTAGTACTTCAACATAACGCAACCAGTTCATAGAATCATGCTGTGTGTGAGTGAGAATTGTCCTATTGGAAAATGGCGTCACTGAAATTGCTAATCATCGGAATCAGGGAAGGACTAGACTAAGTAACATCATTTGTTCCAGGACAACAACATTTACTTTTATATATATTTTTTGGGAGTAACAACACGCTTCCTTTGAAAAACAGGTACGAAAATTGTAGTTAACTTGCTATTACGAAGATTAAGGCGTTCAGTGTGGTAATCAGACAGCCGTTGAATTGCAATAATTGTTGTTGTTGTGGTCTTCAGTCCTGAGACTGGTTTGATGCAGCTCTCCATGCTACTCTATCCTGTGGAAGGTGCTTCATCTCCCAGTACCTACTGCAACCTACATCCTTATGAATCTGCTTATTCCAATAATAATAATAATAATAATAATAATAATAATAATAACAAACAAATTGAAGAAATAAGCCCTTAACAATATTGGCTTCTTAAATTTTTTTAATTAAACAATTTTCATTAAACAAGTCAATTAAAATAATTAAAACAGTTGTAGGTAAATTTCTACAAGACATTAGGCAGACTCCCGAAAGATTTACACCAAAAAAATTACAATGAAACTTAGAACAAGAATACAATATCTAATAAACATTAAAGGGGAAACTTCTTATGTGAAGCCAATTAGTCAAAGACCTCTTGGAAAACAACAGAATTTCATTTACAGTGCCAAATCAGATAACATAAGACACTCAGCTTGAGCACAGACAGCCAGGACGCGCGACTCCAAACAAACAGCAAGCCGCGCTAGTAAGTGCTCGAGAATCGTGCACACGGCCCCACGCATCAAGAAGCCACCGACACGAAATACTCGCCCAGCAGCATACTAAGAGCTTTTAACAGACAAGAAAGACAAATGTCTGATTTGATTATACTACAAGTAAAGCGATGGTTTAACCATGATTTCACTTACAGAGCTTTTCCAATAAGTTGATCCAACCCGGGAAATAAGCTTCGGTAACAGAGAACTACAGAATGCAAACTGTAATATCTTCCAGGAAGGAATGTTAATACACAGTTTCCATTCTGTAGTTCTCTGTTACCGAAGCTGTTACCGAGCTCCAGCTAATGGTAAGACCCTAGAGAGTTGTTTATTAACAACTGACTAGGGTCTTACCATTAGCTGGAGCTCACAACATGCTTAAAAGGGCTCGATGATAGTGATACCAAGGAGCCCACTGGCTTGCATACACTAAAACTTATAATCAGCTGGTTCTCTTGCATAAACAAACACGTTAAAAAAATAGACTAGATAAGGCTTAGGCCCCTGATATCCCTATGCGTGGCATTTGAGCACATTACATAACCATAACTACATTACCCATGGCACATTTTTTGAGAGAGAATGGCGGCCAATAGATTAAAACAAGTTACGTCAAAATCACACAGGGCAGACAGGGCAGTACACCAGTCCTATAATCACAGAGGCAAATAATAATGCGTACTTGACGTCTCAATGAATATAAATGCGAACATCAAACAACTTGCGGAGCAGGACATCGGTGCACAGAGGTAAACAACTAGTTGCTCATAACATAAACGAACCAAATTTTTGCCTTCTGTCCAGTCCTGGCGACAATCCAGAAAAGACGCATAGTGTGTCCGTTACTCCAAGCACTGCTGCTGCCCCCGGCTCCACACTGCACGAAAAGTCCACCTCTTGACCAGCGTTCTTCGGAGGCCCCTTTCTCTCTCTCTCTCTCTCTCTCTCTCTCTCTCTTTGTGTGTGTGTGTGTGTGTGTGTGTGTGTGTGTGTGTGCGTCTCTCTCTCTCTCTCTCTCTCTCTCTCTCTCTCTGTCTCGCTGAAGACGCGACTCTTTGCGGCCACTTTTGAAGACGAGACGAGGCATCGATAGCAGCACATGGGAGTAATCCGCTACCACTGATGAGATGGCTGCTAAAAGTTATCGATACTGAAAATGAGTCGCCACAGATCAGCGTCCCTCACTCAAGCCAAAACCCCGTGCCCGTTATTTTTTTAAAATGAGAATAGAAGTATAGAAACAAATCACTTAGCTAGTTTTTATTTGGCTCACGTGTTCTTTCCTAATTTTCCCAGTCACCAGGTTAGATTAACGAGGCTTAAGATCTTAACAACTGCACAGGGTCCTATAAATCCAGAAGCAAACTTCTTGGTAATACTATTACCCCGATTACCACTCATGCTAAAATCCCGAACAAAATCCTTATCCCTAGCTCGGCCAGAAGAGGGTCTCCTTCCCTGATTATATCGTCTCTATTGACGGCTATTGTTTACGTCGACTTTTTTCCTAGCTCTGTTCCTGTTTTCTTTAATCAGACAAGTGGTAATCTCCTCAGGCAACAGATCGCTTATACTCCAAGGGCCAAGGGCAAATTAAGGTAACATGGAAACATGAAAGCAATAGGAACTGCTTCAGCTGTGCTGAATTAAAGACAGCACTAATGCAAGTGATAGAAATGTCGCATTTGTTTGATTCTTAGCATGATATATACTTACGGGGGCCTTAAGCTCACGATTAAGCCTCTCCGAAATGGAAGTTTGAGGGGGGGGGGAGCAATTTGAGTTAAATTTGAGTTAAATTTCAAAAGAGTTAGCGAGGAGGCAAACCTTCTACTAGGCAAAAGCCATACAAAACGAGATAAGGCATCCACAACAAGTAATATCTTACGGTTTCGATCTCTTTTTCCGGGCAGGGGATCCACATAATCAATAAACACTTTATCCATACGACTTTGCTCCCGTTCGGAATACTATAAGTCTTTACGTGATTTGGAATTGAGCTTCGCCATTTGGCAAGATTCACACTCCTGATCCAATCGGCGAATATTCTTGTATAAGGATGGCCACGTAAGATGAGAACGGATCTTAGCAAGACTTTTATAGACGTCTAGATGCCCATCTAATAAAACAGCAAAGTACAGAAGGCACAAGTTCAGCAGGAAAACAAATTTTGGGCTTAGCTAATTTCTCAACTCCATGACAAAGTATATCCTTTTTCACGGAATAACTGGGAAGTTACTCAGCCGCTAACAACCGCCCTCTTAAAGGACCTAAATAAGTATCTTGGTCCTGCTTATTCCCGAAATCACAAACTGATGTATCAAAGTTAAGTAACACGGAAGAGCTGATGACTGCACATCACCCCCTGGATTCGTGGACGACCTCAAACATGCAGCTGAGCGCATCGGCCACCTGGTTATCTGAATCCCTGATATGGCTAACCTTGAAACAAAAGACAGCTGTACGGATCGCCTACTTCGCAATCCTGCTTTCGAGACCGAACAGAACAACTAGAGCCCCAGAGTCATACACCGAATGTCTAGGTTCAGGTCCCACAAATCTTCGCGCTGCAGAGGCAACAGGCCGTCTCTCAACTGTAAAAAGACAGCATTACAAGCGTTGGTGTGGAGAATGAATCTCTTTTGCGAAATTGGGGGTCGCTGATACTGGCGGCTTAGTTAGAGCCGTCTTAATCGCCTAAAAAGCGGGCCGCTGGCTCCCTCCCCGAACGAATTTCCGTTGTTTCTTAAGGAGATCGTTAAGAGGAGCGGCTGACTGAGTGAAATTAGGGACAAACTTCCGACATTTGTTGGCCACCCCGATGAATCGATCGATTTTCTTTTTGTTCTTCGGGGGAGGAAACTTCTTAAGATCGGAAGTACTTTTCCCAATCGATTCTAAGTCCTTCCTCAGAAAGAAGATGTCCCAAAAAAGAAATTTGCTGCTTCGCGAGAGTGGACTTAGCAGGTCTGACGACCAAAACGGCAGACCCAAGTCTCCATAAGACCTGGTGAAGATGCGTAAGATGTTCAGCAGAAGGCTGGCAATTGTGGCCGTGCGGTTCTAGGCGCTTCATTACGGAACCGCGTTGCCGCAACGGTTGCAGGTTCGAATTCTGCCTCAGGCATGGATGTGTTTGCTGTCCTTAGGTTAGTTAGGTTTCAGTAGTTCTAAGTTCTATGGGGCTGATGACCTCAGATGTTAAGGCCCATAGTGTTCAGAGCCATTTGAACCATTTTTTCAGCAGAAGGCCGATATACACAACTACATCATCGAGATAATATAAACGCAGTTGAACTTTAAACCTCCCAACACAAGACCTAAAAGCCGTGAAATCACGGCTCCTCCGGTGGCTAGGCCAAAGGGTACACGGTTGAAATCATACAAATTTAATTCCGTACAGAAGGCTGTAACGGAATCCTTACTCAAAGGTATTTGATAATAAGCCTGATTTCAATCAATCGCGGAAAAATATGAGGCTTCAGCAAATCAACAGTTATGTAGATCCGGAGGGGGAACTGATTCTACTATGACTTTTAATTGAGGACGCTATAATCAACAACCGGTGTAAAACCTTTCCCCTGCCGATTAGGCACCAAAAATACAGATAAGGCATAAGGAGAAGTTGAAGGTTTGACTACTCCATCGCATAGCTAGGTCGCAATTTTTTGCGTAAGAATCTTCATTTAAGCCTGGCGAATGGGAAGATCATCCACTAATCGGATTTTATATTGAATCTTGTCTGTCGCCCCTATCCGATCAGTTAGCACATCAGAAAGTCGCTCAAAACATCCCTCAACTGAATAGCCTCAGGCTAGAGATCCATTCAGTCTGCAAGGTATTTATATTAACAGTACTAGCGGAACAGCAACTGAGGGCTACCTTCTCTGATAGGAAAAACCCACAGAAAAAGGCATTACTGGTTGAATCGAGGACTAATCCACTAAGCAGGATAAAATCACAAGCAGAAAGGTGACAGATAATTCCTTTACAACAAATAATTTAACGTCCAGCAGAAACCACGAATCGACAGGCCCACTCGCAACTCATCTATCCGCAGACCATTCCAAGAGAATTTGGGGGGGGGGGGGGGGATGGGGGCGTGTAAGAGAGTCGAAACTCGAGAATTGCAAAGAAGCAGAACTTGCGAAATCAAGCATACCGCAGACTGGTTCTCTTTTAATTTGGGTACATGTATAAGGAAGAAGCGGTGTATCACAAGCGAGAATACGTGCACGAAACCATGGGGGAGCGGGCTTTTCACTCGAGCGATCACTCGCTTACGATGGCGCCAGCTGCTGGGCCTGGCCCTGCGCTCAACGGGCCGCTCCCTCACTGTGTCACTCCGGGATCCACACGGGAAACAGGATTTACTAGATGATAGTTTAACAGCTGAGCCGCGATACTTGTCACTATAATAAGAAAATTTACGTGGTTCATCCTCAGTTCGTTTACGCTGCTCGTCTTCAAATGTTAAGGCTTCCCTAGAGGTTACCAAATTATAGAGCTGAGAAGAGGTGGCCAGCTTCCGAGCGGAGATAGGCCTTGACCGCTCCAGGAGAGGGGCTAGTGTAATTGTTTAATACAAACCATACAAAATTGCACGGAAGTATGTTTTTTAACACAAACCTAGTTTTTTTTTAAATTGAACCACGATAGTTTTGTTAGCACATCTGAACATATAAACAAATACGTAATCAGTGCCGTTTGTTGCATTGTAAAATGTTAATTACATCCGGAGATATTGTAACCTAAAGTTGACGCTTGAAACCTGCGACGTTCAGTTGCGTGTTGTAACAAACACGGGCCACGGTCGGCGAGCAGCATCTGTAGGGACATGTTTACGATGACGACCTCTGGACTTCTTTCTGTGGGATACGTTAAAGGAGAATGGGTAACCGTGATGTGCCTACAACCCCAGTGGATATGAAACAACGTATTGTGGCAGCCTGCGGCGACATTACACCAGAAGTACTGCGGCGTGGACGACATTCATTACGCAGAGACTGCAATTGTGTGCAGCAAATGATGGCCACCACATTGAACATCTATTGGCCTGACATGTCGGGACACACTCTATTCCACTCCGTAATTGAAAGCGGAAACCACGTGTGTACGTGTACCTCACCCCTCATGGTAATGTACATGTGCGTCAGTGAAAAAGACCAATAAAAAGGTGTTAGCATGTGGACGTAATGTGCAGTTCCAGTCTCTTCTGTACCTAAGGTCCATCACCGTTCCCTTTGGACCCCTATGTAATTCGGTGCTCTCCGATACACACGATCGAACAGCGGAGGAGTGGTACTCAAGCGTCAACTTTAGGTTACAATATCTCCGGATGTAATTAACATTTTACAATGCTTCAAACGGCACTGATTACGTATTTGTTTATATATTCAGATGTGCTAATAAAACTAACGGGGTTACATTAAAAAAACACAGGTTAGTGTTAAAAAACATACTTCTGCGCATTTTTTTAAGGTTTGTATTAACCAATTACACTAGCCCCTCTCCTCACGTTCGGTCTGTGGAATCGATTCGTCAGTATTTGATGTGGTTTACGAAATATATCCAGCGGTAATATATATATATATATATATATATATATATATATATATATATATATATATATATATATAACAGGAAGGAAATTATAGTTAGCCACACAAGAATGAAGGCTTTCAAAATGGTGAATGAGGCAGCCGCTGAATCGCAATAATAACAAACAAATTGAAGAAATAAGCCCTTAAAATATTGGCTTTAAAAAACTTTGAATTGAATAATATTCATTAATCCAGCAAATTGAAATAATTAAAACAGTTCTAGATAAATTTCTTTAAGACATTAGGCAGACCCCCAAAAGGTTTACGCCAAAAAATTTACAATAAAACTCAGAACAAGAATAAAATATGTAATAAACTTTAAAGGAAAACCTTCTTTTGCGAAGCCAGTTAATCAAAGGCCTCTTGGCCAACAATAGAATTTCATTTACAGTGACAAATCAAATAAGGTACGTAGCTTGAGCACAGACAGCTCGACTTCAAGCCATGTGAGGAAACGCTCGAGAGATGTGCACATGGCCCCAACTGAGCCAGGTCCACGCAGCAAGAAGCTGCCGACGCGAAACTCTCCCAGCAGTTTACAAAGAGCTGTTACAAACAAGAAAGACATGTATCCAGGATGAGATTTTCACTCTGCAGCGAAGTGTGCGCTGATATGAAACATAATAGCTGATTAAAGCTATGTGCCGAACTGAGACTCGAACTCGAGACTTTTGCCTTCCGCGGGCGTGTGCTGTACCAACTCAGCTACTGAGGAACGTCTCACGACCCTTGCTCACAGCTTCAAATCCGTCAGTAACTGGCGTGCTACCTTTCAAACTTCGCAGAAGCTCTTCTGAGAAACCTGTAGAACTGGCACTCCTGGAAGAAAGGATATTGCGGAGACATAGCTTAGCCAGAGTCTTTGGGATGTTTGCAGAATGAAATTTTCTCTCCGTAGCGGAGTGTGCGCTGATATGAAACTTACTGGCAGATGAAAACTGTGTGCCGGACCGAGAATCGAACTTGGAACCTTTGCCTTTCGCGGGCAAGTGCTCTACCACTAGCCACGAAAGGCAAAAGTCCCGAGCTTGAGTCTCGGTCCAGCACACAGTTTTCATCTGCCAGGACGTTTCAAGAAAGATATGTGTGTGACTGGATTTTACTGCAACTAAAGTAACCATGATTCCACTTACAAATCTTTTCTAATGTGTTGATACGTCCTAGGAAATAATCTTCGTTAATAGAGAGCTACATAAAGTGGTCTGTAATTTCTTCCAGGAAGGAATATAATAAACAACTCCTCCACCCAGACTTAACCCAAGACAAGATGCAGGGTTTCTACATTGTTCTCAAGTCTCGCTGACCTTAACTGTTGGAAACCGTATCAAAATAAAGGTCCGGGCGAAATTAAATTGACGTTATGACACGGCACTATTACTAGGGAACAATTTCCTTAGTCACCACTTGACACTATGGTTTGTTTATGGTGGCCGCCACAAAGCTCCAGTGCCAAATGCCTGTCTCAGTGGTATCCAGCCCTATCTAATGATCACGGCGTCAGCAGTTCGTATAGCTCTTCCTCAACCTACCCAGCAGGACGAAGTATAGTCCCATACTAACAGCTTAGAGATTCAAACCACATTCCACAGTTTCTTTTTTATTTTTTTAACTCTCGTCCGTCCTGCCCAGAATCCCGAAATCTTTGCCAAAACAGAGGAAGCAGTGAAACAGAGAACACAAAATCATGTGGGAAAAAAGCGAAATACACCGCGAAAAGTAGCTGAAAATTCTGACATTGCTCGTCCCCACAATAGTGAGGGAACTTATACATCGCTGTATTTCTACATATACCGTGCAATGGCTACAATGGGGAAATTAGAAAATATTCTGTTGATACAATGGCGTGCGTTATTCACTAATCGAGTAGGAAGAGAAACAAATTACTCTATGTTGTACACCTGTACTCTCCGCCGCATACTGTTTGCTCTGTTGTGGCATACGGATTTAAATGGAGATTAAAAGCCTGTTGGGTAATGGCATGAGTACCAAATTTAGGAAAATAATCTGTTTGCATTCAGTTTAATACGGATCAGTTTTAATTAATATACAAAGCAAAATTTGTGCAGCTGCATATTCCTGCAGTCAATAAACTCTGTAAATATTGCCCCAACTATTAATTGCTGTTCAGTTTCTATGAATGCATTTTATAAAAACTGTCGCACGACCTGCGTTATTGGAAAACAGTAAACAATTTGTATAACGCTTTGAGAATTGTAAATATGTAAATACAAAAATATATAATCTAGATTGCATGATGGTCAGGCAGAGATTCCGAAATCAGATACTGGAATGTAAGCGTACCCAGGGACAAATATAGACTCAGATTACAATTTGATAATGATGATGAGTAGGTTGAAGTTAAAGGGACTAGACATGAACAATAACGCGCAAAGAAGTGGAATAAATACGTACTAAGGAATGAAGAGATACGCTTCAAGTTCTCCGAGGCTGTAGATACTGCGATAATGAATAGCTCTACAAGCAGTTCAGTTGAAGAGGAATCGGTATATCTAAAAAGGGCAATCACAGAAGTTGGAGAGAGAAACGTAGGTGCAAGGTAAGTTACTGCGAAGAAACCATTTGTAACAGAAGAAAGTTATAACGGAGTTTTGTTTGATTGTTATAACTTCAAGAAAATGTCTGTTTTCCTCATCAGACACTTTTCGCTTTACTGGAGTAAATCGACATCAGTGGTCTGTAAATAAACACATTTACAATTTGATTTGTTCTAAAGATTGAAAAACAGTTCTTTAACAATCTGTTGGTTCTTACTTACAGTGATGTCTGCTTGGTTTCTCTCCTACATCAGGAACATGCGTCTCCTAGCACTCCTTTGGTTTCTTTCTACATTAAACACTCACACTAGTAGTCTAATTTTTAACTGCTTTGCAGAAATATGTACTTTTTACATTTTTCACAGCATACGTTTTCGTACATCGCTGTTTACTGTTCATCTACGTGCGTTATTCTGTTTAATTATATTACTATGCATTTATATATTGTCTAAGAGTAATGAAGGAAAGTTGATAGCTTGTGACGATGAGTAAGTTGGAGGAAAAGATGAGCAACAAGACATGAGATGGAATTGTGAAGGGGGGGGGGGGGGGAGGCACTTGGAGAGGGGAGCATTGGGAGAGGGAGGGAGCGGGTGAAGGAGAAAAAGGTTCTTTTTTCATGCGGTAGATCAAAGACAAACTAATGGCAATTTTGGCACATTCCGAAACATAATACATTCTTGGAAGTACACAAATAAACAGTAAACAAATGTATAAAATAAGTGGGCTACAAAACATAAAAAAGCATATTTATGCAAATCAGCTTTCTGATTCCATTTACACAGTGCAATCCTCGCAGAACTGCATTTTGGGATTCGTGTCAGAAATCTTTATTTCTAATGTTGATAGTATTTTAATTCATCACCTCATAATTTTCTACCGTGGATTGAGGATTGATAGCAACTTAAAACCGTAACAGGTTAATGAGTTTGGGAGAGGGGGGCAACTCATTTCGCCAATACCAAAACTATATCATATATGAACAAAGGGTGGTGTCATGTAATATTCAGATTCAATTAAATGACTGTTTCAAAAATTAACGTTTATTCAGAAGATTCTAGAAAACAAAGGATCATAACTTACACAAAGAGCCGTAGACCAAATGCATCAGCTGTTGTTAAATTATAAATCGGACTTTAAAAATATGTGTAATTTGCAAACATTACGGACTGGAAAAATTACGAACAAGTAGCTTTTGGCTCACCACAAAATTTGGGTTAATATGAGACATTTTATACATAAACCCACAGTCTGATGAAATTACTTTTAAAAAATCACTTTTATTTTGCAAATATCGCAGACATGTTTGATGATATAGTAGTGGACTCAAGTGTTACAATACATTCCACTAAATTCAAAATGCAACAAAAAAACTGTTTTAAGTTAATAGCAATATAAATGAATATAGAGATAGCCATAGCGTAGTTGTGTTATTAAATACATTCTTCAGGTAGCTGAATTCTGTTATTAAATACATTTTTATATTTTTCGGGTAAATGGCATCCCTTAAGTAGTGGGGACACGGATGTCTTCAGATACCATTTCGGGTTTACGCCAAGCATCTCCGGAGAGTGTGTTGATGATACAGTAGGTCAAATAGACCAAAACCGCTTTTAATTTTGGTGAATGCTAAAATTAATGTAAATGTTTGTTGGCAAGATTGTAAAACTATGTCCTGTGTCATTCCTGCTCGACTTCTGAGATTCATTTGGATCGCTTTATTTATCAATACTTATACACTCCTGGATATTGAAGTAAGAACACCGTGAATTCATTGTCCCAGGAAGGGGAAACTTTATTGACACATTCCTGGGGTCAGATACATCACATTATCACACAGGCACATAGACACAGGCAACAGAGCATGCACAATGTCGGCACTAGTACAGTGTATATCCACCTTTCGCAGCAATGCAGGCTGCTATTCTCCCATGGAGACGATCGTAGAGAGGCTGGATGTAGTCCTGTGGAACGGCTTGCCATGCCATTTCCACCTGGCGCCTCAGTTCGACCAGCGTTCGTGCTGGACGTGCAGACCGCGTGAGACGACGCTTCATCCAGTCCCAAACATGCTCAATGGGGGACAGATCCGGAGATGTTGCTGGCCAGGGTAGTTGACTTACACCTTCTAGAGCACGTTGGGTGGCACGGGATACATGCGGACGTGCATTGTCCTGTTGGAACAGCAAGTTCCCTTGCCGGTCTAGGAATGGTAGAACGATGGGTTGGATGACGGTTTGGATGTACCGTGCACTATTCAGTGTCCCCTCGACGATCACCAGAGGTGTACGGCCAGTGTAGGAGATCGCTCCCCACACCATGATGCCGGGTGTTGGCCCTGTGTGCCTCGGTCGTATGCAGTCCTGATTGTGGCGCTCACCTGCACGGCGCCAAACACGCATACGACCATCATTGGCACCAAGGCAGAAGCGACTCTCATCGCTGAAGACGACACGTCTCCATTCGTCCCTCCATTCACGCGTGTCGCGACACCACTGGAGGCGGGCTGCACGATGTTGGGGCGTGAGCGGAAGACGGCCTAACGGTGTGCGGGACCGTAGCCCAGCTTCATGGAGACGGTTGCGAATGGTCCTCGCCGATACCCCAGGAGCAACAGTGTCCCTAATTTGCTGGGAAGTGGCGGTGCGGTCCCCTACGGCACTGCGTAGGATCCTACGGTCTTGGCGTGCGTCCATGCGTCGCTGCGGTCCGGTCCCAGGTCGACGGGCACGTGCACCTTCCGCCGACCACTGGCGACAACATCGATGTACTGTGGAGACCTCACGCCCCACGTGTTGAGCAATTCGGCGGTACGTCCACCCGGCCTCCAGCATGCCCACTATACGCCCTCGCTCAAAGTCCGTCAACTGCACATACGGTTCACGTCCACGCTGTCGCGGCATGCTACCAGTGTTAAAGACTGCGATGGAGCTCCGTATGCCACGGCAAACTGGCTGACACTGACGGCGGCGGTGCACAAATGCTGCGCAGCTAGCGCCATTCGACGGCCAACACAGCGGTTGCTGGTGTGTCCGCTGTGCCGTGCGTGTGATCATTGCTTGTACAGCCCTCTCGCAGTGTCCGGAGCAAGTATGGTGGGTCTGACACACCGGTGTCAATGTGTTCTTTTTTCAATTTCTAGGAGTGTATATCACATAGCGATAGAAACTGACAGCAGCAGTGACACGACATCGAATAAAACCATCAGACTTTTTCCATTATATTCATGGAATCCACAAGCTGGATGTATTGGAGTAGTTATGGTACACAAAATGGGGATTGCCATTTTTTGTCGACCGCAATAGCAGGTAACGCTGCAACTGGGTATACTGATCTGAGCTGTTTCCAATGTGCTTAGGTCCACAGCAATAAAACCCCTATTATTAAGAGAAGTCGTGGTTTCACTGAGGCTGTTTGTTCTTCAGGTAAGAAGTTTAATATTTACAATTGGCTAATTTGGACCACACAGTCGTTGTCAAGTGTCTTTTCCGTACGATCACATATGATGTAGTAGCATGTACTGAAAGAATGACCCGGCCTTTTCTACCATGTACTTCGTTTTACGGTGACCACGATTTTCGCTGTATGACAAAAACATTTTTTACCTCCATTCGTGTGTGAAGTTTGGAAATTCATGTGCGCCATCTGTCTGTGCGTTACAGTGCCTGTAGGTTATCGTAATTCGTTCTCTGGTGTAGGAAATACGTGAATGAGAATGGGAAACCGCCTAAAACCCACACTCAGACTGGCTCGTGTACCAGACGAACGACAATTACCCCGTAGCCGGGGCCCGACCCGCGTCGAGTTCATTTCTCCATCTGGTTATCTAGCGCGTTGATAGTTTTTCTTTTACCGTATTTCATCCAATAAAAAAAGATGTTGTCCACTGTAAAGCATTCATACTTCAGTCTTCAGTATAAACGTTGTGTGAGAAACTTCGACCCATTCTTGAATGGGTGATTTGGTGTTCGGTTGGTGTGCAAGGCGTAAAAATGTACGTGGAAGTTTCAGTGTCCACTACACAAAGAGTTCGACACCAAAGTAGAATTGCAGACCAGAAGACGAGATACTCTTTTCTGATTTCCTGGTCTGTTGTAGTGTTAACGGCTCAGTTGAGAATCGGCTCACGCTGAAGGCGAGGCTATTCACGGGAACTTAGTTAGGATTATCATGATTGTGTGTTTAAGTCCGCTAGTGTTGCTGTCCACAGATATTTTAGAAAATGAACGCATTCAGACGTGCGAGTGCACTGACGGAGTCGGCTACTGTTTCCCTCTTGCTAGGAGGATATGATTATTAGTCCAGCGCTGTTACCGCAGAGATGTGAACGAGATAAGATGTGGTTTCGCTTATTTAGTAGTAGCTTGTCTCTGTGCGGCTGGTCCCGGCGGAGGTTCGAGTCCTGCCTCGGGCATGGGTGTGTGTTTGTCCTTAGGATAATTTAGGTTAAGTAGTGTGTAAGCTTAGGGACTGATGACCTTAGCAGTTACGTCCCATAAGATTTCACACACACACACACACAGATAAGGATTCAAACACAGCACCTAATCGGTTTGTTAACTGAGCGAAATTAAATGTAATCGGTACATACAGATTTTTTCAACAGTAGAGAGATGAGAGAAACTGTTATGACGAAATAAACAAAAAATCTCCCAACAGGATTCGAACTTGCAACTTCTGTCCCAGCCGTGAACAGACTTTAAATACCGGTTTACTGCAATGGTAGCGAGATATTCGCATGTTTGAAATAGAAATATCGTCTCGGAAAGCTTTGTGATGACTGGTAGTCGAACCAGACACACATCATAAATGTTGATTACAGATCAAGACATATGGAGACTGTAATGCGATTTTCCATTGCCACAGCGAGCTGAGAGGTGTGGACTGCATCCAGACTGCTGTTTTGGTATGAACGTTACAAATAAAAAAAAAAAAAATGGTTCATATGGCTGTGAGTACAATGCGACTTAAAATCTGAGGTCATCTGTCCCCTAGAACTTAGAGCTACTTAAACCTAACTAACCTAAGGACATCACACAGATCCATGCCCGAGGCAGGATTCGATTCTGCGACCGTAGCGGTCGCTCGACTGCAGACTGTAGCACCTAGAACCGCACGGCCACTCGGACCGGCCGACACCACGTACTCGTATATGCGTATTCGTACAGTTGCTGCGGAAATACTCTCGAATCACCGTACTGTGCTGTCACCCTACCATGCATTTGACAGGTTTTAGAGTTTCACTGCTCAGAAAAAGTATCGGGGATCGCTTTTCGACCGCGGCGCACGTCACCCACGGGGCCACCAGCTCTGCACTGACAGCGCCACGTAAGCGCGCGGGACACGTACGTTGCGAGGCCGCAGGGCAGGGCACGGCGCCGGGCGTGCTGGGAGACGTGCTCTCTCAGCTCGGCTGTCGCAGCCGATGCGCAGCCACGCGCGCCTGCGGCAGCAATTAGCGGCCGCTGCACCGCCGGCGTGACGTCCGCCGTGCGACGCAGGCGCGTCCCGGCGTGCAGCCAGCGGGAAAGCGGGCGCAGCGTACTGCCCCCACAAGGAGTCGGTGCACTCGGGAACGCGACCCCTCCAGCCACCCACCCAGCCACGCACACATACGCAAGCACGCACGCACACACACACACACACACACACACACACACACACACAGAGAGAGAGAGATAGAGAGAACTCTTACCAGAGCGTCGTTGAAGAAACAATACCACGTCACTCACTTTTCCGTTTTTCCATATTTGAGTCACTTGGCAATACTTGACTCAGCTGGTCTGCAAAATTTTGTACATGGCTGCATGTTCAGAGACCGTGAATAGTTACAATTGAAAGAAAAACAGCCCTCGGTGGCTATTTTTAACGAATTAACCTGGTTTTAACAGTGCTAGGAGTGTCTTCCTCAGAATTTATGATAGGGTATATGTACGGAATCATCTGACAGTCTTTCACGATGATTCCGTACTTATACCCTATCATACGCTTTTAGTCATTATTTTGTGACCATGTTGTATAATATAGACCATTCTTTGATTTAAATACTGAGGAACACACTCCTAGCACTGTTGAAACCAGGTTAATTCGTTAAAAATAGTGACCGAGGGCTGTTTTTCTGTCAATTGTCAGCTGGTCTGCTTTACTTTCTCCGTGAATTAAGTTACCAGTGGACAAATGGCCCTATCGGAGGACAAAAATTGCGAATATGTTCATGTTTATTTAAAAGACTGATTGAAAAGCTAGGTGCCAGCTACCTCATTCTACCTTCCTCAGCACCTTTACAAGTTTTCCCAAAATTTTTTGTATGCTGACTTTGTCTTTTTAGCTTGCTAATTCCCACAACGTGCCCTAACTGTAACTTACTCAGACGCAGTAGTCCATCACTCATAACCATACAATCCCAGTTGGCCTTTCTCACTCGCTCATTCTGCCCAACCAATTGTCATTATCTCTCTGTGTTTCGCTGTCTTTGCCTCCATGCATGCATGTCAGAAGGAACAATGCATCTAATGCTGAACAACAAAGGCGCTGCCGTATCGTATTATTCACTAGTGCTAGGAAAGGGACTTTCAATTAAAATGTCTCATCTGTACGGGAATATACGTCATGAATGTACGAGTGCTGGTTGTAGACACATGTTTGACGACATAGGGAAGTTTGGGTAAAGCCGTGAGTCGTCTTGAGATAGCTAAATGGCAAGTCGACCGCTCTTGATAAGTGGAAAATCTGGGTTACAGTCCTGATGCTGCACCAATTTTCACTGTTGGCTATAGTCCCCACAGTGTCTGTTCCTTCGGATATCCATCACACCAGTGGATCACCCACGACTCACGTGCATGGGGGCTTTCCCCATTAGGTATAAAGCTGGGGTGCTTTTCCAGTACCGGAGAGCCTCGGCAATACTGACGATTTAAGAACGGTAAAATCAAGATGTGCTGAGGTGTAAATTGTTGTTAGTGTGGGCATTGGATTAGGGTAATCCGTGCAGTTGTGTTAGGCTCAGTACTAGGATACTTGTTAGTAAGCAGAAGACCCAGGTTCAAGACCTGGCCTTGGCACAAATTTCAGTTCATACCTTCAGTCTCTATCTTTATCGAAGACAGAGGCTTTCAAATAGTGATTTTTGGTGATATCCAAGATGAGGGGAGGACTACAAGAGGACACGGATACCTTCCTGGGAAGTACCAAGGACCAGTTTTTAATGGTAATTTAACAGACTTGGAGAGATCCTTCAGAACTGCCTATAAGTCAGACATAGAATTTAGTAGGAATACCTGTTTAGAGTGCCAACAGAAAATAGCGACTATCTTGACAGTCTGCTATTTTCGTGCTGACATCGACTTTTTAACTAGTAGGCTCATTCAGCTCCACTTTTGTCGGTGTCCTAGAGCAGTCGGTGTTCATCAAAGAGGAACTCGTTATAGGCACCAAGTTGGCGAAGGATTCGCTTTAAGGCCTCACGCATTTGTAACAGTAGTGACAGGCTTTACTACTCGCGAGACTTGAAAGATCTACGTCATTTACACGATCTGAGAAGCAGCCACTAACTGCCGCCTGCTACGGCCTGCAGGCGTCATGCTCCACCGCTGTTGCCCGTTGCTAGTATATCTCCCTCTCACTCGTCTCAGCCATGTAGTGGCTTCCGCGATATCACATTGTAACTTTTGTTTTCAATTGATGCTGGATCCTGTGCGAAACTTGATACCGAATGGAAGAGCACTATTTCTTCCCGGTTCCAGTGTTCAGTATTAGTTTTTTTTTTCTTCCTACAGTTAATTTCAGAATACATTCCTTTCAATACGTCAGAAATGGGCTCCTCCCGTTGCTGTGATTGCAGTTAGATTCATTCTGTCCTCGTACATCCCCATGAAAATCTCAGCTTAATTAATGTTCAAATTGACAACTTGATTGAGGGCCGTAAGCAAGACCGAGTTAGATACTGCCAAGGCCATACGGTACGATATCACCTTCTTTGGCTTGTTACAGAACCTGGAGGACAAGCAAAGTGCACCACCACATGCTGTAACTGCGGGAACGACGAATTTCAAATCTTCACTATGAAAATCAGTTAGGAAGAATATAGTGAAATTAAACAAGGTAAAAAACAATGACATCTGGGTAACTACACTGTCCATTAACGTGACCACCTGTCACCGGCATGAATAGCCACATTTTGCAGCGCAGACAGCTGCAAGACGTGCAGGAAGAGAATTAGTGAAGTTCTGGAAGTTATGGAGAAGGATCTAGTGCCAAGCCGGCTTCAGTGCAGTGACCAGTAGCACTAGGTTTCTTGGCCGGCTGCAGTGCAGTGACCAGTTGCACTAGGTTTCTCGGCCTACTTCAGTGCAGTGACCAGTTGCACTAGGTTTCTCGGCCGACTTCAGTGCAGTGACCAGTTGCACTAGGTTTCTCGGCCGAATTCAGTGCAGTGACCAGTTGCACTAGGTTTCTCGGCCGACTTCAGTGCAGTGACCAGTTGCACTAGGTTTCTCGGCCGGCTTCAGTGCAATGACCAGTTGCACTAGGTTTCTCGGCCGACTTCAGTGCAGTGACCAGTAGCACTAGGTTTCTTGGCCGGCTGCAGTGCAGTGACCAGTTGCACTAGGTTTCTCGGCCTACTTCAGTGCAGTGACCAGTTGCACTAGGTTTCTCGGCCGACTTCAGTGCAGTGACCAGTTGCACTAGGTTTCTCGGCCGAATTCAGTGCAGTGACCAGTTGCACTAGGTTTCTCGGCCGACTTCAGTGCAGTGACCAGTTGCACTAGGTTTCTCGGCCGGCTTCAGTGCAATGACCAGTTGCACTAGGTTTCTCGGCCGACTTCAGTGCAGTGACCAGTTGCACTAGGTTTCTCGGCCGACTTCAGTGCAGTGACCAGTTGCACTAGGTTTCTCGGCCGACTTAGGTGCAGTGACCAGTTGCACTAGGTTTCTCGGCCGACTTCAGTGCAGTGACCAGTAGCACTAGGTTTCTCGGCCGACTTAGGTGCAGTGACCAGATGCACTAGGTTTCTCGGCCGACTTCAGTGCAGTGACCAGTTGCACTAGGTTTCTCGGCTGGGGATTCATGGCGCCAACAGGCCAGTCGAGGTTGTCCCACAGATTCTCGATTCAGTTTAAATCCGTGGAGTCTGGTGGCCACGGGAGTACGGTAAACTCATCCAGGTGCTCTTTGAAGCGCACAGTTACAGTGGAAGCTATGTGACACCTTGCGTTGACAGAGACGACCCTGCCGAGGAAAAACAAACTGCAATTTGGGGACAGCAAAGGACTTGGAAGAGTAGTTGAACGGAATGGACAGTGTCTTGAAAGGAGGGTATAAGATGAACATCAACATAAGAAAAACGAGGATAATGGAATGTAGTCGATTTAAGTCGGGTAATGCTGAGGGAATTAGATTAGGAAATGAGACACTTAACGTAGTAGATGAGTTTTGCTATTTGAAGAGCAAAATAACAGATGATGCTCGAAGTAGAGAGGATGTAAAACGTAGAGTGGGAACGGCAAGGAAAGCGTTTCTGAAGAAGAGGAATTTGTTAACATCGAGCATAGATTTAAGGGTCAGGAAGTCGTTTCTGAAAGTATATGTATGTAGTGTAGCCATGTATGGAAGTGAAACATGGACGATAAATAGTTTGGACAGGAAGAGAATAGGAGCTTTCGAAATGTGGTGCTACAGAAGAATGCTGAAGATTAGATGAGTAGATCACATAACTAATGAGGAGGTATTGAATAGAATTGAGGAGAAGAGGAGTTTGTGGCACAACTTGACAAGGAGAAGAGACAGGTCGGTATGACATGTTCTGAGGCATCAGGGGATCACAAATTCAGTATTGGAGGGCAGCGTGAAGGTTAAAAATCGTAGAGGGAGACCAAGAGATGACTATACTAAGCAGATTCAGAACGATTTAGGTTGCAGTAAGTACTGGGAGATGAAGAAGCTTGCACAGAATAGCGTACCATGGAGAGCTGCATCAAACCAATCTCAGGGCTGAAGACCACTACAACAACAACATGGACCCCATGGATAGATGCACACTTGTGTTGATCCATTGGTCTTTCCAGAATGACGAGATCACTCAGAGAATACCACGAAAACATTCTCCAGACTATAACGCTTTGCTTTCATACGTTCCACGCTCAACATACCAACGGCCATCTGTCCGATGGAGCATAAAACGTGATCCGCCTGAAAAGGCCACCATCAGCACTCAGTGGACGTCCAGTAGTGGTACTGGCGTGACAATTCCAGCTTTCGTAGCCGATGAACAGCAGTGAGCATGGGTGCACGATGCAGGCGCCTGCTGTGGAGGACCATACGCAGCTACGTTCAGTGAACTACCGTTAAGGAGACACCGTTGGTAGCCCCTTGGTTCAGCTGGGTGTTCAGTTGCTCAACAGCTGCACGTCTGTCCACCCTTACACACCTCAGCAGCCGTCGTTCACCCTTTCCATCCATGGCTCGGGTGCATCACAATTGGCTCGACGCCAGTTTTGAATAGTGAATTGTTGCCATGCGCGGTATACTTTAACCGAGGCGGAAAGCGAACAGTTTACAAAATTAGCTGTTTCTGTAATATTTACATCCTAAGCCCGAATGTCAATGATGACGCTCTTTTGGAAGTCAGATAAATGGCTTCATTTCGGTATTACGACGACTGCACTGCTTCCAACGTCCTCCCGACACGCTTTACATACCATGCATTGCTGGTGCTGCCACTTTACGTCTGTGAATGGTTACAGCACGTTGATGTCGAACATAGACGATGGTCACATTAATATGACTGGAACGTGTATAATGGAAAGAAATGCCGCCTAATTGAAGCATTGGGAAATTCAAACATTTGTTCACATTCTCCTGTTCTTCCGTTGTTCATATGCACGTTGCAAAGTGAGAAGGTAACTAAACGCAGGAAGACCTCCACAGATCGATGATTGGCGCTCTGCCTGGCAGAAGTCAACCACTCTCTGAAACAAACTACCACCTTCCAACCCTACTCTCCAGGAAGGAACGATTTCTTTCTCGGTGTAAAGGTCGTCTTCTGACACGTTGTCTATTTCAAACAGCTGAAGTCTTCACCCAAGAACTGCTTTCTGACATGATCAGATACGTAGGAAGCACTAACAGTGTTCGGTGCTGAGAACGCTTTTGCGCTTTCGCGGCACAGTCAGTTACGGTGTGTTGTTTACTCAACGGCGTAGTGCTACTACTATAGGACTTGTTGGACAGAATGAACAGTCTACTGAGTACACAATGTGGACTGAGAGTAAATAAAAAATAGGTGCAGAAATGAGATAAGCGATAAATTTAACACCAAAACTGAGTACCTCGTAATGGACGAATTCAAGGAATTACGCTGTCTTGGAAGCAAAATAAGGAATGACAGGCGAAGCAAGGAGGATATGAAATGAAAACTGACACAAATGAAGAGAGCATTCCTTACCGAAAGACCTCTACTACTGTAGGCTTTACCTTGACAAATAGATTTCTGAGAATGTTTTCGACTACAAGGTTGTGTGGAAAAAAGTCGCGGACTGTGGGAAAGCTGAAAAAGAGGAGGACGAAAGCGTCTGAGACATGGTTCTGCAGAATGATGTTGAAAATTAAGTGAGCTGATAATGAGGATGTCCCCGCGGAACAGCTGAGGAAGAGAGTATCAAGGAAACACCGACTATGTGAACTCGCATGAGTTCAAATTAAAACTGATACTTACCACACTTGGGTATTTGTGACTGGACCGACATACTATCTGGAAGGCGTTGGACTTGGGATCTAAGGACGATTCATCAATTAACTACGGTAACAGTTCTGTTTTTGTTTCTGTGCAGGGAATTGAAGTAAAAAAAAAGGTTCAATTATAGCTTCACGTCGTAATTTTAATTTCAGTATGCACTTACACTGCAAAGCTTCATCAGCAAAGTCATGAAGTGTTCGAGAGGCCCACTGTCTACTGCAATACACGTTTGCAGATGCTGTTGCAATGACGTCTGGATACGATTGATGAAATGCCCTTATTTTTCTCGAACATGCAAATAGCCGTAAGTCGTCGCAGCCTACGGATGACTTTCACATTTGAGTTTACTGCGGGGAAAAAAACGTCCAGCGGCATCAAATTTGGTGATCGTGCTGGGGCCAAACGAAAACGTCTTCACTAACTACCCAGCGACTAGCAAAGCGCTGGAGAAGAGCTTTCGTAGTCACAAGCGAGTGGTGAGACAGACACTTATACCGCTGAAACAACATACATCTACGTATTTCTAACGATACTTCCACTGGGAGAGCCAGTAGGATTTCGGTAAGAAATTGTGGGTGTCTTTTACAATTAAAGTTTCTTGGTGGAGTAGCTAATCCCACTACAGACGTTGGTGTTCAACATGCCTCAACCAGTGTTGGTTCTTTGCTGTCCAATAACGCGTATTTCTTGCACTCAGCTTTCCATGATTTGTAAAGGTAGCTTTATCGGTAAAGAAAATTCCTTGGAGACAGTGCCTTCTGTTCTTGGCTCACATCGTAACCGTGCAACAGAATTTCATGCCTCTTCTGCGTCGCCATTGGTTAGTGCGCTGATTAAGTGACACATAATACGGGTGGAAGCTTTATGCTTGCAAAATGCGAACAACGGTGTCCCAAATTATTCCAGGGGCACTCAACAATTCCACTGGAGCTAACACGTGGATTACGAGCGTCAGTTGTCAGAACGTCTACTACTTGGCTCTGCTCGTTGCAGGCTTAATCCTTAATCTCTGCCAAATATTACAGTGCCCCTGCAATATTTTTTTCTTTCCTTTTTATCACATTTGCCGCGATAATTCTCGTTGGAGACTATCTGATATGATACCTTCGAGCGTACGACTAAGCTGTTCTTTTTGTATTCCTTCTATATTCTCCACAAACAAGTAGAATATCTAGTGTCTCTTAGTTTGCGAATGGCTGATCAGAACACGTGAACAGCACAGACTAACCAGCGCTAGATACGCGTGAAGTACACAGAATGAATGCTACATTTCTTCTGTTCCCTCTTACACATGTATTGTCAGGCATGAGTAGCACCTGTCTCTTTTCCGCTCGCGGACGTACGCTCCCCCCCCCCCCCTTTCCCGCTTCACTCCCCACCTCTGCGGCTTGCCTCTAAAATGCGCCGTCTAGGGGTCCGCTCGCTACCGAAGCTTTCCCATTCGGCGGAACTAGTTCTTGAGCAGAGCCGTGGTGGTCTTTTCTGTAATACGGCTATGACCAGAGAAGGCCTGACAGACTGATGAGTTGGCTATATGTGGCTCACCTCACCGAGCGTATTTCGGTACCTCTTCTTTTGTTACTGGCGCGGCTATCTTTCTCGAGTGAGCACTTGGAGCATCTCTGGACGTTGAGGCATTAAAGTACTTAGCCCAGTATCCTTCTCTTTGGCACCTGAAACACTGGCGTTTGGGGTCCGCGACTGGGGGTGGGGGGAGGTGAGAGCTTCCGCTGTGACCGTGAAGCCCAAATCGTCCGCAACTCGAGGTAGTCGATGGAGTAGCCTGTAGCTTCCGCGGGAACAATAAAAAGTGGCGGCCTCTTGTTATTGGCCCAATTGTGCCGCTTGATTGTTACATCTGCGAAACCCGAACGTAGCGCCCTCTCTCAACTTCTTTCTCGTCGCAAATGGAAGGCAGTCTCTCCAAGGCTTTGGTAGCGTCTTCTCCTTCTCTGGCGCTGCTGGTATATGGATAGCAACAACATCTTTGAGTGCCTTGAAGTCGACGTGCTGTGTGCTTGTGACTCGATCATGGCGTCCGAGTCAACAGTCTCGGTGCCGAATCCGAGCTCACAGCAGTCGACCATCTTGTCGTACATCTCTGACCGTATTATGAGTCTGCACTGGACATACAGTAGAAGAACAGGCCTACGATTGTCGCGTCTACTCTTCTCGGGTGATGGACATCTCCTCTGAGCAACGCTACTTATGGCCCCTTAACGGAGTCTACTTCCCGCCACCCGTCTTGTCTCCCTGCAACCATGCTGCGAGCGCAAAATGCGACAGATTTTGCCCGTGCCTTAAAAGAAGAATCACAACAGTTTCGCATTTTTGCGATCGCTAACGGCATTGAACCGTGATTTATTTTCAAAGAATATTCTTAAGAATTTATTTTATTTTCTAGCGATTCATCACGAACATGAACACATTTAATCACACTATGTAAGCATGGAAGTAGTTGCCAAGGAGTAACTGATGAAATCATAACCAAATTCCTTTTAACAAATGGGAATTTTATTTACTTTAATAGTGCCTGAAAGTTTTTTTAAAGAAACAAATTTAAAACTATAATCAGAAAGTACCCTATAATTACGAAAGTTACAATTTATTCAGAGGCAGAAAGAAACAAGTTTTCACTGTATGAGCTTTCGGGCAGAGAACCTTGCCGCTCCGTTTTGACACGGGCATAGTTACGTCCGCTTACAACAGCCTCTGAAAGACTACACTGTTGCAAATCTACAACACACCAGATAACTTTAAACTAAAAGTTTTAACAATTAACACAAGCACACAAACTATGCTCCCCCCGTAGAAGGGATGGAAATGGTACCAAACAATAACAATTAAAATATTAACTTTTCCATCGAAGGTGCAACTTCACTTTAACTTCTAAGAAAAGTCTTACGGTGAAAGGGTGGCAACTTTATATACTAAAATGATCATTTAAATAAAAAACCGTGAAATGCCATCTTATATAAAATTCTAGAAGGTTGGCCAAACAATAGTTAAGATGCTCTACAGTACACAGATTCCGCCTCTCAAGATCATAGGCAATAATATCGAAGTTTCCAAAGATCAAAACGTGTTTCAGATATTAGGCCGTTACACTCCAAGCAATAAATTCGTTAACACACCTAACTTACGGTAGATTGATAGGGAGATTACCGAACAACCCGAACCGCAGGTTGCTCTAACCCGCCTCTACTCCACAAGGGAAAAACGGACCACCCAATTTATAAACAACCACCTTCCCGCGGGTGGGAAAACGGAGAAGAATGGTGGGACGACCCCAAAGCAAAACGGCTGATGACCTCACCAAGAAAACAAGTACAATTTAACAAGAGTAAATCAAACAACATATCATCAATCACTTAACTTCTAATAAACTGCGATTTCTCGAGAAGACCTGGCGCAGCACCCGCAAATCGCTCTCCCGAACTGTCGGCTCCTAGCCGCTTCAAGAGACGCAGGAAGGTGCGCCGATCTCCCGTCTCACGGCGTCGCAGCTCGCACTGGCCAGACCGATGTTTTGGGTTGACTCCTGTTGCTCTCGTGTCGACCGCGAAGCCACTACCACTCGCAATACTCCACGGCCCACTGGACTCACGTGGCGACCTCACATGCGCCGACGCTCAAGACGGACAAGTCATCTTGTGTCTCAGTGCGCGACCGACCAACCGATCGATCCAACCGCCAATGACCATTGCCTGAGCAAACTCGAGCAGACTGGCGGCCTAACACGCAGACTCAGATGCAGGAACTAAGCCCCAACGGGTGACCACTCGCTGAGTTCTCTTACTGGCGGAGTGGAAAGACTCTCATTTTGCCTGATTTTAAGGTTGATCCGAACGACAGACACACTAGCACTCCGAACGACAGACAGACACTAACTGCCTAATAAATGCGGAGGAGAGACAGACTAGCAAGCTGGGGACGAGAGACAGACCCAGTCTGGCCGACTGGCGAGTTCATAGCGCCCCTTAAACGCACTTGAACAGGCAACCTTTCGCTTTTCCCGCCAGAGGGAGAGACCAAAGCTGAGATTGCCACAGCAGTGCCACCGCCAGAAACCGAGGGCGACTGCTTCACACTACTCGCTGCGGCGGGATCTTCATAACAGCATTTTCACCACGGCTCAGGCATGAGCGCTCATTGTCAACACTCCTTCAGTCCGAGCAGTGGAGAGCACAACAGCAGCGATGCGCACATTTCGACTGCTCAGACTTAACCATTTAGTTGCTGTCCTGTCGACGTGCCTAGTACTGCACGGCAACTGGCATCTGATCTCGCAGCAGCCATTGGACGTGTTGTATCGAGACAAACGGTGTACTGAGGGTGTCTGTAGGGTGGCCTTTATTGCCGGAGACCTGCTGTAAGTGTACTTCTGACATGTCTTCATAGAATGGAACGTATAGAGTGGATTGGTCAACATGCCATTTTGACGGTTCAACAGTGGGCCAACGTCCTGTCTACAGATGAGTACTGATTTGGTCTAGAGAATGATAATCGACTGTTTCACATCTGTAGGGAACGTGGAACAAGATTTCGGGACCCGAACATTGTGGAAAGAGACTGACATCGAGGAGTGTCCCTAATGATGTGAGCACGGATTACGTCTACCACCCGAACACCTCTTCATGAAGTTGTACTGTTGAATCGGCAACGTTCAAACGCTGTCAGGTATCATGACGAGATCTTGGGACCTCTTGTGGAGTTGCTGCGGGGAGCTTTTGGCCCAGACTTCGTACTGATAAATGGCTCTGAGCACTAGAACTTAGAAATACTTAAACCTAACTAACCTAAGGACATCACACACATCCATGCCCGAGGCAGGATTCGAACCTGCGACCGTAGCAGTCGCACGGTTCCGGACTTCGCGCCTAGAACCGCGAGACCACTGCGGCCGGCTTGGTACTGATAGACGATAATGCTCGACACCATAAAGTACGGGTGGTTCATGTTTTCTTGTCAACGGAATAATTTGCAAGCATGGCGTAGCCTGCTCGCTCTCCTGATTTGAATCCCGTAGAGAAAGTGTGGGATGCACTAGAGACTAAGGTTGAATTACATCAGCATCCACCGACCACTCTCCAAGATTTGCAAGCATCTCTGCAGGAAGAGTGGGATTATTGCCTCAGCTTGAGACTGATGACATTATTTACAGCATGCCTCATCGTTGTCAGAGCTGTACTGCTGCCAACATTGGTGACACCCCATACTGATGTGTGTCTAAATCTGTTAAGTTTGAAAAAACGAAGAACATATTTGGCTACCGTTATACGTGGTGCAATTGTTTACTCTCTGTATTCTTTACATTTTTTCTTCTTTACTACCACCAGATTATACTGTTTTTCGGCAAAATCAACGCATATACGTACCTATACAGGGTGATTCACTATTACCACCTAGAATAACTCCGAAAGTGTGATAGTAGCTGAAAACCTTTTGGGTTAGAAGTTGCATGGGACTGTGGTTCTCTGTTGGTAGGTGTGGTCGCGTCATAGATATGAAGATCAACGTTGTACTTTTAAATGGGAAGCTACAGTTTGGTACTTACTTTCTGACAGCGGCTATCGAAGCGAATCCAATGATATGTAACACTAAGGTCTTTGAAGGTCAGCGAAGGTCAAAAAGGTGGCATGAACCTCCATTTGCAGAATGTGTTACATCCGAAATGGAAGTTCCCTAAAAATTATTCGACAGAGGGAGGAAAAGATGAAAATCTTAGGGCCCCAGGTTAGGTAATAAAATGAGGGTGGAATGACTTCAATATAGTGTTGTTTTGACAGTGTAGCAGAATTCGGATGGGCGTAATCGTGGAGTAATTTCACTGCACACAGCCTTACTGGTCATCGTTCTTGGACTGCGCAAGGATGACGTCTCAGTTGTTGACGGTAAATGTAAGATATTATGGTTACACCTCGGGGAAGCAATTCGTAGCACACCACATTGTCGCTGTTCCACCATATGCATAACATCTATTGTGGATGCGCGTAGCTCTCTGTACGGGGAGTTGCTGCTTTGTTGGGCTTGACCACCCCTTTCTTTTCATTATGTTAAGACACCATGTATCACCACCAGTAACGATACAGGATAGGAATGATCGGTTTAGTGCACAAGCCAAATGATGACGAGCAAGTAGAAGTGCACATTTCCACCCGCAGATTTTTGTGATTTTGACTGAGAGCATGCGGGATCGATGTACCCGATTTTTGGCCTTCTCCATTGCACACAGATGCCTCAGTATGGTAGAATGATCACATTCATCAATTCTAGAGTACAATGACGTGAACAATTGTGGATTAATGTCTTCAAACGATACTCATGAAACCCCAAAGGTCTTCCTAAAGATGGTGAGTCACTAAACTGGGTACATGATCCATAGACCATTTTAATTGTTCTTTTATCGAAACGATGTTGAACGAGCCAGTTTAAACGATATGGATGGATGAATAATGCTAACATTAAGGAACACATTAATATTTTATTCCTACTCATGCATTTACACTTACAATCAAGCCAAAACGATAGTCCTTAAAATGGCAAAACTATTTTCTTGCAGTGCTCTGCCCAATGGCATTATCCTCATACACGGCGCAAGTGTTTCTGGCTGCCTCTGCTGCTGTCACCCCTCTATTGAACTTAATGTCGGAATGCCCCGAGTTGTCCACTTGACACTCCATTTTCTAGGGTCCACAGCTCCACTCTCTATCTCCGTACGACGAAATGGCACTATATAAAATCAAACAGCAACAGTTCAGACGGTTTAAATGGGTCTAATCACTATTGGGCTTAACATATGAGGTCATCAGTCCCCTAGAACTTAGAACTACTTAAACCTAACTAACCTAACGACATCACACACATTCATGCCCGAGGCAGAATTCGTACCTGCGACCGCAGCAACAGCGCAAACAGCAACAGTGAACAGCAAATAAAAAATGACAATCGCTAAGCAAATCCATAGCAACTAGAACAGTAACAAGCAAAGGAAAAACGCTACGAACTTACATACCGTGTGTGTGTGTGTGTGTGTGTGTGTTCCAAATACCGTCATAAACCAATGGACTGATTTCAACCAAACTTTGTGGGGTGAAAAAGTGGTGTATAGCACGTGCCGCGAATTCGCAAACCTTATTGATTAAGTAGTTCAGAATGACAGCACTTACTGACTTGTATGAAACTTTACACATCATTTCAAACCTGTATGAAACCTTTTCTCACTGACAACTCCCGGCGACACGGTAACTCAGCGTCTACGGTCAGAGGGTTAGCTGCCCTCTGTAGAAAAAAAAAGTAAGTTAATGGATCAACGACGGACTGAAACGGGTGTCTTGCGACATCCGCCCCAAGCAGATACAACGAACGAAAACGAACAACGTGAAATTTTTTTTTAAAACAAAGAAAGAAATATAGAAGAAGAAAAAGTTTATCGCTCACTACATTTCCGATACCCATGCTGTAAAACTAATGCATCAGGCAAAAGTTTTAAATTATTACTTCTTTACTACTAACTATATTCATGACAATTTTTGCAGACAGTATTCACATATATCACTGAAAGCGTACCTGCACAGTTAAGTCGTTGTAGAGCACACAGCTCAGGAGATACGACGTCATAAGCATTGAGGTGTGAAAAATGAAACTCCATGGCGAAATTCGCTAGAGATACAGATGATATATTTTGGCAAACATTTATCAAATATGTTAAATATGTGTGAAATGTATTTGACATATGCGTTCGTGAGTAAGGCCACAGATATTAAGGTAATCCTAAATCCCTGGACAGTTTTCAACCAAATTTGGTACACTTACTACAATCTGGAAAGTAATACGGTAAGGTTAAGAACCACCAGCCTACTACTGGTGTGGGAATGATAACGACGGGAAAGGAGAGGGAGATAGAAAGGCAGCGAGAAGGAAGGAGGAGCACGAACAGGGGAGAGGAGGAGAGGAAAATGGACATAGAAGTGGGAGAGGAAAATGGACAGAGAGAGTTGCATGGACAGAGAAAGGGGGGGGGGGGGGAGCGGATGGATAAAGAGAGGGGGAGGAGAAGATGGAGGTGGATGCAGCAGATGAATGGGGGAGGAGCCGGACGAAGAGCAGGAGGGGAGGGGTGTGGAGAATTTCTGTAGGGGGAGGGTTAGGTAGGGATGGACAGAGAGGGGAGGGTTGAAGGAGGAGATGGGCCGAGAGAGACGGAAGGAGGAGGTGGACTAATAACAGACTGAAATAAATATATATCCGGGCAACGTCGCGTACTCAGCTTGTGCTAAAATAAAGAAAAAGTGAAGTTATTGTGAAAAGTCGCGAGGCAGCGCTTTCATGAAAAGCGGTTGGTGCAACGCTGAGGAAAGAAAGCAGGTATGTGTACCGGGATCCCACCTGGTCCGCGGAGCGCGATATTGGCTGAGGGAGCGCCCGGCGCGACCGGCACGCTGCGTGCGGCGAAACTCGGCTCTGCAGGCCTGGCCGGGTGCGGCCCGGCGCGGCGAGGGGGGACCGGAGCAGCCGGCAGCCGCTGCGAGATTAGGCGCCGGTATTGGACGGCTAAGCCGGCAGCTCCGACGGGCGGGCTTACGTGGCAGCACGACACGGGACAGGCCGCGCCGCGTGGCTGTCCCGGCTCTCCGCACGCCTCTCGAGCACTCTTTTATTCGTTCCGGCCGTTCTCCTCTGTCGCAAACTGCGGTAGCACGTCGTTCTTCACAGTTGCTTGACAAGCCTTCTAACAAGACGTGTAATAACTCCTCGAGTACATCTACATCTACATGATTACTCTGCAATTCACATTTAAGTGCTTGGCAGAGAGTTCATCGAACCACAATCATACTATCTCTCTACCATTCCACTCCCGAACAGCGCGCGGGAAAAATGAACACCTAAACCTTTCTGTTCGAGCTTTGATTTCTGTTATTTTATTTTGATGATCATTCCTACCTATGTAGGTTGGGCTCAACAAAATATTTTCGCATTCGCAAGAGAAGGTTGGTGACTGATATTTGGTAAATAGATCTCGTCGCGACGAAAAACGTCTTTGCTTTAATGACTTCCATCCCAACTCGCGTATCACATCTGCCACACTCTCTCCCCTATTACGTGATAATACAAAACGAGCTGCCCTTTTTTGCACCCTTTCGATGTCCTCCGTCAATCCCACCTGGTAAGGATCCCACACCGCGCAGAAATATTCTAACAGAGGACGAGCGACTGTAGTGTAAGCTGTCTCTTTAGTAGACTTGTTGCATCTTCTAAGTGTCCTGCCAATGGAACGCAAACTTCGGCTCGCCTTCCCCACAATTTCCAACTGAAGTTGCTCGTAATTTTAACGCCCAGACACTTAGTTGAATTGACAGCCTTGAGAATTGTGCTGTTTATCGAATAATCGAATTCCAACGGATTTATTTTGGAAATCAAGTGGATCACCTCACACTTTTCGTTATTTAGCGTCAACTGCCACATGCCACACCATACAGCAATCTTTTCTAAATCTCTTAGCAACTGATACTGGTCTTCGGATGACCTTACTAGACAGTAAATTACAGTATCATCTGCGAACAACCCAAGAGAACTGCTCACATTGTCACCCAGGTCATTTATATGGATCAGGAACAGCAGAGGACCCAGGACGCTTACCTGGGGATCACCTGATATCACTTCAGTTTTACTAGATGATTTGCCATCTATTACTACGAACTGCGACCTTCCTGACAGGAAATCACGAATCCAGTCGCACAACAGAGACGATACCCCATAGGCCCGCAGCTTGATTAGAAGTCGCTTGTGAGAAACGGTGTCAAAAGCTTTCCGGAAATCTAGAAATACGGAACCAACATGAGATCCCCTGTCGATAGCGGCCATTACTTCGTGCGAATAAAGAGCTAGCTGCATTGCACAAGAGCGATGTTTTCTGAAACCATGCTGATTGCGTATCAATAGATAGTTCCCTTCGAGGTGATTCATAATGTCTTAATACAGTATATGCTCCAAAACCCTACTGCAAACCGACGTCAATGATATAGGTCTGTATTTCGATGGATTACTCCTACTACCCTTCTTAAACACTGGTGCCACCTGCGCAATTTTCCAATCTGTAGGTACAGATCTATCGGTGAGCTAGCGGTTGTATATGATTGCTAAGTAGGGAGCTATTGTATCAGCGTAATCTGAAAGAAACCTAATCGTTATACAATCTCGACCAGAAGACTTGCTCGTATCAAGCGAAATGAGATATTTTGCAACCCCTAAGGTATCTACTTATAAGAAACTCATGCTAGCAGCTGTTCGTGTTTCAAGTTCTGGAATATTCCATTCGTCTTCCCTGGTGAAGGAATTTCGGATAACTGCGTTCAATATCTCCGCTTTAGCGGCACAGTCGTCGATAACAGTACCTTTGGCACTGCACAGCGAAGGTATTGACTGCGTCTTGCCGCTTGTGTACTTTACATACGGCCAGATTTTCTTCGGATTTTCTGCCAAATTTCGAGACAATGTTTCGTTGGGGAACCTATTAAAGGCATCTCGCATTGAAATCCGTGCCAAATTTCGCGCGTCTGTAAATTTTAGCCAACCTTCGGGATTTCGCGTTCTTCTGAACTTCGCATGCTTTTTCCTGTTGCCTCTGCAACAGCGTTCGGATCTGTTTCGTGTACCATGGGGGATCAGTTCCATCTCTTACCAATTTATGAGGTACGAATCTCTCAATTGCTGTTGCTACTATATCTTTGAATTTGATCCACATCTCGTCTACATTTGCATAGTCAGTTCGGAAGGAATGGAGATTGTCTCTTAAGAAGGCTTCTAGTGACACTTTATCCGCTTTTTTAAATAAAATTATTTTGCGTTTGTTTCTGGTGAATTTGGAAGAAACGGTATTGAGCCTAACTACAACGACCTTGTGATCACTAATCCCTGTATCAGTCATGTTGCTCTCTATTAGTTCTATGATGACAAATTTTTTTACTGGTAAACTGTGATGACATACCTGCCGCCATGTTGTACTTATTTACGAGAATTATGGTTAAAAAAAACAATTACCAACGTTTTACACCGGTGTAGTAGACATATGACGTAAGAGGTACCTGTACCGGGCCATGGGTATATTCTTGGGTGCCGATACACTGGTTTTCTTTAATGCCGCGCAGAGGGGTTTTGAGGAGAGCGTGAATGTGGCGCAGAGAGGTGTCAGGTAGTGCCGCTGGGGCTGTTTGAATAAACTGAGCTGATGAGTGGTGGCGGCGACAACCGATGTTTGGACAACGTGGAGTGCAGGCACGCATAGCTCCGTTAGTATTGACAGAACCCGGGGCAAGTTGTAACATAACAACACAGTATCAAATACACAAAAATTTTCCAAATTTAATGTAGTAATTTTGAGTAATGGAACAATATTTTCTTATGGATGAGTACCATTATGTAATTTAAACGCAATGTCTAAAAAATAGTTATGCAGTAACAAGTAATAAACACGCTGGTCTAGTCAGGGTGATTTGCTGTTGTGAATAAAGATGTAGGGAACATTGACGCTGGACGTGACGCGCACAGTGCAGTCGGGTCAGATCTAACAGCATCAAGAGGAATTAATATCAAGGAGACGTACTGTGGACCCAAAATTGTTTATTGCAAAGAGATTCTAAGAAGAGCCTGTTGCCATGCTTGTCGGTGATTCCTACCTTAAGCAGTAGCAGTAGCCACTCACTGAAGTAACACCAGACCAACTTTTTAATGTCTACGCACTAGCTCAATGAAACTTGCAAGAGAAGGAAGACTGACTGCTGCGCCCTATCATTTGAAAGCTAACTAGCGTAGTACTTTCATTTTGTGAATAACTACGAACTTAAAGTTAACGCTGTGTTACAAATGCTTAAACCTGAACAGTTACCAATTAGGGTTCTCTCCTGACATTATAAATTAAAACCCAGCATCACTTTTGATGAAATTCAAATGGTTCAAATGGCCCTAAGCACTATGGGTCTTAACATCCGAGGTCATCAGACCCCTAGACTTAGAATGAAGTCGTCTATTCGCATATAACAGGTGTAGGTAAAACCAATTTAATTGTTCGATGTTTCTACCAGCGACACGATTCCGCTCTGACAGTTCTAGAGTCATTCAGAGAATGTCTAAGGACAGTAGCGCGAGATACCCAAATCATGCAATACTGCTTGGAAGCGACTTTGGGCTACTGAGTATAGACTGAGACGTCTATGAATTTTTTGCTCGGGGTACAGGCAGACCGTCATGCGAAATACTTTTGAACCCGTATTATGAAAAGTGTGTTAGCAGCTAGCTCGGGAGCCCACACGCAATGGAAATATCTTATACCCCATAGCTACAAATACGTCGGACCTTATCAACAATGTCAGTAGATTAGCGATCATGATGTCATTATAGCAACTATGATTACCAAAGTTAATAAATCCGTCAAGAAGGCTAGGACAGTGTTTCTGCTAGACAAAGCAGGTAAGTAGCTAATAGCATCTTACTTAGACAGTGAATTCACATTACTTAGTTCCAGCAGAGTAGATCTAGAAGAATTATGGGCAAAGTTTAAGCAGATTGCAAATCGTCGTCTGGAGAGTTATGGGCCTAGCAAGTGGATAAAAGATGGAAAAAGATCTATATGATTTGATAATGGAATTCGGTGGATGCTGAGGAAGCGAAGGCTATTGCACTCTCGGTTCAAAAGAGAACGCAAAAATGACAAGCGAAGGCTAGTAGAGATTCGTGCGTCTGTGAAAAGATCTATGCGTGAAGCATACAACAACTATCACCGTCAAAACTTAGCAAAAAAGCTGGCACAAAATGTTCAAATGGCTCTGAGCACTAATTAAACCTAACTAACCTAAGGACATTACACACATCCATGCCAGAGGCACGATTCGAACCTACGACCGTGGCAGCAGTGCGGTTCCCGACTGAAGCGCCTAGAACCACTCGGCCACACCGACCGGCTGTTGATAAAAAAAAGAGTAAAATTGCTGAGCTAATGTAATTCTTATAATCTCTTTAAAAAAAGTGTAAATTATCCTAACTTTAATAAATAATTTAGATAGTTAAAGAGATAATGGACTGTGCTACTCAGCGAAGTCTTCACTTAAAAACCAGTATTAATATTCGGTGATTATGAAAAAGTAATTTCAATGAGTTTTAATGATTATTATAGATCATAATGTTTAATTTCTTTGCGTGAACAATAATTTCTGCTCTACTTTCCAGAATACGTAACAGTGTTATGCAAAAGTTAATCAGTAGTTATTCAATGAAAGTTACGCAGTAACAAGATCTGTTTCGCTTAACAGAAAAAGACTGTGTAAGCATAATTACGATAGTAGAAATATTAACAGCAGCCATTGTGGTGAGCCGCGCGAAGTTGTTTATTACGCAGACAGAGTGCCAAACAAATAGCAGTCATGTGCATATCCTTAGCGCAATTTGCTTTACTGATTTAACAGATTTATTTCGTGTTACTGTCTGATTTTGAATCTGAGCTCGAGTCAGTGTTTTGTACCTATTTCTCCTCATAGTCTGGCATTAATTATTACGTTAATACTTTTTCCAAATTAATTAATATCTGTGCAATATTGTTCCCTTACATCATGAGCTGACAACTTTTTTTCTATAATTATCGCGAATATTTAACTTCATCATCTGAATTTTGTACTAACTGCATAGTTTTTATCATTTTTCATAATCATTTCGATTGTTATTGGGTAGAAGTAGTCGCGCAATAACGGTTCGGTCACAACTGCTTTTACATATCTTCTTGTATTTAATTTCTGTTTCGTAGCAGTTGCTTTCTCTCAGACAACAGGAACATTAGGAACACATGTAATAAATTATTCCAATTATCCGAAAGTGTCGGTTCTAGGCGCTACAGTCTGGAGCCGAACAACCGCTACGGTCGCAGGTTCGAATCCAGCCTCGGGCATGGTTGTGTATGATGTCCTAAGATTTAGTTAGGTTTAAGTAGTTCTAAGTTCTAGGGGACTGAAGACCTCCGTTGTTAAGTCCCATAGTGCTCAGATTCATTTGAACCATTAGAACTACTGCCCTTGTGTATTTGCAAGCCTTACGAAAAGCTGACTTTTGTAAATACATCAGTGTCAAGCCGGTGGGATCCGCTCGTCTACCTGTCCACTACCACTACCTGTGTCACAGTACTCTGACCTGCCTAGTGTAAGTGCGCCCGCCACTGTGGTTACTGTACCTTTTTGGTTGAGCATGTGTGATCAGATATTCTGAAACTTGATTAAGTGCAAGTAGTGCTCATACTCTTAGATGAGTGAAGTCTTTGCTTGTGCATAGCAGCAGTCATTACCGGCATCTAAAAATGTTGTGTTGGATTTTGCACTCAGAGGTGTTTCCTTATTACTGTTCAGTGTTAAAATATTTTGTGGCTCTGTAACTGTCACTGTATGTTTCAGGTGATGTTTGTTTAGTTGGAACCGAAACCGCACGAGTCGCTTGTCTGTATTAGATTTATGGACCTGTTGTTCACACTAAATTTGTTGATGTTCAGACGCACCAGTAGCGATTGTATTTGTGCAGAGCTTTGTCAACTGATGTAAATACTTCGTGCTAAGGTGATTGTATTCTGTTCTTTGTATTTTATTCAGTTATTGTAATTTGCTGTGTACTCCTGCTTACGTGCGAAAGTACAGTTGTAATTTAATAGTGTCAGGATAGCCCAGTCGACTTTTTCCCGTGTCTCTGTGAAATTTCTGTGTCGTCCACGCCATTCATCGTTGCAGTCCGGCGTGTTCTCTCGCTGATGTTATTAATGACTGTAATTAAGGTGCTAGTGTATAGGCTTGTTGAGGCTCAGGTCGAACTGACGCAGTGAGTTCTCTGAATAACATTATTTTGAGGATTTAATTTCTTGTTTTAAGGCTACATAACATCATTTCAGCAGTAGGCGTTGTACCACATAAGTCAAAACTTATGTCGTAATCAGAATCTGACCTGATATTTGATTACCCCACGGAAGTTATTGGTCTTGAGCGTTCATTGCTAAGGCTACCTTGTGGAGTGGTGATAATTCCACAATTTTAATAGTGTGTTTCAACTTTTGCCCTGCATCTGATATTTGGCGTTGCGTGTCTCACAAAATACTTGGCTGTCAAAGGTTCTATCCTATCTGAGGCGCGGCCAGTTTTATTATCTTCCACGTGTGATACGGGTATAAATTGTTTGCATAAGAACAAGAAGGAAAAACTTATTCTATATAATGGCGCCGCACCCCAATGCCAGTTAATGTAAAATATGATATTATAATTAAAGCTGCTGTGTTTCTTTAAACCCTGGCATGAGGTACATCACGTCTAAGCTATACTATAACTGATTTCAGTTGTCTTAAAAGTGACATGCGTCACGCTTAGCAACGTTGTCTCTCTTCGTTCTGTTTAAGCAATTCATGTTCCTTAAGAGTGACATATATCACATTTGTCAGTTTGGCGTCTTTAAATGAGTTTAAGTAAAATATTGTCTTTCTACAAGGTGATATATGTCGCGCTTTGATAAACTGTACTTTTATGTTGTTAAAGTAGACTCAAATTTGGTTTAATGACCTTGATGCTGTTAGAGTAAATGCCCATTTTATTTAAGGGACACTGGTGCCCATCTTTGTTTTGAAATATTTATGCATAATAATTTTTGATGGATTTAGACCAATGATCTGTGTGTAGTATGATTATCGTTTTATTTAAACAATTCTTTTATTAGTTTTACAAAAATTGTTTACACCAAAGAAAAGATAATACAAATGAAAATTTTAAAAAAATTTGGAAATTGTTTAAATAAAACTTTTGTTGTTGTGTTGTTGATAGTTTGTTTGTTAGTTTGTACAAGCATTTTATCAGTCTCTTCGCCCACTGCCTGCAGTACGGAATATGTGCTGATCAACACCATCCTTTTCTGTTTCGGAGAATCCAAGATTGTTCAGGGACGGATAGCATTCCTCGCAAGGAGAAGTCTACGTATATCATATATAGGCTTTAATTCAAGGAACAAATATTTGAGGAAGTACGTATGGATCAGATAACTGAAGCAACCCAGAAAAGCCGACAACTGAAGCGTTTGAGATGTTCTGTCGCAGAAGGGTGATAGAAATGGACTGATAAATTGTTTGAGGAGTTCCTCCATAGAATCGGCAAAAACACACAGGAAACATTGACTAGAAGGAGGGGCAGGATTATAGGACATCAGCGAATAACTTCCACCGTACTAGAGGAAGCCGTAGAGGGCGCAAAGTGTAAGGGAAGACAGAGTTTCGAATTGAGGGAGCTGGATGTTTGTGCTATTCCGAGATAAAGAGGTTGATGCAGGGCTCTTTGCCGGTTGGGATTACATCAAGCCAGTCAGAAAACTGATGGCAAAACGAAACAAGGAAAAGACTAATCTTCTTGGAAGACGCAAGAGCTGGTGATGGAGCGGGTTTTCCAGTGAAGGAGGTTTCGCGTTATTTCATTTGGAGCCTTCCAGTAACTTTGGGAATTTCAAATAGTTGGCCGCCGTGGTATCGAGGAAGTGTTGCTTCCTCGAATTTCAAATGTAGGGAAATGTATGTGACGAAATCTTCTCGGGCTTCCATCCAAGTGGCTGCGTTGAAGTTCCGTGACTTTACCAACTAATGATTTTCATTATGTATTTTTCTTTGATGAATAGTCGCTTTGACCTTAAAAAGTAACGAACATCATATTATCATAGCCTGGTTAACCAACAAGACGTTAAAAACACATTTTTAATAATATTTTGTGGCTATGTCGTTCTAGAATAGTAGTTCTTCATTGACCTCAGTAGGTTAGTAAATATTTTTAAGCCAATTCTCCATTACTAAAAGTCACTGTAGAGTTTTCGAAATGATAACTATACGACACTAAATATTTTATGACGAGTATAAATTATAACTTTTAAGTATGTCCGAATACGCTTAATTTATGTCGACTGCAAGTAGTTCTGGGAATTTCAAATAGCTGGCGGACGTTAATTCTATTGTATTTTATTCAAATTTCCAAAAGACTAATATACAAATAATCGTGTATCTCTTATCGGGAGAAGCATAAAATTCCAGAAGGTGTGTATTCTACCCTTTCTAACCGTACAAAACCAGGGAGGGTCGTGTGTATACAGGGTGGAACATCCAGAACTTCACAGCAATTATTGCAGAAATGGAAAGTGTTATTAAATGATCGTATGTCATTTATTGACCGGGATACCTCCTTCGGGTTTCGACCGCTGTACTGTAAGTCTTTTATTTAGTTGACGCCACTTCGGTGACTTGCGTGTCAGTGATAATGAAAATGATGAAGGACACACAACACACAGTCGGGAATCGAACCCGGGCCTCCTTGTGTTGTATACGGTAACGCTACCGCTGCGCTACTGAGGCGGACAGTGCTAGTGATGTACTGCTTTCACAGATAGAATGGATTCAGTAGTCAGGAGCTCGTATTGTTAGCCAATCAACCGATTGCCATGGTACTTAGAATGTGCATTTTTTATGCAGCCAAACATTTTTAATGAAACAACGCATACTGATAACAACTGTCTAGAAGTAGGGTAAATTATAATGTCAGTGGTTATGTTGCAGGAGTCGAGTGCACGTTGTTGATCAGATGCCGTACTTGGAAAAGTTTCTACGCCGACACTTCTACAACACCTTTCGTAGCACATACTAAAGAACAACACAAGAGCATACAATAGCCATGCGATTCTGACTCGTAACGAGGCAATACACCATGACAGCTCGAGCATCCACAGCTTGTGGCCTAGTGGCTAATGTTGCTGCTCCTGGATCACGGGGTCCCTGGTGCGATTCCCGTTCGGGTTGGGGATTTTCTCCGCCCGAGGACTGAGTGTCTTTGTTGTCCTCATCATTTCATTATCATCTTTTGTGAAAAAAACTGGATTGTGTACAATTGGGACTCTGTACGGGCGCTGATGACCGCGCAGTTGAAAGCCCTGCAAACCAAACATCATCGTCATTAGCAACAGCAGCAGCAGGAGCAGCATGACTACCGGCAGCGGCTGTACACACTTCCACCCTGGCACGGAGCGTGCTAGCATTTCTGCGGAGACGTCCGAGGAGGCTGCAGTAGTTCAAAAATGTTGAAATGTGTGTGAATTCCTAAGGGACCAAATTGCTGTGATCATCGGTCCCTGGACTTGGACACTACGTAAACTAATTTTGCGAAGAACAAGACACACGCCAAAGCGCGAGGAAAGACTCGAACCTCCGGCGGGAGTGGCCAAGCACCTCGTGACGTGGCGCCTCTAACGGCGAGGCCACTCCGCGCGACCCCTGCAGTGGTGCTTCGCTGCATATCATCGGGTGTAGTTGGTATGTCCTCGTGGACAGCGTCTTTCGGCATTCCGCATCGAAAAATATGTCTACTGGCGTCAAATCCGGGGAATGGACAGGTCGAAATACAGGTTCTCTGCGTCCAGCAACAATGCAGATTGAATGGTACAAACAATTGTAGGTGTGGAAACTTTTTAAAACACATCTCCTAAACGACTTTAATCCGGCAACAAAAACCCCTGACTTTCTGAATTCCCCTACTTTTAGCTTGTTATTGTTAACAGGCAATGTTCAGTATCAAAAGAGTATGCTTGCACAAAAAATTCTTTCCAGAATTACTACAATCTATTTAGTGGCTAACAATACGAGCCTCTGACTACTAATCCATTCTGTGACATCTGCACATCAATAGCACAAGGTGCTTCCACAATATTTACGGTGCAAGTTCTAGGTGAGTGACCCTGCTGTTATAAGTTACATACAGCTTTGCTTTCGTGGTCCCTTCCCACCTTCTAAAAAGGATCACACGCCACCCGTCCGTTTTGACAAATAAAAGAAATGCAGTAGTGTTCTAAGATAAGTTACATCCTCAAGACGAATCTCCGAATGTATGTAAATTTCGACTTACGTACTTCTCTGCGTGGCACTCAGGATATATTACAAAACACACTTTCGGCTGTCTTTCACAAATTACTGGCTCATCCGCTTGTCCATCATCTCCTATGTTAACACTGAAACGGACGTAGCACTTTAAAACTACGGATCCGCCAATTACTCACTGTTCAGCAAAAGTATGTATCTGACACCTAGTATGTATCTGACACCTAGTAACATTCTTGCGAGCTTGATATTTATCTGTTTCGACATATTTCTGTGAGTAACAGTGAAAGTTGAACTAAAAGTGAATCTGAATTTTTAGGTACCGTAACTCTTGTTGATGACAAAAAAATCAGCTGAGAGAATGCAGAGATAAACTTAATTGCAGATTCTTAAGAAAATCATTCGCTGTTTCATCTTAATGTAATAGCAAAACCTGTCTATGAACTTTGATAAATAGAGTTGCTCCATGTGAAGTTTGACTAAAGGAAGATTGTCTGGGTGTAAACTGCTTTTATAGCTACAGCGAGTCATAATAACAGAGGTGCAAAATCTAAGTACGTGGGTGTGCGGAGGTGCAGTGCGTTCTCTAAAATGATTGGTATCTTTTTAGTTCATAATTTTTGATAACGAGTTTTTAATAAGGTGAAAATTAATTGGCTTTTGGGATGTGGATAATCATTCTGGTTTAAATGAACTCAATTCCGATTTCACTTCCTTTGACTTAATAACATTTAATGAAATTTCAAAAACAGTTAAGCTATCTCTGAAATCACGCAACACTAATCCGAGAATTACAGAAATTAAACTTTACAAGTAAAATGTCTCGTTAAACAAAAATCCAAAATCTAATTCTTCAAAGGCCGGCCGAAGTGGCCGAGCGGTTCTAGGCACTACAGTCTGGAACCACGCAACCGCTATGGTCGCAGGTTCGAATCCTGCCTCGGGAATGGATGTGTGTGATGTCCTTATTGTAGTTAGTTTTAAGTAGTTCTAAGTTGTAGGGGACTGATGACCTCAGAAGTGAAGTCCCATAGTGCTCAGAGCCATTTGAACCATTTTAACTCTTCAAAACATTTTCGTTCAATGATCGATAAATCCTAACAAAAACTCAAAATCGAAAAAAATCCTGACCTGGATGTTTGACGAACCAAGAATGCTGCATTATCAAACCCCTCCTTCAAATAAAACCAACGTAATCATTACCTGTAATCCATTCTTCACAAATTTAATAGCACCAATCTTAAAATCAATTTTTTTCTTCTCCAGAATAAGTGTTCTACTGACTCAAAATTCCAGAAACCTCCAATTTTTTCCCTTGCTGCTACTAAACAAAACCTCGACTGTTGACATTTCTCATCAAAACTAAGTTAATTGTCTCTTCTCTTCTCCTCGGTAATAACAGATAAATCTGTTGCGTGTCTTCGCAGAGCGAAGATCACCTCTCACTCATCTCTGTGCGGCGCAGCTTCTCTGTCAAGGCTGCTAGCGCATGTCTAAGCAGTTCAAAACTTACGAGCATGATTTCAGACACCCAAAATAAGAAGAGTTCCTAAGAAAATATACATGTACTGCTTTCAAGATTTCAGCTGTGAAGAGAAAACGGGAAGTTGGACACGAAGATTTGCGGACAGCAGGGTTTGCCGGAGATTTGAGTACAACACTTTGGCACGTAGTTTGGACACCCATCGCTTGGAGCGAAAGTAGGGCTTCCTAGAGTTGGCGGAGTCCGCAAGTCTTCCCTTTCAAGCCAACGCGTCCGCATATTTCTCGACACCACATGTACGTACGAAGGTTGTACACATTCATATTTATTAACAATACTATATTGTCACTCCCTCAATATACTGTAGCTACCAGAACGCCATCAATTGTTATGTTAGTATTTTCGTTTGGAGACACGAGTTCTGGAAGCAAGTGTTTTTGGCTAATTTATTAAGCGTGACTGGAAAATATCGATAGGTGAATGGTTGAGACATTTGTATCGCCTTATGAAAAAGTATTAAGGATGTCGCAGCACAGAACGGAAAAGAAAACACGCTAATTAGAGAGGAAATTACAATAAAAAATGATTAGGAGCAACTGAAAATTCTTGCGACACAAAGGTTATTTGAGTACTACCTTGCGCTGTAATACCAGCAAACGCCTTCAGGAAAACTGTCATGAAAAGCGGCTATGCAATTATGTCTGTCTTGCCAAAATGTTCTTAGTAAAAGAAAAAAAACAATTATTTTTTTTGAAATTATTCGTATGGTATGGAGATGAGTTTTGTAGGAATATTAAAATATAAACAGAGTCTTAAATATATGCAGAATTTTGTTATGAACAATACATTAGTGAGCATTGCTGCATCTGGATTTCCAGATCCCTTAATCGTCTGTAATAATTTCGTGAGACTGGCGTGCATTTTACATACGACAAGTTACTGTGTAAATGGTCGAAGTGGAAGCAATTTCCCACAATGCAATGTGGAATATTGGTGTGCTTTAACTCTACAAGCTAAAACTGTATTTTAATATTTAAGAAGTAAACAACGTTCCCGAGAATCATTTATACATCATACTTTGGAATGATAAAAGCAATTATTACTGCATAAATTTATACTACATAGGTATTTTATGTTAAAATACTATTCAATAAATTCAGTTTGAGGATCTAGGTTTCTGTTTTGTTTGAAATGTGTAGTACGAAGATACACACTGACGAATAAACAGGCATTTAAGGCATATTCTGAGGCCACACAGTGCTTTCCGTTTGTTTATACACCAGGAAACAAATTTATAGACCAGTAAAGATTATCTTCCCCACTTTCAATTTACGCAGACCAGTAATTCCGCCGTAGAGAAACTTTTACCGTCTTATAAATACTTTTTTATTATGTATTTCATACTCAGGACAGAGAAGTGGTTTCAACTTATCATGAGATGTGTTGCTTGTAAAGTACTAGGATACTGAAGCACCGATCAAATTAACTTCTATACATAAAAATGTGTTTGAATACGTTACATAAGAAATCAGAAACTAAAGACGCGCATGACTTTCAGTGCGTTCCAGAACTCCAGACGTGTGTCTGCAAACAAACAAAAAAAAAAAAAATGCTTATGCAACTTTACTTTTTCAGGGTGATAACGTAGTGCCAGAAATTCCACGATTTACATGGGAATAGCAATACAATCACGGGAATACACTGCCTTACCCTGCTACAAAGGATATTTGGGAAATCAATTAAATTCACTGACATTAAATGAATGGATCGACATGGAGGAAGTCAGTTGATGTGAAACAATATGGCGAGCTGCTGTAACATCTGATGCTACTGCGGTGCGACATATGCGAGCAGCTCATAGTGGCTTCTCTTACTTGTTTTCTATTTTAAAATTTTGTCACTAAAGCTTTATCGCTTGATATTTATTTTGTACGTGACATGCTCTCTTAGTAGTTCTAGGTCAAAAGACTTCATTTTTGCGACCGAAGGATGTTATTGCTTTAATTTTACTTTGTCAACGGCCGCTGACAACGTAGCCATATTCAAAGCTTTAAGCTACACAGATATTCAGTCAGACCTTGTCAAGGTTTCCAAGTGGTGAAAATTTAGGAACTTGTTTTCAATATTCAAAACTATATAACTCTGTTTAGTTCACAAAATACGTGAAAACGATAGCCTGCGATTACATCAGTAATTCACAATTGCAACCAGTCAACTCATACAAATACTCGGTTGTAACAGTTTGTAATGAAATTTTCACGTAGACACAATCGGTTTATTGGTAGGATAGTAGTAAACTGCAGTGAGTCTAGAGAAGATACTGCTTATAAAACACTCGTACGACCGATACCAGAATATTGCTCAAATGTATGGAACCATAGCACATAGGACTAGAAGGCAATATTGAACGTATACAGAGAAAGGTAGCATGAATAGTGAGATGTTTGTTTGAGTTACGGATGGGGTGTCAGGGAAACCCTAAACAACCTGAAGACGCTTGAATATAGACAGCTGTGGCGCGAATGCTTATTTGCAAAGTTTCAAGAACCAGTATTAAATGAATACTAAGGATATTTTTCAATGCTCTATGTATAGTTCCCGTATCGACCGTGAAAAAATTTGGCTAATTTCATTGCCCCCAGAGGCATTTAACTCTGTGGTGCACATGACCACAGCAGTGGACAGCTGTTAATGATCGCTTATTTGGGTACTTCAGTCAGTCCTGAGGCTGCAAATGCACGCAGGGCAGCGTACCAGCAGGGCGTGTCCACTGAAGTGGGCTACGCGCATTTGCAGCCTCAGGACTGGTCTGAAATACCAAAGAAGTGACATTAACGGCTTTCCACTCCATTGGACAAGTGCACCAGTGGTTGAAGCAGACATTTTCCCCTCGTACCAAACGCGACTGGAACGGGAAATAACACTAAGGCATGGTACAACGCTAAGCACCTTTTGCATGGCTCTTCCAAGTGCACTGCAGAGTATGCACGTGCATGTACATGCAGACTTGACCGGCTGCACTGCTGCTGGCCTGGCAGCAGGCCGAGTTGCTGGAAGGACGCAAGGGCGGAAGGATACACAGCCGTATGTGGGCTGAGTGTGCGCCCAAGTTGGCGAGCAAGTTGTGCTTCGGCCCTCGCATCCGCGACTGCCTCCACTGTCGCCCTCGCTCCCACTCCCTCTCATCCTCCATTCTTCTCACACCATCTCTGCCCCTATCCCTCGAACCTCGGTGGGACGGGCGCTCTCGAATAAGGCACGCGCACCTCACCGCTCCACTCTTGCCACTCCTCACACAGAGGAGGCTGATTTCCAAAAAAAAGTTAGCGAGAATTGCTGTATAAATTATTCTGGTACAGCATCTCCGTCTGCGATTCAATTTGCGCTGCTGTGGGGTAAGGGGGAGGGGATGAGGAGGTGGACAGGACGATGAAACGGTGTGAGGAAAGGTACGGAATTCAGAGCAGGTGCTCTTCCTCCAGAGCCGCCTCCACGCCGTTGGTTGCCGGTCTGTCTGGTTCTCATCTGAATCAGAGATGAGGGACGCTCTCTCGTCGATTGTCAGACGCCTTAACAAATGAGAAAAACACGACTCACACGCATGCTAAAGAGATGAAACATTATGAGACCACAGTGCAATGCAACACTGAAAGCCACCTGGTGGCGTTCGGCGCACGTGAAGCGATAAGAAAAGTGTACACACTAAGCAAATAAGAGTGAGGAATCATTCGGCCAACGGGTAAATACACTAATGTAAGCTATTTTGACAAAGGGCAAATTGTTATGGGCCGGCGCCCGGCAGCGAGCACATCAGCAACGGCGACACTGATAGCTTCGGTCTGCTACTGTCCCGAACGTTTATGCAAAGTGATGGAATGACGGTGAAACGAGAACGCGACAGAGTGTTGCAGTTACGCTCCTCCTCACAGAACGTGCAAGTTGGACACTTTCTGCCGGCCGGGGTGGCCGAGCGGTTCAAGGCGCTACAGTCTGGAACCGCGCGACCACTACGGTCGCAGGTTCGAATCCTGCCTCGGGCATGGATGTGTGTGATGTCCTTAGGTTAGGTAGGTTTAAGTAGTTCTAACTTCTAGGGGTCTGATGACCTCAAAAGTTAAATCCATAGTGCTCACAGCCATTTGAACCATTGTTTTGGACACTTTCCCGGTCAGTAATGGAGAGTAGACGGTGATCTTTAATCAGGTCTGACGGCAAAGTATGATACTGGGGCGGGAAGACCACATGGCGGTCCGCAGCCCCGTCACCATCTGAACGCACATACACTGAAGGAGAAAAATCTCAACACTATAAAATAGTTAATGTAGATATGGGAATTCCGACACTAAATTTCTCTAGGAAACACATTTAAGTTATGAGCATTGCAAGATCACAGGTTAATACAAGCGCGAGGTAAGCTATTGCAGATGTGAAACGCTGGCACAATAATCGGTGGAATCGCCAGAATGTTGAATGCAAGCATGCAAACATGCTTGGGTTACGTTGGACAACTGCCGGATGTTCAGGTTATGACATGGACTTCCATGCCTTTTGCACTTGGTCGATCAATGCAGGAAGGGTTAATGTCGGCACCTCGTAGGGTTCGAGGGTTGTAACAGCGGTAAGTGGGTAAGCGTTATCCTCTTTGACAAACGCCCCGTGCAATGCTGGCAACACAAGTCACGTCGGCAGACTGAAGTATAAAGTTTCTGTCAGGATGCGTCGAATAGCCACAAGAGTACTCTTGCCGTCATACGAAATCGCACCCTTGACCATAATTCCAGGTGTAGGTCCATTGTGTCTAGTACGCAGACAGGCACAACCAGCTTTCACCGGAAAACACTCCACCCCGCCCTCCAACGAGCCCTCGTTTGACACCACTGAAGTCGCAAATGGCGGCGGTCTGGGGTCAGTGGCATGTACGCTAAGGAACGTCTGGTTCGGAGCTGTCCTTAAAGTAACCGATCTGTAACAGTTCGTCGCGTCACTCTGGTGCCAACTGCTACTCGGATTCCAGCTGCAGATGCAGCAAGATGGGCCAGAGCAATACGTAGGACATTTTATACTACGTGGCTTCCGCAGCCTAGTCATCTAGCCAATCGTATATTCTCGTGACCACCGCTACTAGCAGTTACGTACAGTGGCTACATTCCTGCCAAGTTGCTCTGCAGTATCGCACAACATCCAGTTTCTCGTAGCCCTATTATACGACCTCGCTGTAACTGAGTGAGGTGTTGATAATGGCGTCTTTGTCGCCTGAAAGACCTCCTTGACTAACGAAGTCTTCACTTCCAATCTGAAAGGCAACTGACGCTCACGACCGTTACGGAGTGTATTTGACCCAAGCGCGATTTGCGCCCCTATAGTGTCGCTACTAACACCACTATTATGCGACTGGCGCGAAATTTGAATATACGTCGTCTTTCTGATGTAGAAAGACGCCTACCAACTTTCGTTTATGTTGCACAACTGCTTTTTGGTGCTATGTTTTCTTTTTTACTCAGTGTAGTTGACCATGGGCCTCTGCAGCATACGACCCGTACGTGTTCCCAAACTGACGCAACAACATTGTCGCAGTTGCAGTGGGTACGTGATGGTCGATGGTGCATCAAAGGAAACATGTTGAATAGTCTGATGAAGTACGTTTCTTGCCACGCCATCTCGATGGCCATGTGCCAATGCGCCGTAACCCAGGCGAATGGCAGTTCGAAACATTCACCGCGCCATAGATGCAAGTTGTCGGTGGCAGCAATATTCTACAGTGATGTTCATTCATCTGGCCTTCGATTGGACTATCGGTAACCGAGTAGCTGAGTGGTCAGCGCGGCGGTCTGCTACGCCAAGGGGCCCGAGTTCGATTGCCGGGTGGGTCGGAGATTTTCTCCGTTCAGGGAGGGACTGGGTGTTGTGTTGTCCTCATTAACAATTCATAATCGTCAGTGGAAGGAAACGGGAAACCACCGCTGGAATCCCTTCCCTACACATGCGGTGGATCTCTCTGACGAGACTTCCCCATCACAAGACCAGCCGTAAGGCAGAACACAAAGTTTAATGTCTTCCTCGACGGCCATGACACATGTAGCATAACTGTTCGTGCCACAAGGCCAGAATCGTGCAACAATTGTATGAGCGTTATGACAGGAGCCCGCACTGATATCTTAACCACAAAATTCGGCTGATATGAACCCGCTGGAACACATCTAGGACAGTATCTGTCGCCGATCCGCAGCAGCAAACCGCCAGCAGTAATGCACTGGTATTGCGTGCGGTGTGTCAAGAGTTCTAGGACACAAAAGCCTCCGTAAGCCTACCAAGGAGTTCTCGAATGATAGCCACGCAGAATATACGCTCTATTGCGTTCCACAAGCTGATAAACACCCTTATAAGCAGTTGGTCATAATGTTTTCACTCTTCAGCGTATGTGCATAGATTTCTGTGGCCAGCAAGATTCAGCAATCGCTTGGAAACACACATACGCTGGCATCGTTTCCGGGAAGATCCAGAGCATACAGCGAGTGCGTAAATGGATTTCTCCGACATTAAAAGGTCTGTTAACTTGTTTGAAAACCAGTTGCATGAGACATTTGTTGCATAGGCTGTAAGAACTGCAGAACAAATAAGTTAATAACATAACACTATCACCGCAACTAAGTGAATCAAGAGTCTACGAACGCCGCCTCATCTGCGAGCAAGTAATAAAAAACACAGAGATAACAACGTGAATTTCTGCGACAGTTTAATGAAGGAAGCAATCTAAATTGGAGTGTCGAATAATTCTGTCAGAAGTGACAGTATTCACCAGGCACACATTTACGGGATTGCGTTCCGGGGTGCTGGGGTCCCGGTTTCCAAGTCTCCCTTCCTCTCCCAAATATAATTGGCTGTCACTCCATCTTTAAAACAATAAAATACATAAAATATTTTAATATAATAAGAATTACTGTAGTACTGAACAGAACTCGCGAGAAGAGGAACTTGTGGCACAACTTAACAAGAAGAAGGGATCGGTTGGTAGGATATGTCCTGTGGCAACAAGGAATCACGAATTTAGTACTGTAGGGCAAAAATCGTAGAGGGAGACCAAGAGGTGAATCCACTAAGGAGATTCAGAAGGATGTAGGTAGCAGCAGTTACTTTGAGATGAAGAAGCTTGCACAGGATAGAGTAGCATGGAGAGCTGCATCAAAACAGACTCTGGACAGAAGACAACAACAACAACAACAATAATAAAACGTTATTGCAAAGCAAATCATCTAACAATAACTTTCAAGAATAATAATCTACAGAACACAAAAACTAATACTGTGCTCGCCGTTACGAGTATTTCACTTAGCACTGTGGTTGTGGACACAGGTATGCAGAGTAAGGCTGTGCGAGTGAGCAAATGGCAGGAATGGTCCCGCGTGTGGTCTGGAAGAGGAGATTTTTCCCTTATTACACAGCATTTTCCTTTGTGTCATTCTCTCCATACTCAACTTCACTTGGTTTTCTGGTTATGAATATCAGCTCGCGAACTGTGTCGGATTTGTTGCTGGCAGCTGCTTCTGTCAGGCTGCGAATAGCTATAATGGTCTCTCCTCAGCCCTCAAGTCGCAAACCCATCCACTTGAGGTAGCCCTCCAGCGAGCCATTGAAAAGTGTCATGCGTTAGGCATAAGTTGTAATTTTTGATAATTACTTCCCAGTTTTAGACTTTTTAATGGTATTTTACTTTACGAAAATAGCCTAAGAAACTTAAACTGAGGACGTACACAAATAAACGCATCTAGTAAATGTTATTTAGGCTGAGGAAGAAAGGGGGGAGGGTGCGTCCATTACCCTCACCATTACCCTCCCCTTCGTGATTTGTAACCACGCCTGCGTTTTACCTTCGGTAAAACACGGTTAGTTTGCTTAAACGGAAGACATATAACGGCTGTCTCTGCCATAGAAAAGTGACTGTTAAAACGGTTTTTGGTTTCTATGTTTAACGGCGCCGGGAATCAGTCTGTAGAAGGACGCGCAGTGTGTGCAATTCCCTTTTCGGTTCACGTCCAGACAGCTAGCCACTAAAACTGCCCACGACACACCACGAAGAAAACTAAACAAGATACTGAAATAATATGGGAAGATAAAATGCCTAATTGACTGCAGATACAAATCCTTACAAGCCGGTTTCGACAAATTGTTCTGCGTGTGCGGTTGTAGCTTGCTTTTAAACGATCCGACAGTTCTACATTCATGGCGGTGACATATGTAGGTAACCGGCAAATTTAACTGAAGACCTGACCAGGCTGGCAACACCGTCGCTTTTACTGTCGAGATACAGAGAGGAGAAAATTTCACTTGCGTACATTATAATTATTACTTACAATACTGGTCGAAACGTTCCATAAACTTAAACTGTTGTGGGCTTATAGTACCATAAGAAACATGACATTTGTGACGTGAATCAGTAAGAAACATTGTGAGTTTTGACGGAAAATTGTACCATTTAAAGGGTAATGTTTCGTCGAGTTTGTCATCTACTTCGTGTTTTAGTTACGGAAAACGGGCACAGTATAGCAAATTAACTATTTCAGGTGAAATTTCAATACAGTTCAATAAACTATTTGATGTAGTTCATAGTTGAAATTTTACTCCTAGGTGTCGTTTTCTGCGATGATATTCAAACTAGAAGAGCTGTATTTTCAAATCGATCCCAGGTCAAAAGCAGCTTGTACGTTTCGGTGGTTCATTTATAAGCAACAATGCGTAGCAGGGGTATTAAACATTTTTGGATTAGCTGCAGGGGTTAATGCAATACGTTCCATGACTTTATTGTTCATTTACAAGCCGTATTAACACTAATGCACAATATCCATGTACCATCGTTCTTAGACCACCTCCACAAGTTAAAGACCGAGTGATACGGTATTGCGATTGAGGTACTGCCCAATCTTTCGGAACAATTCGAACTCCCGTCCAGCTATCCACAGTGAGGTGCTCCACAGTTTTCTTTAATCGTTTATCACGAATTCTGTGATAATCCGTGTGTAAAGAATATGACCCGCTTCCTTCTATGTTCTTCCGCAACCTACCTTCTCATCAAAAGGATGAAGTTAACAACTTATCTTCCAATCTCAAATCTTCCCTACAAAGTACAAATAATGAGGTGACAATTCCACACAGCATATCCGGGATAAGATCGATCGAAATATGTGAGCCTCCGACAAATTTCCGGGCAACCTCACCAGAGTTGTGATCATGGATTGGGATGGATATCCAGTGCTTTCGGTGCCTCCTGGAGTTCATGCCAAGGTCTGTCACCGCCAACGTGTAAGGGCGTGCTGAAAGCCTGTAGGCAGGTATCCACAAATGCTTTTGAGTGTATTTCCGATATCTCTCACACTTCCATCGCTCTAAGTAATTCTGCTGCGACACAGAAAATTCGTTTAATCGCTTCCTTACTCGGTTTTACTCTTCTTCGAAATCTTTCTTGATATTTCTATAGTGTTTGTAACTAAGTAATTACCTCATGACAATTTTACATAAATCATTGATGACTTATGAGAACGACTTGGAAAGGCGTCGCTATCAGTTGCGAAGGATCTGACAAATATTGATGATTATGATGATTATATTGCATTTAGGGTGCTCAACAGCAAGATTCACTGTGCCCTTCCTATCAACACATATAAGTTGCTTCAAATTATTTGCGACAAATATCTAGGACTGATAGATCACATCATGCGGAACAACTTTGGTTAGAAATAAAATGTTCGCTGGCGCTTCCCGGAGCTTCTGGGCTTCGTTTAAGACTGAGAGGCGGCGTTCGTTTGCCGTGTGTATCACTTCGCTACTCATCTACTCTGCGTGAAAGGCGGTAGGCCCAGAAAAAATGAATTTCCTGATTCTCTTATGTTTCTCCACCTAGAGCCACTTATGGTTTTCTTAATATAAATCACTGCAAATTTCCTGCAGCAGCAGTTGCACAACTGATTAATAGGCTCTGCTAGTTCGACGGCTACTAAAGGACTCCTAGCATAGCTGGGAAGCGCCAAGGAATATCTTATGTCTAACAAAAAAGTTGTTCCCCATGACGCGATGTTACACTTCTACAGGTTTGTTGGAAAGACTTTGAAATGTATTACGCATCTCAGAAGCGCCCTCAGGCCACATAATAGTAGATTTCTTCTGGTCTGGATAAGTCAACGTAAATCTGCGGTTCACCTGTATTAAAATCCTCCAGGCATCGGAAAAAAGCGCCATCCCACACTGTCTGCTGTCTGAATGAGTGAGCACTTAAATAATAGTAGCAGAACCATACAGGTTGAGCAAGGGGACTTCCTCTCCCAAACCTGTAAATAAGAGACCTGACAAGTAAGAAGTTCTTAGATGTGTGTTAAAGTGTGACTGTTTTCAAGGAGCATGGTTGACATGGTTCAGATGGTTCAAATGCCTCTGAGCACTATGGGACTTAGCTTCTAAGGTCATCAGTCCTCTATAACTTAGAACTACTTAAACCTAACTAACCTAAGGACATCACACACATCCATGCGCGAGGCAGGATTCGAATCTGCGACCGCAGCGGTCGCGGGGTTGCAGACTGAAGCGCCTAGAACCGCTCAGCCACCAGTGGCCGGCATGGTTGACATGATTCCAGTCAAGCACAAGGCTAGCCCTCATATCAGCGTATGAAACACGTGTAGCTAAAATAGATTGTGAAGTGGCATTTCTCAAGCTTGAAATGCTGGTGGATCATCCCACCAGCGAATGGAACCTTGTGTCAACGGAAAATGTCCTTATCGTAACCTGGTGAAGATGAGTTGCTTCAACCTGGATGGTAGATTTTAATGGCTGTAGTTTTTTTGTGTAGCACCTTCAATTGCTCGTCTTCACACTGAAGCAAGATCATTCAGAATGGGTGCAGGGAGACGGTGCACCGAAACACAGAGCCTCCTATACACAATTTCCTGACTGCAGCATATCCGCATATCCCGAGCTCTCCCACTATCCAGCAGAATTCAACATATTTGCCTCCGCTCTGAATCAGATGTAAGGCCGTCAGCAAAGAGCAAATTGGGGCGCAAGAGGTACCGACGAGCTCCCTCAAGGAAACACCGGTTCCAACCTCTCGCCTGATGGGTGTCCGTGGAGCGGTTTCAGTAAGAACTGACGACAGGAGCAGGCAGCTGTGATGAATTTCCGATACGCCGCCGTGCTCGCCTACTTTTTTGGAGGCTTCTCAGATACGTTCGCATGCTTCACGGGAGCACGGCGTACCGAGCGCTGGCGCTCAGAAGAAGCGCAGCACAGTGCAGTGCGGCTGGGACGGCACTTTCCGGCAGGACCATTACGTTGAGGCGGGGTTGGGGTGGGCGGCAGGGGCGAGCGTGGGGCAGGCAGCAGCTGATGTCTACAGCGGCGGCGCGGCGCGGCGCGGCGACCGCCGCCCTTCCGCCCGCCGGCGCGCTGTCGTAATTACTGGCGGCCGATCTGGCGCCAGCCGTCACGCAGGCGCAGGCGCAGGCGCGCCCTCTCAGCGCACTTAGTCTTCGTTCGGACCCTAACATTGGAGCGGTTTTAAAGGGATGCAACCTGCGGAGCGTCTTCGTTTCAGATCGCGCCAGAACTGTAGAAATTCATACTGTCCCATTTTCAAACTTTTTTTGTGCATCATGTTGCCAGATGAGGCTGTGTACTCCAGGCGCTCTTTGGTTCCGCCAGCGAGACCCGTTAAGGAACAAATAAAAATATCGCTGCTTATTCCTTATTAACACGAGTAGAGCACCTCTGGTTACAAATTTAAACTTTTTTTCTGCATCTGGTTTGTAAGTCGCTGGATTTAGCTTATTTTTGAGGTGCTGAATACGCTGATAAAATCAATTGATGTCCCATTTTCTAGATACACAGCAGAATAAAACAAGATAATAACGAAAATTAACACAATAAGTCAAACAAAATTACATATTCAGAACGTTTCTAATCAATACTATTTTGTATGTATATATGTGCAAGATGCCAATAAAAGTTTAAAAAAATTCAGAAGATATTTTCACCTTTAATCGTCTCTGGTTTTTGAAAATTGCGATGACGGAGATCTTCTTTTGTTTGCTGTTTCATTACTTTCCCTGCCAGCCGTTGTGGCCGAGCTGTTCTAGGCACGTCAGTCCGGAACCGCACTGCTGCTACGGTCGAAGGTTCGAATCCTGCCTCGGGCATGAATGTGGCTGATGTCCTTTGGTTAGTTAGGTTTAAGTAGTTCTAAGTCTAGGGAACTGATGACCTCAGATGTTAAGTCCCATAGTGCTCAGAGCCATTTGAACTATTTGAACCATCACTCTCCCTAACAAGACCCCAGCCAGTCACCCATCATCGAAAGCTTCCAATGGCCTTGGTAACGGTGTTCCATGGTACGAGTGTCTCGGTGAAAGTGTTCCATGCCCATCGCTTACGGATCCGAAATTTTCCGGGAGGAAATCAAGGTGAGGATGTAAAAAGTGAATTTTGAGCGACATTCCACACCCAATGTTCTTATAGTTGTCCAAAAGATCATTCACAGTGGTAACATACTTTTGTCTTTTCTGTTACCCAAAAAGGCCTTCGCAATTGCTCTAAAAGAAGACCAAGCAGTTAACTGGATATCTGTGAGTTTGGTGTCAAAGGTTGGATCTTTCAGAAATTTTCTTTTTTATGGTCCAACAAATGTACCCTCTTTCAGCTTTGCCTCACTAAATTTGGCAAAGTTTTGTCTTAAGTGATTGGAGGCCTCGCCTTCTTTATCCAGAGCTTTTGCAAATTTCTTGATATGAAGGAGAGCCAAAATGATTTTATCGGTCTCAGCCAATGGGGTATTGTTCATATTTACGTTTCCAGGAACATATGACTTCCTTATAGGCCATTCCTTGACTCTACAGTGTTTTTTCGTGTCAATGCTCTCCCAAAGGCAGAAAATGCAGCAGTATTTCGTGAATCCAGCCTGTAAACCTGTAAGGAGTGGAAAAACTTTTAAATCACAGCAAACCCGCCATTCATGATCATTATGTTTGATTGCCTCTAGTGGCAAAGCATGGTTTCATAAGCTTCTACCATGTCTACTGCGTAAGCCGAAAGTAGCGTGGGAAATGCATTGCCATTATGCAGTAGTACTGCTTCCAAGCTGGTTTTACTTGAGTCAATAAATAGTCGCCACTCCTGTGGATTATGTTGTATACCTAGCTGCATCATCAGTCCATTGACACCTCTACATACAAACAGTGAATTCTGCACACCGAAATTTTGAGCGAAGGAACTACCTCTTGACCTGAAACAGGAAATTTTTGTCCCTGGAGCCAGAAGGTTCCGTTGTTGCAGTCTCGACCCCAAGAGTCTTTAGGCTTACACCACACCTTCGGAACAGTGAATGGCATGGCTCGGCATTTTCGTTTCAGCCACTCGGTTAAGGTTGTAGTACAGGTTATACAGGCAATATGAGGTGCAATATTTTTGTCTTGATCACCACCATATGCCTTCTTAACCAAATCAGTGATTGGTTTCCCTTGGGCTTTTGGAGTGAATTTCCCACACACATAGCAAAACTTGTCGGGGTGGTTTCGACAGCAACGAGATTTACTAGTTGCCCTGTTTCTTAACGTTAAGGTTTAAACACAAAAAGGTGGCACCATCTTTCGCAGGAAACGCTCACTGAGGATCTCTTTCACACCACTCAATTACCACACCATCCATCTACTGACGATTTGTAGGCCCCTAGTTCTCCTGTTGCCGCACTGGATAGACACGTTCCCGTTGGATCAACAAAGTTAAGCGCTGTTGGGTGTGGCCGGCATTTGGATGGATGACCGTCAGGGCCGCGATGCACTGTTGCCATTTTTCGGGATGCTCTCAGTCAGCCTCGTGATGGTAATTGGGGAGCTACTCCACCGAATAGAAGCGTCTCCAGTCAAAGAAAACCATAATAACGACCGGGAGAGCGGTGTGCTGACTACACGCTCCTCCTACCCGCATCCTCCGATGGGCCACTTGTGGCCTGAAGACGGGGTGCCTAGCTCTCCCTTAAGGGCAAATCAAAACAGACAAACATCAAAACAGAAGAACAGCAAAAAGCGAAATACTGAACACGAAAAATAAAAAGTCTTTAAAAACTCAAAAATGGTATGTGCTAGAACATTTTGAATAGTACATACGGATTTTACACACCAAAATACGTACTAGTTCATGTATCACATCGCAGGTGCAAAATGGCTGTTGACTAGTGTTATCGAAGTCATGATCTCTGACATCATGTTGTGTGGCGCTAATAAAAGATTTACATCTTCCTCAATAATGAGAGTCCAGTACGTGTTACCTAATTGAGTAAAATTTGACGTGTCCCTAGATAGGGAGAAATCCTGAATGGGTTCAATAGTCATTAATGGGTATACAATTATTTCCTACACCGAATGTCCCAGCAATGCTGCGACAAATTTTGAGGTGTTCTACAGGGTATCTTGACGATCAAATCGATACCAGGAACCCATATCCAGAAACGTCATACAACGATGCTACAGAACGACGAATTTATAGGCGTTGGCGCCTGCTACTAGGCCAACACTTAGTCAGTAAACGTGACTTTGTACGCTGACGGACTGTCGGTGGACTGTCTCAAAATATTTTTTCTTATTCAGTGATCGCTACTGATTGCCACGGCAGTCAGTGGAGAAGGTGGAAGTACCTGCTGCATAGACACGCCTTCTCTCCTATGAGTGCAATACTCTTACGTCCAAAGACACGGTTTCGGACAAGGGCTCCTACCTGCAGTTTATTTTTCTTCTGTATTCCGAAAAACATTTCAGATTTTGAGACAGTCCCAGGAGAAAAATAAATTGTGAATTGGAACCCAAGTCTGAAACCTCACCCACCGAAGCAACACAGCATCACATTCATAGCAGACAAGTCCATTCTACGCAGCAGCTAGCTGCATCTTCTCCAGTGGCAGTGGTGGCATTCAGTCGCGATCAGTGTACAATAAACAACGTGGCAGGCCGTTTAGCCTACGGTCCGTCAGCGTACAACGTCATGTTTCCTGTCGAAGGTGAGCAGGAGCCGTCACCTGTAATTTCGGCGCTCTGTAGCGTCGTTGCATGACTTTCCAGCCACGGGCTTCTGTTCTCGATGTTTCCTCAAGACTGTTTCAACATTTCTAGGATACCATATTTTTGTACAGGACTTTTCATTTTAAGATAGTGTAGTTTTATTTGTGAAACTGTTAACTTGTGCTACTGCGAAACCTATCAAAGCAGTGGACCTACCCAGATTCTGTCACACTCGTCTTAAGACTACATGTTAACTGTAAATTACCCAACGGGATCACTATCTTGAAATGCCATGACACAGAATCGTTTGGTGAGAAATTGCAATAAGCCTGCCACATAATAAAACATTCAATCAGTAGAATAAATCAGTGAACTGAAGGTAACTACGTGCCCTTTCAAGTAAAAATGAAACATAAACCGATTATTTATTTATTATATTTATGATATTAAAAATTTAATAAGTATTTGCTTCCACATTTTATGGAAAAACAAAGTTAACTGCTGACGATAACTAACAAGATAGGGAAACAGAGGGATGGGTACCGTATGCTAGCAGCATATTAAATCGTTAATTCGCTACAAAGCCAACGGTTAAGTTAGAAACTCCAGTGGTCTATTCAGTACGACATCAAACAATACTAAGGCTTGAATTGGGTTTAACGGAGCTATGGCAACGGTACTCTTCCTATTTAAACACTAATGTCCACCTAGGGGGCCGTGCTACAGCATACTCTGACCAGTCTGTTGTGGTGCTATGTCGGAGGATCGTGGTCGTAATGGAGAACCAGAATCTCTCTCGTCAGTACTCTCACACCTCCAAGAGGTACGACGTCTCAAACCGGAGACCTGTCTCCAACCATAATCAAACCAAACGTGTCCTTTCTTCTTCCACTAGTTCACGACTCAGCAATTTGTGACAATTTCGCCGCAAAGGCCAATCAGAATAAAGGTTACTGTTTTACAATTTCCCACCCAGAACGTTGCCAGTCACTAGCCAATCAGAGCACATATTCCTCTCTAGTTTGTCCCAGAAATTCCTGGCTGCCGTCAACCGGCGATGAGTGAGTCAGAGCGTTGCTCAACATTCCTGAATGTCCTGAGGTCCCTGTTCTCACCGTAGTTTGCCTCACATTCCAAGACTTTTATATTTCCGCCGAAGTTGTGGTCTCCCAGTAAGCACTTGAAATTGTTGCCCTCAGCCATCTCGAGAGGCGAGTCGTGGACTGATAGCTTACTTGGCACGCGGAAGCTAGCACAGGGCTTTGAGTGACCAAGACTCACCAGCCACATTCTTTGCGGGTTGCGCATTTCTCACATTGTCACACACTGGAACTATTAGCCCTTTCACGACGACTACTAAAAGTTTATAAACTACATTTCCCCATAATAAATCAACGTAATGAGATTAAATACGTGCAGCTAAAGTATCCTGCCTATCGCAAGTCGTGACACGGGGCAGATAAATTTAGTATAAATGGAAGACGGCCAGACAGGAAGCTTGTAACATTCCACACTCTTTAACTTGCAGTACTCAGCAACGCGACAACAATTTGTGACAAGTTCAACTGTTTACAGGACAGGAAGTCGAATTCGAATCCATGCTTATTGCGACCAGTCCACTACCAACTGTACTATTTGAGAACTCCTCAAGAACTCACTCGAAGCCACTAGTTGCCACTAGTTCTTCTACAACCCTATCTCTCCTTCGCTTATCTTGAGCCTAACGGCCTTCTGGCGATTCTGAGATTTCGAACAGAGTCCAAAACATTTTACTAAAATGATGTAGCTTTACTTTTCAAATCGCTCCAAGCACTATGACGAATGGGACGCATGGGACTTACCATCTGAGGTCACCTGGCTCCTTGACCTAGAGCTACTTACACCTAACTAACCTAAAGACATCACACACATCCAAGCCCGAGGCAGGATTAGAACCTGCGACCGTAGCAGCAGCGCCGTTCCGGACTGAAGCGCCTAGAACCGCTCGGCCACAGCGGCTGGCTATACTTTTCGTAAGAGTATTTCCAAATGTTCATCACAATGCATTTTCCTCTTAAGAGTAAAAATACTTCAAGTCAGCAATGATATTTTAATTGTTATCAAGTTGACATCTTCCTCATAGCCTTACCCGCCCTTAATACTGGTTCCGCATCACCGTGATAAAATCTATGTGGAATCTGTAAGATACTGTTGAAAGATACTGTAACGTCCGCGACTTACCATTTATACTGCCGGAAATAATCTCGTAAACATTGAATAGTGCGTACAGCAGAAAGGGGCACATGAGAAGTAAGTTGCAGTTAATAGTCACTCTACCTTAATCTTAATTTTAAAACTGTGAAAGTCACCTTTAATTCGGAGCATATAGTAATAGCATCAGTTTGAACAATTTCGTTATTTCCTGACGCCTGTTAATATGCACTCTGGATGTCGACTAGGTGCGACTCTCATCGCTTTGCTGCTTATTAGGAAGATTTTATTTAAATGTTCCACACCCAAACACCAACTGCACCCATGAAAAGTATACACAGAATAGAAGAGGCTCAAAAATTTGCTATAGCACCGAGAGAACAACGTAATCAATTTCAAAGAGGCTAACCCAGAATAGATAACGGAAGTCGACACAGGAGGCGAGAAGGAGATACCAGAAGAAATAGTGTAGACGTGAAATCTCTATTAAGTAGAGAAAAAGAGCGTAAACATCCATGAAATAAATCATGATGAGCACCTGCTTCGTAGTGCATTGGGCGAGATTTGGAACACAATACAGCAGCGATAGGGAAATATGACCATATTTTGGGTGGGTTCTCCTACTTCCGCTTAGGTGAATATCTCGCTTGCTAGGTGCTGCACTTGGTAGCTCGCTCAGACAAGCAGTAGCGAAGGTCATTCGGATACGTCATTGTGAATTTTGTGACTGTGATGTAAACTTTTCGTTCTCCACAACTATCTTTACACTGTGGTCGAAATAAACTTTTTCTGTAGAGTTCAATTGGAAATCCTCCCTGAAGCCAAGTAAAACGTACTTTCAAAGTAATTCGTATGAGACAGCAGTGTGAAGCCTGCTCTTTCTTATCTCATTGATAAAAATGCCGTTCTTCGCTCGTTTAAGGGTTAGGTTGTGCCTGAATAAAACTAAGGGGTGGTCCCTAATACTGGGGAGTAAAGGGTTGCATAATTTTGGGTAGTCGAGAGTTACACAAACAGGCGTATGTTTATTATTCCAGACGTCACTTTCCCTGTGTATAAGAGAGAAAGACAAAGCCAATGGTAGATTGGGCATACTGTGGAGGAGCAACTACAGAATTAGCTGCAAAAAAATAAATAAATAAATTTGGGCCTATCCTTTGGTTTCTCAGTAATCTGCAGCATATGCTGATAAGACCTCAGAAACTATAGCAGGGCCACTGTCTACTGTAATTACTGTAAGGAAGGAAGAGCGGTCTCTTCTTTTGGAATCGCCTTACTTCTGATTCCTCCCTCAATCTCGACACCAAGAGCAGGTAAAGTAGCAGTGTTTATTTCATCTCTTTTTAAAAAGGCTTTGGTGTAGTTGTGGCTTAAGAGAAAAAGGAAGCAAGAATCACGATTACAGGAAAGACACCACCTTCAGCAAAACCTACTCCAGGAGCTTTATGTGATTCATCTGATAGGCCTTCAAAATCTGGGGCTGTCAAAAGAAAGTTCTTCGTAAGAAAGAACCAGAGAGTCACGAAGAAGCAGGATCGTGGCGAGGAAGCCTCCGATTCAAGCGCTGACGAAATCATGTTGAAAGACTAATTATCTGCATATGAAGAGGACGACGAGTGCATTTACTGCGGCGAAATGATACTTCTAAAGAGACCTGAGTTAAGTGCACCGGTTGCTTTCACTGGTCTTATGAGCATTCTGCAGATCTCGCAATGATACTTGAAAATATTTTAAATGTAACATCTACATCAAAAAGAAGAAAGACTGAAATTTGTTCTGTTATGGCTGAAACGTCTGCACAGTAACCGACAATTATGCAGCACTCTTTACTTCTGAAACCATTTGTGCGGATAAAGGGAATATTACTAATTCATCAAACCGTATTGTTTACCTACAACCAGAAATTATGGAACCTGTAACTAGGAACAAATTTTTCGGAGGCAAAATCTACACAATTTCATTCCTTGTCCTGTGATTATAGAATGAGAAAATATTCGGTAGATTTTTCCAATGCTAATATTTAAATATTTCCCAGTAATACTGTAGCACATTTTCCATAATTTAAAGACTGCTAATTTACTGTTAATCTTAAGTTTGGAGAGGTACCCGATGGTACAGTATGGCACTTTTCCATACTCGTGGCATGGATTCGATAAGCCCTTGGTAGGTTTCTGGAGGTATGCGGCACCAGATGTCTGCACGCAGGTGACGCAGTCCACGGAGGTTACGGGCAGTAGTTTGTGAACACAGAGCTGGCGCCGGAACCGTCGAAGATAGGCTCAGCAGGCGAAATTTGTAGCCAAGTTATCACCGTGCGTTGTCTTGAACCACTGTAGCACTATTCTGGCCTTGTGGCATGATCAGTTATTAGGCTAGAGGATGCTGCAACTGTCACGGCATGATGGGATGCAAGTGGTCCTCGGTAATGTTCCTGTAGTCAACAGTAGTCATCGCGCATTCGATCAATTACCACGGGCCCCAGGAAGCCAAGGTGAACATCCCTCATAGCGTAACACGGCCTCCACCGGCCTTCGTTCGCGACGCCTTGCATCTTTCGAGTAGCTGTACAACTGGACAACGACTTATCCGTACACATCTGTCGACCTGGTGAAATGTGATTCATCCGACCAGAAGACTCGTTTTCATTGATCCACTGTCATACCTCAATAATCTTGCGCCCACTGCCGTAGCAACTGACTATTCGTTGAGGCAACATGGACACACGCAGGAGTCATCGCTCCAGATCCAATGTTCAACGATGTTGTGTAAACGGTATGCACCGAAGCACTTTTCCCTGCACTTGCACTGAACGGTTTCGTCCGATCGGTCACAAATCCACGCCTATAACTTACGGAGCAGGCGTGCCTCTGAAATCTGTTTTCTACGAAAGGGCGTATAGGTCGAACATCTTGTCTCCTGTCCGCAGTTTCGTCGTCCTACAATTTCCACTGATGCAGTACAGGAACAGACGATCAGGTTCGTCGTTTATGGGATACTCTTTCCCAGGAGCCGAGACAAACAATCTGGCATGAATCAAAGCCTCTTATTATGCTAGTGGATTTTCCCTCTTGCTACCCATATCGCTGCTTTAATGATTCCCTAATTCGTATCTTCTCTCATTACATACTTTTTTATCGTGTCACGTCCCCGCAATGCAATCAAGTTTTCTTTCTTTGTTTATTAGTACCGTTTCTTAGTTGATTGTGGGTTTGCCTACTACTTGCTTTTTGTTTCTTTAGCCTATTGTACGGGGGCACAAATAATTTACAGAAAAACCATTGGCTATTGCAGTCTGCTTTATGATACAGAGTTCCTTACGTATTTCATGATCTTTCAAAGTTAAACGAAAGAGCTGGCGAATCATTAAGGAAATAATGCTTTTTTAGGGAGAGGGCATGAACTGGCATTGATGATAATATCTGTGGACGTGTGGTTCCTGAAAATAGAAAATTTATTGTTGTTAACTTTCTTAACAGCGAGGTCTAGCTAATTAATGGAGTTCTGTTCTTCTGCTTCATAGAAAAAGTTATTTTTGGGTGCATGCTGCTTATTGCTTAAGCAACTGCATTAATTTCATTGGCGTCTCCCTCTAACACTTATAAAATATCGTCATCGTAACGGTTATAGTAACCAGTTCTTTCCTCGAAGCTGTGGAAACTTAGTATAATATTTACATTCTAAGTCATTCAAAAAATAATTGCGAAGGTGTCTGCCAAGCTGTTGCCCATCGAAGACCATGTTTTTGTTAATATATATGGCCATTGAATGTTAAAAAATTATAAGTTAAAAAAGCTTTAAAAATTAAATATTTTTGTTATTGTGCAGTGCTAATATAATTATTGTGGCGCCTACACCAAAAGATGTAGCTGACTGCTTTAGTCTTTTCGCTTCTTTCCCTATTTATTCTACCAATTTATTTCCTTTATTACCTCCATAAGCTTGTTCTTGAGTATGTTATTATTTTTATCTAAAATGGCAACAAGAGCGTCTCAGAATCATATTATCACTTAACCATTTCCTTTGTACAAATTTAAACATAATTTTATTAGTGGTTTTAATTATTACGCTTTATCACTATAATAAGTAATAATTTGGCAAGCCCACTGTAGATTTTACCAGTTGTACTCTTCATTTATTGCATCATGTACACAGTATAATTGACGAATATGTGTAGATTTACAGTAGCGGCATCAATAACTAGTTTGCGGTACAAATATATGTTGCTGCTACTGTAGTGCAGTTTGTTATGAACAATATCGATAGGGACAATATGACTGCCAGAACTGCGGCTTGGTTTACACCCTAAATATGTGCGACGATGCAAAACTGATGTCACTACGGTTTTATTATATTAGGATATGTTATAAAACTGGCATGCTCCGCCGTAACTTAAGCGCATGTTTTCACACACGTGAAAGTAATAATTTTTCGTTATGGTATGTTTTATTGTTCTAAAACCTAATCTGTTCACTATTTATATTTCATTTCCCACATGTTGCTGAAGATCTGACCGAACCGGCAGTCTAAGAACCAAAAATGTTGTAATCATTGGCGGAAATATAAGAAATCCCTTCTACACTTCCCGGATCACTGTTTTAATCCTTGACCATGTCACAACTTGTGACTCTCGGATTGCTGAGGGGGCCAGACAATACGAATTAGGAAGTGTTCTTGTTCTGGAACAGACATGAATAACCAATATGGTCTAATGAAGGCTTTTAAATATTTCTACCCCTCACTAGCAGCAGCCTTCGCTGACAAGCACTACCTTTGAAACACCAAACCAAAACATGATACTAAGACTGAGAATAAAATTTGATCAACAATACACTGACAGATGACACTTAACTAAACTCAGCAATGAAATTAAGTTATGGCTTCCAGAAACTTTAATTATTAAAGAAACGACGCGCTTCACATTGTTACACTAAGCAACCCACATCCACGGTAGAGTTAGTTACCTACATAATAGATATTACCATGCATCCATTTAGCACTGACGTTTACTACGAGTTACTACACATACTAGCGGCTTCTTACTAGGTAACACGCAACACACTTTTGGCCTAGAGAGTACTCGGTTTTCTTGGTTATAATGACGACAGAGGATAGGCGGCCGAGGACTTCCCGCATAAGAAGTCAGTGTCATTCCTGCCAACGGCCTTGTCAAAGAGGGCGGAGGAGCGGATAGAGGTTCAGGGCACTCTCTTGTCCTAGGGGTGGGAAATTGCCCCTAAAGGCGGAAGAATCAGCAATGATCAACGACGTGAGGATGCAGAAGGCAATGGAAACCACTGCATTAAATACACGTAACGTGTATCCACAGGAAATGTGGCCTGTAGTTGAAGAAGTGTCATGATGATCTCTCCATTGGCAAAAGATTCCGGAATAGTCCCCCATTCGGATCTCCGGGCGGGGACTGCCAAGGGGGAGGTTACCATAAGAAAAAGATGTAATCAACGAAAGGATAATGTTCTACGAGTCGGGGCGTGGAATGTCAGAAGCTTGAACGTGGTAGGGAAACTAGAAAATCTGAAAAGGGAAACGCAAAGGCTCAATCTAGATATAGTAGGGGTCAGTGAAGTGAAGTGAAGTGAAGTGAAGTGGAAGGAAGACAAGGATTTCTGGTCAGATCAGTATCGGGTAATATCAACAGCAGCAGAAAATGGTATAACAGGTGTAGGATTCGTTATGAATAGGAAGGTAGGGCAGAGGGTCTGTTACCGTGAACTGTTCAGTGACCGGGTTGTTCTAATCAGAATCGACAGCAGACCAACACTGACAACGATAGTTCAGGTATACATGCCAACGTCGCAAGCTCAAGATGAACAGATAGAGAAAGTGTATGAGGATATTGAAAGGGTAATGCAGTATGTAAAGGGGGACGAAAATCTAATAGTCATGGGCGACTGGAATGCAGTTGTAGGGGAAGGAGTAGAAGAAAAGGTTACAGGAGAATATGGGCTTTGGACAAGGAATGAAAGAGGAGAAAGGCTAATTGAGATCTGTAACAAGTTTCAGCTAGTAATAGCAAATACCCTTTTCAAGAATCACAAGAGGAGGAGGTATACTTGGAAAAGGCCGGGAGATACGGGAAGATTTCAATTAGATTACATCACGGTCAGACAGAGATTTCGAATTCAGATACTGGATTGTAAGGCGTACCCAGGAGTAGATATAGACTCATATCACAATATAGTAGTGATGAAGAGTAGGCTGAAGTTCAAGACATTAGTCAGGAAGAATCAATACGCAAAGAAGTGGGATACGGAAGTTCTAAGGAATGACGAGATAGGTCTGAAGTTCTCTGACGCTATAGATACAGCAATAAGGAATAGTGCAGTAGGCAGCACAGTTGAAGAGGAATGGACTTCTCTAAAAAGGGCCATCACAGAACATTAACAGTGCAACGGGAATTCTACTGTTAAATGCAGAGGAGAGAGCAGATAGGTGGAAAGAATACACTGAAAGCCTCTATGAGGGTAAAGATTTGTCTGATGTGATAGAAGAAGAATCAGGAGTCGATTTAGAAGAGATCGGGGATCCAGTATTAGAATCGGAATTTAAAAGAGCTTTGGAGGACTTACGGTCAAATAAGGCGGAAGGGATAGATAACATTCCACCAGAATTTCTAAAATCATTAGGGGAAGTGGCAACAAAACCACTATTCACGTTGGTGTGTAAAATATATGAGTCTGGCGACATACCATCTGACTTTCGGAAAAGCATCATCCACACAATTCCAAAGACGGAAAGAGCTGACAAGTGCGAGAATTATCGCACAATCAGCTTAACAACTCATGCATCGAAGCTGCTCACAAGAATAATATACAGAAGAATGGAAAAGAAAATTGAGAATGCGCTAGGTGACGATCAGTTTGGCTTTAGGAAAAGTAATGGCACGAGAGAGGCAATTCTGACGTTACGGCTAATAATGGAAGCAAGGCTAAAGAAAAATCAAGACACGTTCATAGGATTTGTCGACCTGGAAAAAGCGTTCGACAATATAAAATGGTGATAGCTGTTCGAGAGTCTGAAAAAAGTAGGGGGAATCTATAGGGAGAGAAGGGTCATATACAATATGTACAACAACCAAGAGGGAATAATAAGAGTGGACGATCAAGAACGAAGTGCTCGTATTAAGAAGGGTGTAAGACAAGGCTGTAGCCTTTCGCCCCTACTCTTCAATCTGTAAATCAAGGAAGCAATGATGGAAATAAAAGAAAGGTTCAGGAGTAGAATTAAAATACAAGGTGAAAGGACATCAATGATACGATTCGCTGATGACATTGCTATCCTGAGTGAAAGTGCAGAAGAATTAAATGCTCTGCTGAACGGAATGAACCGTCTAATGAGTACAGAGTATGGTTTGAGAGTAAATCGGAGAAAGACGAAGGTAATGAGAAGTAGTAGAAATGAGAACAGCGAGAAACTTAACATCAGGATTGATGGTCACGAAGTCAATGAAGTTAAGGAATCCTGCTACCTAGGCAGTAAAATAACCAATGATGGACCGAGCAAGGAGGTCATCAAAAGCAGACTCGTCATGGCAATAAAAGGCATTTCTGGCCAAGAGAAGTCTACTAGTATCAAATACCGGCCTTAATTTGAGGAAGAAATTTCTGAGGATGTACGTCTGGAGTACGCCATTCTATGGTAGTGAAACATGGACTGTGGGAAAACCGGAACAGAAGAGAATCGAAGCATTTGAGATGTGGTGCTATAGACGAATGTTGAAAATTAGGTGGACTGATAAGGTAAGGAATGAGGAGGTTCTTCGCAGAATCGGAGAGGAAAGGAATATGTGGAAAACACTGATAAGGAGAAGGGACAGGACGATAGGACATCTGCTTAGACATGAGGGAATGACTTCCATGGTACTAGAAGGAGCTGTAGAGGGCAAAAACTGTAGAGGAAGACAGAGATTGGAATACGTCAAGCAAATAATTGAGGACGTAGGTTGCAAGTGCTACTCTGAGATGAAGAGGTTAGCACAGGAAAGGAATTCGTGGCGGGCCGCATCAAACCTGTCAGTAGACTGATAACCAAAAGAAAAAAAATGACGACAGCGTCACTTACAACAAAGACAGTACTCATTTATCCTGTGGTGTCAACTATCTGACAACTCACTCATGCTAAAGTGCACTAGCTGTAATTTAGCCTAGGTTTCCAATTTAAAGCGGGGCGCCTTGTTGTGATCATCCCATAGAGTAGAACGAACGCACATGACGGTTGCCTTGCCAGTAGTCAGTGCAGTAAATCTGATTTATCAATGACAGGATTGGAATAACTCTCGATGTAAGATTTCACTAGCAATAGCTCAAGACACACACTGTGCAAAGCGGTTGACCGCCGCTGTTATTACACGCTGGTCCTTAGAAACTGCTCATCATGTAATGCCAAAACTCACAACGACAGAACTCAAACGAACCAGTAATCAAAACCAACATACACTTAATTATACTGCTCGTAAGCGTATTAAGCCAACAAGAATGAGACAAGTCTTTTCAGCAGTTGACAGTAATGGTGCCAAACCAGACACTGTCCCATCCAAACCAACAACTTAATTTAGATACGTGCGTGGAATCAAAACTAATTTAAGAAACACAAACAACAAGATTAAGAAAATTTTATAAAAACCAGCGAGCAGAATTACTAGAAGTTCATAGCCAAACACAGTGCCCGTTTGGACACGTCTCTCATACACCAGACGCCTTCGGAAAATGCAAACAGAGATACAACCGACTGAGAGACAATTCAACCCACTACTTTCAATTATGGTGGCTTAAGCCTCTAAATGTTAAAGCAAGCGTGGCTCACTAAACATTTTCTCTTGAATAACGTGCAGATTTTATTCAGTGTTCTGTATCTACACAGACACTCCGCAAGTCACTGTACGGTGCCTGCACCAGTACTAGACATTTCTGTTACGCTCGCGAATAGAGAAAAGGAAAAACAACTCTATGTGCTTTCGTATGACCCTAATTACTCTTCGCGGTCGTTACGCGCAATGTATATTGACGCAGTAGAATGGCGTGGCAGTCAGCGGACGTAAGTGTCCAATTAGCAAACGCTAGTCACCGTGGAAACTTTACAAGGCGAGCCAGGACCAATTTCCCTGGACGTGGTGCCTAAACACATCATGAACACACACTCACTGGTGCAAAAACTCAAAGCTAAAAGTGTTAATAACTAATCCTTCAGGCTATTTTGGCTACAAACATACAAGGTGTACGTTGTAAGGTGGCTATAATTTCGCAACTTAAAAGAACTCATCCACATACTTTGCCGTGATCTACAAACACAACTATGTAACATGTGATAGGTTGTACACAGTACATATAAATATATTAAGGAGACTGACATTGCCATGTAGGTGTTGTAAATAATTGTTAACAGTTATTGCATGAAAGGTGACAGAGTGTCTTTATTATAAAAACGGTGCAATTAATGATTGCCTATACTAGTAGAGGTTGGATCGCCAGTGGAGATAAAACGGCAGGCAGAACTCAAGCTCTGGATGGAAGGCCTGCACAAGTGTTGGTCCTGCTTAAGCACAGGAAGTAGCTAGACAGACGTCATGGCACCTGAGCTTTGGAGCACAATAGGGTGACGGACGGCAGCTATTGTAGTAGGGGTCGGAAGGATAACCGGATAATACTTCTGAACGCTGAAAATCTTGGATGCAGGTGAGAGGAACGAAGAAGCGGCACCTCTGAAACCACACAGGCTGGGTTATTTCCAAGGATTTTTACTCAGAAGCCTACCATTGTACGAGTATAGGTTTTTCCTCGAAAACTTTCCTCTTTGGACAACAAAAGACTAAAATATGGTTTGTCGGCGTTCGGAAGAATCTGTAGAGAGGGAGAATATTCCGTGGTTTCGGGAATATGAGTCGTTTTTGGAATTACGATGGTGGGAAGCTAGCGATGCAGAGACGTGGTCTTCCGTTGTGAGCGCCCGTGTGTGACGGTCCTTCGATTTCAGCTTTTGTTGGTAAAGAGGGAGTTGCTGCCTTTGCTCTCAGTAGAGTTTATAGTTAGAACAGTTAGGAACTGTACTGTTGCGAACCTATACAATTCTGGACTTCACCTTCGGGTTGAAAGTCGTCGTTGAGTATGCAGCGTTCAGTAAGTAAGAGCACTTCCTCTGTCTATACTTACGTTGCAACGTTATCTGAACTCCGTCCTTGTGGCTGGGAGTTCACGTTTCTCGACTGTAGAACACAGAGAGGAGAAGACAGGATTCGAGTACTCGTATATTAGTCACAGGACCACCTTTTGCCGTCCTAGTGTTTGAAAGAGTTTATTTGTGGCTGGAGTTGTTCCATCGTTGCAGACGAATACGAGAACCATCACTTCGACGCACCGGACGCAATACATACGGTGGTATCGCAAATTGCTTTGGCTTGTTAGGGCTATAAAAGCTAAACAGCTGTCATCACGTTAGTTTATTTCCACTGAGGTTCCATACCACCGTAGATCATCTTTGAAAGTAGTGTCTTTTAGTGTTTGGTACGAAGATGATGTCAGTCATTTCGCGTTATTGATATAAGACCGCGCAGTCATAATAAGGGGCAAAGTTGGGCAATTGGTCAGTAATTTGCTTAGGAAATGTAAACTTTGTAATGTAAAGGTTTTTTTTTACTCTAAAATAAATATATAATCAGGAACAACTTTTATCATTTAGTAGGATTAGTGCTTTCATCATTAGTTTATGTTTAAATTGTAATTTATAGAATTAAGAGATCCTAAGATCTGCTTGAGAGGGTAGTCAGACGTCAGACAGGGCCAAATCTTCATTTTTGCGTTTATCATTTTCCGTTGCGCACATTCATTTTACACCCTCCTGGAGTAGCATCTTGGAACACCCATAATCAACCACCAAACACATTCACAAAGATTCTAAACCAATTTCCGAATGCAGAATACCTATTAACTAGGAACACAGAAACACTATAAAACCATGTAGAAGTCAGATTCCTGGTCCGTAGAAAGGGAAACAAAAACGTGAAACGTGCACATTGCATACGCGTATTTGGCTAGGAGTTCCCTTTTGGCGATTTCAGTCTCCTGAGGCACGTGTTTTTATTTTACGCCACTTCGGCGAATTGGTGTCGACGACGATAATACAACATCCAGTCCCTGGGTGAAGAAAACCGCCAGGGAATCAAACATGACTCTCTCACATGCCGTTCAGCTGCGGTAACCACTTAGCTATTGAGACAGACACAACAAGAAACAGTTTCTAAATTACAGCTGATAAGAGTGTTAATGACTCTAGCCGAAGCCTTCACACTTCGTCCGTAACTGCCGTCAGAGAGTTGAGCACTTCCGCTTCTTAGGAGAACGCTCAATAGTACGACACACAACTGGGATTTCCAACGTGCCGTCTTGTGCAATAGTCACGACAAGACAACATCCACATACGTGACACCACGCCACAGCGTAACAAGGAAAACCTACCACAACGCCTGCTAGAGGTGGCCAGTACTTCTGGCGAGCGCCGCTCTCTTGCACGTCACGGGAGGGAACACCTCGTCTCTGCGCACTACACGTCTCAAGTCACGAAAAAAGGCCGGCAGGCGGCGCCATGTCGACAGAGCTCAATGCGCGCCTCAACGACGAGGCTTCAAAATTCTACCATAGCCAGGGCCACTCGTCACAATGATATGTCAGCGTTTTTGTAACGTGACCGCGTATGAATGCAACTAGCGTAACTCGATGAATTCCAACATCTCACGCCGCACGGGGTAGCCGTGTTGTCTGGCAGTCTTGTCACGGATCCTGTGGCTTCCCCTGTCGGGGGTTCGAGTCCTCCTTCGGGCATGGATGTGTGTGCTGTCCTTAGTGTAAGTTAGTTTCATTTAGATTCAGTAGTGCGTAAACCTAGTGACCGATGACCTCAGCAGTTTGGTCCCATAGTCCTTACCACAAAATTCCATTTTCAAACGCCCCGCATCCATACATTGCGTCGCATTGTGATGCGAAACGTTACTTCCTACTTTTACCGTTGGATTTCAACACGGTACTTGTAATACAACAATGGCATCCCTAACACAGTTACCCCATACAGGCTCGCTACGCTTCGGGAAGCACATAGGACAGGTCACTAAAGGCCAAAAACAAGAAATAAATTGAGACTAATTAACAACAAAATTGCAACACGCCCTTGGGTTATGGCTAAACATCAATAGCACCTTTGATCTGAATCGAAGTAACCCATTCTATATCCATATTGTCCACCTCGTGTACGATTCAGTCGCATTTAATAACTACGTTCAATGGAAACAGAGCTTGGCTCAGACAAACGAGTCGTGGGTGTGGTTCTTATCGGACTTAATATTAATACTGAATTGAAAGACGTAGACCATCATTTATAACAAAATGTTCCACACGAGGGACATAACGTGATAACCAAATATAGTAGTTAACTATGTCACACATTGGAGATGAGTAGAAATAGTAAAAGGCAATCCGTATAATTAAACATCTAGCAGATACTGTGATGCAAAGTTCATGGGCAAGGGAAGAAAATAGTCTGTTAGCTAACTTACTGAGTCATACAAGTAAATTAAGTACACGGTTACACACCCGACTTGAATATTGGATTGATTAGGAAAATACATGCAAGAACCCAAATAACTGAGTCATGCTTAAGCGATCGACTACCAGAAGTCACCGTCCCACGAAGAGTACTGTAACAACTCGGTCCCGACCAAAAGTACAACTTTGCTTCACGCCATAACTAAGAGAACTTCTCTGCTTCACTTCCTGACCAAGAGTACTCCTCTCTTTCTTGCACCGGGAAAGAGTACTATTTAGATACGCATCCCGAAGAAGAGTAAAAACGACGCCCTTTTGATCTCTCTGCGGAAAGACTGCCACATATTACTGCTTGTTGCATCAGACAGCATGTTAGAAACACCACCAATGAGAGGCTACGTAGCTAAGATTTCCCTGCCTCTTCCAAAAAAAAAAAAAAAAAAAAAAAAAAGGGGCTCTGAGCACTACGGGAATTAACATGTAAGGTCATCAGTCCCCTAGAACTTACAACTACTTAAACCTAACTAACCTAAGGACAGCACACATATCCATGCTCAAGGCAGGATTCAAACCTGCGACGGTAGCGGTCGCGCGGTTCCAGACTGAGGCGCCTAGAACCGCTCCGCCACACCTGCCGTCCCTCTTCCAAAAGATTTTTATAATCTCTCAATTTTCAGTTTAAACAAGTTCACAATTTGGTTGGTACATCCCCACACTGGAAAACTGTGAAAGCCGTGGACAATGTGAGAGAAGTTGCGCTTCCGGCCCATCGAAAGTTGACACCAGTTCTCCCGATTTGGCTAATTTTTAAGACGTCATCCAATCAACGTCTTCTCTATTGCCTGCGTCAAAAGCTCGTATCGATGGCACTAGTGAGACTCCGGAGTGAGCTCAATGCGGGATCTAGCACCCCACGTCTTCCACGAGATCATATCGGCAGTGTAAACTATTGCCCAAATTTCCCAGAAGCGTCCTCCCGGCTCTCCGTGCCAGCCGCTTAGTGATATGAAATTATAATTATATCAAGACCCTAAGCTGCCGACATGTGTTGATATACATCAACGGGGACAGTTGAAAATATGTGCACCAACCGGCACCCGAACTCGGGATCTCCTGCTTACATGGCAGACGCTCTAACCATCTGAGCCACTGAGAGCACAGAGAATAGTGCGACTGCAGGGTCGTATCCCTTCCACGCGCCCCTGAGACCCACATTCCCCACTTAATGTCCACACACTACATTCGTAGTGCCCCTGCTCATTACACTCGCGGCAGACAATCTTACCAAGTCCGGTAAGAGTTCGGGAAATGCGTGTGCATCCGCACAGAAGAAGAAGGTCAATGGCCGGTTAGCCTTAACTATATGAAGATGGTGAGTGTTCGTCCGATAGAGCTCTCTGGAATGAAATGATATCAAGACCCTAAGCTGTCGGGACACACATTTTCAACTTTCCCCGTCCATGTATATCAACGCCTGTCGACAACTTAGGATCTCCATATAATTATCATTTCGTTCTAGAGAGCTGCATGGTCACCGATGGTACATGTCCGAAAGAACAGATACCATCTTCATATCTCGGTGATATGATGAAATCCCAAGTGAGCAAAGAGCGTACAGAATAATCCTCGTACAGTCTCCGTAAGATATTATCTGCACATCGCATAACTGCTCAGAATGTCTGGACACAGTCTGTACTGGAGGTTACATACATAAATTATTTGTTGCAATGATTAGCTCTCTCATGTGTGAACACCCATCCAATCGTTCCGCTTACTAGACAACGACACAGATTGTTCATCTTCGAAGAAATCGTGTCCATGTTCGAACGACGTCCTTGCGTTTACAATCCTCAAGATTACGACAGCTGTACCCACCACTGTCTTTAGGAGTAAACTACTGACTGCTATTAATGGTTCCGTGTTCTAATTATAAAGGGTGAACCTGAATTGACAAAATTCCCTATGTTGTTCAGTCTTTTTACAGTATTTTCCTATTAGAGGCCAGTGGTCTCTAATGCCTCATTACAATGTAACTGCATTTCGTTTGATCTCTTACCCATTTATCTTTGTATTTCCACTTTATTGGAAATATCTTCACAACAATGCAAATGCCAATAGCATACCTTGCGTGCCTTGTTCGTAAACAAAATTGCTCGATGGGCTTACGGAATTGACAGTTGACAATTGTAGCGCCTACTTTTCTCTCCGCTCTCAAGTTTCCATTCAGAACTGATCATTTTGGCAGTAGTAGTTGTACATTAACTGTGATGCTTATCAGTACAGACAGGTTTACTGATGTAGAATTGGCTGACATCCATTTTTCGTATAGATAAACTAAATAACGACGCTGTGCCCAGGTGTTTGCACTAGGTCGGCATCACATTCTAAAACTCTTGCGTCTGTAGATAGGAGTCTTATCTGTGTTTTGTGATGTACGTTTTGGTGACAGCATACTACAGGCTTTTCAATTTTTGTGAAGGTATTTCCACAAAAACCAAAGGAAATTGCAATAGCTAACGGAATAAGCCATAATTACATTATTACTTTGTAATGAGCTACGAGAGACGATGGATCACTCATTCCAAAATACTCAGAAAGTTTCCCTAGCCAACTTCCAAAATTCCTTCAGAGCAGTTGGGGTTAACTGAATAGCTGATGCAGTCATGTGTACGTGAAGTGGCAAACTGGGCATCTTCTGTCAGCTATGGTCCGCCAGGGGGGCTCTCGAAGTCTGGTGGCCGACACTGCATTTTAAACATCGGCGCCCGGCCCCTCGTAAGCATCCAGCATTCCTCTTTAGTTGTGCTTGGCGTTCAAAGCAACCCCTCATGCCCCGGTCAGTGGGTGCCCCTGATCTCCCATAAAACTATTGAAACCTAATCTCGGGCGCCCCTTTATCCTGTTACCCCATTATGATGGCGTAGGTACAAAAAATGCTAGTCTTTTAAAAATTCATTTTATGCCGTTTCTTAGGCATGACAACGAGATGATTCTTTTTAAGTATGTCACCTTGAAGGATGTCGAGGTCTACATTTCTTACTCCAAAGCTGAGGATACTCTGTCAACAACATAGGACAAGGAAGAAACGAGGTCAAGGGAGCAAACACAGGATTCTTGTATCGCTGTTCTGGGTAAGGTCCTAGTGAAGGTGCTTTCCAATTTTCGTATTGAGAAAATGGAAGACGCGATCTATAATTAACTCGACGATACTTTCTTGGGCAAGATAACATTATTAATATTTATTATTGACCACCGGTTTTGGTAGTTAAAACTGTCATTTTCTGATCTTCAAAAAGATTTTGGGTTATAAATACTGTTCAGTTATTACTGCGTCAGTCATTCCATGTCGTGTGGAGAATATATAGCAAATTATACATAGGTTTGTGAAAAGTTAAGTAAAACCATAAACAGATAAAATACACTTTGTCCAACTTTTTATAACCAAAATCAGATTAATTAATATTTACGGTATTGCTGACGACATGTTTCGACAGTTGCTAAAGGTGCTTTTTATCGGTATATAGTTTTGACTTTGACGAACCTATGTATAATGTGCTGTATATCCTCCACCATAATGACGACATGGCATAAGTGATAAACTCTTAATGGAACATGGTTTATAGCAAAAAAAAATATATTTAAGGTTAGAAGAAGACAGTTTCAACTGTCGAAACGTGTCGTCAATAATAAATGTTAATTGTTGCTATCCTGACTATAGAAAGTTTTTTCGTGTCCCGCGTGTCTTCTGTGTCGTGTGAATGACTGTGATGAGTGCTTCTAGAGTGTTACAAATGAAGAGAAGCAGACGGTCAAATTCGGTGGCGACGCAAAGCCTATTCCTCTCAAATAGTATCATGGGGGCCGCCAGGCTTAACTTCCCCATCCGATGGATGGATCGCCATCAACAGTGGCACATGCCCTCTCGCCATGAGAGACTCCAGAGTGGTTGGAAGTTATTTAAGGAGAGTGGCGCAAAGACTAATGATAACGTACTTTATGCCGACACCTCTCCTCCCCATGCTGGCAAATACTGGAAATGAAAATTTTCCGCACTAGGATTGTAGCCAGCTTGCCTCTGAGTCTAGCACCACCACACAATCGTGCGTTAATGACCTTGGCTACGAAGGCGAGTAATTCTACCAATGAAATGCTCAAAACAGGCGATATGCAGTGGAATACCAGAAGGGCACCATGAAGGAGCAATGAAACTCAATGCCGCCTTCGAGAACATGCTGGAGCGATATCGTACTAAAATATACTTGGTTGGTAACTGACGGCCAATACTGTTTCCATAAGAGGCAGATTTCCTTTATAATATAGATTAGAAAATTCACACACTCTAATGACGGACTCCTTTGAACATGACACATTAAAAATTGCACATTTGAGGTACTTACGTGAAATTGTGGGAACACATGTTGACAGAAAGCAGTGTACAGAGCAAGGTCGATCTATCTTACTACTACTACTACTAGTGACACAAATTACATTTCTTTCATTTTTATTGACCTCTTTTCATTCGTCATACATACACCATGATTACATAAAAATACTAATTTCTTGCAAAACTTTATTATTCACGGCGTCTACAGAGAGCTCATAACAACAGCGTAACCAGTTGAAGTTGAAACATTGTCTTTGATGACATATTTTACAATTCATAAAACTCATCTACTCTTCAAAGTGCGACACCGCGAATAACTCTGTTTTATCATTGACGTACCTTAACTGAAAGTTCTCATTATCCATTTTGCAATGAAAATCTTATTTTTTTCCAAAAACGAAAATGTTATACCTGTTAAAATGATCTTACTATAGAATAGTCAATTTTTAAAATGTATTCCTGGAAAATAATTTACTCCTACAGTTTTACAAACGTAATTATGAGTTTAAAGAAATGTTTAACTCTCCTAAAGCAACATGTTAGTTCGTAAAATATTGTAATTAAAACAGTAAGTTTGCACTAAATTCCTGGATGGTTTTAGAAATTCAAAAGCACTGATAAACTCCATCATCATCAAAATTGTACCTCCGGCTGCCATTTTTATGATTCGTAAAAAAAGGTTAAGTCATACTTGCTTATATTTATTATCGTGGTAATCGATTATGGTCATCATCAGACCAATCTCGGACATATGCATTCCCGTTTCACAAAACATGCTGCACATGAAACACGTTGTGAATCGTTATTTGACCGTCACCTTATGCAGAAAAGTCGAAAACTCTGCGTTATGACCCTAAAGGGAATTTGCTAAATTCTCTTGAGGAAACTGACATTTGTTCACGTTTCAAAAAACAGTCATCTTTTTAAAAAAAATGAGGAATTGGACTTCAGAGAAAAACAATTTTGCTAACCGTCCGATGACTTGCAGAACATTTCTGCTTTCTTCTCTTTTTTATCCTTAGTGACATAGCTTATGCTTTTAAATTTATTTTTTTGCTTACGGATTTTAATCTCATTTCCTTCTTGGATTAGATGATCCACGATTTTTCTACACTGGCTCAAATCATACATATTTTCCAGTTATAGGTCATTTAGATCAATTTTGGCTGTTTTTATATTTTTTCCACACTTAAGTTGCAAGACCACTATTTTTAAGCATTTCACTGTGTCAGTTTGTATTTTTATTTTTCCTATGCTGACTTCTCAGGCCAACTGTTTTTAAGCAACATATTGTGGTCACCGATATTTTTTCTATGTTCAGATTCCAGATCAAATATTTTTTAAGGCTGCATACTTCGATTTGTTCGCCGATCTTCTCGTATCTTTCGTCTATATGCCACCGCTGCAATACTGGTGCGACGTCTGCATTATCACAGATGCATCCCAGGCGACTTTATCTCCCATCAGTTCTTCGTCTTTGCCACCACTAAAATACTGGTGTGACGTCTGCGTTAACACAAATGCATCCCACACGACTTTATCTCTCATCGGTTCCTGGTAGCTCATCGGAAGTGTACATTTCTGTGGTGACCGACGGTGTCCACTTTCCGACATATCAGTGGTTCACCGAAACCTCGCTTCCACAGCGATAGACAGCGTCCTCCTGTCGCCACTACACCTTCTGTTCACAAAATATGCTGTACATGAAGCACTTAGTTAATCGTTATTTGACCATTACCGTATGCAGAAAAGTCAAAAACTCTGCGGACTTACGCTATCGAGTCACTTCGCTGACACATTTTCAACTCGTGTTTTGTGTCATTGACTCCTACTGATGCCATGCAGCAGGAGATCGGCGGAGCTCTTTCTATTTAATGCATAACGTATTCATGCTATTGAGGAGTCATCATTTGTCCCTTCCCACATGTAGTTCGTGCTTCGTTCTCCGTATCCGGTCGCCACCTTAGGTTTACACCTTATTGCCAATTTTGTTTCACTCTGTAGGTGTTGGTTTTCAACTTTCACTGCTTCTTTGTCCCTGTAACTTGTAACAGTTTCTGTACGTCTGAGACTGGTCTGCTTTCATAGTTTCTGTATCCGTCTAAATTTTAAGAGTATCTACGTTTCTGAAACTGTTCCAAATACGACTGTGGCTGATTTGACCGGCTTAACGTTTTAATTGACAGTTTGTGCGACCAATACTGCTGTCCAATTTTCTTTAAATTTAATTCAGATCTCTGTTTCTCACAGGTTGCCCTGGTATGTATTTATTCCAAACGTCTCCCCTCTCCCTGTCAGTCTTCTCCTTCCCCCAATCCCCTCTCTGTCGATCTCCTCCACCCACTCTCCCCTCCTCCCCTTTCTCCAACTCCTCATCACATCTCTCCACCTGTCTGTCCATTTCCTTCTCTCCTCTCTCCCTATCCATCCCTTTCTCTACTCTCACACCATTAATATCCTCTACTGTTCTCTCCCTATCTCCTCCTTTCATCTCTCTATGTCCGTCTCCTCCTCTTTCGCAGTTTTTCACGCTTCTCAGCGTTTATGATTATATCCCCTGAACTATATGCCACACAATGATATAATTTTAGTGGTATATTCAATGTTATATGTCGATACCGTCTGCGAAATGCGTCTTTATTAGTGTTGTTGTTGTTGTTGTTGTCTTCAGTCCTGAGACTGGTTTGATGCAGCTCTCCATGCTACTCTATCCTGTGCAAGCTGCTTCATCTCCCAGTACCTACTGCAACCTACATCCTTCTGAATCTGCTTAGTGTACTCATCTCTCTACGATTTTTACCCTCCACGCTGCCCTCCAATGCTAAATTTGTGATCACTTGATGCCTCAAAACATGTCCTACCAACCGATCCCTTCTTCTAGTCAAGTTGTGCCACAAACTTCTCTTCTCCCCAATCCTATTCAATACCTCCTCATTAGTTACGTGATCTATCCACCTTATCTTCAGTATTCTTCTGTAGCACCACATTTCGAAAGCTTCTATTCTCTTCTTGTCCAAACTAGTAATCGTCCATGTTTCACTTCCATACATGGCTACACTCCAAACAAATACTTTCAGAAACGACTTCCTGATACATAAATCTATATTCGATGTTAACATATTTCTCTTCTTCAGAAACGCTTTCCTTGCCATTGCCAGTCTACATTTTATATCCTCTCTACTTCGGCCATCATCAGTTATTTTACTTCCTAAATAGCAAAACTCCTTTACTACTTTAAGTGTCTCATTTCCTAATCTAATTCCCTCAGCATCACCCGATTTAATTTGACTACATTCCATTATCCTCGTTTTGCTTTTGTTAATGTTCATCTTATATCCTCCTTTCAAGACACTGTCCATTCCGTTCAACTGCTCTTCCAAGTCCTTTGCCGTCTCTGACAGAATTACAATGTCATCGGCGAACCTCAAAGTTTTTACTTCGTCTCCATGAATTTTAATACCTACTCCAAATTTTTCTTTTGTTTCCTTTACTGCTTGCTCAATATACAGATTGAATAACATCGGGGAGAGGCTACAACCCTGTCTCACTCCTTTCCCAACCACTGCTTCCCTTTCATGCCCCTCGACTCTTATTACTGCCATCTGGTTTCTGTACAAATAGTAAATAGCCTTTCGCTCCCTGTATTTTACCCCTGCCACCTTTAGAATTTGAAAAAGAGTATTCCAGTCAACATTGTCAAAAGCTTTCTCTAAGTCTACAAATGCTAGAAACGTAGGTTTGCCTTTTCTTAATCTTTCTTCTAAGATAAGTCGTAAGGTCAGTATTGCCTCACGTGTTCCAACATTTCGACGGAATCCAAACTGATCCTCCCCGAGGTCTGCATCTACCAGTTTTTCCATTCGTCTGTAAAGAATTCGCGTTAGTATTTTGCAGCCGTGGCTTATTAAACTGATAGTTCGGTAATTTTCACATCTGTCAGCACCTGCTTTCTTTGGGATTGGAATAATTATATTCTTCTTGAAGTCTGAGGGTATTTCGCCTGTCTCATACATCTTGCTAACCAGCTGGTAGAGTTTTGTCATGACTGGCTCTCCCAAGGCCGTCAGTAGTTCTAATGGAATTTTGTCTACTCCGGGGGCCTTGTTTCGACTCAGGTCTTTCAGTGCTCTGTCAAACTCTTCACGCAGTATCGTATCTCCCATTTCGTCTTCATCTACATCCTCTTCTATTTCCATAATATTGTCCTCAAGTACATCGCCCTTGTATAAACCTTCTATATACTCCTTCCACCTTTCTGCCTTCCCTTCTTTGCTTAGAACTGGGCTGCCATCTGAGCTCTTGATGTTCATACACGTGGTTCTCTTCTCTCCAAAGGTCTCTTTAATTTTCCTGTAGGCAGTATCCATCTTACCCCTAGTGAGATAAGCTTCTACATCCTTACATTTGTCCTCTAGCCATCCCTGTTTAGCCATTTTGCACTTCCTGTCGATCTCATTTTTGAGACGTTTGTAGTCCTTTTTGCCTGCTTCATTTACTGCATTTTTATATTTTCTCCTTTCATCAATTAAATTCAATATTTCTTCTGTTACCCAAGGATTTCTAGCAGTCCTCGTCTTTTTACCTACTTTATCCTCTGCTGCCTTCACTACTACATCCCTCAGAGCTACCCATTCTTCTTCTACTGTAATTCTTTCCCCTATTCCTGTCAATTGTTCCCTTATGCTCTCTCTGAAACTCTGTACAACCTCTGGTTCTTTCAGTTTATCCAGGTCCCATCTCCTTAATTTCTCACATTTTTGCAGTTTCTTCGGTTTTAATCTACAGGTCATAACCAATAGATTGTGGTCAGAGTCCATATCTGCCCCTGGAAATGTCTTACAACTTAAAACCTGGTTCCTAAATCTCTGTCTTACCATTATATAATCTATCTGATACCTTTTAGTATCTCCAGGGTTCTTCCACGTATACAACCTCCTTTCATGATTCTTAAACCAAGTGTTAGCTATGATTAATTTGTGCTCTGTGCAAAATTCTACTAGGCGGCTTCCTCTTTCATTTCTTAGCCCCAATCCATATTCACCTACTATGTTTCCTTCTCTCCCTTTTCCTACACTCGAGTTCCAGTCACCCATTACTATTAAATTTTCGTCTCCCTTCACTATCTGGATAATTTCTTTTATTTCATCGTACATTTCTTCAATTTCTTCATCATCTGCAGAGCTAGTTGGCATATAAACTTGTACTACTGTAGTAGGTGTGGGCTTCGTATCTATCTTGGCCACAATAATGCGTTCACTATGCTGTTTGTAGTAGCTTACCCGCATTCCTATTTTCCTATTCATTATTAAACCTACTCCTGCATTACCCCTATTTGATTTTGTGTTTATAACCCTGTAGTCACCTGACCAGAAGTCTTGTTCCTCCTGCCACCGAACTTCACTAATTCCCACTATATCTAACTTTAACCTATCCATTTCCCTTTTTAAATTTTCTAACCTACCTGCCCGATTAAGGGATCTGACATTCCACGCTCCGATCCGTAGAACGCCAGTTTTCTTTCTCTCTTTATTAGTAAGGAAATAATAAAATGAAACTGCATACCTGATACAGAAGTTTATCTAGATGAAGAGCGGAAAGGTAGTAAGTGATAACCGTCTTTTCTTTTGTCATTTTTTCAGACTTACCAATGACAAAATGTTTCCTAAAGGTTTGAAATTATGTGTAAAGTTTGCCGCAAGTCACTAAGTGCTCTCATTTTCCAATGCTGGATGAGTATAGTCTAGATATTGGCAGTTCATGGTCTCTGCTACTCTATCAGCCGCTCCCCAACGCCTTTTTTTAGGTAGGTGGTTCCCACCCCCACAGCAATTCATTCCAGGCATTAAGTGATTTGTGTAACAAGTTTGGTTGAACTCATTCACATGGTTTAGAAGGAGATGTGGAACATACGTACACAGATACATCCAGTATGCATTTTATAATTAATGTGTATTCTATTAGTCCATTCCCTCCTTCACTGCCTCTATGTTCGCCCCCTCCTCACCCTTCCTGTGCGCCTCTACCCGTCTCCACTGTTCATCTCCCCCTGGCCTTCTCTCTATCCATCTCCTCTTCCATTCTCTCTCTTCCCATTTCCTCCTCCCCTTCCCTCTGTCCCTCTGCTCCCCCCACCTCTCCTTGTTCATCTCCTACCCTTTTCCTTCTACGTCCATCTTCTCCTCTTCCCTTTCTCTCCCCATCCTCTCCTCTTTTCCCCTCTCAGTCCATTTCCCCATCCTCTAAATCTGTCCATCTCCTTCTCCTCTCTGAGCTTATCTCCTCCTTTCCCCTCGCTGTCTGTCCATATCCTCGTCCACCCTTCTCTCTCCACGATGTCACACTCACCCCAATAGGAGACTGCTAGTCCTTGCCCCTACAGTATTTCTTACCAGATTGTAGCTAACATGTGTACCAAATGCAACGGAAATCGATCTGGGGTTTAGGGTGAGCTTTTCACCCGTAGATTTGCCAGCACATCTCAAATTCATTTCACACATATTTAACAATTTCATGCGTATTCACCACTATGTGTAGGAAATGCCGATCTGCAGTTTCATTTTCATAGCTCAACTTTTATGACGTTGTATATCCTGAACTACTGCTGTACAATGATATAATTTTGCAGGTACATCCAGTGGTATGTGTGACTACACTTTGCGAAATGTGTTGTGAATAGAGTTAGTAGTAAAGAAGTAATAAATTAAAACATCCTGCATGATGTGCCAAATAATCGCGCATTTTAGTATTTGACGTCATATCTGCTGTATTATGGGTCGCACAATGATATGTTGTTGTAGATACATTCAGCGGTAAATGTGGATACTGTCTGCTAAAAGAGTCGCGAATGACATAAGTAGTTAATTAAAACGTCTGGCATGATGTGGTAGTTTTTCATGCATTCTTTATGAGGTTATATTTTCTTAACCATACACGCCATGAAATAATTTTTCTGATAACTTCAGTTGTATGTTTGAATTGTATCTGCAAAATGTGACACGAATGCAATTAGTAATAAATTAAAACTTCATGCTTCATGTAGCAGTTTTACGTAGTAAGCTATAAACTTCCTTCCTTTCATCATTTTGTGTGTGTGGGGGGGGGGGGCTGTCAGCGAGTAGTAAAGGTTTTAGATTATGTGTAAAAGTTTCTTGCAAGTCTCTAAGTGCTTTGCTTCTCAAACAATGGCTGGCTAAAATATGGGTATTCTCGTATCGTGGGTTACACTGCTTTTTCACTACCGCCCATCTGATAGTTGGGTGATTCCTACCGTCTCAGTTAATCTTTTCAGACAGTAAAGGATATGTGCACCACTTTTGGTTGAAATCGGCCCAGTACTTTAGTAGGAGATATACAGATGTAATTTTTTTATAATGTGTATGGCTTATGGTTGACTAAAATCAATTCACTGACCAAACTGGTTTTTGTGAATTTGACTGTTGTTGTATTTTACGTTAATATCCAAAAGGTAAAAGCTTTATATTATAGCATTTTGTAATTTGTGTCCAACGCCCATCTTCATATGTCGTGTTGCACGAAACAGGGGGCTTTTGGTGATTATTACTGAACTAACGCTGAGAGAATGTTGTTAGGCAGTTGATTTTTGCTAATCATAATACAATGTTCCCTGTCAGTCAGTTTGTAACCAGGAATGAATTTGTAAACTTCTGTTGAAGATAGCCTACGTGAAATATTTCACAACACAGAATTATCGAAAGTGTTTATGAACAATGAATATGAAATGATAGTTAATCTCATCTGAGTTGAGCACAACCATTTTATAATTTTTAAATTCCTAATAAATGTGTAGAAGAAGTAAGAAGAAGAAGAAATTCTACATAATTTAAGAGGCATATAAACCAGGTCGGTAAGTTACTGCAGTGCCGAGATAGTTAATGAATCAAACTTATTGGGATTGAATATGTAGAACAACCACCGTCTTTCCATCCAAGCCAGCTTGGATACTATCTTGCATTCGTTCTACCAGGATCACAATACGTTGTTTATTTATATTCATTTACCGCCAATGCTGCAATGCCAACAATGCGAAGAAAAAGGTGAAAGATGTTGAAAAATATTCGGATCTAAGAAACAAGGTAGTGTGTCGATACATAGAAAAGTAACATTCGTCCATGTCTGCATTGCTAGTTTAGTAACAGAGGAAAACAGAAAAGTAAGCTAACAATTTATCTACTCCTTGATGTTCACTGGTATCACGGCAAATTAAAGTATGGTAATGGATAAAGAAAACTCCTTAAGAAAAATGTAGTGAGAATAAACCGTCATTTCCTAGTAGCATGAAATAATTTGTTGTGATTATTCTTCCATCCCTTTCTTCATAAATCGAGTAACCTATTACTCAACGTGCGGCAATTACTTAAACGGTAATGGCAGTTATTCAGGGCACCAATATAGCCGAGTGACGCGTCAGATGGTTTTTCCTGCATTAAGCGAATGAGCGGCTGCTCGTTGATTGGGCGAAACTGCAGCAATTACTGTGAATATATGGTCGAAACTACTCAGTTTTAGCAGTACTTCAGACCATGTTTCACAGCACATATGAGAGCCTCCGTCCGTAAAAGTCTGCCGCTAATGAAAATCGATGTTCAGCTTCTACCAGTTGTCCTGTCAGTGGGAATTGGAGTACATGTAGGAGAACCACGAAATGTGGAAGACATTAACGACACTACTGATAAATAGTTACGTTCTTTTTCTTGTACTGTTCCTAAATGTACTGATACACATGTACTGTGTCTGTAAGTGGCTTTTTCATCGCTAATACAGTGTTTACGAGGCCAATCCAACAATGTCCAACACGCGCTAAGTTCTCAACCTCTTGAGGTGCTGAATCATGAGGTTTTGCTGTTTTGTTGAGAAACAAGAAGAAGAAATACTGCGCTATGCAAATGTTTTAACAAACGAAAATAATTGTAGTTAAAGAGAAGTGTGAAATCTATGGGCATATAAAATGTAGTAGTAGCCGAATTTAGGTTTTAACCTGGTATGAAATAGTGATTTATTTTTGTCTTCTGTAACCAGTCGGCACATATACAACACTCAGATGTCTTATTAATAGACTTAAAGCCACCCACTGGTTTAAGCATCCTAAACGCCCAGTCGTAATCAAAATAAACGAAGGCTATTTAGAGTAATGTGTAGTTTCAAAGGGACTTGCTAGTAGAGGTCGTATGCGATAAATCACCGCAAATGCTAAGTGTTTCATACAAATTACCTCTCGAGCTATTCGCACAGTCCAAGCTGACAGTGCGATGGCTCTTGGGAGCGACCGCAAATAACAGAACTAGCGCTGAGCGCCAGCTTGGACTGCACGGATGGTAGGGTAACTTGAGGAGAATGCAAAGCCGGCCACAACGGCCGTGTGGTTCTAGGCGCAAGAGTCGGGAGCCGAGCGACCGCTACGGACGCAGGTTCGAATCCTGCCTCGGGCATGGATGTGTGTGTTGTTCTTAGGTTAGTTAGATTTAATTAGTTTTATGTTCTAGGCGACTGATGACCTCAGAAGTTAAGTCGCATAGTGCTCAGAGCCGTTTGAACCATTTTTTTGAGAATGCTAAAGGACTTCGCGCTTCCTTTTTGAAGACGACTGCGAAGACGGTGTTGATCCAGATAGTACTACCAGGAATCCAGCAAGCGTTATTGTTATGCGTAGGGAGTTGAAAAGAATAGGATACTATGGACGGGCAGCTCTTTGTAAACCAAACATTTCTGTGACGCATGATGTTGTGTAAAGACCGACGCCAATAGCCAGGATGACTGATCACGTGTGATCAGGTGAGTTTAGTCACGCTATATCATGTGGCAATCAAATGGAAGTGTTTGAATTTTCTGAATACCTCCAGAACATTACCCAACTTTACGTGTCGTGCCAGCAATCAAGTGGAGAGAAGACGAGGTTACAGTACGGACGTGTTTCCCGGGGTTATGGAGTGGTACTTATATTGCCATTAAGGAAACGTTCAATGCAGAAAGCTGTTAAGACATTTCACAGCATTGTATACTGTGTATAGTAGTGTAACAGTTAGGAGACCACGTTTATACCGTTATGAATAAAATGGTTCAAATGGCTCTGAGCACTATGCGACTTAACTTCTGAGGTCATCAGTCGCCTAAAACTTAGAACTAATTAAACCTAACTAACCTAAGGACTGCACACACATCCATGCCCGAGGCAGGATTCGAACCTGCGACCGTAGCGGTCGCTCGGCTCCAGACTACAGGGCCTAGTACCGCACGGCCACTCCGGCCGGCACCGTCATGAAAATGCGGTCTATGGTAAAGCAGCGTATCTGAGGCAATGTGGACAATAACATTTCCGAAATGGAGTGACTTGCTGAGTGTTCCGATGTGAGCCAAATGGAACCTCTCCGGCTGAGCTATAACGTCAACTTCGTTCCATATACTAGCGCCCAACATTACTAGGTTCTCTGGTTTCGTCTCTTGAGTAACGAGACGTTCAGACACCTCACTGAAAATGTTTTCAGCAGAGTACAAGCAGTTATACAGACGGAGGGTGCACACATCTTTTTTAATGTCTACGAATAGGTGTCCGGCTGCTTTTGTCAGATAATGTACTTACCGCTGTCCAGGGTTGCAATTCCACGTCTTCGTTGCCTTTGACGTGTGTCTGTTGTTTTTAAAATTATAAATACTAAAATATCTTTACTTGATATTTTCTTATTTGGCTTCCATGGTTAAACATCAGTAGTAGTAGTGAGATATATTGAACTACGAGCTGCCTGCATCAGCGTTGCCACTTTCACTCTAGATAAAGACACTAAGCACTGCCTTGAAAATATCTACAGCTGTAGCTATCAAAGTTTCTGCCTTCTTACACCTTCGAAATTGTGCTCAACTCACAACACAACCATTGCTCCCCCCTCCCATCCTTTAGCTGAGGCCGCTTTTTTTGAACTGGTGGCTTGTGATGCCATTCCCACAGCTTCAGACAGGAACTGCATTAGAAGTGCTACGTATCTTATGAATCAAATTAATTTGCATGTAATTGTAAATTATGCTGAGAGGATGGACAATTAATTACGTCTACGTGACATTTGCTTCACGAATTTGAAGTTGTACTCGCAACTCGTGTGTGTAATACACTTATTTAACAGTGATGAAAGGTTACTAAAAACAAACAACGCAAGTATCACTAGAAGAATGCTGAAATATAAACCAAACGAATTGTCTTTGTGTGTCCTCGGAGTCTTTCGCGGTGGCAGGACTGGCTAAAATCTCGGTTTTCAAACCACGTCAATTCCAATAAAATTCTCGAGCTTTCGTTGGCTAGCCCCGCCATCGTCGTCAAGGGTAGAACTACAGACTGCCGGGGCTGCCACTATTTCCCACTTAAGCCTGCTTACCTACGATTACGGCCGCTGGCACCAAAGAGGGCCGAAACGACGCGTGCGCAGAAGGCTAGTTGGGCAGCTAATGTCAGCTGTGGCCCAGTGCGGGGCCCAGGGACATCACATTGCGAGAGCGACCGGCGCCACGTCTGAAACTGCCGCTCGCCATCCTATAAGCGTCAGGCATCCCCGTTGCTTCCTTTCGACATCCAAAGCACGCCCTACTCCATGTGTAGCCCTTGCCCCTATTAAAACTGTTGCTGTCCTTTCTAATCCCAGCCGCCTCTTTCATAACGGAGTACCAGTATGTTGGCGCATGAACTGCCGGACAGAGTGGCCGAGCGGCTCTAGGCGCTTCAGTCTGGAACTGCGCGACCTCTACGGTCGCAGGTTCGAATCCTGCCTCGGGCATGGATGTGTGTGTCGTCCTTAGGGTTAGTTAGGTTTAAGTAGTTCTAAGTTCTAGGGGACTGATGACCTCAGATGTTTACTCCCATAGTGCTCACAACCATTTGAATCATTTTGAATGCATGAACTAAGATTCTTGAGTTCTCAGACTGTATTTTGTGCCCATATTAGAAGCAAAGCGCAGGTATGGCCAACTTGTCGAGCTCCCTTTGCTTACTATGTCTCTTGTTCTCTACAACTGTGCGAATTGTCCGCCATATACAGGGTGTTACAAAAAGGTACGGAAAAACTTTCAGGAAACATTCCTCACACACAAAGAAAGAAAATATGTTATGTGGACATGTGTCCGGAAACGCTTACTTTCCATGTTAGAGCTCATTTTATTACTTCTCTTCAAATCACATTAATGGAAACACACAGCAACAGAACCTACCAGCGTGACTTCCAACACATTGTTACAGGAAATATTCAAAATGTCCTCCGTTAGCGAGGATACATGCATCCACCCTCCGTTGCATCTAATCCCCGATGCGCTTATGCAGCCCTGGAGAATGGCGTATTGTATCACACTCGTCCACAATACAAGCACGAAGAGTCTCTACATTTTGTACCGGGGTTCCGTAGACAAGAGCTTTCAAATGGCCCCATAAATTTAAGTCAATAGGGTTGAGGTCAGGAGAGCGTGGAGGCCATGAAATTGGTCCGCCTCTACTCGTACAAATCCATCGGTCACCGAATCTGTTGTTGAGAAGCGTACGGACACTTCGACCGAAATGTTCAGGAGCTCCATCGTGCATGAACCACATGTTGTCTCGTACTTGTAAAGGCTCATGTTCTAGCAGCATAGGTAGAGTATCCCGTATGAAATTATGATAACGTGTTCCATTGGGCGTAGGTGGAAGAACATGGGGTCCAATCAAGACATCACCAACAATGCCAGCCCAAACGTTCACAGAAAATCGGTGTGGATGACGTGATTGCACAATTGTGTGAGGATTCTCGTCAACCCACGCATGTTGACTGTGAAAATTTACAATTTGATCACGTTGGAATGAAGCCTTATCCGTAAAGAGAACATTTGCACTGAAATGAGGATTGGCACATTGTTGGATGAACCATTCGCAGAAGTTTACTCGTGGAGGCCAATCAGCTGCTGATAGTGCCTGCACACGCTGTACACGGTACGGAAACAAGTGATTCTCCCGTAGCACTCTCCATACAGTGACGTGGTCAACGTTTCCTTGTACAGCAGCAACTTCTCTGACGCTGACATTAGGGTTATCGTCAACTGCACGAAGAACTGCCTCGTCCATTGCAGGTGTCCTCGTCGTTCTAGGTCTTCCCCAGTCGCGAGTAATAGGCTGGAATGTTCCGTGCTCCCTAAGACGCCGATCAATTGCTTCGAATGTCTCCCTGTCGGGACACCTTCGTTCTAGAAATCTGTCTCGATACTAACGTACCGCGCCACGGCTATTGCCCCGTGCTAATCCATACATCAAATGGGCATCTGCCAACTCCTCATTCGTAAACATTGCACTGACTGCAAAACCACGTTCGTGATGAATACTATCCTGTTGATGCTCCGTACTGATGTGCTTGATGCTAGTAGTGTCGAGCAATGAGTCGCATGTCAACACAAGCACCGAAGTGAATATTACCTTCCTTCAATTGAGCCAACTGGCGGTGAATCGAGGAAGTACAGTACATACTGACGAAACTAAAATGAGCTCTAACGTGGAAATTAAGCGTTTCCGGACACATGTCCACATAACATTTTTTTTTATATTTGTGTGTGAGGAATGTTTCCTGAAAGTTTGGCCGCACCTTTTTGTAACACCCTGCATACACACATCAAATAACGATGTCCATCAGCCCGGTTCCCAGAACTCCTGAAGATATAGGTTGACTGTGGATATTGTATCAGAGGCACAGCCCTTTTGACTGTTCAGAGATGTCACTAAACCGGTCCAAATTTGTGTATAACCATACATGAGCCGCATCTATAAGACGGAGGGGTCCGACAGCCGATCAGTTCCAGCTATTCCACTTTGAAGGTGGTACCCGGCTCGTATTGTCTGTTGTTCAACTACCCCTAGACGGTCAATACCGCGGTTCGATTTCGTCCGCATTGTTACTTTGTGCCAGGACTGGCTCTCAAAAAGGAAAGTGTCCAGACGTCTCTCAGTGAACCAAAGCGATGTTGTTCTGACATGGAGGAGGTACAGAGAGTCAGGAACTGTCGATGACTTGCCCCGCTCAGGCCGCCCAATGGTTACTACTGCATTGGATGACAGCTACCTACAGATTATGGCTCGGAGGAACCCTGACAGCAACCGCAACCATGCTGAATAATGGTTTTCGTGCAGCCACAGGACGTCGTGTTTCGACTTAATATGTGCGCAGTGGACTGCATGATGCGAAATTTCACTCTCGACGTCCATGGCGATGTCGATCTTTGTAACCACGACACCATGCAGCGCGCTACAGATGCGCCCAACAGCATGACGAATGGACCGCTCAGGACTGGCATGACGTTCTATTCACGGATGAGTGTCGCATATGCCTTCAACCAGGCAATCGTCGGAGACGTGTTTGGAGGCAACCTGGTCAGGCTGAACGCCTTAGACACACTGTCTAACGAGTGCAGCAAGTTTGAGGTTCCCTGCTGTTTTGGGGTGGCACTTTGTAGGGCCGACGTACGACGCTGGTGGTCATGGAAGGCGCCGTAACGGCTATACGATACATGAATGCTAGCCTCCGACCGATAGTGCCACTATATCGGCAGCATATTGGCGACGCATTCGTCTTCATGGACGACAATTCGCGCCTCCATCGTGCACGTCTTGCGAATGATTTCCTTCAGAATAACATCGCTCTACTGTAGTGTTCAGCATGTTCTCCAGACATGGACCCAGTCGAACATGCCTGGGGTGGATTGAAAAGGGCTGTTTTGGATGACGTGAATTACCTAACACTCTGAGGGATGGGACAATTTGCACCAAGAGTGCCTTGATGAACTTGTGGATAGTATGCCACGACGAATACAGGCATGCATCAATGCAATAGAACGTGCTACTGGGTATTAGAGGTACCGGTGTGTACAGCAGTCTGGACCACCACTTCTGAAGGTCTCGCTTTATGGCGGTAGAATATGCAATGTGAGGTTTTTATGAGCAATAAAAAGGGCGGAAATGATGTTTATGTTGATCACTATTCCAATTTCCTGTACGGGTTCCGGATCTCTTGCAACCGAGGTGATGCAAAACATTTTTTGATGTGTGTAGATGCTGCCGCACTCACCAGGGACACCACACATACCCGGGATACGAAGAGCTACGTCGTCTTTAACAGGGCTCAGTGTATTTCGTATTTTGGGGGCGGCCGTAACACTGGTTTCAATCCAAGTCTCTGCAGTAGACTTGCTCATTTGCTGCTCGTTGCCCCACTGTACGGCAGGAAAGTGGCCGGCTTGGCTTCTTCTGCCGATTCACCAGATGTTCTTCTTCGGTGACATCTGAAAGCGTTTTCAATTTGTCTGTTTCTTTAGCCATTCTACCTGAACACGTGGCTCAAGTGCTGAAATTCATACTGTAGGTAGTCGTCGTCAGAATTAAATTTTGCTTTGTGTATTTAACGTGTTCAGGGAAACTTTCTTGTATGCAAGGTGGCGAAAACGACCGGCGTTCAATATCGATCAGTGTGCGTCGGATTCCCGTACACTGAATGACCAAGCCGGTCTCCTGGCTTCCGCTCAGCTAAAACATCTAAGAACGGTAAATCAGCGGTCCTCGACACGCTAATAGATAGGGCCAAAGCTCTTTCTGAGACAACGACCTACAGTCTCAATTACAGCACTTAAGGAACGAGTTCAGGGAGAATGGCTACAGAAAAAAAGAGAATCTTCAAACGCTTTCAGGTGTCAACGAAGAAGAACGCCTTGTGAATAGGCAGAAGAAGCTAAGCTGGCGTGTTTCCTGCCTTACTGTGGGGTAAAGAGCAGCAAATTTGGTCGTGTATTGCAGAGACACGGATTGAGACCAGTGTTCCGATCCGTCCCCAAGATACGAGATATGTTGTGCATTGTTAAAGACGACACAGCTCTTATTGTGCCCGGTCTGTATGGTATCTCTTAGGAGTGCGGCAACATCTTTATAGGTCAAATTCTCACTAATGCGAAGCAATGTACCTATCACAAAATGGTTCAAATGGCTCTAAGCACTATGGGAGTTAATGTCTGAGGTCATCAGTCCCCTAGACTTAGAACTACTTAAACCTAACTAACCTAAGGACATCACATACATCCATGCCCGAGGCAAGATTCGAACTTGTGTTCGTAGCAGCAGCGCGGTTCCGGACTGCAGCGCTTAGAACCGCTCAGCCACAACTGCCGGCTCTACCGATCACGAGACATATTAAGCAAAGGGAGCTCGACAAATCGGCCATAGCTGAGCATTATCTCTAAAATTGACACAAAATACAGATTCATAACGCAATAGTCTTAGCTCATGCGTCAACATAGTTGTAAAGGAGGCGGCTGAAATAGGAAGGAACATCAACAATCGCAACAGAGACCAGGGCTACACGCTGAGTTGGTCTTTGGGACGAGCTTTGGATGTGTAAAGCTAGCAACGGCGGGTGCTTAGCGCTTGTAGGGAGGTGGAAGAGACAGTTTCAAACGTGGCGCCGGCCGCTTGCCCCACCTGACGTCACTCGGTACCGCGGAGTGGCCCACCAAAAGGCAGGCCGCTGCGCGTCCGTCACGAGGCCATCCCTCAACTCGTACTAAGGAGAACTTCATATTCTTCTGGATTAACAGTATTACAACAAAATTTAATTTAATATGACCACTCGATATACAGGGTGTTACAAAAAGCTACGGCCAAACTTTCAGGAGACATTCCTCACACACAAATAAAGAAAATATGTTATGTGGACATGTGTCCGGAAACGCTTAATTCCCATGTTGCAGCTCATTTTAGTTTCGTCAGTATGTACTGTACTTCCTCGATTCACCGCCAGTCGGCTCAATTGAAGGAAGGTAATGTTGACTTCGGTGCTTGTGTTGACATGCGACTCATTGCTCAACACTACTAGCATCAAGCACATCAATACGCAGCATCAACAGGTTAGTGTTCATCACTAACGTGGTTTTGCAGTCAGTGCAATGTTTACAAATGAGGAGTTGGCAGATGCTCATTTGATGTATGGATTAGCACGGGGCAATAGCCGTGGTGCGGTACGTTAGTATCGAGACAGATTTCCAGAACGAAGGTGTCCCGACAGGAAGACATTCGAAGCAATTGATCGGCGTCTTAGGGAGGACGGAACATTCCAGCGTATGACTCGCGACTGGGGAAGACCTAGAAAGACGAGGACACCTGCATTGGACGAGGCAATTCTTCGTGCAGTTGACGATAACCCTAATGTCAGCGTCAGAGAAGTTGCCACTGTACAAGGTAACGTTGACCACGTCACTGTTTGGAGAGTGCTACGGGAGAACCAGTTATTTCCGTACCGTCTACAGCGTGTGCTGGCACTATCAGCAGCTGATTGGCCTCCACGGGTATACTTCTGCGAATGGTTCATCCAACAATGTGTCAATCCTCATTTCAGTGCAAATGTTCTCTTTACGGATAAGGCTTCATTCCAACGTGATCAAATTGTAAATTTTCACAATCAACATGAGTGGGATGACGAGAATCCACACACAATTGTGCAATCACGTCATCCACACCGATTTTCTGTGAACGTTTGGGCAGGCATTGTTGGTGATGTCTTGATTAGGCCCCAGGTTCTTCCACCTACGCTCAATGGAGCACGTTATCATAATTTCATACGGGATACTCTACCTGTGCTGCTAGAACATGTGCCTTTACAAGTACGACACAACATGCACGATGGAGCTCCTGCACATTTCAGTCGAAGTGTTCCTACGTCTCAACAACAGATTCGGTGACCGATGGATTGGTAGAGGCGGACCAATTCCATGACCTCCACGCTCTCCTGACCTCATCCCTCTTGACTTCCATTTATGGGGGCATTTGAAAGTTCTTGTCTACCCAACTTCGGTACCAAATGTAGAGACTCTTCCTGCTCGTATTATGGACGGGTGTGATACAATACGCCTTTCTCCAGGGCTGCATCAGCGCATCAGGGATTCCATGCGGCGGAGGGTGGACGCATGTATCCTCGCTAACGGAGGACATTTTGAACATTTCCTGTAACAATGTGTCACCCTGGTATACGTTCTGTTGCTGTGTGTTTCCATTCCATGATTAATGTGATTTGAAGAGAAGTTATAAAATGGGCTCTGACATGGGAAGTAAGCGTTTCCGGACCCATGTCCACATAACATATTTTATTTCTTTTTATGTGAGGAATGTTTCCTGAAAGTTTGGCCGTACCTTTTTGTAACACCCTGTAAATGGTGAACCCGCTTGTTTATAGTATTTACTTTTTCTCCTTAACAGTCCTCATTTCATACAAGAAGTGGTGCCTTATACAATTGATAATCATTTTGGTATGATTTTAATTTTATTGTACCTAAGTACAGCCGTAACCAATGATAAGTAGGTCTAATGTCTTCCCATCTCTGTAGAACTCCATAATAGCGGATTCCAGTAGAAGATGCAATTATCGTTTGTACCTACACACTTAAATACGAGTTAGGTGTGGAAACTTAATTTGTCTTCTGAGCTGAGCTGAGCTGAGCTCAGGTCTACCTTCGTGATGTACCCTCCGCGGCCGTCTTTCTCACGGGCCTTGGTTCTGAGGACGGCCGGAGCTGGTATGAGCTGCCCAACTCGTCTTCCGCGCATGCGTCGTTTCGGCGCTCTCTGATTGGAGCCAGCAGCCGTAATTGTAAATATGTAGGCTTGAGTGGGAAATAGTGACATCCCAGCAATCAGTAGTTTTAATCCTGACGATGATGATGGGCCATCGAAAGCTCGAGAATTTTATTGGAACTGACGCGGCTTGAAAATCGAGAAGATTTTATCCGACTTTTTTTTCTAATGTGTACCAAACAATTCCGTTGGATCAGAGAATTACGAAACTGAAATTATATTTCGTCCAAGCAAAATATTAGGAGAGTTGTCATCCTATCATTATCGATGTTTTTACTTATAAACAGTAAGTAAAACATCGTCTTATAAGTAAAACTAGTTTTCAGTATCGAAATATTTCGACATCATGGTTCCGCTGAAATACGCCGATTGCTTCAAAATGCTTTTGTAAAAAGAGCGTCAAAATTAAGATACGCAGTGGTCATATATGAAGGTTCGAACGGCTGTTTCTTGAGAGCTGTCCCCATATAACCTAATATGCAGTTGCAAGTAGGAGATGGTCTCACTTCCAGCACATGTTAGTAAGGCTGGAGATAATTTCCAAAAGAGAAACTAAATACGAAAACTTGAACACCACGAAGAAAGCTGATATGGAAAGGGACGATTAATTTCAAACAATTTTACGTGGTTGCCCCGATGACACGTCATATTGTTTTAGTCCAATAAACTTGGATAAAAATGATTACCATATTTTTGGCTATGCATACATAAGGAACGAAAGTGTTATTAGCTAGCAATACATGCTGAAAAATGATGCAGGCGGTTATCTAACGGAAGAGTACCTACAAAACAGCTTATTGCGTTTTGATAATGTATCTTTATCTCATAATGCAGACCGGACGAGATTATAAAACTTATAGGCAGATTAATACTGTGCTGGGACCTGGGACTCGAACTTGCCCTTATCGTCGAATGCTCTTCCTAACTCCGTTGTACAGTCTCGACTCACAACGCGCCCTCAGAGCTTTATTTTGGCCGATACCTCTCTTCTAGTTTCGAAGACTCGCGGAAGTTCTCTTGCATGCCTTACTGCACTAGACTCTTGGAAAAAAGGGCATGGATCCTGGTTCATGTGCCACTCCGGCACATGTTGTTGTTGTTGTTGTCTTCAGTCCTGAGACTGGTTTGATGCAGCTCTCCATGCTACTCTATCCTGTGCAAGCTGCTTCATCTCCCAGTACCTACTGCAACCTACATCCTTCTGAATCTGCTTAGTGTACTCATCTCTCGGTCTCCCTCTACGATTTTTACCCTCCACGCTGCCCTCCAATGCTAAATTTGTGATCCCTTGATGCCTCAAAACATGTCCTACCAACCGATCCCTTCTTCTAGTCAAGATGTGCCACAAACTTCTCTTCTCCCATCACATGTCAGCTCTAGTAGAATATATCTGTCCAATGCATCTGCATTTCTTCTTGGTGCAGAAATTTTAATGGCCAGTATATAACGGCTTGTATAATCGTCGGTGGACGTGAAAAGGCATTAAAGTATTTTCGCCAGCAAGGTAGCCGTATCTTACTTCGTTTGTCTATTCTTTGTCGGTTTGATTTATGAGTTAAGGTTATGATGAATGTCTAACAACGCGCGATAACATGAACTCAGTGTATCACCAGTGCATGTCAGCAGATTACATCTGATACACTTCTCAGTATTGTCGATTTATTCCATGTTGTTGTTGTTGTCTTCAGTCCTGAGCCTGGTTTGATCCAGCTCTCCGTACTACTCTATCCTGTGCAAGCTTCTTCATCTGCCAGTACCTAATGCAACCTACATCCTTCTGAATCTGCTTAGGGTATTCATCTCTTGGTCTCCCTCTACAATTTTTACCCTCCACGCTGCCCTCCAATGCTAAATTTGTGATCCCTTGATGCCTCAGAACATGTCCTACCAACCGATCCCTTCTTCTAGTCAAGATGTGCCACAAACTTCTCTTCTCCCCAATCCTATTCGATACTTCCTCAATAGTTGCGTGATCTATCCACCTTATCTTCAGCATTCTTCTGTAGCACCACATTTCGAAAGCTTCTATTCTCTTCTTGTCCAAACTAGTTATCGTCCATGTTTCACATCCATACATGGCTACACTCCAAACAAATACTTTCAGAAACGACTTCCTGATACATAAATCTATATTCGATGTTAACTAATTTCTCTTCTTCAGAAACGCTTTCCTTGCCATTGCCAGTCTACATTTTATATCCTCTCTACTTCGACCATCATCAGTTATTTTACTTCCTAAATAGCAAAACTCCTTTACTACTTTAAGTGTCTCATTTCCTAATCTAATTCCCTCAGCATCACCCGATTTAATTTGACTACATTCCATTATCCTCGTTTTGCTTTTGTTAATGTTCATCTTATATCCTCCTTTCAAGACACTGTCCATTCCGTTCAACTGCTCTTCCAAGTCCTTTGCCGTCTCTGACAGAATTACAATGTCATCGGCGAACCTCAAAGTTTTTACTTCGTCTCCATGAATTTTAATACCTACTCCAAATTTTTCTTTTGTTTCCATTACTGCATGCTCAATATACAGATTGAATAACATCGGGGAGAGGCTACAATCCTGTCTCACTCCTTTCCCAACCACTGCTTCCCTTTCATGCCCCTCGACTCTTATTACTGCCATCTGGTTTCTGTACAAATTATAAATAGCCTTTCGCTCCCTGTATTTTACCCCTGCCACCTTTAGAATTTGAAAAAGAGTATTCCAGTCAACATTGTCAAAAGCTTTCTCTAAGTCTACAAATGCTAGAAACGTAGGTTTGCTTTTCTTAATCTTTCTTCTAAGATAAGTCGTAAGGTCAGTATTGCCTCACGTGTTCCAACATTTCTACGGAATCCAAACTGATCCTCCCCGAGGTCTGCATCTACCAGTTTTTCCATTCGTCTGTAAAGAATTCGCGTTAGTATTTTGCAGCCGTGGCTTATTAAACTGATAGTTCGGTAATTTTCACATCTGTCAGCACCTGCTTTCTTTGGGATTGGAATAATTATATTCTTCTTGAAGTCTGAGGGTATTTCGCCTGTCTCATACATCTTGCTCACCAGCTGGTAGAGTTTTGTCATGACTGGCTCTCCCAAGGCCGTCAGTAGTTCTAATGGAATGTTGTCTACTCCGGGGGCCTTGTTTCGACTCAGGTCTTTCAGTGCTCTGTCAAACTCTTCACGCAGTATCATATCTCCCATTTCGTCTTCATCTACATCCTCTTCTATTTCCATAATATTGTCCTCAAGTACATCGCCCTTGTATAAACCTTCTATATACTCCTTCCACCTTTCTGCCTTCCCTTCTTTGCTTAGAACTGGGCTGCCATCTGAGCTCTTGATATTCATACACGTGGTTCTCTTCTCTCCAAAGGTCTCTTTAATTTTCCTGTAGGCTGTATCTATCTTACCCCTAGTGAGATAAGCTTCTACATCCTTACATTTGTCCTCTAGCCATCCCTGTTTAGCCATTTTGCACTTCCTGTCGATCTCATTTTTGAGACGTTTGTATTCCTTTTTGCCTGCTTCATTTACTGCATTTTTATATTTTCTCCTTTCATCAATTAAATTCAATATTTCTTCTGTTACCCAAGGATTTCTAGCAGCCCTCGTCTTTGTACCTACTTTATCCTCTGCTGCCTTCACTACTACATCCCTCAGAGCTACCCATTCTTCTTCTACTGTATTTCTTTCCCCTATTCCTGTCAATTGTTCCCTTATGCTCTCTCTGAAACTCTGTACAACCTCTGGTTCTTTCAGTTTATCCAGGTCCCATCTCCTTAATTTCCCACCTTTTTGCAGTTTCTTCAGTTTTAATCTACAGGTCATAACCAATAGATTGTGGTCAGAGTCCACATCTGCCCCTGGAAATGTCTTACAACTTAAAACCTGGTTCCTAAATCTCTGTTTTACCATTATATAATCTATCTGATACCTTTTAGTATCTCCAGGGTTCTTCCACGTATACAACCTTCTTTCATGATTCTTAAACCAAGTGTTAGCTATGATTAAGTTGTGCTCTGTGCAAAATTCTACTAGGCGGCTTCCTCTTTCATTTCTTAGCCCCAATCCATATTCACCTACTATGTTTCCTTCTCTCCCTTTTCCTACACTCGAATTCCAGTCACCCATTACTATTAAATTTTCGTCTCCCTTCACTATCTGAATAATTTCTTTTATTTCATCGTACATTTCTTCAATTTCTTCAGCATCTGCAGAGCTAGTTGGCATATAAACTTGTACTACTGTAGTAGGTGTGGGCTTCGTATCTATCTTGGCCACAATAATGCGTTCACTATGCTGTTTGTAGTAGCTTACCCGCATTCCTATTTTCCTATTCATTATTAAACCTACTCCTGCATTACCCCTATTTGATTTTGTGTTTATAATCCTGTAGTCACCTGACCAGAAGTCTTGTTCCTCCTGCCACCGAACTTCACTAATTCCCACTATATCTAACTTTAACCTATCCATTTCCCTTTTTAAATTTTCTAACCTACCTGCCCGATTAAGGGATCTGACGTTCCACGCTCCGATCCGAAGAACGCCAGTTTTCTTTCTCCTGATAACGACATCTTCCTGAGTAGTCCCCGCCCGGAGATCCGAATGGGGGACTATTTTACCTCCGGAATATTTTACCCAAGAGGATGCCATCATCATTTAATCATACAGTAAAGCTGCATGTCCTCGGGAAAAATTACGGCTGTAGTTTCCCCTTGCTTTCAGCCGTTCGCAGTACCAGCACATCAAGGCCGTTTTGGTTAATGTTGCAAGGCCAGATCAGTCAATCATCCAGACTGTTGCCCCTGCAACTACTGAAAACGCTGCTGCCCCTCTTCAGGAACCACACGTTTGTCTGGCCTCTCAACAGATACCCCTCCGTTGTGGTTGCACCTACGGTACGGCCATCTGTATCGCTGAGGCACGCAAGCCTCCCCACCAACGGCAAGGTCCATTGTTCATGGGGGGGGGTACTCCGGCACATAGTTTTAAAAAAAGGTTCAAATGGCTCTGAGCACTATGGAACTTAACATCTGAGATCATCAGTTCCCTAGAGCTAAGAACTACTTTAACCTAACTAACCTAAGGACATCGCACACATCCATGCCTGAGGCAGGATTCGAACCTGCGACGGTAGCAGTAGCGCGGTTCCAGACTGAAGCGCCTAGAACTGCTCGGCCACAACGGCCAGCTGACACATGGTTTGTTCTGCCAAGAAGGCTCTATGTACGATATGTCTCAAACATAAACCTGCTTCGTCAGACTCGGTTGGAAGCGTCGTCCTTCCGAATGCGAGTCCAGGGTGCTAAACCACAAGTAATTTCACTGAGTACACAAAAGCCATGGGCCACCTTAAAGTACGTTTGTAAATTCGAAACAATTAACAGTGCTTTTTATGTAAAGATATTCAAAACAAAACTGCGGCTTGAATGAAATATTCATTCTTCAGCGGAGTGTGCTTTGATATGATACTTCCTGGTTGATAAAAAAACTGTATGCCGGACTGAGACTAACTCGGGACCGATCCCTTTCCCGAGCAAGTTTTAAGGGATCCGCGATCTCTTATCCAGAGATGAACACAGTTTTTGCCTTGTTGTTGTTGTTGTTGTGGTCTTCAGTCCTGAGACTGGTTTGATGCAGCTCTCCATGCTATTCTATTCTGTGCAAGCTTCTTCATCTCCCAGTACCTACTGCAACTTACATCCTTCTGAAACTGCTTAGTGTATTCATCTCTTTTGGCCTCCCTCTACCATTTTTCCCGTCCACGCTGCCCTCCAATACTAAATTGGTGATCCTTTGATGCCTCAGAATATGTCCTACCAACCGATCCCTTCTTCTAGTCAAGTTGTGCCACAAACTTCTCTTCTCCCCAATCCTATTCAATACTTCCTAATTAGTTATGTGCCCTACCCATCTAATCTTCAGCATTCTTCTGTAGCACCACATTTCGAAAGCTTCTATTCTCTTCCTGTTCAAACTATTTATCGTCCATGTTTCACTTCCATACATGGTTACACTCCATACAAATCCTTTCAGAAATGACTTCCTGACACTTAAATCTATACTCGAGGTTAACGAATTTCTCTTCTTCAGAAAAGCTTTCCTTGCCATTGTCAGTCTACATTTTATATCCTCTCTACTTCGACCATCATCAGTTATTTTCCTCTCCAAATAGCATAACTCCTTTACTACTTTAAGTGTCTCATTTCCTAATCTAATTGCCTCAGCATAACCCGACTTGATTCGACTACATTCCATTATAATCGTTTTGCTTTTGTTGATGTTCATCTTATATCCTCCTTTCAAGACACTATCAATTCCGTTCAATTGCTCTTCCAAGTCCTTTGCTGTCTCTGACGGAATTACAATGTCATCGGCGAACCTCAAAGTTTTTATTTCTTCTCCATGGATTTTAATACCTACTGCAAATTTTTCTTTTGTTTTCTTCACTGCTTGCTCAATATACAGATTGAATAACATTGCGGAGAGACTACAACCCTGTCTCACTCCCTTCCCAACCACTGCTTCCCTTTCATGTCCTTCGACTCTTATAACTGCCATCTGGTTTTTGTACAAATTGTAAATAGCCTTTCTCTCCCTGTATTTTACCCCAGCCACCTTCAGAATTTGAAAGAGAGTATTCCAGTCAACATTGTCAAAAGCTTTCTCTAAGTTTACAAATGCCAGAAATGTAGGTTTGCCCTTCCTTAATCTTTCTTATAAGATCAGTCGTAGGGTCAGTATTGCCTCACGTGTTCCAACAGTTCTACAGAATCCTAGCTGATCCTCTCCTAGGTCGGCTTCTACTACTTTTTCCATTCGTCTGTAAAGAATTCGCATTAGTAGTTTGCAGCTGTGACTTATTAAACTGCTTTCTTTGGGATTGGAATTGTTATATTCTTCTTGAAGTCTGAGGGTATTTCGCCTGTTTCATCATCTTGCTCACCAGATGGTAGAGTTTTGTCATGACTGGCTCTCCCAAGTGGAATTGTTATATTCTTCTTGAAGTCTGAGGGTATTTCGCCTGTTTCATCATCTTGCTCACCAGATGGTAGAGTTTTGTCATGACTGGCTCTCCCAAGGCCGTCAGTAGTTCTAATGGAATTTTGTCTACTACGGCGGCCTTTTTTCCACTCAGGTCTTTCAGTGCTTTGGCAAACTCTTCACGCAGTATCATATCTCCAATTTAATCTTCATCTACATCTTCTTCCATTTCCATAATGTTGTCCTCAAGAACATCACCCCTGTATAGACCCTCTATATACTCCTTCCACCTCTCCGCTTTCCCTTCTTTGCATAGAACTGGGTTTCCATCTGAGCTCTTGATGTTCATACAAGTTGTTCTCTTTTCTCCAAAGGCCTCTTTAATTTTCCTGTAGGCTGTATCTATCTTACCCCTGGTGAGATAATCCTCAACATCCTTCACTGCTTGCTCGATATACAGATTGAATAACATTGCGCAGAAACTACAACCCTGTCTCACTCCCTTCCCAACCACTGCTTCCCTTTCATGTCCCTGCTTAGCCATTTTGCACTTCCTGTCGATCTCATTTTTGAGACTTTTGTATTCCTTTTTGCCTGCTTCACTTACTGAATTTTTAATATTTTCTCCTTTCATCATTTGAATTCAATATTTCTTCTGTTACCCAAGGATTTCCACTAGCCCTCGTCTTTTTACCTACTTTATCCTTGCTGCCTTCACTACTTCATCCCTCAGAGCTACCCATTCTTCTTCTACTGTATTTCTTTCCCCCATTCCTGTCAATGTGTTCCCGTATGCTCTCCCTGAAACTCTGTACAACCTCTGATTTACTCAGTTTATCCAGGTCCCATCTCCTTAAATTCCTACCTTTTTGCAGTTTCTGCAGTTTTAATCTACAGTTCATAACCAATAGATTGTGGTCAGAGTCCACATCTGCCCCTGGAAATTTCTTACAATTTAAATCCTGGTTCCTAAATCTCTGTCTTACCATTATATAATCCATCTGATACCTTTTAGTATCTCCAGGATTCTTGCATGTATTCAACCTTCTTTTATGATTCTTGAACCAAGTGTTAGCTATGATAAAGTTGTGCTCTGTGCAAAATTCTACAAGGCGGCTTCCTCTTTCATTTCCTTCCCCCAATCCATAATCACCCACTATGTTTCCTTCTCTCCCTTTTCCTACACTCGAATTCCAGCCACCCATGACTATTAAATTTTCGTCTCCCTTCACTATCTGAATAATTTCTTTTATTTCGTCATACATTTCTTCAATTTCTTCGTCATCTGCAGAGCTAGTTGGCATATAAACTTGTACTACTGTAGTAGGTGTGGGCTTCATATCTATCTTGGCCACAATAATGCGTTCACTATGCTGTTTGTTGTAGCTTGCCCACATTCCTATTTTTTTTATTCATTATTAAACCTACTCCTGCATTACCCCTATTTGATTTTGTGTTTATATCTCTGTAGTGACCTGACCAGAAGTTTTGTTCCTCCTGCCACCGAACTTCACTAATTCCCACTATATTTAACTTTAACTTATGCATTTCCGTTTTTAAATTTTCTAACCTACCTTCCCGATTAAAGGATCTGACATTCCACGCTACGATCCGTAGAACGTCAGTGTTCTTTCTCCTCATAACGACATCTTCTTAAGTTGTCCCCGCCCGGAGTTCCGAATGGGGGACTATTTTACCTCCGGAATATTTTACCCAAGAGGATGCCATCATCATTTAATCATACAGTAAAGCTGCATGCCCTCGGGAAAATTACGGCTGTAGTTTCCCCTTGCTTTCAGCCGTTCGCAGTACCAGCACAGCAAGGCCATTTTTGTTATTGTTTCCAGGCCAGATCAATCATCCAGACTGTTTCCCCTGCAACTACTGAAATGGCTGCTGCCCCTCTTCAGGAACCACACGTTTGTCTGGCCTCTCAACAGATACCCCTCCGTTGTGGTTCACCTACGGTACGGCTATCTGTATCTCTGAGGCACGCAAGCCTCCCCACCAACGGCAAGGTCCATGGTTCATCTTTTGCCTTACACAGGTCGATAGTACGCAAAAAAATTATCAAGTTCCGGTAGCGCTAAGCGAGTGAAGTGTCAGTCAGTCGAATCTGGGAGAAGTTCGATTTTGGAGAATTCTAGGCGGAGAATTTCAAGTTCGTGTCAACCAAGCCAGCTGTAGACTGTAGACTGCAGTGAGGATTGTCTGTGGTAACCGTTTTCACACTCTGTTACACAATACAAGGAATTATGACCTGTGTCTGCCTTAAAATCGTGTTTAATCACAATGTATAGTACATTCTGGAAGCATCCCACAGGCTGTGGGTAAGCCATGTCTCTGCAATATCCTTTCTTACGGATGTGCTAGAGTTGAAAGTTTCGCACAACTTCTTTGAAGTTTGGAAGGAGACGAGGTACTAGGGGAAGTACAGCCATGAGGAGGGATCGTGAGTGCTGCTTAGGTAACTCAATCGGTACAGCAATTGCCCGCGATAGGGGAAGGTCCCGAGTTCGAGTCTCGGTGCAGGACACAGTTTTAATCTGCCAAGAAGTTTCTATGTAAATCAAGCAGAGCGAAAACACCTACCAGTTGTTATTGCAAGATCGTCTATCATTTTGTTGAGCAGCCGCATCCTAATTAGAAACGACTCCTGAAGAAACTAAATCCGATTAGTACTTCTCTATTAGGTCACGGCCTCATAAAAATAAAAGCTAAGTTGTTATTTCGGTTAGTAACAAACAATGCCATATTATTCGGTAGAATTTCAGAGTGCTTTGCAGACTCATCTAACCAAGCACGATACGCGAACCCTCCTCAGAACTTTACTTCCGCCAGTGCCTCGTCTGCTACTTGGAATCACATTACTACACAGCATGCACTGCATCCATTGCGCATCATTGAAGCCGTGTAAGTTATACATAAACAGGTACGTGTGATTATGAAGAGTATTACTAAATTTTTGGAAAAATTTTAAAATTTGTGGTAAGGTCTTACGGGACCAAACTACCTAGGTAGTCGGTCACTAAGCCTACTCACTACTCAATCTAACTTAAACTAACTTACGCTATGGACAACACACACATCCATGCCCGAGGGTGGACTCGAACCTCCAACGGGGGAACGTCGGGAGACTCGCGGACCGTGAAAAGGCGCCTGAGACTGAGCGGCTACCCCGCGCGGCTAAATTTTTAACCGGAAGTGCAAACAAGGAAGCAAAAATCTTATTAGAAACTGTGCTTGAGAGGTTTTTGAGAACTGGAAAACATAGACATGTGCACTACCCAAGACTTGACTAATTCTTAAATACGTGGAGAAAGGAAAGAAAACATTATTTTTATGTAAAATTAACTAACCGGCAGTCTCAGGAGTAATACACAATTTCCACACGATACGTGTTTTTTACTGTACGCATTCAGTATCAAAACAATTGACATTGTCTGCTAAGTTACACATTTAATCCTCCTTTGTTTTTTGAGATTCCCACTTTGCAATGTATGGTCAACTTGTTTTCCTTTGGTTGGTCTTTTGTTTATGCGACTATTACTTTTCTGAACTCTAGTGAGACACTGTTGACTTTAAATGGTTCAAATGGCTCTCTGCACTATGGGACTTAACATCTGAGGTCATCAGTCCCCTAGAACTTAGAACTATTTAAACCTAACTAACCTTAGGACATCACACACATCCATGCCTGAGGCAGGATTCGAACCTGCGACCGTAGCAGTCGCGCGGTTCCAGACTGAAGCGCCTAGAACCGCTCGGCCACCAGCGGCCGGCGGGCTGACTTTAAATGTCTGTATTAGTAAATTATTGGTCCTGGTAACATAACTTGTTAATCGGTGGTTTCCAGGCGTGTTAGGTGTAGCTTATCGACTCCCATCGTCCCTCTCCTACGTCATCGCCTGTGCAGGTACTAGCCACGTTATTTCGTCCGCACTCGATTTTGTTATGAAGTATCGAGAACTCTTCACATATGTAGTTCTGTACGATTTTTCCCTCTTCACTGTGCGAGGTTAATGGTATCATCCGAAGAATCATGTTCCAGACATATTGCGATATTTTGATGTGTGCGATATTTACGAAGAAATTTGCTTCCGAAACGCTTGTGTGAGTAACACAGATTGCTGATCATGTACAGAGAAGGGCAGTGCGAATGCTCACAGGTTTGTCTGACTAATGGAAGAGATTGATGGAGATGCCGATAAACTTGAAATGGCAGACACTTGGTTGCCGGGAAATTCAGTCCAACAGTCAAAAGTTAAGGAATGTACATGTTATCCACAGACTCATAGCAAGTGTACCGAATTGGATCGAAACTAAGACGGGATTTTACTACGCAAGCTTGGGTAGTGCATTTACTGTATCGGCTCGCCAGAAAGGCAAACGTTCACATTCGGTTTGCGTCCCGCAAACTCTCTCAATAACCGTATTCGGTTCGATACACACAGAGAATTTCATTTTGGAAGCAGTATGACATTCACGCACATTCCTGATTAATTATTCAGCTCTTGTTGATTTCAATAATTCCGAGCGTAGCGACCGCAATGCACTCTTGCTGTGGACGTAGGGGATTTCACTGTGGCGACACACAGTGGACATAGTGTGGGCCAGTGATGCTGCGTAAGATTTAGTCTATATGTTTTCTTCTTTATTCGTTGGTAAATGGCTTTATTTACAGAGCATGTGAACGATGCAATGAAGTTATATTTTATTACACTGCATTTTGCAAACTTCCACCACTCTTTGTGTGGGGTTGTGGAACCTAACCCTTTGGTAGGAGTACTTGACTGAAAATCTGTTGCTTTCGGGATGCATTAACAAGCATGTAAAATGGTGTGTTTCAGTGGTTATAAAATGCCGAATTTCACGGTCGGTATTTGCGCTTTAGTGAGTTTTGTTCTACGGACATTAGGCCGTATTCCAAGGCGTACTCCTGATCCTATCATTTAGTCTGCTGATGCTGGGTTCATCATCAGTGGCTATATAGACAGCAGTTTCACACTTACAGACTCTTAGCAAACTAAAATGTTTGTAAGGATCCTTGAAATTGTCGTTTGAAAACATGGAAGCCAGCAAATTATTTTCTCCAACACTAGGATTGTATCAAGATCGAGTCATTAGTCTGCTAGGGTGTACCGAGAGGCCGTAGATATTCAGACTCATAAAATCGACTTCAAAAGAAAAGAAGAAAGAATGAAATTAAGTAAGTTGTGTGCCTTAGTCTTAAATAAAGCAAACAGCGCCAACTCTTCCCGAGTAGAAGCTCCTTAACACACGTCGTCGCCACTTCACTGTCTTAGGCAGCGGTTGCGTGGATACATATAAACAAGTAGGTTCGCTGAGTTTGTTTGTTTGAAAGTACCATCTGAATCTTTAGAGCCTCTCATGACATCTACCATCATTAGGAGACGGAACAATACGCACAGAAATATGTTTTGGGTTCCGGTCTAGCGCCTAAAAGAACAAAATTCACCTAGAGTGTATTCCACTAGCTATCGTAGTTTGCATGAAACAGTGAAAGTACTTTACTGCGACTGAGCTACACTTGTAAGGAACTATCTCTATCTAATGTTGCAGCAATGTCAGCTGACAAGAGGTATGTAAAAAGGACAATATTCAACCGCGACTCTTAATCGTCCGTTCCTCTCTCTCATATATAATGACGTGTGGTTTCCAACGCAAACTAAAATAGTTTCGCTTCAGCGATTTATTTACATGGTTTTTAATTGTTATTAGGTACAATTACAGTTAAATAGGCGTTTGTCAAGTCATGTTTCGATTGTACAACACCACTACACCTGGGAATTTTCATCACAAGCGTGAATAAAAAGTGAAAGCTAACGTAAACAGCAACAAATCTGAATCCTAAAGCGAACAGCCAAATGATGATGAACCTAACTGTGCTATTTATGTAATTCAAGAGAAGTATTAAAAGTGGTTCGTTCCTGTTGGCTTCTCTGCAAGGATAAACCACAAAGAAGTTTGTGCCTATCAGCTATTTACTCACCGGAAATGAGGACTCCACATTTTTTTTCTTTTTTTTTAAGTCAACGGTCTTCCGTGACTTGATGCGGCGGCCCGCCGCCAATTCTTCTCCTTTGCTAGTCTCCTCAACTAAGAGGACTACTTGCAACTTGTGTCTTCAGTTATTTGCTAGTTGTATTCCAATCTCTGACGTTGTCTTTACAGTTTTTGCTCTCTATAGCTCCCTCTAGTACCATGTAAGTTATTGCGTGGTGTCTTAACAGATGCCCTACCATCCTGCCCCTTCTTCTTGTCAGTATTTCCCATATATTCCTTTCCTCCCCGATTCTATGGAGAGCGTCCTCATTCGTTATGTTAAGTGTCTACCTAACTTTCAACATTCTTCTGTTGCACCACATCTCAAATGCTTCGGTTGTCTTTTGTCACGGTTTTCCAGCGGTTCATGTTTCACAATCATCCAATGCCATGCTCCATACGTACAGTCTCATCAATTTCTTCCTCAAATTAAGCCCTATGTTAGATACTAGTAGACTTCTCTTGGTCAGAAATTCCATTTTTGCCGCTGCTAGTCTGCTTTTGATGTCCTCATTGCTCCGTCCGTGAGGTTTTTTTTTTTTCCTAGCTACCAGAATTCCTTAATTCCTTAACTTTATCTATTTTGTGGTCACCAACCTTGATGTTAAATTTACGGCTGTTTTGATTTCTAATATTTCTCATTGTTTTCGTGTTTCTTAGATTTATTCTGAATCCACATTGTGCACTGATTAGATATTCATTCCATTTAGCAAATCATGTAATTCTTCTTCACTTGCACTCAGAATAGCAAAGTCATCAGCGAATCTTATTATTGATATCCTTTCACCTTGTATTTTAATTCCACTCCTGAACCATTCTTTTATTTGCGTCATTGCTTCTTAGACGCATAGATTGAACAATAGAAGCGAAAACTATATCCCTATTTTACATTGTTTTTAACTGGAACACTTCGTTCTTGGTCATTGCCTCCTATTATTCCCTCTTCGTTCTTGTACATATAGTATATTACTAGTTTTCCCCTACAGCTTACCCCTATTTTTCTCAGGAATTCGAACATTTTGCACCGTTTTACACTGTCGAATGATTTTTCGAGGTCGACAAATCCTATGAACGTGTCTTGACTTTTCACCAGTGTTGCCTCTATCATCGTCAGAGCTTCGTCTCTCGTTCCTTTGCCGTTCGTAAAGCCAAACTGATCGTCATCTAAGACACCCTCAATTTTCTTTTCCTTTCTTCTGTATATTGCATCAGGAAATCACATGCATGAGCTGTTAAACTGATTGGGCGATAATACCCGCACATGTTGGCTCTTGCACTTGCAGTCATCGGAATTGTGACTGCGGAGGTTCGAGTCCTTCCTCGGGCATGGGTGTGTGTGTGTGTTTGTCCTTAGGATAATTTAGGTGTTAGTAGTGTGTAAGCTTAGGGACTGATGACCTTAGCAGCTACGTCCCGTAAGATTTCACACACATTTGAACATTTTTGAACATCGGAATTGTGAGGATGATGTTTTGTCGAAAGTCCTATGGTATATCGCCAGACTCTTACAATCTACACACCAACATGAACAGTCCTTTTGTTGCCACTTCCCCAAATGATTTTAGAAATTCGTATGGAATGTTATCTGTTCCTTCTGCCTTATTCCATCTAATGTCTTAGACAGCTGTTTTAAATTTCTGGTTCTAATACTGGATCCCCTATCACTTCTATTTCGAGTCCTGTTTCTTCTTCTATCACGTCATCACACAAGCTTCCCCTCTTGTGGAGGTCTTCAGCGTACTCTTTCCACCTACCCGCCATCTCCTCGGAATTTTACAGTGGCATTACCATTGCACTCTTTAGGTTACAGCCCTTACTTTCAATTTCACCGAAGGTGAGTTGACTTTTGTGTATGCTGAGTCAGTCCTTTCGACGATAATTTGTCAATTTACTTACATTTTTCATGCGGTCATTTTAACTTAGCTATTAACTATTTATTTAGTTGCTAATTGACCCGTATTTCTGTGTTCCTGCATTTCTGTGAACATTTTTTCTACTTCCTTCTTCCGTCGATCAGCTGAAGTGTTTCTTTTTCTACCCAAGGTGTCTTCGCAGTTCTTTTCTTTGTACCTACAGTTTTCTTTCCCATTTCTGTGGCATCTGTTTTAGAGACGTTCATTCCTCTTCAACTGAACTGCTTACTGAGCTATTCTTTATCCCGTCTTTATAGTCTCAGAGAACTTCAGGGGTGTTTCTTCATTTCTTAGTACTTCCGTATCCTACTTCCTCGCGCGCTGATTATTCCTGACTAGTCTCTAAAACTTCAGCCTACTCTTCCTCATTACTAAATTGTAATCCGAGCCTGTATCTGATCTTTGGTAAGCCCTACAGTCCACTATCTGATTTCGGATTCTCTGCCTGACCCTGATGCAATCTAACTGAAATCTTCCCGTATCTCCCGGCCTTTTCCATGTATACCTCCTCCCCTTGTGATTCTCGAGCAGAGTGGTCTATATTACTAGCTGAAATTTATTGCAGAACACAAGTAGTCTCTCTAGTTCCTACTAAAAAGCCCATATTCTGCCGTCACTCTTTCTTCTGCTCCCTCCTGTAGAGCCGCTTTCAAATCCCCAATGACTGTTAGATTTTCATCTCTCTTTACATACCCATTTACCCGTTCAATATCCTCATATACTTTCACTGTCTCTTCGTCTTCAGCTTGTGACGTCAGCATGTATACTTCACCTATCGTTATTGGTATTGGTATGCAGTCAATTCAGATAGGAACAACCCTATCACTGGACTGTTCACAATAACTCACTCTCCACCCCACCTTCCTGTTCATAACGAATCCCACTCTTGTTATACCATTTTCTGCTGCTGGTAGTACTGCTCCATAATCATATTACCAGAAATCTTGTATTCTTTCAATTACCTTTACTGACTCCCACCATATGTACATTTAGACTCTAAATTTCCCTTTTCAGACAAGCTAAAAGCTAGGAAAGAGAGAAACTCCATATTTCAAAACCATGGAAAGATTCAAATGTCATGCCAGTGTTTACAAAAGGTAAAAGAAATGAATTCAGCAGTTACCATTGCATAACAGTAGTGGACCTGGAGTATAAGGTTTACCCCAAGATAATAAATTAATGTAATATTGCTGATTGTTCCATAAAAGTGGGGGCCCGTCTGATAACGCTTTCATAATTCAACAAGTTGTATGGGAAGAAAGGGAGTTCAATTGGAAAACACACACAGTATTTACAGACTTAGAGGAAGCCAAGGAGATATCCAGAGCAAATAATAAGGGTAATAAAAATCGTATATAGGGACATGAAAATAAAATAAATACTAACCACGCTATGTCGGAAGACATACCAATACATCAAAGAGTCCAACAGCAGTGCAGCTTATCACCCACAGTATTTAGTGCCAGGAGGCCAAAATTTCTGCTGACTCGCCGTGCTCGGGCCCTAGTGCCAAAGCAGTCAGCCTCGCTTCACATTTCCCCCACCACCATGTTGCACTGTCAGGGTGCGAGGAGGGGGAAGAGGGGAAAACAGCGAACGCGCCGTATTTAAATGGCAGTACAGTCGCAGTGCGAATGATTTGATTTTATATTTCACAATTATCAACAACATAGATCACAAATAAAATAAATTTTCAATATTATTTATTTTTGTCCCACTGAAGACATAGTATACTGAAATTTTTTATAGTAGGAACTGTTGGCGTATGGACAGACACAGACAGTTTCGCAGAGTTTCGCATTCAGGTCACGTAATCGTGACTTATTAGGTTTCATAGTCGGAGAAAGGTCTTCCACACAAATATGTATATAGAAATATTGTTGCACTTTTGCAACTTCATTATGGAGACTTGGAAAATCTACCTGAGAGAAGCAGTGTAGACATCCTGGAAAGCTTAAACGTACAAAGATTTGTCATTAAAGCTGGAATTACGTTAAAAGTCAGTCAGTCACATCTGCACATGCAGAGGGTCGCTTTCAACTTAGATGGTAAACGGTCTCGAAAACAGATGTAAGATTGACAATGTCCTCAAAAACGTCATGCAAGTAGAGTTGTAGTTCTTACAGGGCCACAATAAATTCTTCAAATCTCTCGCTTTCTTTACGACAGTGAGCTTACGAAACGCAATTGTTTTTTAGATTATGTCCCATTTGCACCACGATTTTCTTTTTAAATGCACCCCAATCAAGTCAGGAAGACGCTACCTAGCAAAGTCTTGTTGTATGGGGTGTGCAGGCGAGTTCACTTAAAATGCGAAGCCAGCAGTCAATTTCAGACGTTCTAACTTTCGGTCCAGCAATGCTTTCTCCTACATAAAGTCAACAATAGAGAGATTTAAATCGAAAAATCGTTCCAGACATGCCCCTTGACATAACCAACGTACATATCAGTAACGTATGAGGAATATCAAGGGCGCAGATGGAAACCCAGTTCTAAGCAAAGAGGGGAAAGCAGAAAGGTGGAAGGAGTATAGACCCTCTATATACTCCTGAGGACGATGTACTTGAGGACAATATTATGGAAATGGAAGAGGACGTAGATGAAGATGAAATGGGAGATACGATACTGCGTGAAGAGTTTTTTACACAGCACTGAAAGACCTGAGTCGAAACAATGCCCCTGGAGTAGAGAACATTCCATTAGAACTACTGACGGCCTTGGGAGAGCCAGTCCTGACAAAACTCTACCATCTGGTGAGCAAGATGTATGAGAACGGTGAAATACCTTCAGACTTCAAGACAAATATAATAATTCCAATCCCAAAGAAAGCAGGTGTTGACGGACGTGAAAATTACGGAACTATCAGTTTAATAAACCACAGCTGCAATATACTAACGCGAATTATTTACAGACGAATGGAAAAACTGGTAGAAGCCGACTTCGGGGAAGATCAGTTTGGATTCCGTAAAAATGGTGGAACACGTGAGGCAATACTGACCTTACGACTTATCTTAGAAGAAAGATTAAGGAAAGGCAAACCTACGTTTCTAGCATTTGTAGACTCAGAGAAAGCTTTTGACATTGTTGACTGGAATACTCTCTTTCAAATTCTAAAGGTGTCAGGGGTAAAATACAGGGAGCGAAAGGCTATTTACAAATTGTAGAGAAACCAGATGGCAGTTATAAGAGTCGAGGGGCATGAAAGGGAAGCAGTGGTTGGGAAGGGAGTGTGACAGGGTTGTAGCCTCTCCCCGATGTTATTCAATGTGTATATTGAGCAAGCAGTAAAGAAAACAAAAGAAAATTTCGGAGTAGATATTAAAATCCAGGGAGAAGAAATAAAAACTTTGAGGTTCGCCGATGACATTGTAATTCTGTCAGAGACAGCAAAGGACTTGGAAGAGCAGTTGAATGGAATGGACAGTGTCTTGAGAGGACTATATAAGATGAACATCAACAAAAGCAAAACGAGGATAATGGAATGTAGTCGAATCATGTCGGGTTATGCTGAGGGAATTAGATTAGGAAATGAGACACTTAAAGTAGTAAAGGAGTTTTGCTATTTGGGGAGCAAAATAACTGATGATGGTCGAAGTAGAGACGATATAAAATGTATTCTGGCAATGGCAAGGAAAGCGTTTCTGAATAAGAAAAATTTGTTAACAGCGAGTATAGATTTGAATGTCATTAAGTTGTTTCTGAAAGTATTTGTATGGAGTGTGGCCATGTATGGTAGTGAAACATGGACAATAAATAGTTTGGACAAGGTAGGAATAGAAGCTTTCGAAATGTGGTGCTACAGAAGAATGTTGAAGATTAGGTGGGTAGATTACTTAACTAATGAGGAGGTATTGAATAGGATTGGGGAGAAGAGAACTTTGTCGTACAACTTGACTAGAAGAAGGGATCGGTTGGTAGGACATGTCCTGAGGCATCAAGGGATCACAAATTTAGCATTGGAGGGCAGTGTGGAGGGTAAAACTCATAGAGGGAGACCAAGAGATAAATACTCTAAGCAGATTCAGAAGGATGTAGGTTGCAGTAGGTACTGGGAGATGAAGGAGCTTGCACAGAATAGATTAGCATGGAGAGCTGCATCAAACCAGTCTCAGGACTGAAGACCAGAACAACAACAACATGAGGTCTCCATACTCTTCATTCATTTTCTTTGAAAGCTGTTGCAACTGAAATAGAATAATGGTTGCGAGTTCAGAAAACTTATCATTCCTAACACCAGTTTTTTCAAGTGCTCCATAGGTGCAAATTCAGCACAAAGTGGTTCTTGGTATGCAGAACAATGAGTACCGTCTGCTGATGGCCGTAATTTATTGCTCTTTCACTTTCATCTAAAATTTTAAATTCTTTCTGCATGGTACTATAACGTCGTCTCGTAGCAAATAAGCAATACTCACCGCTTGTGGGAATTGAGAATTTACACTCGTCTCTTCTATCATTTCCGTTCATTTTAAAGGATTGTAACAGTAGATCGCTAGACTGCCTCTTCTTTTGCAAACAGCCACTGGACCTGTGAACGTACTTCATATCACGAACAAGGTTTCCTCCTAGAAGGTGGTAATGTTACTCATACTTTATGCCCTAGTTCCCTCTCCTGCCAGCGTAACTGGTAATGTCGTGTCCGATGCACTTCACTTGTTGGCTTTTCTCGTAGTGGATGTGATGCAGCGTTGTACACAATGTTCCATATTCCAATGGAAGGCTTGCATACATGGTGGCGACTTACAGAAAGGCAAATGGCAACGGGCGGCGGGCAGCAAGGTTGTATCAGGGAACTTATCCCCGCTGACAACAACCACAGCATTCAACGTTTGCTACAATGTTTCGCCGTTTGACTGAGACTGGGTCGTTTCAGAAAGTAGGAAATCGTGCAGGACGTTCCCGAAATGTTCGGACACCACACCTGGAGGAAAATGTGATTAACACTGTGGAAGGCGACTGCTGTGTCATTACCAATCAGTTGGCTTGCCAGTGCAGGATAAGCCAGAGGACCCTGAGGAAAATTCTCCATTACAGTTGATACTACTGTTATCACTTACAGCGTGTGCAGGACTTCCTGACGACAGACTTGCCACATCGGGAGCAGTTTTGTCGCTGGTTTCTTCACCAGGCAACAACGACTGCTGGGTTTGTGTGATCCATCATACTCACCGACGAGGCCAACTTTACGTGGAGTGGTATCTTCAACTTTCGTAACAGTAATCTGTGGGATAGTATGCAGAACACCCCATGGTATGTTGACACCGAATCATCAGCATCGATGCAGCCGCAATGTGTGGCCGGGATAGTTGGCGACCTTTTTTGGGACCAGTCTTTCTTTTACGTCGCCTAACAGGCCGTAACCATCGGCGTTTCTTGCGGGTGACTTTGCCTCCCTTGCTGGAAGAAGTGCCATTTATGATTCGAAGGGTTATGTGGCTGCTACATGATGGTGCTCCAGCCGACTTCGTCGTTAACTTTCGGACGCACATCAATCGTGTCTTCCCTGGTCGATGGATCAGACGAGGGGTCCAGTTGCGTGGCTTGCTCGTTTACCGGATCTCAACCCGTGCGATTTATGATTATGGGGCCATGTCAAAATTATCGTGTATGCAGAGCCCATTCGAGATGTGAAGACCCTGTAGCAGCGTATTTATGCTGCTTTTGACACTGTTTGGATGGAGCCTGGTCGATGTGAACGTGTAAGGCAGAACATACTACGGAGCGTACACACTTGGGTTGCGGCACATGAAAACCAATTTCACAACATACTATAACTGTGGCTGCATAGTGCACCACCTATTGGACCACAGTGTCTGTAACAATGAATGACTGAATGTATGGTCTCTAGCATGGAAACACTGCAGCTCTGCTTGTTTACTGGCTGAATTTGGTAGTGATCTTCGGTAAAAATTAATGAGGCCAAGAAATCGTGGCAGTTCTTTCATTGTTGTAGGTAGCGAATAGTCAACAATGGTTTGTACTCGAACTGTTAGTGGTCTAATTCCCTCTGCAGTTACCACATATCCCAAGAAAGGTTCTTCTATTGAACCGAAAATGCATTTGTTCAGATTGATTCTGATGTTGAATTTACTGAGGCCTTCTAATGGCAATTGAAGATGCTTCTTGTGCCCTTCTTCATCTTGTAAAGCCAAATGGAATTGAGATCTCTCAGTATATTGTCGATATATCTTTGAAAAGTTTGTGCTGCGTTTCGGAGTCCAAACTGAAGTGGCATAAACTCAAACAAACCAAAATGAGTTATCACTGCGATCTTAGGTATATCGTCTGGACGTACAGGGATGTGATGATAAGTTCTGACCAGGTCTATCTTTGAAAATAGTTGGCTATCAAAATCTCTGAGGTAGTCACCGAAAGGCCTCCAAGACCCGTCCTTCATGGTAACTAAGTGGAGGGGGCTTGCCCGGTCGCTCTTTGACGCCTGGCAGATTCTCATGTTAACCATCTGCTGGGACTCTGCTTTGGGTGCTTCAAGTTTGCCTGGTGGTCGTCGTCGTGCCTTTGCTGCTACGGGATGTCCTCCTGTGACAATCGCATCAAATATAGTTGTACCTGGAATGTCAAAATGGATGTTTTCGTGGAGTAAGTTGGGAAATTTCTTTAGGATGCCAGCATAATTTTGATCTCGTGGCATTACATGAACTGTAATCAGTGTGCCAGATGTTGCTTCTAACGTTACCGGGTCAATGAGTCGTCTGTCCTTGAGCTCTACTAAAAGATTATATTGGTGAATGAAGTCGACTCCGATAATCGGCGATTGCACGTCTGCAATTACGAATTTCGATGTGAAGTTGCGCCGTAAACCCAAACTGAGTAATAATACACACTCTCCGTAAATATTAATACCAGTGCCATGTGGAGTATAAAGTTTACGATCTGTTTTCTTTCGGCGATCACTATTCGAAGACGGAATCACAGAAATGTCAGCTCCGGTGTCAATTAGGTAACGACTTCCACTGCTTCTGTCTGTGAGAAATGGACTGCGTGAAAGATGGCTCCCATCACCCGCCGCCGCTAGGGTGGTGCGTTTGAGTGTGGCTGTTTGTTGGAATTTTGGGTGGATAATGGTCGATACCAGCATTGTCTCCGACATTTCTTCGCTCTGTGGAGATATTTAAAGTGATGCAACATAGTGCTTCATTAGGATTAAAACGCTGGGCTGACCGTGACCGCCGGCCGGGGTGGCCGGGCGGTTCTAGGCGCTACAGTCTGGAACCGCGCGACCGCTACGGTCACAGGTTCGAATCCTGCCTCAGGCATGGATGTGTGTGATGTCCATAGGTTAGTTAGGTTTAAGTGGTTCTAAGTTCTAGGGGACTGATGACCTCATAATTTAAGTCCCATAGTGCTCAGAGCCATTTGAACCATTTGACCGTGACCTGCCTCGTGATCCACTTGGTGGGGAGCGAGATGAATGTGAGCTGCCTCTTGAACGTTACAGTGTTTTCAATTCATTGATTGTCAACGTTAATTCAGCAATCTACGTTTTTAGTTTTGAGATTTTACCGTTATTGGTATCATCTACTTTAATGACTGCAATACTGGATGACCCTTGCAAGGTCTGAGCACATATATTCGATCTCGTTTGTGAAGATTCGACAGTTTTGTCAGCCATAGTGGCCGTGGTGTCAAGATCATCTTTACTTGTAGCTAGTATAGAAAATGCGGTGACAGGAAGCTGCTGCATAAATATGGTTTTCAGAAAATCGTTCTTGACTTGCGTACCAGCTAAACTTCGCCTCTCACGTAAAAGCAGCGTTGCCTTCTTATCACCTAATTCCACTTTTATTAATAATTTCTTACTTTTCTATTTTCTGACTCTTCAAATTCTTGAATTAATCTTGTTTTATGTTCTGTGAAAGGAGTGGTATATAATGGTCGAGTTAAAAGGTCGGAAATTAATCCTACAGCAACAGGCTGTAAATATAACTTTGACATACTGTTATAAACAACACGCAGTGCATTAGGTCGACAATATCTCTGCCGTGAACTATGAACAAGCAATGCATAATATTTTACAACAATAATTCATTAACAATTGTAAATATTATGTACCAAAAGTTTTGCTAAATATTAACATGTAACAACAATTTTACGGTTAGAAAATAATAAATAACCCACCGAAGATAGCACAAAAAGTGCTGAAATATGTCTGGTGAAACAAAACAGGAAAAAAGGTGTCTTGTATAAGGCGGAATTCATCAATCTCATTTTCATATAATATAGTCATTAGGCGAGTACACTAATTGTACGACTAGATCGTTTCTGACGTTTTCTTTGTGCTTAGTTGCGCCCACAGTTTTACAATATTCCAGAAACGATAACATGTTCCACTTCGACTGTTAATGGATTTATCCATTTCAAAGTTGTTATATTAAATTTCTTTCACATTACGTCTATGGTCACAAACTTTTAGTCAACAGATTACCGGTCTCGGTCTGTAATGACCATCTTCAGACATGCAGCAAAATATGGATAAATCATAAATACACTAGCAGATTGTCTACAGCTTAAAAGAATAAAATTGACTATAGTGAAAAGTGCTACTCCCTTACATATACATGACAAAAGGTTTGTGAATGTAGACTTAAAATAAAGGAAGTTTATTACTTCATATAAATATTTCTATGAAATTTAGAAGGTAAAGAAAATCGTTAATAAAGCCTTTGAAGCGTTATGTGTAAGTGGTCGTAAGAAATTCAGTCCCCAACAAAATACGAACATGGAAATTTTCATAGTCCACAGCAGGCAAAATAAATGAAGATGATAGAGATAGGCACAAAAAGATTCATCTGCTCACGACAGTACCTTACGACAGTTCACTATGAACTAAATCTGACGCCACGTCATGGAAAGGCGAGATACCGCAAGGAACCAGGTTGGTTCATTCAACCATCATGCCGCATACACACTGCAGAAGAGACTTAGTGACTTTACTTGTTTCACGGATTTTGCCTTTCATTTGATACGGAAAACGAACGTAATTTCAAATGGTTCAAATGGCTCTGAGCACTATGGGACTTAACATCTGAGTTCATCAAAGCCCTATAACTTAGAACTACTTAAACCTTACTAACCTAAGGACATCACACACATCCATGCGTGAGGCAGGATTCGAACCTGCGGCCTTAGCGGTCACGCGATTCCAGACTGAAGCGCCTAGAACCACACGGCCAACCCGGCTGGTTAACGTAAGTTCTCCGGCAATGTGGAGCGTTTTACAATAGACTGTGCGACGTTGGTGTAATGAAAACACTGCAGAAATCTTGTTTCCTTTCAGTTGTGTGGCAGCTTGAATACCTCGCCCTATGGACCTTTTTCTTATGCTGCGTAGTTGGTTGCGACGAGAAGGCTGCACGAAAGAGAACTGTTTTCATTCCTCCCCAACTCTGTCTTTCTTTTTTTGGATGGTACTAATTGTCTGTGTGCCTTATCCGGCGCAGCGAAAAATTCACAGCGCACACAAAGGGTTTGCCGTAAACAGTATACTTTATTGCGGTCTGACCCCTCCACCTCGTCGAATTCTTTCCCTTGAGATAACGATAGCAGGCAGGACCGCGCTACCCTTGGCAACGGCCTGTGAAGTCGGCCGTAAAGGATCGCAACAAAGACGAGCCCTGCATTTTCCTCGCTGTCTGATCGCCACCACTCGCTGTCTGAAAGGGGGCCAACCACTTTTACAGCGCCATGAGCACACAGAGGCAAACTCTGACAGAGATTATCTCCTCTTTTGACGGTACAAAAGGCTAAAGTGCACAAGGTGGCAGACTTAAAATATAAATTTCTCACAATGAAGTTTATGTAAAACGAACGGAGTTCTTATTTCACTACCGTACCAACACTTGCTGCAGCAAAACATTCCTGCTAGGTTACTGGGAATCGAGACTGACTGAATACTTACTGACACCCTCCCGCCGGAGGTTCGAGTCCTCCCTCGGGCATGGGAGTGTGTGTTGTTCTTAGCAGAAGTTAGTTTACCTTAGGAATTTACACACACACACACACACACACACACACACACACACACACACACACACATACTGACTGGTATAACGCAGTATTGCCCTGCCTTCATAATTAACTAGAGTCAAACAAGTGATTTCTGGTGGTCCGCTGTATAATGACGATAGACCATTCACATTAAATGGTACAAACATAATCTAAATAGTACGGCAGTCAGGTGGCAGGCTGAGGTTCACGGAAAAATCTTAAGGACATGTAATTCATCCTATAACTGACCCATTGACTACTGTGCGTTACTCACAAATCTGGCAATCTTGCCAAGTTGGAATATTATAAGAGGTGGTGTACGTGAAGGTGCCGTTGTTGAGTGATTGTAGGCGGACACAAGATGACTTACTTCTTAGACAAAAGCAGTATGAAATGGAACGAGCACATTAGTTCTCTATTAGGGAAGACAAGTTTTTCTTTTATTTATTGGAAGATTTTAGGAAAGAATATCTTACCCACCCTCCCCCCATGAACCATGGACCTTGCCGTTGGTGGGGAGGCTTGCGTGGCACAACGATACAGATGGCAGTGCCGTAGGTGCAACCACAACGGAGGGGTATCTGTTGAGAGGCCAGACAAACGTATGGTTCCTGAAGAGGGGCAGCAGCCATTTCAGTAGTTGTAGGGGCAACAGTCTGGATGATTGACTGATCTGGCCTTGTAACACTAACCAAAACGGCCTTGCTGTGCTGGTACTGCGAACTGCTGAAAGCAAGGGAAAACTACAGCCGTAATTTTTCCCCAGGGCATGCAGCTTTACTATATGGTTAAATGATGATTGCGTCCTCTTGGGTAAAATATTCCGGAGGTAAAATAGTCCCCCATTCGGATCTCCGGGCGAGGACTACTCAGGAGGACGTCGTTATCAGGAGAAAGAAAACTGGCGTTCTACGGATCGGAGCGTGGAATGTCAGATCCCTTAATCGGGCAGGTAGGTTAGAAAATTTAAAATGGGAAATGGAGAGGTTGAAGTTAGATATAGTGGGAATTAGCGAAGTTCGGTGGCAGGAGGAAAGGACTTTTGGTCAGGTGAACACAGGATTATAAATACAAAATCAAATATGGGTAATGCAGGAGTAGGTTTAATAATGAATAAAAAATAGGAGTGCGGGTAAGCTACTACAAACAGCATAGTGAACGCATTATTGTGGCCAAGATAGACACGAAGCCCATGCCTACTACAGTAGTACAAGTTTATATGCCAACTAGCTCTGCAGATGACGAAGAAATAGAAGAAATGTATTATGAGATAAAAGGAATTATTCAGGTAGTGAAGGGAGACGAAAATTTAATAGTCATGGGTGACTGGAATTCGAGAGCAGGAAAAGCGAGAGAAGGGAACGTAGTAGGTGAATATGGATTGGCGGAAACAAATGAAAGACGAAGCCGTCTGGTAGAATTTTGCACAGAGCACAACTTAATCATAGCTAACACTTGATTCAAGAATCATAAAAGAAGGTTTAATACATGGAAGAATCCTGGAGATACTAAAAGGTATCAAGATAGATTATATAATGGTAAGACAGAGATTTAGGAACCAGATTTTAAATTGTAAGACATTTCCAGGGGCAGATGTGGACTCTGACCGCAATCTATTGGTTATGAACTGTAGATTAAAACTGAAGAAATTGCAAAAAGGTGGGAATTTAAGGAGATGAGACCTGGATAAACTGTCTAAACCAGAGGTTGTACAGAGTTTCAGGGACAGCATAAGGGAAAAGTAGACAGGAATGGGGGAAAGAAATACAGTAGAAGAAGAATGGGTAGCTCTGAGGGATGAAGTAGTGATGGCAGCAGGGGATCAACTAGGTAAAAAGACGAGGGCTAGTAGAAATACGTGGGTAACAGAAGAAATATTGAATTTAATTGATGGAAGGAGAAAATATAAAAATGCAGTAAATGAAGCAGGCGAAAAGGAATAAAAACGTCTCAAAAATGATAACAACAGGAAGTGCAAAATGGCTAAGCAGGCATGGCTAGAGGACAAATGTAAGGATGTAGAGGCTCATCTCACTAGAGGTAAGATAGATACAGCCTACAGGTAAATGAAAGAGACCTTTGGAGAAAAGAGAACGACTTGCATGAATATTAAGAGCTCAGATGGAATCCTAGTTCTAAGCAAAGAGGGGAAAGCAGCAAGGTGGAAGAGGTGTATAGAGGGTCTATACAAGGGCGATGTACTTGAGGACAATATTATGGAAATGGAAGAGGGCGTAGATGAAGATGAAATGGGAGATACGATACTGCGTGAAGAGTTTGACAGAGCACTGAAAGACCTGAGTCGAAACAAGACCCCGGAGTAGACAACATTCCATTAGAACTACTGACGGCCTTTGGAGAGCCATTTCTGACAAAACTCTACCATCTGGTGAGCAAGATGTACAAGACAGGCGAAATACCATCAGACTTCGAGAAGAATATAATAATTGCAATCCCAATGAAAGCAGGTGTTGACAGATGTGAAAATTACAGAACTATCAGTTTAATAAACCACAGCTGCAAAATACTAACGCGAATTATTTATAGACGAATGGAAAAACTGGTAGAAGCCGACCTCGGGGAAGATCAGTTTGGATTCCGTAGAAATGGTGGAACAAGTGAGGCAATACTGACCTTACGACTTATCTTAGAAGAAAGATTAAGGAAAGGCAAACCTACGTTTCTAGCATTTGTAGATTTAGAGTAAGCTTTTGACAATGTTGACTGGAATACTCTCTTTCAAAGTCTAATGGTGTCAGGGGTAAAATACAGGGAGCGAAAGGCTATTTACAAATTGTACAGAAACCAGATGGCAGTTATAAGAGTCGAGGGGCATGAAAGGGAAGCAGTGGTTGGGAAGGGAGTGTGACAGGGTTGTAGCCTCTCCCCGATGTTATTCAATGTGTATATTGAGCAAGCAGTAAAGGAAACAAAAGAAAATTTCGGAGTAGATATTAAAATCCAGGGAGAAGAAATAAAAACTTTGAGGTTCGCCGATGACATTGTAATTCTGTCAGAGACAGCAAAGGACTTGGAAGAGCAGTTGAATGGAATAGACAGTGTCTTGTGAGGACTATATAAGATGAACATCAACAAAAGCAAAACGAGGATAATGGAATGTAGTCGAATTAAGTCGGGTGATGCTGAGGGAATTAGATTAGGAAATGAGACACTTAAAGTAGTAAAGGAGTTTTGCTATTTGGGGAGCAAAATAACTGATGATGGTCGAAGTAGAGACGATATAAAATGTATTCTGGCAATGGCAAGGAAAGCGTTTCTGAATAAGAAAAATTTGTTAACAGCGAGTATAGATTTGAATGTCATTAAGTTGTTTCTGAAAGTATTTGTATGGAGTGTGGCCATGTATGGTAGTGAAACATGGACAATAAATAGTTTGGACAAGGTAGGAATAGAAGCTTTCGAAATGTGGTGCTACAGAAGAATGTTGAAGATTAGGTGGGTAGATTACTTAACTAATGAGGAGGTATTGAATAGGATTGGGGAGAAGAGAACTTTGTCGTACAACTTGACTAGAAGAAGGGATCGGTTGGTAGGACATGTCCTGAGGCATCAAGGGATCACAAATTTAGCATTGGAGGGCAGTGTGGAGGGTAAAAATCAAAGAGGGAGACCAAGAGATAAATACTCCAAGCAGATTCAGAAGGATGCATGTTGCAATAGGTACTGGGAGATGAAGGAGCTTGCACAGGATAGATTAGCATGGATAGCTGCATCAAACCAGTCTCAGGACTGAAGATTACAACAACAACAATACCTTACCCATAAAGAAGACCGCGTATAAAACACTAGTGTGACTCATTCTTCAGTGCTATTCAGGTGTTTCGGCTTTCCATGAGGTAGGTTAAAGAAAGGCAAGGAAGAAAGTAAGAGGCTTGGTTCGATCGACATGCAAGTATTACGGAGATTCTTCGCGAACTCAAATGGCGAATTGATAGTCGTGGTAGACGTGCCTTCCGCTAGACACAGGTGATTTGTGAGGATACATGCAGATTTAGATGTAGACGTATTAATGACTATCAGAGAGAATCTGTTGTAGTCTCCAGTTTGTTGCCGACGACGTTGTCAGCTACGAAAAATGACTATCCATTAAAAATTGCAGTAATATCCAAAAACGTTTCCTCTAAATATCAACCTATTGTTGAGACAGCAAATAGCTTTTCTCTGAAAGCGTGTAATTATTCAAAAATGCAGTCATCCTTGTAGCTAAAACACTTTCTACTGTACCTTCTTCTAGCACGAATTTTCTTTAGACTAATTCCGTCTCTGATTCCTTTTCTGACCAGTGTATTTTAACATTCAATCGTTGTCCTGCATTAGAAATAGTTGCAGATTGTTTTTCTGCAGTTTTTGTCCAAACCGATCTGCTTCTAAGATCTCTCTTTATTTGTCCAACTTGGAGAAAAAGTGCATAGTGCAATCATTAAACCACACACATTTTTCCCAGTTTTAATGTCTAGAAAACTGAAATTCTCTATTTGTAGGCTTTATCTCTTTTTTCTTCGTTTTATTGAGTCGCTATCCAGTTCCTCTGATGGTCTGGCAATTGCTTTCACCAAGTCTTATAACCCTTTCCTCAATGCAGCTGGAAAGACCAAGGCATCTACGAATAATGTCGTTGGGATCTGTTCATTGAGCACTTCAGATTTCTTTTTCCGAATTTTTCTCTTTTCTTCATCGTCCCTATCATGAAACCATACGAAACTTTAGTTCCATGTAGCCTGAAATAAACCAGTATATTGTCTTACTTTGGGATGCTTTGAGTAGGCCTGTGAGATATTGGGTAATGCTTTATGCTTTGAGCCTTTTGTTTTGAATATCTTTGTGCTACCTCAGTCATGTATCCGTTTTTCTTTCATTGCGGTTACCATCATTTCTAAATATATTTCTCTGAGTAGTTCATGTAATTTGCTGTAATAAAAACGTGTTTCTATGATTTAGAAGCTTGCTTAGATCGATTGGTAGGTTTTATTATTCTAATGCTTTCCACAGTATTTGTCAAGTGATTCAGTCGTGTGTCTTCTCATAATCCAATACTCCAGTAAAACTGGGAAATTATATCGCTTACGTTTTCATAAAACAGCGTTACGCTCTGTCTAAAACTTTAATGAAAATTGCATTCCATTGATTTGTACGAACTGTTTCTGGTTTGCATGAATCTTCCCGATTCTCCAGTAGTTTGTAATAGTAGTTTATCTATTTTTGGCTGGTCTAGGTTCTATGCTAACTTTTATCTCCGTCCTGAAAAATAAGGTTGTAGTTCATTGTTATATCTTTAGAGTTTCGATATACAAACTACAGAACAACACCGACAGGTTGCGACTTTACTGTTACTCTCTTCGCTGTACAGTATAAATCTACACTTCTATTCAGAACTCTCGTGATCGCATGCGATGTTTATTTTGCTTTGTTGGACGTGTGGTCCCCTAAACCTTTCTTTCAGTACTCTAAATTGAGGGTGCTAATTCAAAACACGGAAAATAGCTTGAGTATCCGAGAGTGGTCCGGTGTCCCCAACCAGCCTGAGTACCCAGTTGGAAGGAAAGTCAGAGGTACTCAGGCTTCTTACAAGGGAAACTCCCCATCTGCATCCACCTCAGTTACAGTGGTAAGAGTGCCGAGTGGACAACCCGTCAAAAACTGAGCACAGTACAAGCATGGAAACAGGAAGACGGTGTACTGAAGAGTGAAAAAAAAGCAAAATAGAAACAATGAACGGTTGAAGGACTGGAAGTGCAATATAGAGCAACGTAAAGGGCAAAGGTGTCGAGGATAAGTAAGTGGTTACGACAGTGGAGTACCAAACGGACGAGCTGTGTTCCTCTTATTTTTCGCTTGTGTTTGTGTCAAGGTTTAACGTCCGTTTGCAAAAGTGAGGTGTAAGGTAGGGACTATGTTGATTCTGCATAAGTGCTCTATTAGCAGCAGAAAGGAAGTGTATTTCGAATGGGAACCGCAAACGTTTGATAACAAGGCGAAGAGTCAGCCAGATTCTCCACCGTAAGTCACGTCAGTTGCGTCATACAGACTGGTGACAGTACGTGTCATACTATAGGAATCTCTTGTCGATACACCTAATTTGTATACCTGGTAAGTGTGTGAGATATGCCTCGTTTCCAGAGTATGACTGTGAATGTGATCACTCCCAAGGAGAAACTGAAACCATTATAGTTTGTCACTTGAGCTGCAACAAATGAACGCAACAATCCACAATCACGCAGTTTCTCTGTGTTTTGTCAAAACATGTGTTTTTAACGTTTTTGAAATTACGTTTTGTTTTGGAAGATTTGACTCCTGAATTCCTTTGCTGTAACATGGTTCACAGCCATTTATTTGTTGTTTTCGATTCTGTGAGAAGTCTACGTGGTATCTCGCCTGCTCTCACTATTCATCACTTTTACTTCCGCCGGTAATGTTTCTTACCATATGATTTACAGTCTGCAACCAATGTATAGTATGACAACAGTCAAGGCTACAGAAAGAGAACAAACATGGGAATGACCGAACGGACAGCCCATAAAGTTGTGAAAAAGAAATTAAAAAAATGACACGACTTGTTTAACATCCTGGCTCGCTCGCTGCGCGGTCCAATACCGTGACCAATTAACCGCGTCTCTGCAGCTTTTACACTTTTGTCAGTGTAGCACTTCTTAAACTTTGACCGTCCACTGCTTCTATTTTTTTTCTTTTCGCAGTCCATTACACCTTCTTCCTGTTTTCATGCTTGATCTGTGTTCATTTGTAGACGGACTACCCATTGGGCCGTCTTACCACTAAACCTGCGGGGGGTGGGATGGGAAAGATCCCTTGTTAGCATGGTTACAGCCCGCTTTCACACAGGCCATTGCGTCGCGGGCATCTTACGTGGACCCGTCCACTGATGAGAAAGTGCTAGTAAATGCAGCGGCGTAGCACTTGTCTCGCAGTTCCTTGCTGTTCTCTGGAGGATTCAGTTTGCGCCACTGATAGTAGCATGATTAGCCTTGCCTGTGTTTACGTTTTCGATTTGGTTCGCTCCCTGGACATTTTTGTGCAAACGTACGACGATTTTCGTTGCTGTCTGGACTTTGCTACTGGCTAGCCGCTCAATTCGTGATCTCCGTGATTGTTCCACCGGTTTCCGCGTCACAATCACTATAAATGATCATAAACTGTGTGCTACGTACCCAGAGCAGGGAAAACTATAATGATTACGCTATAGTTTTTAAACGTTAATATTTTTTTTCAAATTGTACACCCTATGCACGTAAGCCAAGCACGTTCATGCACCCTCTACAAACCTAACTGTTCCATTTTTAAGTATGATGCATGATCAAACATGGCAGCTGATTTTAGGTAATCGCAGTCAAAGGTTGATGACATCCTGACGCGTACTTCTGTAAAAAGATGCCGTGTATTATTTTATTCTTTCTTTTTGTCTTGCGCTTTATAATATTTTTGTAACTGTTTTCTATTCAATAGTAATATTGTATTTTTGTTTTTTCTCCACTTTTAGTGTCTCACTGGCACACACCGTCAGGTGGCTTGTGGGGTATTAAATGTCTCTACAACATTATGAGTAGGTAGAAAATAAATTACAATCTAGTACTTGTACCGTCTGCAGTAGTTCTTTGGAAAATTGCCTAGTATCTCGTATTTCAACAACCCGTTGAGTGGTTGGTACAATGCCCCGTCTTTTTCACTAAAATTTAAGCAAGAAGTGACAGCACAAAGATGAGGAGCGTAATGAGTTCGTCCTAAATTTTATTCCGACTCACACTGGCGAAGCTACCCTGTTATAAGCTAGAAATAGTTTTTTTTTTCCAAGGCATACAGTGAATTAACATATTTTGACCTCCTCCTACAAATCGCGCCTCATCAAAGCGAATATTGGAATTGAAAATGAGCCTAAAGCTATATCCACAACGTGATATACTTATTCAAAGCGTTACTGATGCCGCGAGACATAACAGACTGAAAGTGGCGTTCTAATCTCGAATTCATGGTGTCTCACAAGATGAAGCTTATGCTGAGCACGTTGATATGTATCTTTCCTTGTTGGGTATGGCGCTGAAGTTATTCTGTGTTAATCACAGACAAACGCAACTACAAGCTTCCTTTATTAATAACAACGCTGCGTTTGGCTCTAGTCTTTTTACACAGTTAGCATGAATCAGCAGGCCCGAGAACAGTGAAGCCGCAGCTAACCCGTAAAGTGACCATATACTACTTGTGTTAAATGCTGTTACTTTATTTACTACACAAAGTCGATGTTTTTGAGTCATCGGTTTTCTGACTGGTTTCATGCGGCCAGCCACGAATTCCTCTATTGTGCCAACCTTTTCATCTCAGAGTAGCATTGCAACCTATATTTGCTGGATGTATTCTAATCTCTGTTTTCCTTTATTGCTCCCTTTAGTACCATGGAAGTTATTCCGTGATGTCTTAACAGATGTCCTATCATCCTGTACCTTCTCCTTCTCAGTGTTTCCCAAATATTCCTTTCCTCTCCGATTCTGAGCAGAACCTCCTCGTTCCTTACCCTATCAGGCCACCTAATTTTCAACATCAGTCTGTAACACCACATCTCAAATGCTTCGATTCTCTTCTGTTCCGGTTTACCCACAGTCCACATACAAAGCTGGGATCCAAACGTATGTTCCCAGAAATGTCTTCCTCAAATTAAGGTCTATGTTTGATGCAGGTAGACTTTTCTTATCCAGAAATGCCCTTTTCGGCAGTCCTAGTCTGCTTTTGATGCCCTCCTTATTCCGTTCGTCATTGGTTACTTTTCTGCCTAGATAGTAGAAAACGTTAACTTGATATACTTCATGACCGTCAAACCTGATATTAAGTTTCTTGCTGTTCTCATTTCTGCTACTTCTCATCACTTTTGTCATTCTTCGATTTACTCTCAGTCCATATTCTGTACTCATGAGACTGTTCATTCCGTTCAGCAGATCATGTAGTCTAAGGTAAAAGCAAAATATTATTTTTCTTTATTGCCGCTCGCATATATTAACTGCTACAACTGATTTTTATACTAATGCTATATCAGAGTTCCATGTAAGTGTTTTCAAAAAAAAATCTTTCAATAATAATCTTTCTTATAAAGATAACAGTCATTCATTTGAATTTAAAGTTTACGCTAACTTCTCCTATCCATAGCCATGTCTATCATCGTAAAGAAAATCAGTTGTTTTTCATACATATCAAAATCTAATGACCAGCATTGCACTGGGCTGTGCCAGAAAAATTTCTTATAGGAGCAGATATATACACGCCTTATATGGCGACATCATTGAGGTAAGAATTTTCTGTTTATTCAGAATGATTTTTCAGGGCCATGACGCAGCATAGCTGGCGTCCAGATTTACCATTTTAGATTCACAGTCAGTTAATTATTAAAAGGTTACATAACGAGTTTTCTTTTGAAAGGTTATATGTGAGCCACATTTTTATTGGGAGGTTAGACACTTTTTTTTATTGGGAGGATACGGAATTTATCTGTTGGAAGGTTACAACAATATTCTTCCGACAGTCAGATATCATGTCACCATGCTCATACATTCTACACACCAACGCCAATAGTCGTTTTGTTGCCACTTTCCGCAATGATTTTAGTAATTCTGATGGAATGCTATTCATCCCTTCTGTCTTATTTGATCATAAGTCCTCGTAAACTCTCTTAAATTCTAATTCTAATTATGGATCCCCTGTATCTAAATCGACTTCTGTTTCTTCTTCTATCGCATCAGACAAATCTACTCCCTCATAGAGGCCTTCAATGTACTCTTTCCAACTCTGCGCTCTCTTCTCTGTATTTAACAGTGGAATTCCCGTAAACATTTAATGTTACCACACTTTCTTTTAATTGCATCGAAGGTTATTTTGACTTTTCTGTATACTGTGTCAGTCCTTCCGATAACCATTTCTTTGTCGATTTCTTCACATTCTTCATGCAGCCATTTGTCTTAGCTTCCCTGCACTTCCTATTTATGTCATTCCGGAGTGAATCGTTTTTCTGTATTTCTGAATTTCCCTGAACATTTTTGTATTTTCTTCAATCGTTGATCAGCTGAAATATTTCTTCTGTTACTCATGATTCCTTCGCAGTTACTTTGTTTATACCTATGTTTCTCTCTCCAACTTCTGTGATTGCCCTTTTTAGAGATTTCCATTCCTCTTCAACTGTACTGTCTACTGAGGTATTCGTTACTGCTGTATCTCTAGCTTTAGAAAACTTCAAGCGTATCTCTACTTTCCTTAGAACTTCCGTATCACACTTCATTGGGTATTGAATCGTCGTGACTAAGCTCTTAAATTTCAGCCTACTCTTCATCGCTACTACATTGTGATCAGAGTCTATATCTACCATTGGGTACGACTTACACTGCAGAATCTGAATTGGGAATCTATTACTGATCATGATGTAATCTAACTGAAATCTATCCGCATTAAGCCGGCCTGAGTGGTCGAGCGGTTCTAGGCGCTACAGTCTGGAACCGCGTGACCGCTACGGTCCCAGATTCGAATCCTGCCTCGGGCATGGATGTGTATGATGTTCTTAGGTTAGTTAGCTTTAAGTAGTTGTAAGTCTAGGGGACTGATGACCTCAGAAGTTAAGTCCCATAGTGATCAGAGCCATTTGAGCCATATCCGCATTACGCGCCCTTTTCCAAGTATACATCCTTCTCTTGTGATTCTTGAACAGAGTATTCTCTATTACTAGCTGAAATTTATTGCAGAATTAAATTAGTCATTCTCCTCTCTCATTCCATGTCCCAAGCCCATATTCTCCTGTAACCTTTTTCTACTACTTCCTCTACAATTGCATTCCAGTCCCCCATGACTGTATTAGCCTTTCAATATCCTCCAATACTTTCTCTATCTCTCTTTTACATACTAAATCACCCATTCAATATCCCCATATACTTTCTCTATCTCTTGATGCCGCCTGGTGTGGCCGAAAGGTTCTAGGTGCTTCGGTCTGGAACCGCGCGATCGCTACGGTCGCAGGTTCTAATCCTTCCTCGGGCATGGATGTGTGTGATGTCCTTAGGTTAGTTAGGTTTAAGTAGTTCTAAGTTCTAGGGGACTGATGACCTCAGATGTTAAGTCCCACAGTGCTCAGAGCGATTTGAATTTATCTCTTAATCTTCAGCTTGCGTCGTCGGCATGTATACTTGAATTATCGGTGTTGGTTTGCTGTCGATTCTGATAAGAACAACCCCATCACTGAACTGTTCACAGTAATACACTCTCGGCTCCATCTTCATATTGGTAACGGATCCTACTCCCGTTATACCATCTTCTGCTGCTGTAGATATTATCCTATACTCAGCTGATTAGAAATCTTTGTCTTCATTCCATTTCATTTCACTAATCCCCACTATTTCTAGACTGAGCCCTTGCATTTCAGTTTTTCAGATTTTCTCGCTCACCTACCACGTTCAACCCTATAACTAACACAGCCCGACTCGTAGAACGTTATTCTTTAGTCGGTTTTTCGTGCTTTTTCTTATGGTAGTCCCCTCCCAGAGGTCTGAATTGTTGAATATTCTGGAATATTTTGCCAATCGAGAGATCATCACGATACTTTTCCAACTAAAGGCCACATGTCTTGTGGATAGAAGTTATTTCTCTTTAATGAAGTGGTTTCCATTGCCTCTTCCATCCTCATGCCGTTCATCATTGCTCATACTTGTCCCTTTAGGCAAGAGAGTGTCCTGGACCGCTGTCCGCTTCTCCGCCCTGTTTGACTAGGCTGTTGGCAGAATGAGGGCAACTTCTTATGCCAGAAGTCTTCAGTCGTCAATGCTAATTATTAATAAAAATTCAAGTGGTGGCTGGTTGCGAATCCAGGGTCGAGGACGTTATGCTTACTAATGAAACACACTACCCCCCTTTTTTGTCTTAAAAATGGTTCAATTGGCTCTAAGCACTATGGGATTCACATCTGAGGTCATGAGTCCAACACACTTAAAACTACGTAAACCTAACTAACCTAAGGACATCAACACATCCATGCACGAGGCAGGATTCGAACCTCTGACCGTAGCAACAGCGCGGTTCCGAGCTGAAATGCCTAGAACCGCTCGGTCACAGTGGTCGGCTTTTTTATCTCAGTTTGCTCGTAAATGATCGTTGTATTTGTTCGTGGCTGACGTCCTAGGACACTTGTCATCATTGATCCATTAACTCAGTTTCTTTACTACAGAGGACAGCTAACTGTCTAACCGAACACTATGAGCGCCTGGACCACGGGCACCTCAGTCGATTTTGTTACTATCAATAAATCACTTAGTTTCTCCGATACGTATGAATACCATTTGTACGTTCCGATATTGGTAGGCTTCAGTTGACAGCGAACAAGTGAGTAGCGGTATGAATACTTAGCGATGGTCTTTGAGGCATTCTTCATACTTGGTTTTGTATTCATCTAGCATTTGACACCCGTAGATCTACTCTTCTGGCATTTTGTGATAGACTGTCGTGAATCCAGTTCCTAGTTACATCCAATTGTAGTGATTACATGTTGTTAAATGCTGCTTCTAACGACGAATAAATATTGCAGATAATTCTGTTTCACAAATTATTTCGAAAATGTTAGCCGCAGAGATAATATAAATTATTTCCACACACAGTGCATATGTAGGATGTTTACCGAAAATTTGCAACTAGACGATAACAGTTTATTCACATACTTGAAAGTAACAGGCATTTGTTGGTTTTTGTAGTTACAGAGATCAAGCCGAAATTCGTGAACATTTATTTCATATACATAAGATGTCATGGAGGTACTATAGTTGTATGGCAGATGAAATTCTCGCTATTTGTGTAATAAAGTGCAGGGAAGAGGTTACAGAAGGGCACGCAAAAGATCCAGATCCTGAAGGAGCCTCTGATGCACAAGATGTAGCTATCATCTCTATCGTTGCAAGCACTACTACAGTAACTGATAAGAGTTCTCGATAACACAGTGTCAATGGACCTTAGGGTGAAATGTTTAGTACAGATTCGAGCAAGTATCATAGACTGTTTGATTGTACTTGAAGAAGCATTTTATGAAGGTAACGAAACTGACTTGTACTGAAGTGGCTGCATATGTGGTCTAAATATGGCTGTGAACCCCAGTCCTTCGGGATGCGTTTCCTCCTGGTGGCATATGTTTACTAACAGAAGCTGACATTGATAATTTCCTGCAGATTTTTGCAGACTTACCGGTGAAACTACCATACATGATTTTGTGTTTTTAAATTCATTTGTATGAAAAATTACCACCCCATAACTCATGGTGGACTTGGAAGTACATAATGAGCAGTTTTACTGATTGTTATTCCCAAAAGAGGAAATACTGACGTGTCTTTTGTTGTTATGCTGGCTAGGCCACTTTGCCACTTAGAAGGGTTGCTACGCACACATCAGCAGCGTACAAGTCACTGAAACCAGACCAACACTCCAGGGGCTCTTGTTCGCTATCCTACCCCTCTGCGTTTTTCTGCGTGACTGCTATTGCCTTGTTCATTCCCAATTCGGTTACCGTCCTCCCACTGTGATCGCTGTGCTGCCGGGTCAGAACCTAGCTGGGAAAATTAGAGCTCACTAGTCTTACTCACATTGGTACCAGAAAATCGATCTCGAATAAGTGCACGAAACAAAATATTTGTCACTACCTTAAAATAGACATTGGTCGCTTTAGATGGTGCAGAAATACCGGGTGGTAATGCGACTTTCCAGCACTGACGTAACTCGTGCCAGTTACGTGGCATGTAAGTACCTTTTAATAGTATGGAATCAGTGTAGTAAGATGGACGTGACGTGACATAATGGCAGAAGAAAGCATTCGTGTTTGTCGAGCCCATGATTACCCGCTGAAAGATGTTGCCTGATTTACTAGTGTATCAGCGGATGTCTGATGACGATTGGTTTGAAACCAAATAGTAATTCGCACATTACTTGTTGGCCTCTGTCGCGGGTTCTTCAGCCGACTTGTGTTTGATGACTTTCTGACGTTTTGCCAGCACTATTGACTGGCGTTCTCAAAGCTTCTTCCTCCACTGCTGGTGGCGGACTGTCTGGAAGAAGAAACCGAGAGAGAAGCCAACAGACATTTTGTCAACAAGTGGCCACGAGGCCTTAACAGCTTTCTACAGACAGGAATTGCTGCTCCAATAAATGCAAACAGTTTCAGGGCAGCATTGCGAGGGGAATTTAATGCAACGGATATTTGGAGTCTGGTACCTCGCAGAAGGCTATTTCTCACCACTGCACATGAAAAGTTACGTCTTCATTGACCCATAAAACAAAGAAACTATAACTCACTAAAGACGCGTAGTTTCGTCCAACGAGTCAGTCATGCCTCTTTTCAAAAGATACTACATCGTGTCGATCACCGAAGACCCAATGAGGCGTTTATCCGGCAATGAATGGAGGGTGTAGCTGAGGCCACAGGTGGTCCTGTGATGTTTTGGAAGCGTTTTTTGCACCGTGACCTGAGCACACTCATTCAAGTTGCGGTGGATATGAACCACGATGTTTATTGCAATGTTCTCGTTGACTAACTGTTTCCTTTTATTCTACGGCTCGATGATCAGTATGCTGTGGACACTCTGCTTTACTAAGATGACAACTTCCGTCTTCACAGGACTGCACTTATACGTACTGTGTCTCACAAGCATTCAGGCTCCTTGTCGTGCTTCGAGTGGCCCGATAAATCATATGATAGAAAATTTCTGGAACTATTTGGAACAGCAGTTGAAACATAGAGAACAACATCACAGCAAATCGGTGTCTCTACGCGAACTAATCATCAATGAGATTCTTCAGCAGGTAATCGCATATCTAATGGTGGGTGACTACTGTCCATGGCACTACAACGCCATTACTAAGAGACTTAAACCATGATCAAATGTTACAGTACTATAAATATTTAACTAGTCTTGCAAATATTACAGAAAGAATAAAAGCATTGAATTGAAGTCATATTGTTGCACGTGTTCATTCCTCTGCGTAGAATATACTCAGAGTTCATTGTTTCACGCTGAGTTTAATTTATCATCAACATACCAAATAAAAGAAATTTGGTAGTTTGCTATCAAGATCCTTGTAGTTGAATAGTTAAACACAACTGTACAAATTTGATTCAATTTGCAAATATTACACCACAGAAAAACTCTCGTCTGTCATGGAAACTGGTCACGAAATTGCAGCTATGAGAGTTACTGTTACATTACATTAAATAGTGGCAGATCATATTCTAAACATCAGATAGTATTTACATTCTTTTTTACTTTTCGTAAATATTCTTCGCAAGTAAACGTTTCAGTCATTACTTACCACTAATTTTCGCGTTGCTACGACTCCGTTGTTTGTGAAATACTGCTGGTGTGACAGTTTTGCTTGGACATCAGCAAGGGCAACGATCTCAACATCTCTGGTAAAAACCATTTCCTCGCTCAGCTACTGGCAATTCGCTGTCTGACAATGTTATTTGGAATTTCTAACTCCAATAGGCGAAAAGTACTAGTTATTGCTTCATTTTATCTACTAACAATGATTTTAGGTGGTTTGGTATAAATGAAAAACAGTCTCACAGAATGACAGGTCGAGATGCTCAGAGGAACATTGCTTCATGGATCCGAAAGACCTATGGATTGTTAGTTTCTGGTAATTGCCACGCGTACTGAATTTTAATGTGTTCTTGTGTACGTAAACTTATTTAGCAAAAGACAGTCTAAATTTCGAAATCACAACTCAAACAGTTATACAATAACAGATACCTCACAGACAGAAACAATTATTTTTCTTCCATTGCACAATATTTACATTTTTAACCCATCACTGATTTTCACTACAAAGAACACTTTGTTTCATAATTCTATCAGTTGTTACTTGTTTAATCAATTACACATTGCTACGTACTTCTATCATTTGTTACTTTCTTAAATAACGTCGTTCAGTTTCAACTGCATACCGTCGTTACGAACTACGCTAATAATCGTAAGACAACTGGGTGGCCGTTATTGGCTTTTTAACACATAACTACATATGTCTCCCTGATGTCTTCGACTTACATTTCCTCTGATTTTGTTCCTGTCAAACATTAGTTGGTCTCTCACACTGTGAAAGGTATTTTCTCTATATTTTACCCTGTCTCGGAACATTAAACTTGAGATGATTGAGGTGTTGTAATGTTATACCAATGAATTAGCCTGTGACACCTACTGAGCCATGATCACGCATTTTGTGCGTGCTTAAACACATGACGTTAGTAAAAATACTTTTCTCGTGTTCTATTGGCTGTCTTGTTCGTGTACTGATAAGGAAGCTCTGCTTTCTCTGGCTTCTGATTGGCTTCTGATGTGAGAGGTTATTAAGGGAGTTGAAAGAGCTGCACAATGGCTGCATCCCTGCAAAGTCTTTTTGCAGTATTGCAGAAACAACATCGAGCTTCTTTTAGCCGTATTACATGACATCATTAACACTCATTGGCGTGTTGAGAGTGGCGTCTTTGTCGCTTTAAGGCATTCTTTACTAATATCAAGTCACCAGGTCCAGTCACAAAGATAACTAACGCCCACGACCGCTACAGCCTGTATTTAAAGCAAAGGTGATTTGTATCCTCATAGTGGCACTATTGGCGCCACTGTTGAGCGACGGCGTGAAATTTGAAGAGGCACCATCTTTCGGATGTAGAAACACGCCTACCAACTATAGTTTGTGTCGCACAACTCCTTCTTGGCGTTGAAAAGTTTTTTTCGTCAGTGTACATGAAATTTGGTCGAAATTTCTCCAGACATTATTTCATACAAAATTTGACTGGAATTATTCTTGAGTTACGCACTTATGTTACCGCTTTTCATTTCTTCCATAGTTCCTGTGGGAGGTACGTAGTTCGTAACCCCAAAGTGCGTCTTTCAAGATAGTTATATGTGTACCAAGCTGGGTTCCAATCTGTCGTTGAGGGTATGTGAAACGTACGTAAACACATATATTCGTTTTTATAAATATACGGAATGAACCACAAATCAGCCTACAGACTTTCAAAGATTAAGTGGATGAAAAAATCAGCCAACCAGTTGCAAAACAAAGGTTTTTTCGCCTTTGATCTAGGTTTCAATATTTCTAAAAATATCTTCTTTGGAAGGAGTGGGCCTTGTTACATCACATGATAGTACATTAAATTAGCTGAAGCCGATCGGCACCTGTCATATATAAAATTGATAAAACAAGAATTATCTGAAGCCATGGCTTTAGATAGCAACCAGATTACACTCCATACTTCAGAATGAATGCTCACTAGTAAATGTCCACAGGTAGACGCTCTTGTCCACATAAAATTGTAAAAGGTCGCACAGGTTGTTAAGTGATACCTCCTGAGTACTTCGATTTAAGGGAGCCGCGATCTCCGGTGGCTCGTTACAGAGCAAAAATGTATTTAGGATTTAGGGGTTTGTTACCTTCAGAAAACCTCGCCCGCTTCGTCAACATTAAAGTGGTGTCCTCGATGGTATTCTTTAAGTTTTCGAAACAGACGAAAATCGGATGGGGTCACTTCGGGGTTGTGAAAAGGATGATCGATAACGGTGACCACAAGGCGTCTGCTTGTTGCAGATGTCGCAGCGCTCGTGTGTGGTCTGTCATTGTCGGGCTGAAGGAGGGGCTGCTCATGCCAAGACGCAATTCTCGAATTCTAAACTCGATTACAGCACGTTGTTTTCCACACAGTGACACAGCTACGTTGCACACTATACGTTAGAATTCGGAGTCCTCTTGCGATAGAGTGCTGAAAATATCCAGGTATGAAGAATAAATACGAAAAAAAGTCAATAAAGTTTGTTTTGTTTAAGAATCCTTAACATTGTCACTTGATCGAAACTGGTTGATCTCAAAAAAGAAGAAAATAATAATAATAATAAAATTAAAAAAATCTTTTGATGGTTTCGTGAGGCCGTCTTTTAAATCAAGGAACATAAGCTATCCAAAAAATCTATTGGTTAATAGATATGTTGTTTAAGCTGCGAATAACACCTGTAGGAGAATTTTGCAGTAAGATATAATCAATTAGAAAGAGGTAGCTCCTGTTATACTGGCCTATGGGCGTATATAGATGATCATTGACCTGTTGAGAGAGGAAAGAGATTTAATTGTCGAGCAGAGGCTCCATCGAACCGTCTCCAAGCTATTTCTCTATCGTTTCGTTCTCGAACAGCTCGTTGGAGAACCAACACTTAAATTTTCCGCGAGATTTCTCTTAATCTGTTACAGTGACCATTTCTTCCCACTTAAGTGGGCGTCATCAAAATATTTTCGCATTCGGAGGAACACTTTGGTAATTTAAATATTATGAGAAGTTCTTACCACAAGTAGAAACACCTTTGTTTTAATTATTGTCACCCTAATTAGCGTATCATATCCTTGACACTCTCTCCCCTATTTCTCGATAGTACAAAACGTGCTGGACTTCTTCGAAATATTTCGATGATCTCCGACAGTATCATTTGATGTGGATCACACACGGCGTTGTAGTACTCCAGGTGACAGACGTGCATAATGTAGGCAGTTTCTTTCGTAGACTTGCTGCATCTTTCAAGTGTTCTGTCAATAAATAGCAGTCTGTAGTTAGGTTTCCTCACATTATCGGAGTGATTGTTCCAGTTTAAGTTATTCGTAATTGTAAACCGTAAGTATTTAGTTGAAATCACAGCCTTTAGATTAGTGGTTTATTATGAAACCGCAATTTAGTGGATTCCTTTTAGTACGCATAGGAATGACTTGACAGTTCTCATTATTTATAATCTATTGCCATATTTCGCACCATTTTTCAGTTCGTGTTGACTTTCCGGTAACTTTACAAGACGGTAAATGACAGAATCATCTGCAACAAGTCTGAGGACTTCTCGGATTTTGTCCTAAATCACTCGCACAGCAGAGGTCCTATAACTCTTCCCTGGGGAACGCCAGATATCACTTCCGTTTGACTTGATGGCTTTCCGTCACGTTCTATAAACTTTGGCCATTATGACAGGAAATCACGAATCCAGTGGCACAGCTGAGATTATAAATCTTTTGACAGGAATGACATCAAAAGCGTTCTGGAAATCTAAAAATATGGATAGATAGCACTCGTTATTTCGTGTGAGTAAAGAGCTGGCTGGGTTCACAAGAACGATATTTCCTGAATCCGTGCTATTTCTCAATAAATGGCTTTGTTCGAGGTAATTCATAATGTCCGAATACCGTATATGTTCCGAAATCCTGCTGCAGACTAACATTCGTGATATGGGTCTGTGATTCAGTGGATTACCTCTGTTTCCCTTCATGAGTATTGGTGTGACCTGTGCTAATTTACGATCTTTAGGTATGGAACATGAAACATCGCAAGTTACTTCTGTAGCTCTCGTTGATGTCTAGCAAGAAAACTAAAACTGAAGGAATTAGAATTAAACCAGATATATTCGGAAAGTTATCATGTAAAATACGTCACTCGAGCACAGTTAGATCCAGGAGTGATGGCGGTTAGCGAAGTTCGAGATAAGGACGGGGATTGCATTGTTACAAATTCCAAGTGACAGCTGCAGTACGTGCATACACGTGCTTCGAGCTTGATGTAGCGGCCGCAAATTATGTCACTCGCTCGGCTGTGTACAATTTGTCAATTGCCGCCGCCATCAGCCATGACATCTCGCAACAAATGGAATTAAAATTCATTAAATGACTCGCTACGATCATGCTTGACTCAGTTGCTCAGAACAAGCCTAAACTCGACCATCATCATTTGTAAGTCGAACTACAGCAGCGCTGGGGCGCTGGAGCGCAGGAGGAAGCGAGCCTCGCGCTGGGCGCCTGGCCTGTAGGCATCCCTTCTCACGCACACAGGTGCGCTGCTCCGCGCCGTGGCTGCCTGTCCACGCGGAACTAAGCGCGAGCGACGGAAGCCGATCGACGCAGCGATACTCAGCGTCCTCGCCAGGCTATCGCCCTCCCAGGAATTCCGACCAAACGGACCAGCTCCAGTAAACTAGACAGAGAGCAGCTGCACTTGAGCAAGTGTCAAGGCGAAATATTGAACACGGGCAGCACACTGATGCGATCTGACTCCATCTTGCGCTCACTGTGGTTCTTCACAGTATTTTCTATTGATTGATCTTTCAGTTTCAAATAAAACTCACCTGACACTCGAACTGTTGTATGGGTCACAGACAGAAGTGTCCTGCTGCTACTGTAATTTGAATTAACTTATGTACAAGGTACTTTTCAACTGTGATGCCAGTAGTTAGACGTGTCTAACACGATATAAATAATATTTCTTATTGAGTTTTTGTTTGCGTACAGGTACAAGTTTTGAGTCGTGATACCCTTTCAGACCTCCCCTCCATAGTATCGTAATATGCCACTAGATGAGCGGAAACAAGATTTAGCCACAAAGGAATTGGGCATTTATTTATGTCAATGGGCAAACTGGAAATTTGTGCCTGACGTGATTAGAACCTGGGTCTGCTGTTTACTACGCAGATGCGCTGACAACTACGCCATCTGAACACAGTGGTCATCACAATCCCTTGGACAACTCTAACACGCCTTCTGTCAGACGCACATTCTCAACTTACACCACACCACACACTACCTATGTAGTGGTGCCCCTACTCATTGGCTTCATTAATGGCGGCGTCTCGCCCATTCCTGTAAGCGTTCGGCGTCGGTGTGCATTTGAACTGAAGGGATCATTTACTGTCATCACACTAACTAAATATTATGTTGTACGAGTATCTCTTCCTTCGTACATTCAAATCAGTAACTAGTGGTTCAGGTTGAGAATTTTGGTGTAACGGGTTGTCCATGCGTTTTTGGTGACCACTGAGGCGGGATGGCGCAGTGGGTCCTCTTAATAAGCAATTGGATTCGAATCCCAGTCTGTTACAAGTTTTCAACTTGCCTCATTGATAAACTACTGGCCATTAAAATTGCTACACCAAGAAGAAATGCAAATTATAACGGGTATTCATTGGACAAATATACTAGAACTGACATGTGATTACATTTTCATGCAATTTGGGCGCATAGATACTGAGAAGTCGGTGCCCAGAGTAACCACCTCTGGCCGTAATAATGGCCTTGGTACGCCTGGACATTGAGTCAAACAGAGCTTGGATGACATGTACAGGTACAACTACCCATGCAGCTTCAACACGATACGACAGTTCATCAAGAGTAGTGACTGGCGTATTGTGACGAACCAGTTGCTCGGCCACCATTGACCAGACGTTTTCAACTGGTGAGAGATCAGGAGAATGTGCTGATTAGGGCGGCAGTCGAACATTTTCTGTATCCAGAAAGGCTCGTACACGACCTGCACCTGAAATATAGGCTTTCGCACGAATCGAATGAAGAGTAGAGCCACGGGTCGTAACACATCCGAAATCTAACGTCCACTGTTCAAAGTGCCGCCAATGCGAACGAGAGGTGACCGAGACGTGTAACCAATGGCACCCATACCATCACGCCGGGTGATACGCCAGTATGGTGATGACTAATACACGCTTCCTATGTGCGTTCACCGCGATGTCGCCAAACACGGATGCGACCATCATGATGCTGTAAACAGAACCTGGATTCATACGAAAAAAATGACGTTTTGTCATTCGTGCACCCAGGTTCATCGTTGAGTACAACATCGCAGGCGCTCCTGTCTGTGATGCAGCGTCAAGGGTAACCGCAGCCACGGTCTCCGAACTGATAGTCCATGCTGCTGCAAACGTCGTCGAACTGTTCGTGCAGATGGTTGTTGTCTTGCAAACGTCCCCATCTGTTGATTCAGGGATGGAGACGTGGCTGCACGATCCGTTACAGTCATGCGGATAAGATGCCTGTCATCTCGACTGCTAGTGATACAAGGTCTTTGGGATCCAGCATGGCGTTCCGTATTACCCTGCTGAACCCACCGATTCCATATTCTGCTAACAGTCATTGGATCTCGACCAACGCGAGCAGCAATGTCGCAATACGATAAACCGCTATCACGATAGGCTACAATCCGACTTTTAACAATGTTGGAAACATGGTGGTACGCATTTCTCCTCTTTACACGAGGCATCACAACAACGTTTCACCAGGCAAAGCCGGTCAACTGCTGTTAGTGTATGAGAAATCGGTTGGGAACTTTCCTCGTGTCATCACGTTGTAGGTGTCGCCTCCGGCGCCAACCTTGTGTGAGTGCTCTGAAAAACTAATCATTTGCATATGACAGTATCTTCTTCCTGTCGGTTAACTTTCGCGTCTGTAGCAAGTCATCTTAAGGTTGTAGCAATTTTAATGGCAAGTAGTGTATAAATCATTGCCCACTGGCAGCTATTGACTTTAATTACTTTGTGTCTTCATTCTTATTGGCTTGCGACTGCTACGGTCGCAGGTTCGAATCCTGCCTCGGGCATGGATGTGTGTGATGTCCTTAGGTTAGTTAGGTTTAAGTAGTTCTAAGTTCTAGGGGACTAATGACCACAGCAGTTGAGTCCCATAGTGCTCAGAGCCATTTGAACCATCTTATTGGCTACAGGTTCAAAATGATGTCCGAAAGAGCAGACACCACTAATATATAAAAAAAAACTACAGAGACAGTTAACGCTGTGAAATAAATACCGTGTGGTGATTTGGCAACAGCTAAAATGTTACAGTTATGTGAAGAAAATGCCGATGATCTCTATAGCCATTCGTATTGGTATGACATTGTTGCAACATTCATGTTGTCGGTGGAAACGAATTACCGAACGGTATTCATTCCATATTTCCAAGAGGCTGTGCCACGGCAGTTTGGTTGCTCTATTGGTCTGCTGCTGTGCTGTGTACAGCGATTCCAACGTATAATAGGGCTGCAGACATGTACCAGTTAAAAAATTCAAGAACGATATCAAATTTTCTAACAAATATTTCACTTCGTTAAAAAACAAGTAGAAATTATTTTGCAAAATGAGTCAGTCTAAGGAGTCCGAGGTACATATCCTGCTCAGTCAGAAACTAGCTTATCAAATATGTTGTTGGTACGTCTTTTTCCTATCAATTTATTAACAAATTTTTTTGAATGTACAGAAACAGGAAGCAATTTGTCATCATTGAGATATTAATGAACATTATTCCGGAGAACCAAATAGCGAATAAGTAAACCTGCAGTGAGCAAAACACCGATGGAACGATTCAATTGCTGCTTAAATTATTCATAAATTTCAAACAATCGCATGAGAACTCACGTGAAGTGCAATATTTTTACTTTATAATAGTAGTGATACAATGTTATATTCTATACATATGAAAAGTGTCGGTGCACTAAAGCAAAACATTCAAGAGCGCATCTTAAGGAGACTACTCTAGTGGACTGCATGATGCTTGGGGTAGAATGCTGTAGCTTCCAGTCATAAGTGCTATATTTTCTAGTGGACTACATAAAGCACGAACTTGCTAGCCGTGTTTCGAAATGTAGCTGCCAGGTGGCATTCATGAAACTATACGATACAGTAGTCGTGGTCACTTACGTCATTTCCTATTTAATTTAGTTAAGAATAAAGGGAACACATTAAGAGCGAAGAGAGTGCACTGTTTTGTGCAGTTATATATACCGAACCGAGATGTTTGTAGTCATCGCAAAGGACTCTTCTCTTAGCCAGCAGCTGGCAAACATAACTGGAGCGTCCATCTAGTAATGACGCGCCTATGGAGTAACCGACTGGTGGCAGCATATTTTAGGGCCAGGGCACATGATGTTTCGCGAGCCAACTTTGTTTCTAATTGTTTTTCGGCGTAGTATCAACTTAAACTCTGGAATACTTGCCACCATTTAAAGCGGGAAGCAAAGATAACATTTCTTACGATTCTGTGAAATCATTAATGAAAATGCCGTTCAAACGACTATTCAGGTTAGGCTGTAGAACCCATGAGTCTGGAGACATACTACTAAACTTTCGGAAAACGATGATTCACTTAATCCCAAAGATTGTAAGCGCATAAAAGTGCGAGAACTGTCCGATAACCAGCTTAACATCTCATGCATCTAAATTATCGACAATAAGAATATGCATAAGAATGAGAAAGACAGTTGAGGATCTGTTAGATGACGTCAGTCTCGAAGCAAAACTTAAAAAAGAGGAAAAAAAGACACCTTCCTACGATATTTCGACCTATAAAATAATTTCTACAACTAAAATGACGGAAGATGTCCAAAATTATCAGGTAAATAAGTGTAAGCTACAGAAAAGACGTACCATGTGTACAAGTACCAATGGGGGAAAATAAGAATAGAAGACCAAAAGCGAACTGGTCGGATTTGGAATGGTGAAAGGCAAGGAATGTAGGTCTTCGCCCCTACAGTTCACTATAAATACAGAAGTAACAATGTTGATAATAAAGGAAAGGTTCAGGAATTGCATTAAAACACAACGTGAAAAGGTATGAATCATAAGATTCACAGACGATGTTCCCTTTTCTCAATGAAAATGAGGGCGAATTGGAGGATCTGTTGAATGGAATGAATAATCTAATGATCACACAGTATGGATTGAGAGTAAACTGAAGAGTATCAGCAAAAATTAATATATAAATTTATGAAAGTTGGGGACCTCGCAGTAGATAAACTGAAGAAATTTTGCTACCTGGGAAGTAAAATAACATATGTCGGACGAAGCAAGGAGACATAAGAAGCAGACTAGCACAGGAAACTGTATCGTTCCTAGCTAAGGGATGTCTACTAATGTCAAACATCATCCTTAGTTTGAGGAAGAAATTTCGGAAAATGTATGTTTGGAGCACAGCGCTGTACGGAAGTGAAAGATGGACTGTGGAAAAGAAACAGGAAAAGAATTTAATCGAAGTGTTTGAGATGTGCTGCTTTAGAAGAATGTTGAAAATTTGGAGGCCCGCATAATCAGTGATCAGAGAAACATATGAAAAACAGTGAGTGGAAGATGAGTGGATGCGTGTGAAGGAGAGAAGCGGGAAGGTACCATGTTCGCAAAGATTTAGACTAGTTGCTAACAACCTGACATTTTTTAAAGATAGCATATTAAAATTTTAATTTTTAAAAATATTTTAATAACGATCCCATTATTCGAGGTAAAAAAGGTCACTTCATGTACTTGTACTAAGACAATTCACTGTTAGACTTTCCCCGTTCTCCCATAAATGGGTTCAGAGAAAATATGTAATAGGGTAGAAAAAGCAAAATTCACGGGAAGTTGAATTTAAAATTTTGCTGTAATTACAGTGTCCTTAATTCATTACTTCTACGCACTCATTAGTTAAATTCACAGCTTCTTTCGCAGCATCTGTCATAGATTACTCTGCCACTGATTTGCCAGCAGCATGCAGTAAATTATTATATTTCAGAAATTCTTGAAGGTGAGTTTGGTAAGCTCATACTGACAGCTAACATTTTCCCTGTTGTTAACACCTTTCTAATAGTACGCATGCCATGCACTAACTAAATACTGTTTTCTTTATATTCACTCTTTTCTTTCTTCAAGATCCTCCGAACCTTTTCTTATAAATTTTGGTGGCCGCCCCTTGCATTTCTTTGTTCAGAAACAAACAAACAAAAATAAACGCTTCTTGTATCGTTACTATAGGAAACAACTGAATATGACACAACAAACTGAAAGCTCAAATCAATGGAAGAAATGTCTCTAGGCTTATAAATTCAAAGAACAGACGTCACAGAGCATCGTGGGGGCGTGTCTGACACTGCAAGCTGCCATTTAAACTGACGTTTGGGACTTTTAAATAGGGATTTGGTCCAAATTGCTTTTATAATCGCATGAAGCAGACTGCAGACCATAATAATCACTAATAAAAAAAAATTTCGTATTTTATCATTTTCAAGGTACTTCTGGCCTTAGACATAACATTGAATACTTCCATGTTATTTGAGGGAGCCCTGGAGGGGAAGACTGGGATGGAAGCGCATCCAACAAATAACTGACAACCTTGTGTGCACGTGATACACTGAAACGAAGATGTTGGCGGGCCTCATCACATCAGCAGCTTCCTGTCTTCATATTAGTAAAATAAATCTTTCATTACAAAACTTCACTATAGCAGCTTCTTATCTTCATGTCAGTATAATAAATCTTTCGCCATTACAAAACTTTGCTTTCATTCTGCAATTTGCTAGGCTGAGGAAATCATTTCGTAGATTGCAAACAAATTCTGTATAAAGTAGCAAATGATAGCAGCATTCTTTCTATAAGAGCATTCAGAAACATGTTATTTAAATTTGTGGCTGTTGTAGCTCAGTATGAACCATATATGAATGAGTACAGAGTCAACTGTCACAGTAAAATCGCGGAAGTCCTGGCACAAACGTGCCATAAAAACACTGACTTAGTTTTTGAAAATGAGGCGCCAGTATGGGTGGGAGAGCGTTTGTGTGCAATTCATTTGTGCGGGAGATAGTGCTACGACACTATTCCGCTTTGGGAATTTGTTCTTTGGCTTGCGTATCTGTAGGCGCGGACTAATAGCATACGACAATATGTAACGGATTATTTCTGAACGTGTTCTGTCGAAGTATTATGAATCGAAACGTACGTAGGTGTTGCATCCAATGGTACTTGTCCTGGCATAAACGTGCCGTAAGAACACTGAGCTTTTGAAAATGAATCCCGCAAATAAAGCTTTTCTCATACAGAATACTCGGAAACACGAAACGTAAAAAAATGGAAGGATTTTATGGACAATAAAGTTAAAAATTATCACAAATATACTAACAAGAATGTAACGAGCACATCTACAGTCCTTTACAAATACGCACACGAATGAAAGAAAGCTGCTCTGCCTTGACAAAAATGAAAAAATGAAGATGAAAATCTTGAGATTTTGCATACGAAAATTACCATGTAACTTCCAGTGAGGAAACTGCAGTATCTTTACATCGTCCAAAGTACGCCATAACCAAACTCAACACAACTATTCTGTGGTTTCTAACTCGTAGAATTCCTACCGTATTTGGCCTGCCAACACCAGCCCGTAGAGCGAACTTCAGTGTTGCCTGCTTGCCCGTATATTCTTCCATCCCAGGCAATCTAATGTCAGTAGCCCGGCTTTCACTGCTGTGTACCACAGCGCCCGTTTCAAGCGGACTGACGTCGACGAGGGCTAAACGGAGACTAAATGAAAAGCGCTCGCCATTTCCCTGCCTCGTATTAGAAAACCACATTTGGAATGTAATGGTATTTTTCCCTCAGGTATAAATCAGCTTCTGTAGAGATTTAATTATGCCCTTTCGACAAGAATACTTTTACAGCACACAACCACATGTAATAAATATCTACATCTATATCAACACTCCGCAAGCCACATTTTTGTATGTAGCGGAAGATGCTTCTTGGAGCAGCATTTTTTATGTCCGTCCCTGTCCCATTCGCGAAGGGAGCGTGGGAAGAACGGCGACAATATGCCGCCGTAGTAGTTTCAGTTTATCGCGTTTCCTCGTTGTGGTCGCATCGCGAGGCATAAATGAGAGTAAGTCATGTGTTGCCTAACTTCCCGGTAAGTTCTTGGAATTTCAGTTGCAAATCTTTAGGTTGTACAGAACGCCTGTGTTGCAGCGCCTTCCACTGGAGTTTGTTGGGCATTTTCTTAATGCTGTTCCGCCGACTGAACTATCCCATACGAAGCGCGCTACTTTTCTCTGGATATTCCCTATGTCTTCTATTAATACAACTAAGCAATGGTCCCACACTGATGAGCGATACTTAAGAGACGGTCCAAAACATATTTTGTAGGTTGATTTTTCCGTGGATGGCTTACATCTCCTTAAGATCCTTCCAAAGAATGTTAGCCTGGCACTTGCTTTTCTTACCGTTTGTTTAATGTGGTCATTCCACTTTACGTCGCTCCAGACGGTTGCTGTTAGATTTTTTATATACTGATTGGTCGCCAACAGTGTAATCGTGAAGTAATGTATTTCTTTGTCTGTTTCCGCGCACTTCGTTTTATGTATTTACGGTGAGGGTCTACAGCCACTCCCTGCACCCAATGTAAATATACTCTCATATTCTTCTCAAGTATCTTTCAGTTGTAAAATTCAACTGTTCCAGCTGTCATAAGTCCTTCATCTCACGTCGGATGACAACCCAGTCAGCATATTGGTTGGACAAATACAAGAGACTTTATTCTCATTGTTCTCATTCACTGAACGACGAATGACATTTTAATCGTCATACGGGTTTCAAACCCACACCCAAAGCCGATAAATTCTATGTAAAGACGAAAAATCTCGAATTTGTTACTGCGAGAGAGAAGCTATGCTCTCTGTGGCTCGCAGCGCTTCTTGGACTTCGCGGATAAGCAATTAATAAATTGTAAAAGGACACACTGGTGTTAATTCTCCGATTGAGTAGACGTATATTAAATATTTGTCCGAAGCGAATCTATTGCTGAAAGTCAGCCAGCTTGTAAAACACGGAATTTCAAAAGTTTGGTGATTTGGTAAGTCGTAATAAGTTACATACGAACGGTAATCGTGACCGTATCTGAAGAATACACGAGAACACACCATTGTTTAGTATGAAAAGGTAACTACGTTTTCTTCATTTCAAATGTTGCAGCTTATATGAATCCCGACGTATTACACATCGAAATTGACGTTCGGTCGGATGGATTTTGATAACAATCCTGGAGGCTGTGCACGGTCAGGACGTTTCCGAGAGAATTTTTCTTCCTTATGAAGTTTTTTCAGGACGAATAATACCTACCAGATTCCAATACAGAAACGTGTCATTGCTATGACAACTTCCGATCTGTCTACTACGAGTGGTCTAATTTAATTCTGAGTCGTGGCGCATGACGAACGTAGCAGTGAGACGAGGGGCACCAGAAGACTAAAGTCCAATACCAGAAAAGAGTGCCACTTAATAAGAGCACTGCACCGTATAATAAACAATAAATGCATAGGACATTATATTTGATGTTGCAGTTAAATTTCAGATAACATCAATAACATCAAACATTTAAATAATTTCTTGTTATATATTAAATCATCATAGATCCTCCGAAAATCTTGCTGGAGTTCGATACAGTTTTCTGGCGCTGCTACCGTCTTACAGAAAGGAGGAAGATCGTAGTTTAACGTTCCTTCGACAGTGCGATCATTGAAGTTGGAGCACAAGTTCGGATTAGGAAAGGATACGGAAGGCCATCGGCGTTTACCCTTTACAGAGGAACAACCTCGGCATTTGAGAGGAGCGATTTAAGAAGATCACGGAAAACCTATATCTGAATGGCCGAACGGGAATCTGAACCGTTGTCCTCGCGAATGCGATTACAGTGTGGCAGCCACTGCGCCATCTCGCCCAGTCCTTCTGATACAAGGTCATTTTTTCCACAGTGTACAAACTCTAGCAATTGATCGATGAGACGATACGGAACAAAAATGTCTAAAGAACTTATGCCCGGAAATGCATTGTTTACGTGCTACAGACCATTTATTCAATCATACATTGTTACTGAGATTGTGGTCTAATAAGAGCTGTACCATGAAGCCATAGTTACAGTATGCCTGGTTTCCTCTTAGAGGGTGATACTGTCCCTCATAAATCATGCCCTACGCCCTCTCCTGCCATATTAATTGGTAATGTTGTGTCCGATTCACATCTCTCGCTGACTCACCTTGTAGCGGATGTGATACAGCGTTGTACACAATGTTCTGTATTCGAATCGAGAGCCTGTCGACATAGTGTTTGCTTACGGAAAGGCAAATGACAATGGGTGGCGGGCAGCAAGGTTGTATCAGGAGACCTATCCCAGCCGAAAAGAATCAGAGCATTGAATATCTGCAACAGGTTTTCGCCGTTTGACTGAGACAGGGTCGTTACAGGAAGCAGCAAATCTTGAACGACGTACCCGAAATGCTGGGACACCAGACCTGGAGAAAAATGCGATTGAGAATGTGAGAGGAGGCCGCCGTGTCAGTACCAGGCAGTTGGCCCGACATTATGCTGTAAGCCGGAGTTTGTGGAACATTCTCCATGACAGTTGTTACTATTCTAATAACTTACAGCGTGTGCAGGGCTTTCTAGCGACAGACTTTCGACATTGGGAGCAGTTTTGCCACTGGTTTTTTCACCAGGCAACCACGAATCCGGGGATTCGTGTCATCCATCCTGTTCACAGATGAAGCCACTCTAGGCGGAGTGGTACCTTCAACTTTCAAAACAGTCATCTGTGGTATAGTATGCAGAACCTCCATAGTATGGAGCCGTGAATAATCAGCAACGGTGCAGCAGGAACGGCGACTGTACTTTCTGACCAGTCTTCCTTTCAGGTCGCCTAAGAGACCGGAAGTATCGGAGTTTCTTACTGGTGGCTTTGCTTCCTCCGCTGGAAGAAGTGCCATTGATGATTCGAAAGGTTACGTGGCTGCTGCATGATGGGGCTCCAGCCCACTTCGCCATTAACGTCCGTACACATCTTAACCGTGTCTTCCCTGGTCGATGGATCTAACGAAGAGGTCCACTTGCATGGTCTGCTCGTTCACTGGATCTTAATCTGTACTATGTCTGGTTATGGGCCCATGTCAAAAGTATCGTGTATACAGAGCCCATTACAGATGTGGAGACACTGGAGCAGCGTACTAATGCTCCTTTTGATAATGTTCGGAAACAGCCTGGCCGATGTGAACATGCCATGGCGCGTACACGCTTGCATTGAGGAACATGGAAACATTTTCAGCACATAGTGTAACTGTGGCTGCACGGTACGGCGCGTATTAATCTGCAGTCTCTGCAACATTGTATGATTTAATAAATGGTCTCTAGCTTGGAAACCATGCATTTCCGGCGTAAGTTTATCACACCTTCTTAGTTCCGTATCCTCTCATCCATCAGTACCAGGAATTTGTACCCGTTGGAAAAATAAGTCACCTTGTAAGCAGCCGCACCATCTGCTAACAGACTCCTGTAGCTTCCGACTTGATTCACTAGATCATTTAGATACTGGTATATTTTAAAAAGCAACTGTCCTTTCACACTCTCTCAGGTACTCCCCAAATTACCTTTACATCTGTGGACTCGTTCAGCTTGCGACGTATTGAGTTCTGCCATTATGGAGGTCCTGAATCCAGACACAAATCTAAGATGATACTCGTTAAACCTGTATTTCGATCGTTGATGGACAACGCGCAACTTGCCTTCCTGAAGTCAAGGAACACGGCATCAACCCGGGCGCAGACGCGCACAGTGTTCTGTATCTCACGTAAGGACAAAGCGAGTTGTTTGCGGAATCTACACTGGTAGAAGTAATAACTGGAATAGTATACACTACACAGCAGCATAAGCAAAATATTTATTTAGTGTATAGTTAACAGGATTAGACAACATTGTTCGTATACGCGTTTGTAGTTCATTACAGACTGAATCAAACAAATCCATGAAATGTTTAACTGTGTCGCGAAGAAAGTTGACTGCGGCAGAGTTATACAGTGTTCTAGAAATGGAGTTCATTGACCCCTAGTACTCAGAAGAGCTATAGTCTCACGTTCACAATGCATTTAATTCATTCGTGAATGAAACCTACAACAATTCAAGTAGGCTTGTTTGATGAGAATTGACCTATGGACTGTAGGGACATATCAAAGGGCACACGAGTAGCAAGGTCTCTAGACTGAAGGAATCGATGGATCTTGGTATTTCATTAAGAATACCAAGATCCATCGCTACCTTCAGTCTAGAGACCCTGCTAATCTTAATTAAATATAAAATCACAAAAACATTCTATAAAACATTTTAAAACTTTCAAAATTTTCAGTACACTGTGTTTACCGCATTTAATATTGAAAACTTTTCTCTACAAAGTTATGATCAGTTTCGGTAGCTTAATTACCATCTTCAGATCTGAGAACAGACAAACCAATACAAAACCTGCCTTAAGTTACAAAGCTCTGTAATAATTGCTATTGGCTTACTTTTAAAAATTTTACCTGGAATTAACATTCCATATATAGTATTATACACTCCTGGAAATTGAAATAAGAACACCGTGAATTTATTGTCCCAGGAAGGGGAAACTTTATTGACACATTCCTGGGGTCAGATACATCACATGATCACACTGACAGAACCACAGGCACATAGACACAGGCAACAGAGCATGCACAATGTCGGCACTAGTACAGTGTATATCCACCTTTCGCAGCAATGCAGGCTGCTATTCTCCCATGGAGACGATCGTAGAGATGCTGGATGTAGTCCTGTGGAACGGCTTGCCATGCCATTTCCACCTGGCGCCTCAGTTGGACCAGCGTTCGTGCTGGACGTGCAGACCGCGTGAGACGACGCTTCATCCAGTCCCAAACATGCTCAATGGGGGACAGATCCGGAGATCTTGCTGGCCAGGGTAGTTGACTTACACCTTCTAGAGCACGTTGGGTGGCACAGGATACATGCGGACGTGCATTGGCCTGTTGGAACAGCAAGTTCCCTTGCCGGTCTAGGAATGGTAGAATGATGGGTTCGATGACGGTTTGAATATACCGTGCACTATTCAGTGTCCCCTCGACGATCACCAGAGGTGTACGGCCAGTGTAGGAGATCGCTCCCCACACCATGATGCCGGGTGTTGGCCCTGTGTGCCTCGGTCGTATGCAGTCCTGATTGTGGCGCTCACCTGCACGGCGCCAAACACGCATACGACCATCATTGGCACCAAGGCAGAAGCGAATCTCATCGCTGAAGACGACACGTCTCCATTCGTCCCTCCATGCACGCCTGTCGCGACACGACTGGAGGCGGACTGCACGATGTTGGGGCGTGAGCGGAAGACGGACTAACGGAGTGCGGGACCGTAGCCCAGCTTCATGGACACGGTTGCGAATGGTCCTCGCCGATACCCCAGGAGCAACAGTGTCCCTAATTTGCTGGGAAGTGGCGGTGCGGTCCCCTACGGCACTGCGTAGGATCCTACGGTCTTGGCGTGCATCCGTGCGTCGCTGCGGTCCGATCCCAGGTCGACGGGCACGTGCATCTTCCGCCGACCACTGGCGACAACATCGATGTACTGTGGAGACCTCACGCCCCACGTGTTGTGCAATTCGGCGGTAGGTCCGCCCGGCCTCCCGCATGCCCACTATACGCCCTCGCTCAAAGTCCGTCAGCTGCACATACGGTTGACGTCCACGCTGTCGCGGCATGCTACCAGTGTTAAAGACTGCGATGGAGCTCCGTATGCCACGGCAAACTGGCTGACACTGACGGCAGCGGTGCACAAATGCTGCGCAGCTAGCGCCTTTCGACGGCCAACACCGCGGTTCCTGGTGTGTCCGCTGTGCCGTGCGTGTGATCATTGCTTGTACAGCCCTCTCGCAGTGTCCGGAGCAAGTGTGGTGGGTCTGACACACCGGTGGCAATGTGTTCTTTTTTCCATTTCCAGGAGTGTAAATGCACTCACAGTGTTCAAGATCGTTGCATCCCCTATAACATTCTTATTTTAAATCTTCAGGTAGAATGTGTCACGCATAGCATAAAACGAAGGTAAGGTCAAATATATTATGTACTGAAAAACAAATAAGAATAAGAAATATTTATTTAGTGATAAGCCTAGTTCGTTGAAGGTACCACGCTATCTGTGAAAGCATATACGTTCAAACGCTCTTTTAATTATTATCGTTACAGTCATTAACTATAAGCAGAGATTTGCCTATAAAAAGGAAAAAAACAAGTCACAAATGTTCGCTTTTAATAAACAGCCCATAAAAGTAATATGATTATTCAAAGTAGTATAATATTCGTAGTGAAACATACTATGTATGCTGTATTTGAAGTCAATAGTAAAGCGATGTATATATACAACATCAGCACACTGGGTTACTTGTCCAAACAGTAAAAAGATATGACCCTCCCGTACTCATACTTACAATAATATTGACCGTAGTGTTTAATGCAAATGGCACGTTAAAAGATACAGAATATCCACGTATCTGGCGTTTTTGTATATAAGCGATAACAATAATGTGATAAAAGATTTTTCTTTTCCGTCTTGCTTAAAACGGAAAGTAATTAAGTTGAAATTATGTTAATGAATATTGGAAAGGATACGGAATATGAAACTACTCGTACATTGAATTGTTTGCGATTTGACAAGGTTATAATGATAATGTCGTGTGACTAAAATAGACGAGGCATTGAAAAGCTGGATTATCTACACGACGCAGTTCATTTTCATTCATTAGCAAAACCATGTAAATTAATAAATTTATTCGTCAGTACATAACATTAAACAATTTGTCAGAAAAGTTCCAGGTCAGGTTTTTTTTTTAAAAAAAAACAACAAAAAAAAAAACAGGAAAACAGCTACTATCGAAGTAATCACCTTGGCTATCGATACACAGCCTCCAGTGTATCTGCAGGTCTTAGAAGCAATCAGGGAAATTTGGAATTGCGTTGCTTGTAAGAGTGTTTGTCACAGCCCGTTGAATGTCTGCGCTATCTTGATGAAGTTTTCCTTTCAGTCGCCTTTTCAGTCACGGAAACAAGAAAAATCGTAAGGCGAGAGATAAGGCGAATATGGTGGATGTAGGATGGCAATGACAGGACGTCGGGCCAGATACTCGATGACAGATGAAGCATTGCGGAGTGTTGCAAGCTGGGCGGCAACGTTGAAGTGGTTTTGGCAAACGTTCAAGGCACCGATGTGAAGAGTTTGGTTCACTATTTGACCTGGAGGGACATACTCGTGATGAAATACTCCCTTACTATCAAAGAGTGTGATAAACATTGTCTTTGTTCTCGAAGGTAGTCGTTTTACTTTTTTCGAGGACTCCGCCACTATGTACACATTCACCCTTCTTGTGAGTGTCATACTGATAGTACCAACTTTCATCCACAGCAGTAATCTTTGGCAGAAATGTGGGATCACGTCTGGCTCTATCCAGTAGTTCAGAAGAAATTCTTCGTCTTTCCTCTTTCTGTTCTTCTGTTAGTGTGTGCGGGACGAGTTTTGCATTAACTTTCCATTTCCCTAAATCCTCGCGTAAACTCTTATGACACACAAGATGATTCAAATTAAGTTATTCTGATATCGCACGCACAGTTACATGACAGTATTCTTGAAATAACTGCATTAAACGCTCCACGTTTGCATCTGTGCGTGGACGGGCGACCAACTCTACGACCGTCTTGCACTGAATTTCTGCCTTCACGAAACCTTTTGGGTCACTCGAAAACACGACGTCTTGAAGTGTCTCGTCTGCATATGCTTGCTTAATCATTGTCCATATTTCAATAAGAGCTCCCCGAGATTAACGCTAAACTTAATGTTCACTCTTTGCTCACAATCAGCATTCACTGTATCACCGTAACTAATACGCCTACAACACAAACTGTGTGCTAGTAAGCACAGCCCTCCAGCTTTGAGTTTGCGTGGGATCATGGCGAACGTCATTTCAAGGACGCATCCTTAACAGGTGACATCAAAACAACATTTGTTCCTTTTTTGTATTGCAAACTCAGATATAGATAAATACCTGTAGTGGAAGTTTTCAGATAAAGGTAGTATTTAAAACTAGTTCAACTAACAAGGACTACACGCCATCTCGTTGGACGTGAGAGCAAGAAGAGTCGTTCTCTTGGGATTCTTGTTTACAGTACGACTTCCACATAATACGAAAATATGTCAGAGAAAAGAATATGTCGTAAGTATAACTTCAAACTGAACTGTCCATAAACTGTTGTTGGTGTCTGAAAGTCAACAAGACACGAGAGACTTAGGAGGCGTTTACATTTTCTAAATGTAGCTAAGCTGATAGTACACAATTGAACTTAGGTGTTTACACTTACGAGTTGAGTGGCACCAATCGAAAAAGCGATAGGTCCTGGTCTCACAAGAAGGTGTAAATTAGTTGTCGCTGCTAGCAAAAGACAGCATTTTAAGTAGCGCAGCGTACACCTGGTGCGAAATGTATTTCAAGATATTTTCAGAAACTCGCTATGAACCACATAAACATGACCTCTTTCGTTTCGTATTTTATCAGCGAGTCGTGCCTTGCCATTCATCGAATGCGTAACGAACGAGAGAGCTCTTTCAGAGTATTCTATAACAGATGAAATTAAGAAAGGTTCTATTCAGGAAATTCCATGAAAGCAGCACTTAGCGAGTTGCCCAATATTCCTACTTTATTTTACTATCCTAATGAAAACATTTACTGGAGATTCAGTTTTCTAAAATCATGTTTCTATCTATCAATTCACACACAAATTAGTGTACCGGTATGCCTTATAGTATTTCTTAGCGTTGCTGTAATGAAGGAGACTCTTCTATGTCGGAAATAGTTGTTTTCCCGCTACCATACTTCACAGCAAATCTGAATCGGTGACGAAGGTCCTCGTCGTAAACTTGGTTTTCTGAACTCGAAAAGGTCCCACGCAGGAGCCGTAATCAGAAACCCGTCTGGCAGCTGATATTTAGTTTTTCCGCAAAGTCAGTCGTAATCACCATGGTGTCTAAAGTCACATCGTTTCCGTAGTTTGCGATCGGATAAACATATTGCTTGGGGTATAGGTACAAATATTGTTATACCGGGTACCTTAATATGTTATCATTACAGTGTGTTAGGTTTTTTCCTCTGCGTCTAATCGTCTTCCCACAAACACGTCATATAATTTTATACCTGATGTTTTCTGCACCGTCGCTCCTGCACCTCGAAGTGTACTACGCATGTCATCATAGTCTACCCGTTTGCTTCTAAGCGTTAGCACTTCAATACTTACCTGTTTCCCAGGGGAAATTAATCATTAATGGTTTGCTTGTGGAACCATGGAGACTCCAGTTCCATGGCCAGCTGCCTTACGTTCCTAGGTTGAAGATCCACGACGCAAAGAATCTGGTCGAGGTGGTCTCATAGATTCTCGACTGGGATTAAATCCGGGGATCTCGCTGGCTAGGGGCGTACGGTACACTCAGTGTGGTGCTCCTCAAACCATTCAAACCGTGTTCCAAGTTACATTGTCCTGATGGTAGATGCCATCGTGCCAAGGAAAAACAAACTGCATGTAGGTGTGGACATGGTCCCCTAGGATTAAAGACAAATACTTGTGTTGATCGATTGTGCTTTCCAGAATAACAAGACCATATTGAGAATACCACGAAAAGATTCCCCTTCTGACGATTGTTGCAGGTTTTTTCTCACCACGACAACGGCCATCTGTCCGATTAAGCATAAAACTTGATTCATCTGAAAAAGCCACATGTCGCCACTAAGTGGACGCCCAGTTGTATTGGTGTGCAAGCCTTCGTTGCCGATCAACAGCAGTCGCTATGGCTGCATGAACAAGGCGCCTTCTGTGGATGCTCATACGGAGTAACGTTCGCTGAACATGCATTGTTGGTAGACCTTTGAATCATCTGGGCGGTCAGTTGTTGGACGGTAGCACGCCTGTTAGCTCTAAGCATCTCCACAGCCGTCGTTCATCTTTTTCATCTATGGCCAGCGGTGCAACATAGTTGTTGGTTCAAATGGCTCTGAGCCCTATGGGACTCAACTTCTGAGGTCATTAGTCCCCTAGAACTTAGAACTACTTGAACCTAACTTACCTAAGGACATCACACACATCCATGCCCGAGGCAGGATTCGAACCTGCGACCGTAGCGGTCGCGCGGTTCCAGACTGCAGCGCCGAGGACCGCACGGCCATTAGGCCGGCAACATAGTTGTCTCGACGTCGGTTCTGAATAGCACCATTCCGCCAATCACAGTATACTTTAACCACGGAAGCACAATAACAAACTTAGCCGTTTCGGAAATGTTTCCGCCTTTGGCCCGAAAGCTAATGATATCTTTCCGTTTCCGCTTTGCGCGGCCTAATGCACTGCTTTCCGCGTCCCCTCGACACGCTTTATAAGCTAGTGCTGTCACTTGCTGTCTGTGTGTCGTTATTATACGTTGACATCGAATATAGCCGGTGGGCACATTAACGTGGCTGGACTGTATTGTTCAACGACGGCTGATCCAGGACGACAACCAATGGACAATGTGGTTCGCGATGGAACGATCTGTCAAGGCTGGTATCTTGTCTGGGTGCCATATCACTTTACATCCTGTGGATTTTTCTGTCTGGAGCCATCTCAAAAGATAAGGGTACACGAATCTCGTGGATATAGCTAAGGAATTGAAGGCGAGAATATTTTTCGTTTTTGTCAAGATTACCAGATCTTGCGGGGTGTTTGAAAGACTTCGTAATTCACGCAGAGAGAGCAGTACTGGGGCCAAATGCGAGGACATCATGCGGAACATCTCGTTTAACATGTACAACTGTACAGTAAATTGTAGCTTGTAATCTGCTGAACAAGTGCAGTATTTCTCATTCATATAGTTTATAGTTTAAAATTTTGCCCAACTAGTTGAGGACTTCATTAAAAAGGCTGCATTTACAGAGCTCATTTCTGCGAAGTATAGGAGTACGTCATACAGCAGTCAGTATCGGCTTGTGGCCAGCCATCCGCTGTTATCTCGCAAACTGTTCGTCTCCACGCCCTTGCTCACTGGAACTCTTTTTATTCTGCTATCGTATATTTTCACCTGAATCAATTATGATAATTCATATGTGCTGACTGTAACAAGAGCATCTAGAGTCGCTGGTCGTGAAATCATAAAATCTATTTCGTCCTTCGATTCTGTTCTCCTTGCAACCGAAAATTCTAACCAGTTCTGGGTTCTAGAAGATTCCAGTTAAAAATGCAGCTTCAGTTCGTGACTTCCTTCCTCTTATAAACAACATGCAATGGAGCTTCAGTTCGTGACTTCTTTCCTCTTATAAACAACATGTCTCACAAAACCACTAAACATTTTAATGTTAAACGTATTTACACGCAATAGAAATCATTGGCGGAAAAAAATAGTGCACCAGGAAAGAAACGCCTGATTTTGATCCGATGACGGCCTATGCCACCTGAGGGATAGTAGATGCACTGATAATGGTTTCAACGTCGTCCACCAACAGATTGCGTAGTGGCAGACCTATGGGAACGCCATCTATGTCTGCCCTATAATAAGGAATGCTCACGGCCACAAGGCTCAGTGTGGTGCAAACTTTTGAAGGAAGCAGACAGCCGGACCTCAGAGACACACTCATGCTTTCTACAGCCAAGTGAGCGAATTTGAAAGCGGTTGTCAGCAGTGGGACTACGAGCAAGCACACTTCTAGTCCACCTTCCACTGACAGTATATTACCAGCATGCAAGGCTCGAGTGCTGTCGTCAAAGGATCTCTTGGAAGATGGAATGGCGTGCCATAGTTTTCAGAGATGAACATACATTCTATCTGCACTCAAGTAATGGTCGTTTGCGAGTACGACGTAGGCCTGGTGAGTGCTGTCTCGTAGAGCGCTTTCGTCCAAAACACACTCGCCCTAACCCCGGGGTTATCGTCTGCGGAGCGATAACCGACAACAGTCATTCAATTTTGGTGTTTTTAGAGAGGACGCTAACCAGCACTCGGTATGTGCAGAATGTTGATAGATCCGTTCTTTTGCCGTTCTTGCATCATGGAGGTGATGTGCTGTTCGCCGGCCGCTGTGACCGAGCGGTTCTAGGCGCTACAGTCTGGAACCGCGCGAGTTCTAAGGTCGCAGGTTCGAATCCTGCCTCGGGCATGGGTGTGTGTGATGTCCTTAGGTTAGTTAGGTTTAAGTAGTTCTAAGTTCTAGGGGACTGATGAACTCAGAATTTAAGTACCATAGCGCTCAGAGACATTTGAACCTGTTTTTTTATGTGTTCAAGGCTAATGCTCACCCACACACGCCCGTCAAACTCAACGTGCTCTGCAAGGCCTGAAGCAGCTCCCCTGGCCAGCACGATCTCTGGACTTGTCTCCTATGGAGCACTTGTGGGGTTGTGATGGGAAGAGATGTGATTCGCCGGACTCTTACAGACTACGTGAACAGGTCGAGCAGGCGTGGAATAACGTACCCCAGGACAGTACTCTCCACTGGTACGACGGAGTGGGTGCCAGAGTCAGTGCCGGCATTACCGCCCTTGGAGGCTAAACCACATTCTCATACGGGTGTTTCAGGATGGGTCGATAGCTGGTACCTCGAAACCGCTTGTACTATTGATACGTAAATGTAATTATTGCATTTACTCCATGTGAGCTGTTGCAAAAATGAATCTTGAGTGAATTGGAAACTCCCAAAAGAGTACACCAATTTCTTTTTTTCCACCAGTGTATTTTAAAAGTTAAAAAAAACTATTAAAATCTTAAAAACTTCTGGTTTTCGCATTAGCTCTAGTTCCTTTATTACAGTATCACACACGACCGGCTTCGCGATGATTTACAAGCCTTTACTAATTTTTAGAAAAAAAATTATAATATTTCTACTATGTATCTAAGCTGTAGATACTCAAACAGTAAAACCATATTTAAACATGTATCTGAACGTTAGCTATCTAACAGGAAAGTAACTCTCATATAAATTATATTCTCCTAATTAAATACACTGCAGGTAGCAGAATTAGTAATTTTGCTTAATATTAATTTATGTGTTATACTGGCGGTTGATCTGCATGGCTCTGGATTAAATTAGTTGACCAGCCACTTTGCGTATAACTTTATTTATCCTAAGGCCCTTTACAGATTTTCATTGATCTTAAACTGCTATATGACGGTTACACGTTCATTATTATTAAGCTTACGTCCACCGCATTTTGAATGCCGCACAGTCTTTTATTTGCTTCCATTTATCACGTATCTCGTAATGTTACGCTGATCCACGTCAAGAGCAGCAGCCGGGACCCCTCAGCTGCGCTGAAGCCATTCACATCGACCGTACCACAACTTGAGAAAGGCATCGGTGTGCTCTATTAATTACCGTGGTTTCGTAATTAGCTACAGGAAAGCCCTGAGCACAAGTCTTAGGGAACGTTCTGGCGAGATGTGGCGCGCCGTTGCCGCTCGATGTTTGTACCTCAACAAGGCGCTCCAGGGAGGCGGCTCAGAGAGAGCCCGCTCGGCGGCCTACTACATCGGACAATAGCAATCAGTGTCGCTGATGGAATAGGCCTTTTGTTTGAGCAATGTGGAGGCTCTTGAGTGCAATCGCTTGCTTGCTTGGAAGTAAGAAAGATACAGGCACAGTGTATTTACATTAAATGAAATTATTTGAATCACATTCCTAACGCGTCACAGAGATGGCTGTATTTATGGAAAACATTAAGTGCAATACAACTTAATGAGATAAAATATAACAATGTAAAAACGATACCGTGAATTACACTTTATCCGGAATTATTACATTTAAAATCTCCTATACAGTTGATTTTCAGAGGAAGAGAGAGAGTAAGTATACAAAAAGTTTTCGGAATGAATTTTCCTCTGCAGTGACATTTGCCCTAATATGAAATTTCCTGGCAGATTAGAACTGTGTGTCGGACAGGGACTCGAACAGAGGACATTTGGGGACCTTGGTCTTTTACCGGAAAGTACTCTATCAACTAAGCTGCCCGAGTATGACTCACGACCCTTCCTCATAGCTTCACTGCGGCCAGAATATCATCCCCCATCTTCCAAATTTCATATTAGTTCTCCTGTGTATCTTGCGAAAAGCAAAGGTCAAGAGTTCGAGTTTCCGTCATGTACAAAGTTTTAATCTCAGAGGAAGTTTCATATCGGAGCACATTCTGCTGCAAAGTGAAAACTAATTCAAGAAATAATCACCCAAACTGAGGCTAAGCCATGTCTCCGTAATATCCTTTCTTCCAGGAGAGCTCGTCCCGAAAATTTCGCAGGACAACTCTTGCGAAGTTCGGAATGTAAGAGGTGCAGTACTGGAGGACGTGAAGCTGTGAGGGCGGACCGTGAGTAGTGCTTGGGTAGCGCACTTGGTAGAGTCGACCCTCGTAAAAGGCAAACGTACAGAGTTTGAATCTCGGTTCTCTGAAGCTGAAATTAAATTACAAAATAGCGCTAACACTTTGGGGAGATATCAAACAATGTGGAAGATTATTTGGAGAAAGAGATACAAGATATGCTCATCAAATCTTCAGTTCGTGAAATGAAAGTTAATGATACAACAAGATGCCACATACGATAGTAAAATTAAGGAACACAACTTGAGTAACAAAGTAAGCAAGTAACAAGCTACCCAGAGTACGGCTCGCGCTATCACGATTGTGACACATTTCCCCAAAGGAGCAAACTGTGCGCCCATTAGCAGCCCGCAGGTGGGTGAGTCTCTTGGGGACTGGCCCACGAATGGCCCCAGAACAGCGCCCTGGAGCAGACTGGCCAGAATATTAGTTCGCGGCTCTCAACTGTCAATTTTTCAGAAATATTATGCGAAGGGGATGACTCATTGCTATCGATAATGTGACTGACGAAAATTTCTATTCACGAAAAAACAAGGGAACATTTCAGAAACTTCCCACACTTGGCCTAAAAAAAAGCTGTTTAACAAATGCGAGATTGATACTGGGAAGAAGTAGTGACTCATCGAATTGTTGGCTATTTCGCGCCATACACGGTGGTGGAACCATTTATTCAGATGGGTTACACCAATTTTTTTTTTTTTAGCGAAAGCTACACAGCTTCCCACACCGGCGGGGCGGCACATCTGTGTCTTGTTCATAGAAATCCCAACAGAATAGACGAAAATGTCGTGCTCAGTTATTCTCCGGGGATGGCAGTTGCGACGCTGTGCCTTCTGCTGCTGGCTCTGCCGACAAGTCCGCCCCGATAGCTGCGTGCTCAGCATGACGGATTGCGGTTCTACGGGCCCGGGTTCGATTTCCGGCTGGGTCGGGGATTTTCTCCGCTAAGGGACTCTGTGTTGTGCTGTTTTCTGCATCATTTCATCCCCATCCGGCGCGCAGGTCGCCCAATGTGGCTTCGAATGTAATAAGATTTGCCCCAAGGCCGCCGGACCTGCCTCGTAAGGGGCCTGCCAGCCAATGACGCCAAACGCTCTTTTCTATTTATTATGCCGACAAAACCGTGTAGCACGCTACTGGATAATTCCCGTGGAAACTGCCCACTTTATAAGCGACCCGGCCAATTTCCCATGTGATATGTCCGCTAATGTTCTACGAAACTGATTACGTGGAATCGAACCTATATTTGAGCAAACAGGCTATATATTTAAAACAATTCATTGAAGTTTTTATAATACAACGAAAGATACTTACTGGTCAGTCTCAAACTAAGCTTGTAAGCTAAACAGCATTCTGCCATCTGAAAAACTGGTTGGAAGCCTATTTTCCTTGTGGTCACTCTGTTTTCGAAAGACAGAAGTGTATCTGCCACTTTCTGTTTTGAAGAGTGCCATTCTATTTTGTAATTGTTCCCAGCGCTCTCACTGTTTGCTTTCAAGTGTTTTTTACTATATTTGTGTTGACGTAAGTTTGTGTGTGTGTCTGTGTGTGTGTGTGTGTGTGTGTGTGTGTGTGTGTGTGTATTTTAGTTTCTACTGTCCAAATACAACCTATCAGGAATTTACATTATTGTTAAGGCAATGAAAAATTATCACTACTTTTTTTTCCAAAGTGCGATGAGGGTAAGGGGTCCGATTTGTGATTTTCGTACACGTATGTAAATGACATTTCACAGCACTACCTACTTGACTTGTTTTCCTTACAATTTGGCTTTGTCCTCAACGGAGCAACACGTAGTTTGAACGCACAAGAAAATTGGTATTACCTTACTGCATGACAATCCGTCTGTAAGAAAAGTTACTCTATGAATATTTCGGTTGCTACCTCTGAAGGTATAAATTTTCGACTTCTGAAATGAAATTAATTATCTTTTGTCGAATGGACTTTTACTTAGAGGCAAGATGGATGCAGAGTGTGCAAATACCACTTAGAGTAACCGCTACCATCTTTTAACTTTTGTATTACGTTATTATTGAAGTTGATTACTTAAAAAATGTGAAGTTACTTTTAATCAAAATTAATCATCAGCAATTTATCAGTGCGACCACTATGTTTAATTGAAACAAAAATTATAGGTCAGTCATCTAGAACTTACTGCAAACATGCTTCGTCGTAAAGATTTCTTTGAAATACGATCCTTTAGATCTTACAAATTTACAAAAAGAAACGTATGTGAAATATATGGTCAGGAAACAGGATTCAGTAAGTGGCAATAATAGAATGAATTTCAGTTGCATTTTGGACATCTGAAAATAAGTCACTGCACAGTTCGAAGCACAATTAATTGTTCTTGAAGTGGCCATGAGTCAAAATTCCATCTTAGATTATGGCTGGGAAATCTTACATTCGACGTCCCATAATTTTGAATGACAATATTTACACTATAAGTACCACAGCCGCCCCAAATCTGACTTCATGCAGCACAATACTGGAACTACTAATTCCACCCCTCAGGACATGACACAGTTCTTCATCCGCACACGCTGCTAAACTCCCACCCTTTCTATGCCTACTCGTCACACAGCTCTGCAAGTTCATGCAGACTAGGAGGTGTAAAACATACTCACTCCCTGGCTCAATTATATGCTCAATTTAAGCTGTTACGTTACAACTTCTAAGCGGACCTTTATCCTTTTTAATGAATCACCTTCCCAATGAGAAAAACGCAAAGCCTTCTTCCTAGCAAATGTCACTATTGGACTCTAAACAAAATTAACCACAAAATAATGCCAAAAATGAATCAATATCGCGTAGCGTTCGTTATGTGATAGCAGTGTCACAGTGCGAAAATGCTACATTTTGTTAGTAGGAAAGGCGAACTGGCACAGCAGTTAACGGACCGCGGTGGGTGATAAAAGACTTTCATTTTTATTTTTTAATTTCATATTCTATGCATTAACATTTTTAAATGTCTTTGCACTTGCATGAAATAAGACAATAAAACGCTTCCATTCACAATCCACGATTTTTACATTAATAAACCTTGCATTTCTAGCCTTAGCGGCTCATCTTCATGTGCCTGATTACTATTTCACCTTTCTGGATCTCTCTTTGCTACTGGCCTTGTTAAGAGTACATAGGTATATTACAAAGTGGCATTGTGTACCTACGATTTTGTGCAAACCTAAGACAAAACTAAAAATATAACTTACTGTTTCCTGAAGTAATCATGAGTATTTTAAGCATTTTATTCAATTGCCTTCACTGAGGTTGACTAAATTTAGACAAACTATGGGCTATGAGCTGTCTGTGCCGACCGTAAAAGTTAAGAATTCGAGATTCTGTCAGGCACACAGTTTAATCTAAGGTTAGTTTCAACACCAACAGTGTCACATACTCTCTCTTTATAAACTGATTTGTGGAGGCTGGTAATAAGTTCACTCACTCAATCCAAATTGGCTGATAAGGAACTACGATTTCTCCTTTTCTTAAACGGAAAGTTCTGTCATTTAATATCTCTCCCACCATCGGGATCAGAACGTACCAGTTTGAACAGATCCGTTGTAGAATTCGCATTACCTCGACATGGATGCCTCTAACGATATTTATGAAGCAGCACTATAAAGAAAATCGTGGGAATACGCTCACAGTGGGAATCTCACCAGAGAACAACAAGGTGGTAAGAAAGTGGAAACTTTCTATACGATTACTCCGTGAAAGTCGCTCGTGGATCGTGGTGTCGAATGGTAGGTGGGCGTAGAGAGGAAATCGGAGATTGCGGTGCCGGCATTCTCCCATCTCTCTGTATTATTGACTTCTGCAGAACTTCGTGACATCCTTCTACCAATACGTACCCCAATCCCACGGATCAACGGCAAGTCGCAGACTTCGAACGCAGTATCTTGTGAGGAGGAAAATTTTTATTTGCTTTGTGTTCGCGATCTTGTTGAAAGACAACATTTTCGCCATTGACTGCTTATATGTATCGTAAACCCCATAATTGCAATTTCTGCTTTAACCCACTCTCGGATGGTTTAATTTCCGAAAAACCGCAACTGTAATTATTAATTATAGAAATAAACTGGTTGTGAGATTACATGAATCTTGTTAGCTGTCGTTAAACGTGCTATTTGTAAATAACAATTGCAATGATGTTCCATCGTGATGTTCAGTTATGTCAATATTGGACACCCTATGGTGTCCCCAGTAAATGTTGTGAAGTGTACTATGGATTCCCTGCAAACTGATTAAATAGCAAAAGGTAGGAAATTAAGAAGATACTAATTGGATAAATCGAGCGAGTTTGAGGGGGCGTTAGGCAACATTGTATTAAATTAATCCAAAAAGAAAATACAAAAATGCTGAAAAGGAAGCAGACAAAAGTGAATACAGACATTTCAATGAACTAGACTGACAGAAAGTGTTAAATCCTATTTTGTATCTCTATCGATACCTCTGTGTCAGTTTGTAGTGTTGCTTATGTGTAATGTAGTATGTCATGGAAATTCTTTGGCTGTGTATATCTGTTCCAGTTATGAGAACTTTTGAAAGATTTTGTTTAAAATTATGCTTGTGAATCTTAATAACGAGCGAAATGTTTATGTAATGTACTGTAAATGACTTGGTCCACAGTTAGGGAACATAGGTCTGAATGTAAACAATGTGGGGAAGCTCCACAGCTACGGCAGTAGCCTGGCAGAATGGAAAAGGTGTGGTTGGCGCGCAAGTGGCAACTCCTCGTTTGTGACGGGTATGGGAAGATTTTGTTTAAAATTATGCTTGTGAATCTTAATAACTAGCGAAATGTTTATGTAATGTACTGTAAATGACTTGGCCCACAGTTAGGGAACATAGGTCTGAATGTAAACAATGTGGGGAAGCTCCACAGCTACGGCAGTAGCCTGGCAGAATGGAAAAGGTGTGGTTGGCGCGCAAGTGGCAACTCCTCGTTTGTGACGGATATGGGGTCTGGACTGAACAGTGCTGCGGTTAACATCTCGCTAGTAGTACCTGATCATTGTGGTTCGTATCCCTGGAGTTTTGAGGCCAGAAGAGCTCAAAGGCAGTATTTATGGGCCTCGGATGCTGCATTTCGTGATATCATAATCATGGCTTCGTTTCCGGTCCTACCTAAATATAATTCCGACGCCAAGAAGATATGTAACAGGGCGAGGCCAACAGTATTGCTATGATGACATCGCCGCCAGGTTAAAAGCCACTGAACGTTGCACCACCTGTGCCACCAGCCTTCCACTAAATTGTTTATATTTGGTCCTCTGTGAATAGAACAGGTATTTGTGAAATTTGGTTGATATTAATAATAATCGTGGTGTTATTAAAAACCCTGTCCTACACACGTCATTATCCCAAACCACGAACCTGAACAGGAGTCCTACACCAGTGAATTTAATCCGATTGTCCCAATTTATTATGAGAAAGTGTATGAACTTGAATTTAACGTTATCATTTTCACAGCCAAAAGGCCAAAAGACTTCTTATAAAGACACATTTGTTTTTTTAAAGAGTTAGTGTTTGTTGTGCTTTACTTAATTAGTAATTAACGATAAGAATACTTACCCTTTCTCATACATACTGGTATAGTGTTGTTAATGAGCATAGTTCTTCTAACCATGAAAGTTTAAGGGTCCCCATGTACTAGGCTAGTTAGTTAATGAAGCACTGCAAAGGCTCCTTTTAAACCATGTTATTAGATTTGCATTCTGTTTAGTTGCTTCAATCCGAGTTTAAGAAAGAACTTTTTACTGTGTTATCTATTCTAATGGAAGTTAGTTAATGCACAGGTATATAGATCCTGTACTAAGTTATGAAGTTATAGATTACTCGTATAATCATTATCAGACCCCAGATTTAAATTCAGGATCATTTCAAGCTATTCTATGTTCAGTATTGATACTAGTTTCATGTATGTCGGTAATTGGTTTTAGAACTGTTGCACCTCGTCCATTTAAGGTACGTGTTGTTAAGAGGCATATGTTACTGTTTACTGACTCATTGGCCATTTGTTACTGTGCTGTAATATGAATATGTAATATGAAAGAGTTTAGTGTGTGTGACAAGGAACGTCAGGTTAGCCTTAGCACTGCTTTCTGGTTTATCATTTTGCTTGACGCAAGAATGCCTAATTAGCCTGGCGACAGGATTTAATATGTAATGTTATAACTAGCTTTAGTGCTGAGAGAACGACTGTCCCTGGCCCACAGTTTACTATTGTTTATACTCTGCTGGAGTGTTTTGGAAACGAATCCCAGTTTGATTGTTCTGTTTCCAGGAGGTTATCTCACGATGTACTATTCAAAAATTCCTCGCAGAAGAACAACGTTAGCATCGATTGTCGTTTAAGATGGTCGGTGGCATCGACGCAAAGCCTTTGGAGAAAAAAGGAGCAGCTGTATGAGTATCAAGATATCAGATACCAAACCATTACCAAACAAAGAAGGGAAAACTGAAAGGTGGGAGGAGTGTAAAATATGGGAGGAATGTACACCATGTTTATGTAAGGGGAAAAAACTTGAAATTAATATTATAGGCAGACGAAGGAAAATAAGATGGAACATACGATACTAAGAGAAGAATTTGACAGGACTGTGCAAGATTTATATGAAAAAAAGACCCCTGGATCGACAATAATATCTCAGCTATCGCTGGGACACACGATGGAATACTGATCCCATGACTTTTGTTAGAGATTAGGTTGAAGAAAGAAAAGCCTACGTTTTTAGCATTTCTAGACTTGGAGAAGTTTGTGACAATGTGGACTGGATTACATTCTACCAAATTTTGAAGATAGCAGAGACAAAATACAACGACCGGGAAGCTTATTTACAAAATGTACAGAAACCAGATTGTAGTTACAAGGGTCGAAGGACGTGAAAAACAAGCCATAGTTGAGAAAGGGGACAGATATGGCTTTATCCTATCCACAACGTTATTAAGTCTGTATGTTAAGCAGTGAAGGAATCCAATAAGAAATTTGTCAAGGGGATAAAAGTTCAAGAAGAAGAAATTATAACTTTTCGGTTTTGTCGAGACGCTGTGACTCTGCCAGAGACGGAACGACTTGTAAGAGCAGTTGAACTGAGCGGATGGTATCGAGTGAGGTGACGCATTGGTTAGTGCACCGAATTTCACGTCCGGAAGGATGATGGTTCAAACCCGTTTCCGGGCGTCCTGATTTATATTTTTTGTCATTTTTCTAAATTGCTGCAGGCAAATGCTAGGATGGTTCCTTCGAATTTTCTTTCCTGTCCTTTCGTAATTCGAGCTTGTGCTCCTTCTTCAATGACCTCAATGTACTCCTTCTCCTGAATGGAGAGTGTTCTGAAAAACGATTACAAGATGAAAAACTTAAGTAAAACAAGGGTAAAAGAATAAGGTTAAATTAAAACAGGTGCTGCTGGCAGAACTGGATTAGGAAGCCACGCCGATGAACTGTTTACATTTGGGCAGCAAACTAATTGATAGTGGCCAAAGAAGAGAAGGTATGAAATGCATGTTCCCAATAGCAAAGAAAAGCATTTATTAAAAAGAGGGACGAGTTAACACTCAATATAGATTTAAGTCTTAGGGATGTTTTTATGAAGGTATAAGTCTGGAATGTAGCCTTCGGCGAAAGTGAAATGTGGACGACAGGCAGTTCAGGCAAGAAGGGAATGAAAGGTTTGGGATGTGTTGTTAGAGAAGAATCTTGAAGGTTATATGGGTGGTTCTAACAAGTAATTGGGGAAAAAGAAAATGTATGGTACAACTTGACTTAAAGAAGGGATCAGTTGATAGGATATATGCTGAAGCATAGAGTAATTGTTGGTTTGGTTGTGGAAGGAAGTATGAGAGGTAAAGATTCTAGAGGAACACAGTAAATGGGATCAAACGGATATGCGAAGGTTGCAGTAGTTATGCAGGAAATGAAGAAGCATATTCAGGTCAGACTAGCATGGCGAGATGTCTTAACTCAGTCTTTGGACTGAAAACCACAACAGCAACGACAACACGGACTTATTCAGGAGAAGCTTTGTGGTGAGCTCAAGTGTCGGTTTCTGTCTGTCAAGGTATTTTTTAGCATTTTCTGCATTTCAGTTCTAAAATTGCTGCCCTAAAATTCGGTCAACATTTCTGAAATGACAGGCCGTTTCTGTGCAACGTTCTACTAGAACATGTCATCCACAGAATGCTCTATGGAAGCTCTAATTCACTCACTTGCATCTGGGAGAACCTGCATTTTGCGAGGAGGATAGCACTAACGTAGCAGATCTACCAACTTTGTGGATCTAAAATGACATTTGACCTTTGGGTTGCCTACATCCGCAGACAGGGACAATGACCCTTGACGCATGATATCATAATGCCCCTCGCATCTCCCACTCTCCTCCCAATGACCTTCCTTTCACCCATTCTGTTCCATCCCCTCTCATCCATTCCCAGCCCATTATTTCACCAGACATTGAAACGTAATAGCCAATCAGAGCCTAGTATTTTGCTGCTTGTTAAAACGAAACAGGCAGTCAACATGTATCCCAGAGCAGAACATCTTGTTCACTGTATCCTTCTTGGCAACAACTATAGTTCGATATTTGTACCCGACATAGAGAGAGCCATAGTGAACCTCTCAAATTATCACGTTGCTGTTCCCACGTCTAAATGGTATGTGATATTGAGCAAAAATGCATAAAGATATTGACGCAACTGGTGTAAGTTACAGCCTATGAGGCACCTAACGACTGAAACTTAACAATCTTACTTCCAAATCTGGGAAACCTCTGTATTACGTAACAACTACTGTAAATTACAGGTTATGAGGGACTTGTCGTGTAATCTATGACAGTGAACACTAAAATTAAATGCTACAATGCCGGTTCCACGTCTGAAGAAGCACTTTCATAATTCGTATACAACCAAGAGGTTTCTATTATTTTTCAATAATGCATCTATAATCACTGTCTTATATTTTCTACATTCTTAACATGTAAGTTACCATATATGTAAATTATATTAACATCACATATAGCTACAATGTCATTTACTTCCACACACCCAGTATTATACCTCTAGAACAACTCTACACACCCCTGCCTTCTCGTAAACGACTCCTTAACACAAAAACATTACTGTTTCGCCGCAGGCACTTATGAACGATTCATACCCATAATCCATCGAAATTTGAGTATAGAACTTTGAACTCACCTTTTTTAGAGACGAAGGTCTGTAAAATGAAGTTATTATGCCAGTTTTAGACTCTTCCAGAAACTTTTCTATTGATTAATGTTCAATGTCAGATGAATCACATTCAGATACAGTGCTGATATAGCTTTGAATTATATACTGTACTGTTGATTTATCAAAATGATTTAACACCTACCATAAGTGCTGTATGTCACAACATTTGTAACCTTTCCATATAAAAATAAAAAGGATAGTTTTTTCCTTAATCTCTTAACTAATGAAAACTGATAAATTTTGACGTAAGCAGCGCTATGCCATGGCCCTGTCAAATCAGTCTGAAAAATTCTTACCTCATGATAGTGTCGCCGGATAGCGCTGTTATAGATCTGCTCCTAAATGACACAGCTTAGTGCAATGCTGGCCTATCTACTAATAATATGCAACATTTGTCTGAGATCTGAATTATTAGAAAAACTGACTTTGCTTATTGACAAAGCTGCACCGCTGGCATTCTGTTTAGTAAACAACACATGACTATGATCTGCGAAAATTTCTGAAATATTTAAATTTATATAAGTGTCTGGATCAGGACTGGTAATGACTTAAGGCAAAATTATGCCTTTCTTTTTTGTAGACTGGTAAATGTTATATTCTAAAAATCTTTTACATTGTTGATAATGATCTGCAGTCCATTATATGAAAAATTGTATAATTCAAATCTGGGTCAACTGGTGCTGATGAATCAAATAAGATTGAAACTAATTCATATTAACATATCAGACAAGTGACTTAACTACGCGCATGCCAATAAAAATAATAAAATTTACCTTACAATACATGGCTATGAACCGTGCTGTACCAGCGACAGACTGTAACTGCCCTGTAGCACCAACCGACTGCTACTGCTCTGACCTGCGACTCTATTGCATCAAAAATATTTTCTGTCGCAGGCAGTACGTGAGCAATACATCGAAATTACATTTGCTCCAGCAGGGTGGTGAGCTCCTTACATAACCCTCCACTTGGGGGAGGAGTGGTTAAAAATTTGGCAGCAATAGTGAGTCAACTGGACTTGCCATGGGCAACAAATTTTTCTGTTGCAAATAAATGTGAAATATTTAGTTTACTAAGTCTATAAAATGAGTTTTGGTAATTAATATACGTATGTTTTACATAGTTATATAGTATATATGAAATCATAGACAAATTATATAAGTACTGAACTTGCAGAGGTAGTTATGAATATTAATAATCAGATAAAGTGCACAAGCACTGTATAAGCCTTTAGTATCTTTTATAAGAAGAAGCTGTGGAATGGAAAGGATAGCGTCATGGTTGTAGCACAGTGGGGTGCACATAGTTACATTGAAAAGTTCTTACCTTTTCACAGCAGCAAAACACCAGGTGTGACAATCTGAAGGTCTCTTTTGTGTAGAATTGATCAGTGTAGCCAATACACTGAAATGTGGAATTAATATTGTATGTTGCCCTTTTAGTAGTACATTAGGTACACAGTAGGTCTGTAATAACATCTCCGTTGGTAAGTGTGGTGCATATGTCAACACCACATTCTTGTAGAATCCATAATCTGTACATCAATGCAGAATTAGTGTAAAAATCTAGACAGAGTGCTCCATGATCATGTGGATGGGTAGGATATGGGAAAGTATCATTAATTGCTGATAATTGGGTGAAAGATTGAAGGATAAATTTAGTCTTATAACATTTTGTGAAAATTGCGTTATTGACATCAATCCAAAGTTACAGAGTATAAGCCGAGTTTCTGTCCCTTAACATATGTAAGGTAAGCTCACATGAGCGTTACATTGGCGGTGTTACGTAGATATATACTCGATCTGAGATAGTAAGTATATAAAGAAAAAAATTTTATGTGGCCTTTAGGAAACTTTACATGACAATTTTACAAAATGTTATGGCATTCAAAGGCCAAACAATAAAAATAAAACATTAAATAAGTGTATCGTAGAAATAATCAGTAGTAGTGGCCTGTCAGAATTTCATTAACTGATGCATATGATACACAAATCATTATCCATAAGTAAGTGTTATTACATATAGCATTTAGCTGCTAGTAAGTACATATAATATTGTGCAAGTGACATAAGAGATACCTAAAATGTATGACATTTTACCTAGTGATCAAGATGCCTAGCCTACTGATACATACAGGAAATGGAATCTATACATATGACAAGAACAAAATTTTTCAATATACTTTGGACTAGCAATGCATTGTTTTGGGATTAATGGTTAATTGCTTTTGATTTGCTACTGGAAATAAAATGATTAACATCATTTGTCATTCGTCATGAGTCAGCTGCAGCAAAGTTATAAAATAAAGTTAATATATGAGATCACATGCATGAATGATAGAAAGAAGTAGGTAAAATGCAAGTAGTTGAGCAGGCTTAATAACTAAGTTTCTATACCATATAACGTAAAAAACATATTTCAGAAATGATTCTGATGACATGAAATGTTATTCCTGGACAAAATACAAAGTGTATTATTAAACTGAAAGAAGAAGTATATGCCTATTATGCAGAAAATTAATGAACTCTGAATTAACAGGTAATTAATATGAATGTATTCTAGCTGTCTCTCCCAAAAATATTCCCTCTTTATACTATGCAATATATGACATACTATCAAAAAATACTACAACAAATACTTTAATAACTACATAGCATCTCATAACTAATGGGAGAACTTCATCATTATCATCATATGCAAAAAAATAAAGACTTCAGTATTCATCACCATCATTTGTTTGTGTCAGTTCAAGGCATGACTTCTCTAGTATCATTTTCTTTGTATGACATTATCACCATCATCATTCTCTTTCATATCAATTCGTTCTCATCATCATTTCACATATTACAGAGTTTCTTACATCTAACATACCTTAGCCCTAAAATTAACATACAGGTCTACTTGATAATCCACCATAATCACATCATACTCCAAAAGAAAAACAATTAGTCAAGACTGCTATCATGCAGTGTGTATAGTATATTCTTGTTAATTGTTGTTAATTCGTGTCCAATTCTATTTCATGGCAAAGTGTTGCATTTTCTCTCTTTCGTTCTGATGGTAAAATATCCACATCAGTTCATAGTAAACACTTTGGTTATTTAATTTATTTCTTTTACAGGGTATAGATTTCTGAAAATGATGGATATGGATTAATATCTAGTATTTACATTATATACACATTAAGGGAAAACTTATTTCTAATGATATCATCAAATATAACATAGCAAAAAAAAAATTTATGACAGATATCAAGGTATGTGGATATAGCATAGCATGATAGAAAAATGTGGTAGGTACAAATCTGTAGACAAGAATATTTTCAAGTGCAGAAATGCATACACAATATCACAATGAAGTGGCATTAAGAAATATACAATAAACAATATAGTTGGATATGATGATGAAAACATGTCACATTGAACTGGTGTTTATTATATCTTAAACCCTACACAGTATATACAGGGAATATTCTATTTTCAATAGAAAAACCATCATATGTACATTATAAAAAGTGGAAAATGTGCTAGATCTGTGATTACAGTAAGTGAACTGACAAACTAGGTTCAAGTTACCTGAATATGCCAAGAAAGATTATGTTATTTATAAAATGTACAGGTCTGATATTACGACGGGAAAAGTGACCTGCTAACTCATCTTGCCGGGCATTTGCCGAGAAAAATACAATCGTAATCAGTACGTGGTGACATAAATATAAATGTAACTGGAAATGGCATTACAATGTGACAAATCATTAAATAAGTTCATTCTATAAAGGCTTTGACGTTGGAAATGTGGTGGTTATCTTTTGACTTTCTGGTTCGTAAAGTATCGATGTGTACTACATTGGGGTGAGGAATGATGCGGATTCTATATGGGCCAGAGTATAGAAGTTCAAATTTACTGTATGTGCTCTTTCCTATGTTGGATAAGTAATGTGTGCGTACCAATATCTTACGTCCTATGAGAAATCCACGGAGTTTAAAAACCTGTTTTTGCTGTCTTTTGTGGCGCCGTGCGGCACGCTTGGTATTGTTGAGGACAATGTCAATCATTTCTTGGTGACGAAGTCGACGTGATGTAGGAAAAGATACCAGTTCGTTAATTTTATTGGATAGTTCTACGTTCTTCAAAATAACTGTAGGAGATAACGAAGTGGATTCAAATTGGTTCAAATGACTCTGAGCACTATGGGACTTAACTTCTGAGATCATCAGTCCCATAGAACTTAGAACTACTTAAACCTAACTGACCTAAGGACATCACACACATCCATGCCTGAGGCAGGATTCGAACATGCGACCGTAGCGGTCACGCGGTTCCAGACTGTAGCGCCTAGAACAGCTCGGCGACAAAGTGAATTCATTTGGTATAGAATTAATTACATCTTGGAATGAAAAAAGTGTGTGTCCGATTCAATATGTTTCTTACGGCAGTATATTCTACACAATTTACCAGTTTCCTTCATCCAACGTTCAGAATGGTTGGAAGAGGCATGTCATTTGGATACATAACTCAGAGAAATGTTTCTAGCTTGTAACATACGTGTCCATGTTGCAGATCGAAATTGTGGTCCACTGTCAGAAATTACTTTCAGTACATGACCTGCATGACGTAGAAAATGTTTTACGAATGCATTTGTAACAGATTTAACAGTAGCTTTTCGTAGCGGAGTGAAGGTAACAAATTTCGAAGTGAGTTCAACAGCAACGAAGATGTAACAAAAACCTCTATTAGATCTATGAAACGGTCCAAAGATATCTACAGGCGACCAAATGCCTTAATTTAATGGGTAGAATAAGATATAACGGTGGAATATGTCAATTAGTGGATGATTTAGCTTTGTGGCAGATTTTACATGACGCTAAAACGCGTCGAACACGTTTTTCCATGTTGTCAAAATAACAAATTTTGTCTTAGGATGAGAAAACATTTTCTGGCTACATAATGTGCATAGCTTAAATGAGTATACCAAATTAATTTGTTAACAAGCTCTTCAGGAATGCAGAGTAACCAATTTTTGCTGTCAGGGCGAGAGTGGCTAAACAGAATGTTTTTGCATACAATATGTTTCTAATGTAACATTATTCCTATCTTGCCAAAGGTATTTGATTTCTTTCCATACAGTATCTTTGTTCTGTGCTTTCGCAACGTTTTGCAATGAGTACGAAATGAAATTTTCAAATGCAACTTGTTGAATATTCATGAGGCTGAAATTCGTTTGGCAGAAGTTGGCTGCCACATCTTGCTGATTGTTGCTAAGAGAACGGGACAGTGCGTCTGCCGACCTGAGTGGCCGAGCGGTTCTAGGCGCTACAGTCTGGAACCGCGAGGCCGCTGCGGTCGCAGGTTCGAAGCCTGCCTCGGGCATGGATCTGTATGATGTCCCTAGGTTTGTTAGGTTTAAGTAGTTCTAAGTTCTAGGGGACTGATGACCTCAGACGTTGAGTCCCATAGTGCTCAGAGCCATTTGAACCATTTGATAGTGCGTTGCTTCAATATTTTTCGCACCGGAAATATGAACAATTGTAAAACCAAACTCCTGCAAATAAAGTTTCAATCTACTTAACCTGCCATGTGTGAATCTGGCGGAAAGTAAAAACTGTGTAGCTCTGTGGTCTGTATGAACGGTAGCACGTCTTCCATAAAGAAAATGCCTAAATCTCTTAAATACCCACACAACACATAACGTTTCAAGCTCTGTAACTTTATAATTCCGTTCAGCAGACGATAGAACGTGACTTGTAAATGCGATGTTTTTTATTACTGTATTACCATCTGCTTCGATTTCCTGAAAAATGTATACGCCTAGAGTGGTGTTAGAACTGTCTGTAGCTTCAAATGGCTCTGAGCACTATGGGACTTAACATCTGTGGTCATCAGTACCCTAGAACTTAGAACTACTTAAACCTAACTAACCTAAAGACATCACACACATCCATGCCCGAGGCAGGATTCGAACTTGCGACCGTAGTGGTCGCGCGGTTCCAGACTGTAGCGCCTAGAACCGTTCGGCCGGCAACTGTCTGTAGCAATAGAAAAATTTTTGGTGGGGTCTGGGTGTGATAGAAGTGGTGCGTTCAACAATGCATGTTTCAGATTAATAAGTTCAAGTTGTGCTTGGTAATTCCACCTCCAAACAGTGCTTTTGCCTGTCAGCGGAATAATCTAGGGGTGTGCAAAGCAGAGAAATGAATAAATTTACGAAAAAAGTTAATTAATCCTAGAAAACCATGTATTTGTTTCTTAGTCGTTGGGACAGTAATACCACATAAAGGTTGACTTTTTCAGGGTTAGGCGCAATTCCTTCTGCTTAGATTACACGACCAAGAAATTTTATGGAGGTTTTGCCAAAGTGCGATTTTCTATTGTTCAAGAATGAAATTATGTTAGGATCAGTTGGCTTCTGCTATAAGGATGTCGTGTACGTACATTGTGATTCTATCTTTAAGTTCTTTCTGAAGTGTTGTGTTCACACCACCAATAAATGCTGCCGAGGAAATTGTCAAACCGACGGTAATTTGCAGAATTGATAAGAAACACCAAAACAGAAAAAAAATTATGTACTTTCTGCAGTTCGGATGGAGCTGAATCTGTCAAAACCCCGTTTTTTAGTCTTAAGTGGAACAGATAGAAGTACCATGAAATTTCTAAATAAGTTCTTCTAGTGTCTGTGGGCGATCTGTTTCATTAATGAAAATGTCATTAACGTGACGAAAATCAGGTACAATGCGAAGTGAGCCGTCTTTTTTCTTGACAATGTGAAGCGGATTTATATACGGACTAACTGACGGTTCGATTATGACTTGGTCTGGCATAGCTTGTAGTTCTTTCTTGACGTGTTCTGTATGGATACAAGGAATAGGATAATGTATGGCTTTAAATGTGTCGTGCTGTTTAACTTGAAATTCGTACATAAAACCGGACGTAGTACCAGAGATATTGTCAAAGCTGGGGCTTGCTGTAAAAGAATACTGCATAGTTGACTACGTTCTTCATCTGTATTTGCGTTGCTCTGTTTCACTTTCTCAGAAATCGTTTTTATAACGTCGTAATCAAATCCGTCTGTTGTATCGTAGTTGTGTACATACGTTTCTGTGAAGAAGGTGGAATGCCAGTCAGTGTTACGTGATGTAGAAATGACTTCTGTTCGATTAATTGCCTGTTCTTCTGCTGATAATGAGTGCTGAAGTTTCAATGCAAGCTGTTATTTTCCATTTTTTAATATCAAATTAGACTTTTTGAAATCGATAATTGCGTCGTGATGTAGCAACAAATTCGTCCCTAACGTAACGTCAGTTGTCAATAAAGAAACAATCCAAAAGTATGTGTGAAACTTATGACCGGTAATAAAAAATGATAAGTGTGTCTATAGTTTTACATCTACTCCTTTACCGGATACTGCACCGCTTACTTTATTTTTGCCTAGTGGTAACGTAGGATAATCGTTTTCGTTGCTACATTTGTTGAAAGTCTCTTCATTTATTACCGAAATAGGTGATCCAGAATCGATTGCTTCTGAAAATGTTCAAATGGCTCAGAGCACTCTGGGACTTAACATCTGCGGTCACCAGTCCCCTAGAACTGAGAACTACTTAAACCTAACTAACCTAAGGACATCACACACATCCATGCCCGAGGCATGATTCGACCTGCGACCGTAGCAGCCGCGTGGTTCCGGACTGAAGCGTCTAGAACCGCTCGGCCACCGCGGCTGGAGAAAATGTGAATGATCCAATTTTTACTTCAATAACAGGATGGGAAATAGTTTTTCTGTAACTGTTTTTTGATGTAAAAGCGTATACCGGATATCGTCAAAAGTAATTACATTTTCGTGAACAAAATCTCGTGTATCAAATGTGTTGCTCACGTTGCTGGAAGATGCAACCGGTACTGTATCTAGTCAAATTCTTTCTGTCGTGCTGTTGTTTTCGGGAAGATGCTGTGGCATTCAACTACCTGTACTATTCTGTTACTTTGTCCTGACGTACTAGTTTGAGGATGATATCGACTGTCTGGCTCATTCACGATAATCTGTGGTTGTGGATGATTCTGCTGCTGACAAAACCTACTGTTATTAAATGTGCGTTGAAAACTGTGCTTACTGTATTTACGTTTGTCATGAAAGTTACTATAATACGGCGCTTCGGGATGAGGGTTGAAATAATGTTTTTTCTTGCGTATTGGTTTCCACGTTGCAGAACGTTACTGTTCGGCGGAGCCGATGCTATGCGTGCCTATACGTGCGGGAGGAATAACATCAAAGTTTGGCTGACCTTGGTAATTACATTGTTGGTTAGGTATGCCAACAGACTGGTTCTGTTGATGTTGTGGGGCAAAAGCCTCGATTGTTGCCAAAATGTGTCTGCTGTTGATAATAGTTTTGTCCATACTGCTGATTAAGATTCTGTCTGTTATCAAAGTCGTTCTGATAGGTCTTTTCAATACGGGAACGTTGGTTAGGTATGGCAACCGGCTGGTTCTGTTGCTGTTGTGGGGAAAAACCTGATTGTTGCCAAAATGTGTCTGCGATTGCTAATAGTTTTGTTCATACTGATGATCAAAATTCTGTCGGTTATTAAAGTAGTTCTGATAGTTCTTGTCACTTCCGGAACGTCTGTCTCCCTTCCTATTAAAATAACGTGGCTGGTTGAAGTTGCCGTATACCTGATGGCCTTGGTTACGTTTTTTATTTACGTAAATTTTATTTACGAAAGAATAATCTGACTGCTGGGCCTCCAAATCTCTAAATGCCGAAATGTTTTCTTTCTGTTGTCCAGTTAAGAGCGATACTCTTAACGATCGTGGTAATTTCGAAATACATAGCTGGATTAGTGCTAACACGCTGTATCGTTCGCATAAATGTTGATTTTGCTGCACCATATGTCCGCCCCCGGTAGCTGAGTGGTCAGCTCGACAGATTGTTAATCCTACGGGTCCGGGCTCGATTCCCGGCTGGGTCTGAGATTTTTTCGGCTCAGGTACTGGGTGTTGTGCTATCCTAATCATCATCATTTCATCTTATCGACGCGCAAGTCACCGAAGTGGCGTCAAATAGGAAGTCTTGCACCTGCTGAATGGTCTACCCGACGGAATGCCCTAGTCACAAGACGCTGTACCATATGTTCAAAGAATTGCGTGATAGCGGAGAAATTTGAGTTTACATAATTCGGTAGGCAGATTAACTGCTCCTTGATACCGAGCTGTGTCGTTTTCGACCGATATGCTGACAGAAAGGCATTTTGAAATTCTTCTACTGAGTAACATTGTCTTGCGATCAGTCTCATTGGAGTTGCCGGTTCGCCTTCTAAAAAGCTGCAAATTAATTCTAGTTTGTGCGTTACAGACCAAGTTGGTGGAAATGCAAAAGTAAACTGTTGTATCCAGTTCAAGGGGTGAATTTGTGTTCTGTCATTCTTAAAAGTCTTAAATTCCGTAAAGGATAAAAAGTGATTGTAGTCAAAATTATTGTCTCATAATGTTTGAGAAAGATCAGGGTTGTATAAGAATGTGTTTGTTTGCATCTGTTCGGAATCTAATTCCCGTACTCTCTGTAATCTGTCTAAGTTGTTTTGGCTGTGGGAGTGTGTCAAATGTCGAGAATGTGGCGTATGCTGAGAGATGTTAAAGGCTGAAACATTTTTCATTTATGTCACTTCATACTGTAAAGATGACATTTTTCGACGTAGCATATTATTGGATGTACCTAGCTCACTGATTGCTACATATTTTGAAATTCGGGTGTCTGGTTCAAGGAAACTGGTGACGTGTCGTCTGATTTAATGTCATTATTGTTCTCGATAACGTCACCTCTATTGGCTAATTCATCAAATTTTTCAGTTTGAGCTTTTACCTGTAATTTCTGGCGTCACAAGCATCAATTCGTTTTTTTTTTTTTTTGCATTCTACGGGCGGTTTTGTTTAATTTCTTAACGTTTGCTTTAATGCCATCGGGATCCTGTACTAATTTCAGTTGTTCAAGTGTGGTAGTAACTATGTGAAACTCTTCTGTGTATTTGTTTTCTAAGGTCTGATACTAGTGTCTGTTTTTGTTTTCAGATAGGTAAGTCCATCCTGTAATTTTGTGTTCGATTGTTTGACTGTGTTAATTTCATCCGATACTGTAGCAGTGTTGGTGTCAACATGAATGTTTGCTTTCGCGAACAGCTTACTCTTATCCTCCTGTCTCTGTGTAGTAATTGTTTGCATAAATTGTTTCTTTACTTTTTTCTGTTCTGGTATGAATCCGCGGGAACGCGTTTCGCTGTTTTGTAGGTGGTAATTAAAACGTTCGTCAATTTGGATCTTCTGTTGTTCAGATTTCTCGGCAGTTTTCGCATGCAAAGCTCGCTAAGTTCTGTTGCTACTGCTTTAATCTCGTCGTATAACCGTGTTGTGTTTTCTGGACATTGCTTAGCGGCTGCGTTGATTTCATCTCTAAGTAATTTTGCTGTAGCTTCGTGTGTGTTGCGTATATACTTTGCAACGGATATGATTTCTTCACTAATATTCCTGGCACAGGCCTTAATTTCCTCACGTGATTGTTTTTTAATTTCATTGCAATGCACCGTAACGGCTGTAATCTGTTCAGTAAACTGTTGAATAGATGTGTCAAGTTTTTTATTAATCTGTTTGAAATTTTCATTGGTTTGTTTGATCGACCTGTCGTGTTTTTCATCCGACTGTTTGAAATTTTCATTAAGTTGTAGCAATATTGCCATAAATTGATAAACGTCAAAATTAGCGACTCTGTTTTTTATGCTGTTTCTGCATTTGATACATGTTCTGTAACCATTTGGTCATTGTCTGATTCATGAAAAGGTCTGCTGATTGGTTGTGCGCTATTGGTCACTACACTAGAACCAAATAAATCTGTCGTATTTTGAGTAAATTGCTCGTTTTCGTTAGTTATATTTAGCTGCTCACTATGTAAATTCTGCACATTCCATGTGTGAAACTGGGCAGCGTTCGTTGTAGTGTAACGCGACGCGTCATCAATTATTGTTGCACTTACTGTGGACATAATTAAATCTGTTTGCTCATCGTTTAAATTTGAAATGTTACCGGTTGTTGACATGAATTGTTGGTCTTAGGTTGAAGAATTAGAACTGTGAGACTGAATATCACTAGTATGTATCCCAATTAACTACTTAAATCGTCGTTTTCTTTCATTGCACTTCTCAATATACTGTTTGCAGATTTTCGCGGCATTTTCATAAGTCAAAGGTAGACACAAAATCAAACAAAGACAAACCGGACACAAAGTGGAGCAAGTACAATGTCAATAAAGAGCTATAAATTGCCGAAGATCTGTGAAAAAATATTACAAATTAACAAATGCGTTGCGCCAGATTCGAACTACACTTAACACTGCATAAATATGAGCAGATATATAGCTTACTATTTCTCAAAAAATTCTTTAAATTACGATCCTGGCCTATATCGCCAAGTGTAACCTTCCCGTATAAAAATAAAAATGATATTTTTTGTTAATATATTAACTAATGAAAACTGATAAATTTTAACGTAAGCAGCGCTATGCCATGGCCCTGTCAAATCAGTTTGAAAAATTCTTACCTCATAATGGTGTCGCCGGATAACGCTGTTATATGTGTGTGTGGTGGTCTTCAGTCCTGAGACTGGTTTGATGCAGCTCTCCATGCTACTATATCCTGTGCAAGCTCCCATTTCCTACTGCAACTTACATCCTTCTGAATCTGTTTAGCGTATTCATCTCTTCGTCTCCCTCTACGATTTTTACCCTCAACGCTGTCCTCCAATACTAAATTGGTGATCCTTTGATGCCTCAGAACATGTCCTACCAACAGATCCCTTCTTCTAGCCAAGATGTGCCACAAACTTCTCTTCTCCCCAATCCAATCAATACCTCCTCATTAGTTATATGATCTACCCATCTAATCTTCCGCTACCCATCTAATCTTCGGCTGTTATATATTTGCTCCTAAATGGCACAGCTTAGTGCAATGCTGGCCTATCTACTAATAATGGACAACATTTGTCTGAGATCTGAATTATTAGAAAAACTGACTTGGCTTGTTGACACAGCTCTACAGCTGGTCGTCTGATTGCTAAACAACCCGTAACATTTAAATAAATGACTGGATCAGAACTGGTAATGACTTAAGGCAAAATAATTCCTTTCTTTTTTGTAGGCTGGTAAAAATTATATTCTGAAAATCTTTTACATTATTGATAAAGGTGTGTAAGCCATTACATGAAAAATTGAATATCACAAAACTGGGTCAACTGGTGCTGACGAATCACAAGAAGATTGAAAAAAAAATCGTATTAAAATGTCAGAAAAGTGACTTAACTATGCGCATGCCAATAAAAATAATAAAATTTACCTTACAATACATGGCTATGAACTGCACTGTACCAGCGACAGACTAAAACTGCCCTGTAGCAGCGAGCGACTGCAACTTATTTTCTGTCGCAGGCAGCGCGTAAGCAATACATCGAAATTATATTTACTCCAGCAGGGTGGTAAACCCCTTACACAGTCTTTTAAGCTCGCTCCTAACCCGTCTTAGTTCAGGTAAAACCGATATACTGTATCCAATATTATCAATTTCAAGGATGTAGTTGTTGTTCTATTATAATCGTGTAACAGGTAGAATGACAACCGTTTTCTGTCTTACAGATGACTTAGCGACTCGTTTCGAGGGACAATGCTCTCATCATCAATTTGTCTAGCATGCTTTCTACCAACACATTGTCGGTATTCATAAAATATTACACAATAAAAAGACATTAGACGGTGGACGCTCGTGTGCGTCCATGCATGTCTGTATGAAAATTGCATCGCACTTCTTAACAACGCAGGCACTGCATTATTGTATTTATCCGCCGATACCACGCAGCGACTTTCAATTGAAAAGTCTCCCCCCGCCCTCAGAACGTGATTTACAGGAAGTGTACAAGTGCAGGTTGTAACGCATGAAAGACAACATATGGAATTTTGGTGCTGCCTGTGAATCGTGCTCGGACAGCCAAAGTACTTAAGATGACTGCTTGCATAAGGCTGAATATCTGGGTTCAAGCCCCAGTTTGGCACAAATTTTCACTGTCGTCATTCCATTATAAAGCAGATGGTAGTCCATATTCGCTATTGTGGATACATTCTGTGTATTTTCAAGGTCCCTGATAAAAATGTCAGCCACAGAGCCTGTAACGAAGCATCCCACAGCCAAACCACTGTTTGAAATATAAAACTTATTACTGAAAGCGAAATCGCTAAAGCATGCAGTCAGCTGTAAAAATTCTATGAATCTAGTGACATCTTTCCTTTAAGTTTTAACACATTTAAGGAAATTCGATCCAACTATATTGATCGTTTCTTTAACTAAAACACTGAAGTACAAATTCTTAACATCCAGTGAAACCAAATAGAAAGAGTCAGTGACTGTTATCTCCCTAATTTCGTTAATCAATCCATGTTATTATGGACTGAATAGTTGTTATCAAAGAGGTATGCTTTTATAGGAGTATGTTCCAACAATCTAGTTATCTAAAAGGCTGAGCCGGTTTTTGCAGTTCACCATAGGTCGAATCGAGTGGCTAGCGCGATGTATTTTCATCTGCGATCTGAGGATAAGTTTTTGTTCATAATTAAGACTTCTTTTTTGGACTCCATTTCCTGGAAATCTGTACGTTAGAAAATATCATTTGGTTTAGATTTGAAGTCTGCTGTTATGTCCTTTGGGATTTTACTAATGTCATCTTCAGCTGAAAACACCAATGTCTTCAAAATGTATTGCTGCTCCCTAACAACCGCAACTCTGTTCCCTATATCTGTTTTCATAGCAATGATCTTCGCTCCATACAATCTTTTCCATGGAGTTAACAGTTAATTGAGCAGCTTTGTTAGTAATACTGTTTTGCTTGTTCGCATTAGTTTTAACAAACGGCAATAACTTATGACCGAAATGCCAATTTCATTATTATGTAATTTGGCAACTTTAGATGTCATCCTAGTGAGAACATTCATTTTTGTAGCAATCGTTTTGTTTGAAGTATCTAAGTATTAAACTTAAGTCTTTTTTCACTCACCTGTCAAAATCTGATGATTGTGGCACACTATCTACAAAAATATGGAGTCTGTCTCTTTGCTAGGTTTTCTATTTTCGATACAGTCTGTCGGTAAACTGAAGAGCGGGCGAGCGAGTCCCCACTGCGTCAACCAGCTTCTACAGGCTGTTTCACAACTCAGTACAGGGCCTGCCGCAGCGCTCGCTTCAAATCTGCGGCCAAGCCGTGTACAGATACGTCTCGGCTGCGTTTGTTTTTAGACAAACGCATTAAGACCATAAGGAAAAAAAACAATAGCTTCTTCCGAAACACAACATTATAGAGTAACTAATATTAACATAAGAACGGTCAGGAATGTACTACAAACATAGAGCCAAATGCCTGTTCATGTGAATGTATGTTTGTCTATTGCTATTCGTAAAACGAACCCAGTATAATGCAATCAGACTGTAGAATTTAAGGCTTGTTATTATTTTGTGTTTCTACTAAAAGGTTGGAGTTTTCTTTGAAGGATTGCACTGAAACTTAACAATTCTTGCAACACAAAGAGTGTTTAAAAAGTAAGCAGAAATTTATAATTTTGTGTGTTGTATTAGTCCGACTTGCACTACTTTTTGTCACTGTCTTCGTAAACATGCCTCAAAAGTATGTGTTCAATGTTATGCATCTTGGGTATTTACTCTGTTGTCAGCTGTCAGAAAGGTTACATGTGTTTTGGTAGCATCAACGATTGTTTGTTTTCTATAAAAATAAATTAGAGAATCTGCATTAAATTTTGTTATAAGAATGGAATAAATTGTATGAAATTTTTAGAAATGGTAAATATTGCTTTTGGTGAGCCTGTTATGAGTAAACCAAGGACAGACAAGTGCTATAAACATTTCAAAGCAGGCCTTAAAGGACAGCGGTTTTACAAGCATGGATGACATTAAAAATGCACAGTTAACCTATAAACTACCCCGAAGAAACAGTTTCTAAAGTGTTTCGGGAATTAGAAAAAGCATTATCATAGGTGTACAGTATGTAATGGGGAATATTTTGAAGAGGATAACATTGCTGTAGATTAACAAATAAAGTTCTTGCCAAAAAATAAAAATTAATATGTCAACGCATCTCGTATGTCAAGCTTTTTCCTTGGAAGTCCAGAATCGGTGTAAATGTTTCGAAGGAAATTTCAGTAGTGTTTACAACAGCTATTGCGCAGGTGTTTTAAGCAATATGTCTTAGAATCAGGTGACTAGTGGCCGAAATAGAGATTTAGTGTTCCATAAGCATCAAAGGTTTTACGTGATTTGGAAACTGTCTATAACAATGGGTTTCCTCCCCAAATTATTAGTTTTCCTTCGTGGCGATTCCAGTAAACCACACGGCTAATTTTTCCATTCTTTACTTCTGCATCCTATTAGGTGAGGCTGACGTTTGCATAAATTGCAGCCCTTTGATTGGGACTGGTAATATTAGCCAACAGTTCTTTTTCGGTCGCCTCGTTAATACACGCTATAATAACATTAGAGACGTTCGTTACTCTGCAAATACCTCCTCTTCATAGTTTTCTGCACATTTTCTTGCAGTGTTAGATGATTATCCATCACTTCCGGATATCGAAGTACATCAGTAAGTATACAAAGTTAACTCACTGAGACTGGCAACTAAGATCCTATGAACAGAAAGGACGTATATCACTGCACGCCGATCTACACCTCTAGACAGGTAACGGGCAACAGATTTTGGGTGCCTCTGTAGGCCAGTGGCAGCGTTCTTCCGGGAAAGGCCAATTCCCCCACGAAAAGCGCTGCTCGCTCTTGAGTTGACAGACAGACTGTACAGCTATTGTGAGCGTTATGTTTATAGACATATCTGTGTTAACCTTGTAAGCTTCGCGGAAAGGTTGTAGGTTTATTTCGTATTTCGCTGTTTTGTTAGAAAAAAAATGTTTGATGTTAAAACTGTTTCCGTAATAAAATCAGCAACCTGTTTAGTTTTGTCATATTTGAAAGTATAAGCAATGGCAATGATTTAAGTAATCTCGACAAATGAGATATGATTTACCATGATATAACTGCTTGGCAGCGTCCCTCATGTTAAATTACAGCCTCAGTTATAGGTATTAAATAGGCGACTCATATAAAAGATACAATCGCAACTCTCCGCAAGTTTTTTTATCGAATGCTTTGAAGTTTTGAAACTACGTTGCATTGGAATATGCGTGTGTGTTTCTTTCCGTGCTGTTTAATGTACATGATTCATAATTTTTTATACATTTAATAACAGGCAATAGTTGTTACAAAAACCTCAAAAAGTTACACACATATAAATAAAGGAATAAGCACCTACCAGCAGGCCTGAATTAGAATGCAACGTGGTAGCGAAATTTCAAATCAATTAGTTAAGAACTTTTGTAGATACACGATTTGGGACAAACGGACATTTAAATTTTTTTAAATGTAGATCATAGGGTACGTCTGCAAATTTTGTGTTATGCAGAAAGAGTTTCCCATACTGTGAAATAACGTCCGACTTCAGCTGTGCTGAAATGTGGGCACACTCGGTTACTCTGTGCGGTGGTGACACACGACTCCCGCGCACTTGGAGATCAAAAGCCACGCCGCTTACCGCGTACCGTCTACTGCCCACAGCCTCTTCACTGCCGTCACTGAGACACCGGAAGGGACCTGTACTGTCTGCTAGCACGGCAGCTGTTTTTAGCATCGTCTTGTTTACGTGAATGGTACCCTGTGATACGTCTTATGAGGGGAGGGAGCGCATATCCCACAGTACTACTCTTCACACCTAAGCAACAAAGCAAGATACAAGAAAAGTAATAGTGCAGCATCCTGCACATGCTTCCGTACGTGTTCTAATTTCTCTTGCCATCGCGACTACTACTCAAGATCAACTTTGCAGGTAGTAGAATCGTCCTGTGGGCTCAGCTGTATTTTGTGAAATGAACGTTTTTCTTTTCCCACCATTTTCGTAACATTCGCGCGTGAGTCGGACCTACCAGTAACAAACGTAGCTGCACGTCTCCAAACTGCTGCGATGTCTTAACTGATGGGGATCCTAAAGACTCACGGTCTCATTATAGCAGCGGAGAGCCGAAATGGAATAACTCAATTTTTTACTCTTCTGAGAAATGAAACGTTGCGTTTCGTTTAATGTAAATTCATGCTTTACAGTAATTTGTGATTCATTTGGTAAAATGTACAGATGAGGAACTAGAATTGCGTTTACTACAGACATTTTTGTCATTTGTTCTTTAAATTTCTTTTAATAGATCGTAAAAGTTGGAGTACCACTTTTCTTCTCAGAAATTTACTCATAGTGAAAGACAAAGTGATATAAATCAACAGTTGTACGACTCTTCTTAAAAACATTTTGATGAAGTTGAGTACCTTATAAGGAATACACTGTTCTTCAATCTCCATAACTGCAATTTATTTATAAAATATAAATATAATGTGATGCAGGAAATGCGAGCCTGCACCTATTGCTCCCATTTTGCACTTTTTTCTCCCAAATTGGGTTAAAATAATTGCATTATTTTCGCAAACTACTAGAATGCTACCTACTGAGTTTGTCAGATAGTTCAGCAGTACGTTCATCTACGGATTATAAATACATTGCTGTTTCCAAACGTCAAAATTTCTTAAAATGTAGTTCTGGCCATGATGATATTTCAAGAGGCTTTGTAATGGAGCATGTCTGTTTACTCGATTTCACCGGCCACATCATCCAGCTCTACCAAATAGTCAACATGTCCAAATTCAGACTCCTGGGCCGAACTTGCAGTTGTCCGTTGGCTAAAGGAAGCATGGTGCACTGGAGGCATGTACAGCAGAAGTTTGACCACGTGTTTCTTTTTGCCTCGGTGACAGGTCGCACAACGTTGTTGAGCGGGACGAGTGTTAGGATTTATGTATTTAAGGTGAGACATCTCTTCTTGATTCGTGTAGGCTTTAAAGAGACATCAACATGGGCTACATGGACAAATTTCTGCCTCAATAACATCTGGATATCACAAATCTAAAGAAAGGAAACAATGCTAGTACTTTCTAGCACTATTACAATGCCTTTTTGATTTTAGAGCGTAAATAAACACGCAGAATAACACCGAATAACAAGACCAGGTGGCCTTGCTGCTTGACATATACCACTATTCCCGCGAACGTATTTCACTCTGGCGTAAGAGAAAGAATGCATTTGGGCCTCTCAAGTGGCTCAAGTGGGAGTTATCTTTATGTAACTTCTCCACAGCAAATTTCCGTGCATTGTGAGTAAAGTGAGTGGTATAACACAAGAAGTAAATTTTCTTTACTTCGATCACTTTGGTGCTCAGCGGCTTATTTGTAGATCGCATATGCTTTCCTGTAATTCTGTCAATAAACAGTTTTGCCATTCGAATGGCCTACAACTGAATTTACGTGCTTATTCCGTTTCATGTCATTTTGTAACGTTATTCCTGGATATTTAAGTGATGCAGCTGGTCAAGCAGTATACCACCAATACAGTATTACAAGATTACAGGATAATGTTTCCTATTCAGCAAGGAAACTATTAATTTTACATCACCTCCAAGGTATCAGCCACTCACCAACTACTAATGACACTAACTCAGCCTGCGTTCGCCAACTGTATATAGTGGTATAGTGGTGGTTAGTCGCATTACGTATATTACGAACGTGCTGTATTAACACACGCAACTTGAAATCAGTGTTGTGCTATTCATGTTTTCCTATTATAGTGTCAGCATTAAGTGCACCTTTCTTTAATGGTCCTTACGCTGTGAATAGCCATTTACTTTTTATGTTTTACAGGCTACAGTTTTGTGTGTGTATCAGACGTGAAAAGGTATTCTGTATCTATATCAGCACAAACGTTTTTAAAAAATCTCAAACCTCCGAAAATTCATCATCTATTACTTTGAAATTTTGATAGAATATTGCAGTCGAATACTCGCTTGCTTTTATATACTTACTAGAACGTCATCTGGTGTAAATTTTATATATACATACAAACATGGGAAACGTTAAAAAAAATGTAAATGTTGGTTTGTTCAAAACCGCTAACCTCCGAGAGTTCTTGAAAGATTGCTTAGAAATCCCGACCCAATGTTCAGTTCTAATATGGATGCGTTTTAGGTACCTAATTCTTTAGGATATGATGCTTAATATATGTACGTGTAACTTTTTGAGATTCTTTGTAACACTTCCTTATTGTTAAATTTATGAATTACGTATGTATAAAAATAGAAACACGCATGTATAGCAATGGAACAATGCGTCAAAATTTCAAAGCAATCACTCAAAAATTTTTGTAGACTCGTGATTAGGAACATCCTTCTTTTCTAAATAAGTACAAACTTAAATGTTCGTTTCTTCAAAACCTCAAACCTCCGAATGTTCTTCCTCGATTATGTGCAGTTTTGACGAGACGTTGGATTCGAATACTCAAATGCTTTAGTGTATCAACTAGAGCCTCATATGGTGTGTATGTAATATATGTGTAATAAAAGCGGAAACTTTATGAAAGTGTGAATGTTACTATGTTCAAAACGGTTAATCTCCTGAAGATCTTGACCAACTGCTTTGAAATTTAGACTCGACGTTGAATTCTAATACAGGTGTATTTTTATCCACAAATTGTTTAATACAAGTGTATTATAATATATATATATATATATATATATATATATATATATATATATATATATGTCTAATTGTTTAATTTATGTAAAGGGAAAGCATTACTACCTTCCCGATTTATTACAAATTTTTACACGTTACTCAACCATATAAACTATATACAAACATCAATAAAATTTGTGCATCACCTCAGTTCCGAGAGTTCCGGAACCTGTACAGAAAACTGGAACAGATATCAACATAAACATCATTTCCACGTTTTCTATTGCTCATGAAAATTACAAATTGCATGTTGTACCACCAAACAGCGAGACCTTCAGAGTTGGTGGTCCAGATTCCTGTACACACCGTTACCTCTAATACCCAGGAACACGTCCTCTTTCATTGATGCATGCCTATAATCGTCGTGGCGTACTATCCACGAGTTCATCAAGGCACTGTTGGTCCAGATTGTCCCACTCCTCAACGGCGATTCGGAGTAGGTCCCTGAGAGTGATTGGTGAATCAAGTCGTCCATAAACACCCTTTCCCAATCTATCCCAGGCAAGTTCGATAGGGTTCAGGCCTGGAGAACATGCTGGCCACTCTAGTCGAGCGATGTCGTTATCCTGGAGGAAGTCATTTACAAGACGTGCACGATGGGAGCGCGAATTTTCGTCCATAAAGGCGAATGCCTCGCCAACATGCTGCAGATATGATTGCACTATCGGTCAGAGGATGGCGTTTACGTATATTACAGCCGTTACGGCGTCATCCATGACCACCAGCAGCGTACGTCGGCCATACATAATGCCACCCCAAAACAGCAGAGAACCTCCACCTTGGTGCACTCTCTATACAGTGTGTCTAAGGCGTTTAGCCTGACCGGGTTGCTTCCAAACATGCCTCCGACGATTGTCTGGTGGCAGGCATGTGCGACGACACTCATCGGTGAAGAGGACGTGATGCCAATCCTCAGCATTCCATTCGGCGTGTTGTTGGGCCCATCTGTACAGCGCAGCATGGTGTTGCGGTTGCAAAGAGGGGTCTCGCCATGGACGTCGGGAGTGAAGTTACGCAGCATGCAACCGATTGCGCACAGTTTGAGTCGTAATACGACGTCCTGTGGCTGCACGAAAAGCGTTATTCAACATGGTGGCGTTGCTGTCAGAGTGCGAGCCATAATCCGTTAAGTAGCGGTCATCCGCAGCAGTAGTGGCCCTTGGTCGGCCTGAGCGACGCATGTCATCGACAGTTCCTGTCTCTCTGTATCTCCTCCACGTCCGAACAACATCGCTTTGGTTGACTCCGAGACGCCTGGACACTTCCCTTTTTGAGAGCCCTTCCTCGCACTAAATAATAACGTAGACTCGATCGAATAGCGGTATTGACCGTCTAGGCATGGTTGAACTACAGACAATACGAGCTGTGTGCCTCCTTTCTGGTGGGGTGACTGGAACAGATCGGCCTTCGCAACAGTCAAAAGGACTGTGTCTGTGATGCAATATCCATATTCAACGTCTGTCTCTAAGAGTTCTGGGAACCAGGGTAATACGAAACGTTTTTAGATGTGTGTACGTTTGAAACGTTGTTAGCAAAGAGGAATCGTATTTATGGCTTATTGGTTTATGATTTGAATACTACTACTACTACTACTACTACTACAGAATCAGAATTTTAACCGTAAACAAGGTTCAAGGTCAGAGATAGTGGTGGGAGGGGGTGGAGGGGGGGGCAGAGGTGGGAGGGGATGGATGTAGAAAACGGGAAAGAGGCGATGGACGTATAGAGAGGTCAGAGGGAGATGGAGGGAGAGGGGGCAGGAGAAGGTGGACAGAGAAAGGGAGAGGAGGTGATTGACTGAGGGGAAGTGAGAGAGGGGGCAGGAGGAAATGGGGGGGGGGGAAGGAGGTGATGCACAGAGAGGGGGGAAGGAGGAGGAGATCGACAAAAAAAAGATGGTGGAGAGATGTACAGAGACAAGGGAGAGAAGGAGATTAAGACGTAATCCAATTCACACACATATTTGGAACGTGTGCTTTCTCTTTTCTTTCTTTTCCATGTAAGTAGAGTGTGCCACAGCAAAGCATGGACTGGTACAGTTAGTTTTTGTATAAAATCAGTAGATTTTGCTTTAAAGCCAATGGATTTTTTAATAACGCTGTACTCCATATTGGATTGTAACGGACAAAACCTAAAGTTAGGGAAATAACGAAAGAGTCAGAATTTCATTACTTGTTCGAAACATATTTTTATGCAGCTTGCAGGAGCAAAGGCTTGTGGCACAGGCATTTACGTTTACTCGGTGAAATACGACAAGACTGAAGATTGCGCACATCTCAACATGTTAGCAAAAGAACATGTACATTTATGTTGATAGGGTAAAATATGACATGGTTGAAATGGCTCTAAGCACTATGGGACTTAACCTCTGAGGTCGTCAGTCCCCTAGAACTTAGAACTACTTAAACCTAACTAACCGAAGGACATCAGACACATCCATGCCCGATGCACGCTTCTAACCTGCGACCGCGGCTGCAGCGCTGTTCCGGATCGAAGCGCCTAGAGCCCGCATCTCGTGGTCGTGCGGTAGCGTTCTCGCTTCCCACGCCAGGGTTCCCGGGTTCGATTTCTGGCGGGGTCAGGGATTTTCTCTGCCTCGTGATGGCTGGGTGTTGTGTGCTGTCCTTAGGTTAGTTATGTTTAACTAGTCCTAAGTTCTAGGGGACTGATGACCATAGATGTTAAGTCCCATAGTGCTCAGAGCCATTTGAACCATTTGAAGCGCCTAGAACCGCTCGGTCACAGCGGCCGCAAAATATGGCACGCTTGCAGATACTGTCAATGCGCATGCACGTTGTGTCAGCAAATGCATTGTTCACAATCACAGCGTTGGTTCCGTGGCAGTCTTCTTGTACACAGAAATCAGGTTTGGTTTTAGGTAATCATACATCACAATTTTGTTCAAAATCGCAGAAAACTTTTGCATTTGGTCCACATCCATAAGTTTCTGCAGTATCCCAGGCCTTTCATCCTGGAGAATTTACTGTATAGATAACTGTTAAATACCCCACAAGTCTTTGTAGTGCGCTATTTCACAGCTATCAGCAACTGACAGCAACCTGATATACACTCAGCTCACATTTATGTAAAATCAGAAATAAGACACGTGCGTGTCTGAACTGATCATAAGTCTCGCATGAGAACCGCCCCAATGATGTCCCTCCTTCTTCGCCAGACTCATGTGACGTTAGGTGGCCTATGCCAAGGTCAGCAAGCTCTCATATGGGTCGAGACTTGTTCTCAATTTAGGAGGGGAAAGCTGCTGCAAATCACTCTGTAGATTGAAGACCACAACAGCAAACAAGAGCATTAGCATTTAATTTTTTATTCATAACATTATATACCAGAGTTTTAAACGTTACATGTCAGTGTGAAATAAGTTTGCTTTGGTTACGTGTTTTGAAGGTGTGAGATAGTATCATTAATTGCCACTATAGTCACAAATAATGCTATGCTCAACTGAATTCATGGAAGTTTATGTATCATTCGTGTCGTAGGACAACACTAACCTTGCTTGGCCTCACACACGAAACGTGCTTGTGGCAGGTCGTGAACTTTATTACTGCGTTTACTAAAAGTCATCATCATTTCCATGGAAGGTGGTGCAACGGTAAAAAATCTTATTGCTGATTTCATTTGAAACATACGACTCGAAAGAAGGTCAACAACATCAGTTAACAAACAGTCTGGAGAAAATATGACTAACGTACATAGTGATTTCTACATTTTCTTTTAATATCTCTCTTTATAATCTGCTCTCAAGGCCACGTAGATGGTAAAGATCAGTGCTATTGTTACCGCCAAATTCTTTAATTCTTACGTGATTGCGCTCTTACAAGCGTGCAGCGAATTGAGCTCGTTTGCCTACATAATTTTAGCCTTAACCTTCAACATTAATCGTCGAAAACTCGTACATAATTGTAGCATATGGGTCCCAGTGACCCATCTGTTTCATTTTTTTTCATTACAACATTTGCATGGAATAAATTGAAAGTATATTATTTGAAAGTGGATTATATTTGTTTAGAATGGATGTGAATTATCGAAGTCAAAAACCGTTCATCTTAAAAATGTTTAAAATAGATATCATGTGTACTGAAACTTTTTCATATATTTCTTTCTATCTTTGACCGTATAAATCTATTTTGCCATAGTAACGTCTCACACTATTTAATTCCGCATCTCCTGTATCAGAAATACTCACACCTAACCAGGAAGTCATCGCTACATTATTATTACCTTTGTCATCATCAGTATCTGATTCGAGTTCACCTTCAGTTGCAAATTCATGTTCACAATCATCAGTATCACTTGCTAATTCCTGTAAAGTGTTAGCTGGAAAATCAGGGAAACAGGGCTCATTCACAGCCACTTTCTCAGTGTTCTCCAATCTGGCTTTGTACCCTAAAATATTTTAATAAAATGCATTAGAATATACAATCATATTATTTAAAAAACTTGATCATCTTAAATAAGACATAAGAATAGATAATTAAATTATCACCAATTTGTATTCATTAAAAATCTGAAAACAGGAAACAGCTTATTTAACTGGCGTAGCTGGGTCCTCATGTACCTTTACGCATACTGACACTAATGTAGCAGTCTTCAATAACAAAATTGTAAAGTGCAGTTCAAACTATTACTACATAACAGGAAAAACCAACCACCAGAATTGTTTATAACCTATAGAAACATTGTCCAAAATGTAAACTAAATAGTAAAAATACTCCAGGCCACTGTAGATACCTTGAACAGAATAATAGCGAAACGCCTATGGCATGAAAACTTCACTCAGATGTAGTCAGACGGCCCAAAAAGTAAAAATTATTATTTATAATAACAAACGCATTATTTATAATCGGAGCGTCGGGTCCTCTTGACACGGTCTGCTCCAGTTTAAATGAGAATATATATGGTTTGTTTTTTCTATCGCATATTTTCGCTTATGATTCGGCAGTACTTGGTGTGTCTAGTACATAGAAAAATGAAGGTCGATTGTAAATTTGAAGAACCACTCGCATCAACGACAATTTGTGGATGATGATGGTACAGTGTTTCTGGAAGTCCGTTCCGCGTTTATTAAAGTGGCGGAGCAACTGCTGAATGTTCTAGACTCGGTAACAAAGGCAGGTACAGGAGCAGCTCCCCCGGGGCATTCTCTGCCTCAGCGCCGTTGTTCTATTTCGCAGCCGTGGATCTCTCCGTCTCGGCACTGCCAGCGCCATCGCGGCGCTGTGGCTGGCCCCTGGACTACACTCATTGCCATTCAGAGGGCGGTCCGCGCTATTAGCTGCCTAATGAATTCACGCTGTCCGCTCACAATGGGCGGCGCGGACGCTCCTTTTGGCAGCCGTCTTCCCCAACCACTGCCGGATTTAGTGCTGGCGAGCATTCCTCATTTGCTTGCGGGGGTCTTCATCAGCTTCGACAAAGACGGACCGTGGGCTCCTCAAATCCACTGGCAAGCGATAATGCTTCACACGGCGTGGGAGAGAATCCCAAGTTGATCGACAGAGTGCCGCCATGCAAGTGTCAAGTTCTGATGATGACGGACTCACTTGTGCGCACGACATCAAGGTGTTGGGTGTCCATATTCTGATGAGATTAAGAAGAAAAGATTCTTGGTGCTATGTGGTAGCCTTGGCAGGTGTGTAGTCTACATCTACATCTATACCCATACCCCGCAAGCCACCTGACGGCGAGTGGCGGAGGGTACCTTGAGTACCTCTATCGGTTCTCCCTTCTATTCCAGTCTCCTTTTGTTCGTGGAAAGAAGGATTGTCGGTATGCCCCCGTGTGGGCTCCAATCTCTCTGATATTACTTTCATGGTCTCTCCGCGAGATATACGTAGGAGGGAGCAATATACTTCTTGACTCTTCGGTGAAGGTGTCTTCTCGAAACTTCAACAAAAGCCCATACCGAGCACCTGAGCCTCTCTCCCGCAGAGTGTTCCACTGGAGTTTATCTATCATCTCCGTAACGCTTTCGCGATTACTAAACGATCCTGTAACGAAGCGCGCTGCTCTCCGTTGGATCTTCTCCATCTCTTCTATCAACCCTATCTGGTACGGATGCCACACTGGTGAGTAGTATTCAAGCAATGGGCGAACAAACGTACTGTAATCTACTTCCTTTGTTTTCGGATTTCAACTTTATATGATCATTCCATTTTAAATCACTCCTAACGCGTACTCTAAGATAATTTATAGAACTAACTGCTTCCAGTTGCTGACCTGCTATTTTGTAGCTAAATGATAAGGGATCTATTTTTCTATGTATTCTCAGCACATTACACTTGTCTACATTGAGATTCAATTGCCATTCCCTGCACCATGCGTCAATTCGCTGCAGATCCTCCTGCATTTCAGTACAGTTTTCCATTGTTGCAACCTTTCGATGTACCACAGCATCAACCGCAAAAAGCATCAGTGAACGTCCGATGTCATCCACAAAGTCATTTATGTATATTGTGAATAGCAACGGTCCTACGACACTCCCCTGCGGCACACCTGAAATCACTCTTATTTCGGAAGACTTCTCTCCATTGAGAATGACAAGCAGAGTTTTGTTATCTAGGAACTCTTCAGTCCAATCACACAATTGATCTGCTACTCCATATGATCTTACTTTGTTTATTAAACGACTGTGGGGAACTGTATCGAACGCCTTGCGGAAGTCAACAAACACGGCATCTACCTGGGAACTCGTGTCTATGGCCCTCTGAGTCTCGTGGACGAATAACGCGAGCTGGGTTTCACACGATCGTCTTTTTCGAAACCCATGCTGATTCCTAGAGAGTAGATTTCTAGTCTCTAGAAAAGTCATTATACTCGAACATAATACGTGTTCCAAAATTTTGCAACTGATCGACGTTAGAGATATAGGTCTATAGTTCTGCACATCTATTCGACGTCCATTCTTGAAAACGGGGATGACCTGTGCCCTTTTCCAATCCTTTGGAACGCTACGCTCTTCTAGAGATCTACGGTACACCGCTGCAAGAAGGGGGGGGGGGGGCAAGTTCCTTCGCGTACTCTGTGTAAAATCGAACTGGTATCCCATCAGGTCCAGCGGCCTTTCCTCTTTTGAGCGATTTTAATTGTTTCTCTATCCCTCTGTCGTCTATTTCTATATCTACCATTTTGTCAACTGTGCGACAATCTAGAGAAGGAAGCACAGTGCAGTCTTCCTCTGTGAAACAGCTTTGGGAGAAGACATTTAGTATTTCGGCCTTTAGTCTGTCATCCTCTGTTTCAGTACCATTTTGGTCACAGAGTGTCTGGGCATTTTGTTTTGATCCACCTATCGCTTTGACATAAGACCAAAATTTCTTACGATTTTCTGCCAAGTCAGTACATAGAACTTTACGTACGGTACAGTACAAATTAGTAGCAGGGCATCAAGACGCAAATATTGTGAAGCTAACTGCTGTCTGAATAAAACAGTCTAGATCGCTTAATGCATTTTTTATCAAATGGTTTCGGCTACTGCCATCATCAGGTAGAAACTTAGACCTGGTAAAATAGCTTCCAGTGCCACTAATAATACGAGCCATTTAAGAATAAGTTTCATTGGCACAGACAATGAACGCTATTTTTACAAGATCTAAGTATAGATTTGATGATGGCAGTAGTCCAAACGACGCAATAAAATAAATAGTGTATTAAGCGACCTACACGAATTTCTGTTTAAGACACCGCGAAATATTGTAAGCAACTATGTGTAATGAAACCAATATTTCGACCACGATTACAGTGGCTTCTATCTGGGTCTGCTGGTCACGCGGTACCATATCCAGAAAAGCTTCATGATAACTGTCTCTGATCCAGAAAGCCTGTTGCAGCATTAAGAGAGATATGGACCGAATAGAAGTAGGAACTGCACACACAGGGGCGAGATTTGGGAAGTCCTGCAGCTCCATGATTATTCCGCTGAGCCAACCGAACGTGGAGGTAACTAAAATGAAATCTCACGGAAGTGCAGAAGTAAGACCCGAATACAGGTGTAGGTTTATTATGTTAGAGTCAAAATTCAGGCACCCTGTTGTGGAAAAAATTGCAGTAACTGATGTGCCCCACAAATGTTTTAAGAATGTACAAAAAAGTAAGATTAGTATGATTTCATCAGAACATAAGGGGACCGAGTAATAATGTAGGAGATCTTGTTGTCAGTTGAAAAGATAGACATAGGCATACTGTTTCTATCTGAACACATCGCCAAAGGAGTTATAAAGGTTAAACATAGCATGTTGTTCAAGAATAACTAATAAGGAACCTGAGTAGCTACATAGAGGGTGGTCAGAAGAAGCGTGAAAATACTTTTAAGAGCGTTACAGGGTAGGTAGTGCTGAGAAATAATTATTAAGAAATAATTCCTTATTAATTCGTTATATATGACTACAGTTTCTGATGATGGGTAAAATACTGAAAGAAATTGTTCAGAAAAAAATGCAATACGTTGCACCGTTCCCGAATTAATTAGCATTTAAATTAGCCAAACAGGCAGTTACGCTCGAAATTCTAGCGTCGCGCCAGAGACGGTGTTATCCCTGTTCTCCGCTTGGTTTTCCAACACCAAAGTCTTCTTTATGAGAACAATTGCCACTCACTGTAACTGGTGGGCCGCTTCTATTTGTGCTCACAACGACCAGACAGGTTAACTTCGATGCTAATCAACCAGGAAACGGCACAACTTATCGAACTTTTTCTTAGCAATTATATCTCAGCACTACCTACCGTGCAAAGCCCTTAAAAGTGTTTTCAAACTGTTTCTGACCACTCCGTATGTAGATACTCAGTTTCCCACACTAGTTACACGCGAGTAATGTGGCTAGCTTCTCTAACCCTTTGGTGAGGTGTTGGTATAGAAATAGGATGTCTATCTTTTCAGAGATCTGTAAATCTTGCAAACAGGTAAGTTCACTCACATTACTACTCAAGCGTCCTATGTTCTGATGAGGTAAGCTAATCTTACTTTCTACACATTCTTAAGAATTTTGTTGGGCCCTTCTGTTATTGTAACTTATTTCACAACATGGTACCTGAGTGCTGACTAACCTCATAAAGCTATACCCATATGGAAGGCTTACTTTGCGCGACAGTGGCCACTTACCAGCAAAGCACAGCCAGCATATCCTTCCCTCTCTCGTTCAGTGTAAGCTCTCTTAGTTTACCCGCATCATTCGGTGTAGCAACAATCACAGCACTCACGTGAGATTTTCGCACTATGTTATTTCTGTCTTCCACTTTCTGTTTGGTGTTTAGGCAATGCTTTTTATATGTTAGCGCGCGATCCAGCGTTACTTGAGGATATTTGGGAGTTGGATTATTTTCGAGTACGATGTCTCCCCAGTACATATATAAGGATCTATTTGCCTTTTTATTCTTCAGGTGGAAAGCGCTGGTCTCAATTCCCATGATAGTAAACAGTGAATTCTTCCAAAGATTTGGATGGCGTATCTTCTACAGTCTCAAAACAGTCAGCCTCTTATGGTGTGGTCGTTCTTTTCATGGAGGGGGCTCGCACCCCCGTTGTTTTGCGTGGCACTATCACATCACAGGCCCACACTGATAATTTAAGCACCTTCTTGCTTCCCACTGTTGAAGAGCAATTCGGGGTAGCGACTGCATCTTCCAACACGATCGAGCACCTGTTCATTATGCACGGCCTGTGGTGGAATGGTTACACGACAATAACATCCCTTTAATGGACCGGCCTGCATACGGTCCTTGTGCCAGGCTTCACCGACCGACATGCCATTCCCCAAGAAACCTTACAGCACTTGATTGAACATATGCCTGCGAGAGTGGAATCTGTCAACAAGGCCAAGGGTGGGCCCACACCATATTGAATTCCAGTATTAGCGATGGAGGGCGCCACGAACTTGTGAGTCATTTTCAGCCAGGTGTCCGGATGATGTTATTCCTTTCGTCGCCAGTTATTTTGCTGCCCAAATAATAAAACTCGTCTTCTGGTATTTCATCTACGGATCTAATTCTCTCAGCATCATTTAATTTAAGCAAATGTCTGGATAGCCATGCACATCCACTTCAGATGAAAAGGTGTGCCCTGTCGAAGGACTAATTCAATACTATTGTAGTGTTTATGTGAGGCAGATTGAACATGCATTCAGCATCTCCATGGCAGAGTAGCAGGTATCGTGTACTTTACGGCTGACTACGGAACACGTGTCCTCGCAATTGTGGCAGCTCTCAAAAAAGAATAAATCGAAAGGAATAGGGCTATCTCTACAGCACTACTTAATGTGTTAACAGGCGGAGGTTGTTCCATTCCAGCGCCGTATCAACACAGTTTGTGAAACGCGGGAGCAACCTCTAACACCTGAAACGAATAAAGCATCAGTGTGATGCAGATCCCGCGCACACACCCCTCACTCTTCTTTCCATAAAAACCTTAAAAACAAAAAACAACGGCGTCCGACATAGTCTTTCAGGGTAAGGAAAGTGTGCTAACTGGCAATTTCTTCCCTTATGGGGTACCGTGAATGCTGCCATGTACTGCCCCACGCTCTAGCTGTTACGTAAGGTGATACGGAGGAAACCACCGGAAATGCTTTTGAAATATATCGTACACAACACAACCATACCGCTTATGGTTTCGGTTACACGTGGCTTGGCGTTACATCCTCGGTACTCCCCAGTCTCGCACCGATCGCTGTTTATCCCTTCGGACAGTTGAAAAAGCACCTGGCTGGTTGCCAAGTCCGATGTTCAGGAGGCCACTGATAACTTGCTCTTACCCCTGGACCCCGGTTACGTCGCTTTCGTCACATTTATTGACCGAGGGAACAAACCGACTATGTGAAAGTTTAATATGTACCGGTGCTCAAGTGGCTTCAGTATGTCTTACACTTTATGCACAAACCGATTCTCGCATAGGAGTTGTTACATTACCTTTCGGTTGAACCTGTCAGAGAGATAACAAATGGGCAATGAACATCAACAGGAGGACAGCAAACAATGTTGTGCATCGACCCTTTTAGCGCAAGTAAAATGACAAAAATCTCAACAAATTTTTGTTTACAGAACTCTATTCTAAGTTTCAACTCCACTATCTCCACTTTATAGATGGTAATCTGAAAATTAACTCGCCCTTAATTCTGAGAAAATGCACTATATCCATTTTCGTTCAATGAATGGAATCATAAAAACATCTGATGTAGCACGGGAACGGGAGTCAGTAGACGAGACAGAATCTTGAAACTTCCCGGTCTACATACTGCTGAAAACTTGAACTGTAAGACATATATTACTAAATTTGCTCGAAAGATTAAGTTCAGTTATTTTTGCTTCTAGAATAATTGCTACTCTGCATATTTCCACTCGGTAATGCGTTAGGAGTAATTTTTCAGTGCAACACGTCACGAAAAAGGTACTGATTCCACAAAAGTGGGCAATAAGCGTAATATGTGAAGTCTTCTTGCGGGTAGCTCCTCAAAGGGTTATGACACTTTTTAGTCCACATTTACTGCGTATACAGTACATTCACTAATGATATTCATCATTTAAAATTCATCACAATTTGAGAATAATAGGCTGTATTTGTAACAGAACAAGAAAATATGGCCTCTAATACTCATTATAAATTGAAATTTTTTTCTCAGTTCATGCACTTCATCTTCATTGGTGTCGTCAAAAAGAGATCTTCTAGGACTAGGTTTCCTGCTCTTCGTACTCTTCTTTCTACTTCCTTTCTTCTCTTCGGGTTCTTTCCGTTTATTCTTTTTTCTACTTTCTTTGCTTTCTCTTTCTTTGTTTGCCGCTTCTGGTCAGTATTATAAAAACTTGCTGTAGGTACCGTCCTAGTTTCGGCCACTGCTTTTACGTTTACCCCCTACGCAAACAGGCCAAAACCGGGCCTGAGATGGACACTTTGCCTGCACTGACGCCATTACACCAAAGCTATACACCCTCTAACAGCATGACCGAAATTTCAGTAGTTAAAGTGTGATTACGGAGCCCACACATATAATCTTGCCTCGGGCATGGATGTGTGTGATGTTCTTAGGTTAGTTAGGTTTAAGTAGTTCTAAGTTCTAGGGGACTAATGACCACAGCAGTTGAGTCCCATAGTGCTCAGAGCCATTTGAACCATTTTTTTGAGCCCACATATGTCACACTCAACACAATTTCATTAAAAAGAGATACGTCGCTTGTCTCTCAACAATAAATTCGCAAACTGACCACTTTCTGACAGCAGGGAAACTACAATCCACAAACATTATTATAACTCTGAGGAGTGGCACAGCAAACAGGTTAGCCTTCGTGGGGTGTCTGGGTCCCCAAGGAATCCAACTAACACTTTGCCCACCACGACCACTTTGCCCTGATCTATCTTTCTGAAAAAATAATATGTTCATTAATGCTAAATATAGGCCATAGTGCATTCTAAGAATGCGTACATAGACAACATCTAGCCATCCGCTGAAACTATTCGTCTATACATTTCCAGCAAAATGACTCATCCCACATAATTTGATAAGAAAATCGTTCAGATAATGTACACCACTGGCCATTAAATCGCTACTCCAATAATATGACGTGCTACAGATGCGAAATTTAACCGACAGGAAGAAGATGCTGTGATATGCAAATGATTAGCTTTTCAGAGCTTTCGTTCAAAATAGTTCAAATGGCTCTGAGCACTATGCGACTTAACTTCTGAGGTCATTAGTCGCCTAGAACTTAGAACTAATTAAACCTAACTAACCTAAGGACATCACACACATCCATGCCCGAGGCAGGATTCGAACCTACGACCGTAGCGGTCACTCGGCTCCAGACTTTCAGAGCATTGACACAAGATTGGCGGCGGTGGCGACACCTACAACGTTTTGACATGAGGAAAGTTTCCAACCGATTTCTCATCACAAACAGCAGTTAACAGGCGTTGCCTGGTGAAACGTTGTTGTGATGCCTCGTGTAAGGAGGAGAAATGCGTACCATCACGTTTCTGACTTTGATAAAGACCGGATTGCAGCCTATCGTGATTTCGGTTTATCGTATGGCGACATTGCTGCTCACGTTAGTCGATATCCAAAGACTGATAGAAGTATATGGAATCGGTGGGTTCAGGAGGGTTATACGGAATGCTGTGCTGGATCCCAACGGCCTCGTATCACCAGCAGTCTAGATGACAGGCATCTTATCCGCATGGCTGAAACGGATCGTGCAGCCACGTCTCGATCTCTGAGTCAACAGATGGGGAAGTTTGCAAGACAACAACCATCTGCACGAACAGTTCGACGAAGTTTGCAGCAGCATGGACTATCAGCTCGGAGACCATGACTGCGGTTATTCTTGACGCTGCATCACCGACAGGGTGCACGAATGGCAAAACCTCATTTTTTTCGGATGAATCCAGATTCGGTTTATAGCATCAAGATGGCGACATCGCGGTGAACGCACATTGGAAGCGTGTATTCGTTATCGCCATACTGGCGTATCACCCAGCGTGATGCTATGGGGTGCCATTGGTTACACGTGTCGGTATGCTCTTGTTCGCATTGATGGCACTTTGAACAGTGGACGTTACATTTGAGATGTGTTACGATCCGTGGCTCTACCCTTCATTCGATCCCTGCAAAATCCTACATTTCAGCAGGATAATGCACGACCGCATGTCGCAGGTCCTCTACTGGCCTTTCTGGATAGAGAAAATAGTCGACTGCTGCCCTGGCCAGCACATTCTCCAGATCCCTCACCAATTTAAAACGTCTGGTCAATGGTGGCCGAGGAACTGGCTCGTCACAATACGCCAGTCACTACTCTTGATGAAATGAGGTATCGTGTTGAAGCTGGATGGACAGCTGTACCTGCACACACCATCCAAGCTCTGTTTGACTCAATGCCCAGGCGTACCAAGCCCGTTATTACGGCCAGAGGTGGTTGTTCTGGGTACTGAAGGCTCAGGATCTGTGCACCCAAATTGCGTGAAAATGTAATTACATATGAGCTCTAGTATAATATATTTGTCCAATGAATACCTGTTTATCATCTGCATTTCTTCTTGGTGTAGCAATTTTAAAGGCCAGTAGTGTATCCAGCAAGTAGCTTACTACAGTGAGAAGGTGGGGCACTTTTTTTAAACACCTAAACCTACTTTGTGTAATACATTTCTTAAAAAAATTTATACGGCATTTAATTTTCAATAGGTATTAATTTCCATATGCTTACCAGAAATGCTGCAATTTCTCTGAAAGAGCAGATCTCCACAACAATGAGTGAATACGGGTGTGCGAACCCGTTCTTCTATTGCAGTGGCTTTGGTGCCCAATGGTGGCAGTATTTATGTGAGATCCAGTCGAGGACAGTGGAGCTAGAGTTATTGATTTGGCGGCGCTGCAGAGCCGTGAGGGACCAAACGGGGGCGGGCTGGCGGCAACAGGCGATATTTGCCGGCTGCGGCTGCGGCTGCGGCGGCGCGTCGGCGCCTGCGGTTGCGCCAGACGGGGTCCCAGCGGCAGCGCGAGACGTGCCAATAACCTTCCGGTCGGCCGCGTCGCCAAGTGCTACAGGCGACCGCCTCTGTAGCTTCCGCCACGGCGACGTCGCCCAGTGCAGGGGACACAGTTCCAGGAGTACACCGGTGTCATATGTTGGGATTCACCGTAACCTACCCGTGGACCGACGGCCTTTGTAGTCTGGTCCCTTCAATTCCACAAACCAACTTACGTGTATGCTTCCGTATCAAGTCCCAGCTTAACGACAAGAGTATTGTGACAGAAACATAAAAATGCTCTTAACGGAGTACAAAAACCAGAATATGATCGTGTCTGTTAAAAGACCTTGACAAAAACTTTGGCATGCGAACATTTTCTCGCTCTTTCTAACATGCGGCTGTCCTCTGACTCCCACAAGCTCCCCTATTTGTAAGTCGCTCACAACCACTAGTCTAGCACTAAGTGGCTCATACCCATTGCTGTGCTCTTGCGCAACTTTTAACCAGCCTGATACGCTGTTGCACGGTAGAACTGGACCAAACAACAAGGAACAGCATACACAGTTGACAACATCAACTGAGCTCCCCATTTTCCCGCGAAAGGCAAAGGTCCCGAGTTGGGTCTCGGTCCAGCGCGCAGTCTTAATCTGCCATGAAATTTCATATCAGTCCACACTCCTCTGTAGCGTGAAAATTTCAATCTGGAAACATCTTACAGGCTGTGGCTATGCCACGTCTCTCTTTCAGAAGTCTTGCAAGTTTGGCAGGAAAACTTCTGTGAAGTTTGGAATGTAGGAGACGAGATACTGGCGGAAGTACAGCTGTGAGGAGGTGACGTCCTACTCGGCAAGTTTCCGAGAAAGGCAAAAACCCCTTGTTCGAGTCTCGGTCCTGCGCACAGTTCTAATCTGACAGAAAGTTTCATATCAACGCACACTCCCCTGTGAAGTGAAAATTTCATCACTAGTAATGTTTCGCAGTAATGTTTCTATGTCGACCCATTACTTTTCTGTGGGCCATTTTAGCCACTACTGGATTAGCGAGTGGCATGCACGAGCGTAGTCTGCCCACACGCCAGTGGCTTGGGATTCCTGGTGCGATATACGAGTTACTGTATCTTTTTAGTTTTTATGTTTTCATAATACATATTTTAACTCACTGATACTTGATAATTTGGCTATTTTGTGGATGTCGTGTGGCAGTGACTCTCCGGCGTCCAATGACATTTTTAATCAATTTTACCGTTGTGCCTGTAATTTATTGCAAGCTCCAATTTATTTCACTAGTGAAGTATAATTCTTCCTGTAATCAGATTTCAACTGTGTAGAGAGACTATGTAATCTTCTAACACAGCTGTTTGATTATATAAAGCGTACTGTCCCGTTACGTTTTGTTATATGACGTGAAAGCAAGAGCATTTCCGTTGTGTCTTCTACGTTTCCTTTTATAAGACATGAACTAAGTTCTTTATGTACATTACCTATACTAGAGTACAAGGAATACACTTCTCTGAAATCATAAACTGGCGTGCAGCGGCCACATCTGGTGGGCTTGGTTCAAATGGCTCTGAGCACTATGGGACTTAACAGCTGTAGTCATCAGTCCCCTAGAACTTAGGACTACTTAAACCTAACTAACCTAAGGACATCACACACATCCATGCCCGAGGCAGGATTCGAACCTGCGACCGTAGCAGTCGCACAGTTCCGGACTGCGCGCCTAGAACCGCAAGACCACCGCGGCCGGCCTAGTGGGCTTGAATGGTGGTAGATTTCTTGCTGGTCCACGGCCGTACGTTCGCTTCAGTGCTTCTCTTTACATATGACAGTTTTGTTTCTTTGACAAAGCCGAAGTAGCGAATGATTTTGACTGCACCATCACATGTAATGGCGTGTACACTGCAACCCGTTTCTATTGAGTTATAGAAATGTTGTATAGTTGGTTTATAGTGTCCTCTGCTTCAAATTCTTATTGTTAGAAGTCCTTATATTTTTATAGGTCTGAAGATGGCCAATATGAACCTAAATTAATAACTTGATTATAAGTAAATATTGTGATCTGGAACTGGAATTATAATAAAACGTTACTGAATGTGACGAACTGTTATTAAATAATGTACTCAATGCTGCAGAATTTGTCTTTAATGACCTTCGCAGTTATTAGCACTAGGTTGAATTTCGATAATCAGATTTTTATTACGTAGAAGCATCAGTATTGTACCACAAACCGATATGCTACACTAACTAGACGACGTTCACAGGTGACAATGCTCAACGTAATAACTGTGGGACCAGTTAGCGTACTAAATGATAATCCAGTATAGACTGTCATTCAAAATTGCATTACGATTATTGCAACTTTACTGTTTGAAAGCTTTCCCACGACTCGATACAAATGACTCAGACTTCGGGTGCGACGCTTGTTTACAGATGAGCGTACAAAAGAACGTAAGACATGGTAAAATACAAGACTATTGTACGTTAGTTTTCTGCCCTATTACTTCCAAGGTAGTGTAAGCTAACATTTCATCACTTGTCAGGATAGCGTTGAGATGCTCATCTTTGTATAGTTTGCGTATCTGGTGATCCACGAAAATCCAGCCTCACTAAGACGTGGAAATTTCTCAAGCAAGTAGAGACATGCTTCCCGAGGTTTTTTCGTGGCCTTAACGAAGTTAAGCAGAAGAATTATATTGCTGGATTCCACAAGTGCTTTGTACTTAACGTTGTGAGGTACTGATTCGCGTGTTTGATTCTTAGGCCAGTCTTTCTTTTAAAATGTAGTGCTTTGGCGCGGATATCTCAGACTCACAGGAAGCTACAAAATTTGGTGTAGACTGTATGCCAATATGCGAAAGACTTCCAGATTCCCGGAAATCAGGCATTTAAATTTGTCATAGTTCAATCACAGTGGTAACACATCGTCATTATGCAGTGGCACGCACTTGAGACTTAATTTGGAGGAGAAGACGAACAAGCAATGAGTCTTATAGTCAGTGCTTCTAGGTGCCATTAGTCCCTGTACAAAGTAACAGATTCTTTTCACTTTCGACAAATGGAAGGAATAGCATGTGGCGGTTACAGAGTCACACCTACCGTCTTATCAAGGCAGTTCCTCTTTTGTTGTCTTGACACCAACAACTCAGCTTTACTTTCCGGCTGTTCGAGATCTCTCGTTAGGTCATTATGTTCAGTCATTAAGTTCACACTATGTTATTTCGTGAAACTGTGTACATTCATCGTTACACACAAAATCAGGAACATTCGAAGACCTGAGTTTTGAAGGTAACTGTGCTGCACTAGTTTCACTACCGTTCTCGTCGCTATCTAAACATTCATGGTGGTGTCTGATTGTTGTATATCGTGTCTCCCTACCACTTTCACGCAACGACACTCTGTGCGTGTTTTTTAGGGAATTGACTAGTTTGAACCTGTGACCTGTTGCTGGTAAGGAGACGCTAGACCACACATGTCATTTAGAATTCCGAAGAGTTCAGTGAGACTAGCGATAATATAACCCAATACTTAATGATCTCAGCGTCAGCTGCACTGCAGCTGGTAAAATAACGTCGAAAAAGCAGTTAAGTTTACCATTGGAAATTTTATTCTACTTACAAAACATTGTTTATAAATTGCACTATTAATAAAAGGAAGTGTTTTAATACAGGATGGTAAAAACCAACTGCGTTCAACAAAAATGTGAACGAATGTTCCCTGAATAGGTTTCGAAGTTCTACAATGGATCGAAGGATGACCTATGCCATATCACATCTATAATCTAGGTTTAAATTATGTTTCACAAAAGAGCAAACTATCAAAATGGTCTACAGTGACCCTCAATTATCTTTAATTATTTATCTAACTTGTGGTAAATTACAGTGGCTGATGTGGCTTCTCAATAACTACGTAACAGAAAAATCATCGCGTTTCAGATTTTTACTTCAAGTGGCAAATGTGAACACCATGAGCTTTAATTTACGATCGACACTAGTATTACGCAAAAACGGGGTGTAACAGATGAGACTTCTGCAGTTCTGAGTGAAGCTTTATGCGCTGTTATGCGGCTTCGCGTGCGTTCATTACCTTGTCGGTGTTTAGGGAGCGTCAGGGTGGCCGCGGGCAGCACAGCTCCGCTCACCTCACCATCTCGGAAGCAACTCTCCTAACTTCTCCCTACTACAATTTACCGAAGTTGGTTTAAAAAAAAAAAACTATCTGGCTGTGCTTTCATCTGACCAATCACGGTCTCAATGTGAACCTTAAGCTCCGGTTACAAAAATTCTGTCTATCCAATGAGAAACGTTATACTTTTCGTGGTAGGGCAATGTTTTTAAAGTTTTCAACAAACAGAGACGCGAAGAAGTCTCACGCTAAAACTTCCAACTGGTGTTGTCCTTTTAGCGTTATCGTAAGACGTATACTGTTCTTCTGGAGGGCTCTATCTTTTAACATGGGCTGGGGAGTGGTCCTAACGTAACAGAGACGCGAAAAAGTCTCACGCTAATACGTGCGGGTGGTGTGGTCTTAGCGGTAGGCTGGCGACGTGGGTGTCCAGTCCGTACTTTATCGTAGGGCCTTCTAGCTTAACACGGTTCTGCTCTCGGCTTCTGTTCTCGTTTCTCCCCTCGGAACTGCGTCTGTCTCACGGTGGGAAGGTATGACATGCATTTAGGCATTCTTGTGTTAGTCTGTGGTATTCCATTTGCTCACTCGTTACTCGTATTACTTTGTTTAATTTAATGTCACGATTTATTCGGAGCTATGTGACATACTACTGGATTTGATTATAATGTCAGGGTTTTCATGGAAGGTGTTGGATTTGCCTGACACCTTACAACTATCGCAGTTAAGTGGGTCAGGGACAGGCAGTCAATGTCCGTGAGGCACAGGTCGCAAGGCCGACGGCATCTTAGACTGTGTCAAGGAAGACTTTTTTTTTTTTTTTTTTTTTTGCAAATACCTTGTATTAATGGAACTGTCATCCAAAAGTGACAATCATTTACGCTGTTGCGTATGCAAGATACATGACGGTTCAAGAACTTGTTCTAGTCCCCGATGTTACAGCCAAAGTACAGTCTGTACACCGTCCTAATAGATAGCACTTTCAATCTAGCCTGTCCGCAATGCAGCAAACTTTGTGAGCACTTTTTACCCATCTGCGAGGAGTTTTGAATCACAGGAATTACGATAACCACAAACTCTAACTACAGTACCGCTCTCTTCCAACACACGAACAGAACACAGCTTGTAACAGGCTAAAACTTCTCTTAAATTAAACATGCTCCACTCCTGATTTCCTCTTCCCTTACCCCTTGTTGCAACGCGCCCGAGCTAAAAGTAGCGACAAAACACACAGCTACTGTTGCCTGAAACTGCAGCATTCTGTCTACCATCAGCGGGATTTCGAAGCCTATATCATAAGGAATTGTAAATGAATGCTAAGAAAATATAATTAAATACACTCAATCTAAGTTGGAAAAGAGAGCTAATTCCAGTTCTTTATTGTTGTTGTCGTTATTAGTGTAGTCGGCATTGTTCACAAATATTTACTTCACCCCGGTTACATTTTCACTGTTGGCTAGTGATAATTGGTGAGAACTGCCGAGAACCGGCAGTCCCTCGGCGTGCGACCGCTTAAGTCATGCTCCTGGCAAATTTGTGTTATCCTGTGAACAACTGGGCAGATGCAGTTAACAGTTCGGTATATAGTGCTCTCTGTGGTGGCAGACATAAATATTGGTGGCTTCGTGGCCGATCTGAATGTTTTGTACGGCAGATAAAACAGTTTTTGGTATGAGAGCCATCTAGGTGGTTTCTGACATTACTAGATGATGTTCAAAATTTAAGCACGGAAATGTTTCGGTACTGAGTTGCGAGATGCCGGGGCTAGCCGTGTATTTAAATTCTTCTAGAATCTTCATATGGAAATGATCCTCTAAGTCCCTCCTTTTCTAACTCCGACTTTTGCTGTTGCACATGGATTAAAAAGAAACGCGAACTGACTGTAATCGACCCTGGAAGGGGAGTAGAAAGGAGTTTGACACCTGCTATAACTTAATTTGATAGAAATTAATTTGATGAAACAAACTTTCATTAACTTAGTGAGAAATGAAATGGTTGCTCGACGGATGTACAGAATGAAAGTTCTGTCCAAAATAACAATTTCATTTATTAAAACTAAACTCAAAATAATAAACAAACACACGCCAACATCTACAATACGTGAAATTGGATACTCATATAAATGCTGTGAAGTTGAAGTTGTCCATAAAGTAGCTTGTCACATTTATTACCAAGTGGTATGTGGAGCCATTTCCTTGCAACTCAAATCTTAAGAGAAACACCCAGTCAACACAACATTAATTACTGCTAAAGTAGTGAGAACTCAGACAATGAACACCCAAGACAGAACCACGTTAGAAAAGACGGGAATAGGCGCCCTCTGTTGAGCTCTGATTATCACATAGCCAAATTTCCTAATCTGCCGGTGCAGCGGACATACATTACCAAGCTGTCTTCTTAACGACAAGGACATGATCTGACGAACGGGAGGCGATGGATGGTTGTTTCGACGTCCCGTCGAAACTATATTAGATTTTGCTACGTCACGGATCTATCCCCTGAGCAGGCCAATCACAGTTATGATTTTGCAGAAAACGCGGGAGATTGCCCGCCAATATTGCCTGGGAACGCAAGTCATTCCCACGCCTCACTCGTACACCGTCAGAAAGCGTTTTCACTAAGTTTCTGCGAAGTAACGGAATCTCTAACCCCAACCATTCCTCGAGGCCCCTGTGGGTGTGTCGCCTGCACTCTTATGACAATGTCGGCGTCTGGACAGCATCCACTCGGCTCCCTCACAGTCGTTGGCATAACCCTTTCAAGATCAGCAGAACCCGCATGTCACCGGACCACCCGGGTACTGCGTGGGAAGTCCGCGTGTGAAGGAATAGCAACTTTTCACCGCATGCAATTACAGAGGAAAATATTCATATCTTCTGAGTTCTCAGTACAATCTTTATAATGACCATACTCTGCTATACTTCCCCAAATCGAATTATTCAGAGTAAGATATAAATATGAGAGGGGGCAAGTCACTGTGTTCATCGTAAAGCCATGACACCTCTCAAGGTAAAACAGCTCGATGAAAATTGATCTATATATAGAATAAACTGCTATAGTTTAGCGCATAAGGTAGCTTAAAGAAAAACGCAATGAGACAAAAAGAAATGACAATTTTATTTACAGATAAAAATTACACTGAAGCACGACCGCGAGTAATGATGATTCCCTGGAGACTACAAAAAGCGGGACAGTGTCCATATTAGATCAGCACAGACGGCAAGGCATGCTCTGCAACGTGCCCCATACCCGCCACGAGTTTAGTATGGAGTTACAGCGGTTGGGCGTCCGCTTCTCCATCAGCGCTGTTAGAAGTTGCTGGATGATCGTTGGTGCAGGTGGACATGCTGCAGAAAGCCTCCTCGACGCATCCTACGGGATTTAAGTCGGGAAAACGGGCAGGCGAGTCCATTCACCGAGTATCCACCTGCGCTGTTAGATACCGTTGCGCACTGCCGTCTATTAACGTGAAGCCATGACCAACACCCCCCTGAAAAGACATACTGTGAAAGCAGTATAGTGCCTCAATAACAATGAGCGGAGAGTTTATCATATTAGTACGCCCATGCAACATTATGACTCCCCGCAACGTAACACCTTACCAAACAAAACGATGTTCGTTGCTGCATTACGTGCGACTGTTTCTCGGCATGTGAGTCTACGTCCAGCACTGCGAGACGTGATCGTTTTGGTGGTCCAGGTTTTACGCTGTGGGGAGGCATGGTGTTGCTTGAGCGTACTGACCTCCAAATCACTGAACACGGTACACTCTCCAGTCTCGTGCCGGCCGCGGTGGTATAGCGGTTCTAGGCGCTCAGTCCGGAACCGCGCGAGTGCTACGGTCGCAAGTTCGAATCTTGCCTCGGGCATGGATGTGTATGATGTCCTTAGGTTAGTTAGGTTTAAGTAGTTCTAAGATCTAGGGGACTGATGACCACAGATGTTAAATCCCAAAAGTGCTCAGAGCCATTTTTTTTCCACTCTCGTAACTGAGGCACTGTGCTCCTCTCCCATGTACGTATTTTCAGCGATGCATTCGGCACTGGCTTCATTTTAATAGAAGACAAAGCGCGAACGCATCGAATAGCCCAGATACAGAATCTCTTGGAACGACTGTGTACTCGGTGAATGACAGGAATGACGAGAACCTAATACCTGAGTTGTGGCCAGCATGGGAGCACGTTGTAGAACATGTACAACCGTCAGAGGTAATCAAATTTTGTATTAAGATCGGCGTCCCGCCATTTTACAATATCCAGCGAAAATTCATGAATCGTGGCGACTTCAGTGTAGTTGTTCTTGAATAAAGTCCTTTGTCTTCGGCTCATTGCGTGTTTCTGTGCTATACTGTAGCATTTCTTTCTATATATTTGGTTTAAGTTTCATCGAGCTACGTTACTTGGCAGTGACACATTATGGTTCAAATGACTCTGAGCACTATGGGAGTTAACATCTGAGGTCATCAGTCCCCTAGAATTTATAACTACTTAAACCTAACTAACCTGACATCACACACATCCATGCCCGAGGCAGGATTCGAAACTGCGACCGTAGCATTCCCACGGCTCGAGACTGAGGCGCCTAGAACCGCTCGGCCACTCCGTTATGCGAAAACTATTTGCACCCTTAAGATTTGCGCACTCTGTATTTCTGTTGCCACGGTTAGACTGCCTCATATGTGGCACACTCAATTGCATCTGTACCGCGGCTAGTGGAGATTTGGTAGTTTTACATACCACCTTTAAATAAATAAAAATAAAAGACTGGATGATTTATATAAGAGAAAGAGCTTCAGAAACTAAGCAAGTCAGTAACGTGTTGGTATTCTAGCAGTTATTCGGCTTGGCATTCATTGGCAGAGTTGTTGGATGGGCGCAGCCCCGAATTCTCCGGCGGTCAGGAAAATGGTACCGAATCCTCCCAAGCCCACAAGGATCTGGAAAACGATGGGACCGAATCCTCCCAATTATAAACGTTATGAATACTCCAAGCAGGCAAAGGAAAGCATATGAAGGTAAAGTAGAAGATGTAAAAATATTTCGCGTGTATTGTATGTTTAAAAGTTTTATGTTTTATCTTATTAACATAAAGTCCAGCGAGCACAGCGTCAGCGGCTGTCCCGCTCAAGTTCACGTGCATAAGAGAATCAATATTTTTTATTTAAAACATGGGAGGTGAAGGGGAAAGAGATAAGGAACATGGCAGAGATAATTATATTATTGTCTATAATACAAAATACAATGTGTCAGTTTGGGAGTATTCGATTCTGTTACCTGCTTACCTAGCTCGTTTCGGGAGGATTCGGGGCTGCTGCATCTTGGATGCCATGTTCTGCCCATCTGGCTAGTTAGATCGTCAAACTTCCGAGCTGCTTGGAGAATCCTACCCCAACGCTGCAAATGTACTGAACAGGGGAGAGCTCCAAAGATCTTGCTGATCAAAGTAGGATTTAGCAAGTACGAACACAAGCAGTAGTAACTGGACCTGTTTGCGGACGGGAGTTATCTTGCTGAAATGTAAACCCTGGATGACCTGCCGTGATGGACAACCAAACGGGGCGTAGCATATCGTCGACGCACCGCTGTACTGTACAATTAAAGGAGTCGTGCTATCAAATGGACCCAGACCACCACTCCTGGGTGTCGGACCGTATGGCGGGCAGTAGCCTGTTCGTTGTCACACCACAGTCCGGAGCGTCTCAGACATGTCTTCGTTGGTCATGGTGCTCGCCTCGAAGCTGAACTCATCACTGATGACAATTCTACTCCAGTCAGTGATACTGCAGCCCGAATTCAATCGGGCTTGCTGGTGTACGCAGGTCAATGGTAGTCGGCCCAAGTGGGAGACGTAAGCTCAGTCCCCTTAATTTAGCCGCCTATTACTAATGGTCTTTGTGATCACCGAAGACATGATTGATGCAGGTCTCTGAGTGCTTGTCTGACGATAGCTCAGTCCTCACATTGTGTCGTCTCTCTAGGTCGACCGCTTCCTTCTTGACGCTATCTTCGGCCGTGTTTCACGCATTGTCGCCAACATTGTGTAATAGTGGCATCACTCCTATTCAAATGTCGAGCGAATCGCCGATTTTTACAACCTGCTTCTTTGTGCCCAACAACACGGCTTCTCTGAAATGTCGACATCTACCTATATTGTTCACGTGCCTGTCTGCGAGGCATAGTTACTGTCCAACTGAGTACATGGATTGAAATTCACAAAGACTTTATGTCATCGTATCGACATGCCCCTGTTTATTATCCTTGCCAACAATGCGGTGAAATTGCACTGAAGCAGCACACATTCATCCATCAGCCGCCAAAGTTTACATTGTTGCATTTTCCAACAATATCTTTTTTTGTCTTAGTATATCGGTGTTTAAAGAGCTTATAAATCGTTTCACTATGGCGTAAAAGCTTTACTTTAGGATTTGTATTTGTCTGTGTTTATTTTTAAAGCTCGTGTATTTTGTCGCATATTGCAATTTCGTGAAGTAATTAATGTGTTGGTTTGATCTTTCTCTAAGTAAATCGGGAGTTATTTGTAATGGAGTGTTTTTTCCGAATGTACCGACAGGTGTGGATCTTCGGCGACGTGTGGTGCGCGGTGTGGCTGGCGGTGGACGTGTGGATGTGCACGGCGTCCATCCTGAACCTGTGCGCCATCTCGCTGGACCGCTACGTGGCGGTCACGCGGCCCGTCACCTACCCCAGCATCATGTCGCCGCGGCGCGCCAAGATGCTCATCGCGGGCGTCTGGGTGCTCAGCTTCGTCATCTGCTTCCCGCCGCTCGTCGGCTGGAAGGACTCGCACACGGCGCAGCCCCGGCCGGAGCCCTGCCCCTGGACCTGCGAGCTCACCAACGACACGGGGTGCGTACAGGAGCAGTGCAATCCGCCTGGCGTTCACACCGCCACGGTGTGGGAGACAGAACGCGAATGTACTTCGCTGAAGTTGCCGAAATTTGGCGATGCTGCCTCGCCTATTGGCAGCCGAGTGAGCGCTTGAGACGGCCACGGCGCTGGCGCAGCCAAGTGCTCGGTTTTTCTCTGCCACGCGGGTGCCAAGCGCTCGCATTCACTTGCACGTAGGTTGCAATTTGCAGCGTGGGCACACGCGATGCCCTTAAATTTGAATTCCAGTGACATTTATTTTGTAATTCTATGTCCTCTATTAAACGAGTGTACTTTTTGATACTTTTAAATTAGTTTTCCAAACCCTTTGTTTTTTTGTTTTTTGTGAAACACGTCATCAGAAACCATATTTGGTTTTCGAAGATTTGCCGTCATGTCGATAAGGAAAATACGCTCCACATATGTAGAGGCCATAACAGTGTGCTATCTCCTGAATTCGTCTTCATTTGAAGATACCGATCTCACATTCAACTCACATCTTCTTCAGCAAAAATTCAGAAATCATCAATTCTGCAGTAGTTTTCGCAAATAATTCATTGTGATTCCACATTATCTTCACTTCCAAATTTACATTTAAAAAAAATTTTCTTTTTAGGTCGTAATATGATTCGAAACTTGTGACCCGATTTCTTCGTTATTTCTTTGGCTATTATACGAGGGGTGTTCAATAAGTAATGCGGCACATTATTTTTTCCCAGCCAGTTTCATGTGAAAAATGCTGAGTCTGCTGTCGGACATCGTGGATTATTTCTGCTTCAGCGCCCTTCCACCAACCTTAATACGAGCGAGTCTTGTACTATTATATATTACCGGCACCGATAGGTACTGCGAGAATGAAGAGATCAGTTGGCAGTTCAGTTGAAGAGGAATGTGCATCTCTAAGAAGACCAATCACAGAAATTGGAAAGAAAACCGTCGGTACAAAGAAGATAACTGCGAAGGAACCATGGGTAACCTAATAAATACTTCAATTGATCAATGAAAGAAGGAAGTACTAAAAGGTTCAAGGAAATTCAGGAACACAGAAATACGCATCACTCAGGAATGAAATAAATTGGAAGTCAAGGGAAGCTAAGTCGAAATGGCTGCATGAAAAATGTGAAGAAATCGGGAAAGAAATGGTTGTCAGAGTAACTGACTCAGCTTATAGGAAAGTCGAAACGATCTTCGGTGAAATAAAAAGCAAGGGTGGTAAAATAAGAGCGCAATGGAAATTCCACAGTTAAATGCAGAGGAGAGAGCGCACAGCTGGAAAGAATACATTGATGACCTCTATGAGGGGAAGGACTTGTCTGATGTGATAGAAGAAGAAGCAGGAGCCGATATAGAAGAGATAGGGGATCCCGTATTAGAATCAGAATTTAAAAAATCTCTGGATGACTTGAAATCAAATAAGGGAAAGGAATAGATAACGTCCCATCAGAATTTTTAAAATAATTTGGAGAAGTGTTACCAAAACGAATAATCATGTTGATGTGTAGAGTGTATGAATGTAGCGATGTACCATCAGACTTTCGGAAAACATCATTCCCCCAGTCCTAACGATTGCAAGAGCCGACAAGTGTGGGAATTATCGCCTAGTCAACTTCACAAGTCATGTATTGAAGTTAATGACAAGTATAATATACAGAAGAATGGAAAAGGAACTGAGGATGTGCAAGATGACGACAAGATTGGCATTAGGAAAGGTAAAGGCTTCAGAGAGGCAATTTTGACATTGGTGTTGATAACGAAAGGGGGACCAAAGAAGCATCAAGACACCTTCATACGATTTCTCGACTTAGAATAAGCGTTGGACAGTTTAAAATAGAGCAAGATGTTCTAAATTCTGAGAAAAATGGGGGTTACCTATAGGCAGAGACAATATGCACAAGAGCCAAGAGGAAATAATAAAATTGGAGGACTAGGTATGAAGTGATTAGATGAAAAAGGGTGTGAGACAGGGAAGTAGTCTTTCGCCCGAAAAAGCAATGATGAAAGATACAGAAAGTATCAAGAGTGGAATTAAAATTCAGGGTGAAAGATTATTAATAATAAGATTCACTGATGACATTGCTATCCTCAGTGGAAGTGAAGAAGAATTACAGGACATGTTGAATGGAATGAACAGTCTAATGAGTACAGAATACGGAATTAGGGTAAATCGAAGAAAGATGAAAGTAATTAGAAATAGCGGGAAAATAGAGCAACGAGAAACTTAACATCGGGATTGGTGACCATGAAGTAGATGAAGCAGCAAAATAACCAATGATAAGCGGAGAAAGGGGGGATAAATAGCAGACTAGCACTAACAAAAATGGCATTCCTGCCCAAGTGACGTCTACTAGAATCAAACGCAGTTCTTAATTTGAGGAAAAAATAATTGAGAATGTAAACTTGGAGCCAGCATTGTATGGAAGTGAAACATGGACTGTGAGAAAACCGGAACGGAAGAGACTGGAAGTATTTGAGGCGTGATGCTACAGAAGAATGTTGAAAATTGGGTAGACTCATAAAGTAAGAAGTGAGGAGGTTCTCCGAAGAATTGGTGAGGGAAGTAATATGTGGAAAACACTAACAATAAGAAACGAGAGGATGGTAGAACATCAAGAAGACAGAGACCAGATTACATCCAATAAATAACTTTGGACGTAGGTACCAAGTGCTGCTCTGAGTTGAAGAGGTTGGCACAGCATTCTGGTGGGTCTTATGAAATGAGCCAGAAAACTGGTGACTCAAAAAAGGTTTGCTTCTGATTGAAGTTTCCACCACAGCATTGCCAACTATCGACTGCGGTACATACAACTCTTGTTGAATCTCTCTCACTGTCTCATCTTACGCTTATAATTTCTGCGCGGAATTGACGAAGTAGGTGACAGTATTGTCACTAGGTCTTCCTCAAATACTGAATCTTCAAATTTAAGAAACATATTTTCGTCAAAACCTTGTCGACTACCTTGCAGAGATACCTGTTTAAATTTTCTGAGCATCTCTAGTACATTTTCACATGGGTTTTATCTACCTATTACGACCCTTGTAGGGCATTTCATAACTCGTTTGAGACTGCTCTCATAATTACTTTATAAGGGCTCTAAACGCAGGAGACATATCGTAGAATTGTTCACACTGACATCTTGTAGACAATTTTTTTTACAGATACAAAGCGCATTCCCATAGACATTTCTACATGCCTGTTTCCCTTCAATATAAACCTTAAAACATTCACTGATTAAATATCATACATACCAGATGTCACAAAGGAAAACAAACCAGTGGAAAGAGTAACATGGGGCATTTCACAGACTTCACAATCCTACATCAGAACATTCAATAAAAAATAAAATACAACTATTAGAAGTTGAGCTTTCAATCTTTGAACTGCCCAGTAGATTGCATTACTGAGAACTGGTGAAGAGACATAGAAATCCAACGTGTAGTATTATCATTATATGAAAAGGCAAACTCTTACTGCAGAACTACTTCAAGGGGTGGAAGATCATGCATTTATATCACAAAAGCAACACAGTTCAAATCAAGACATGATCTCAGTTCAGTAAGTGAAGACAAACACTTTAAAATATCAGCTACTGAATTAACAGGGCTTGATATCACCAAGAAATTAATCATTTTTATGTGTACAAATCTCTAAGTGGTAGTGTGGACACTTTTTTCAATAAATTAATAGAAGTTCTTGATAAAGTCTCAAATACAAAGGTCAACATAATTCCATGTGGTGACATTAACGTCAACACTAATATCACAAATGAATCCAGCAGCACCTTCATAAACGTCCTTCAAAGTTTTGGCATGACCCTATTGGTCAATGCAACAAGGGTTACTACAATGACTGCATCAATAATTGACCATGTGACCACAAATATGGACAGGGAAAAATGTGATGCAGCTATAAAAGATCTCGGACTATGAGACCACCTCGGTCAAACAACAACAGTAAAATCAGGCATCGAATCATTCCCTAAACTACACGCCTACAAACGACATCTATCAGAGATCAAAATAAAGTATTTTGCAAAAGAACTAGGAAAACAAAGCTGGGATGAAATGTATGAGGGAACCACTGTGAATATGAAATTCTCTAAATTCTCCACATTGCTTAAATTGAACTTTCAAAAGGCATTTCCAAAAGAATGCAAGTCTGTATCAATATCTCGATAACAGCAGGTATTAAGAAGTCCTCCCAAACACGTAAACACCTCAGTTCCATAAAAAAGATTCGCAATGATCCAGAATTCTCAAATTTCTATCATAGATACAAAAAGATCTACAGTAAGGTGCTGATTTCTGCAAAAAAGTCATCAAATGACAAAATAATACGGGGTGCTCAAAACGTCTCTTCACAGTGCCGTATGATTGTTGCAACGATATTCCAATGATATTCTGTACCCATTCGTAGGAGAACATGTGTTAAGTGAAATACTGAACGGTTACTTTCAACAAGATGATGCACACAGTTTGCGTTTCAATGTCACTGCTGGCTGATGTTTTGGTGATCGCAAATTTCACAGGCACTTCGGCCTCCACGATCGCATGACCTAACACCACCTGACTTTTTCTTCTGGGGTGCAGCGAAAGCAACTGTCTATAAAAACCGTCCAAAATCCATCGATGAATTGAAAACTGCAATGTCCACTTTCACTGCTTCTGTTACAGAAGAAATGTTACAGCTTGTGTTTGGAAACTTGTAAAGGTGATTAGACGAACTGACTTGTTTATTCAACAACGAAGGGGGGGGGGGGGGACACTTTCAACATTTAATGTGAAAATTTGTAAGTAAAAAGGAATAGTCAATAAATTAATAACTTGTATTTCACTGAGTTTAATTTCGGTGTATTCACTGTGGCATACGGCACGCGCAGCTAACAATCATACGGCACTGTGGGGAGACTTCTTGAACACCCCATATATAATGCAGAGAATAAAAGCAAAGCGCTTTGGGATGTTATAAAGAAAGAAACTGGGAGAGGCAAACAAACGCAGAATAACATACTGCTAAGGGAGGGGGATAAGGTAATAAATGATCCACAACACATAGCAAACTATGTAAAGGAGCATTTTTCAAGTTACAGCAAAAATTCCCCAAAACAAATATAACATCTATAAATAATGTTGCACTAAGTACAATGATGTTACCTCCAACCACAGAAAATGAAGTCAATTAAACTGCTCAAAAACTAAAAAATAAAAAGTCAGTAGGCTTAGATGAAGTACCATTATGTGTACTGAAACAATGTATAGAGATTATACAAGGTCCCTTAACAAATGTAATAAATGAATCCTTCACATCAGGGACATTTCCAGAGCAGTTAAAACTGGCAAGAGTTGTACCTTTGCTTAAGAAAGGTAATGCAGAAGACGTTGAAAATTACCAAGCCATTTCCCTGCTGTCAGCATTCTCAAGAATAGTTAAAGCAATTATGAAAGACAGATTAATGAATTACCTGAATACATACAATCTTTTAAGCGAATCACAGTTTGGTTTCCAAAGTGGCAAGAATATGGAGTCAGCTATAATAGAATTCATAAAAGTTACACTTGATGCTCTTGATAAAGATGAGTCTCTCACAGGCACATTTTTGGATCTTTCTAAGGCGTTTGATACAGTCGACCACAAGATTCTACTAAATAAATTGCAAGCATTAGGAATAAGAGGGGTAGCTAATGACTGATTTCGATCATACCTAGCAGATAAAGTACAAAGAATAGAGATAACACATACTTCAAATAGATCTAAAACGTTTAGTAAAGCACATATCAGAACAAAAATACAATAATATAGGGGTTCTGTAAGGTAGCGTATTAGGACCAACACTATTTCTGATATGTACAACAATGACATTCCCAGTAGAGTTATTCATGGTGAAAAAATTCTCTTCGCTGATGACAGCAAAATTATAGTCACTAAGAAAACAAGAGAATTCCTTGCTAAGAAAGCAAATGAAACTCTCAAGGAAGTTTATGATTGGTCAATAAGCAAAAAAGTGAAACTGTAGAAAAATAAAACTAATGCCATGAATTTCAGTTTGAAGAGGAAAAATGACATTGTTAAATTAAACGTAGATAGCACCTCTATAGACTGTGTAACAAATGCAAAATTTCTAGTAATGAATACTGAGTCTCAGTTGAACTGGTGTGAACACACAAAGGTACTTGCAAAAAAAATTTCCTCAGGATCCTATCATCAGTGCAATGTCTTTTAGTTACATATTACTCATATGTACAATCAATTATTTGCTATTGTATTCGTTTTTGGCGAACAAACGCACAAAATATGAACACAGTTTTCAAACTCCAGAAAAAAGCCATAATAATTATTACAAAAAATACTAGTCGAGCTCATTGTAAAGATCTGTTCAAAACACTGGGGATTTTAACTGCTCCATGTAAATCCGTTTACCAGTTAGTTGCACACATCAAAAACAACATTGGTAATTACTGCACAAACAGCTCTGTACATGACCATGCAACAAGAGACAGACTCAATTTACAGTTAAAAAAAAAAAAAAAAAAAAAAAAAAAAAAAAAAAAAAAAGGACGTAAAACTCAAAACAGCATTGTCTACCAAGGAATGAAACTGTACAATAAATTATCAAAAGACATTAAGGAAATGGCAAAAATGCACTTTTAAAAAGGCAGCTGAAAAGTACCTGTTATGCAATACATTTTATACATTTAAGGATTACTTAGATAAAACAGAATAGGGATTTGATAAAAAAAGATATACAAATAAATAATAATAATGATAATAAAACGTCCAACATTTCTAATAACACTGCCACTTTATGTTTTTTTTCCTTTTTTTTCTTTTCTAGAAATACACTACTGGCCATTAAAATTGCTACACCAAGAAGAAATGTAGATGATCAACGGGTATTCGTTGGACAAATATATTATACTAGAACAAACATGTGATTACAATTTCACGCAATTTGGGTGCAAAGATCCTGAGAAATCAGTACCCAGAACAACCACGTCTTGCCATAATAACGGCCTTCATACGCCTGGGTATTGAGTCAAACAGAGCTTGGATGGCGTGTCCAGGTACAGATGCCCATGCAGCTTCAACACGATACCACAATTCATCAGGAGTAGTGACTTGCCTATTGTGACGAGACAGTTGCTCGGCCACCATTGACCAGACGTTTTCAATTGGTGATAGATCTGGAAATGTGCTGGCCAGGGCAGCAGTCGAACATTTTCTGTATCCAGGCAGGCCGGTTCAGGACCTGCAGCATCAGGTCGTGCATTATGCTGCTGAAATGTAGGGTTTCGCAGGGATCGAATTAAGGATAGAGCCACGGGTCGTAACACACCTGAAATGTAACGTCCACTGTTGAAAGTGCCGTCAATGCGAACAATAGGTGACCGAGACGTGTAACCAGTGGCACCCCGTACCATCACGCTGGGTAATATGGCAGTATGGCGATCACGAATACACCCTTCCAATGTGCGTTCACCGCGATGTCACCAAATACGGATGCGACCATGATGACGCTGTAAACAGCACCTGGATTCATCCGAAAAAAAGGTGTTTTGCCATTCGCGCAGCCAGGTTCGTCGTTGAGTGCACTATCGAAAGCGCTCCTGTCTGTGATGCAGCGTCAAGGGTAACCGCAGCCATGGTCTCCGAGCTGATAGTCCATGCTGCTGCAAACGTCATCGAACTGTTCGTGCAGATTGTTGTTGTGTGGCAAAAGTCCCCATCTGTTGACTCAGGGATCGAGACGTGGCTGCACGATCCGTTACAGCCATGCAAATAAGATGCCTGTCATCTCGACTGCTAGTGATACGAGGCCGTTGGAATCGAGCACGGCGTTCCGTGTTACCCTCCTGAACCCACTGATTCCATATGCTGCTAACAGTCAGTGGATCTCGACCAACGCGAGCAGCAATGTCGCGATACGATAAACAGCAATCGCGGTACGCTACAATCCGACCTCTATCAAAGTCGGAAACGTGATGGTACGCATTTCTCCTCCTTACACGAGGCATCACAACGTTTCACCAGGCAACGCCGGCCAACTACTGTTTGTATACGAAAAATCGGTTGGAAACTTTCCTCTTATCATCACGTTCTAGGTGTCGCCATCGGCGCCAACCTTGTGTGAAAGCTCTGAAAAGCTAATCATTTGCATATCATAGCATCTTCTTCCTATCGGTTAAATTTCGCGTGTGTAGCACATTATCTTCTTAGTGTAGCAATTTTAATGACCAGTAGTGTACATTATCTGAACGATTCTAATCAAAACATGTGGGATGAGTCATTTTCCTATGCATAGGACAATAATAACACTTCTTCCTCTTTCTGATCTCAATATCTCACCCAGTATGGGGGGATGCTGACTTCAGGAAAGCAAATGGGAAGTTGCGGTACAAAAAATGGCCCAGAGATCACCAGTGTGTGTGTGTGTGTGTGTGTGTGTGTGTGTGTGTGTGTGTGTGTGTGTGCGTGTGCGTGTGTGTGTGTGTGTTTGTGTATGTGTGTAGTGAGTGAAGTTTTATGAAAGAATGTGCTTGTAGTGTGTGCAGTGATTGATAGTGAGATATAAGTGAACAGTGTAGCATTACATAATTTAATAAGTTCTTTGGAAAAAAATGTTGTATACCAGGAGTAAATCTAATGACTGTCTATAACTAGAGGTCTGTAAATATATGCGTATACGAATTAGCTTATTTTAAATTGATCTAAACTTGTAAATACTTTGACGTGTCCTGTACCCATGTAAAAAGAAATCTACTGATGAATAAAGCTACTACTGCTACTTATAATCGAGCACTGCCGGTTCTCTTTGGCAGGCTTTATACGTGAGATTTTCCACATACAAATACAACAGCTATTCATTACGTACGTGCAAATACTGTCTAGTTCTTTCCGCGTTTTACTTACGGTTCCTCAGTGAACTTTTAGACAAAAGTGCCAGCGAAAAATGAAACAGTGGTTTTAATCGTACCTGATGAGTCATTTATGTATACTGAAGACATTAGAAGTTCCACGAATTCTTCGGACGCATCTGGCTTTTCGTTTATACAGAAAATTCACCTACTACCATAATGTACTGGATTCTGTCGAAACCGCAAGTTGTGTTGTGTTCTTCGTTAGATGTTGTCGTGCTGTACTATATGGATGTATAACATAGGTTAAAATTATAGACATGCCGTACACCATGTCAAATGTCTGTCACACGACGACATATTGTCGAAACTAACTGCAGAATAGTAAAGATTTTAGAAGCTCTATTGAGGTCACACAAAAAAACGTACAATCCAAAGTATTCTGATTTCAGGCAAGCGCTCCGTCTACCAGCGAACCGTATCTCTGGTACTGCCTTGTTCAATAATTTCACATCCCTTCTTTCATTGCTGATTCGATGTACAGATGAACTATAACTTCAACGACAAACTTTCAGAAGTAGTATTATGCGGAAAACTAGTAAACGTGGTACAAAAAATGGTTCAAATGGCTCTAAGCACTATGAGACTTAACATCTGAGGCTATCAGTCCCCTAGACTTAGAATTACTTAAACCTAACTAACCTAAGGACATCACACACATCCATGTCCGAGGCAGGAGTCGAACCTGCGACCGTAGCAGCAGTGAGGTTCCAGACTGAAGCGCATATAACCACTCGGCCACAGCGGCCGGCAGTAAAAGTGGACTCTAAAGTGTACCCTTAAGCACTACGACCACTTAACTAATCATCGATACTGTGACACACGTCGCTTCTACTGAAATCTGTTGTTTTAGACATTTTGAGAGGTAAAAGAATGAACCAAAACAAGAAAAAAATGTCCGGTAAACACTGGCTCTAAGGTGGGTGCCTACTAATTCATCATTTCTACTAATCTAGTACTCCTGTATCTTCGGGTTCTCACGGCTCGTTAGGTATGCATTTTACATTCCCAGTTTACATGTTTTTCTTGTTTTGGACCACACAGCAACCTCTGAAAGTATGTCGGTGGATGACCCTATAGAAACTAAACAATACTGGAGGGGACCTATAACACAGAGTCACACATTTTTAACGTACGTTAATGTAAATCCTAAAAATGATATAGTTAGACTCTAGGGACACAAGATTAATTAAAGAACTATACAGAGAACAATTAGTGATAGTAAAGGTTAAAAAAGAAGCTAGGAATCTCACAGATATCTGACAATCATGAAATCTGTCTTCACCCCTCTTCAATATCTGTGAGTAACACGCAATAAATGGTTTCGTAGAACACTGTACAAACATCATAATAAATGTTGAATGAAAACAGAAGCTTAGGTTTGCGGATGACATAGCTACGAGAGTTCCAGATGAAAGAAATATCTGAATTGTCTTATAAGTATTAATACGGTGTCAAGGGATGAATACAAAATGGAAATTAACTCAAAAAAGACAGAACTACACGTGTGGTCCCAGGAATCAGAATAAGTAAACATTAAAACTAGACGAAGCAAAATAAAACATTCGGGAATCTAAAAATACTTAGGAAATAAGGTAACTGAAGACGGATGAAGCGAAGGAAACACAACCGAAGAATCAGAGAAGCAGGGACAATGTTCAAGAACAAAAGAAATGGTTCTGTTCCAACAAGGTAAATAAGGAAATAACGAACGAGGTGGTTAATAACTGCATTTAGAGAATAGCACATTATGGTAGTAAAACAAGGACAGTAGTGAAAAGTGAACTGAAATCGACACATTTGCGCAATGGTGCTGGAGACGTCTTTAAAGCAAAGTGGACACATGAAGCCATCAACCAGGAAGTCCAGTAAGGCACTTCTGAAGGATATCAGTAAAGTGAAAAAAGCACCAGTGGACTGGTCACATAATCCGACACATAGAGTTTCTTAGTGTTGTAGAGCGTTATAAGGAAATACAGCCCGAGGGAGATTGAAACTGGCATTCTCAAAACAAGCTATATGTAACGCGTGAGTCTATAATTATGTATAAATGAAAGTAGTATCTTCTAATAGAGACGAATGGAGAAACGCCAACCAATCGAATGGCTGATAAGAAGAAATCGTCTTTGTTACTCTTCCAAGTTCATTACCAGAATTTGGTTTTTTGTGAATTGCTATTGTATGATGGTGTTATGATGTTGGAGGCGATATCCAGACTGCCTACAGACTACGTGGGCTCCTTATCCAGGCTACCGCGATGTGATGTGCTGCCTTCCTAGGCGAGTCTAGGCCGCCGCTGGTAATTCGCCCGCAGGGGTATCCTTCCGCTAGCTGACGTGCCCCAGTTTCAAGGCGCCGGGAGCCGGCCGCTCGTGTCTGCTCTATGACGCATATCCATTGTGCTCCGTGCATTGTCCGAGAGCCACAAAGCCGCGGTGGAAGAGCGGAGCGATGCATTGGCGGTGCGCCATTCACCCGACGCTTCTACGGTTTCTCTTCTGGATAGGTTGTCTCTGCTCTCATATAGACTCGCGGGACACACTGCTGCCAAATGATTCAGAGGCACGTTTGCAGGGGTTATTGTAAAGAGACATTTGGCGCACTTTGCATTACTCGTTTTGCCTTTCGTATTTCTTATAGAGTTCATTCTGCTCGCTCACGTCTTATGTATATTTCTGCCAATTAAAACTGCAACTCTATGAAGACGGCACGCTTCGACCGTCAGCACCCGCAACATTTGTGACGTGTAATGCAGTCGGCTAAGCCCTGTGTTCGAGGTCTCCGTGACATTACCTTTCAACAGGAGATGCAAGACCGTATATTGCCCGCACTTTCTCTACAGATCTCGATACAGACCGGTGATACACTATTGCCCTAACCAGCACATTTCTGAATCGCTCACTACTGAAAACATCTGATCGTAGGCTGCCAAGAAATAGAAAGTACGCCACCACTCGCTAGCCAACACGATTGATCACCACTGTCACAGAGTTGAAGCAGCATGGAATGACGTACCGGGATCCTTCATCTAAGCTCGGTTTAGCTCGAATTTTGGCCGTTTCAGGACCGCTGTTGCTGTCACAGGTGGCCCCCATGTGTATTAAATTTCACATTCTGTATATACCCAAATAATTAACAAGTTTTATTATGCGTTCTTTCTACTATAAAGAATATTTACAATAAAAATTTTGCTATTTTTTATTGTGGTGAAAGGGCACTCCTGCTAGATTAGTCGACCACAATGTTTCTGCATCTGTGAGTGAGGGAGCTTTGGTCGGCTTATCGTGATTTAATGTGTGGTCGGGAATGATACATGCTTAAGTGACCTGACAACACTGACAGTGCGATGCGTTTTCTGTAGCTGTCACCGTGCTTTTTTACTGCCACGTCATCACATGTCTCCGATAACGGCCAAGTGCGTGATGTTATGTGGTTGCGTAGTATTTGCTTGAGCGTCGCATATCTCCGATTACGACCAAGTGCGTAATGTATGGCAATTGCGTAGTATTTGTTTGAGCCCTTTCCGATGGGTATACTAATAAAGATCGACGATTACTTGCTGCAGTCTTACGTTTCGTTCGTATTGTTTATTTTTATTATTTTTTGTCATTTTAGTGCAATTTTGTTAGCCCTATAAACCTGTTACATAGGTATATTAACACAGTTATATGAAGTTACCATCATAGTTTTTCGGGGCCACATGTTTCCACTCTCCACTTCCTTCTTGAAATACATTAGTTTCATTACCTATTTTTTATGTGTTTCATTTAATTACTCTAACTACTTTTAACATGTTTCAGTTTCAGGATAATTTACACGTAATTGTAAGTTTCTTGCTTAACTTTGCGTACGTATCTGTCAAATATGCATGTATCTGTCGAACTGAAGTCACAAAAATGTTTTAAATGTCGTAACTGCACCCCAGTTTGTTGCGCAACGCCATTGACACTATGATTCTGTGGCCTGGCCGGTATTATATTGTTTATCTCATTTTCTCATCACATTTTTAAGCTCGTGTTGTCTATTTACACGAAGTAATCTGTTTACACGAAATTTTCATTATTTTGTAGTTTATTGTTAAGGAGACGTATATAGACTTGCATCGTATTTGGTTTCCCATTTTCCAACTGATTTGTAGATGTTCATTATAGACCGATATCAATAGTCTGGCTAAAATTTGTTTGTGATCATTTACTGAACTTAAAGAAAAATTTGAGCTGAATTCATAAGTGGTATGAGTTCAGTGAAAATGGCTTTCTGTACGAAATTTTGGTTCCTGAATGAAAATTAAGGTGATTTAACTGCTCTTTGGTTGATATACTTAGGTGTAAGAAAGACTTATTCTGCGCAAGTAGAAATATAAGGGGAACTTGAACATATCTAAGCGAATGCTACATTGTGAGCAACATACTCTAATCTCCTGACACGATCTGAAAGTGTATTTGTATCTTTTAGGATATGCAGTACTAGCGGAGAAACCCTGTGTTGCCCAGAGATTTATTTATAACTGTCTGTCCACCTCCATTACAAACAGCGTCTAGCCTTGCGCTTAATGTTTATGACGTCATATCTCCTGAACCCTGACCTAAGTGCACATCTGCGTGACGTCAGCAATGTAGTGTTAATAGCCGGCTCACACAAACGCTTTGTCAAAGATTTCGTGAAAATTCTTTGACCAAGCAACTTTACACAATTGTAAAATTAATCGTCACAGTTGTTTGGAAATTGCCGAACAGTTAACAGCAGCTTATGTTGTTGGAGGGCGCATTACTGGAAAAGAGAAAATGGAAACGATTGTAGTTGAAACCATGGATAGCGTGCGGAGAAGCTCGGAGTGTTCACCAGAATTTGTTTCATGAATATGTGCAGCAAATTCGAATGCAGCTGATCGCTGCAGCTGTTTCTTGCAAGGTTTCAACCCCTTATTACGGTTTTAGTGGCCACCATGCTTTTTGATGCAGTGATCACTGTGACGGTAGCCACGCACCAAATATACTCGTACATCATTTTATAGCTTACATGCACTAAATCAAGTGAACCGACATGTAAGCAATGGCCTCACTCTAACTTTTATCAAAGATCGTTGCTAAAAGCTTCCCTACCACACTGATTTGATCAAAGGGCTTTGACATAGAGTATGTATGTCTATGGGCTTTGATAGGTATTTATCGTTGGCTAGGAACACTAAATTCCTGACGTCACCAAGCAGTGCGCTTAGGCCTGTATTTATCACAAGCCACGCCCTGAATTATGTACCGTATATACAAATATAATTTTGAAGGTACATTAAGAGGGATATGTCAGTACTGTCTCAATATGTGTTGCGAATGGATTTAGTAGCAACGAAACGATAAATTTAAATATCAAGCACGATGCGGCCGTTTTTCGCGTATCTCACTGCTTATGACAGCATATCTCCTGAACTATGTGTCTTACAATGATGTAATTTTGCATTTACATTGAGTGGTATATGTGCATACTGTATGTAAAAAGTGTAGCGAATACAGATAGTAGTAAAGAAGTAATAAATTACGTCATGCTTCATGCGATACTTTTACTGTAGGAACAGCGGAGAAGCAGTAGGCGATTAACATTTTTCCTTTCATGATTCTGTAGGGGTTGTCAGCGCAAAAGATTAGAAATTATGTGTAAAGATTTTCCCAAGCCCCTAAGAGCTCTCATTCTCAATTACTGAATGAATAAAGTAGTAGAACTCAAGCGTCGTGGGCTCCGATCCTCTTTCACCCCCACAGCTTTAATAAACGGGGAGTTCCTACCCCTACAGCGATTGTTACTTGGCAGAAACGTTCCTGTGTACCGCACACACGCACGCACACACCCACCCACCCACCCACCCACCCACCCACACACACACACACACACACACACACACACACACATTTTTATCATATGTATGCATACGTCCAATAAGGAATTAAAACCACACTTTGTACTGTCTAACACCCACTCCGAATGAACGTGAATCGCAGCACTTACTCCGAACATGTTCAAAATCAGTATGAGTTCTCGAACTCCTCAACGACCAAAACTACACTACTGGACATTAAAATTGCTACACCAAGACGAAATGCAGACGATAAACGGGTATTCATTCGACAAATATACTAGAACTGGCATGTGATTACATTTTCACGCAATTTGGGTGCATAGATCCTGAGAAATTATTACCGAGAACAACAACCTCTGGCCGTAATAACGGTCTTGATACGCCTGTGCATTCAGTCAAACAGAGCTTGGATGGCGTGTACAGGTAAAGCTGTGAACGTGCAACATGCGGTCGTGCATTATCCTGCTGAAATGTAGTGTTTTACAGGGATCGAATGAAGGGTAGAGCCACGGGACGTAACACATCTGAAATGTAACGTCCACTGTTCAAATTGCCGTCAGTGCGAAGAAGAGATGACCGAGCATGTAACCAATGGCACCCATACCATCATGACGCCGGGTGATAAGCCAGTATGGCGATGACGAATAGACGCTTCCAATGTGCGTTCACCGCGATGTCTCCAAACACGGATGCGACCATCATGATGCTGTAAACAGATCATGGATTCATCAGAAAAAATGACGTTTCTCCATTCGTGCACTCAAGTTCTTCGTTGAGTACACGATCGCAGGCACTCCTGTCTGTGATGCAGCGTCAAGGGTAACCGCAGCCATGGTCTCCGATCTGATATTCCATGCTGCTGCAAATGCCGTCGAATTGTTCGTGCAGATGGTTGTTGTCTTGCAAACGTCCCCATCTGTTGACTCAGGGATCGAGACGCGGCTGCACGATCCGTTACAGCCATGCAAATAAGGTGCCTGTCACCTCGACTACTAGTGATACGAGGCCGTTGGGATCCAGCAAGGCGTTCGGTATTACCCTCCTGAATCTACCGATTCCATATTCTGCTAACAGTCATTGGATCTCGACCAACGCGAGCAGCAATGTCGCGATACGATAAACCGCAAACGCGATACGATACAATCCGACTTTTATCAAAGTCGGAAACGTGATGGTATGCATTTCTCCTCCTTACACGAGGCATCACAACAACGTTTCACCAGGCGTGTCAACAGCTGTTTGTTTATGAGAAATCGCTTGGAAACTTTTCTCATGGCAGCAGGTTGTAGGTGTCTCCACCAGCGCCAACCTTGAGTGAATGTTCTGATAAGCTAATCATTTGTATCACAGCATCTTCTTCCTGTCGGTTAAATTTCGCGTGTGTAGCACGTCATCTTTGTGGTGTAGCAATTTTAATGGGCAGTAGTGTACCTTATACTCGCTGTAAAATGCATGCAAAGAACTGAAAGTATTTCTCTAACGGCAGCATACTAGGGAAAGGATCTGCTGAAGGCAGAGTGTGTACAGTAAGTAAAATGCGTGAGAACATGGGAACATCCAAGGAAAGAGAAATAATTTTCAGAAATGGCTGTGGGATCAAAATAATTAAAGATTAATTTACAATAACGTCGTATTATTACTATATAAGCAAGTGACAAATTACTGGAGAGTTTGTCCTGTATGGGACGAAGTGGAGTAAAATTCCACAAAGTATTTGAATTAATAGGAATCTCGTACAGTATTAAATTCGCACAGTAATATTAGATAAGTGGAATAGTGTCATAGGCCACGGTGTATATTGAAGGACGAAGAAATGACACACCAGTATTGAGCCTTTAACACGAAACATCGTCTTTCGCTTCTAACAACACATTTAACCTTGATGCTTGAGTTTCTCCCGGCGTATTTGATAATCAAACTATCCACGGGTGTAGTGCCGGTATACAGTGTCCAAAGGGCACAATATTTCGGCAATCATACATGTCGCCATCATCAAGTGAACTAACGGACTGAGCCCCTGTGAACGTGCCGGTACGGAGATCCGTACGCTATGGCTGCTCAGACGGAACTGGATTCGTTCGCGGCGGCGACCGATTTAAATACCCTCCGCCCGCGGCATGTAGGAAATAAGTGACGGCATTCAAACGTTCGATCTGTCGTAGTGGCTTGTAAGTGGCGATTTCACCAAGTCTCCAAATCTGATTCACAAACGTGTTACGATTTAGATGCATGCCGTGTGGTTATTTGGTGGATACAGGTGGGAGGAACAGATGCTGTTCATGAACAGAAAATACGGATATTAACTTTTTCTACATCTAATATCAAATAGTAAAAATAATGCATAACTTTGATATCAGCTTTAGTTATAACAGGGGATCTGAATGTAGAAATATATACAGCCACGAAAGATTATAAATTTGTCACTCACCAATACAATGCCTATTCATTCATGAGATTTGTTCCTTTATTATGTTTTGAATATTTTTCTGATCCTTTCATGGGAACTAAGCAAATCGATAATAAATTGTGTATGCCTTATTTGATCACGTTATGGTATTTGAATTACTGATTTTGTTTTCAGCAAAAAAAAAAATTCTTCAAATGGCTCTGAGCACTTTGGGACTTAACATCTGTGGTCATCAGTTCCCTAGAACTTAGAACTACTTAAACCTAACTAACATAAGGACGTCACACACATCCATGCCCGAGGCAGGATTCGAACCTGCGACCGTAGCGGTCACGCGGTTCCAATCTAAAGTGTCTAGAGCCGCACGGCCACAACGGCCGGCTTTTCCAGCGAAGAGATCCACATAGATCGCTTGATATATTAACATGTATTATTATGATGTTTAGGCTACTGCCATCATCGGATCAAAACTGTATATCTGGAAATTAAAGGTGAGTATGAGTTGTAATAAAAACTATTCTCAATCGTGGTATCAACTGATATTTTTTTTCTTACAAATGATACGCAACTTTGATTTTCCAGTTAAGAGTTCTCATAGAATGATGACAGTAGACAAATTTTAATAATAACCAGAGAACTTGATTGGCAAAAGTGCACATGAGCGATGACTGTATTTTAAAAATTATTTCTTTATTAATAGTCTTTTAGATTCCTTTGGTTTATCGATAATTTACTATTCAAACAGCCTTCATCATCCACCTCACAAAATAGCCCACCTGCCCTTTCCCTATTTGCAATCTACTTTCCGTAACACTCTCAGAAGTCTCAAGCATCAGAGCTTTTTAGGTAGTAATATAGTATAGTTTTTGTTTCTGGTGAACCAATGACATTCTGTAAGTCCTACTGACATACGGCATTTCTGGCCCAAGAGGAACCCCTGTAAGAATGACGGTGGAACTACTGAGACGGCCTTTATAAATAATTGATATGTGTTATGAGCATCAGATGAAGTAAAAGATGTACTTGGCAAACTCTGAACGGTTTGTTGTTTACTTACGTAAACCGAAAGTCATTAAATAAAGAAGTCTTTTCGGCTTTACACGGCATTCACAAAGAGTTAATCTGGGGTGCCAAAGCTAATAAAATAGAGATGCCGGCTGTCAGGGCGAACTTTTGAGAAACCTCTGCTACGACGTTGCTGCTGACAGGACTAAATATACGTATTTTCTTCTTTTTGTGATTCGAATAGTGCTATTTGTAGAAGGGAAGAGAGAAAAGCATTTACGTTCTTGTGTTAGCATTTCGCTCCAAAAATACAATAATCGTTAAATCCGTCATCTACAGACCCCTTAAACGCGAAGAAAGACAGGAAAGATACGCGAAGCTCCCGTGCTTTTGCAGCCTACCAACGGCTGCAAGGTACGAGCTGGGCGACTTACTGTAGCTCTCGCTCTACGACATCAGTGGAAATAAAGAGTCTTTCCTCTGGAGACAGAAAGCAGTGCTCCCTATACTTGATCGCCGGATATAAAGTGTATGACCCTGTACGTGTCTTATATGTACCTGCAAGCCGCGCGTCCAGTCATTACACACAAGAGGGGGGGGGGGGGGGGGGGAGCGCTTGCCAATTGTAGGTAGTAGCAATTGTAATTACTTAGGTGAAAGCACTATTGAAAATACGGACTATTCCACTTGATATAAGCAGGTATAGGGGGGCTGTTGCCTCATTTTTCCAGTTTCCTTTCCACTAATGTCACTAATTTTGTGAATGCTCTCGCTAATTCAACGTTACTGTAATACAAGAATTAATATTTCACTCGGTGGTGGAGAGTACGCTTTTCTGAAAATTCCAGACAGATGAAAACTGTGTGCCGGACCGGAACTCGAACTCAGCTCCTTACCTTTCGCGGGAAGTGGCATTAGCGACTGAGATTTCCAAGCTCCACTCAGGAGTGATCTGTACAATCTAAATTCACATACTACTTATCTCCAGCCTCCCAAACTTCACCGTTCTCCTGCATACTTTACGGAATAATCAAGCCTAGAAGACAAAATGCTGCAGAGAAATGGCGCAACTATATCCTGCATAATTTCCACAGTAAAGCTTTTCTACTACAATGTAGCAACACTTTAGTTATTACAATTGAGCTGTATTTACAGTGGTAGCTCGTTTACCCGGCCCTCTTTACTGTTTAGTAGAGTATTCCTCTACTCCCCCGTTTATTTCGAGAGTGAAACGTGATTAAACAGAAAGTAGGTGGTGTAATGCCCCCTCGACAAAGGCAATATGTACTGCACAAAATTGATAAAGGATAATTGTTGCAAAACATCAGCGCTGAAGCATTTAAAGGCTTTCAGGCACGGGCGTAGTAAGTAACGCAAACGACTGGCTGCGAAATGGGAATGATTTCTGATGATGAAATTTCATAGCTTGTTAATCTGCAGACAATGACAATTGTGATGATGGTTTACGTAATGGATTTGATTCTAACTATGAAAACTTTACGAGACAAGCAGTGTCAGCAACGTAGCAAGACCAAATAAAGGTTTACTTAGAACGCCAGCCAGCAACAGCTCCGGCGAAACTGCTACTGGTGAAATGGGTGCGTAATCATGCTGCACATACACAACTTGTGAATCTGGATAGAAAAGGGAATGAATATTTCAGGCTGTACAACTCACACTTTTTTCCATATCTAGTGGACTTTTGTGTGAAAAAAAAGTACAATACGTGTCTTTATGTGAAACCTGATGCAATGTGTGTACTCCTATTTGTAGCACTCACACTTAAGAAAATATTCCATGCCTTTATGCTGTGGTCCAGAGACTTACGTATTGAAAGCTTACGTTCCGTCCCCATCTGTAGAGAACATCATCAAGGGTTACTGTGGCGTTTTTAAACGTTCGATGCACACCCTGGCTCGCTACTGATCACCGTTGGGTTTTTATAAGAAATTCATTCGTCCACGGCTTGCTAGTCTGGAATATTTTAATAACTCTGACATTTACGGCAGCAGATGTTCGCAATTTTTGGCTTTTAAGCCATGTCATTCAGTTTATTCAGATTTTCAGGGTTTCCAGATGTTAGATTATAAGGATGACACAGTTTCACCTACTCCATAAACGAAGGCTCCACTGTATTTTTTTCTGTGAAATCGTTTTACTCTGTTAGGAACACGGAACTAGGAACGACAGACATCGCTCCCAGTACGTTGTAATTTATATTTCTATGCGCTAATACGTCACCAATTTTCATGAAGATAAAAACACAATTCCGCTCTGTACATACATGAGATATTTCACTAAGAAAAATTCTTTCTTGTGTGTTTCACGCTGTTCTGATACTTCGTCAAAGGGTTCCGCTGCTCCTATTGACATCTATTATATAGTGAATCACTCTGCCAAAGTACACTTTCGCTATTACCGTAAGCCCTTTTCGATATCTCTATCCGTTTCCTATACTGGGTGTAGCGGGTATAAGCACAGATATCTCTATTTTTGATTGAGGACAGAGTACTGAACAGCGTTACATCAGTGTTTAGGTCGTTTTGTAGGCTAATAATTATAGCTATTAAAAGTTGTGTGTTTTTAGTTTGGGTAGTACCTCCAAGTGCATGTGGCAAGAGCAAGTCATCAACGTTCATTTCCCTCTGCAGAGCAGGTAGGTTTTGAACTGTGGACACATGGATGCCAAGTGGTTTGTCTATAATGACAGGGGTAGTGAACTTAGAGATTCAGTTACGAGCATGCAGAAAACATCCGGAAATAAATTACGGGACGTATTTGCGGGAAAACTGTGAGATATCGAGAAAACACCACCGACACACGGATGTGTGTACATATTAAGGTGTCAGCCATATAACTATCTCCACTGTTACACACTATATGCTGAAGTTCACATTACATGCTGCACTCTGCAAAATTTGTATGTATATGTACGCTGTTGAGAGTCACTTGTTGTCCGAAGCGCTGACGTCACAGCCGGGCGAATGCGCCTTTCCTTGCGTCATCTTACCTCACTTCTCGCCCCCTGGTTTTATTTTGCTCTTCCCGGAGACTCAGTGTCGTAACGGCGCCGTTATTGGCGGAGGGCGGCGAGTGAGTGTATTTCGTTTTCAACGAAACGAAATCGGAAATGTGTGGGACAGCGCTTCCCAGGACTGACTGGAACCCCGCCATTTCACGCCCGAGCAGACGCGAAAGCGGCGCCGTAAATCCCGGCCCCAAGCACCAGCGAGAACGGTGGGCGGCGCGTCACCTCCCCCCTGCACGCCGCTGTGCGCTGAGTAATGCTGCGACGCTGCAGCCTGCGCCTCGCACGAGACGTAGACGAGGCTACGTGCACTTAGCGTGGGGGATAAGAAACTGCGACATCCGTGGATTTACACCTGTCGTTTCGTTCACCAAGAAAGTTTGAATGCCAAATACAAATTCTGTCACAATGATCATACCCCTCAACCTTTGTAGAAAAATCGATATTATATAATTTAGATCTCAGCTCTTTAAGTTAACAAAAGATGCTGTAACGTGTTGCTGACTATTACACTCCCGAAGAATTTAACAGAAAAAAGTCTACATTTGATTTATCACTTCGACAACCGAGTTCAATGTACATTGTCGACAAAATTAAGAAACAGTTTCGCCAAATATTTAGTCTGAAGTTTAGAAGGTACCAGATGGTTCCAGTGTAGGACAGGTTACTCACGCCAGGAGGCAGAAGCTGACTATTCTTGAGTTGTAGAGTAACACGCCTGCTGTTGTTTTTGACGCATCTTCACTTTTGTCTTGTCAGTGTTGATAAACCCGATGCTAAGCGAATGGCCGTTGCTGCTGCAGCTGTACAGATAATCTTTACATGGATTTTGGACCCCTACTGGTAAATTTAACAAAATAGTTACAAAATTTACACTAATTAAAATTGTTGTTGTTGTCTTCAGTCCTGAGACTGGTTTGATGCAGCTCTCCATGCTACTCTATCCTGTGCAAGCTGCTTCATCTCCCAGTACCTACTGCAACCTACATCCTTCTGAATCTGCTTAGTGTACTGATCTCTCGGTCTCCCTCTACGATTTTTACCCTCCACGCTGCCCTCCAATGCTAAATTTGTGATCCCTTGATGCCTCAAAACATGTCCTACCAACCGATCCCTTCTTCTAGTCAAGTTGTGCCACAAACTTCTCTTCTCCCCAATCCTATTCAATACCTCCTCATTAGTTACGTGATCTATCCACCTTATCTTCAGTATTCTTCTGTAGCACCACATTTCGAAAGCTTCTATTCTCTTCTTGTCCAAACTAGTTATCGTCCATGTTTCACTTCCATACATGGCTACACTCCAAACAAATACTTTCAGAAACGACTTCCTGATAGATAAATCTATATTCGATGTTAACAAATTTCTCTTCTTCAGAAACGCTTTCCTTGCTATTGCCAGTGTACATTTTATATCCTCTCTACTTCGACCATCATCAGTTATTTTACTTCCTAAATAGCAAAACTCCTTTACTACTTTAAGTGTCTCATTTCCTAATCTAATTCCCTCAGCATCACCCGATTTAATTTGACTACATTCCATTATCCTCGTTTTGCTTTTGTTAATGTTCATCTTATATCCTCCTTTCAAGACACTGTCCACTCCGTTCAACTGCTCTTCCAAGTCCTTTGCCGTCTCTGACAGAATTACAATGTCATCGGCGAACCTCAAAGTTTTTACTTCGTCTCCATGAATTTTAATACCTACTCCAAATTTTTCTTTTGTTTCCTTTACTGCTTGCTCAATATACAGATTGAATAACATCGGGGAGAGGCTACAACCCTGTCTCACTCCTTTCCCAACCACTGCTTCCCTTTCATGCCCCTCGACTCTTATTACTGCCATCTGGTTTCTGTACAAATTATAAATAGCCTTTCGCTCCCTGTATTTTACCCCTGCCACCTTTAGAATTTGAAAAAGAGTATTCCAGTCAACATTGTCAAAAGCTTTCTCTAAGTCTACAAATGCTAGAAACGTAGGTTCGCCTTTTCTTAATCTTTCTTCTAAGATAAGTCGTAAGGTCAGTATTGCCTCACGTGTTCCAACATTTCGACGGAATCCAAACTGATCCTCCCCGAGGTCTGCATCTACCAGTTTTTCCATTCGTCTGTAAAGAATTCGCGTTAGTATTTTGCAGCCGTGGCTTATTAAACTGATAGTTCGGTAATTTTCACATCTAATAGGATAGCATTATTTTTTTAAGGAAACTTAACTATGTTAATAGGATAGCATTATTTTTTTAAGGAAACTTAACTATGTTTTTAAAATACTAAGATTTTTATCACGAAGTTTTTCAACATTCCTATTATGAGACACAACTTTTGAGCTCAACTCCAGAGAAGGCATAAGTCTCACACACAAACATACTAAAATCACCTTTCATTTTTTAGGGAATATTGTCACATGCAGGTTCCAAAGAGAAAAAAAATGAAGTGATCGTGTGGAATTGATGATCGGGAGGTCCCATGGGGTGTATTGCGACCGCAGGGTGCAAGTATTCTTTGAGGTGACGCCACATTGGGCGACTTGCGCATCGGTTTTGATAACACAACACCCATTCCAGGAGCGAAGAAAATCTCCAACCCGACCGAGAATCGATCCCGGACCCGCTGCATTGTACACAAACTCGTTACCATTCAGCTAAACAACTGGACTGTTTCAAAGATAACTATGTGGGTCGAGAAGATAATGAAAGCAGATGTCGATGGTTTACTGAAGCGAAAATTCAGCATCACGTTAACGGCAGGAAATTTTTCTATCCTTACGAGCTCATTAGGAGAAAACGTCGCTGCCTTTAAAAATACAGTAATGGTACGTTACGGAGACAGATTAGAAAAACACTTTCCTTCATCAATTGTAAGATGAGCTAATCAAACATCTTAAACATTTGCACAACGAAAGAGATTTTTTTTAAATTATTTCATTATTTAGTGGGACATGTGAAGCGGTCACACCAGTCCAACAAGAACAAGAAAACTACTGGCAAAAATTATTTTAGGTTTGCATGAAGCAACATCACACACAGCCATGCCCGACGTAGGATTCGAACCTGCGACCGTAACGGTCGCGCGGTTCGAGACTGTAGCGCCTAGAACCGCTCGGCCACTCCGGCCGGCTAACCTGCCACTGTCGCAGCACCCATACACTTGTCTTATGTATTTCTGCCTTTTTACGTATTTCTGTATTTGAATACGCGTGTCTACATCAGTTTCTTCTGCGCGTCAGTGCAATTAATTGACATCATTTTTGTGAAAATGCAAAAAGTCAGCTAATTCTCCCATCTACGACATCGAATCATGGGCAATGAAACAGAAAGACCAAAAAATTGTAAACAGTTCTCACATATGCTTGTGGAGAAAATTCGTAAAGGTGTAATGTGTTGTGTCACAGTCCCACCTGGCATGCAGAACAGTCTCATGATCGACAACTGGTGACGTTCAGTCAGGGGTGTGTAAGATTGCTCTCTGTCCTTAGGTTTGCAGATTATGTTGAGACCACAGAAGTCACCTCGTTTGTATTGTGATTTGGTGAAGAGAAGTGAAACTATTTCAGGAAAAATGATGGGCTAACTTCCCATATATACTGCTCGTTCTAGACAGACTGGAACAGTCACCAGGAACCAGTTAGAGGGGAAGTCGATGCCGGACAATGTCTCACGATGAATCGTGCTATCTTCGCTGGTTGCGAATCTCCCTAAATCTTAATGCTGCTGGCTTTGTGCCTTCAAGCCACCTGGCCACCTGTTGCCTGACTTTCACCCACTGAAGGTTGGCCTTGTGTGATCAAATATTTCTGCCACGCACCACCATGTGTAGGTGAACGTCACTGCTACGAGCTGCAATTTGTACAATCTGGTGCGTCCTGCACTGACCTGTGAATCAGTAGGTCGACGCAACTGGCTGCTGCGCCCGTCGCGTGATGTTCTCATTGGGGCCTGTGTCAGCGCCACGTGTGAAAATGCAAAAAGTCAGGTAATTTCCCCCATCTACGACATCGAATGATGGCCGCGTAGCCTCGACCCGGCCACTGACTGCCACCTGGGGCGACGCCGCTCGTGGCCGTGACAGCTGCCGTGGACGTGCTTGCTGGTCTAAGACTGCTTCTTCGACCGAGACCAACCTGCGCCTGGGGCAGCACTGATTGGCACCTAGCGCTACCTCGACGAACATATTCTGAAATAAAGGGATACTGCGCATGAAATTACTATTTTGTGTGACTGGATATCTTCCCACCACACCGCTGCATCCACGTCCAGTATGGAAAAATAAAAGGCTTCCTGACCAGTAGCAGCCCATTAGAATGGGCTGTATTCTTTTGAAGAATTATTGCGAATCAGCTACTAGGTCTTTAATTCTGTTTTCACATGTGAATTGCGACAAATGAACTCAGAGTAGTGAGGGTGCGTAATAACGTATGTTGAATTTGAGCCATTTAGTATGGGCCATGTATCTTGTAGTGAGTAGGGTGTATGGCCCATTGTTTTGAGTTTTGTAAAGTAGAAACCTTCAGTGGTGACTCAGAGTTATAAGATGAGTTAGAGCAAGAAGCGTTACAACTTCATGTCGCACATATTCATCGAGAGCGATCTGTCATCGGTGAACAGGAAATTCTTCCGCAGCCAAGATCGCTTGGTCTTTTCGTTTTATTTCGGAATGATCGCTTTCGACAGTATCTTGCTATCATCGTCGGTGGAATTTTCTGGCAGGTTGTATACGGACTTTGCAGCCTCTCTCATGACCGTATCGTAGATTCCCCGGGAAAGGTCTCCAGTGTTTACAAAGGAAGCACAGGTCATACCGATGATCAATTAGGGCAACGGAAGTCATCCATAAAACCAGTGATCTCTATAATACCCGGATGTTCCTCTCCAATCTAAGCGAAGGGAAGTTCGACGTACCTACTGATCCTTGTCATCTGCATAGTCCGCCATGCTGTAACCAGGCAAAATAATCTGTACCCGGCTGTGCGTGGTAAGGAATTGTTTTCTTATTTCTTGCTTTTATATTTATGTCAATATGCGATGTATAGGCTGATGTGGGAGCAGAATGAAAAAGTATTTTCATTGTGCGTTCTCTTGACACTTTTTGCCAGACATGTTCTAATTAGGCAAGAAAAGAAATACTAGCATTTTTAGTCGGCATGTTCAGACAACTGGAGTTCGACATCCAGACAGCATGGTGATTACTGCTTAACACTATTGTCTAATGTTACCGACATCCACCTCTTGCACAATTTTAGAACATTTTCTGAGGTCGAAGGAAACGAAGTATCTCAAGCAGAATTAGCTTCGCCGTGTCAATTACATGAATTCCGAAAACTTCGGCAATGCGAATCCCAAATTGTGCGTTTCTCATATGTCAGGAAAGCCATGGATTAAGGTAAACAAATAGATACAGTATTTCTTGACGTCAAAAGCCATTGGACTTCGTATAAACAGCCGAGCAGCCTATTATAGCTCCGTCACGACTTAGCGTGGGGATCTTTCTGGCGACAAGCGTCAGCAGACATAAAATCAAACAAAAACGGAAGGGTGGAGAAATGCTCCGAGTGGCCAAGATGACATAATCCCGAGTCACAACAGCTCTCGCTGTTGCCGAGATAGCGTGGTGAACACAGGTGCAAGACCCGTTCACAGGTCAGGGTCGCGACTTTCCAGTCTCCTCCCTCCTCTTCTATGCCTCATTCCCTTTTTTCTCCACTTGGAGAATTTCCTTAGGAAATTTTTGGGCCTACTCTTCCTCCTTGCTTCTGCTTTGTCCCTTCTTTTATCTATTTCCTCTCTTTTTCCTTCCACCTCTCTAAGGAAATCTAAAATTGGATCCTCCAGTAGTTCATATGCCATACTGATAACAGGGGTTGCAACTCTCGATTCTCGTGCACTATTACACTGGCACCGAATAACTGACCTCATGTCTGTTCGTAACGGGTTCTGGATTGTTAAAATGGATTCAGTAGGTTCCCTACAGCAAGGATCAATGGAATCCGTATTATCTTGAATGCAATGTGTTCCCAGATCATGATCAATCTCAGAACAGTGATAAACAGTGGCATCTGGACCTATCTGCTCCATATTCCCGAATACCATCTCATATCCTGGCATGGTTGCCAATATTGAAACTAGCCACTTGTTTGCTATCATGGGATGCAACACAGAGGGCAGAATCACGACGTTATGTGAATCACCCCCAAGTGGGATTGTATTGAATCTGCACGAAGTGTATAATACAGTCTTATAATAGCCCTGATATAACTCCTACGTGGGGTGGTTAGCCTCTCATATAGTTTTTCTTTAAATTAATGTATCACAGTTCTCCTGCAAAATGATGATGGGAAAAGATTCTGGCGGGTGTGTCTGTTTAACAGGTGAACGCCATCATAACAATTTAAAATTACATTCATTTCCTTTAAATAGAGAACAGCTCTGATCATGAATTTCTACAAGGAACGATCAAGTATACTAACATAAACCAAACATGTAAACAGTCCTCATTTGATAGTGATATTGGCAGAACCTAGCATGAACAACACTGCTTGTAATCTAGTGTGCTTCTCTGCCACGAGAAAGAGAAGCGAACCGTTGAAAAATATAATATCGACAAACAAGTCGGTAATCGGATGCTGTACCACAGTATCACCTAAGGAGGCAAAGTTATTCTACAGATTCCAGCCTTGAGAAACCTCAGTTGAAATTTCGGACGGCTGAAAAAATCAACTAAACTCTACAGACTGGAGCTGCGTATGTTACCGACCGTATAGCGCAAGGCACCGTGCTGATGATGGCTGCTGTTCGTGGACTGCTGCTGCATGGAGATGGGCCTTGCCTTGGAGACCAGTCAAAGTGTGGGCATGAAATAGACTGTTTGTCCGGTTGGCCGGGCAAATGGAACTGTGAAAGAAATTACTCTGCAGCAAGGCTGGCAAAGTATGCGACCATCTCCTGCAGCGACCAGTAACCATCTCTCCAATCACTGTCAATAGCAAAAGCTTTCACCAGTTATGGCATTACAACAAATTCGTCTAGACTCCTACTTCCATATCCCATCAACATAAGCACATACCATTCAATCCTCCCCCACAGTTCCCAATCCTGACTTCAAACGAGTGCTGCTGTAACAGTCTAGCAGCCTTTCATAGCCTCCACCAGGACTTTTAGTGAGGATATTCCTGGCGAATGGCGCCAACGGCATATGATAATAGAGTCCGACATGTGTGCCGTTCTGTCTGCTTTTCCAGGGACCTCAGCGACTATTTCCCTGAATCATCCCAGATAGTAGCACAGATATGACGCCAAGCTGTGCGTTCCTGCCCAAAACATGGGGACTTTCGTGAGAAAACTGCCCTAGCCACTGTAAAAATAGTGAGCGTCCTTTTCTCTGGTCGCTGAGGTTCGACATGAAAAGAGAAAGCCACCAGAGAGGGATCAGCACTCTGTCCACAATTCCCATTGGCCAGATGTGTCCAACCTCCTGCTATTGTGAGTGAATGGCCTCCTCACATCCCAAAACTGTCCAAAAGTTCTCACTCGTCTCCTACCTGAAATGAACAGGGTTGCAATATGCAAGCATCCCACTCCCCATAGTGTACGTATTGGTATGCAGAATCCGATTACCTACTTTGCATGTTAGTGTAGCACGATAGCGAAATGACGTTAATTTGGATGTATGCAAATTCAGATTTTTGAAATGCAAGATGGGCTCGTCTTAGGGCCCTTAATAATCGCATGAAGATGCAAAAGGGCCCGACGTCTTACATGTGTAACTGTAAAGTTCGGTCTGCAACCACGCTCAAGTATGTGTAACTTGTCACTGACGTGTATGTGTCATGCGACTCAGAGCTGGCCACGAAATGATGAGGATCACATCTTGTTGAATGTATCTGTCTGTTGTGTGTTTATCCAATAACAGAAAACTAGGAATACACAGCAAACACTGCAAACTGGTGGTATATAAATCCCAACGTAATACTGAAATAAATACAGTGGAACCAGCATTTAAGACGTTGTTCGTACCCTAACACGCGATACATTAAGAAGAGCCCTCTGACATGCACTTCACAGTGGTTTGCATTCTTCTGGATGCAGATGCAGTCTTGAGAGTGCTCATATTTTATATGACTGGACGCAAGGGAAAATTCTCTGATAGGGTAACAAATTATGTTTCATTTCATGACTGGTACTAGAATATATTTCTTTTCGTCATATGCCAATCCCCACTGCTGGGTAACAAAATATTGCACCATGAAGGATAGTAGCTAATGAAGCTGTACTTGTTTTGCATATAAAGTATGGTTGGAAGACTATCTGATTGGAATTTTGTAGATGTTATGGGGAAATACACGGTGGGAAACGTAGTACACGATCGACCACATCCAGCATCAAAATCGGCTCTAACGCGTTTGGGCCTAGAACTGGACTGAGCTAAACTGATATGCGATACTGCTTCAACCCTACGCCATAAATCATCAATTGTATTGCTTGGCGAGTGGGTGCTTGCCAGTCTCACAACAATCTGTGGTGATCTGCGCAAAGTCTTGAACACTTCTTGTATCGAGGAAAACCACTGCAGTTCCGGTAAATGCAGCGTTGCATCATGAAAAATGGCTTTGAGCACTATGGGACTTAACTTCTGAGGTCGTCAGTCACCTAGAACCTAGAACTACTTAAACTTAACTAACCTAAGGATATTACTCAGATCCAAGCCCGAGGCAGGATTCGAACCTGCGACCGTAGCGGTCACGCGGTTCCAGACTGAACCGCTCGGCCACACTGGACGGCTCTTGCATCATCTCGCTGGCCGATAAAGTCATGGAGACCTCAAAGACAGGGTACAGCCACCCTTTTGAACACTTGTAACGCTTAATGATTAAAGTCGTTATGTTGTCAACCAAATGCCACCCCACACCAGAAAGAGTCTCATATGGTGACGACAGATGCAATATGGAAACGTTTTTTCTTCTCAAATCGACACTGATGCATTCATTGTGATGCTATGTGCAGAACAATGATGTCTGAAACGACAGCATGGTCCACTATTGTGAATGGGCGCATTATTTTCAGAGAATCTCTCTCTGCTTGCATCAAGAGATTGTGTAGCAGTGTTAGCCGTGCTGGCAGTCCTGGATGCTCCAGACCTCGTTGCACTGTTCTTGTCAATAGGCCTACTTTTCGTGCTCTAAAGAATCTCATTTCCAAGTTCGAGAAATATGACGTCGCTATACGAACCCGAATGGCAGGGTGAACGATATGTTTCCTCTCATGTACTAGTGAGATTGGGCTCTTGGGATTCAACGTGGCATTCAGTATGGACCTTCTGTTCCCATCGGCTGCGTATTCACTTAACAACGAATGTGAACAGTAAACTGCGGTCTCAGTAGGCCATGATCCTAATAATGTGATATTATGGCTTTTGCTGGTACTCGTTTGTCCTTTTCACATGAGGAATACTACGGTCTTCTCGGAAAGCAACATTCAAATGCGATTTTCGAATCATATGCCCACTGCTTAATATTTCCTTACACATACACGAACCAGTCACATTAATGTGACTACATATCAGAAGCCTAAAGAAGCACTTGTAGCAGCTCAGACATGCTGGAAGAGTGTCAGTGAGGTTCTACAAGCTACTGGCACGCATGTGAATGAATTGCGAATCCAGTTCTTTGGTCTGTTACGCTAGGTTTCACGGTTGATGATCTATGACGTGAATAGCGTGACTGAAGTGGCCCCACGGATTCTCTGTTGGGTTTAAATCCTGGGAGTTTTGGGGAGGGGGAGTATGGTGCTATTCAAACCATGTGGTACGCTGCGAGCTATGTGACTCATTGCATCGTTCTGCTCGTATATGCAACCATGCTGCCAAGCTTCATTAGAAAATTGTAGCGAAATGCAGGAAGATATGCAGCGAATCGGCACATGGTGCAGGGAGTGGCAACTGACCCTTTAACATCGACAAATGTAATGTATTGCGAATACATACACTCCTGGAAATGGAAAAAAGAACACATTGACACCGGTGTGTCAGACCCACCATACTTGCTCCGGACACTGCGAGAGGGCTGTACAAGCAATGATCACACGCACGGCACAGCGGACACACCAGGAACCGCGGTGTTGGCCGTCGAATGGCGCTAGCTGCGCAGCATTTGTGCACCGCCGCCGTCAGTGTCAGCCAGTTTGCCGTGGCATACGGAGCTCCATCGCAGTCTTTAACACTGGTAGCATGCCGCGACAGCGTGGACGTGAACCGTATGTGCAGTTGACGGACTTTGAGCGAGGGCGTATAGTGGGCATGCGGGAGGCCGGGTGGACGTACCGTCGAATTGCTCAACACGTGGGGCGTGAGGTCTCCACAGTACATCGATGTTGTCGACAGTGGTCGGCGGAAGGTGCACGTGCCCGTCGACCTGGGACCGGACCGCAGCGACGCACGGATGCACGCCAAGACCGTAGGATCCTACGCAGTGCCGTAGGGGACCGCACCGCCACTTCCCAGCAAATTAGGGACACTGTTGCTCCTGGGGTATCGGCGAGGACCATTCGCAACCGTCTCCATGAAGCTGGGCTACGGTCCCGCACACTGTTAGGCCGTCTTCCGCTCACGCCCCAACATCGTGCAGCCCGCCTCCAGTGGTGTCGCGACAGGCGTGAATGGAGGGACGAATGGAGACGTGTCGTCTCCAGCGATGAGAGTCGTTTCTGCCTTGGTGCCAATGACGGTCGTATGCGTGTTTGGCGCCGTGCAGGTGAGCGCCACAAACAGGACTGCATACGACCGAGGCACACAGGGCCAACACCCGGCATCATGGTGTGGGGAGCGATCTCCTACACTGGCCGTGCACCTCTCGTGATCGTCGAGGGGACACTGAATAGTGCACGGTACATCCAAACCGTCATCGAACCCATCGTTCTACAATTCCTAGACCGGCAAGGGAACTTGCTGTTCCAGCAGGACAATGCACATCCGCATGTATCCCGTGCCACCCAACGTGCTCTAGAAGGTGTAAGTCAACTACCCTGGCCAGCAAGATCTCCGGATCTGTCCCCCATTGAGCATGTTTGGGACTGGATGAAGCGTCGTCTCACGCGGTCTGCACGTCCAGCACGAACGCTGGTCCAACTGAGGCGCCAGGTGGAAATGGCATGGCAAGCCGTTCCACAGGACTACATCCAGCATCTCTACGTCGTCTCCATGGGAGAATAGCAGCCTGCATTGCTGCGAAAGGTGGATATACACTGTACTAGTGCCGACATTGTGCATGCTCTGTTGCCTGTGTCTATGTGTCTGTGGTTCTGTCAGTGTGATCATGTGATGTATCTGACCCCATGAATGTGTCAATAAAGTTTCCCCTTCCTGGGACAATGAATTCACGGTGTTCTTATTTCAATTTCCAGGAGTGTAGAAAGAAGGATCCTTTATTGTATGATTATATGGTAGCGGAACAAACACTGGTAGCAGTTACTTCTGTAAAATATCTGGGAATATGCTTGCGGAACGATTTTAAGTGGAATGATCCTATAAAATTAATTGTTGGTAAGGCGGGTGCCAGGTTGAGATTCATTGGGAGAGTCCTTAGAAAATGTATTCCATCAACAAAGGAGGTGGCTTACAAAACACTCGTTCGACCTATACTTGAGTATTGCTCATCAGTGTGGGATCCGTACCAGATCGGGTTGACGGAGGAGATACAGAAGATCAAAAGAAAAGAACGGCGCGTTTTGTCACAGGGTTATTTGGTAACGGTGATAGCGTTACAGAGATGTTTAGCAAACTCAAGTGGGAGACTCTGCAAGAGAGGCGCTCTGCATCGCGGTGTAGCTTGCTCGCCAGGTTTCGAGAGGGTGCGTTTCTGGATGAGGTATCGAATATATTGCTTCCCCCTACTTATACCTCCCGAAGAGATCACGAATGTAAAATCAGAGGGATTCGAGAGCGCACGGAGGCTTTCAGACAGTCGTTCTTCCCGCGAACCATACGCGACTGGAACAGGAAAGGGAGGTAATGACAGTGGCACGTAAAGTGCCCTCCACCACACACCGTTGGGTGGCTTGCGGAGTATAAATATAGATGTAGATGTATATGAAAAACAAACTGCATGTAGGAGCGGATGTGGTCACCAAGAATAGATGCACACTTGTACTGATGCAGTGTGTATTTCAGAACGACGAGACCAACAAGGAATTCTCCAGATTATAACGCTTCCTCCTTGAGCCTGGATTGTTGTAGAGTGTTTGCTTTCATAATTTTCAAGCTGTACACAGCCAACGAACATCTCTTCTATGGAGCATAAAGCACGAATCATCGGAAAAGCTCACCTGACGCCACTCAGGGGATGTGCACTTACAAACCTGACGTGCAAATTCAAGCCTTCATCGCCTTCGGAGACCCTTAAGCTGTTGAACAGTCGTTGATGACACGCTGTTGGTAGTCTCCTTTTTTTTCATCTGAGTGATCAGTTGCTGAACAGCTGCACGTCTGTTCGTCCGTACATTCTCTACAGCCGTCACCCTGGTCATCTATGGCCTGTGGTGCACCACAGCTCGGTCGGAGGCAGGTTCGGGTAGCACTATTTTATCATGCACGTATACTTTAACCACGGCAGCAAGCGAACAGTTTAAAGGCTTAGCATTTTTGTAAACTCTTTCACCGTTGGTCCAAAAGCCAATGATTATCCCCATTTGGATGTCAGATACATCGCTCCGTATCTGTATTACGACGACAACTGCGCTGTTTCCCGCGTCCCCCGAAACGCTGTACATGCCCTCCACTGTTACTGCTTCCACCTACCATTTGCGAGCCCACTCCAATTTGCAGCTTCTTGCATATCGTAATCTTGCAGTTTTAGTGGCCAACAGTGTGTTTCATTGAATGATGCTTCGCCGGCCGCGGTGGCCGAGCGGTACTAGGCGCTTCAGTCCGGAACGGCGCGACCGCTACGGTCTCAGGTTCGAATCCTGCCTCGAGCATGGATGTGTCATGTCCTTAGGGTAGTCAGGTTTTAGTAGTTCTACGTTCTACCTCAGATGCTAAGTCCCATGGTGCTCAGAGCCATTTTTCCATAATCCTTCAGGAATATCACATTACAAGGAACTATTTATTTCCCACTAAATACAAACGCAAAATCATCAGCAACAGCAAATGGTACTCTACTGATGGTGTGTATGCTGGCTTTTGCCATTTTTGGCAAACGAAGCTACTAAAGAGAACGACTCGGAGCCAGCCGTCGGCGCTGTCTCCTCTAGGCTGCACACAGCAAGTGGCACTGCACTATGTTTCGTGCTCGGCAGATGCGCTGGGCGCTAGCAGGAGCACGCCGCCGGCGCCCGTAAGCCCGCACGAAAATTTCGGTGTGCCTGAGGGGTGGGACGAAGTGAGCGGCATGCGAGGCGCGTTTTACGCTTCCTTTAATCACGTCCACAGAGCGCCGGCAGGAGCTGGGAGGCGGCGGCGATGGTGGGCGTCAAAGCAGACAGCTGCCGGCTTCCGTTCCCACGGGAGTGCGGGCGAGAGGACGCTCTCTGAAGCTCACCCTGGGCTGGTCTGCGTCTTGCAAGTGCAGAACACAACCTGGGAAGGGCAAAAGGCAAAGTTATTTTTGGGAACTTTGTGATATCAGTACTCGGCTTGAGGAAGAAATTATTTTAAATTGCGTAGAAAAATGTAGTTCTAACGGTAGCTCGGTTTTATTATATCGTGTATTAGTGTGTAAAAGTGAAGTGTGATTAGCAAATGCGGGCGTATTAAGTAAATAGAGCGTGGGAGAGTAAAGAACTAACGGTAGGAAAAAGGGGTTGAATGTTATCAGGCTAAGATGTTGATGTCTAGTTTACGCTAGTGCTATTAGGGACAAAATATCCAGTCAGTGTGAAATTTAAAAAAAAAAAGAAAATTGAAACTTCCTGGCAGATTAAAACTGTGTGCCGGACTGAGACTCTAACTAGGGACCTTTGCTTTCGCGGGCAAGTGCTCTACCAACTTTTTCTTTTTTTTTTAAATCTCATTTTGTTCGTTCCATCTGCTCGGGGCGGACGTCGTAAGACATCCGTTTAAGTTCGTTGTTGATCGACTAGGTGAGTTTTCTTTTATTACAGAGGGCTGCTAACCCTCTGACCGAACACGCTGAGCTACCGTGCCGGCCATGTGTGCCCCGACTGGGACTCGAACCCGGGATCTCCTGCTTACATCACAGACGCTCTATCCATATTTTTTTTTCTTTGCATTTTGTTCGTCGGTGATCGTTGTGTTTGGTCGTTGCGGCCGTCACATGACATCGGTTAAAGTTCGTTTGTTGATCCTTCCACTCATTTTTTTTTTTTTTATTACAGAGGCCAAGCAGCTCTCTGACAGAACACCCTGAGCTACCGTGCCGCCGCCAACGAAGCTATGCAAGCACGACTCACCCCCCGTCCTCACGCCTCCTACCTTCCAAACTTTACAGAAGCTCTCCTGCGATCCTTGCAGAACTAGCACTCCTGAAAGAAAGGATATGGCTTAGCCACAGCCTGGGGAATGTTTCCAGAGGAAAAAATATTTGCTTTGTCTAAAGTGGCACTTTCATTTTGTCTAGTGACTCTTGGTATCAGATTGGTACCTAGTACTATCATCATGTCATCCTAAGGCAACATAACAAAAAATATTGTTTAGCAGATATTCCCAAAATAATTTTCGTCTGTCATAGCTATTGTAAAGCCAGTCCCTTAACCATGGCGCTCATCCAAAAACGTGTCAGTCATAGTTCTGATAAGATTATTTTATATTTTTAAAAAAGAGTCACAAGCTGAAATACACCATCCAGTCACATTAATCTTACCATCGCCTATGTTAGTCGTGAAACTGCATTAACGACTCACAGACGACAGGTGCCGACACTGGGAGTGGGGGGCATATAAAGCTTGCCGAGCCGTTGTCGTAATGCGGAAACTGAATGATTTATCTGATGTCCAAAAGGGCATGATAAATGGCTTTTGGGCCAAGGGTGGAAGCATTTCCGGAATATCTAAGACTGTAAACAATCTGCGTGACGCCGTGGTTAAAGTATGCCGTGCTTGTCAAAACAGCGCCATCCAAAACTGACACCGTGGTAACTGCGCTGCACCACAGGCAATAGTTTACAATGGTGAACCACGCCTGTGGAGACGCGTACGGGCGAATAGCCACATACTGCGATCAATTATTTGTTCAGGTAAGGTGTCAGTTATCTTTGGCACAAGTAAGCATTCGACAGCTCCTTACGCATGAGCCCACTAGTACAGAGACAAGGTGTTTTGTTTCGAGTGAGTTGCACATATTCCTTGAATCGGTGCTCTGCTGTGCCACCTTTGAAGTCTGAAGTCTGAGACTTCGTGCACATGTTTCCGATGTGAAGCATCCCAGAATCTAATACAGCACGACAAGTCTGCCCTTTTCCTTTGATATCTTGAAACCTTATTCTTTCTGTCACAAGGAGTACTCTTTTCCCTGGACTGATGTTCAGTGAACAATAGCTGGATGTAGATGATTGATGTTTGCCATTGTGTCCGTGTTGCATGTCACCTGTACACTCCTTCCTTGGTGCACCTTGTGTTCATTGTGATTCTGCTCGTATAGCGTGTGGTGTCGTTTACCACAGGTACGACAGGTAATGGAGTTGCACTGAGAAGCACTGTGGTCATTCTTCAGACAGTTCTGGCACTAGTTGTTGAACTTCACAACAGCCTTGCTTTCACTACACGTGGCTTGTTTGAATTTGCTGCACTTGTGTAGAGCGTGAGGCTGGTAGCACGTGACACATGCAGTGCCTGTAGCAACGTATGTCTGTTTCGAATGCCGAAACTGCTTGGTGTTGGGCGCATTCTGATTTTTATTAACAGTTGTGCCATGACGCCGTGGTGCTATAGTCTTGGCTATTTCCACAGATTTACATTTATTCTCGAGAAAGGCACAAGTTTCTTTAAATTTTGGAAAGCTACTAGAACTCAGACCGGCTTCAAACTCGGGTCTTATACAATGTTAAACCATTTCTAGAAGGACCAACGGTGTAATTATATCTTGCAAAAAGACATCTAGCTGTAATACCAAGCTTAAAGCTTCTTTGAGTAATGCAGGAAGCTCACTTGAACATGGCTTTGTCATTACCGGTAGCGTTAGCACTTTCTTTAAGTGTGCTCACGCAATCAAATGGCGATCTGCACTATGGGGCTTCACGTCTGAGGTCACTAGTCCCCTAGAACTTAGAACCACTTAAACCTAAGGACATCACACACATCCATGCTCGAGGCAGTATTCTAACCTGCGTCCGTAGCGGTCGCGCAGTTCCAGACTGAAGCGCCTAGAACCGCTCGGCCACTTCGGCCGGCTCATGCAATCAGTCGAGGATTGTTGCATCTATTACAGACCAAATCAAAGGCTACCTTAATGTTATTATTAGTCACAGGGAGATGAGGAATTATATTGTAAGCTTCACCTGTTAATTAACTCAGCAAATGATGGTACTTAGCAATGTCCTCTAGTTCCTCATTGTTTACGACGAGACTCACAAATGTGTCGTGAAAATGTCGGAATTGCATTACATCACCGTTAAATGATGGCAGTTTTATGGTGGGCAGCTTGATGCTAAGTTTTGATGCACTCAAGACAGACCCAGTATCTGACGAAACCTTGTCAACTGCGTTTGTGTGATTAATCTGAATCGCTCACATTTTTTTCGTAACCTCGAAGACCATATTTTCAAAAGTTTCTCTGTGCTCAGCGTGACTCTCTACATCTTCAAACAATTCGAACTGTGACTGCGCGTCTTCCTGCTTCTCCATGATCTTTGGCAACTGTTCTGGCCTGGCCGTAATTTCCAAAGTGTCCGATTTGCCTGTTAGATCGAATTCGTTTGCAAGCTTTAACAACCGTGTGAGGTTTGCTTTCGCTAACGAGCGTGTGGTTACAAATTCCATTCTTAATACTTCGTCCACAATGGAAAGCTAGCGGTGGCAGGCAACAGCGGAAGCAGCATTTACAGTGAGTGGGAATTACAGGAAGCAAGATAGCCAGACCAGGTACTTAACTTCCAGATGCGTCGTCTCGACGCTGCAAGCTGCGTCTCCGTGTTGGCCCGTCGACACTCGGCGCTGCCGTTCCACCGATGGACGGGTGTCGCTGCACGTTCCTTCGTTGAATCCATCACAATCCGGCCCGATGTACCAAAATGTTAGTGTCCGAAGACGAAAACGTAAGTTTACTGGAGGACCATGAATTGAAGAGGACTTTATAATGGTTCGAGTCCATTCAGAAAGACGAGATTTGAGACAATCATTTATTATTCATAGGTAAGTTAACAACCAAAATATACATCTTTGCCATTTACATGGATCGCGCGGCCACAAGCTACGGACAGTCGTCCGACCCACAGCCCATTCACCACTGCTAAATCTCTCCCTCGCCGCGGCGGGAGTGCCGTTAGGTGCCCTTCGAGGGGTGGCCCACTGACCACTGTATCTCCACAGATGGCACCACTGTCCAGAGACACAGTGCACACACGTTTCCATGCTTTCACTCAACATTCTCGCGGTTACACTTATTATTAATGTACCCGCGCTTCACATTTTCAGTGGCTTATCTCCAGCTTACATAATGTTGTGATCTTAACAATGTTAATCAATTAAATATATTACTTAGACAAATGTGTTCCCGAAATTTCATTATCCTTCAATTATTATTTTTTTCGGGTTGCGATTTTATTCCGACAGTGTATGTAGTGTACAGGAGTATAATTTTTCAGTCATATCCTCAGGTATACTTTTATAGTGTATGCGAAATGTGTTGCGTATATAGTCAGTAGAAAATATGCAATAAATTAAAAGATTATGCATGATATAGTAGTTTTTCACGTATCTCAGTGTATATGACGTTATATCTCCTGAAATATGTGTGGTGCAATAATTTACCTGTGACATTCATCGGTAAGCTTGACTAAAACTAAAAACTAAAACTCCGTCGGAGCAGGCCATGAGGGCTCAACGGTACTGACTGGCCGCCGTGTCATCCTCACCCACAGACGTCACTGGATGCGGATATGGAGGGGCATGTGGTCAGCATACCGCTCTCGCGGCCGTATATCAGTATAAGAGGCCGGAACCGCTACTTCTCAATCAAGTAGCTCCTCAGTTTGCCTCAGAAGGGCTGAGTGCACTCCGCTTGCCAACAGCGCCCGGTGTACCAGATGGTCACCCATCCAAGTGCTAGCGCAGTTCAACAGCGCTTAACTTCGGTGATCTGACGGGAACCCGTGTTACCACTGCGGTAAGGCCGTTGGTGGTATGTCTCACTACTGTCTCCAACATTTGTTACTAATACATTTAGCAGTGCAGAAGTAATAAATTAAAACATCTTGAGTCATGCGGCAGTTTTAATGGGTGAACAGCGAAAATGTCCTTAGCGACAACTTTATTTCCTTTCATCATTTTGCGGAGGTTGTAAGCAAGGAAAAGTTTCGTAACGGTTTGAAATTATGTGTAAAATCTGTTGCAGGTCACCAAGTGCTTTCGTTCTCAAATACTGGATGAAGAGAGTATGGATATTCCTGCAGAATGGGCTACATTGTCTTTCACCCCCCACCCCTTTGAGAGGCAGGTATTTATTACCCAACAGCGATGATTTCCGAACAATAAGAGATATGTTTGCCAAGTTTGGTTGAAATCTGTCCAGTGGTACAGGACGAGATACGGCGTACACATTCATACATACACATATATACATACACTATGTGATCAAAAGTATCCGCACAACCCCAAAACTTACGTTTTTCTTATTAGGTGCATTGTGCTGCCACCTACTCAGGTACTCCGTATCAGTGGCCTCAGCAGTCATTAGGCAGAGAGTAGAATGGAGCGTTCCACGGAGCTCAAGGATTTCGAACGTGGTGAGATGATTGGGTGTCACTTGTATCTGTACGCGAGATTTACACACTCCTAAACATCTCTAGGTCCACTTTTTCCGATGTGATAGTGAAATGGAAACGTGAAGGGACACATACAGCACAAAAGCATGAAGGTCGACCTCGTTTGTTGACTGACAGAGACCGCCGACAGTTGAAGAGGGTCGTAATGTGTAATAGGCAGACATCTATCCAGACCATCACACAGGAATTCCTAACTGCGTGAGGACCCACTGCAAGTACTATGACAGTTAGGCGGGAGGTGAGAAAATTTGGATTTCACAGTCGAGCGGCAACTCATAAGTCACACATTACGCCAGTAAATGCCAAACGAAGCCTCACTTGTTGTAAGGAGCGTAAACATTGGACGATTGAATACTGGAAAGAAGTTGTGTGGAGTGACCAATCACGGTACACGATGCCGCGATCCGAGGGCCGGGTGTGGGTATGGCGAATGCCCGGTGAACGTCATCTGCCAGCGTGTGTAGTGCCAACAGTAAAATTCGGAGGCGGTGGTGTTATGGTGAGGTCGTGTTTTGCAGGGAAAAGACTTGCATCCCTTGTTGCTTTGCGTGGCACTATCACAGCACAGGCCTACACTGATGTTTCAAGCACCTTCTTACTTCTCACTGTTGAACAGTAATTCGGGGATGGTGATTGTATATTTCAACACGATCGAGCACCTGTTCTTAATGTACAGCCAGTGGCGGAGTGGGTACACAACAATAACATCCCTGTAATTGACTGGCCTGCACAGAGTCCAGAGGCCTTGCAAACTTCGTGCAAGGCCTCACCAACCGACATCAATACCTCTCCTCAGTGCAGCATTCCATGAAGACTGAGCTGCCATTCCCCAAGAAACCTTCCTGCACCTGATTGAACATATGCCTGCGAGAGTGGAATCTGTCATCAAGGCTAACGGTCGGCCATTAACATACTGAATTCCAGCATTACCGATGGAGGGTGCCACGAACTTGTAAGTCAATACTTCTGATCACATAGTGTATATCCGTTTTTGTAATATGTGTTGATTACGATACCAGTAAGTCACGACTGGGATCAGGAACTCATACAAATAACTGAGTGTAACAGTTTATGGAATAGTCATAATTATAGACTCAGCGGCACGTGAAGTAGGTGCTAGACGCTGAGAAAATGAAATCGGTCTGAAAAGGTGGTTATAAAACTCGTAGAATATTGTTCAATATCCCAGAAACGCAGGAGAATTCTCAAGTATAACGTTTATGATTTATCTCTCTTTTATTTATTTTGAGAGAGAGACTTTAATAAAAAAAGTAATTACTCCAATGTGAGCTGTACAAAAAACTCAATGTGCTTCAAGGAAAGCACTGTAAAGAATATTGCAGTAGAGACGCTAGTACCATCGGTTTCGTAGTACTGCTTCTATTCTGCGTACCTATGAAGCATACATCGAAGGAATTCAGAGGCATTCTGCAGCGATCGTAACAAGTCAGTACAGCATATAAGAAAACATAACGAAAACGTGCAATGATTTAAATAGTGATTTTTCGAAAAAATCGGCTTTATTGTGACTGAACTTCGTTGCGTAAAACAAAAAATCAGTACAATTGTTCCTCCTCCACATTGGTATGTCTGACGTGGAGATTATAAGGAAAATATAAGACATTAAGGAACGTCCAAAGACATATTAATTTTTCCCAAGTTCCTCCAATCTTAAACAGGGACATACAGTCTGTGTATTAGACGACTAGACGAAGCACCCGCCGATGAAAAGAGTACAGCTGCGTGTATAGTGTAGACTTAGATAAACACTGTCCAGTCACATTAATGTGAACACCTGTCAAAAGCCTAAATAAACACTTTCGGGAGAGCGGTCCTGTGTGATACGTGCAGAAAGAGAGGCAGTGCGGTGCTGGAAGGCACCTACAGGAGTGCCGTGGTCAGCTGCGCTACGCAAAGCATACATCGAAGGAATTCAGAAACATGAGGCAGCGGTCGTAACAAGTCAGTACAGCATATAAGAAAATGTAACGGAAACGTGCAATAATTTAAATAGTGAATTTTTCGAAAAAAATCCGGGGCGAGAACAGGCCGACCGAGGTGGCACCTCTGATTTAAATCCAGAGGTGTGCGGCAGACTCATCCTGTTGCTCTTGGAACCACGCACGTACACAGCAAGCCGTGTCACACGTTGCACTGTCCTGCTGTTAGGTGCCATCGTGCCGAGGAAAAGCAAACTGGGTGCAGAGGTGGACGTAGTCCCCAGGGGTGGCTGTATAATTATGTTGATATACTGAGCTTTCCAGAATGATGAGATCACCCAGGGAGTGTCGCATAACAATCTCCAGACCATAGCGCTCCCCCGTCCACCCTGGACTCTTCCGGAGATATTTGCAGGTGGTTTTTTTTCAGACGTTTCAAGCCATAAGAACCAACGACTATCTGTCCGATGGAACATAGTACGTGACTGATATGAATTGGCCACCTGTCACCATTCAGTGGACGCCTATTTACGGTACTGGAGTACAAATTCCAGCCTCTTCGCTGATTAACAGCAGTCAGCAATGGTACATGTACCAGGCGCCTGCTGCGGAGGCCCATACGCAGAAACGGTCCCTGAATGGTCGTTCAGAAGACACTGTTGATAGCCCCTTAGTTCATTTGGGTGGTCAGTTGCTCAACAGTTGCATGTCTCTTCGCCCATACGCATCTTCGCAGCAGCCGTTCACCCCTCTCACCTATGGCCCGTGCTGCACCACAGTTGCAGTTCTGGGTAGCGCCATATTGTCATGCACGTTATACTTTAACCATTTATGCACGCGGTAGATTATAGATTTAACCATTTGGTAAATGCTTCCGCCCTTGCCCTGAAAGCCAGTGATCATGCCCTCTTGGACATCAGATAAATCACTCAGTTTCCGCATTACGACAACGACTGCCCAGTTTTCCCCGTGCCTCTGACAAGCTCCACCGCTAGTACTGCCACCTGCTGTCTGTGAGTCGTTATTAAATGTTGAACAAAATGACCACTTACCTTACATCGGCATAACTAAAATCCACAAAAATTATGAACTCTAAGCAGCAGCACGGCAGACAGGTTAGACTTCATGGGGTGACAGGACACTCGAGGGAGAATAAGTTGCATTTCTCGCGCGATGCTGGTACCTCATGGCTCCCGGGATCCCAGCAGTCACTTTTCCTGACATGGCCACTTTGCCCGCCATGGCCACTTTGCCTCGCTCTCCCTTACTTAAAATGTTTGTAAATTTGTTGTAAGTTCCCATGAAACCAACCTTCTGAGGTCATCGGTCCCTAGGCTTACACACTACTTAATCTAACTTACGTAAAGGACACCGCACACACCCATGTCCGAGGGCGAACTCGAACCTCCGACGGGGGCAGCCGAGCGAACCGTCGTAAGGCGCCCCAGATCGCGTTGCTACCGTATGCGGCTTCTCACTTACTTAAGGATAGTGGACAAAAAAGTAATCGTCCCCATGAAACACATCCCCCCAATCTTTCGTAACGGCCTCAGCTTCACGGTTTCTTCAGGAATACCATTTACAGCTAAGGTAGTGAGTAGCTCTCAGATACCACAAAACTACCTAATGGCGGGGATGTCGGCAGCTACTCCTCACTAGCTGAACCAGAGAGTCACAGATACGACGTCAATACCTGATGATTTAAGTTACCAGGGAAGTTGCGATAGGATGCCCGACTGTTCGTCAAACAACCACATATGCGTGCAGCCCTTAGAACTGGGCTGTTGTCTTTTTGGAGGGTGGGAGTGTTCACATCTTACTCATCGTGAGGATGTGGAATAAAGAACAATACTTCGACAGTTAATCAATACATATTATAAAAATACATGTTGTGTGTGTGTGTGTGTGTGTGTGTGTGTGTGTGTGTGTGTGTGTGTGTGTGTGTGTGTGTGTATCTCCTAGATCCGCTCCTAAACAACTGGACCGATTTGAGGCAACTTGGTACACATACCACTTCTGTCTATGAAGAATCGCAATGGAGACAGGAAACATCTGTGTGTCAGATGGCTGGGGATGGAGATTAAAACAGAGCGTAGATCAACGCGCGAATACCCATTCCTTACTCATTCTTTATTTGAGAATGAGATCTCTTTGTGACTTTCCAACAAACTGTACGCATAATTAAAACTTTCACGATTTTTTTCCTTTTTGACAAACGCCATAAAATGATGAAAGGAGGGAAGTTTATCGCTTACTACATTACTGCTGCTTGAATAATGACTCTTTAATTTATTATTTCTTTATTACCAACTGTATTCGCGATGAATTTTGCAGACTGTATTCATATATACCACTGAATGATCCAGCAAAATTATATCATTGTACGACGATATGACGTCATATGTACTGGGACGCGTGAAAGACTGCCGCATAATGAAAGATGTTTAAATTTATTACTTCGTCGCTACTAACTCCATTCTAAACACTCTTCGCTGAGAGTAAACACATATGCTGCTGAATGTACCTACTTAAATGTATCATTGCACGACACAGGACTCAGGAGATACCACGTCAAATACTTATACTCGTGAAAACTCCAAATTCATGTATGACGCTTTAATTTATTACTTCTTTATTACCAGTTCTGTTCGCAACACATTTCGCAAACAGTACCCATATATGCCGCTGAATGTACATAGAAAAGTATATTAGTGTAGAAGACGTAGTTCAGGAGATATGACGTGTTAAACACTGCGATCTGCTAGAAGCTGCCTCTTCACGCATGACGTATTAATTCATTAATTCTTTACTACTAACTGCAAGTTTCGCAGACAACAGCCGCATGTACCACTGGATGTGCAAAATTATACGTATATTGTGCAGCAATGAGTTCAGGAGATACAGCGTCATAAACAAAGAGATACGTAAAAATGAAAAAGCAATGAAAAATTCGCTAGAGAGTCAGGTGAAATATGCTTACAGACACAGGTTAAATTTGTTAAATATAAGTAAAATATATTTGACATTTAAAGGGTCCAGGTCACGCGTAGAAAATTCATTCTAAACCCCTGCAAGTATTTCAGTCAAACTGTGTACACCCTCCAGTTACGATCTGGAAAGAAATATTTTGAGGTAAGAACCCACAGCGTCCTGTTGGGGTGAGAGTGACAGAATGGCCAGAGGAGAGGGGACTAGCTGCGGGTGGACAGGGAGAAGGAAGAGATGGACGGAGGAGGGAGGAGCAGATGGACAGAAAAAGGGGGAAGGCGGAGACGGAGTAACACGAGACTGGGATAAATACGTAGCCGGACAACGCCGGGTACTCAGATAGTGCTGAAAAGACCATCCCGGTACATGTTCACGGAACCGTGAATGAGTAGGCCCACGTGAATGCACAAAAAAGACTCTCATTGCTTCTTTCGAAACGAGGCGAAGCACAACTCATCGGATCACACTATGCACCTCCAGTGAGCCACTGTCAAATTACGTGTTTTCTGGCCTATTGATATCATGCAGTTTCATGTGCCGCAGAGAGCAGTGGCCTCCTACGGTGTTCCCGATTATAAATGTCATTTCATGTGTTCACTCCTAAAATACTTGAGATGGAATTTTATTCACAGACAGCGGCAGTTCCTGTGAGTCTTTAACCTGATGTCACTGACAAGATCACATCGCTCTCTTTAATATTACTGTTCTATGTAGTGCTTCATGGCTCCTAGAGCCACACCGTTCATTAAAGACACGTCGGATAGTACGCCTTGATACAGCAACAAATCGGGCAACTTCATGGGCACGTGGTCATGGGCACGTCCAAATACATTAGCTCATTTCTGCCGTTTTGTCACATCAGCACACTGGCCCATCTTACATCTGATTCCATGCAACTGTTTGTCGCCTACACGCTACTTCACAGCCATCGCTTACGTCAGTGCAGTGCGTCACACGACCGCCAGGTACGTTTCGCACCATTTACAGTGCTCCAGAGACCAGCGTGTCCTTTCAGCGGGGTAACTAATATTTTTACTGTGAGCTTATTTCCTGTGGAAGGGTATTCATATGGCTGGAGAGGTGGGTTATTGGGGAATGTCTATGCTCAAAGCGACAATGTACTTCTGCAACGACGGTGTGCGAAGCAGCACAAAGAATTTCGGAACATCAGAGGCTGGAGTCCGGAATGCCGGAAGCGTAGTAGTGCTGTGGCGGGCGTTTGTCGGGGTCGACCGCAGAGGGCAAACGCGATACCATCACCGCACCACACCCGCTTTTATTGTTCGCAGCGCCCCGCCGACTGGCAATATTGCTGCAGCACTGGATTCCAGCCCGGGATTTGCGGGTCCTGAAACGTTCCAGTGGCGTGATGGGACGGTCCTCTCTCACGCGGATGACTGCCGAAAACATTTTTTAGCTGTGTACACGGATAACATCGAGCTGTTTTTTGTTACGAAGCCGTAATAAGATTGAATGCATTTTTGTATGGGCCAACCACTGAAGCGTGCACAAACGGAGGTCATGACAGAGGATCTGTGGTTCACTTCCTGGAGCGAGATGGTAATTCTTTCTACTATGCTGAAATAGATCCACCAACTCTATTTCCGCTGCTAGAGAAATATTAAGTTCATCAATATTTTGTACTACATCAGCACTCCGCAATTTTCTGCACGTTGTGTACTGGAACGTTCATAACTTACCAATATAATATTTGCACACTCTTCCGTTTCCATTTGTGGACTGTGGATGGGACAACATGTTGTAATGAATGCTCAGTGAAGAGCAATATTCGCTTTTCTTGCACCATGGTAAATACCAAAGTTGTATGTGGGAGAATACGGCGTGTTACAAAAGCACTCTTCTGTTTGCGTTATCATTTACTAATTGAATTTTCTAGAACCGATCGGCATTATGTTAATGCATCACAATTACACAACAGTATTCGGCATCTATTCTTTTAAGTTCCTCAACCAGCATTTTGGGCCTGCCGGGGTGGCCGAGCGGTTCTAGGCGCTACAGTCTGGAACAGAGCGACCGCTACGGTTGCAGGTTCGAATCCTGCCTTGGGCATGGATGTGTGTGATGTCCTTAGTTTAGTCAGGTTTAAGTAGTACTACTGACCTCAGAAGTTAAGTCCCATTGTGCTCAGAGCCATTTGAACCAGCATTTAGGATCTGCAAAAGAGAGATTGTCGTCACCTGGCTGAACTATGTATTTGTTACTTGTTTCAAAGAGAAAATGATCAGTGACTCATTAAGCGAAGGCAAAAATTATGGCTCATGGAGATTGCAGAGCGCTTCCGAAATCCGTCATACTAATTTAGTCAATGAATGAGTGTAAATGTTTTACTGTATTAGTCAACGTTTTTACTAACTTTTGCGGCAGACTAAATAATTAAAAGAAAAAATAGTAGTAACACAGTACAACACCGATTTCATCTGAAAATACAGTCTTTGGGAAAAACGTAATCCTGTCGGAGATGCGTGTTCGGTGCACTGTGAACTTCCTTTTATCTCTGAAGCAACTGTTATTCATTCACTGGTAATTGTGGTGAGCCTGGCCGAGTTTGATTAACTGTCTTTGAGAAAAGTGCTAACTATGGTCTTCTATTTCCACGGTTAGGCACACACACACACACACACACACACACACACACAGGCTGCGTAATCAGAGCATACGCCTAGTAGGCAGGAGACCCGCGCTCGAATCCGAGACTAGCACAAATTTTCAACTTCTCATTGATATTTTCTTCAATGGCCATTTGCACCTAATGTCTGTAATTACATTGTGTTTAAATACATTTTAATTTTATTTTCATGTTTGTGACCAGATACTCTTCCTCACGCCTCATTCGTCTGTTAAACTAAGGTTGGGAGGGCGTTTGTGCAAGCTGTCTATATGTAGTCTATACTACATTCTGTGTTTTATGGCAGCTGCAGTTGCTGTTCTTGGTAATACCGATGCAGAGATGTAAATGAAGAGATAGCAGATGGAGTATATTATAAGGTTTTTCATTTGTTTGGTATGTTACTGCATTTTATCTGTTTTCACATCGTATTTTCTGGGTAGAATTGAGGACCAGACCAGCGTCTGCTTAAACGAGAATAGAAAACTACCTAAAAACGACACAGAGGGTGGCCTGTCTACCAGATCAACAGTCGTTATCCAAACTTATTCAGTCCTGATGTGGTTGTCATTGTGAAGGAGCAAGCCGTCGTCAATGAAGTGAGTATAGTATTCATTTTCCCCAGTCGCTCAGTGAAGATCAGTCCTACAGAGCACCTGATGTATGCTGTGAGACGTTAACATAGAGATTGCAGCATGTAATTATATAGAATTGAGTGTTTAAATGTTGTTTAGAAACTTGATACATTACGTAAGACTATCAAAAGGCTAAATGTTGTGTATCTCAGTATGTTTCGCTAATTAGTGTCTTGAAAAATCTACTTTTTGTACACCTCGAAGAGGAGAGCAATATTACCTCTAATGCTAGAAAGTTTTACTTTTGGAATTAGATGCAGTTTATCATAAAAATACATGATAGATGTTTTAAGGGAGCTACCTCTTTTAATTTTTGAATTATTCCACTTCTTCGTAATATTAGAAGCACATGATATTAAAGTTACAGGGTTCAGCTTTTGAAATTAGTTTCAGTTTATCATGAAACATAATTTTTTTAAACGAGTTTTGTTAACTAATCTTTATTATTAAGCTAGAAAGCCAAGACGGCAGCACTATGTTCGGTATATGTAATAATGAATCTGTACCAAGTTTCAAGACCATACTGTAAATCTGTAAGGTGCAGTAGACAAATCAGAAACCGTTCAGAAGCCATATATTGTATGTTCCGTTTGGAAAATTCTGGAATTCAAATTTTAAGAGCTATTGGGCTAAGGATTTTATAGAACATAAACAAAGTACGGAGACACTTGTAGAAAAGTTGCGATTGTAATTAGTCTTCAACTAACAACAATATAAATAATTTTGTAATCATAAAGGGTGCTGACTGGGCACTGTTGGCAATGCTACAAGCAAATGTTTCAAATGGCTCTGAGCACTATGGGACTTAACTTCTAAGGTCATCAGTCCCCTAGAATTTAAAACTACTTAAACCTAACTAACCTAAGGACCTAAGGACATCACACACATCCATGCCCGAGGCAGGATTCGAACCTGCGACCGTAGCGGTCGCGCGGTTCGAGAATGTAGCGCCTAGGACCGCTCGAGCACCACTCCGACCGGCAATGCTAGAAGCAGTTTTGTAGTAAGCGTTTCCTTCTGCATCCGCAAAGAACATACATAAGTAACTAGGTATCTGCTCTTGAGAAGGGTACTCGATCTTTGTCAGTCATTAGGGAATGAGCTACGTTCCACTGTTAAGGGTGCGTCCGCTTATGCCTTGGATGGCGTTAATAATGGCTGACATTGTTGTGTTCTGTTGTGATATATTGCGAATAATGGGAGAAACAATGGAAAAGTAAATCCACATGGATTATGAATTTATATGGAGAACCCGTGTTTCGATCTCCTTGTTCTGTTTTGTGTGCCGCCCGCTATGTTATTGAAAACCACGTGGCAAGTGCCCGAGATTATTCTCCACTTTTACGGTGAGCAGTTAACGTTTTGTAAATGGGAACAAAGACTAGAAATAATCTCTGAGCTGTTTCGAGTGCTTCTTATTCTCGTGCGTGAGAACGTTGATCATAATATACTGTTTCATCAAACGACAGTAGACTCATTTATCATCGTAGCTCCTGATGCCTTTGCATTCTTTTAGAGAGTTTTAACGTTTATTTCAATTTAGATGAGGTGAATTTTCAGGCTCTTCTAAAAGCATGTGGTATCTAAGAATCGCACAGAAGTACCAAACATTTCAACTTAAAAAATTAGAGACCAAGCAGTCATACGATAATTGCTACCCCATAACCTCCCAGATTCTAGCATTGTGTTTTATGTTAATGAGGTCAAAAATTTCCACCTGATCAGAATAAAGTACGGAGAAATTCCGTTGCAGAAGTGTCAAAAATGACTTAAGAAACAATACATTGGGACGTCAAACCGCAATGGTACTTCCTTCGTTCAGTTATAGTTACAACTGTATCAGTTTGGGCATCACCGAAGATCAATGGGCACAGATGGTAAGCTGCTCGTTCAGCACCGGTAACTGCATCGGTGCTGTTTGAAGCATAGTATGCATTCCAACCCACCTAGTCTAGCAGAAGTCTGTGGTGCCCGATTTTTACAACCCAGAACACAGCTAATAATACCTTCCCAACAGCACACGCCAAATAGATACATTTATCAGGGTATCAAGTTACAACCGTAGATGGGTTCCAACGGGACATACTCAACGCCGTGCTAGATCTCAGCCGTCACCCGCGACTGGTAGCTGAGAGGCCAGAAATATAGCTTGCTCGTTACTGTAAGATACTGCATCCGCCTCACGTACCTTAAGTCAGGAACTGGCGCTATTTGCCGGAAGAAACGTGTCCACACGGTTAGTGCGGTGTCGGTTGGAGCATTACGGACTGCCAGCATTGCAACCATTGCTGCGACGCGACTGCAGAGAGGGAGCTGCTGCGCCAGCGGTGCCCCCAACGACAACAACGGGTACAGGAATGGCGCCTCCTCGTCTTTTCAGACGGTAAGTTTTTGTTGACACCATCACGATAGCGGTATTGATATCTAAAAGTTCAGAGAAATGCGAATTGTCAGGTTTCGTCAATCTGCCTATGGTCTCAGTACATCACGTGGCTACATGGTATGCAGTTAGGTGCAGAACACGATCGTCTCAACATTGCATCCCGGTTATAAGGACGGGAGAGACTACATTTCTGAAGCGGTAAAGCCGTAAGATGTGCCCTATGTTCGAGGACTTCTTCGGGGCCTCCGACGTCTTATTCCAACAAGGTAGCACAAGACATCATTATGCCCATGCTGTCCTGAACTACCACCATACAGGGGTTCTTCAGTTACCTCTCACCCACTGCTCATTGGTTATCGACAGATAGGCATGTTACCAGTCACGTGCCACTACTTCTGATCCACTCTGGCATAGAGCTGGAGCGGCGGGAATGGCGTTCCCATATGCTAGTAACCATCCGGAGTTTGAGGAGACGCTGAACCGGATTAGAACGATTGTTCCGGCGAAATGTGTAAATTTCGCGTACTGCATACCCCCATATCACGTGCAAATTTAATTATGTATTGTTACTTCTATACTGTAAACGCACTGTAAGTACCGTTAGTGGCTTTGTAAATTTAGTGGCCAGCAGTGAGGTTTCCTGATACTACTTGCGTGTTCCATTGCAACTCACAAATGTTATTGCTCTGGTTACCCATTTGCACGCCATACAGAACTACACAGCGAAATAGCTAGTAGGTGTGCAGGTTGCAGAGTCAAAGGTAGATGTGGGAACTATGTAGTTCATTACAACAAGAGAAATAATTTCAACAACGTGCTATCTTATAGCTAGTAAACTGTATCTGAAATATGAAATTTTAAGTTATGATAAGAGTCAAAGGCCTCATGGAACACCCACGCCTACTGAAATCCTCTTACATAAGATGCGAAAGGAAAAGGACACATGGAAGAGCGGACCCATGATATTCGCTTCATTTTTCCTTTGTCAGTTCACATTTATTCACGGAACTCATTACAATATTAACAATGCAAAAGAAACCGGATTAGGCCGCTGATCAAAGGCCCCCCAGCCACAACCAAGAAGCTAGTAATACATACAAGCTTGCAAGATAATAAAGTAATATATTTCTTAACTACAGAAATTTGGCCTTGGAATAATTAAAAGAATTACTCCGCTGAAACTTTGAGAACATATCGCCACTTATGGCTATTAAAATGGTTTAAAAAATAAAATTACTTTCAGTATTAGTCAGATTATCCTGTGAGAACATTTGCAGCTGTATGATTAATTACCAAATCATAAGTCCAAACATTCAGTTTTCAGAATAGACCAACCATGAAAGTTATGTGCCAAAAGCTACAATCCAGCAATATTTTCATTTGCATGCATGAAATGAATACAATACGGGAATGATGCCAAAATAATTAGAAAAACATGTCAAACATTGACCACTGGAGAAGGTAAGCCCAAAATTTCCAAATGTTACCACAATAAGTACAGGCTTAAATAATCTGATATGGAAAATCTGAAGGTTAATCACAAATCGGGAAATATTACCCATTTTAGGAGAGATGTAAAATATTTGACGGAAAAGTTTAACATAAGAGCTTGTAAATGAGGGCGTAAGCTAAAGAAACCAGCACGAACAGGACCATTAAGGTAATGTGGGGCAGCCACAAACACTCCCGAAAAGTACTGTGTCGGTGTAACAGCAACAGGTCCCCGCTGCCAGGCGTCGCCCACAGCAATGGATCCACAACTCATAGAACTAAGAGAATTGCTACACCAACAAGTCGTTACTTCATAGTTTCAACTCAACGCAAAACACAATTATTTAAAGACGCACAACATAAACTTGAGGGAAGGAAATTCAGCTGAAGCACACCGAAGGGCATGATGAAAACTTCGATGCAGTCACTAACGGTAGGCCCCTCCCGCCGGGGTTGGAGTCCTCCCTCTGGCATGGGTGTGGGTGTTGCTCTTAGTATAAGTTAGTTTAAGTAGTGTGTGAGTCTAGGGACCGATAAATGGAAGTGTCGTGTGACTAGGGCCTCTCGTCGGGTAGACCGTTCGCCGAGTGCAATTCTTTCGATTTGACTTGCACGTCGATGGGGATGAAATGATGATGATTAGGACAACACAACAACCAATCCCTGAGCGGAAGAAATCTCCGACCCAGCCGGGAATCGAACCCGGGCCGTTAGGATTTACATTCTGTCGCGCTAACCACTCAGCTACCGGGGGCGGACTAGGGAACGATGACCTCAGCAGTTTGGTCCCTTAGAAAATCATTCATACACATTTGAACATTTTGAACACTAACGGTACACTCGTAACTAATCAGTCTCCGCACAATTAGAGCCACCGACCCACACAGCCCAAGGGCCGGCCACTGTCTGCGTTGCCCTCTCGTCATGTACCACGACAATCTCCACAGCTAAAGCTGTGGCTGGTTTTCAGGTCTCCGCGCCAACGATAACACTCAGTAAACTGAGGACAACTCATGCCACCTAACAGGGCGCTGCAATTGCAGGGGGAAGAAAGGGTGAAATGAAGCCACCACGGCTCACCAGCGTATGCAGACTATTAAGTAGTACGTTGTGTCTTGAGTTGTTAGATGTCATCTCGAATTCTTAAGACAAAGTCAACCCCTTTCTTAAAATGACTGGAAATGAGAGGCCGTAGAAATGCTTAGATATACTCCTGGAAATTGAAATAAGAACACCATGAATTCATTGTCCCAGGAAGGGGAAACTTTATTGACACATTCCTGGGGTCAGATACATCACATGATCACACTGACAGAACCACAGGCACATAGACACAGGCAACAGAGCATGCACAATGTCGGCACTAGTACAGTGTATATCCACCTTTCGCAGCAATGCAGGCTGCTATTCTCCCATGGAGACGATCGCAGAGATGCTGGATGTAGTCCTGTGGAACGGTTTGCCATGCCATTTCCACCTGGCGCCTCAGTTGGACCAGCGTTCGTGCTGGACGTGCAGACCGCGTGAGACGACGCTTCATCCAGTCCCAAACATGCTCAATGGGGGACAGATCCGGAGATCTTGCTGGCCAGGGTAGTTGACCTAACCTTCTAGAGCACGTTGGGTGGCACGGGATACATGCGGACGTGCATTGTCCTGTTGGAACAGCAAGTTCCCTTGCCGGTCTAGGAATGGTAGAACGATGGGTTCGATGACGGTTTAGATGTACCGTGCACTATTCAGTGTCCCCTCGACGATCACCAGAGGTGTACGGCCAGTGTAGGAGATCGCTCCCCACACCATGATGCCGGGTGTTGGCCCTGTGTGCCTCGGTCGTATGCAGTCCTGATTGTGGCGCTCACCTGCACGGCGCCAAACACGCATACGACCATCATTGGCACCAAGGCAGAAGCGACTCTCATCGCTGAAGACGACACGTCTCCATTCGTCCCTCCATTCACACCTGTCGCGACACCACTGGAGGCGGGCTGCACGATGTTGGGGCGTGAGCGGAAGACGGCCTAACGGTGTGCGGGACCGTAGCCCAGCTTCATGGAGACGGTTGCGAATGGTCCTCGCCGATACCCCAGGAGCAACAGTGTCCCTAATTTGCTGGGAAGTGGCGGTGCGGTCCCCTACGGCACTGTGTAGGATCCTACGGTCTTGGTGCGCATCCGTGCGTCGCTGCGGTCCGGTCCCAGGTCGACGGGCACGTGCACTTTCCGCCGACCACTGGCGACAACATCGATGTACTGTGGAGACCTCACGCCCCACGTGTTGAGCAATTCGGCGGTACGTCCACCCGGCCTCCCGCATGCCCACTATACGCCCTCGCTCAAAGTCCGTCAACTGTACATACGGTTCACGTCCACGCTGTCGCGGCATGCTACCAGTGTTAAAGACTGCGATGGAGATCCGTATGCCACGGCAAACTGGCTGACACTGACGGCGGCGGTGCACAAATGCTGCGCAGCTAGCGCCATTCGACGGCCAACACCGCGGTTCCTGGTGTGTCCGCTGTGCCGTGCGTGTGATCATTGCTTGTACAGCCCTCTCACAGTGTCCGGAGCAAGTATCGTGGGTCTGACACACCGGTGTCAATGTGTTCTTTTTTCCATTTGCAGGAGTGTAATAGAAAAGAATATACGCAGATTTTTCTTAAAATTTTCAGTATCGGTCTCATGAATTCCACGCGGTAGGGAACCAGCATTGATCGTTATTACGCGTGAGTCGGCCTAGCGAGGCTTTAGCAAGAGGCCACAATCGTATTTGAGTTACTTAATTATTGTTCCTCTTTTTAATCTTACTGGCATTTGCTTTGCTCAGAACTAGATTCATAAACTGATTCTACTTTAAAGATCTCTGGGGTTATGTGAATCTGCAGCTATGTATACAGCAAGCAAGTCACGATTCAGTGCTTGGAAGCGAGTACGATATCAGCAGTTCACTCGTATATGGAGAGAGGGAAAAACGACTGTTTATGTGTCTCGCTAGGAGACCTAACCTTTTTCCTATTTTTCCCGTGATACCTGCGCATTGTGTACGACAGAAGCAACATGGCTGTCGCACAGTCACTCTCGAATACCATCAGGTTCTCCCGACAACGTTACCTTCCATCCAAGGATTCCCATTTTACTTCCCTCAGCATCTCTTGCACAGTTTCTCTGTGTTAACATGTTATGAATCGTTCGACTTTTCATATACACCTACCTGATAAAGACGGCAAACGCTGGAGTGTCAACTAGAATTGTTCGTGAAAGCTTCTCCCTGTGTTCACAGATCAGAATCAAGAAGAAATCTATGTCTTTCATCAATCCTCTCTATAGTCATTATACGCGTTCGCCCCATTCTATACCGCTACCCCTAAATACTTAAGCTACCTGAGGGGCTCCAGAATTTTGTCACCTGTCTGGTAACGTGTGATATACGGTTTTCTTTTCTTTGTTATTTGGCTTGTCCCACATGTACAGAACTAAAATACTTTAAGATAATTTGAAAGAATGACCTCAAATAGCTTTAGATTTCCTTTCGAAAGAATATCCAGCGGCAATACTTCCCCGTTGACGAAGATATCGTACAGTCTCCTCTCATTGTGACTGTCTCCCTCCTGCTCTCACTGACTGCTGCTATCTCATTCATTTCTTCTCACTGCTGCTGTCACTTCTCACTGTCACTCTATCACTTTTCCTCGTTGTCATCGTCATAGACTCTGTCTCTCATTATCACTACCACTTTCTCCTCTTTATTCCTTTCCCACTGTCACTGTCTCCCTCACTCTTTTCCTAGCACTGTTATTTCACTGTCAGCTATATTCCAAGCCACTGCGACTCTCTTTCTCTCACACTGCCACGTTCTCCTTTGCTTTTTTTTAACCAGAAACACTGTCTACTATATTCCTATATTTATTACTTTTCTGTCTCTTTCCCACGGCCAATGTCCCCTTCTCCCTATGCAAAACAAAGAGCGCATATGATGACATGTCAAAATTTTGGGAGGAGGTATAAAGATGTTGAGGAATGTAGAATGTGGCAGCTGGTACCCCTCTTTTCAGTCGAAAGACAGGAGAACGTTAGTCTTTCCGCTGATTCCTTCTTTGCCCTGGTACAGAATGACGTTTCGTGTTTTATGGGTCAATAAAACTTTGGCAATTCAGTTATGTGAAACTGAAATCATGCAAAATTAATTTTACGCCTCTGACCGGATTTTAAGTACAGAAAAAATTTTGCTTCAGTAATACAACATGGAGTTCCCAGAAGCCTATGCAAAACAAAGAGCGCATATGATCACATGTAAAAATTTTGGGAGGAGGTATAAAGATGTTGAGGAAGGTAGAATGTGGCAGCTGGTACCCCTCTTTTCAGACAAAAGACAGGAGCATGTTAGTCTTTTCCGCTGATTCCTTCTTTTCCCTGGTACAGAATGACGTTTCGTGTTTTATGGGTCAATAAAACTTTGGCAATTCAGTTATGTGAAACTGAAATCTTGCAAAATTAATTTTACGCCTCTGATCGGATTTTAAGTACAGAAAAAATTTTGCTTCAGTATTACAACATGGAGTTTCCAGAAGCCTCCTAATGATAACGGAAACATTTTACAGCATATTTCTCCACGCTACGTTACTTTATAAACTACATTTTCGCCTAACACAGGATTTTACTTGGACAAGTAGGGTAACTTAGAACCTTTTTGTCCGAGATCAGCTTCTTAGGAATATATGTCAAAAATTATAGCCATCTTGGAATTTGCGGCTCAATTTTCGTTCCCATAAGCCATGTTTTAGGGGTGCTTCTCGATAACGGATAAATATTTTTGAAAACGTGAGATGCAAAAACCTAGCTTTTCGGCATTTCTAAGGAGTCGATCGTGAACTAAATGGTGTTTTGCACCAAGGTCCAGAGAACCAACCGATTTGCTATATTTGCCTAAAGTGGAGGAAGCGGGTAATCAAACTTTGACCCCGTGCTGTAATATTGTTACGTGAGCTGATTCTTTTGTTGGCTGTATGAATACAAATGGTCCCTAGCGCAAGGGCTATACGAAATGAATGCGTTACGATTCTCTGTATGATCATATCTTATAAGTCGATAGTGCTTTATAGTATCGAGCGGCTTCGGGTATCCGGAAAGACGGAATATACTTCATTTCATCTATAGTTAACAAGATATCGTGGCGGGTGAATTGCGCGTACTTCATTTCTTATAAATAGTGGGCTTATGTTCCTGAACCCCTGCTGATTCTTTGAATGAAACTACTTTTCCCATAAGAAGCAAGGAATGCGTTCTGCGTTCCCGCAGTAGAATTATGGTGTCCGTTTCTTTTTACTTTAAATGAATCACGCTAATCTTCATGTTTCGTGTGTGTTCTACGAACTGCGTCAATTCTACCAAAATCCAAATCTTCCTTGAATTGTTTACATCTGATGAGCATTGTCCCTTTAAGGTCAACAGGTTGCTTAACCCACTGTTATTAACACAGTTAACTATTAAATCTCCACATTTGCTTTTAGACTGAGTTTAATAATTAGTTCCTCTGTTGGCATTGTTTCGTCTAGGAGGCTGAGGTTCGTCTAATCTTACACAAAAGCAAAGTATTACTACGTAAACTGAATTTGGAGGGGGGGGGGGGGGGGGGAGGAAAAGAAATGAACTAAACTGCGTCGACACTCCACGAGAATTAGCGGCGACGAGGGCCAGTGTGAGACAGGTCGGCATCTGAACCCGGGAACTTCTTCTTGTCAGGCAACTGCATTAGCCACTGTGCCACCCAGACGCAGTGTTTATCGCAAATGCGCGGACTACCTCTGCACGCTCCTCCCTGGCTCGCTCACGTTTCTACGTAGCGCCATCCATCCACAGCCTGCGTCCGTGCCCTCCACTCCACTCGGACGTAAATGTTCATCCGCACTGGAGGTGTCGGATTCATTGCCAAATCGAGGCGGATCGGCCGTATATGAGTGCGTCGGCACTGATTCCGCAGCTGGTATCATTAGTTCCTTCCATTTCCTTTCCTATATACATCCCTCCACCTTCAGGTTACATAATATGTATCACAGCTGCAGAATCGGCATGATGTCTATTCTTTCGGACGGCACATCAAGCATTCATACATAAGTAAAGTACTGTATACAAGTAAAGTACGCCGGCCAGGTGGCTTAGCGGTTCTAGGCGCTACAGTCTCGAACCACTACGGTCGCATGTTCAAATCCTGCCTCGGGCGTGCATGTGTGTGGTGTCCTCTAGGTTAGTTAGGTTTAAGTAGTTCTACGTTCTCGGGGACTGATGACCTCAGACGTTACGTCCCATAGTGCTCAGAGCCATTTGAGCCATTTAAGTAAAGTATCTCTATCGTAATACATGTGGATGTATCTGTTTATTTGTTAGTTTGTTATTTATCAACCGATCCATTTGTATCTATAACAGAGTGCATTTGATGCTTCTGACCAAGTGGTTTGGTTACCACACATTCAAACAGACCACACCACTTAACGGCGAGAAAGTTATGAAGTAGCTGGTATTATATCTCATAAAAAAATAATGTAACATTTTTTTTAGAGGAAACACTCTCCTAGTAAATTTGTTTGTCCTTTGTTTTTTAGTGACCTGTTACTGATTTTTAGTGAAGTTAGTTTTTACGTTTAGCTTTCAAAAAAATACGAAAGAGATATAAGAAAAATAATGAATTTCGTAAGTTGCCAATTACGTATTATATCTGGTTTTACCGAGCGCCAGGCTCCTTACAAATTACTGTAAATGCAATAGCGTAGTATTACTCAGCTCTGAAATTAATACTATCACAGAAAATAGACAAGTTTTGATAAAATTATTTCACTGGATTCCTTCAATTATTCTCACTGAATATTTTAACATAGTTTCTTTCGCTCCGCCTATCAAATGGTTCAAATGGCTCTGAGCACTATGGGACTAAACATCTATGGTCATCAGTCCCCTAGAACTTAGAACTACTTAAACCTAACTAACCTGAGGACAACAAACAACACCCAGCCATCACGACTGCCTATCAGACATCGTGCTGTGAAAAAATATTTTTAAATGTACCGCGTAATGGCAGCTAATTGTTAACAGTCAGAGATCACTGTTACTCGCTCCGCAGCAGCTGAAAACAGGCTAAATAATTTTCATTAAATATTCTTTTCATAAGATGAATGTGTCGTAGGTTCTTGAAATAACACACGGAGATCACTTTATAGTAATATATTCTTACTAGGACACAGTTTACACCATTAAATATTTGCAATTACTTCACGACAGAAACAAATGCTAGCGCAGCACAATAGCTTGCGTACCTTATTCCAGCTAACACCAGAACAAAACAGACTAGACAGTAGAACGAGCATTGCATTGTATTTTATACTCTCACAAAGGTAATCACATTATAATCTCATACAATAAAAATTACGTCTTTTCAGCATTTATCGACCTATATTGTATAATTTTACAGTAAGTGGTGGTGGTGGTTAGTGTTTAACGTCCCGTCGACAACGTGGTCATTAGAGACGAAGCGCAAGCTCGGGTCAGGGAAGGATTGGGAAGGAAATCGGCCGTGCCCTTTCAAAGGAACCATCCTGGCATTTGCCTGAAACGATTTAGGGAAATCACGGAAAACCTAAATCAGGATGGCTGGAGACGGGATTGAACCGTCGTCCTCCCGAATGCGAGTCCAGTGTGCTAACCACTGCGCCACCTCGCTCGGTTTACAGTAAGTGTTAGTACGTTTCGCAGATGAATCAATGTTTGTAATTCATTTTGAGTCACATACAGTCATTTTTATTTATGTTTCACCTCGATAATGGTGAATATTGCAAAAGGGACACTACACTGGATATTCCAACTCTCGGATAAATAGTTCATTAACTGGTACTGCCAGTTAACTGGTTTAACCTGTGAAGTAATTCTTGAGTATGAACTCGACTTTTTAAGTGATACCAGTCATTGTCATGAATCAAGAATAATTACACTAAGTGTCCCAAGACTAGACTCTGAGTTGATATAAAGATGCAGATATCGATCTTTAATTCTGAGCAAAAGAATTGGCTGCATAATCCGTCGATATAGTTTAACTCTTGATCACTCACACCCCACACATAATTTTGTATTACTTGATGAAGTTCAGTCACATTTCACTTTGCTCTCAAGAAGCTATTGCGACCTCTGAAAACCTTTAATACGAAGCACACACAAAAAATTTTCTACGCTCTTCAGATGGATCACGGGCTCACCTGGTTGCAAAAGTTAATTCTCACATACAAATTCAAAGTTTCCTGGAGCGGAGTGAATGCATTTTGGAAGTTAGATTATTTAGTGATGACAAGATGAATATTGTTATCGTGTAGAAATTGCTGATACTTCCACGCAATCGAATTATGCGCAGTTCCGATCGATAGGGTAGCGAACACTCAATAACAATAGTTCTTGGTAAATCTGAAATCAATTTCGAAGACGTTCCTTAATTTCATATATATACTGAGGTTCTTACAACACTCTCTACACATTTGTCATCATACTTTCATTCCCACTGAAATTCAAACATGAAGTTCTTCGTATGTGTCTAAGAAAAGCGGACGATAGTTAAGAAGAAATACACCAGTGTGGAACACGTCTTCCTTCATGTACTATTAAAGCCAAAGTCGCTCCTTCTAAGTCTTATTACACATAGCAATTAGATAAAAACTAAGAATAATGAAGAATTCAGCGACAGCACTGCATGGAGCGGCCTCTGCCTAAGTCCAGTATGTCGTCTCTGGCGTTAGCGGTTACAACTACTGCATTCAACTGTTCAGACGCGATTTAGACAAAAGCACGAAATGCATTATGCAGCGCCAACAGATCGCACCTCAGTACAGCTTTATTTGCATTTGTTATGTTTACACATGAAATAAAAGGAGATTGCCCAGTATTTTTTACACAAACTTTATCTCACCAAAAAAAAGTTACTGTAAATAGAATTTGCTATCCTGGGTGTCTTTATAAATTTGCTTTGGTCTTGTAACGTTGAAATAGCTTTGACCTAACGAGGTATTACCATACCCAAATACGTCATTAACGTAATAATAATTACGGTAATGATATATGCGTAAGCTGTTTTTCATTATTTAACTTGATCCGAATGGTCACGTAATATTGTTGCACAGAGCACAATACGAAATCACTACGTTCGATTTTTTTTTATAGTTTAGAATTTCATGCCATTTTCGCGGATTATGTAATAAATTCCCTGTCAGCTTTGCTCAGATTCGACATTAGTGCTGTTTTGTAGTTGTCTTGCAACTTTTCGGTCATAGTTCTGCTATGTCGTCGTTACATAAGTGCAGGAGTAAAAAATATTGACAAATTCATCGATGCAAATAGTATTCCGCTCGCATTGGTTAAATGTTTGGTATTAAACTGTAATTTAATCATTCATAGAAAACGATAAGCTGATTCGCTATTTTAAGCATACCGCATTCAGGCGGTTCAATTTATTTCCACGTGCCAAATATAATTCGTTTGAAGCGAGCATCAAATTTCAATTCTTTAATTAAAGAGGAGGACCACAACTTTAATTTCGTCAAATAGCATCAGCTTTTGGACGAAAGAGGACCTCATTTGCAGATGAACAAATTAAATCCGCTTAGGTGGATGAACACATTCATAAGTCTATCCTGCGCCCATATTAATGTTTCTGTGTATTTTAGTAGACGAATTCGACTTCGAAGAGAGCATATTTCTGTAAACTAACAGCTTTGCTGAGATCTACTGCTACTGCGTTTATGATGTGACCGTGGTTCGAATGTTCTTTCATTCCCATCTCAATATTGGTAAGCGTTTAACTAAGAGGCCGGCAATTGAATAAAAGTGTCAGCGTAGATTCAAATAGCTCTGAGCACTATGGGACTTAACTTCTGAGGTCATCAGTCCGCTAGAACTTAGAACTACTTAAACTTAACTAACCCAAAGACACCACACACATCCATGCCCGAGACAGGATTCGAACCTGCGACCGTAGCTGTCGAGCGGCTCCTCACTGTAGCGCCTAGAACCGCCCGGCCACCCCAGCCGGCTGTCAGCGTAGAGTTCTTAGCAGTCATGTTTGATGACAATGTTCCAACCCTCTTCGCTACATCTGAGTTCGTGGCAGTTCACGTGGTGACTTCGCTTCAGTCGTGTGAGGACACACAGTATGTTCCATTTGGAGGACAATATTCTATACCTCTTTCCGTCTTTCTTCCGCCACGCACTCGCAGGCATCAAAACAGATTTCGTGTTTAACATGTTCTTACTATTTTCCACACATTACACCTGAAACATGACACGATTACCCCATCTAGAGTGTGCAATGACCTCACTTGAAGAAAGTGAAATTTATTTTCACAAAAGTGCATCCCCAGATGACATCCTAAATGACAAAACAGAACTATCCAACAAAATTTCTCTAATGAATTTCCATAAGTTTCTCATACAATCACACACTACGTACAGCCATGGAAAATCATAATCCATTGTGAGCCTATCCAGGATGAGCACATACAGTGCATAAACCTAGAAGTGCTACGGAATGTAAATCCGTAGTTCTTTCTTCATCGTTTACAGAGGCCATTCCAACTATGAGTAAAATATGTAGTATTAACTTTTTATATAAAATGTGTAACATTTTTATTTTTATAATATTTCATTTAATCTAATTAAAGTATCTAATGCATTTGTTTAATGACAATACAGAATTCTCAGCACATTCATGCTAAGCAGTTTCAGTTCATTTTAGTCATACAGAACCTATAAGCAAAATAAAACTATGCCCATAATAGAACCTGGAAGTAAAATATAACTTTGACCTTAGATATAATTTTCGGATGCAAACAAAGATGTCAGTAGCCAACATGGGTAATATTGTGCTGTTGCTGTGCAAGATAGAAGTAAGAAACTGTTCGTGCCAAATATATAAGTGAAAAATACTGAATAACAACATGCAGAGGAGAAAGCAAGTACAGCTAAACAGCAATGTACAGTAAATATTCAGCTCGTGAAGTTTAGAAACTAAAAATAAAATTGTTATTTTGCACAAGGCAGCTGCATCATCCAATTTGCTGTCGACGTTGTAACGATCTACTGACTGAACATTCAAATATGAATTACGCTAACAAAAGAAATGCGAAAGCCCGAAACGCATATTAGCTTAAATAAAAAAGTGACTGGTCGATGTATTTCTTAATATAATATAATCCGCAGCCACGGAGCTCAACAACCAGTAAAACGAATAAATTATAAAAGTCAGTGACATCGTAACACTAGAGAAACTCAAATCCGGTTATATGAAACAAATCCTTGGTGTCGGGAAGACAGAGCCTTCAAGACAGGCTTACGTCTTATTGAAAGAAACCTTCTTCATAGAAGACATTAGAATGCAAGCGTCCTGTCCACCACCAACACCTAAGAAAGCACACGGCAAATACTCATAGAAAACCACAACTTTAGCCAAAACGACTTCTACGCCACCGATGCCATAATGACAGAATAGTGGAATCAGGCGAATTACGAAAAACACCGAAAGCGGTAGCACGACACATAACACACGTATTTCACGACGAGTTGTTACAAAAAAAGATATTCCACCAGCCGAACGAAGATTATACACTCCTGGAAATTGAAATAAGAACACCGTGAATTCATTGTCCCAGGAATGGGAAACTTTATTGACACATTCCTGGGGTCAGATACATCACATGATCACACTGACAGAACCACAGGCACATAGACACAGGCAACAGAGCATGCACAATGTCGGCACTAGTACAGTGTATATCCACCTTTCGCAGCAATGCAGGCTGCTATTCTCCCATGGAGACGATCGCAGAGATGCTGGATGTAGTCCTGTGGAACGGCTTGCCATGCCATTTCCACCTGGCGCCTCAGTTGGACCAGCGTTCGTGCTGGACGTGCAGACCGCGTGAGACGACGCTTCATCCAGTCCCAAACATGCTCAACGGGGGACAGATCCGGAGATCTTGCTGGCCAGGGTAGTTGACTTACACCTTCTAGAGCACGTTGGGTGGCACGGGATACGTGCGGACGTGCATTGTCCTGTTGGAACAGCAAGTGCCCTTGCCGGTTTAGGAATGGTAGAACGATGGGTTCGATGACGGTTTGGATATACCGTGCACTATTCAGTGTCCCCTCGACGATCACCAGAGGTGTACGGCCAGTGTAGGAGATCGCTCCCCACACCATGATGCCGGGTGTTGGCCCTGTGTGCCTCGGTCGTATGCAGTCCTGATTGTGGCGCAAACCTGCACGGCGCCAAACACGCATACGACCATCATTGACACCAAGGCAGAAGCGACTCTCATCGCTGAAGACGACACGTCTCCATTCGTCCCTCCATTCACGCCTGTCGTGACACCACTGGAGGCGGGCTGCACGATGTTGGGGCGTGAGCGGAAGACGGCCTAACGGTGTGCGGGACCGTAGCCCAGCTTCATGGAGACGGTTGCGAATGGTCCTCGCCGATACCCCAGGAGCAACAGTGTCCCTAATTTGCTGGGAAGTGGCGGTGCGGTCCCCTACGGCACTGTGTAGGATCCTACGGTCTTGGTGTGCATCCGTGCGTCGCTGCGGTCCGGTCCCAGGTCGACGGGCACGTGCACCTTCCGCCGACCACTGGCGACAACATCGATGTACTGTGGAGACCTCACGCCCCACGTGTTGAGCTATTCGGCGGTACGTCCACCCGGCCTCCCGCATGCACACTATACGCCCTCGCTCAAAGTCCGTCAACTGCACATACGGTTCACGTCCACGCTGTCGCGGCATGCTACCAGTGTTAAAGACTGCGATGGAGGTCCGTATGCCACGGCAAACTGGCTGACACTGACGGCGGCGGTGCACAAATGCTGCGCAGCTAGCGCCATTCGACGGCCAACACCGCGGTTCCTGGTGTGTCCGCTGTGCCGTGCGTGTGATCATTGCTTGTACAGCCCTCTCGCAGTGTCCGGAGCAAGTATGGTGGGTCTGACACACCGGTGTCAATGTGTTCTTTTTTCCATTTCCAGGAGTGTATGTTTGAACTGTGCAATGCGCACTGTGAAAGATATAATGCCAAGAACGGCAAAAGAATAACAATGTCAGTTATAAAAGTAGGACTAGAGTATTTTAACTCAGCTTCGTATTTTTGTTTGTTCTGTATTTCGCATTGTGTGCGTTTTCATGAATAATAAAAATTAATGGTTATTTCTCACTGATCTTTCCGTTTCTTATGGTGCAGGCTGACCCAGCTGTCCTTACCGATGTCGTTTATAACTGGCCTTCAAACTCGGCGAGATTTTCATATTCCCTCGCTTGCTACGCGCGCTATTCTCCTACAAAAAAGATTAACAGAATTTTTTAATAGGGAATTTAATGTAGTTAAATTTGGGATACGTTCCAGCTGGAGGCCACGGTTTTCGAATTGTTCAAGAAAAACGTACGAAAGTGGCCCTCAAACGCACCTCCATCACCACACTCATCCCTTAGCAGTCAGTATTTCTGGTAGGTTATTCGTAGCAATCCCTGCTGCCATTGCACGATAATTTCCGACTACACTAGTTATTCTCGATAGGCCTATTGGACCGTTTTTGGTCTATATTGTCTGGACTATTACGCCACCAGCGTAGTTTGTTATTTCGTAAACATTATTAATCTAAATGTGGCTTTGAGGGTAATGAAAGAAAAACGACTTTCACAAACGTTATGCTATAACTAATTATGTTGATAATTCACTGAATGACCAGGAGAGCTCTTCCTTCGGAAGCATCCACTTGCCCAAATGTTGACATTTCCCCCGCCGCTTTGATATCCCTGTTCGCTGTGGCTTCAGTAGTTGACAGTAAGCTCTTTCTTGGTTTCAGCTGAGGATACGCTGGCAGTCGACCACACAAAGGGTGGGCTCCCGTAGTCAGAGCCTTGCTTTCCTCACACCACCTAGCAGATGTCCCGCGTCTAATTTCAAGAAGACAGTCCGCAGCTCGCGGTCTTGCGGCAGCGTTCTCGCTTCCCGAGCACGGGGTCCTGTGTTCGATTCCCGGAGGGGTCAGGGATTTTCTCTGCCTCGTGAGGACTGGGTGTTGTGTGTCCATCATCATTTCATCATCCTCGACTCGCGAGTTGCCGAAGTGGCGTCAATTAAAAAGGACTTGCAATACGGTGGTCGAACCACCCTACTTGGAGCCTCGTGGCCACCAATGCCATACTATCATTTCATTTCACTTAAAGAATACAATCGAGTTTTTCTACGGGTGTAGGTCTTAAACAACCCGTGACAACGCGACAGGTCTCAATAAACCCCACATCTGTGTTTCTGGCATGGTTTGGTTGGACTTGTACCATGCCTAACATGCATATTAAGCACTGGAATAACACAGCGCTAGCGCTCTAGTTCCCAGGGCTCGTGGGTGAGCTCCCCATATGGGAGGTGTCAGTTTCCGCACCGTACTGTTTCTGGCAGACACTTTCTGTTTCATGCTCCTTTTCAGCGGATTTATGAATATATCTGCTACTCTTCCAGCAGATATTTCGCGAGCCATATATTACGATAACTATTAAGACTCCGAACGTACGCTATCTACCGTCATAAACGTCGCTCGCTTTCTAGTTAATAATAATTTTATCATATGTATGGAGTTACGTAGACACAACTTATATTTCTACTTACGTGCCCTCTGGCAGAGTCATATTTCCGACTGTTTGACGTCCAAAATATAATACAGACTTACTTGTCCCCCCCCCCCCCCCTTTTTCCCGAGATTTCGCTGCACTCTGCAAACGCATTTGATGTCTTAGCACACCTTTCTTTATGAATTTGAGCTTTTACCTTTGAACATATGCACATAACAGCGTACATTACATTGCGTCTCTGACTCATAATCGATTTACGGGCACACTGCTTCAAATTACTCTATCTTTGCTGTAACTTTTCCCCGAATGGAAAGAAGTGACTCTTGGAGTACAAAGGAAGGGAGCTCATATAACATCGTGTTAGTGATGAAAATGACTTTTACTTCAGGCAATATGCCTTCTGGGTTTACCTGTAACGCTTGCACGTTATCTGGTTGCTATCTGATAAGCCTCATCCGCTGTTTGATAACAAGATACTTCTTTAACACATCGACACCTATAACTACTATTTCAGGCCGTCCGTCGTGAAATATTATCTTTGATTTCAGCAAGCCAGACTTAATCTGTTTCTTTGTAGACTGCTTCCGAAAATGGCCTGTGAGGCCGAAATTGGTCAATCTGGGAAAGCATAATAAAGTGAACGATTGTCATAAGCAGGCATGGTGGAATACTTCAGTTTGTCTTTTGACAATTATGCGTCTGTTGTACCCATATTAAGAAATTTCTTTAGTTTCTTTCTTTAAAAAAAGCGTAATCTATTAGTGGATCGTCTTCCTACAAAAATATAGCATGACGGTTACTTGTTTTTCTTTAAGTGTTTATTAACTGTTAAAAAGGAATACAAAAGCTTGAATATTTGTCTCCCAGCGTCTCCTACAACGACGTGAGTCTTCTTCGTGTGAGTGAATTGAGTGAATATCGCCCCTCTAAAACCATTCATCGTTGTAATTATTAAGTTAAGTTGCGGCAAGTAATTGAAAGTAATAAAAATTTAATACTTTCGTAACAGAAATGTTACAGTCCAGTGAGGGCGATAAACTTGAAGACAGGATCCAAGTTTCCTATGTCTTTGGCGTGAAATATTGTACTTCCTAACCACCAAGTTGTATAAACTTGTACTTCCTCGTTTTGCAGACTCACATCGAAGTAAAATTTCTTTACATCAATGTTTTTCTTCTGCAAGGTGAGATGATTGTCGTTGTATCAACAGCATGTGGCTTAAATCAGATGATTATTGTAAATGAACGACACTGGCGCTTTCTTGAAGAATAATAACAGATAGTTAACAATTCAGAACAATTATTAATATCTCCAAGTTCAGAGCGTGATGATTTCACAAGTTTACAGCTGACGGAAAGCTGCGTCAGCTGCTAATAAGAACTTTGTGAAGTCCACGACCGGTTTCTGCCTTCACATCAGGCCATTCTCAAACAGATCTGGAAACTTCGGTGTAGAGAACCAACGCCAAATGAAAGTAGAAACCAGACATGGACTTAATAAAATTCTTATTGAAAACAGGGGTTGCTTTTCTTTCGTTAATAATAAAGCAGACAAGTTGTCAAAAGAACGTCAAGGCACTCTGCTCCTGTATCAATGTCTAATATCAGTATAGCTCTCTTACTGAAGAACTTAATCTTCCCCACTGTCATTCTACTTTTGAATCTTCGTTGCCTTGGTCTTATTGTAATCTTGCTCCCGCATTAAAATATCTTATATCTACCTGTCTTACTCTTGTCTAAATTTGTTACTGACGGTTGCTGCCCATTTCAATTAATTTTACTCATTCTCTGGTAACCAAAATTCTCAACTCTTCTTTGATCAGATTCATCCTTTCGTCAGTTAAAGACGCCATTCCGTGTGTTTGACGATACAAGTTATTTTTCACGATATACTATTGACTTTTGCATTTAAGAACATTTTTTATGACGAACAGAGGTGAGCAAGTGAGACAGAAGAAGAGACATTTGACGGTGAGGGTGATAAAAATAAGCAAAACTGATAACAGTGCATTACGAATATGTAAAAAAACATATGTAAGCACACTGGTCCCTTAGAAGCGTCACATATTGTGTATAACTGGTTCCAAGCGGTAATATGACCCTCCGCTGCTGACTTAATCTAAGGCAGAGAGGTGATACGCATTTGCTAGATGGTTGTAGGCTATTAGAGCATTAAGATGGGTCGGCGTGGAGACGTGTAACAATGACAAAAAGGAGCTATCCTGTTTAGTTTAGGTATTCCCACGACAACACCGTGAAAGTAGTCCTTCAGTTCTTTGGGAATGGTAAACCTGTCTGCAAGGAATGGTGTACTAGTTGCAGCTTTGCAAGAGAGTGTAAGAACAGCGGTCGTAAAATAATCCTAGCCAACAGGAATAGGAGACGAGTGTCAGGCGATGCCTATGAAAATCGGCTTCGACCCAGACAGGATTTGTCTCTGTCAGTGAATGCAGGTCCTTCTTAACCACTTTCCTTGCCAACACCGAGAATGGAACTGCAAGACTTGACAACTGGAGTCGGGTATTTTGCACAATACCAACGTTCACAGCGGTACATACAACTGCAAATCTTCAGTGGACCAAAGAACACAGCACTGGACAGTAGCTGACACGAGGCGTGGAAGTGGTTCAACGATTCGCAAATTTATGTTCCAAAGAGTAGAAAATTTGCCTCTTTTCAAATAATGCAAGACGTCTAACGCACCTACGGCTCAGTGATACGTTTATCGCAGTGTGTGGAAGGTGTATTTTGGGCCAGAGGTGATCCTGTAATGTTGTAGGTTTATTTTTCGTACCATAGCTTAGGTACACTCGTTAGTTTACGGTGAACATTAACCATATTTCCATATTCTCGGTGATCAGCGTTGCTCTTTGTTCCACATCTTCGTGATGAGTCTGCTGTGGGCACTCCCCTTATACGCTTTCTGTCTTCTCGGACACATACCACCAACATATTTTATAATATTCTACATTCATTCCCTTTAGTCAAATAATCGATTATTGACGGAGAATATGATAATTATTACTGAGATTCAGTACTCCCTGTAACTGTTCCTTTTACTGCAGTTTGTTCACTTCTCTATTTTAATACAGTGTCGGAACTGCTCAGCTGGAAGCCTAAACTATGGCTAACGACAGATAAGAATGCTTTTAAGAGGAGATGATCACCATTAAAATGTTTCAGTGCCGAGGCGAAGGTACAGCTACAGGTAGACGGACAACCATTCAGCTCCCTCGCTCCACCCTGTCCGCCTAGGATTGGGGACGGGCGCATTCTGTCGGAAAAACATTGTATTCCTCGCAGAAACCTTTCAGCAAGATAATAGATCTCTAGCCAAGTCTCCCTGCCCAGAGGATCGTGTGGATCTTAGTTACGACGCTACGAAATAACGTTCGGTTTAATCTTTTAGAATCTAGCGTTCCGCTGGTTCTTACCGCAATTTTTTTTTTTTTCCCGTAGAGCACGCAACTTCTCTTCTGCACCTACTTGTCTACTATCTTATGCGTGTGCTCCAAAATTGTGAAATGTAGTGGGAGAGATTTTCTGCCTTCCTCACCACCTCAGTGCACTATTGGTTGAAAATAGCAAAAATCCGCAAGAGCACGAGATTGTTTAACATCTTTCCTTGAATTTGACTGGACGAAACTCGCAATATTTGCGAATTCCTATTCTGGTGGAAAACAGCCAAGTTACAGAGCGTTCACAAAGAAGACAATTCACGCTAGGGGACCAGAGAGTACATTTCATGTTACGAGAATGTGAATGAAAGTCTTGCTACTGGGCGCCAGGTGAGCCGAGCTTTCGGGTTGCACAGAAGGATTTTTGCACCCGAGTAATGAGAGCAAAAAGAGACCTGGACTCTGATTAGCCAGCCGCTACTACCACTGGCTTCCGCATTACGTTGTGAGTATCGTAAGGTGCGCCTCGTTGCAGTCGGTAACTCCCTTCAGGAGCCAGTTGTTGCGATTTAATATTTCGGAGGTAACTGGTTTGCTTTCAGTATCCGCTTTGGCGCTCTCACTGTGTTACATCCTATTTTTCCCTGTTCTTCCTGTAATTTATAACCCATGTTTCTTCACTGACCGTATTTGCGTGTATAACGTGCGCTTCCACCTCTGCCGGTGTTACAGCTCGCTTGCCCAAGTTCAAAAATGGTTCAAATAGCTCTGAGCACTACGGGACCCAAATTCTGAGGTCATCAGTCCCCTAGAACTTAGAACTATTTAAACCCAACTAATCTAAGGACATCAAACACATCCATGCCCCAGGCAGGATTCGAACCGGCGACCGTTGCAGTCGCGCGGTTCCGGACTGCAGCGCCTAGAAGTGCACGGCCACTTCGGCCTGCCTCGCCCAAGTATTTGATGCTCAATTGTTTATGTCAGTAGGTAACTCAGATGTTTTATCTTATGAGAATAAGTTTAATAGTTATAGGGACCACTTGTTATAGATTACAGGGGAAATTATCTAATCTATAATAGAAACAGTCACTGTAAGTATCTTTAAAACGTCTATGTGCATGGTGTGGTACCCATATTGTCATGTTTGGTTGGGCCAGCCCTATTAATTTCCTTCCGGTAAGACGTTTCAGTTGCATGACATAAATATCTCTTTAATTAACTTGCATGACCATATGGGGTGCTTTCTTTCACTGTAGGTCACCAGGAATCGGACTTTAGCATCATTGGTGGGGGGGATGCAAAACAGAACTGACACCCGACACCCTCATCAACAGCAGCTGTAGACACAGGATTAAGCTCATACGTTCTTGGTTTGACAAAAACGTCAGCCACCCTGTCACACCTCTACATGCCTGCTAAATTACCCGGTGGTAATCGCTTAGAAAATTTTTGGGACTGCTTGGAGAAACGGGTGATGCGTAGCAATTTGGTAGCTCTGCGAGAGCATGAAGCCTTCAGCTTGATGTAGCATTCCTGAAAATACTTGTGGTCTTTCCTCCACAACTTCAGGCCATTTTCAAGGTCAGAGACGGTGTAGCGCGATGTTAGCAAGATGTCTCCGAAGGGTTACAGTTTTATTGTCCACTGTGACTTTTTAACAGTGATTTTACGACTAGCGAGACTGCGTTGTGCCGTGTGCCATATGCAGCTATTGCAGATCTCCTGTTTGCAGTCACGGCTAGAGTAGTGGCACGATCCCAGCCGCAAGGCACTGCGTTGACAGCTGGCGCTGTGCTCCCGCAGGTACGTGCTGTACTCGGCGCTGGGCTCGTTCTACCTGCCGATGCTGGTGATGCTGTTCTTCTACTGGCGCATCTACCGGGCAGCGGTGCGCACCACGCACGCCATCAACCAGGGCTTCCGCACGACGCGCGGCGTGCACTCGCGCTTCGACGACCAGCGGCTGACGCTGCGCATCCACCGCGGCCGCGGCTCGCTCAGCAGCAACCACGACGGCGGCGGCGCCACCGGCAGCGGCCAGCCCTCGCCCAGCCCCTCCTCGGTGGCCGGCCGCTCGCCGTCGGCGCGGCGCGTCAAGATCAGTGTCAGGTAGGCCGAGCCGCACGCCGCGTGCTCAACAAGTATCCGCCACCCATTACTGGACGCTAGTAAGGGATGTGTCCACCCTCCACCCTTATGAATGCTTGATCTTTGCCGCTGACACTTTCGATGGCGTGTCTTCGTCAAGAAATGAAGCCAGGGAAGCTAGTGATGTAGCAGGTTGGGATCTGGAGTAAAGTCTTCGTTCTAGGTCACCTCAAAGGCGTTCCATTCAGTTCGGGTTGGGACTGTGGGAACGCCAGTCCATTTCTGGAATGTTATCTTTCGCAGAGCACTGCCTCACAGATGCTGCTCTATGATAAGGTGCATTATTATACTGATTTAAAGAGTCATCGTCTCCGAATTGTTCCTCTGTTTCACGCATTACCCAGTGTTGTAAAATGTGTTCGTGTCCTTCCGCTTTAGCCTTTTTCTATGTTCAGTAGGGGGTGTAGACCTTAACTGCCTAAGATACGCCTGTAGTGTAACGCCATCACCTCCTCCGTACTTCAGAGTTGGCACTGCACTTTATATAAGGTACCGTTCTACAGGCTTTCGTTAAATGCAAACTCTTCCATCTTCCTGGTACAGGATACCGCGTGAGTCGTCACTCCAAATCACTCGTTTGCACCATCAACTCTCCACTGCCGTCGCTCTTTCCACCACCTCAAGCACTGACTACAGGAATAGGCGACTCATGACGAGTTGCTTGATCATGTCATCCCACTCTTTCACAAGCGATTCCTTTCGCTGATATCATATTGTCTTTTACAAGTCTTTGTTTAGCTGTGGTTCGCTTTTCCACATAGTCAATTCGGGCTGCATTGAGAGACCAGAAATGTCCCTGGTGGGTGTGTTATGTCGCTGAGATCATACTGATAGTCGTCGCTCGACGTCATTGAGCTCTCCATACCTATCAAATCTGACAACACAGTAGTCCCTGCTTTGATTTGCGTTGGCCGAACCGACTCTAGTGACACCTGCTGGTCCATCCCGCATTAGTAGAGATGTCTGGATACTTTTGATCAGATAGTTTACTCTTTGGCTGACGCGTTCTGACAGATTAAAACTGCACGCCAGATCGGTATTCCGCCTAGGAACCTAGCATTTCGCAGGCGAATCTTAGGCTGAAACATCCAGACATCAGCAGTTACTGTGGCAAAACATCCCATATTGTAAGGTATATCCCATACCTGAGAGCTTAAACGATTATCCGGTATGGACCTTGGACGAAAGGTTGAAATCCCATATTTAATGTCTTCCACTAATTTGTCTTATTCGTCTATCTCATTTGTCGAAATTATATCAATATTAGGCCTATAGACTGCTCATAAATACAATGAAGCATGACTTTGTTTTGTAACTTGTCTGTCCTGCTCACAGTTGGGTATATAACATTACTTATTTGTTATTGGACTTCATTTTCCTTTTTTAAACTGTAGCCTAAGTAGATAGTCAATATAACTTGAACAATATATAGAGTGTATTACTAAACAATACGTTAATGTTTGATGTGTTGTGACAGTAACGGACAACACTTTGTTGAAACGATAAAATACCGAAACAATGGCGTGGACAACAGAAGCTAATCGTCAACAGTTGGCTAGTTGTTCGTTGTACGAATAAGACTAGCACTTGATAATAATGTCTAATTCACCTAAGCGAGTTAAACGACTTTGTGTCTTTTTACAAAATGTGGGAATGTATAATTCACTCCCGAGTGAAAATTCGGTCCTCATACTCTTTGGGGCTATTATGTTGTTTACAGATTCGCCCTGATGAACCGTTTCATTGCCTTTCCTGCTCATCATCCTCAAGTCGCTGGAGATGAGGAGTACGACAAATGTCGAAACGGTGTTCTTATATACTGAGGAGCCAAAGAAATTAGTAGACGTGCCTAATTTCGCGTAGGGGCCCCGCGAGCATGCGGAAGTACTGCGGCACGACGTGGCGTGGACTGGACTAATGTCTGAAGCAGTGCTGGAGGCAACTGACACCATGAATCCTGCTGGCTGTCCATAAATCCGTAAGAGTACGAGGGGGTGGAGATCTCTTCTGAACAGCACGTCGGAAGGCATGCCAGTTATGCTCAATAATGTTCATGTCTGGGGTGTTCGCTGGCCAGCGGAAGTGTTTAAACGCTGAAGAGTGTTTCTGGAGCCGATCTGTGGCAATTCTGAACGTGTGGGGTGTCGCATTGTCCTGCTGGAATTGCTGTGTCGGATTGCGCAGTGGACATGAAGCGATGGAGGTGATCAGACAAGATGCTTACGTACGTGTCACATGTCAGAGTCGTATCTAGACTTATCAGGGGTCCCACGTCACTCCAACTGCACACGCCCAAGCCATTACAGAGCCTGCATCAGCTTCAACAGTCGTCTGCTGACATGCAGTGTCCATGGATTCATGAGGCTGTGTCCATACCCGTAGACGTACGACCGCTCGATAAACTTGAAAGACTGGTCCGACCAGGCAACATATTTACAGTCATCAACAGTCCAATGTCGGTGTTGACGGACCCGGGCGAGGCGTAAACCTTTGTGTCGTGCAGTCATCAAAGGTACACGTGTGGGTGTATCGGTGAAGTTTCGTTGAATGGTTCGCACGCTGACACTTGTTGATGGCACTAAAATCTGCAGCAGACGCACTTCTATCATATTGAACGATTCTCTTCAGTCATTGTTGGTCCCGTTCTCGCAGGATCCTTTTCTGACCGCAGCGATGTCGGAGATCTGACGTTTTACCGGATTCCTGGTATTCACGGTACACTCGTGAAATTGTCGTACGGTAAAATCCCCACTTCACCTCAACCTCGGAGATGCTGTGTCCCCTCATTCATGCGCCGACAACACCACGTTCAAACTCACTTAAATGTTGATAACCTGCCACTGTAGCAGCAGTAACCGATCGAACAACTGCGCCAGACACTTGTTGTCTTATATAGGCGTTGCCGACAGCAGCGCCGTATTCTGCCTGTTTTCATATAATTGTATTTGTATACGCATGCCTATACTAGTTTCTTTGGCGCTTCGGTGATTTATTGCCTGTTCCGAACTCTTACAGGAGGCAGTACTCGTCAAAACTGGGAAGAAAAGTGTCGTAAACATATGTCCAGAAACATATAATTGTTCAGTTCTACATGCCCAAGTGATGATGCCAAAACATAAATAATATAAATAAATTTTATTTCTACCGGGAAGGGCCTTTCTGTTGGTTTTCATTGCTCATTTCCTATTGGTTGTGTTTGAATTTCTTCTATTAATAGTGATGCTTTTTGAAAAAATAATACATATTGTCTGTGAAAATTTTGTGAGTAAAAAAAAAAGATTTTCTTTGTTTTCCTGCGACAGTAATCAGATCATAATGTGGTCACCATCGCTTTTTTGTAGATAGAAAAAAGCGAAGAAGAGGAAACAACAAGAATCATGTCACCTGAAAATGACGAATAGGAAACTTGTCAAAACATTGTAACGACAGACGCCACGGCTCTGCTGGTCATTGACAAGGCAATGCCGACTAGGCAAGGTTTATGCGGAGGTGGTTTGCCATCGCCTTCCTCCTATTGTAATTGGGGATTAATGATGATGATGAAAACGACATAACAACACCCAGTCATCTCGATGCAAGGCAAGTCCCTGACCCCTCTGGGAATCGAACCCGGGATCCCATGCGCTGGAAGCGAGAAAGCTGCCGCAAGACCACGATCTGCGGACAAAAAAATTGTACTTAGACCAAAAATTCTAACTCTACATACTCTTGCCTATACCTGAGTTGACAACGCTGCGGGAAGCTTACGTCCCTGCTTGCAACATATGGTTTTTAGTATAATTTTATTCTTTTTTTTATCATTACATACATAGTCAATTGACAGATTTTATAGAATCTACAATGTAAGTCATTATTAAGAGGGAAAACTGTCAGACGGAAAGTGCCTGGTAAACATGGGTTCACAAATTATCCATTTACTAGATAATTGCGAATAGGCAGGTTGTAACGGCTACAAGTGCATATATTTATACTGGTGACTGGTGAACGGTGCATTGAACGACATTACAACAATAGTTTACAGACTAATTATTACAGTTACTACAAGTCGCACTTTTTTAGGTTGGTTAGCACCTCCAACTACACGTGGCAAGAACAAAACATTAGTACTTATTTTGTACTGAGCTGCAGGTCGGGAGTTGTAGTGTGGACACGTGAAGTCAAAACGATTCGTAGTACAAATGTTTATGAAATGTGCAACTTTTCGATTTGGTCCCTATTTAATAGGATGTATATTTACGTATCACGTACCTTAACAAGAAATACGATACTGCTTCCACACGTTACATGTTACAAAGCAGTCTCCACTCACACTGCTTAAGGGAGGTGTTACGCGTGTTGCCCTAGCATTTAAATGCAAAACTACAGTCGTCTCTGCTGTGAGTTGCAATTTTTCTATATGCAACCCCGGGTTACCTCGCAAATCTTGACAAGACTGTTTATTTCGCTGCTCCAGTTCTTCAAAAATTCCGACGGGATGGCTATGCACTTCACTTATCAGATCAGCCTAAACAGATAAAAGCAGAGGGCTGACGTCAGATGATCAGAATAGGTCCAAATACAGGCTCTGTTCAACCTATCCATTTTGGACCTCATTAGTGCCTTATATTTTGTGTTATATCAACAGCCACTTGTGCCTGCTCCCCGTCACGCATGTACGACATTCCCCAACATTATGCAAGTGGGTTATCCATAAGCAGTCCTGGAAATCCTCACCACCATGAAGTCCTAGTAGGAATATGTGGTCCAATAAAGACGTTCACCAAATATTCATAATCACATACACAATGAGAAACGTTACCGACGTTCTAACTTGTGAACAGCATGTAACTCGTTAACAGCATGTAGGTTTGCGTCAAATTTGAGCCAGTTAGTTAGGATCTCAATCGAAAAGTTTACATCCCGAATCTATTGTGACTGGGTCTGCGGTCACTGTGTGTATTTTGTGATTAAAGCCTTCGAGATTTCTCATACATTTCTACCGCCATCATCAGATTCAACCTTAGTACGTGTAAAAAAACATTCTATGTCACTTTCAATAAAACGTATACCATAGGAGAACACAGAATACATTGACACTGGCACTGTGTTGTCTTACTAATACTAAGTTTTGTTCGTGTCATGGCAGTGGCCGAAAGGTCGTTGTAAATGAAAAAGGTAATATTTGAGTGGTAGGCTGTACGCAATAGATGATGAATTTCCTAGTAGCAAACGAATGAGATGAAAATCACATTGCATACGAAGAAAGAGGTTCCATGTAACTTACATTCTGATAGATACAATTGAAATGGTTCTTCCTGATCCGGTATGAATGTGGTGATATCAAGAGTTGTCGTTCTTGGGTCATGACGATTTCGTGAAGTAGTTCGTGACAGTAGCCCGTCGTGACGTAGGCAGTTAAAGGTTCACATGTAAGAACACCAGTTCAGGGAACACCGAATCTAGGGCAGGCCAGCATCAGAGGAGCCGAAGATTGCAAGGGTGATGGCTGGCACGCCGGTGCTGATACTGTTGTACTTTTCATGGATGACCATTGAGGAACCGACTCCGGGGGAGAGCAGCGTCCGAGGAGGCGAAGACTCCGAGGGTGACGGCTGGCGATTGGGTGAGGCGCGGCTGCAGTGAGCTCCGACTGATGTGCCGCTACGCGCTGCCGATATAAGTCCGGAGAGTGAGCCTCTGGTGTGTGCTTACGGTCGAGAAGCGTGTTAGTCACCGACGGAAGGATATGCTAACGGCATTTTTTGAGCAGGTGGGCCAAGGATGGACGACAGTGCCACGACTGCAGTGCCGTTGTCGTCGTTAAGCACGTTGGTGGTGGCGAGATAAGCATCTCGGTTCCTGCTGGAGGCTGGCTTGTCAACAGGCGTGCTTGTATTTGTTGGCTGTACTGCAGACCAGGCTTGTTCAGGAGGTAGCTCGGCGAGCAAGAGCGCCTACGCTGGCTCCGATCCTAGGTAGAGAGCGTTCACGTTGTGTGGATCGGTCAGACGTCATTAATTAGCGCAGGAGAAGTGCATACTGTCTTCGAAATTATGACCATAGTCAGGTTTGGAGTTGCCTTAAATATCTACGACTCAGGGCCTAAAGTGGAGAGTGGCTCTCTTCAATTCTATCAGAGTAGCATGATGGTTGGAGGAAACATAAAACCGAAGGTCAGACACGCTAACATCAATTTACCACACGTCAGCGAAGAATGCTTAAATATTTGTGGTGTGCGACTGTGCTTGAGACGCTCAGAGTGCTTCAAAGCTCTGAAGGCATGAAAAAATCCAATTTGCTGCTGCATTACAATACTTTACACGCAAAATGTTACGGGCGCCTGCAGGGCAAACAGCGACAAGGGAAAGTGCAAAAATTAAAGCAATCACTGTTAAGTGATGCGACGGAAATAAGTAATGATCATACAATGCTAAAGAAATAACCATCTACATACTTTTGTCCACCATTTTCGCTATGAAAACATGTATTTGTTTGCAGGAGGGACAACAGTAGCAAGCTACCCTATTGCTTTTCAGACTGACAAATGACTGCGCAGTTTAACGGAATTAGAGTTTATAGAGACATGTTTAGTTTCTGCTGCTGAGTTTGTATCTTCCGAGAGATTTGAAGAGTTTCAGGCGGTTAGTCCCTCTCGTTCAAACGCTCGGAGCAGAATTCAAGAAATATCCATTAATGTTTCAGATAAGGTGTCTCATACTGATCAGTTGCCGAATGACATTCGCGGAGATGCTAGTCTACCCATGAATTTGTTCCGAAGAAGGCTAGGGAGTGTTGATAATATGGGCCAGCAATGGAAGAATTTTTCTTCTGTGGCTACAGACGGCGCAGGTGCTGTGGTAACGGCCGAAATATCGGTTTCGTAGCACTTCTTCAAGAGACGGTAAAATTGGTACGCGATCGAAGGGGGATTTTTGTAATACATTCTTCTCCACCAAGAGAATTTATGTGCCAAGAGCGTAATATGAGGAAAGTGATGAGTACAACATATTTCATCCGCTGTCATGCTCTCAAACATCTCCTGTCAGAGCCTTTTTGGAAGAACTGGAAAGCAGTTAGTGTGATGTGAGCAATCACAGTGGAATATGCTGCCTTAGTCAAGACAAATTCCTTGATAGAGCTCTTCAACTTCGGAATAAAACAGATGTATTAATGGACATGAGTGCTAAGCCTGATGAAGAACTGAAAATCGAACGATGGATAGCAAAACTAGCATTCCTCTGTGACATTACCAACCATATAAGTGTTCTGAATTTTGCACTGCAAGGAAAAAGAGTGTTAATCTCAGAGATGTGTAAGTATTCAGACCTTTAAAATGATATTTTCTTTGCAGAATGTTCAGCAAAGAAATAGGTACACTGCTCGTTTCTCCATGCTATATCTTCAAAGACGGGAATTGAGAGGAATTTCGAACAAAATCAAAATGCTAGTATACTCATTGAGTTTCTGCACGAAGTTGAGATTCGTTTCCAGGAATTTGAAAAGTTAAGTGAACATTTTGCTGCATTTCACTTTTTTTTTCATCTGACATTGACAATGTGAAACTGGGCTAATAAACCTAAAGTATGTCAGGAACTTGCATCATAAGTTTAATTACAAAAATAGTCTCGCAACATAAATGTCCATGACCTCACAAGTCTGCAACTACGATTATGTCGATGTTTAAATCTACATGAGTCCGAAAGCAACTTTCTTACGAAATGAAGAAGACGAAATCCAGACACAGGAGCTCGTTGATGGACTTCCTTTTCTAAGTTTGTCTTCAAATTAAGCAGTGCCCAAAAAGTGATACCTCACATCTAGGATTCAACGATAAGCAAAATAAGTAATATTCATTGACATCCTTTGTCTTTATGGTTAACGTTTAACAAAATGGTCACTAAGTACAGAATTATGTCGATTTAAATTTCGTCCCAAAACGTGATTCATGGAGTTGGTGTATCAGCCGTAAGAAAAGTCATGTTTCGTGTTTAGCTGCCCCATGTTTTCGCTTGGCCAAAATATTAAGTTAGCTGTTAATTTAATTTCTTTGTCATTTATCATTAGCACAACAGTCTTAGAAAATGAATTTGTCACGAAGCGCATTAACGGGACACAATGAAGCGATCCATCTCCGTATAACGTGACAATATCGGCCGTAGAATTAGACTTGTTGCGAAGCTCCCCTACCTCCCCTACCCTCCCACAGTTCCCTTTCACTCACACTTTTGCCACAAGCGGGCCGTAGAGTGAGAGCGAGCCAACTCACGCGGTTAGATCGACGACCAGGCCTGTTGTAGGCAGAACCACGCCACGCTTACATCGCACGGCCCGTACTGGTTCCGGTGGAGGAGCGCCTGGAGGACGACTGCCCGCCGATCGTGAGCGTTATGGGAGATGCAGAACTGGCTGGCGTGTGGCTCGGTATATGGCAGTTATCTGGTCGGGTTTATTCACAAAACACTTGTAATTAGGACAATATCTCATAGATATCGCGTAATTAGGCGTTCGTAATTATCTCATCAATGACTCGTTTGTGCGCCAATGCTTACTGAAACAATTTAGCTTCTATTATCGTATACATTCACCTCTGTTATTTTTTTTCGCTGTTAATTATGGTACACCTTCTTTAATGATTCTCGTTGACACAATGCTTCTATCTGTAGACAAGCTGATGATTCCCGCTGGCTGGTCGGCACTTCATTCTGAAATACTTTTGGTTTTCTTGTCGCAAAACATGAACGAAGTGTGATATTGTAATTAGTGCTTACAATTATTTCCTACAGCTTCATTCCGTGCATATCGTCCTGGAGTTTTGTTGGCGTTGGAAAAGGAAATATTATACCCTTGAAGTGTGAAAAACTTGAATAGGGTGCCCTCTCATTCCATGTGGAAAATGACAGAAATAGCATTCTGTTATTTTGAATAGAATTATTTACGGTGTTATACCGCGTCATTGTAAAAGACTGCAGTAACTAAAGTGCCTGCGATTCGACAGACTTGCTGCGGTTCTCTTCTGGGCAGTTAACTCAAGAGGACCGCAGCAAGTATGTTGAAACGTTGGCAATTTAGTAGCGTTAGTATTTTGCACTGACGCTGCGTTAAACCCAAAACAATTGTATTCTAAACGACATTGGCCATGGAAGTCAGAGAACTTATACAAGCACTCTGTTATGATTTATTCAAGGGCGTTAATCGATCGGCACCGATCAAGTACGCCAAACGACATTTTCAACGACGCATTCCATAGGAGAAAAGGTACTGGTTCACTGGCCGATCTTATCCATGTCTCATGCCAAATATAGAAAAAGAGTGTTGCGACGAGCAGAAGACTATCATGGAAGAAACGGGGTTAGCTACTGCAGGCATAAAGCAGGCTTTTCCCTGCTCAATTTTGAAGCGACAGTTAGTTTATCCTCATGACTTAGAGCATGTGCAAGCTATAACGCCGCAAGACCCTCGTTACAATTCTGTCAGCGGCTTCTTTGATGCAGTTCTGAAGATCCCCATTTCATAGTCTACATTTTATTTACAAAAGAAGTGGCTTTCATCCAGAATGGGATAATAACTTAGCACAGTAAACGCATGTGAACAGACACAAATCTTCCAGCGGTCATGAATGTAAACTATCAAGTTCGCTTTGGTATTAACTCTTTCATGATTAAAGTTTATTTTCATGTACCTGAAAAATAAAAAGCCAAAAACTGTCACCCTTTGTGATAAATAATACGCTCGCACTACCAAAAAATTTTTAAGCTGGCCTATTTTAGAAGCCTATGAAGTGCGAAAGATGTGTCCCACCAGCCTATCTATCAGTATTTTCATGTAAACATAGGAATTCCTGATATAAATTTTTAATTTTAAAATGGTTTTATCGGAAAGACAGTTTCGGGAAAGAAATAAAACAAATCAGTACTAAAACGCGTTTATTCTCCTGATAATGAAAAACATGAAATATCACACACAAGCTTACAATGAAACGTCTGAAGATGGCTTTGGTATACCACCCACATTCTCTGAAGTATTTTGGGACATATACCTCCCAATACATACAAAATATGTACAGCTCAGCTGAATTGCTTAGGTGTTTAATAACATTTGAAAGCAATGATGTGTATAAGAAAACAGAGTTACTTCAGACATTTTTCGAATGGAGAAGATGATTTGATCTGATATTCATGAAACATACGCAGTGTGACACTGACAAACACACGCAGCCCCATTTCCTATCTCACAACCCTCTGAGTGTCCATCCCGTATTTTTCTCCCAAGTTCCGAATGCATCTCCGTACGTACTAGGGCTAGACAGACAGGAGATCTAGATGTCCCAATACTCAAGACTGTGTATTACTTTAATGGGACATATGTGCCCCACCAACGACGAAAGGATTAATATGTAGACTGGAATTGTCAATGACAGACTCATAGGTCAATATACAGGATGATTATAACTAAACTTTCAGATCGCTGTATAAATAACACCACTGGTCAGAATGACGTAAAATTGCAACAGAATATTTTCGGAGAAGGGGGAAAACGTATGGCAGAAGAAAAATAAATAGTTACAAAACGTAACAATAAAAGGTTCTGTAAGCATAATAATTTAATAGTGGTCGACTACAAATGACAAATAAATATTATAACAATGCCTAAGATGTACTTTTGGCGTTAAACAAACTGGACTACTCTGTGTGCATTTGTTAGTTACGTAAGCCCATCCACCACGGCAAGGTCATATCACATCGGATAGGAAAAATCGGTTTTTAATTGTCCTGAGGCCAAAAACCATATAAAAAGCATCAATCAAAATCAAATCGGATTATTAATTTCCGTGTGACTGGCGCAAAACATGTTCAGTATAATGTCCACCATTTTCTGCAACAAGTTTAAATCGAGAAACAGTATGGACCACAACTGATCGAAGTGTTTCCAGGGTCACGTTCAGAATGTGTTGCTCAATGCGTGCCTTCAATGCAGCTAGATTTACAATCGTAACACTGAACACAATATCTTTCAGATAGCCCCCACAGCCGGAAGTCACACGGATTAAGATCAGGTGATCGGTACGGCCAGGCTGTAGGAAAATGGTGATTGTTAATTCTAGCATTTCAGAAATGGTGCATTAACAGCTGCTTAACTGGATTTGCAATGTCCAGAGGTACGCCATCTTCCATAAAAATGATTCCGTCCACACATCGACGCTGTTGGGGAGCTGAAATGACATGGTTGCGCAAAAGACACTAATAGCGCTTACCAGTGACGGTACAGGTAACAGGCCCGGAAGCACCTGCCTCTTCGGAAAAAAAAACGGCCCTATGATAATTGATACCGTAAACCCGCACCAAACAGTGGCCTTTTCAGGATAAAGTGGTGCTGGTTGATTTGCGTGTGGATTTTCCGTTGCCCATGTTCGACAATTCTGTGTATTGACATGCCCTGTCAGATGGAAGTGAGCTTAGTCTGTCCACAAAATCTTCCACAGTCAATCATTGCCCACTTCCATGTAAGCGAGAAATTCTAAAAACCAAGGTCTCTAAAAAAAATGGCTCTGAGCACTATGGAACTTAATTGCTGTGGTCATCAGTTCCGTAGAACTTAGAACTACTTAAACTTAACTAACCTAAGGACATCACACAACACCAGCAATCACGAGGCAGAGAAAATCCCTGACCCCAACGGGAATCGAACCCGGGAACCCGAGCGCGGGAAGCGAGATCACTTCCATACGACCACGCGATGCGGACTAACGAAGGTCTCTCTTGCTGGCAGATCAACAGGAAGCTACTCGTGCAATGGGTGATTTTGAATGGACACAAAGAAGGGTGTTTCGTAGGATTTTACACACCGGGCTCCCGGGTATGTCCAATGTTCGAGCAATTCTCCGTGCACTACATGTTTTCACACCACTGCTTGTCTTCTTCTGCACTGCTGTGGCTAATACTTCCACTGACGTCGAATCAATTTGTTATCTCCCTCTAACAGGTTGCACACCAAAAGAATCCGTCTTTTCGAATTTCGGAGTAATTTTCTCCATACCCATGGCAGTCATTGGACCAATGCCTTTTTTCAAACCCTTCAGTGTCCGGAACTTCTTCAGAGCGACGTGTGTACGGTCATCGTTCTTCTAATGCAGAGCTTTAAAAGTAGAGCGTGATCCTGCATTTAGACAGTCATAACGAACGTCGCCGACGCGAAAAGAGGAAAAGCCGTGTACCCAGCTTGTTTACACTAACATTGATGGGTCGTATGCATGACAGGTGTTTTCATTTACATATTTTGACACATACAGCGCCATCTATTGATCAGTTTTCACACTATTGTTTTTTCTTCTGCCATACGTTGTCCTCCTTCTCCGATAATATTCCGTTGCAATTTGAAGTCATTCTGACCAGTGGTGTTATTTCTACAGCGTTTTGAAAGTTTAACTTTAATGACAAACACCCTGTACTTTACTGGACAAATGAACAAATGCTGTTTATCACTAATTTCTCTACGACAAGTTTTATGCACTTTTGAAGAACCTAACAGGAAGACAACGAACGTGGTTTATTGTCGACAGGGAAGCACTCTATTATCAACGGATCCTACGACGACAGATGCTGAGCGAGTGGTGATCGAAGAGATCCTAAGGATGACCTTGATTTTCACCTGACTTTTACCTCTTTGGACTTCTGACCATGGGAAATACGTAGATCATGTGTTCCACACGCAGCGACTGCGCGCACACTTTATAGGACTGTGTGGTTCATCCAATCAGAGGATTCCCTAGTAAATTCGCAAGATATCAAGTTTCTTACAGAAGCGGGCTTTTGGATGTACAAGAATAAGTGGTAGCCACATTCAACACCTCTTATAGCGTAAGTACGTAGATGGGTATCATAGGACAGTATGGTGCATGTCTCAACAAATATTTGCTTCGGGACATATGTTTACAAGACTTTGTTCTGGTTTTCATTAGTAGTTTCTTCTGTTGGAGTATAATACTTTTTTCGTGGCCCTACGTAAACGAATTGTTTGATGGATGAAATAAATATCTATGAAAAACTAAAAGTAAAAGTAGAAGTAAAGTAGAACTAAAAATATTAAACCGAGTCATTTTGACACTATTATTATAATTTGTAATTCTCTATGAATCGGGATACCGTTACCAACGGTGGGAAATGTATCATCATTTGAGCTGTCCGAAAACGCGTCGTAGACCGGTCCGAAGTTACAATATTCCGACTGTTCATGAATTAAATGGCATCATATTAAATTTCCCTTTTTAGCACAAATGTTACCAAACAATGTGAAACAAAAAGAACGATAACAAATATAATAAAGAGAAATCAGAAATTACGTACCCACGTCTTCCTGATCTTCCTGTTTTTGTTTAATGTCCCTGTGACATCGTACAATCAGAGGCAACTTAAACAGAAAACGTAAGATTACTAATTTTGTTAGTTGCCGTGTGGAAAGGTACAACGTGTATAATATGTCTACCATTAATTTTAGGACAAAATATCTTTTTTAATCAGCTGATAGTTAATCGAAGGTAAGTGAGATCAACGCTATAACAAGTTATGCTGAGTTAGTAGATGTGTGGCGAAAAAGTGCCAACATACGACAGGGTCGTTAGGTGGAGCAGACGCTGGCAATGATGTCAAATAAGTCTGAATGACGATGAACGATGTGGCAGACCATCTTCTCAAGAAGAGCCGGGAATCGCAAACGAAGGCCCTGGTGGTCGAATGAACAGCGTATCACCATCGAAGCTTTAGTGGGTAAAGTGAAAATCAGTCCTGGATCAGTTTTCACAATCTCGTAGGAAAAGTGCTTGCAAAAATTCAAAAGTCTGCCGAACCAGAGCAACAGCGGAAATGTTGCCGCTGTCCCAGACCAATCCCGATGACTTTTTTAACCATCCATTCACCTTGGAAGAGTGCTGGATGTATTGCTATGATGCCGAGACGGACAAGCAGAGGAAGTAGAGAAATCTAGGAATAGGTGAAAAGAGCTTGTGAGCGGAATACCAGAAAAACTGACGAAATTCTGTCGAGATACCGGCTGAGAGATAGAAGAAAAACTCGTAGTCCCAAAATCAGAGGAACACCCTCGAAATGAAGATGGTCAGATGATGAGACGAAGATGACTTTGCGTTCCCTGTCCTGGCTGTTACAGTAATGACGCAATGAGAAGTAAGAGGCTTTTCGCCCGAAAAGCAGGCGAGACAGTGGTGGGGCGCAGACAGTCCCACTGGGGAATATTCTGGAGTGAATTTCCAGTTCCAGCATTTGACCTGCAAGCCCGAGGAAAGCCTGCGGAAATTTTGCTAACAACAGGGGAGCGGGTAGTATTTCTACTTTAATTTGAAACAGTAAGTACCAGTAACATATGAGATGCTAGTTTATTTTAAAATATAGAAGTAAAAATTTCAACAGCCAAGACTGCTAATTATATATGAAAAGGCTGAGCGAGGTATCGCGGTTTGGGGGGTGGATGGCGGTTCCTGTTTCAGCTAGAAACATGGGGTGACATGATTTTGGTTTAGCCTGGGACAGCGTCTGTTTGTATAGACATTCGAACATCTGTCTTACTGTAGCTATTGTACAGTATATTAAGCAACGTTTGAAAGAGGAGCTGGATTTAACTCCCACGCAAACTGTGAGAACAGATTGATTTCTTTTGTAAAAGATTTTAATACAGCTGAAATTAATTCTCGGCGAAGGACACCATTTGTACGAGCACCTTTTGGATTTTACATGCAAAAACACTCTTACATAACTCCGTCCTGGGGCGAGACCGATGGTTCAGATTTGGTCCACCGGTATATCGGATCTTGCTCCTACAGTAAGTTTCAACCGTTTCCAAAAATCTTGCTTCGTTCGCATTTTATGTGCAAAAGACACGTTTTCTTGCGAGGTTTCCCAAGACCGCCACTTGTATGAATCGTTCCAAATCGTTCCGAATTTTTCACGAAGATAGATAAATGCATCAAGCCAAAACGATTATTTTTGTCCAATAATTTTTATCCGTTGTCGAGCTGTGATGGTTTCAAGTAGAGCTAAATGTAGCACGTAAAATTCGTTCCTACCTGAAGCGAATGCATGGGAAAGGTTTAAGGTGAATCAAATAAATAAAAAGTGCATTTTTACGATGGAACTGAAAACTGTCTTCCAAAAATCTAGCTTCATTCAGTTTCTATGTGCAAGAACCACATTTTTGTTAGTTTTTTTACGCGCGCCGCTTCTGTGTTTCAAATTTACTCAAATCGGTTCCATTCTTGTGAGATGGTGCACAAATACAGCTGATTAATGATCGTCATGTTGTTTTGTGAAGGCTTTATCCGTTGCCAAGATGTAGGCAACGTTGCTCGAGAAAAAAAATCTTCATTAGCTTCCAAGGTATGGCGATATAATTCCAAGATTATGGTAGAGTAAAAGATGGGAACTAGAATAAAAAACGCTTCTATGGTAGCACAGAAAAGGCTAATAGATCCTGGGCACAGTGAGTAATGCAAAGAAAGGGAACTAGCTTTTCGACTTATCTGAAAACTCCAAAGGCATTCAAATCAAAACATCTTGGCATATTCGCGCTCTTTTATGAGTTAACCTTACTTCAATGGTGCAGTGATGACATGTGTCATATTACACGACTTGTTACTTTACTTAACACGACACATTATCCTGCGTGACTTGGTTGGTAATACTAACAAACGTGTATATGTCAAAAATTTTTATTGAAATGTCTCTGACCCCGCCAGTTACGTCGAAATGTTATCCTAACGCTGCCCGGGACATACTTGCCTTTCTTGTGCTACGATAAGAGCATTTTCGTTCTGGTAACATTATTTTTCATGACCGGTTTCGGCATATCTATGTTGCCATCATCGTATTTGTGAAGTATATATACTGCGAATTAGACTCATAACCAAATCAGGCACACGTAGGTTGGGTATATATTTTCACAAAATTGATGTACACAACATAGATCTCAATACATCTCTGTCATACGTACAGTATATCGCGTCAAGTCGTGACAAGTCACTCAAGGAACCTACAGAGAGTGATGTACTGACATGTCAGTAACAAAACAAGATCTACATAGAATAACATACATATTGAACCGTCTGCACAGGCTCATGTTCACACGACAGATGAAAGGAGACTGAAAATCCCAAGTGAAAGTAAAGATATTACGAACTACCAGCAGGTGGCTCTGTAGTAGTAAACTTATAGAAATACGAGCGTAAATTAGGATCACGCAAAGAATTCTTCCTTAGTTGAGCATTCTTTCCGAACTTCCACGATTCTCTCATTTTTCCTCCTTGGATTTTCTTTCTAACTTCAGTGCCCTTCGTCCTGGTTTCTTTGGGACTTCATTCTCCTACGCAATATTCCATGTACATGTTTCTGTCTTGAACTTCTATGTGATTGATTTGTTCTTTTTCTAGGCCAAGTCTGACTTGTGTGATCCATGGTATTAAAATAAAATTATAAACAGCCGACCAGTTGCAATGGATAAAGAAATTTTTCACCTAGGTTTCAACAAATATAAATTAGTCTTCTTCAGAAGGTAACAATTTTACATTAATAAGGACTAATGTACCATCACCGTTTTTACATGGAGTCGGTTGTGAGCTCTGCAGGATCCATGAGCTATTTTATACTAACTTGACAAACTCTAATTCTAGGGCTATATTTTACTTTTGACACATGGATCTATGCCGACAATTGTAAAAACGGCGATGGTACATTAGTCCTTACTAATGTAAAATTGTTACCTTCTGAAGAAGACTAATTTATATTTGTTGAAACCTAGGTAAAGAATTTCTTTATCCATTACAACTGGTCAGTTATTTATAATTTTATTACGTGAAACCCTTGCTGTTGTGTAGCTATGTTTAAAATACTGAAATCCATGGTATTGTTGATTTGATGCCTTGTATGTATGTCAGAATTCTGTTGGTGAGTGTTGTTGGTAGCAGCCTGCTGATGTGCCCGTAGAACTTTAACCTTCTCTTTCTGATGTCTGCTGATACATCTGACACCTTCTCTGTGGTTTTCCTAGAGTATAATCTGTATCCCTCTCCTATAAGCTGTGGGCCGAGAATTTGTCTCGTGATTCTGCATTCTTCCTTTAGCATACTTTCCATGTCGCTTTTCGTATAGAGAGTAACTGCCCCACTTGCATACAATATTTCAGGCTTGATTACTGTGTTATCCCCGATCTTTGTTTGAATGGTTATGGATTTCTTGTTAAATATGCCTTTTGTAGACGAGTCTTCTGAGATATCTTTTCTCCTCCTGTAGGTTCGAGGATTTCAAAGAGACATTTGAAATATATAACTCTGTTTATCTTAGCCGTATTATGTGTTTAATTTTTTAATGTTTCATTTTAAGCATAATAATTCAGATTTCTGGTAGGAGATTTGCATGCCAAATTTTTTTGCCCATTCTTTCAGTATTTCTATTTTGTTTGGCTGCTGTTGCTTCTTTACCTGAGAATGTGACCAGGTCGTCTGCGAAAGCTATGCTTGAAATTTCTATATTGTCCTGGGATCGTTCTAGACGTTTTGGTTGCCAGTGTCCTAGGATTTTCGGTTCTTTTCCTCATTCCGTCATTACTCTGGCCAGGACTATGTTGAACAATAATGGGGATAATCCGTCGCCCTGGCCTACTCCAGTTTTGTTCACGAGGGTGTCAGAGATTTTACCCATGAATTAAAATTTTCTAGCACAGAGGGTGGATAGGTACACATTTGCAATTTAATATTATAAGTACAATTTGAAAGTATTTGTGATTAAAGGATATACAAATTTTACAACAACGACCATAAAAGACTATGACAGCTCGGAGTCTGGTGTGAACTGTATACAATTATTAGCTCAAGGAAGGCTGTCAGTAATCTGAAGTACACCGATAACATGTACAGCATTCCATTGGCTTAATATCAGAGTACACTGAGATAGCAAAATTCCTTTTTTTCTAAATTAAAAAAATGTAACAAATATTGTGATTTCTTTATGATATTTAAGAATGCAATACTATAGTGGTTCCCCTTTGTTACCTACATGTTATGAATGACTTTTTGCATTTTTTTCCGTATTATTATTATCTAGACTTCGAATGGTCTTCTGTAAGCTTGTTCAGCGGCGATATATTTTCCACATTATACGTGCCTTATAATTATTGTGACTGTTTGGGCAATAGGTATTGGTACTGATATAACATGTGTTCCTTTATAATTATATAATAATTTTTATTTAAAAGAATTAAAAATAAAAAATTTAAAAAATATGCACAGCATCTTAGTGCATCTCACATGAATATGAGCATAATTTGCAATCTCGTATATGCTTCACAGATCCTGTGATACCTACTTAGATTTGCCGAAAGGACCACAAAAAATAGTATTATAATTAGCGACCTGGGCTGTTGAAGCTTTTTGCTTATATGTTTCATATTACTCCAGATCGATACCACAAAAGAACAATGTCAACCATATTTAGTGTATTTATGTGTACACACACTAAAGCTAAGGACTTGCTTAGTACGTGCAGAGTGCTGGGACGACACTCTGTCATCGCCCACGTTTTTTATGTCAGGGAGTCTCCGAGACAGAATGCGGGAGTTATTCATGGAGGCGGAGACAGCCAGAGTTATGACTCCCGAGGGAATGCGCGAGCTAGCACTGAAATGAATTCTGTTTCCATCTCTCTCTGGTAATCTTTTTTCCTCCAATGCCACCACATTGCGCCTACTTTACACATGGACAAAGAAAGCTGGCAGTGGAAAGCTTCAGTAAACAATAAGATCGTCATTTTCTCTAGGATATCATACTTAGTCATTTAATAGACGCAACAGAGCTGCTGTTGATCGGTCGTGAAACGTCGTCTGTTACTCGTTCATTCGTGGTCAGACGTATATGACACTGGACGTCTATTTACAAAGCTGCAATTAGGAGCAGATACATCAGTTGTCACTACACGTCATCCTAAACATCCTGGTAGCCTCAAAATCAGAGCACTACTAACTTCAAAAAATGTTATCATTTCCTTTTCACCATTATTAACACTATTTTCGCCTTGTGCCACGGATACAAACAAACAGGTTCCAGCTACAAGTGGTCACGGCAAATGGATTTAGGACAGCTAACGTCAGCTACAAAATTTTATTCTGTCTGGCCCGACATTTCTGAAAAAGAGGTCAAGAGAAAATGTTCACATCTTATTAGGTCCGTATAACATCTCCAAGATACGGAAACACAATTACTGCTTATGTGATACTTTCCCTTGGAATTTGGGAAGGAAATAATGAAAAATCTAGAAACCTATTTCATTTTCAAACAGACTACACGAAACTTCCAATTTGTCACCATTACTGCTTATTTTTTATATTTAACACGAACAAATGGAGTCGAAGAATTGCCAAAGGCTATGGTGTACGAGTCAAAATGCTTCTGCATCCATATTATACAGTTTTTTTCCACAGATAATAAGGAAACACGATGGGCTACTAAATTGAATTGAATGGGTGTATAGTGCAAAATTCGGCGACTACAAATAAAGTAAAGATAAAACGAATGAAGAATTACACACAGGAAAAGCTAACGATCATCGGTGTGTCGCTACAAGGCTAGAAAGGAAAATGTGGGGAGCAGTTCAGTCGTATATAGCTAATTGTCACGCGTGAGAGCAACTTTCTATAAGCAAAGATGAGAAAGAGAGACCGACAGAATATGTTTTAGTTTTGCACCGAAGGACACATGAAACGCAATGACCTAAAAAGTATTACAAAGATTGTAATAAGTACTGAAGGCTTTGGGGTATTCTGCTTATAGTATGTCGATGAGATTAAATTGGGCATACATGGCGAATGGAATCTCTAAATGAAATGAATATGAATAAAGCGCTCTGCTGTTTTTATTCTGTATCGCAAAATGACTTCCAGTTGGGGCAAACTCGCTTTGGCTTAACTCACTTACACGCTTTGTATTATGGATATTCTTTAAGATAAAACAACCACATCAATTTTTAATGTCAGTAATATTTTTGATACTTAGTTTTGAGATGCATTTTGTTGTGAAATAATGTATGTGTCAGTTCCATATTCTGCACCGGACTCTTTTAGTTTTATTCATTCTGGCACAGATATTTTTTCGAGAACATTGCCTTTAGTTGTAACACAGTGTTTAAGTACTGTAATTTATATCCTGATGCATTTTTAAGCTTTGATCTTTCACTGGTTGATTTTTTTACTGTAGCTGGTTTACGTAAATTGAAATTTCCATTATGTTAAGTAAAAATTGATTATGTGTTGAGTAGATTTGTAACTATAAATAACGTTTTATCTGATAATGGAATTTCTATTACGTGAATTGTGACCTATAAATCCTCTTTAATGTAAGGAATCTGAAAAATCTGTTGTATTTAAATGTGGTTTTACCTGCGCTTTATACATTTTCAATTTTCCTCTCATAATATGGCTTTTATTTATATCTCGAAAACATTGTTGAAAATAAGAGCTTCAATATTCATGACGACGATTGTTCTTACAGTATAGCATTAATAGAGTAACTGCAGCATTTTATAGCAGTAACGTGTCCATATAATTTTATTGTTGTTATTATATCTTAAAAGCACTAATGCTTTTGGCGTAACTAATCCTTGTAATTTTTATTCTGCCTTTAGAGGAAGAAGGTCGGAAGGACTTGTTTTCGTGTAAGTACTCTGCATTGGATTTCCCCATGCCTTGGATTCAATGTTAAATCTCCTCCACTGCCTAAAAGTAATGAGTGTCAGGAAACCTAATGTCTAATGTCTTGCTCCACCCTTGAAGCATTTACCATGTCTGCTGCCAGCGTCCGTATAGTCGTATGTATTGTTGCATTTAACGACCTTTTATCCTCCAATAAGAAAAAATTCTTTACTTGCATAATTCCTCCAACCTTCAAATTATATTTTACTCTAATTCTCATTGATATCGCTGTTTTTGCAAATCATTTAAAACATTTCACATTAATGATCTGTGTCATCCCCTATCCAGAAAATTTGTACGTCCGCTGCTGCTTTAAACATAGTTTACTATAATCGCTACTGTTCTATATACGAAATTGTATTAAAGTCCATCTCAGCATGTGGTCTCATCAAATCACAAAATTTTTTTACTCCGAAAGTAAGACTTATATAGTGGAATTGCTGTGCAAATGCGGCTACTTTTTTAAACAAATATTGACATTTCTAAAAAAAAAAAAAAAAATTGTCTGGACTGCACAGACCCCAATGAATTAATAAGACATTCCAAAGCTGCTTGAAATTAATTTCGTCAATGTTTCTATACGTAATTTAAATGTTCGAGTTTGGTAGGTAGTACAGGACTATTCTGCCTGAAGAAAAGTGAAGTTGAACACATAAGTAAAAAACACCAATATGTTAAATCCTCGTTCAATAAATAAATCCCCAGTTTTTTTACAGTCATTAAGAAATGTAGAAAAAGATCCTTTCAGGTGCTTGAAATGTGATGTTTATTTGGCACGTGTGCAATGTTTTGAATAGTTTCGACAGATGACCCAGCCGCAGTGAACCATTAAAATAATGCAAGACACTCATTACAAGGAATGTGCAGGAATTGAAATTTTCACTCTAGCTGACAGATTCATCGCGCGAGAAACAACAGTTGATAGTAAAATAAATCTCATTTATCGTTCCTCCTCAGTTGCAAATTTTAATTAGATTACATGTTTACATCACTCAAGACCATCTTCAGATCTAAAACAAAGTAAAACTAAATACATACTATCAAATACTTTGAAAGAAGTAGAAAAAAATTATGCATAAATGTAGAAATTATTTAAGTATTTGCATCAACAATCCGTTTTATCTACTCAGAGCCACATATCAGAGTACTGTGTTTTGCAGTTGCGGTCAGTGTTTTAAATAGGTAGGGAGAGGGGAGGAGAGGGTAACGGTTAGTGGAATGGGGCTGACTGGGGGAGGATAAAGGAAACAGGGATGGGGTGTTGGTGATGTCATGAGTTCAACAAAAAGCGTCTTTCTAAAAATATAGAAACTATAATTATCTAAAAATTCTCGCTAAAACACTAATAACCAAGACAGTGGGTATGTAAAATCTACATGGCATAAAATAATAAAATTATAAAGTGGAACTAGGCGGATTGAGAGCAGGAAAAGAAGACAAGGGAAGGGGGGGGGGGGGAGGTAGAGTGGCAAGGGAGGGGAAAGGAGTTATAGTGGCAACGTTATTATGGACTTAACAAGAGATGGGCTAATATGGTAAAAACAACAATTATACGTTCTTCTGTCAAAATACTAGAATGGAAGTGTAAAAGTGTAAGAGGGGATAAAGTAGTAGATTATAAAAGTGGGAATAAGATACCGAAAATTAATTAGTACCTTAAGATAATAAAAACTGTGGGACTTTGAATGTGTAAAATAAAATTTTACAAAAAACCTCATCTAAGAGATCGATGGATGGATAAATTATGAAAGACAAAAAACTTGCAAAATTACGCAAGTGGGGTATGTAGAGGCCCTAGAACTGTATGAAGTCTGATTAATTAGTATCTTTAAAAAAACACTGGAAGAATAAAACCATAAAAATTATAAAACAATAAATTACATTACGCAATAAAATATTTTTTTCCTTGTTACTTGGCAGAAAATATATTCCTTATAGTAATTCACACACGCTGAATACAGAGCTGCAGTCGGATATGATCTGGCACGCCACAAAAAAAAAAAATGTTATACACGTATAAAGGTTATCAAGAATAATTCTATTAACTACACTGAATTGCCAATGTCAGGGACCCTTAGTTACACTAAGACTCACAACGGCTTGGCTTAAAAGTGTGTAGAGCTTCTGTTGTTCTCTGCAAAAACCGACAGTAATCCTCCATCGTGTTGGTACTGAAGCGGCCATGACGTCTTGCTTGCATGGTGGACATCTCCTCGTGGAATCTTTCACCGCGCTGAGACGCGAATGCAAGAAATGCATCTTAAGTGGCATTCGGCAACCGAGGCTCTGGAAGGCTGTTAGCAATTGTCCACAGTTTCTGCATAGTTGTCTGCTCTGTGGTTCGAAAGAAAGTTGTGCTCGACAAGCACAAATGCGTCCCAAGCTGCTTGCTCTCGTTCCGTGAGCTCCAATCTGAATTATGGATCTTTATTCAACTTTCGTATTTTTGGTCCAATGAAGACTCCTGCTTTCAATTTTCCGTCAGTTCTCATCCTTCCAAATTTGCCTTTTAGGTACTGAAATCACGATTTGTTTTGAAACTTCCTGGCAGATTAAAACTGTGTGCCCGACCGAGACTCGAACTAGGGACCTTTGCCTTTCGCGGGCAAGTGCTCTACCATCTGAGTTACCGAAGCACGACTCACGCCCGGTACTCACAGCTTTACTTCTGCCAGTATCTCGTCTCCTACCTTCCAAACTTTACAGAAGCTCTTCTGCGAACCTTGCAGAACTTCGGTAGCTCAGATGGTAGAGCACTTGCCCGCTTATCGGTCGGGCGCACAGTTTTAATCTCACAGTTTTAGTCTCATATTAGCGCACACTCCGCTAGAGAGAGAAAATCTCACTCTGGAAACGATATGTTTTATCCGTCTCTGCAACAAACTGTTTCGTAAGACCCAGTTTGATATGGAGTGGAGGTAGCTAAATTTTATTACGTTCCGCAAGATGTACATGTTGAACGTTGTGCCGTCTGTCTGCAGCTGAATTTCTGGGTGGCCAGTTTTTCACTATGTAGTGATTCTTGTCATCGCAACTATTCCACAGGCAAAGAAAGCACATGTGCTTTGTGCACCCAGGCTGTATTCGTAACAGAAGGGTGCAATCTTCAAATCCCTGCAAACATTCCAATTATGCTTAGAGTACATAATCAGCATCAAGAAAGTGTTATTTGTTTAGTACGTTTCCTTCATTCCCACGGCATGAGCAATAGAAATTGATAATTCCTGGTTACTGTTGTGTAGCAGTGTAGCTTTGAGACTGCTTGACGTAGAGTCAACAAAAAGTATCCACTTTTCTGCGGCGTATTTGTTATGTAGTTCCTTAATGAGTCCTGTCACGTCATGACAGAAGCAAGCATGACGTTCAACAGCACAGTACGCTGTGAATTTCATGTCGAGATCTCGAACCTCTCTTGAGTAAGGTCCAGTCCTTCAGTCTGGAACCCAACAGCTCAGGCTTTTCTTTCCACCGGGACAAATCGCGAACTAGGTCGTTCTGTTCGGCTTGGCTTATCTAATGTGACTTTTTAATGTCATTGTCGGGATTATTCATGTTTTCCATAGCTCCAGAGTACTTTCAGCATCACTTTACTCGTCATTGAGTGCATCGGTTGAAGGAGGAATTAGTACTGTGTAATCTGTACCATGTGCTACAGGCAGTATAGCAGACTCACAATCCAGATACACGATTTTTTACTTTTTCTTCTTGCTGTACCCTGATATGACGGCCAAGCAGGAACAGCAAGCCGTGTGGTGGTCTTTCTCCTACTGCCAAATAATGGGAACAGCAAAAGTCATTCCATTTCGCTTAGCGTTTAACCACTGGGTTGGGCCACAGTAACAGACGGTGCAACAGAGATGAGGAGCCCAAAATTTTGTTTAACCTCCGATTTCACATCCGAAGTAATGTTTGTAAGCTATATGTAACTTTCTGGTGATGTACTTGTCCTAGTCGGAATTATTATACCAGCCACAAATGTAGAAAAGCAGTCCAGACAATTCACACAACTGCACATATTCATCTTTCGTTTTCTGAATCACGATAGACCGATTTACAGAATCGTCTTATAGGAAATCAGTCAAATGCATATTGCTGCGCCGGCCGAGCGGTTCTAGGCGCTTCGGTCCGGAACCGCGCGACGGCTACAGTCGCAGGTTCGAATCCTGCCTCGGGCGTGGGAATTTCTGATGTCCTTATGTTAGTTAGGTTTAAGTAGTTCTAAGTTCTAGGGTACTGATGACCTCGGATGTTAAGTCCCATAGGGCTCAGAGCCATTTGAACCATTTGAACCCATATTGCTGTTGATTGATAAACGTAAAACCACACTAGCACGAACTATTCTCTAGTCAACTCCGAATCAAACTGTTGGACGATGAGGGGAAACTGCGAAGGAACAAATTTTGTAAAACATTTTGAAACCTACCTGTATTCTGTAGTTCGGAGACAATTTAGAACTTGTCGTGAAGTAGCTGATCTTGTTCGAGCCTGCCTGATTCTTTTTACTGCTGCACACTTATCTTTTCACAGTCACATAATGCAGAGTAATCTTGAGAGTACACACACATGCACACACATTCACACAGTCGTACGTCAGACACGACTCGTTGATGCAGTTGTTAGCAAATGTACAGGCTTTTAATATATCACTTTCAGTTATAACTTTAAATCCAGACGTCCTACACCATTTCTGATTGCAAAATCTTGTTATTTTCACTCAGTAGCAAATCATTGCTGCATAGTGTTTTAAAAGTGAAAATACGTGTAGCAACCGAAGTTACAAGGAACAGGTTGTGACAGGTACGATTAAATGCATTTGTTTCCTCTTGCTGGCGTTGTACGGCATGCAGTATTTCAATAGGTGCGAAAGTCAGTTGATAGCAGTACTATAGGACAACCAGTAAAGCGAGTTAAAATGTCAGGAAGAACAGAAACTGAGGTTCAAGATCGGACACGTTCGGGACCTGCTTCTGAATCGAGCGGATGCGATAATTTGTGCGAACTGGCGCATCGCAAGTCGACAATTGGCTCTAGAGTTATTGGTGAGCACTGGAAGTTAATCTGCACTGACTGAGACTCACGGATATTCGAAGGTATGCTCCAGACGTATTCCACGAATGCTCACAACACAGAATAACATTTAAAGGGAAGTCATTTCATCTGAGCTGGCGAAACAGTTTGAGACCCCTAGAGAGGTATTACTGTCACTGGTGCCGAAATCTGGGTGCAACACTTTGAGCTGGAATAAGAAAGGCAGTCATGGGAGTAGCACAGCGCCCATCGGCAGCAAAGAAGATGTTTCAGGAAGCTCCATTTGCTGGCAAAATTATGATGATAATCTTTCGTGGTAGTGATAGTGTCATTTACATGATGTATTGCCAAAAGGGCCAACAATTAACACATAGGCATATGTGAAAAGAATGAGAGCAAGGATGCGACCACAGGACAAGAGATTTCACGAGCGGCGAATACATGCCCTTATACCACGCAGACGTAAGGACATAAATTGTGATGGAGAGTACGTAGAAAAATTGTCATAAAATTCTAGCTCTTAAGATTAAATGCGTTTTGAGGAAAAACAATAGTGCATTATTTATTGAAAGACCATCATAACATAGAAAGAAGTTTCATAACTGAGAAATAACTCATGGTATCATTAATTTTTAGTGCTAGTTTCATCCAATGACATAACGAGCTGCTAAATCCTGCAAGCAATTGTCTAAGTTGCTCTTTGGTTAAAATACTGTCCTACTGTACTTCAGGATAAACTGGTGAGCTACATGTAGTACGTTACCTAACATACAATAATCATCAGAAAACACGTCAACGTATGAATTTAGTGATTAGAAACGATCCAGTGTAATAGTTGGTACCGAAAAAGCAAAGAAATATGCCTTATACCAATGACAACTGAAGTTATTGTAAGTTTTAATCTGCCACTCCTTGTCTCGTTTTCTCCCCATTCTCACTTAGTACGTCTTGTAATGCCATAGGGTAGTGTCTCTACCTCAACATCTACATGTACAACGTTAGTCTGCAGTTCACGCTTGAGTGTTTTGCAGACGGTTCATAGAACAGTTTCAGACTGCAAGGTGGTTATAATTAACCTTACACTAAGTGAGCCAGTGTAGACGGAAAGTTATTTACCGAATAGATACCAAAGTTTAAAGGGGTGAGGCTCAGATTGTGCGATACAGGATTTCCGTTGTTAGCAATGTTAGTGTCGTGAGTTGCCGCTAATCTCCGATAGTGGAATAGTGGTACGGCGATGTAGTATTCAAACACAAGCATCAGCGCCCGTTAAAGATGCAGATAGCAACATGGGTGTGGACAATGGTGTGCAGGACTTCCACGTAAAGCGGTTTTATCAAAACGACAGCAATAGTGCCGCTGCTCTTCGCTAGTATCGACGCAAGGCAGGAATACGCAGAGGTCCTCTTTCCGCCCTACTGTTGAAGAATATGGTTCGCAAGTTAGAATTAATTGCCAGTTTGGGAATTGCACGTGGGACAAGCTGACGGCCAATTACGGTTCATATTGTTGAACAAGTTGCTTTTACCATGGCTGAGAGTGCCCTCTCGTGAAGGCATTAAAATATGTTCCTTTCAATGGATTATTCGTTATTTCTCTTCCTCTTGTCCTTACAAATGTTTCTACGAAATTAGTTTCAGTGTCCTACGACCAGTTGTTTCTCATGGCGCCCCTCTCAATCAGCCCACTGCTCTAACCGTATTTCTCAGTCGTTGCACTCTCGACTAGCACTTGGTAACAATAAACGTCTAAATCCGTGTAAGCTCTGATTTCAATTATTTTATCACGATGTTCATTTCTCCCGATATAGGTTGGAGTGTACAAGATGTTTTCACATTTGGAGGAGAAAGTTCATCATTGTCATTTCGTGGAAGGATATCTCCACAGTGAAACTGTCTTTGTTTCAGTGACTACCACCCCCAAATCTCTTGTCATACCTTTCACAATCTCTTCTCTATTTTGCGACAATAAGATAGAAGCAGCCCCTCTTTAAACGGTTTGAATGTCCCTCATCAATCCCTTAATGCACAACAACATTCAAGTAAAGCACAGCACAAGCAATCTGCTTAGAACGTCTGTTGTTCATTCTAGCTGTTCTGCCAATAAGACACAGTATTTGGTTCGCCTTCCCCACAACATTTCTTATGTGATGGTTTCAGTTTAAGTTATTAGTAAATTATAATCCTTCAATGTTTAGTTGACTCGACAACTTTTTGTGTGATTTTTCCAGCAACCGAAATTTTGCGGAATTTCTTAGTACTCATGATGAAAATCTCACTCTTTTTATAATTCAGCGTCAACAGCTATTTTATAGCAAGTAGATGTCTTGCCTAAATCATTTTGTTATTCTTTCTGGTCTTCTGATATTACTGAAAGGAAAACGACAGCATTAGTTGCAAACAATCTCGAAAGTTGTTCATGTCGATTAATAGCGGTAAAGGGCTTCTAATAGTTCTTGGGGGAAAGGCCAGATACAATTTTGGTTTCATTACATTACTTCATGTCACCCCCCGCCCTCCCCCGCCCCCCCCCCCCCCAATGAACCATGGACCTTGCCGTTGGTGGGGAGGCTTGGCTTCCGTCCCTCAGCGATACAGATAGCCGTACCGTAGGTACTACCACAACGGAGGGGTATCTGTTGAGAGGCCAGACAAACGTGTGGTTCCTGAAGAGGGGCAGCAGCCTTTTCAGTAGTTGCAGGGGCAACAGTCTGGATGGTTGACTGATCTGGCCTTGTAACAATAACCAAAACGGCCTTGCTGGGCTGGTACTGCGAACGGCTGAAAGCAAGGGGAAACTACGGCCGTAACTTTTTTCCGAGAGCATGCAGCTTTACTGTATGATTAAATGATGATGGCATCCTCTTGGGTAAAATATTCCGGAGGTAAAATGGTCCCCCATTCGGATCTCCGGGCGGGGACTACTCAAGAGGATGTAGTTATCAGGAGAAAGAAAACTGGCGTTCTACGGATCGGAGCGTGGAATGTCAGATCCCTTAATCGGGCAGGTAGGTTAGAAAATTTAAAAAGGGAAATGGATAGGTTAAAGTTAGATATAGTGGGAATTAGTGAAGTTTGGTGGCAGGAGGAACAAGACTTCGGGTCAGGTGACTACAGGGTTATAAACACAAAATCAAATAGGGGTAATGCTGGAGTAGGTTTAATAATGAATAAAAAAATAGGAATGCGGGTAAGCTACTACAAACATCATAGTGAACGCATTATTGTGGCCAAGATAGATACGAAGCCCACACCTTCTACAGTAGTACAAGTTTATATGCCAACAAGCTCTGCAGATGACGAAGAAATTGAAGAAATGTATGATGAAATAAAAGAAATTATTCAGATAGTGAAGGGAGATGAAAATTTAATAGTCATGGGTGACTGGAATTCGGTAGTAGGAAAAGGCAGAGAAGGAAACGTAGTAGGTGAATATGGATTGGGGCTAAGAAATGAAAGAGGAAGCCGCCTGGTAGAATTTTGCACAGAGCACAAAATAATCATAGCTAACACTTGGTTTAAGAATCATGAAAGAAGATTGTATACATGGAAGAACCCTGTAGATACTAAAAGGTATCAGATAGATTATATAATGGTAAGACAGAGATTTAGGAACCAGGTTTTAAACTGTAGGATATTTCCAGGGGCAGATGTGGACTCTGACCACAATCTATTGGTTATTAACTGTAGATTAAAACTGAAGAAACAGCAAAAAGGTGGGAATTTAAGGAGATGGAACCTGGATAAACGGAAAGAACCAGAGGTTTTACAGAGTTTCAGGGAGAGCATAAGGGAACAATTGACAGGAATGGCGGAAAGAAATACAGTAGATGAAGGATGGGTAGTTTTGTGTGATGAAGTAGTGAATGCAGCAGAGGATCAAGTAGGTAAAAAGACGAGAGCTAGTAGAAATCCTTGGGTAACAGAAGAAATATTGAATTTAATTGATGAAAAGAGAAAATATAAAAATGCAATAAATGAAGCAGGCAAAAAGGAATACAAACGTCTCAAAAGTGAGATCGACAGGAAGTGTAAAATGGCTAAGCAGGGATGGCTAGAAAACAAATGTAAGGATGTAGAGGCTTATCTCACTAGGGGTAAGATAGATTCTGACTACAGGAAAATTAAAGAGACCTTTGGAGATAAGAGAACCACCTGTATGAACATCAAGAGGTCAGATGGAAACCCAGTTCTAAGCAAAGAAGGGAAAGCAGAAAGGTGGTAGGAGTATATAAAGGGTCTATACAAGGGCGATGTACTTGAGGACGATATTATGGAAATGGACGTAGATGAAGATGAAATGGGAGATACCATACTGCGTGAAGAGTTTGACAGAGCACTGAAAGACCTGAGTCGAAACAAGGCCCCTGGAGTAGATAACATTCCATTGGAACTACTGACGGCCTGGGGAGAGCCAGTCCTGACAAAACTCTCCCATCTGGTGAGCAAGATGTATGAAACAGGCGAAATACCCTCAGACTTCTAGAAGAATATAATAATTCCAATCCCAAAGAAAGCACGTGTTGACAGATGTGAAAATTACCGAACAATCAGTTTAATAAGCCACAGCTGCAAAATACCAACACGAATTCTTTACAGACGAATGGAAAAACTAGTAGAAGCCGAACTCGGGGAAGATCAGTTTGGATTCCGTAGAAATACTGGAACACGTGAGGCAATACTGACCTTACGACTTATCTTAGAAGAAAGATTAAGAAAAGGCAAACCTACGTTTCTAGCATTTGTAGACTTGGAGAAAGCTTTTGAACAATGTTGACTGGAATAATCTCTTTCAAATTCTAAAGGTGGCAGGGGTAAAATACAGGGAGCGAAAGGCTATTTACAATTTGTACAAAAACCAGATGGCCGTTATAAGATTCGAGGGACATGAAAGGGAAGCAGTGGTTGGGAAGGGAGTGAGACAGGGTTGTAGCCTCTCCCCGATGTTATTCAATCTGTATATTGAGCAAGCAGTAAAGAAAACAAAAGAAAAATTAGGAGTAGGTATTAAAATCCATGGTGAAGAAATAAAAACTTTGAGGTTCGCCGATGACATTGTAATTCTGTCAGAGACGGCAAAGGACTTAGAAGAGCAGTTGAATGGAATGGACAGTGTCTTGAAAGGAGGATATAAGATGAACATCAACAAAAGCAAAACGAGGATAATGGAATGTAGTCGAATTTAGTCGGGTGATGCTGAGGGAATTAGATTAGGAAATGAGACACCTAAAGTAGTAAAGGTGTTTTGCTATTTGGGGAGCAAAATAACTGATGATGGCCGAAGTAGAGAGGATATAAAATGTAGACTGGCAATGGCAAGGAAAGCGTTTCTGAAAAAGAGAAATTTGTTAACATCGAGTATAGATTTAAGTATCAGGAAGTCATTTCTGCAAGTATTTGTATGGAGTTTAGCCATGTATGGAAGTGAAACATTGACGATAAATTGTTTGGACAAGAAGAGAATAGAAGCTTTTGATATGTGGTGCTACAGAAGAATGCTGAAGATTAGATGGGTAGATCACATAACTAATGACGAAGTATTGAATAGGATTGGGGAGAAGAGAAGTTTGTGGCACAATTTGACCAGAAGAAGGGCTCGGTTGTTAGGACATGTTCTGAAGCATCAAGTGATTTAGTAATGGAGGGCAGCGTGGAGGGTAAAGGTCGTAGAGGGAGACCAAGAGATGAATACACTAAGCAGATTCAGAAGGATGTAGGTTGCAGTAGGTACTGGAAGATGAAGAAGGTTGCACAGGATAGAGTAGCATGGAGAGCTGCATCGAACCAATCTCAGGACTGAAGACCACAACAACAAAAACTTCATGTCAGTTATCATGAACAGGGACCTTTCTAATAGGAAATCACGAATCCAGTCGCTCAGTTGAAACATTGCTCCGGAGACACAAAGTTTTATTTGATGGTGATTGTGAGGAACGGTATTAAAAGCATACTGGAAATCTCGAGATATGGAATAAACTTGAGCTGTCCTGTCAGTAGCACTCACTGAAAGAAGCAACCGTTGAATGAAGACCCAGTTGCATTTCACAACAGTGAAATTTTCTTTATCTGTGCTGGTTAAATCAATAGATCGTTTTCTGCTACGTATATCATGATGTTCGAACACAGTATATGATACAAAATTCTATAACAATGATATGCGTCTACAATTTGGCGGAGTAGTTCTATTTCCTGTCTTGTGCATTGGTGTGAGTTGTGCAACTTTCCAGTTCTTGGCCAAGGAAGGTCTCAAAGGAAATTAACTGGTATACTATCTAGACAGGAAACATATCATTGTTATGTGGCTTTCTTGCCTCCGTAACTATTTACCTGAAAATGTCTTACAAGATGACCACCCGTACTTGTCACTACAGATTTCGTCCAACGTATGGTATAAACTGGGCTTGGCCGGAAATGAAAGTGGCAGAAGTGAGAGCTCCAAAAAGTAGCATTCTTGGTGCTGGTCGAGCGAGGCATGAGCTATTTAGGTTAGAGGCGTTTCCTGTTAGCGGCTGGAACAGCGGAAAGAGTACAGAATGGTTATACGAGAGTCAGGGGATTGAGACCTTACGCTGAACATTTTTACTTCTCAAAATAAACCGAAATAATGGTGAGTAATCTCTATTTATCAATATTTACATAAAAGGCATGAAAATAAAATGCAAAGAAATCTCTGAGACAGCAAATAAATTTCCAAGAAAGTATAATAGTTGCAACATCGAAGAGGAGTCGGCTGATAAATTTCAACGAATGGATTGTAAGGCATACACAAGAAGTTCGTATATAAAAGTAGATGCCTTTCTTGTATATAAAAGTAGATGCCTTTATTGTTCTGATGACTTACACATCCTGGGGTTATGTAAATCGTAAAGCATGGGAAGCAGTAATTTTCTCGGCATTTTGGACACGTTATAGATATTGCAATTTTACATTAAATATTTGCTTTATACTTTCTATAGAGAAAACACTTGGTTCACATTCATCAAAGGTTCTCTCTCATCGCACACTTTGCAGACAACAATGACTAACGTTGCTCAAAGATCAAAGTGAAACTAATGCGATACGAAGTTCTGTACGCTTTTATTAAAATCCCGTTTTGCTAATTATTTAGAGTCATCTTGAAAATTTATTTTCTATGTAAAATTTTCATTTTCCTTTCCTCTTCATGCTTTTTTACGAAAATGTTAAGGAACGCAATTTATTAAACATTTTTGTTTACTTAAAGTGTAAGTAACGTAAAAATGAAAATAGGAAAATGTTCAAAATGGGACTCGAACCCACGACTCTAGGATGACGGTTCTATACTTTTTCCGATGCGCCAACCACCGCTCGGAAAACATGCTAATACAAATGCCTCATGCCTCGCCCGACCCGGGAGAAACAGCTATTTTTTTTCTAAACAGTTGTCCATCTGTAACTCTCACTCACATTTTCTTACCTGGCCAAGCGGTGCTTACATCATCAACCGTTGCGAAATCGCTGGTTAGGAGTGGGTGTAATCCCCTCGTTAATATAGGCTACTTGAAGAAAAGTTACTTTTCGGTTATGTCAGTGTTTTGGTTTCTCGGACCACCTATTCAACATCGGTTCTAGTGAGCTCCTATCACTCTGGTATATTCGGACATTGTTATATGGCGTTTGAGGGAGGGTGGAAGGGCTAGCAGCAAATATTTATCCGTTCTTCGGATGTAGTACAGGTATTGAGTATAATAAAGTTGAATATAAAAATGGAGGGGATATGCGAAATTCATAAATGTAATCGTATTAATACGATATGTCGCAGATATCCGTGTTAGTGATGGAGATGGCGTTATAATGCTACTGAGGGTTTTTGGTTTGTTGCTGCTGTAGATCTGCTGACGGTCGCCCTCAGCAGCTCTATTACCAGCACCAAGCAAAAACTCTCGGATGGAACGGAACTTGTTTGACAGAGAAGGAGGCGAGATATTGGTCATGAACTGCGGTGAGAGACTAAGTTTCAGGACTGAGTGTCTTGAAATAACTATTGCCTAGGTCGAGATGGAGGATACTGATCTAGTTCTGGTTATAGTGGAGAAAGAGCACAGGAAAATAGGGGTGTAATATAAGATGAATTGGATATCCAGACAGAAGCAACCGAAACTGGAGTCGTTCTGGAAGAGTGTCCATGTCATGGTGATACCATCCTTCACGGCCGAGTGAACAATGTCTCTCCTCTCGGGCCTTATTAGCGTACCCTTCAGATCCTACATGGCGTTAATTATGGCTCACCTGAACCCACTAATTTTGTAGTATAATGCTGAAATATAGAACGGGCTGCTAGTTTAATTTGTTGAAAAATTTGGAGTTTCACTAAGGATGGATAGTCTGGGGAACTGTGCTTATGAAACAGATTATATTTGCGGCGTTGAGTGCGGATATATGGAAATGTTCGGGTGTCGTGTTTTATATTGGGCAGATGGTGACTGTTAATTCCTACTTGATGAAAGGAGGCTTAGCTATGCACTTACAGATAAGAAGGCGATTTTGGGATATGTAGGGTGCGGGATGAGTTACACAGAATACAACATCAGGTTGCTACAGTAGCTCTAATGCAACGTGGCAGTTTTAGTTCCACCTGGAGTAGTGCGAGAGCCTTTACACACGTAGATGTTCATCATGCCCGTATACCTGAAAAGACGACGTGATGCCACTGCTTTGTCCAGTGCCGTTGTTCAGGCCGCCAACGTCTGCGCTGCTTTCTGCTTCCGCGTCAAGAGCAGCAGCAACAGCGGTCCGTGGTGGCTGTCTATTGACAGACGTTGGTCACATTGTCTTTGTCGATATTTGTTTTGTTGCAACCAAGCCCATTTTCTGATTCAGTGTCCGTGATGTGGTTATACGATCCTGCACGGCCGAGCGAACATGTCTGTCATCTCGGTCGCTAGTCGGGTGAGGCCGCTGAGATCCTGCATAGCACTAAATGTGGCTCTTCTGAATCCATCGATTCTGTATTCATATGGTAGTCGTTGGATCCCGATCAACGAAAGCAGGTACTTCGACGAACGAGAAACTGCCTTCTCGATAGATCATGATCCAGAAGTTGTCAAATATCGACTGCAGGTGTCAATAGTTTCCTCTTATTACACGAAGTATATCACGATCTCTTCACAAACAATCGTCAAATACGGTCTCAGATTGAGAAAAGTGCTGTCTAACCTTTCCGTCTGTCCTGAATGTGTAGACATAACTTGTGTAGTTGTACTGAAGCGTTAACTATTTGCTTGCCTATTCATTTGGTATACTTCAGAGTATTTTATGTCTGTTAGACCATTCTACGCTGTTGTCTCTGCTGAAAACGGTAATAGAGCACAAGCTGCTTCCCACACTATCTCCACGAATCGTTTTATGCAGAACACTCCATAATGCAACCCTGAAGTTGCTTGCAGTGAAGACATATATGAGACGTTGCCGTGATCTTTATTCTGCTGGTGGCGATTCTGCACTCAATTAGAATCTGCTGTTGCGTAAGATGGACCGTTGAAGGTCTATAATTAAAAAGCAGGATCCTTCTGCCCCAGTGAATTACTACCTACTACCAATTGCCTTGCATTGCACTGAACAGTTGTTTAAGTCCTGGAACATGTATGGAAATGTATTAGGCAATGACAGAAGGAATCAAAGTTTTGAAATAATGCCCCTACAACAAATATCTATTTTCCGCAGTTCTGGATACAATTTGAGTGTACTTATCAGTCCCATACTCCTAACATGGCTGTGAATGAAATCTTGGAAATTGGTATTCAGTAAGTTTCAGTTAGTTTATTAGTGGAAAGAGAAAGGTACCATAATTATCTCTTCTGCTGAAACAGGTCTCCCGCTGCGTGATTTTTTTTCTTAAAACAACGTTTCTACTACATGAACTGAAGGTATTCGTGTTTTGACAGTTCAATAAAATCTTCTGTGGTTTCTTGCCCACCAGTTTGCAGCGTGCCCTGTCTACTGGAACGTACGTCTTCCGAAACGCCTCGGACACACTGCGAGTTGAAGCAGAAAGATTGGACGATAACTTAATTTCTGAAGACCCGACATAAGTAAATTAACCTCTTCCATTGTTGTACAGTTTCCAGTTTTGTTGTTCAGCAAGCCCTTGTTCCTCTTTCTATTGGTCTCCATCACCTTTGCCTTCGCTCTGTTTCTTTTTCAAAGTCCGTGTTAATGTCAACAGGTGATTCAAGTTTCCATACATGTGGCCACGAGGGCTGACTTGCTTTGGAGCACACAGTCTATTTTCCTACTAATTATCCATTCAGCTGTTTTGTTGTATAATTTATTTTCTAAACTTTCTGTGGATTCACCTTAAAGCACTTAGGCTCAGTTATCGAAACGAAACACACCTATAACTATATCTTACTTTGCTGTACAGCTGCGTCGTCTAACGTCTTCTCCCAACCTTGGTATTGGTATCTATAGGTATGTACCACAAACGTATGGCCAAACTATGAGGAAACATTTCTCATACGGAGCGGAATAAAATTAGTTATATGGGCATGGATACGAAAACGCATTATTTCCATGTCAGAGGTCATTTTCTGCTTCTCTTCATAATCACATTAATCATTGGAAACACACACAGACAAAACGTACCAGCATTATATTAAACATTTTTCTTGTACGTTTCTTGTAATTCGTAATTTTTACGTTCACCCCCAGTGTTTGTTGTTCCAATTGAACAAATGTGAAGTTGACACTTGGCTTACTTCATTGCTGGTGTTTACATGCGACTAACATAATTGCTCAAGCACGTAGCATCAGAAGTTAAGTTTTCATCGCGGATTTGCTTTCCGGTAGAGTGTAATAGAAGTGTATTCAAATGTTGACTATATTGTCAGATGGTAACTGTCGTGGCGCTCAATGCTTGTGTCGCGAGAGGTTTCCAGAACGACAGTGGCCCGACAGGAGGACGTTTGAAGCAACTGATCGTCGTTTTAAGTAGGCTTGGAGCGTTTAAAGACACTACTCCACTACTTCTCAACTGGCGGAAGGCCTAAGAGGACAAGGACACCGTACTTCTTCGTGCAGCTACCACAGACAGTGTCGTAAGACAATTAGCTGTAACAATCAGTATTAAGCACTTGATTGGCTGGAGAGTGCTGGGTGAGAGTCTGCTGCATCCGTGGCATGTACATACAGTGTGTGCAGGCACAGGCAGCAACTGACTTTCCTACACATGTACACTTCCGCGAATGGTTCGCCGGCCGCGGTGGTCTAGCGGTTCTAGGCGCTCAGTCCGGAGCCGCGCGACTGCTACGGTCGCAGGTTCGAATCCTGCCTCGGGCATGGATGTGTGTGATGTCCTTAGGTTAGTTAGATTTAAGTAGTTCTAAGTTCTAGGGGACTGATGACCATAGATGTTAAGTCCCATAGTGCTCAGAGCCATTTGAACCATTTGAACCGCGAATGGTTCATTCAACAATCTGTCAGTGCTCACTTTCGTGCAAATGTTCTGTTTACGTATGGGGCTTCGTTTTAAAGTAGATGGCCAATGTGCTGGAGAGTTGGGGAAACTGATCTCCAATACAGCAATGAATCGTTTCCCGGCCCACGTCCATTAATACGTATTATTCTTCCACGTTTGAGATATGTTTTCTGAAAGTTTAGCCATAAGTCTTTATTCACCTTGAACCATGCTTTCTCTTCCGAAATATCGTGTCACTCTCTTAATTGCTCCTTAGACGTACGACTTGAAATGAAATAGGGATCAGATACAATCCTTCAGTATAATCTTCTTAAACCGTATTTCCTGACTTTATAGTTTCATACTCCCACTTGAGGTTTGTGGATAGTGTAGGTTATTATTCCGTCTCTCTAGTGTAACATTAGTCTTTTCTGACTTGTAAATGTGTTGTTTCACATTACATTGTCGAAGGTTTTCTCTCGGTTGAAAAACTCTGCGAATAAATTCACATTTTTCTAGCATTCTGCCTTTTATTACCGAGCGCAATTGCTCATCTGGTGCTGTTTAACTTCCTGAACCAAAGTGATCTTCGTCCAATGCTCTTCAAATTTTATTTCTCTTCTTAGAACGTTATTCTTGTCAACGTTTTAAACTACTTAAGTAAGAATCCAATAACTTTCATATGCATTCCATCCAGACACGTCTTCTTCGGTAATGTGATGAAAAAAATTTATTCTAAATATGATTGTGAGTCTCAGATTTTAATGCTATCTTGTGGAATGGGTGTAACTTACTAACCGGAGCATTTTTATGTGCGATACCTACACTACCGACCATTAAAATTGCTACACCACGAAGATGACGTGTTACAGATGCTAAATTTAACCGACAGGAAGAAGATGCTTTGATATGCAAATGATTAGCTTTTCAGAGCATTCACACAAGGCTGGCGCCGGTGGCGACACCTACAACATGCTGACATGAGGGAAGTTTCCAACCAATATCTCATACACAAACTGCAGTTGACCGGCGTTGCCTGGTGAAAAGTTGTTGTGATGCCTCGTATAAGGAGGAGAAATGCGTACCATCAAGTTTCCGACTTTGATAATGGTCGGATTGTAGCCTATCGCGATTGCGGTTTATCGTATGGCGACATTGCTGCACGCGTCGGTCGAGATGCAATGACTGTTAGCAGAATATGGGATCGGTGGGTTCAGGAGGGTAATACGGAACACCGTACTGGATCCCAACTGCCTCGTATCACTATCAGTCGAGATGACAGGCATCTTAGCCGCATGGCTGTAACGGATCGTGCAGCCACGTGTCGATCCCTGAGTCAACAGATAAGGACGTTTGCAACACAACCATCTGCATGAACAGTTCGACGACGTTTGCAGCTGCATGGACTATCAGCTCGGAGGCAATGGTTGCGGTTACCCTTGACGCTACATCACAGACAGGAGCGCCTGCGATGGTGTACCCAACGACGAACCTGGGTGCGCGAATGGCAAAACGTCATTTTTTCGGATGAATCCAGGTTTTGTTTACAGTGGCATGATGGTCGCATGCGTGTTTGGACATCGCGGTGAATGCACATTGGAAGGGTATATTCGTCATCGCCATACACGTCTCGGTCACCTCTTGTTCGCACTTTGAACATTGGACGTTACATTTCAGCTGTGTTACAACCCGTGGCTCTACCCTTCATTCGATCCCTGTGAAACCCTACATTTCAGTAGGATAATGCAAGACCGCATGTTGCAGGCCCTGTACGGGCCTTTCTGGATACAGAAAATGTTGGAATGCTGCCCTGGCCAGCACATTCTCCAGATATCTCACCAACTGAGTCTGATCAATGGTGGCCGAGCAACTGGTTCGTCACAATACGCCAGTCACTACTCTTGATGAACTGTGGTATCGTGTTGAAGCTGCGTGGGCAGCTGTACCTATTCACGCCGTCTGTTTGACTCAATTCCCAGGCGTACCAAGGCCGTTATTACGGCCAGAGGTGGTTGTTCTGGGTACTGGTTTCTCGGGATCTATGCATCCAAATTGCGTAAAAATGTAATCACATGTCAGTTCTAGTATAATATATTTGTGCAATGAATACCCGTCTATCATCTGTATTTCTTCTTGGTATTGCAAATTTAATGGCCAGTAGTGTAGCTAGCTGCCCCCTGTATTAATGTCCTACGTAGCCAGAAAATACAGCAATAAACATCTTTCACGATGCACAACTTTGTTAGTAATTCCACTGAGAGTTCTGTAAGTAGCACAATAAAACCTGACTGACGACACTGCAGCACAGTTACCTGCCCTTTGAGTTTACGTGCTCCTGGCGCAGTCGTGACAGATCTCTTGCACAGGATTTGCGCTGACTCCTGCTAGAGGTCAAGGACGCGGGATATAATAAAAGAAAGCTCTGGACGTGCAGAAGCGGTGATTCGTGCCGCGGAAGCCCGTGCTCTGGCGGACCCGCGGTCACGCTTGAATGCCCGCTACGGCCCGCCCCCAGTCACCTGCGCTAACTGCCCTCGATGCGAAATGGCCCTGTGGCACGCGAACTCCACACTGGCCGATGGAAAAGCCGGGCGCACGCGAGATTTTTATTTCCTCTGGCCGCGGGTATTCAGACGGCCTGGTGCTTACTCACTTGTCAGTATTCCCCAGAAGGAAGGTGAGTCTGAGGTGCTGAATGCTTGGAAATAGCCATCCTAGACATCCTGCTTTCTAGCTCTTGTATTTGTGGGCACAATGAAGCGGTTAGGAGCGTAAAGCGTTTTCTGAACATGTGTGAAAATCTTTTGCCTGTCTGATGAGGGTTAGGTCTCGGAGATCTTCTGGGCATGGGGAATGAGGAAAGTGTCCGCCCCCGGTAGCTGAGTGGTCAGCGCGACAGACTGTCAATCCAAAGGGCCTGCGCTCGATTCCCGTCTGGGTCGGATATTTTCTCCGCTGAGGGAGAATCATCACCGTTTCATCGCCATCGACGCGCAAGTCGCCTAAGTGGCGTCAAATCGAAAGACTTGCACCAGGCGAACGGTCTACCCGACGGGAGGTCCTCGTCACGCGACATTTCGTTTCATGAGGAAAGTGGAGATTAATAGTTTCCTATTTTGTCAATAAATAATTTGAAAGCACTACGTGAGGCCGGGAGCGTAACTGAATTAACATAATTATCCTTCATCGTTTTGTTCTCTTATTAACTATACAACTACACACTTTTCAGCTTAAGGCATCATCCTAATAATATTAAACAGGCATTGACACACAGCATCTCTTCAGCAATTGGAATGTGCAACCTTATAATGTATTGTTGCAGTAGTCCATCTTCGGTCGTGCTTTCAAATTGTTTACGACATATTCTACATGAGTGTCTCTTTAAGATGTGTCTCATAGCTGGTTAAGCCGAAACGCCATATGTTGTGAAGCTAAAAAAATATGGAACCTTGCATTTTATGACTGACACAAACGTAATTTTGATGGCGCCAAATGATTGATAAATACACTCTTGGAAATTGAAATAAGAACACCGTGAATTCATTGTCCCAGGAAGGGGAAACTTTATTGACACATTCCTGGGGTCAGATACATCACATGATCACACTGACAGAATCACAGGCACATAGACATAGGCAACAGAGCATGCACAATGTCGGCACTAGTACAGTGTATATCCACCTTTCACAGCAATGAAGGCTGCTATTCTCCCGTGGAGACGATCGTAGAGATGCTGGATGTAGTCCTGTGGAACGGCTTGCCATGCCATTTCCACCTGGCACCTCAGTTGGACCAGCGTTCGTGCTGCATGTGCAGACCGCGTGAGACGACGCTTCATCCAGTCCCAAACATGCTCAATGGGGGACAGATCCGGAGATCTTGCTGGCCAGGGTAGTTGACTTACACCTTCTAGAGCACGTTGGGTGGCACGGGATACATGCGGACATGCATTGTCCTGTTGGAACAGCAAGTTCCCTTGCCGGTCTAGGAATGGTAGAATGATGGGTTCGATGACGGTTTGGATGTACCGTGCACTATTCAGTGTCCCCTCGACGATCACCAGAGGTGTACGGCCAGTGTAGGAGATCGCTCCCCACACCATGATGCCGGGTGTTGGCGCTGTGTGCCTCGGTCGTATGCAGTCCTGATTGTGGCGCTCACCTGCACGACGCCAAACACGCATACGACCATCATTGGCACCAAGGCAGAAGCGACTCTCATCGCTGAAGATGACACATCTCCATTCGTCCCTCCATTCACGCCTGTCGCGACACCACTGGAGGCGGGCTGCACGATGTTGGGGTGTGAGCGGAAGACGGCCTAACGGCGTGCAGGACCGTAGCCCAGCTTCATGGAGACTGTTGTGAATGGTCCTCGCCGATACCCCAGGAGCAACAGTGTCCCTAATTTGCTGGGAAGTGGCGGTGCGGTCTCCTACGGCACTGCGTAGGATCCTACGGTCTTGGCGTGCATCTGTGCTTCACTGCGGTCCGATCCCAGGTCGACGGGCACGTGCACCTTCCGCCGACCACTGGCGACAACATCGGTGTACTGTGGAGACCTCACGCCCCACGTGTTGATCAATTCGGCGGTACGTCCACCCGGCCTCCCGCATGCCCACTATACGCCCTCGCTCAAAGTCCGTCAACTGCACATACGGTTCACGTCCATGCTGTCGCGACATGCTACCAGTGTTAAAGACTGCGATGGAGCTCCATATGCCACGGCAAACTGGCTGACACTGACGGCGGCGGTGCACAAATGCTGCGCAACTAGCGCCATTCGATGGCCAACACCACGGTTCCTGGTGTGTCCGCTGTGCCGTGCGTGTGATCATTGCTTGTACAGCCCTCTCGCAGTGTCCGGAGCAAGTATGGTGGGTCTGACACACCGGTGTCAATGTGTTCTTTTTTCCATTTCCAGGAGTGTACATTCTAAGACAAAAAGAAGTCGCACCAGGAAGGAATTATAGCAGTGGGACGGGAATCGGTAAATGTGATGTATATGTCTAGACAAAAAATGATTACACGTTCAAATAAATTGGATGATGTATTCAGGACAATGAGATTCACAAACTGAGCAAGTCTGTAAAGCCTTGGTCCGCCTCTGGCCCTTACGCAAGTGGTTATCTGGCTTGGCATTGATAGAGTTGTTGGATGTCCTCCTGATTGATACCGTGTACAATTCTACCCAGTTGCCATGTTAGATTGTGAAAATCCAAGCTGGCTGGAGGACCCTGCCCATAATGCTCCAATTCGTCTCAACTAGACAGAGGTCCGGCGATGCTGCTGGCCATGGTAGGATTTGGCAAACACGGAGACAAGCAGTAGAAGCTTTCGCCATGTTCTGGAGGGCATTTTTTGGTGAAATTTAAGCCCAGGATTACTTTGCATGACGGGCATCAAAAGTGGGTGTAGAACAACGTAGACGTACCACTGTGCTCTAAGGATACGAAGCATGACCACCAAATGGGTTCTGCTATGAAATGTTACGTCGCCCTAGACCGTCACTCCTGGTTGTCGGACTGTATGGTGGGCAACAGTCATGCTGGTATTCCACCGTTTCAGCTCAGAATCCCATTGACGGGAGTACAATTGTACCTGGTGATCAAAAAGTCAGTATAAATTGGAAATCTGAATAAGTCATGGAATAATGTAGATAGAGAGGTACATATTGACAAACATGCTTGGAATGACATGGGGTTTTATTAGAACCAAAACAATACAAACGTTCAAAAAATGTCCGAGAGATGGCGCTTCATCTGATCAGAATAACAATAATTAGCATAAGAAACTAAGACAAAGCAAAGATGATGTTCTTTACAGTAAATGCACAATATGTTCAACATCATTCCTCACCAATGACAGTAGTCGAGGTATAATATTGTGAACAGAAGTGTAAAGCATGTCCGGAGTTATGGTGAGGCATTGGCGTCGGATGTTGTCTTTCAGCATCTCTAGAGATGTCGGTCGATCACGATACACTTGCGACTTCGGGTAACCCCAAAGCCAATAATCATACGATCTGAGGTCTGGGGACCTGGGAGGCCAAGCATGATGGAAGTGGAGGCTGAGCACACGATCATCACCAAACGACACGCGCAAGAGATCTTTCACACGTCTAGCAATACTTTTTTTGTTATAATAAAACCCCATGTCACTCCAAGCATGTGTGTCAATTTTTACCTCCCTATTTACATTATTCCGTCGTTTATTAGGTTTTCCAATTTATACTGACCTTTTGATCACCCGATATTTAATTATGAGTCCCGCTTTGAACTGATCTTCAATGAGCTGCGTGAAGCACGGGGCAGACAGTGCACGTAAAACGACTCGATGAGCCGGCGGAATACTTTGCACGAACCTTAATCTTCAGTCTAGTAGTTGTAAACTAATGTATTTGCGTTGTAGACGTAAGATGTCGAAGCAAAACCACGATGATACTACACACAGAAGTAAACTGAGCTGAGATGACAATCCTAAGAGCTTTTTTTCTTTACTATTTTACAGAAGGCCAGTAGAACATTGTAATAAAATCTTCTTCAGTTTCTTGCTGCGACAATTCGTAGTATGTCCGCAACGTTGAGGAGAACATACTCTTTAGAAGACAGGATACACTACGGAATGGTGAGGCAAGAAGCCACAAAAGATTTTGTTGAACTTTCACACCTCGAAAATTTTCATTTCTTGTAGTACAAATAATGTATGAGAAACACACATTCACAGCAGAGGACCTGTTTCAGGCGAAAACATACAGTACAGTTCTCTTTCGGCTCACAAACTAACTGAAAATCCTTGACGGACTTATTACTGAATAAGAATTTTCAGGATATCTTTCTAATACTTGTAAGAAATATGGGAGAGCTGAGTACACTTAAACAATTACGGAAAGTAAATATTTGTAGTATGTGCATTATTCTGGACAGTGATTCCTTCTACGTTCTTGCGTACTACGTTCCCTTCCTTATATGTACCATGATTTAAACAGTTCTTCAGATCACATAAAAATGTTTAATGACAAACTCTCTTTTCTCTCTTCTGTATGTGATAATTCTGTTGGAAGCGACACCCAGATAAAGTTAGTTATTACAGTCTGGTCATCTGCAGAGAACAGCGGCTGTGTAATCGAAAACGACCTCTTTCATCTTTCCATTTGTCTTCGTCGATGCTAAATTGCGGTTCCATATGAGGTGCTTTTATCTTTAATTTGACTTTTGGCTTATTTCCCTGGTGTTTCACTATATTCCAATATCAGTCACGACGTTATTCAGAACGATGGCATCTGTATCTCCCAATGAAAGGAGAGCGCCCACCATCAAGGCCCCAAGCTTATTGCTGTTCGTGGGAGAGAGTTTTGGGAACCTGGAATGAGAAAAACTTGATGCATTTTTGAAACAGCATATAAATCCTGTACTCAGGCTACACCTGCTAATACAACTTGAGAAATAAAGTCGTCAATTTTTTTTTTTTTTTTTTTTTTTTACATTCCTGTTGGGATGATACAGCAAATGAGGTCTCGATTACGCCTGCATTGGAAACGCCCAGTACTTTCAGTTCTCTTACGAAACTACGTACGACACTCGAACACAGTCCTCCATCAAAATATGCAAGTCCTCGAATGGATGTTAACGCAGCTTTGCAAACAATCTGATATTCACACGCTATAGGCAGGTGATATTTCGAAAGCTGTTGGCGCACAAACGTAGTCTGCACTGCAGTGACAGTTACTTAGGCAACTGTAACTGCAAACCGGTTCACATCATTCAGATGCTTGTTCAACATTGTTGCCAATTTAATGGTTGGTTGGTTTGGGGAAGGAGACCAGACAGCGTGGTCATCGGTCTCATCGGATTAGGGAAGGATGGGGAAGGAAGTCGGCCGTGCCCTTTCAGAGGAAGCCAATTTAATGAAAGCACAGCTCCCGTCAACGATTAGTCCGTAATTCTCTGCGCAATGATTACGGGAACCTTTTAATTCTGCAATGATGTTTGCTATAAAGTGAAAAATTTTCACGTTGTCATGCAGTTTCTTTATTCATCGATACATTTCATTAAACAAGGTAATTTCCCCCTACGTCTTTCGATAACTATTTGTTGTATTTCATTTTGTACTACTTTTCTCCCTTCCAAGCACTCCTCAGAACACTATACGTTTGTGTCAACTCTTTTCTCAACGTTTCTCTTTGGTGATGGCATTTAAGAGGACCACTGTTCAAATTCCGGTCAGACCATTCAGACACTTTTTTTTTTATATTCCTGTATCGCTTAAGACAGGTACTGGATTGGTTCCTTAGAAAAGGATACGGCCGATTTCCTTCCTTCTGTCTACTCACTATGAGCTTATGCTCTGTCTGTAACGATCTTACTGTAGATGGAAATCTACTCTGTGTATCTTCCTTATTAGGTACTGGTGAAACACTGTCTTCTATACGTTGTATCCTATTTCGTGTTACAGAACAAGAAAAAATCGAAAGGGGCCATCGTCTGCGTTTTCGCAAGCTGAGGCCCCAATATAACATCGGATTTGGCAAATATTCACAAACATGCAGTGACGTGTGACTGGGTGCTTTATTCCTGTTTTGCTACAAACAAGACGCAATTTTACTGCAAGACCTTCCCGCACATGTCATAGATCTGTCAAGTATTCCTTACTCATTGAACGATGTCGTAACAAGAACTTACGCTGTCGAAGTCCATCGAACCTGATAAGTTTTTCGGGTCTTGGCTCTTCAAGAAATTTCTGTTGGTGCGAATCAGCAATAGTTTCTACGTCATGTTCATAGAAACATGTCTCATCATCAGTTATAAGTAATTTGTACACTTCTGGGAAGTCGTGAATTTCACGATAAGTTATTTCCAAGAGATGTTCACTCGACACTGCTGTTGGTCTAAATTAAAAAATAATGGAATAAATTTTGCTGTCGCACGTTTCACGAACAAAATGCGTTCAGCATGAGCCCAAGGCCGTGGGCGCATCTTCACTGTCAGTGCTGATGACTCTGCGATTGTTGAAATGCTGTTACATCCAGCTCCTTACATGGCCCTCTGATAAGTGCGTCACACGTCAACACTTGCTATATTCACCCTCAGTTCGCCGTGTCTGATATTCGTTTAACATCTCTGTTTGGTATAACACTTTACCATGTTCGCAAAAAAATATCGTAGATTCTTTGTTCACTTTTTCCACGCGTTAAAAATGGCAAAGTACCAAAATAAATATCTTATTCCACAAAAACAATAAAGGAAACCCCAATCTGGTTGCAGCGTGAAAATATGTTAGCGATAGGTTTTAATCTTGACTGAAAATGTTAGCTGGGTCTTTCAGGAGATTTATATCCTCGTCCGATACGTCGTTAGCTCATGAGTTAATTCACCAAAGAGAGGAGCATACTAAAACATAGTTCGCGATACCCTGATCGTGTGGAATAAACGATTACTGCAAGACGTTGCTTTATTTTGAAATTCACAGACTCTGCCAAAGGCTCTGCGTTGGATAGAAATATTTTGATAGCATCTCTAAAACTGTTATTGAAATCACCAGCAAATTTCTAGTTTTTGATCCTCAAAGGCATTTTCATAATCAGATTTATATTCAGAGAAGCGTACAAGGAATGAACTTCATAAGCGTCGTTTGATGAGACGTTTATACGGTGGGATTACGTGGCGTGAAGATTACTTCGTTGATGTAATTTGCTAACACATTTTGTTTCACTCTAGTTTACGATTGGCGTTTACGTGAACCGAGGCACGCAGCGAATGGCTCTTTATGTGATCACGCATAGTAAAAGACTCATTATTCGTGGATAATAAAAGTCTCTAATAGCTTCAATATGCATACGAATAGGGCTATAAAGAGTACTTCTAAGTTGCAACTTTTGTCATCTATTGCCTGCTTCTACGATGTTCGTCAGTGCATAACGGGTAATTTTAAGAACAAGAATTGTAAAATTAAAGCCTCAAATTGCTAAAAAAAACAGTAAATACTACATCATCCTGTAATTTGACAGTACTCATTGAATGTACACTCTAGGAATGTCATAGCAGCCACTGAAAAAGAGTTACGTCTCCAATGTTGCAGTGCTGGCGTTAGAACGGTATGGCAGGGCATAGTACATGGTTAAAGTGAGACAAAATGAACCTCGAATAGTGTCTGAATCACTACTGTTGACATATTCTTTTAGACCTATTGAGTGATGCCAGTATTTTCCAAGTGTAACTAATTTTGTTAAATGTTACATCATACTTCATTGGAGCAAACATCTTGCTAACGCTATAAAGTATATTCATTTCCTGTTTTTCAACGCAGTGACTTGCTTTCCTGTGCCAAACCCTTCATCTTAGAGCAGCACGTGTATCAAACGTCCTCGACCAGTCGTCAGTTGTTTTCCACTCTCTGTCTTCCCCCGCCGCGCGGGATTAGCCGAGCGGTCTAGAGGCGCTGGTCCCGGCGGAGGTTCGAGTCCTCCCTCGAGGAGGGTGTGTGTGTTTGTCCTTAGGATAATTTAGGTTAAGTAGTGTGTAAGCTTAGGGACTGATGACCTTAGCAGTAAAGTCCCATAAAATTTCACACACGTTTTTCTGTCTTCCCACACAGTTTCTATTCACCTATAACTCCCTCAAGTATCGTGGAATTTATTCGCCGTTGCCTTGCATCCTATCATCCTGTACTTTCCTCTTGTCATCTTCGAATATATTCCTTTCAGCGCCGATCATGTGATTTCTTATCTCACTTATCAGTTCTAAACATACCTATAAAATACATATCGAACATTTAGAATGTCATCTTTTTCCTGTTTTCCAAAAGTCCATAGTTCATTGCCACAGAATGCAGTGCTCCAGATGTACACTCCTGGAAATTGAAATAAGAACACGGTGAATTCATTGTCCCAGGAAGGGGAAACTTTATTGACACATTCCTGGGGTCAGATACATCACATGATCACACTGACAGAACCACAGGCACATAGACACAGGCAACAGAGCAAGCACAATGTCGGCACTAGTACAGTGTATATCCACCTTTCGCAGCAATGCAGGCTGCTATTCTCCCCTGGAGACGATCGTAGAGATGCTGGATGTAGTCCTGTGGAACGGCTTGCCATGCCATTTCCACCTGGCGCCTCAGTTGGACCAGCGTTCGTGCTGGATGTGCAGACCGCGTGAGACGACGCTTCATCCAGTCCCAAACATGCTCAATGGGGGACAGATCCAGAGATCTTGCTGGCCAGGGTAGTTGACTTACACCTTCTAGAGCACGTTGGGTGGGACGGGATACATGCGGACGTGCATTGTCCTGTTGGAACAGCAAGTTCCCTTGCCGGTCTAGGAATGGTAGAACGATGGGTTCGATGACGGTTTGGATGTACCGTTCACTATTCAGTGTCCCCTCGACGATCACCAGAGGTGTACGGCCAGTGTAGGAGATCGCTCCCCACACCATGATGCCGGGTGTTGGCCCTGTGTGCCTCGGTCGTATGCAGTTCTGATTGTGGCGCTCACCTGCACGGCGCCAAACACCATACGACCATCATTGGCACCAAGGCAGAAGCGACTCTCATCGCTGAAGACGACACGTCTCCATTCGTCCCTCCATTCACGCCTGTCGTGACACCACTGGAGGCGGGCTGCACGATATTGGGGCGTGAGCGGAAGACGGCCTAACGGTGTGCGGGACCGTAGCCCAGCTTCATGGAGACGGTTGCGAATGGTCCTCACCGATACCCAAGGAGCAACAGTGTCCCTAATTTGCTGGGAAGTGGCGGTGCGGTCCCCTACGGCACTGCGTAGGATCCTACGGTCTTGGCGTGCATCCGTGCGTCGCTGCGGTCCGGTCCCAGGTCGACGGGCACGTGCAAATTCCACCGACCACTGGCGACAACATCGATGTACTGTGGAGACCTCACGCCCCACGTGTTGAGCAATTCGGCTGTACGTCCACCCGGCCTCCCGCATGCCCACTATACGCCCTCGCTCCAAGTCCGTCAACTGCACATACGGTTCATGTCCACGCTGTCGCGGCATGCTACCAGTGTTAAAGACTGCGATGGAGCTCCGTATGCCACGGCAAACTGGCTGACACTGACGGCGGCGGTGCACAAATGCTGCGCAGCTAGCGCCATTCGACAGCCAACACCGCGGTTCCTGGTGTGTCCGCTGTGCCGTGCATGTGATCATTGCTTGTACAGCCCTCTCGCAGTGTCCGGAGCAAGTATGGTGGGTCTGACACACCGGTGTCAATGTGTTCTTTTTTCCATTTCCAGGAGTGTACGTTCTCAGAAACTTCTAGAAATTTCTTCCTCAAATGAAGCCCCATATTTGATTCAAGTAGACTTCTGCACCCTCCTTACTTCATTCGTCATGTAGAACCCTTTTACTTCGTCTACTACGTCACCGCATACTGACATCAAGTTCATTGCTGATCTCGTACTTTCTGTTCCTCAATACTTTGGCCTTTTCTTGGTTTACATTCACTTTACATTCTGTGCCCAATAGAGTGTTTGTTTCATTCAAAAGGTGCGGTAATGTTTCTCTACTTTCACTGAAGACAACAATGTCTCTAGCGGACAATATTAATTGTAACTTCAGACTTTTCGCAAATAATTCGGACATTTACAATAAAAACACTGTTTGAATGAAGCTACACAAATATTATTTATTTTTTTGCTTATTTATCCTTACCAGATTAGGGCCTTAAGGCCCTCTCTTACATCTGACCAGGAACAACACATACAGATATATTAGCAAAACATTCATGAAAATGATAACAATCTTAGAGATGATAATAAGCTAATAATAATAATAATAATAATAATAATAATAATAATAATAGTCACGCTCGATCAAGGTCCGCGTCACTTTCCATTTTCAACCAGACATAACGTCTGAGAAAGGAAAGACATAATAATAATAATAGTTCACAATAATGAAAGTGAGGATAAATGGGAATAATAACTGAAATAATAAAACAACATACATTTAAAATAATATATAGTTTAGAACAACTAAAATGATGTTTAGTATTGTCAGACAAAGAAAGGATGAAGAATAAGAAAATTTGAATAACAGTAATAGTGGGTGTTAGGAGAGGACTTGATTTAAGTAAATAACTCTGTAAGCGAGGAGAAGGGAAAAGTTGTAGGGGGAGCGGGGATTGAAGAGTGTGCGCTGCAGACCAGTATGTGGGAGAGATAGCTATTGCGAGAGAAGGTGAGCCATTAGCTGCTTTTTGAAGCCTGCAAGTGATTTAATTTCTCTAATATTTTGAGGAAGATTGTTCCAAAGTCGGGCTCCGGATACAGAAAATGATTTAGGAAACATGACGGTGTTGGTACTGAGAGGATCTTACTCTGTTGAGATCGAGTATTTCTGCTGTGCTTCTGAGATACTAATGTAATGGCTGAGGATAAGTAAGAGGGAGTCTGATGATTGAAAAGACGATGGAGTAACCATAAAGTGTGGTAGTCCTTACGTTTATGAGCACGTAGCCTCGATAATTCTTCATAGGCTGGAATGATATGATCGTAATAACGAACGTCACAAATATATCGGACACAAGCATTCATCGCCAGTTTAAGCCTGAGAGAGTTTGCATACGAAACTCCTTGAAGAATAGCATCGCCATAGTCGAGAATAGGGAGTGTTAGAGATTCTACGAACTTCTTCTTAAGCTCTAATGGAAATACTTTTTTATATTTCTGTAGACAATGAAAGGATGCAGAAACTTTCTTGCAGACTGCAGTAGTGTGTTCAATCCAGTCTAAGTGGTGGTCCAGGATATCCCCAAGTTCTCTGCAGAAGGAGAAAGGTTTATTTCGGTGCCATTTATAATTAAGCATGAAAGAGACACTCTGTGCTATGTTGAAATAAGTCTTTGATGGGCGACTAAGATTCATTGCGTTTTGGAAGAGTTTATTATCAGACCTATGCTCTGCGACCATTCTGATAAAGCAAATAAACCAGCATTTACATGATCGATGGCTGTGTGCAGGTTTTCTGGACTTGCTCTGAGATATAACTGAAGGTCATTAGCATATAGCTGGTACCCGCATTTGGAGAGAATAGTTGACACATCATTAACATACACTACTGGCCATTAAAACTGCTACACCACGAAGATGGCGTGCTACACACGCGAAATTTAACCGACAGGAAGAAGATGCTGTGATATGCAAATGAATAGCTTTTTAGAGCATTCACACAAGGTTGGCGCCGATGACGACACCTACAACGCGCTGACATGAGGAATGTTTCCAACCGATTCCTCATACACAAACGCAGCTGACCAGCGTTCCCTGGTGAAACGTTGTTGTGATGCCTCGTGTGAGGAGGAGAAATGCGTACCACCACGTTTCCGACTTTAATAAAGGTCGGATTGTAGCCTATCGCGATTGCGATTTATCGTATCGCGACATTGCTGCTCGAGTTGCTCGAGATCCAATGACTGTTGACAGAATATGGAAGCGATGGGTTCAGGAGGGTAATACGGAACGCCGTGCCGGATCCCAAAGACGTCGTATCACTAGCAGTCGAGATGACAGGCATCTTACCCGTATGGCTGTAAAGGATCGTGCAGCCACATCTCGATCCCTGACTCAACAAATGGGGATGTTTGCAAGGCAACAACCATCTTCACGAACAGTTCGACGACGTTTGCAGCAGCATGGAATATCAGCTCGGAGACCATGGCTGCGGTCACCCTTTACGCTGCATCACAGACAGGAGTGCCTGCGATGGTGTACTCTACGATGAACCTGGGTGCACGAATGGTAAAACGTCATTTTTCGGATGAATCCAGAATCTGTTTACAGCATCATGATGGTCACATCCGTGTTTGGCGACATCGCGGTGAACGCACATTGGAAGCGTGTATTCGTCATCGCCGGTGCGATGGTATGGGGTGCCATTGGTTACACGTCTCGGTCACCTCGTGCTCGCATTGACGGCACTTTGAACAGTGGACGTTACATTTCAGATGTGTTACGACCCGTGGCTCTATCCTTTATTCGATCCCTGTGAAACATTACATTTCAGTAGGATAATGCACGACCGCATGTTGCAGGTCCTGTACGGGCCTTTCTTGATACAGAAAATGTTCGACTGCTGTCCCGGCCAGCACATTCTTCAGATCTCTCACCAACTGAAAACGACTGGTCAATGGTGGCCCAGCTGGCTCGTCACAATACGTCAGTCACTACTCTTGATGAACTGTGGTATCGTGTTGAAGCTGTACCTGCACACGCCATCCAAGCTCTGTTTGACTCAATGCCTAAGCGTATCAAGGCCGTTATTACGGCCAGAGGTGGTTTTTCTCGGTAATGATTTCTCAGGATCTCTGCACCCCAATTCCGTGAAAATGTAATCACGTGTCAGTTCTAGTATAATATATTTGTCCAATGAATACCCGTTCATCATCTGCGTTTCTTCTTGGTGTAACAATTTTAATGGTTTTAATGGCCAGTAGTGTATGAAGCTATTGTATCAGCATACTCTGAAAGGAACCTGACTTGTATACAATCTGGACCGGAATCCTTGCTTTCACTAAGTGATTTAAGCTCTTTTGGGACTCCGAGGATATCTGTTTCTTTGTTTCTCATCTTGGCAGTTGTTCTCGATTGGAATTCAGTAATATTTACTTCGTCTTCTTTGGTAAAGGAGTTTCGGAAAATCGTGTTTAAACACTATGTTTTAGTGGCACTGTCATCAATGACTTCACTATTGTTATGGCGCATTAAGGTATTGATTGCGTCTTGCCACGGGTGTGCTTTATGTACGACCAGAATCTCTTTGGGTTTGCTGCCAGATTTCGAGACTGAGTTTCGTTGTGGAAATTATTGGATGCGTCTCACATTGAAGTATGCGCTATGTTTCGAACTTCTCTGAAACTTTGCCAGTCTTTTGGATTTTGCGCTGTTTATATTTGGGATGCTTTTTTCGCTGCTTCAGCTGCTGCTGACCTGTTTTGTGTACCATGGGGGATCAGTACTATCACGTATTAATGTGTGTGATATATATCTCTCAATTTGATAATGACACGGTCTCTCTGAAATCATTCCACATCTTTTCTACGTTTAGATGATGAAATCGGACGGAGTGAAGTCTGTTTCTTAAAAAGGCGTTAAGAGCATTTTTATCAGCTTTTTTAAATATATATACTTTGCGTTTCGTTTTTAATGGGTGAGGGTGTTAGGGCAATCAGCCTAACAGCAACTGCCTTGTGGTCGCTAATCCCTGTATTCCTCACGATGCTCACTATTTGACCAGGATTGTTTGTTGCTAAGAGGTTTAGTGTGCTTTCGCAGCCATTTAAACTTTGAGTTGGCTCACGAACTATTAGTTTAAAGTAATTTTCTGAGAAAGCATTCAGTACAATTTCGGATGACGTTTTATATCTGCTGCCTGCATTAACCGTATAATTTTTCCAGCACATCGAGGGTAGATTAAAGTCACCACCGACTATAATTGTAAGAGTGGGGTACGTATTTGAATTGCAACTCAAGTTTTCTTAGAGAGTTCAGCAACAATATCTTCTGAGTCGGGGGTCGGTAAAACGACCCAAATAATAGCGCAGTCCGATTGTCAAGTGTAACCTTAACCCATGATATGCCACAGGAACTATCTGCTTCAATTTCACAACAAGGCACACTGCTTCTGACAGCAATAAATACTCCTCCACCAGTTGTATTAGTCTATCGTTTCTGAACACTGTTAGATCGTCAAAAATGTTTCTGCCGAGCTTATTACCGGCTTTAGCCAGCTTTCTGTAGCTAAACCTATTTGAGCTTCAGTGCTTTTTATTAGTGTTTGGAGCTCTGGTTCTTTCCTAACACGTGTAAGACAATTTACAACTACAATACCGATCGTTTCTATGACTAACTTACTGTGTTTTACCCCCCCCCCCCCTATAAGCCGGACGCCCTTTCTGTGGTTCCCTGAGGCCCTCTAACTTAAAACTGTAGGACTTAACGTCATACAACAATGATGCCAGTAAGTGCGCACCTACTCGCAAATCCAGTATGAGCAGAGCAATCAATAGTAAGTGTAGAAACCCGTACTTCGATCCAGGAGAGAGCACCTCGGTTCTGGAAGCGCATCACGACGATGACGTTAACCATCCTCACTCGGTGAACGACGTGTCAGCGAAATATCTGGCTGCTGCTTATAAAAGCATTCTGACATCTATATGGAAAGACCAGGTGAGTCGCAAGATGTGCCACCTATCTTGAGTTGGCATGTTCCGCAAACATTTTGACTCGACAAATCTTTAGTGACAGAAGCGATGTCGAGATACAAGACTATCGTTACTAACTGATCGACTTTTCTCTTCCTTGTTTCCTAAACTTTAGACCAACACGTGAGTTTGCTTTTTCCAATCACATATTCTACGTTTTAGTCTTAGGCGTGCAAAACATAATATTACGGTTTCACGGCTTATGATATATTACATCGTTGTTGGGTTGACAATGTGAGTTGAACACATTGAGGATTTCGACCCACTGCATGATAGGTGCTTCCCTGTGAGTAATAAATAGTTGTAGCTTAGGTGTTTATGAGCCTGCAAAGGGGATAAAACATCATAAAGTTGCAATGTGCTTGTGACATCCCACTGTTTTACAAGATAAACTAATGTATCTCCATTAGACGGAATGACTAGGCCTGCAGGAATGACGCCCCCTTTGCTTCCTTCTAGTAGCCACCGTCAAACTCCCCCCCTCCCCCCCCCCCCCCCAACAAACTGTAGTGGCGCGTACCCGTTCTTCAGCATGTACTGTTACCTGAGCCCCTACAGCCCGATCCGCGGCCTCGCATTAGCCTGTCCTGTGGTTGACGCACGCACGCCTGCAGCTACCCGAGCAGCGACGCCATCTGCGGCGGGGGCGGCGCCGGCGGCGGTGTGGCGGCGGCCTGCCCCCAGCCGGCGTCCCCCTGCGGGTCCCCGCCGCCCCCCGGCTCCCCGGGCAACAACAGCAGCACGGCCAGCACCATCAAGTCGTCGTCGTTCTCCGCGTCGCCGCCCGGCTCCATGGCGCGGCTGTACGCCGCCTCCAGCGGCCAGCAGCAGCAGCAGCAGCAGCACCTCAGGGTCACCGGGGCGCGCCTCGCCGCCTTCCGCCGCAACAGCAGCGTGTATGTAGTCTTCCGCCTCTCTCAGCTATACGCGCTAGCCAAAAACTAAACATACTGCGTAGGAAGCAGTCTGGGTGCACTGCGCACTCAAAAGTCGCGTTGTCAAATTACTTTGGACCCATGCCAAATATGGAGTACACCGCAACGTAACAGTAATACTCTCTTTGACCTTCTGACGGTAGCAGTAATAAAACGCACGGAATAAAAGTTTATTCATACCTTTTTCAGAAACCAGACTGCAGATTTAGAGTCGTAGAGCATGAAAAGGTGGCAGCAGTTGACGAGAGCCCGTGACGGGATTGTAGCCTATGCGCGACGCTATTCAATTACTTAAACTGAACAGTCTTTGAAGTAAGGGAGAAATTCGGAAAGACCATAATTAAAGTTGGGAAAAGTAATTAAAACACTGTGATTTTCCAGTGAAATTGAAATTCTGTCACATAGAGAAAGACTTTGAACAGCAGATCAAGGGAATGTACAGTGGTCTTGAAAATAGATGATGATCATCAATAAAAGTAAAATAGTAGCAATTAGATTTAGTCCGATTAAATCAGATCGTGCTGAAGGTATTAGCTTTTGACACTAAACTCTAAAAGTAGCAAATGAGCTCTTCTATGAGCACCAAAGTAACAGATTATAGTCAAATTGGAGACGATGTAAAATATACACTGGCAATAACAACGAAAGATATTCTAACATCGAATATAAATTTAAGCGTGTGTGAAACGTGCATCATAACCTGCTCAGGCAAGAAGAGAAGGAAAGCAGTGGTGCTGGCAAGATAATTCTGAAGGTTAAATTGTTGTTGACGTAACCTGTGAATAGCTAGTGAAGAAAATTGAGTAACAAACACATTTACTGAAAAGTTTGAATATAAGAAGTGTATGGTTGACAGAACATATTATGTGGCATTAAGGAATCGCTAATTCGTAGTGGTGTATGAAGGTCATTGCAAAAGTTGCCTAGGAAGTCTGAGGCTTTACTTCAAAGTTCAAGAATTTTGCAGTCGGTGTATAGAGAACGTAGTGACCTTATGTGCGGCGGTGGCTCGTGCAGGGCGTTCGGTAGATTATGAAAATAATATTAGAAAATGGTTCAAATGGCTCTGAGCAGTATGGGACTTAACCTCTATGGTCATCAGTCCCCTAGAACTTAGAACTACTTAAACCTAAGTAATCTAAGGACATTACACAACACCCAGTCATCACGAGGCAGAGAAAATCTCTGACCCCGCCGGGAATCGAAGCCGGGAACCCGGGCGCGGGAAGCGAGAACGCTACCGCACGACCATGAGCTGCGGACAATAATATTAGGAAGTCGAACACTTTATTGATATTCATGCTACTACACTCGTAGCTATGCAAAGCGGCGGGCACGCCACCTTTAGAGCCTGACATGAACGGCCTGTGAGGCGATTCTGTGGCCACCTGTTCAGCAGGAGGTCGCCTTTGACGTCGGCACCCAGGAATGCTAACGCCCAGGAGCGTGCTCATTCGCCAGTGGCGTTTACCCCAGTGAGACACAGGATGGCGTGGTTGGTGCCACAGGCGCGGAACCTTTCTGTAATTCTAGCAGGGAATAACATCCTCTAAGAATGAAACTCCCCCTGCGAGCAAAGGCGTGTGGGAGCAGGTCATCGGTACCAGTGTTAGGAGGGCGAGCGGCTGTGCTACCACACTCACTATCTGCTACCGCCAGTACGGAAGTCTGGCTGCTGAAGTGTGGCTCGAGTTGGGTCACTGAAAGAAAGGTGCCGTGTCCAGGGAGGGAGACACAGTGCCAGAAGACTCAAGCTCGTGGTGGCTCTTCCTGGCCCACACCACTGTGGTGTAGTTCTCTAGTAGTTGATGCTGACAGACTGCGTATACCACTCCTAGAATTGACACGTAACTGGTAAGAAGATATTTTGTTGTGCCGATGTACTCCTTCTAGGATTTATAGAAATACATATCCTGGTTAGAGATGAAGAGACCACCTGGTTTGCCTTTCAAGAGCCCCATCTTTCCTTTGAAACAAATACTAACAAAGCAATAGAGGGGCTGGTTAGTAGTTACCTCTGCTCAGTACAGCCGATAGATACAGAAAAAATTTACGTATCCTAGCTTTCGGAACTTTGTTGCTTCGTCGGGGAGGAGAGAGGGGAAAAAAGGGGAAGAAGGGAGAGTGGATTCAGTTACTCACAACCCAGATTATGAAGCAACAGGGGAAAGGTAAACAGAGAGGGTAGCAAAGATGGAGGCATGGGTGTCAGAGGGAAGCCAAAGATATTCTACTGTAAGCACCTCATACCTCCAGGTTAAGTACTGTGCCAGCTTCAAACCAAAGAGGATGCATACAGAAGTAAAGAGGCTTATATTATAAAAATAAACACAACTATATAGGATGAAAAGATGCGTGAATGGCTAAATGAGGAAAGGTAAAGAGGAGAAGACTGAAGAGTAAATGTGAGTGAGGTTGGTTAACGTAGGTTCAATCCAGGGGGATGGTGGGATGAAAGGATGTGTTAGAGGGCAACTTTCCGTCTCCGCAGTTCCGAGGGACTGTTGTAGGGCGGCAGAAGCGAAATGGCACGTGCGGTGTAGTAGGTCCCTAGGTCCCTAGAATTATGCTGGAGGGCATGCTCTTCTACTGGGTATTGGACATCTCCTAGGCGGACAGTTCGTCTGTGCCCGTTCATGCGCTCAGCCAGCTTAGTTGTCGTCATCCCAATGTAAAAGGCTGTGCAGTGCAGGCATGTCAGCTGATAAATGACATGTGTTGTTTCACATGTGGCCCTGCCTTGCATCGTTTATGTCTTACCAAAAAAAAAAAAAAAAAAAAAAAAAAAAAAAAAAAAAAAAAAAAAAAAAAAAAAAAAGTTCAGATGTGTGTGAAATCTTGTGGGACTTAACTGCTAAGGTCATCAGTCCCTAAGCTTACACACTACTTAACCTAAATTATCCTAAGGACAAACACAAACACCCATGCGCGATGGAGGACTCGAACCTCCGCCGGGACCAGCCGTATGTTTTACCAGTAACAGGGCGGGAGTAGATGGTTGTGGGGGGATGCATGGGGCATGTTTTGCAGCGGGGTCGGTTACAGGGGTAGGAACCGCTAGGTAGAGAAGGTGGTCTGGGAATAATGTAGGGTTTGACAAGGATGTAACGGAGGTTAGGGGGGTGACGAAAGACAACTGTGGGTAGTGTGGGGAGAATATTGTCAAAGGATGAGCTCATTTCAGGGCTTGACTTGAGAAAGTCATATCTCTGGCGGAGTAAATTGTTGATGTATTCGAGGCCAGGATAATATTGGATGACAAGGGGGATGCTTCTGTGTGGTCTGGGGGGTAGGAACATTGTTGCTGGACGGCAAGGAATGTATTACTCGGGAGATCTGTTTGTGGACAAGGTCTGCAGGATAGTTGTGGAAGAGGAAAGCACTGGTCAGGTTATTCGTGTAATTGTTGAGGGATTCGTCACTGGAGCAGATACGTTTTACACGAATACCTAGGCTGTAGGGAAGGGAGCGTTTGATGTGGAATGGATGGCAGCTATAAAAGTGAAGGTACTGTTGTTTGTTTGTGCGTATGATGTGGTCAGAGGTGTGGATGTGAGCTTCAACAAGATGAAGGCCAACATCCAGGAAGGTGGCTTGGGTTTTGGAGAAGGACCAAGTGAAATTCAGATTCGAAAAGGAGTTGAGGTTATGGAAGAAATTAAGGAGTGTTACTTCACCTTGAGTCCTGACCACAAAGATGTCATCTACAAACCTATACCAGGCCAGGGAAAGCAGTTGTTGGGTCTTCAGGAAAGCCTCTTCCATGTGGTCCCTCTCTCCTCCCTGACGAAGGTACAAAGTTCCGAAAGATAGGATACGTAAATTTTCTGTTCTGCTTTGTGTATCTGTCGGCTGTACTGAGCTGAGGTAAGTACTGGTCAGCCCCTCTATCTCTTTGTTAGTATTTGTTTCACAACTTTATATGAGATTTTCCATCTTTCTTTTGCATCGTTATGATTGCAGTGCTCAATCTGGCTCGCCTTGCGTTGTGTAAACGGCCTTGTTGCTGCAGCAGGCACTTCGACGCCTTGGCACCCACAAGCTGCTTATGACGTTTTCATTTACTGTGGCAGACATTTACCACAGTGAAGCCCAAAAATAGCAATTACACTATAACAGCTCCCTCTATCGCAGACCCCTCCTTCCTGGACTCTCTACCCTAGACGGGTCTGCAAAAATACTCAACATCCTTGGACAACAATAAATAGTATTTAGGGTTTTCTTTGTAATTACTAGGCAACTTGTATCACAAGTTTCAGAGGCAGTGAATCTACGCTACAGCTTTAACCCTCTGGCTCCTACTTCATCTCTGCTCAATACCTGCTCCGAATTCTTCAGTTAAGAGTAATAGAGGTATTACATTGCACTAATTAATAGTCAATTAGTTTCTTTTGAAATAATTTAACACAATATGCCCCTATGGGCAGTAATTTCCCTGTGAATTCTCCGACTATCTCTTGGCGTTCTGAGGCCTGCTCCCTCCACTCGCCTCCATGCTTATTGCGAAATTTGTCTTGGCGGAATTTCGACATAACTTTCCATTTTTTTCAATTTCCAGTCTGACCGTATCAAACGGCCAAGGCGTCTTCCTCCTATACAGCGCCTCGTAAGGGGATTGCCCAATACTAGTGGAAACCTCTAGTTCCATGTTGCTATAACAAATGACAAGTTGACAAGAACAAATACCAATCACTGTGACCAGAGTTCACACGTTACCTCAGTTCCCTACCAGTAGAACGATGCACTGGTGCTCTGTTTTACCATTCGTTTGTGGTTGCAGCGGACTGTTTCTTAATTTCCAAACCCATAGCAAACAACATAGTTGTTTACCAAATCTGACATGAAATTTGTCCTTTGATCCGTGACGACTTTTCCAGGCAGACCAAACTGACACATGTGCTGCTATATAAAAAAGAGCTTGCATTTCTTGTCTATACCACATTCCACCTCAATGTACAGATCTGCAACCTCAAAATTGTATGGGAATGCCGCTCAATGGACCTGCGCTTCCCTTTGGCTTTCACTGCCAGTCGACTTCACACTTGCCTCTTTTTACCACTACTTTTACAGTCTCATTGTTGGTGTCCAGTAACATCAGATTTACCCCCCTGAGACTGCCACTACTACCTCTGAACATACCCCAACGGTCCAGACCTGCAGCATCTTACATTGGTGGAAAATATCTCTTGCTTATCATGTACCTTTGTCGCTACATGTCAATCTCTCCAATCTCCATAGACAAACTATCAGGAGCGTACAGATCTTTCAGGATACCTGTCTGAATCTTGAGGTGACAAACCCCGCACAAAAGTGTCCCATCTCGTATGTTTGCACATTAGTTTTCTGTATCCTATCCACAAAACTTCTTACTGGTATACTGTGCTTCTTTCTTAAGCCACTTAACTGTTCGCGGAAAAACCTCGCCTTATCTGGTTGCTTACATCGTTGCGGACGGTCCCATTTCAAATGATTAAATATATGTGCGTTTCTCAACCCCTTCATACATCTGACTAACAACAGTAATGTTGCTAGTTGCAATAACTGATCAATTGACCAAACTCCAATCTTCAGTAACGATTCCAGGTCATCCAAGAAAGACACTACATCCTCAGTAGACTTGCCTGGGAAGGAATTGATTAAATTGTTGATGGCTGGGTCTATCTGCGGACTACGCTGTTCTGTTAATGCTAACTCCTTATACTTCCCACACAAGATGTGCACGTTATTCCGGATTATCCACTCGCAACTGCGCTACTTTATCACATGAAGGTTGATACCCCTCTTGCTGGGAATTACTCTGTGTCCCAGACTCTGTCATTAAGCCTAGAACACATTGTAGTATAACACGGCATCAGGCACAGCTCACAGTGTCATAATTACATTAACTTAAATCCTTTGTCTCATCATGGGCCATCTGGTCTCAGTGCACTACCTAGCCATATGCCCCTATCAGTGACACACTAATGCCACTGGCTCAGGATGTGGTGCACTGCGCCCAGAAAATTACACTGGAAAACCCTTATAGGTAGCTACAAAATTGTAGTACATCAATCGGCTCTACCGAATCCACTGTTGTGACCTTTAAATTTCGACAACAGTTCGCCTGTATCCCATCTCCTCTGCACACGAGAGTAGAATCAATAAGACTGAAATAAGACTGAGAGCAGTGGTTATGACATCGCTCTGTTTGTAGATTGATTCTTTTGCCACATGCTGTAGTGGTCGAGGATGAAGAGCAACTACTGTGCAGTGTTGATATCAAGTGGTAGGTTGTGGCGTTGGTCCAGGTCATTAATAGCTCAAGAAAACAGTAACAGAAAGTCGAACACTTTACTGATATTCACGCTACTATACTCATAGTGCTGTGATCCGGCGGCCACGTCTCCTTTAGCCTCTGATGTGGGCGACCCGTGGAGCACTGGTTTGGCCAATTATCAGCCAGAAGACCAGCAGTGAGGTCGGCATCCAGGAACAGTGAGACCTAAAAGACCACTCAGCAACGCTTTCCTCTGTTAGGCAAAGTATGGTTGCTTGTGGTAAGCGCCAGCTGCATCCTGTAATTCTCGCAGGGGTTGACAGCCTCAACGGATGGAATTCACTCCTGTGAAAAGAGGTACGTGGTACCAAGATGCCCACATCTGCGTAGAAGGGCAAGAGGCTGTACCACTTCGGTCTGGTTTTGCTGCCCCCTCCCAGCTTCCCTCTCCGAAGGCAGGAACCTGTCTGTTGCTGAAGTGAGCCTAGTGCCTGATCTCGAGTAGAAGGGTGCTAAGTCCAAGGAGAAGGATCTAGTTCTCTGGGGAGAGCTCGAATGGTGTCGGTGTCTCAAACTGATGGTGACTGCTTGTTGACCCAAATCGTTCAAGCACCTTGCGTAGTTCTCTCGTCGTAGTAAGTACTGCCGAAATGACGGGTATTTATACTGGTTAGAAGATCATTTTATTTTCCGATGTTCTACGCCCATACATGTACAAAATCACAGGACCATTTCTCGATGGCGTAGAAACCAGCCAGCCAATCTGCTGCGTCTTCAGCATTACAGCTCCCCGCCTGGCTCGCCTCGTAATGAATAAACAACTCTGTCGCGGCATCAGGTATACCAATGATGTTGCGGCGACTGGCTGCTTACGGCTTCCTCACATGAAAGCTCATGAAAACAGTATCTGAGCTGCCAGTTTCCACAGTAAGCCCCAAATAATAGTGACAACGCTACAAAACGAAGAGGCTTGCAAAGGATAGTCCCCTGTGGGCAGATGCATTACAACAGTTTTGAAGAGGTAGATAGTCCATCCAGTGCTAAGTAGCACATTTGGGAACATGTTTCCTCCAGAAAACTCCACAAGCTATCACGTTCTCTGGGCGCAATTTTTATCCATACATTGAAGACCGATTGCAAAAGTTTGTTTACAAGTGTTACGATGTCTTCCTCTACCTCTGCAACCACCCACTGATCTTCAGAACAGTGCTGATGTGGGGATTTTTCCAACAAAAATAAGTGCTTGTCTGCAAGATAGTGACCTATCCACTTGGTGATCACTGACCTGTGGGTGACAGAACGGCCGAACAAACTTCTAATACATTGACTAAAGTTGCAGAAGGTGAGCGAGACTACTTCTCTTAAAAGGCGCAGCCGCTGATGTGGCTTGCCCACTCGGCTGCGTATGCTGATGCAAAGGATACGAAGTCGCGGAGTGTGTAGGACCAATGCATCCTTTATGCTAAGCTTTCACTGAGGCACGTCGCTTTCTCCGAATTACTTGCAGTATCTGAGACATACGCACTCACTAACCATCATCAACAACGCCGCGAAGGCATATGTTTTCTGGGGTCTCTCAGTGTTTGTATTTGAATATGAAACCCTATTTTCCGCTGCAGTAGTGTGCGCCAGTGAAGAAATGAGCGAGGGTGATGGGACTGTTGTTTCATGCATATTGATTGATGAACCGAAAAACAAAAAGAAAAGATAAGGCAACAGATTTTGGTGGCACAGTATTGACAGCAAACGATACGATAATGGTGAGTATCATTCTCCAGTTTTGGATTTGATGAAACATGGTACAGTACTTTTTCAGTGTTATTAAATGATATTGAAAAGGAAATGTTCTGCAAAATTATATTTATTTGGTCACGAACCGGCTTTCGGCTTGTTAGCTAATCTTGAAGTGACAACCTAAGAATCCGAAAGGCGGCTCGTGACCAAAGAAATATAATTTTGTAGAACATTAGGAATCCTTTTCCTTTTTTAATATTATTATCACGTTCTGTCAAGTTCTGACGGGAAATGAGTTAATATTATCAGTAACTCACCAGAAATTTACATCTCTCCCTGATAAACCTTCGCACGTACATATGATTAAAAAGTTCTGTTAGTCCAAACGAAAGACTGTTACTTACTTCACTCATTATAAAAGTGAAGGAAACATTTCAGTTATTTTTCACTTATCTAAGTAAGGGGCATCTTTCAGTACAGATCCCGCTTCAGAAACTACACTGTGAAACACCATTAAAGAACCACGTTCTCGAAACCCGTTAATTGACTCCTATTATTATGTACAGGTTTGAAATGTGGCTCAAAGGTAATTTTCCTCTGTAATGGTGCAATGGTGTGGCGCTTGCGACGTCGCTTTCTGTCTCGAGGACGCTCCAAAAAACAGTATGTCGACAAATGCGAAAAAATGACCACAGCTGGGAAGCTGAAGTGAACTGTAAGGTGGGTTAAAGATGTCACATTGTCGTGAAAATTCATTACAAATCTACTCAATGCCATGGTGGACGTTTCACATTCCCTCTTACCTACATTCGTTAGACGCCTCTGTGATGGAGGTCGGCCGGCTGGTTTGGCCGTGCGGTTCTAGGCGCTTCAGTCTGGAACCGCGTGACCGTTACGGTCGCAGATTCGAATCCTGCCTCGGGCATGGATGTGTGTGATGTCCTTAGTTTAGTTAGGTTTAAGTAGTTCTAAGTTCTAGGGGACTGATGACCACAGATGTTAAGTCCCATAGTGCTCAGAGCCATTTGAACCATTTTTTGATGGAGGTCTGAATGGTGACACCCAGAGTTGAAATCACGCGGTTTCCTTATGGTTGACCGGTTGACTGAAAAAAAAAAAAAGGTTTCAGACACACTGCAGGCTCAGAATCAGGGTTGGGGGGGGGGGGGGGCGAAAATGTGTAATAATGAAAAACGTCTATCAACGTTTCTGAATTCGACAGCGGCATGATCACGGCCTATCAAGAGTGCATTTTCCCATTTGGTGATACTTTCTGGTCACATTGGTTGGTATCTTACTGTTGTAAAGCGAATCTGGGATCGATGTGTTTGGGAGGATCATACTCACGCCATGCAGTATCTCAAGGGCTACAAAAGACTAACGCCCAAGAAGTTAGGTATACCGCTCACTCGGCTGTGAGTGCTCGTGCTGCCACGTCACATACCTATGGCCAGAATAGGGGCGTCCTTACAACGAGACAAATATTCACACGGATAGCTTCACGAAATTCGGACTACCATGGGCTCTTAGCATGGCATCATTGATGCCACTTCCCTAGATGCGGCGCCACCAAAGACCACACTAAACACACGAAGGACATCACGTCGACTTGTCAGACGAGGCCTGATTTGCTTATGTCTCTACGATAGACATGCCTGTGTACGGAAGGTCCGAGGAGAACGGACGTTGCCAAATTGAATTTGTTATCATCAAACAGGTGCAACACCTGGCGACCATCTCTGATTCGCGTAGACAGTAGTGGGGACAGCAGGCGTTACACTTATGGTGTGTTAAGGACGGTGTCAGTGTCATGCAGGACTGCTTCCGTTTAGTGTCTGTTTGGCTACTGGCTTGACCAGCACGTTCTCCAAATCTGTAAGTCACAGAAAACATGTGGTAGTTGTTGCCGCGAGACTGGCATGCCATCACTTGGGAGGGCCTACGACTGAACGCGATCATAGAGTTAATCATTTAAGTGAATTTCTTAAAAAATATAACAGTGAAATACATTCAGTGTACACTCTTTGGAAATAGTAACGTACAAATCTTAAATTTACACTACAAAATCAAATCCGGCCGGAGTGACCGTGCGGTTCTAGGCGCTACAGTCTGGAGCCGAGTGACCGCTACGGTCGCAGGTTCGAATCCTGCCTCGGGCATGGATGTGTGTGATGTCCTTAGGTTAGTTAGGTGTAATTAGTTCCAAGTTCTAGGCGATTGATGACCTCAGAAGTTAAGTCGCATAGTGCTCAGAGCCATTCGAACCATTTTTTGAACACAATCAAGTTAATTTGACCACATGTCATTTTGCAGCACGGACCGTTTCGAGACGTGCAGGAAGACAGTCAGTGGGATTCTGAAAGGTACCGTCAGGCATGTGGAGCCGTGTCAGCACCAGTCCAATGGCCAGAAAGGGTAGGTTTCACGTTTGAGGAGCTGCATGGTCGAGATGGTCCCATAGTTTCTCGACTGAATTTAATTCCTGGGAGTTTGGTGGTCAGTGGAGTGCGGTAAAATCACCACTCACCCTGACACGCTTCGAGCCACACACGTACACTGCGAGCCTTGTGACACGTTGCTTTACCCTGCTGGTAGATGCCTTCGTGCCGAGAAGTGGCGATGGCGATTAGTGTTTAACGTCCCGTCGACAACGAGGTCATTAGAGACTGAGCGCAAGCTCGGGTTACGGAAGGATGTGGAAGGAAGTCGGCCGTGCCCTTTCAAAGGAACCATCCCCGCATTTGCCTGAAACGATTTAGGGAAATCACGGAAAACCTAAATCAGGATGGCCAGAGACAGGATTGAACCGTCGTCCCCCTGAATGCGAGTCCAGTGTGCTAACCACTGCGCCACCTCGCCCGGGCGTGCCGAGGAAAAACAAACTGTATGCATGGGTGGATATGGTCCATAAGAACATATGCATAATTGTGTTGATCCAGTGTGTCTTGCAGAAAGACGAGTACACCCACGAAATGCTACGGGAACATTCGTCAAATCATAAAGCTCCCTTCTCTGGCCTGGACCCTTCCGACGATTGTTCAGGCTCTCTGCTTTCACACGTTTCACGACCGATGGAGTACGAAAAGTGATTCATCTGAAGAGGCCACCTATCCCCTCTCCGTGGAATTCCATTTGCGGTACTGACGTGCTAATTGCAGCCTTCATCGCTGATGAACACCAGTCAGCACTAAAACAGTAACGGAAATGAATAGCTCACATTGAAATGACCTAAACAAGGTGACAGCTATTGCAGTCATCAGTTGCAGTGTTCATAGAATGAGGAACGATATTAATTCTTTAACAGTAGCACAAATTTAGCAACGTCCTCCACTCGAGAGGCGTTTTCACTGTCACCTTCAACTGGTGGGAGTTCAGGAGCCACATTTTATTTTTACGCAACCTCAGGTTCCTGTTCATCAATTCCCAGACCCAACTTGATGTATACCCTTAAGTCTCCTCCGGGTTATTTTATGTGGATAGAAGATGGTTCAAATGGCTCTGAGCACTATGGGACTGAACATCTGTGGTCATCAGTCCCCTAGAACTTAGAACTACTTAAACCTAACTAACCTAAGGACATCACACACATCCATGCCCGAGGCAGGATTCGAACCTGCGACCGTAGCAGTCGCGCGGTTCCGGACTGAGCGCCTGAACCGCTAGACCTCCGCGGCCGGCGTGGATAGAAGAACAGTACCAAACAGCAGCATCCTGAAGTCCTTAACTGACTTACCATTTTTGTCCGTTTCTGTCCTCTAACAGCATCCTTAAGGCGTTCAAGGTCTTCTTTTGTAACAGACACCAGATGTTTTCCGTCATTTTCTTCTATCTGCTGTACTACTGATTCATTTGTCGTGTGTAACGTGTGAGGGAGCTTACGGTCGGGAATCTTATGTCTGCTGTACTACTGATTCATTTGTCGTGTGTAACGTGTGAGGGAGCTTAGGGTCCGGAATGCGCCGCAGTAGTCTGGCATCTCCGCGGCACTGCTAGTTCTTCGTGAACCAAGCCATCCTCTTTCCACGAGGAATCCACGTGTCCCTAATCTATACCCATTCCGTTGAAAACAATTCGTAATATGTTACCATATTTCTTATTGTGGTTCGGCTAGTTAAATGTTTTTTTCGAATTCAGTTTCCATATACAATTTGCATTCAATATGTCCATCACCCCCAATATTGTCAAAAATGTAGCTTGCCCATTAACCAAAACACTGTGTTATTCTTCGCCTTTCTTCTGGTATCTAGAAAATGTTAGCCGGTACATTGTTTGCTGAAGTTCTTGTTATTTGAGCCACTTTCTCTTTGATCCACCTGCAGTTGATAATTTGAGCTCCACACGTTTACCGCTGAGACACAGTATCGACAACGTTGCATTTACTGCAGCGGTTAGTGTCATTTAAACCGATGGCAAAGAGTCGCACATTACTGCTGATGGTGTTATTGACTACCTTGTGACACGTTGTTCTCACTTCAGACGAAAGAACATCACTGCTGATGTTTCTCCAGACTACAATCTACGCTATTCTCACTGCTGATGTTTCTCCAGACTGCAATCTACTCTATTCCAGCGTATTTAGTTTCTTTATTAGTTTTCCTTTCGTGGTTCCTTCTTTCTGCTAAAATCGTCTTTGCTGTAATGTTTTTGGACTTCAGAAGCTTTTTGCTGAGGTAGCTTCGTTCAGCGTAAAACTCCCTAATATGTTTTAGTATAAAACTTACTTTTTGTTTATTGAGTGGCGACTGTACATTTTCCCGCCTGACAATGTCATATAGTTTTACTGTAATGTATCCTGGATTGTTACAAATTATGCTCAATGTTAGTTTGACATAGAACGCCATCGCCTTAGACTGGATGTCGGTTGCTCCCATTCCTCCATTGCTTGGATCCAACATTGCCGTCTTAACAAGTACTTTAAACAATTCCCCTTTCCATAAGAACTTTGCTAAAGTTGACATGATCGTCTTCGCCAACGATGATGGTATGGGGAGAACCGGTGCTACGTAGTAAACCTTGGATAAAATATGCGTGTTGACAAACTGTACTCTTTGGAAGTGGTCTATGCTACGTTGACAAATTTCACTCAAAGCTCCCTTGATTTTTCTTGCCACCTCCCGACAATTTATTGCAATCATTTTTAAAAGGGAAGTTGCCAATGCTATTCCAAGAGTCTCGTGTTCAGTAGCATAGTTCGCCCGCACAATACGCAAGTTAGCAAATTCAGAAATTTATTTTTGCTTTCATTTACCCTCGTACGTGATGTGGAACAACATTTTGCAAGTGTCACCTCTAGTTGTAACACATCAGCGTAGTCTTTGACGATTATGCCTACATCGTCCACATAGGACTTACCACCGTCTTCATTCCTTGAACAGCAATGCCTGTCCGTCTATGCTGTAGCTGTCTCAGGAAAAGTTTCAGCGTTAATACGAACAGAAGCATTGATAAGGGGCTTCCTTGGGTAACGCCCCTTTTATTTCAGTTTATTTTGTCAGTTGGCAGTTAATGGAGATTTGCACAGTAACACCTATTTCTATGTTCCGATGATGTCGATGGTTTTGGCAGTAAGTCTATGCCGCGCATTGTGTCTATCGGGTACTTTTGGTTCATTTTATCACATGCTTATGGAAGTCTATGAAAACCAGTTCACATTTTATGTTACTTGTCTGTGTTAGCACAATGACTTCGCGGCCCAAAGTCGCAGTTTCTAAAAAATTTCTTCTAAAAGCATAAGTCTACTGCTGGCCTATTATGTCAGCGGTGCATGGTATAAAGCTTTTATGAATCGCTCGTTTCATAATCCGAATTTGTCTCCTATTAGGGTCCAGAATCATTTATAGAACTCAAGGGGCAGTCCGTCAGGTTCTGCAGATTTGCTAGCAGACGAGCTACGCAAGATTTCCAATGCATGTTGCTTGGTGATGTCCGAAGACATGTTCTCATCGTAATCTGGCGATATTCATGAAAGATGGGTACCAAAGAGCTCATCGTATTCTTCTTCATTTGGTTCACCCGATGCATACAAACTTTGTTAGTACATGGAGATTTTTTTAATTATTCCAATCTGGCTGGTGATTATGGTACCACCATCCAGTTGGAGTTCACCAATGAAAATTCTCCTTCGGTTCTTGGTGTGTCTGACGAGCTGGTACCAGGCAGCAGTCCCATCTTCAGTGACTGACTTTGCTTTGGATTTTATCTTGAGTCCCTCCAGTTCTTTACGTTTCAGACTGATTAGTTTTGCTTTTATTTGCTCGATGTCTTTTAATCTTGAAGGAACTGCATCTGTCTGATCATAGAGGTACATTAGTACACTATAGTAGAATTCTACAGTCTATTTCCTTTCTCTGACCTTATCTATACTAAAAGATATTAAATTTCAGTTTTGCCCGCCGGGTGCACCGTTCTAGCACACATGGAAAGTTGTTCAGTGAACGGAGACATATTTCCCAAGCTCTGTTTAGGTCATCTTCTAAAATTTGTCTCCTATTAAGGTCCAAAATCATTTATAGAATTCAAAGGGCAGCTAGTTAGATTTCACCGGCTTCTTACACTTCGGTAGGTTATGGTATTAAATTTACGCTGATTAACAACGCAATGTGGCCGGAAAAACTAAAGGGAACAGTTTCTGTTTTCAACACTTGGTGTGCTTTGTTTTCTGATGGGCAAATTTTGTCAATTCTACTACAGGAGTTCGCAACGACATGAGTTATTTCCCACGCTTCTTTTAGTTTTAAGTCGGCAACAAGGCCTCTCAAGTCAGTTGAGTAATTGAAGCTGAGAAATTTGATCCTTAAGATTCAGTATACAATTAAAATCTCTCCCTATTATAAGTTCCAGAGCGTTTTTCCTCGGTAGATAAATTATTCTTTCCTTAAAGAATGTGGCTTTTGCAGCTCTCTTAGTGCTGCCAGAAGGTGCATGTAAACTGACAACAGTAACTACTTCCATATTTATTCCAGTACCTCGCCCGATTCTAATTTATCAGCGTTATGTTCGGGACTGCCTTCTCTAACTAAAATGAGCATCCCAACGCTCCTTTCAATGGGTATATTGTAAAAACCAACATAACTGCAAATATTTAGTTGCGGGGACAGCACTTTCTATAGTAGAGCAACGTCCGCCTTGACTAAAGTACATCGGACTGTATCTTGTTAATGTTCAAGGTGATAATCGTATATGACTGTAACACTCGAGAGTGACTTTTCTTTTCGTCTATCATTTAATGCCGGATAATTCCTGAGAATCTGACCGGTTTTCATTTGAACAGTTCTTTTTACTTTCCTTATAGTTTGCACTGGCACTGGCCTTCACGTAATGTCTGCTCCGCCCACTCCCTGAGCAGTTTTTCATCGAAGGCTGCGTCGGAGAATATGAGGGGCTGTCCGGTATCAGCAACTCGTCTTCCGAGCGCGGCGCATACGGAGTTCTTCCCATGTCCGGTCACGTCTGCAGTCACATACGTTTGCTGTTTGTTTGTTATCGCTGTAAAACTCCGCTTGTTGGTTGTGAGATTTGGGCGGTGACGTCTCCTGTTGTTGACAATCACTCGCTCTCTCGTCATGTTTGCTTACAGCTGCATCAGTGGGTGAGTCTGTTTGCATTCCCCGACACGCCCTTACTGCAGCGCAGGGCTGTGGCGTCAACGGGGCCAGCCCATTTGTCAGCTGCTGCCAGCTACTGGACCGCAGAATGAGGTTGTGACGTCACTCCGACTTGTTCAACGGCAGTCACTCTATTTAATATAAACTCCTTTCATGCAATCTTTTATCCTTCCCTAACTGAATTTATAGTGGTACAACAAATTAAAAAACATATTTGATACATATGGTCGTCCAGAATTAAAATTTCTTATACTAGAAGAGGGCAGACTTGTCTTTTAATATCAACAAATAGGACTTTGTCATCTTATCATTTCAGCAAATTAGTATTCATTACAAATTACAATTTTTTGTGTAATTGTATTTGGAAGTATTTATGTCCCTGGTGAATGAGTCAGTTAGTTTTACATAATTCATAAACGGTCTGTGTAAGTCTAGTGCTCACTTTTAGTGTACATCCTGTATATTCAATAGAGGCATGGTTGTAGTCATATTGTTTACTTTTACGATCTGCATTTAAAAGAAAATTACAACTGTTCGTTTTCGAATCGACCTTTCAGTGTTAGAGTAACGAAGGGCAATGCACAAATATTCACTTTGTTCGCTTACAAGAAAAACGTAGAAACAAAATTAGCATGATAAATTTTTAATTGATACAGTTTAAAAAAACATGTTTCAGGAAAGCATCGATGTATTTTGTTTGCTTGTGTCGATAAAAACCTATCAGATGTGGCACTACTGTTTCTATGATCCTAAGATTACTCACTGATTGACACTTCACTGACACTAATGATGATAGTTTAGTTACAGGAGGACGCTGTAATCTTTGCGAGGTGGTATGTGGTGTGGACTGACGCGCGTCTCTGGTGTGAATTGACTCTAGTGCGTTTTGCCGTAAGATCAAGGGGCGCTCAGCTTTATCATCGATTGGCACTCTTTGTCCAGGTACAGTGACGTCGGTGTATGGCATGTCTGTTGACAAGGTGCGCAGCGTGGTAGTGTGTTGCATTGATGGGTAGTCTCATCTGATGTTCTTCGCTGAGACAGATAAATTTTTTATAGGAAGGTGGACAGGTTTTATCTGGTCCAGCAGTGACTAAGAGTATGTGTAGCTGTCCGTATTTCACTCTTCATGTATTTCAGATACTGCCATTAATTTTAGTTTTCCTAATCGTCTTGGTTCAAATGGTTCAAATGACTCTGAGCACTATGGAACTTAACATCTATGGTCATCAGTCCCCTAGAACTTAGAACTACTTAAACCTAACTAACCTAAGGACATCACACAACACCCAGTCATCACGAGGCATAGAAAATCCCTGACCCTGCCGGGAATCGAACCCGGGAACCCGGGCGTGGGAAGCGAGAACGCTATCGCACGACCACGAGCTGCGGACTAATCGTCTTGCTTCGTGTTCTTCTGTCTGTTGTAAACCATTGTAATTATATAAGGAACATAGGTCATTGTAAGTTAATTTGACTTTTAGGATTGGTTTAAGTTTTGCTTCGAAACGCGAGCTTTTGTAGTTGCCTTTCTTCGCGTTGGATGGTGTCAGAAGAAATGAAACTATTGGGTTGGTGTCGTAAAAGTCACTCTTTTTGGCTTTTATGGTGCTACAGGTTAGCGATAATGGTTTCTTTTGCTGTACACAAACGTCATCTGTGTAAGGCCTGCCTGCGGCGACTGTGATCCTATGTGTTTGTCTGCCATGTCATCTGCTGTTGAGGCCTCGTTGAACATACTACCACTCTGTAGATCATAAGCAAAGTGCGCGGGCCCAGTTGATACCTGGGAGTGCGACGGCGTGTGTCATCTGTCCCGTCACCTTTCGCCTGTATTGCGCTCGCCAGGAGCGGTTTTACCGCCTGCATCCACACCGGCAGTTCGGCCACCCCAGCAGCTGGCTCCTTGTGTCCAGTGTTACCTCGAACAACTCGTCATACCAGAGCCGGTCACCTGCTTAACTGCACCCACTAATGCACCTGTGTATGGATTTTAACATATACGTGAACATCGTACGACACCTTGATTGTCTATTGGGGATGGACGACAGTGACTTTCAAGGCACATGTTCTTATATACATTATTACTTTAGTTTTAATTTGATAAGTACATAGTATTTTATGTAGCTCTCCTTTCCACCAGATCTGTTTTATGTGGGAGAAATATTTTCATTAGGACATACAGTGAACTCCATATGGTAAATATCTGTCTACGCTACTTGTTAAAATTTAACAAACTCAAAGAAAACAAAATGAGCTGGCCAGCGTCTCTAATCTACTGTAATTGTACTAAGCTCCGTTTTTTTGTTTCTATGATCTCAGAAGCATTTTTCAGCGCCGTGGTTCTCTGGGTGTGAAAGTTGTGTGGGTTTCCCTGTGAACATATGTGTAGAATGCGCCACGGAGCATGGATTACGGTTAATCATATTTTATCAGTTGGTGATCCATCTCTTCCTTCTTGCAATCACCCTTAACTGTGTCTTTGTTTGATACCCGTAGACAGATGAATCTTATGCGTGATATTGTGATCACTGCTCAGTATCACGGCTACCGCAATGAGATCTTATTATAAGTACATTATCTCAAACGACAGTTATCGGAAGTTGTTGTGCCTATAACTGTCTTGTCAGCTGTCTGTATTTAATCTTAAGTGATCAAGTAACTATACTTAACATTCTGATGTCAAGTTCCCACAAACATTTAGATTTTAGTGCGTTCATACGCCATCACGCAGACCAGGCCACCATTATTAATTTCTCGTCTCAATAAACACAATTACGAATTTCACTCTATATTTTCACGGTGCGCTCTTACGTACTTCACGCTGAGCAGACCACCAAATTAAATTAACATCAACACTTCTAAATAACACGGGAGGCATACACATTTGTCTCCATAAATAATGCCTATCAAATCACTCACTAGTGACATCCTGTACTCACGCAAATTAAATGTTTCTTTACAGTTTGTCGTTCCGAAAACTGTCATCCCATTTGTACAGGTAATCCTTTTTCACGCACCCATAGCACTATGAACATATTTAAACAGAGATAGCTTTTGTTAAATAAACTCAATGGATTGTTCTGTCTTTTCCAGGCACAGATAATATGGAATCACTAAATGGTTTTGCACTTGCTGGTTATCAATTTAACTATTGTTCTTTCTACCACAGCTTAATTCTAATCATTTCATACCAGATTACTACATCTACGTAATCTCTAAACTTATATACAATTTATACAATGGACATCCCATTCTTCATTTACTGGTTTACCGTCCCTTGTTTTTACTCCAGGAAGTTTTTGATATGGCTTACGTGATGTAAGCCAAGTGACTTCCCGCGTGTGCTTATCGCCTAATCCGTACAGGTCCGTCATAGTTAGCGAAGAAATTGTGGCATAGCCTCTTTGGTTTATTGGACAAACGGTGGGGTTCTACCAACACTCGGTTGCCGATAGTAAATTCTTGCTCATTTGCTTTGGTAACTGCACGCGTCTTGCGCTTCTCTCCTGCCACACGAATGTTACGTAGTGGTTCAAAAATGGTTCAAATGGCTCTGAGCACTATGGGACTCAACTGCTGTGGTCATTAGTCCCCTAGAACTTAGAACTACTTAAACCTAACTAACCTAAGGACATCACACACATCCATGCCCGAGGCAGGATTCGAACCTGCGACCGTAGCAGTCGCTCGGTTCCGGACTGCGCGCCTAGAACCGCGAGACCACCGCGGCCGGCGTTACGTAGTGTCTCTGCTATGAGGGCTCTATGATGTTGTCGTTTTCTTGGCGGGAAATCGACTAGTTCCATTATTCTATCTGGAGTCGGTCAGCCCAGCCACAGAAAAATTTCTTGCAAACTAAAAAGTAAATCAGTACGCCTTATGTCACAGTATCTGTTTATCGAATTCAGTATTGCTATCCGTGGTTGGAATTGGGCGCACACCATAAAATTCCATACTCTTAAGGAGAGAAGTATCCGGGCCAGCTGCGGATTCATGAGCTACACACAGTTCTTTCGATAAGACTTGTCGAGTATGGCGCACATGTTCGTATATTTCCCCTCTGTTCCACCACCTTGCCATCTGGTGGGAACGCATCCTTCGGTAATCCAGCAGTGGTCAGAGACATTAATCGTGAATGGCTCCTGTCGATATAAGGGAGCAGTCCTGATTTGAAATGCATCATGGCTCATAGCTATGTGAGATCATGTGAAATACTAAGGTGTTTACTCAAATAATGTCCCCAGTCTCTTTGGAAAAGAAATAATTCCTCGCTAAGTGTGCAAGTTTCTCTGCATCGATGGCAAAAGCTTCTGCATCATTACTCCGTGTCATATTCGTCTTCAAGCTTCTTTTATGCTCTACTTCTCGATCTTTCCACTGGGATCTTCTTTAGGATTCTTCAGGTGTCCCTGAATGAGAGAACACTGTGGAAGACAGTATTCACTTATTAAAAGCTGTTCTCGTTCGCTTTTCAGGAGAAGTGGATTTTCTGTCTAAAAATTTCCAGGCTGCCATTGATGAGTCAGCATCATGATTAAATACTGAAAGAAAATATGTGGAAAGAGGGGGAGGGGACCCTAAATATAATGGCAGTTGTACTAACTCGGTGATTTACTGGCAGTTATGTTCCTCGCTCGCCGTAGTTGGATGTTTTCTTCCTTGACAGCAAGTAGCTACAAATTTGGAATCCTGTAAAAGTCTCTATTCAAAGTGAATTTATTCTTTTATATCTGAATTGTTTACCGGCCTTTGTTTCTGTAAATACTATTTTCTCTGGTTAGCACTTGTATATTATTAACATTCATTACTTGGTCACATTCTTCTTGACCCTTTTCTGCCGCTGATTGTGCATTTTGTCTTACAATGTGCGGCATTCTTCAAAAGGTTCTTTTACAGTCCTCCTAGTTTCCGTTGTATATATTTGCCACACCCATGCATCGCTTCATTGAACAATGCAGTATGGAGGCAATTAGCCATGTTCGTTGTAGGTTGGAAGGAGACCGTTGGCTTGTATTGGCTACAAGTATATAGCATTATTCCAAGCGTTCTGCCTATACGGTCAGTTACTCTGGTAACAAATGTCAACCTAAGAGAATGAGCGAGTGGTTTCCAAGACGTCACTTTTATGCATTTTGTTGCTGGTTCAAAAATGGTTCAAATGGCTCTGAGCACTAAGGGACTTAACATCTGAGGTCATCAATTCCCTAGAACTTAGAACTACTTAAACCTAACTAACCTAAGGACATTACACACAACCATGCCCGAGGCAGGACTCGAACCTGCGACCGTAGCGGTCGCGCGGTTCCATACTGAAGCGCCTAGAACCGTTCGGCTTTATTGCTGGTCGATCGCGATTTGTAATTAGAAGGTACCCTGATTTGAATTAGGTGCAACGAAAACGCTCTATTTAACCGAATCTTACTACACTTGGAAGTGATTTGGATTATCCGTATATAAGATCGTCTTACAATATGTTATTGTCTTTGAGAAGCGGTTCTTTAGGTCCTTCCATGTGGAGATACTTCTTGGAAGAGGAAAGAAAGTGCTTCGAGGTAGAATTACGGATTTAAGTAATTCACAATTTTTTTATTGAGAAGAACAACTCAGTTTGAATGAACAAGATATCACTGAACATGTAATAAGTAACTATTCCTTGAGGAGGATAATGGCCAGATATACGGGAATACGGTAGGTATGCCTCCGGTATTGCACGAACGAAACTAAAGTGATTGCTGACGGCAATGAACTCGCTTGGGCAATGGCATAGTTTGTTATATGTCACACGTTGTTCACACAGACATACTGAAAGTCATTGAAAGGCGTCGAAAAAGAAACAATCGATATGCAATTTTCTTCAGAATTGACGTGATACACTATTATCTATAAGTCGCGGCATGTTATCACTCAAATGAGAGACATCTCCTGAGTGCAAATGGTAATATCCGTCTTCAACGAAGCTAAGTACTTGTTCATACGTTTCTCTCGTAAATTGACTAAATCTATTCATTGAAATGAAAAAAAATAAAACACTCCCGAATATTCTAGAAGTTGAATGAAGTTCATTTCTCGCACTCAGATAACAGTTGTGCGCAGTTACCGAAGTACGAACATCTTAATGTATGTTGCGAAGGAACAACAGCTTTACTATTTCAGAGTTTGGAACAAGTGTCAAGTGGCACTCGAGACGAGAGGCACCGGGTAGCGCATTTTCTCTTTTACTGGGAAGAGGGTTGGACGGTTCAAAACGTCGTTTGCTAAAAGGCGAGAACCGCCATGGTTCATCCGCAGAGAACATTCACGAATGTTCTAGAAAAACCTACCCGAGTTAGAAAGTGGAATGCGGCCTGATTTGTGGATAAAGAAAACAAGAAGACTCTTCTGGAAAAAAATAACGGAATCTATACTATTACGCAGACCAGACAAGAAAACCTTTGCATCCCTCAGACACACAAGCACCCAGAAGTTAACTACCGAGAAATAATTTTGGAGGTGGAGAAGAGGGAGAAAGTGAAGCTGGTCGATACATGTAATAAATCTACACACGTTGACTGTGCATTCACTTCAAATCTGTAGCATTTATAGATGACATCAACAAATATTAGTCAATTAGTAACGTAAACGTCTTTCGGATTCGTTGTTCATCTTGTCTGGATTACTACTATCATTTACGGGTAAGTCTTCTTAGCTGTAAGAAGTAACTTTCTTGTGGATAATTCTGGAGCAAGCTGTACTCACTCACAAAATGAAAATTAAAAAGACTCCCAGAAAAGCTACTTCAAAATCACACAACGAACTCCAGATTGTGAAATTCGTTAAGTTTGAAATTAAAATAAAATAATTGTAAAATAAAGTCATTGTAAGAAACTGCGAAATAGGTGCGTACCCGAACCCGGAGAGTTTGTTTCTGATGGTACTCTCTTTATTTCATTTCACCTTCTGGGTTCTGTCGCTGTTGTTCTGCGACGTCTGCTGAACGTCGCAGTTGGACTTCTGCAGCCCCGACGACCATCCATCTTGATCTTCTTGCAGCATCTGGGCAGCAACTGTTGCAGCTGCTAACGGTCGATATTGGCGTCATCTTCTCGATGGGACTAGAGCAGTTGACGTCGAAAGCAAATGACAGTTGTATTCCCTGGCCAGTACATTACTAAGGACAACAGAAATTGACAACACTTTTAAATAAATAAAGGTGATTGAAAAATGCGGACAACAAAAGTGGACTACAAAAGTAAATGAACGCAAAGGAAGAAACGAGGACACCAAAATACGACAACACAAATGGAGAACATTTTTAAATGAATATAGGTGAATGAAAAACGAGGACAACGAAAGTGGACAACAAAAGTAAATTAATGCAAATGAAGAAATGTGAACAACAAAAAAGGACAACAAAAATGGGCAACACTTTTAAACAAAAAAGGTGAATGAAAAATGAGGACAACAGAAGTATATTAATGTAAATGAAGATATGAGGAACAACAAAAAGGATAACAAAAATAGACAACACTGTTAAATAAATATAAGTGAGTGTAAAATAAGAACAAAAAAGTAAATAAATGTAGAAGAAGCAATGAGGACAACAAAAATAACAACAAAAATGGACAAGACTTTTAAATAAATGAGTGTGAATGAAAAATCAAGACAACCGAAGTGGACAACAATAAATGTAAATGAAGACATGAGGACAAATAAAAAGGACAACAGCCTATATTCGTATATTTTTATATGTATTAAATGGAGAACATAGAGCAGCCTGTAAAGAAATGTACTAAATGTTGTGTAGTGAAAGACATTACAGAATATGGGATAAAGGTAGATTAACTAAGATCGATTGTAAAAATTGTATAAATAAGGATCGACTTAATAGATATTATCCAAACAAAAAAAATTAAGAATGGCAACATTCAACAGTACAGATGATCTGGAACCCATGCTAAAAAGTGCACTAAATCTGACACAGTAAAAAGTGTAACCGAATATAGGAAGAAATTAGGAAAACCTACATCAGTTTGTAAAAAATGTTTAAGTAATGATCAGATGAGTAGATATTCTATTAAAATGATTAATGCCCAGAATAGTGTGGAAGAAATTAAGACTGCTATTGACAACAAACAACAGAATAGCCAACAAAATGGTATAAACAACAACAATGAGGGTAGCTCAAAAACATGCAATTTATTTAATATTAAAATGAATTTAGATTGTTTTCCAAGAAATCATGGCAAGATACTATCAATTTGTAGAGACTGTCGAAAATTAAGAAGGTCAGAAAAAATATTACTCCCACCTAAAATATATTACACATATCTAGGTTTTTTTTTAACTTGCGTCATTCCCACATGTCTAACAGACTGCATAAAAAGATCTATCCAGAAAAATGAAACAGTATCAAGCAGCACCAATAAACAGGTGACTCAGGATTCCCCAGAGCTGAGAAATATAAAGGTTTTTTTATTTCAATCTTATTAAAATTGGTAGTTATAAATGGAAGATGGTAGAAACGCTAAAATTATAGATCTATTTATTGAGAATAAAATGTATTACCAAGATGCATGAGAAAAGTTTAATAGTTTGTTGGACAAAGAATACCAAATATAATGTTTGGATTTAGTTTTACTTAAAAATGGTTGTGAGAAAATTACAGTTTACGACGTGGAAAAGGATGCTTTTATAAAATTAAAAAATTTAAATAAACGAAGTAGAAACAGATATATAAAAAAGATTCTTAAGGCAATTAATAAATGTTTCTTGGACCACAATGGTGGTCGAATTTATAGAAGAAGGATTTAATTTTTATTTGTCATTTCGTTTCTTTAAGGTATGCAAGGATTAAAATTTTTAATCTCTGCAATTCCATAACTTTCTTTGACAGAAAAGTATAAGACCCTATGCTTTGGTGCCTCCATAAAAATTGAGCTTTTTCTTAATAAAAAGTAATGGGGTAGTTATTTCCAATATACAATCCAGAGATCGGGAAAATCAATCACTAAAAAAACGAACAGCAAAAAAGGACTACAAACATTGACATCACAAAAAGACACGCAAAAGAACAGCTAAAAGGATAAGAAAATGGACAGCAAAAATCTAATTGGCTGACTGACTAGCTGAAGTTAAAACAAATATAAAAACGTTAAAATCGAATATCTGTCAATTAGTTACATTTTTCTGATGTCCCTTTTTGCTGTCCCTTTTTGCTGTCCATTTTTGCTGTCCATTTTTGCATCTTTTTTTGCTGTCCATTTTTTTGTGATAGATTTTTCTGATTGCTTGTTGCGAATAACCACCCCATTACTTTTTATTGCGAAAAAGGTGAATTTTTGTGGGGGCACTGAAACATAGGATCTTATACTTTCTTATTTACGAAAGTCATTAAGAAAGTCCAGAGATTAAAAATATTAACCCTTGCACATCTTAAAGAAGCAAAACAACAAATAAAAAACCAATCTTTCTTCTATAAATTCGACCACCATTGTGCTCTTTTACAACTTCTACTTGTGGAAATGGTTCTTTATAATATTTCGCAATATCTGCTTCGTTTTCTTCGCTAGAATCCGAATCATTTTTTTCCAAATAACATTTGTTAATTGCCTTAAGAATCTATTTCATATATTTATTTCTAATTCGTTTATTTAAATCTTTTAATTCTATAAAACATTCTTTTCCTCACCGTAAACTGTAATTTTCTCACAACCATTTTTATGTAAAACTGAATCTATTGTCTTTGGTACTCTTCGTCTAATAAACTATTTAACTTTTCTGGCATATCTTCGTAATGTATTTTATTTTAAAAAATAGATCTATAATTTTGCCGTTTCTGTCTTCTTCCATTTATTATTACAGATTTTAATAAGATTAAAATAAAAAAATTCTTTATATTTTTCAGCGGAGGGGAAGCCTGAGTCACCAATTTATTGGTGCTGTTTTATTTTTCTGGACAGTTCTTTTTACGCAGTCTGTTAGACATGTGGGAATGATACCAATACAAAATATCTAGGTTTGTGTAATCTATTTTAGGTGGGAGTAATATATTTTTTTTTACTTTCTTAATTTTCGACAGTCTGTACAATTTCATGGTATCTTTCCTTGAGTTCTTGGAAAACAGTCTACTTTCTTTTTAATATTACATAAACTGCATGTTTTTGAGCTGTCCTCATTGCTGTTGCTGTCTATACCATTTTGTGCATTTTGTGAGTTATTTTGTTGTTTGTTGTCCATAGCAGTCTTCATTTGTTCCATGCTATTCTGGACATTAATCACTTTAATAGAATATCTACTCATACGATCATTATTTCAACATTTCTTACAAACAGATGTAGGTTTAGCTAATTTCTTCCCATATTCTGTTGCACTTTTTACTGTGCCACATTTAGTGCTTTTTTTCGTATCTCTCCCATATCGCCTGCGCTTTTCAGTATGTTACCATTCTCAATTTTTTTGTTTGAATAATATCTATTAAGTCGATCCTTATTTATATACTTTTAACAAATCGATCTTAGTTTAACTACCTTTATCCCATATTCTGTAATGTCTTTCACTACACAACATTCAACACATTTCTTTACAGGCTGCTCTACGTTCTCCATTTAATACATATAAACAATATATATAAGGTGTTGTCCTTTTTTGTTTTCCTCATTTCTACATTTACATTAATTTACTTTTGTTATCCACTTCTGTTTTCTTCGTTTTTATTCACCTTTATTTATTTAAAAGTGTCATCCATTTTCGTTGTCCTTTGTAATGTCCTGGGCAGGCATTACAATTGATATTGCTTTCGACGTCCACTGCTCGAGTGCCATCGAGGAGAAGACACCAACACTCGCTGTCGGCAGCTTTATCATCTGCGCCAGTTGCTGACCAGATGGTGCAAGAAGATCAAGGTGGGTGGATGTCGGGGCAGCAGAAGTCGCAGTGCAATCGCGCCGTTCAGCAGATGTCGAAGAACAACAGCGACAGAACGAGAAGTGAAATAAAGAGTACCATCTATATAATGGTAAGACAGAGATTTAGGAACCGATTTTAAGTTGTAAGACATTTCCAGGGGCAGATGTGGACTCTGACCACAATCTATTGGTTATGACCTGTAGATTAAAACTGAAGAAACTGCAAAAATGTGGGAAATTAAGGAGATGGGACCTGGATAAACTGAAAGAACCAGAGGTTGTACAGAGTTTCAGGGAGAGCATAAGGGAACAATTGACAGGAATAGGGGAAAGAAATACAGTAGAAGAAGAATGGGTAGCTCTGAGGGATGAAGTAGTGAAGGCAGCAGAGGATAAAGTAGGTAAAAAGACGAGGGCTGCTAGAAATCCTTGGGTAACAGAAGAAATATTGAATTTAATTGATGAAAGGAGAAAATATAAAAATGCAGTAAATGAAGCAGGCAAAAAGGAATACAAACGTCTCAAAAATGAGATCGACAGGAAGTGCAAAATGGCTAAACAGGGATGGCTAGAGGACAAATGTAAGGATGTAGAGGCTTATCTCACTAGGGGTAAGATAGATACTGCCTACAGGAAAATTAAAGAGACCTTTGGAGAGAAGAGAACCACGTGTATGAATATCAAGAGCTCAGATGGCAACCCAGTTCTAAGCAAAGAAGGGAAGGCAGAAAGGTGGAAGGAGTATATAGAAGGTTTATACAAGGGTGATGTACTTGAGGACAATATTATGGAAATGGAAGAGGATGTAGATGAAGACGAAATGGGTGATACGATACTGCGTGAAGAGTTTGACAGAGCACTGAAAGACCTGAGTCGAAACAAGGCCCCCGGAATAGACAACATTCCATTAGAACTACTGACGGCCTTGGGAGAGCCAGTCATGACAAAACTCTACCAGCTGGTGAGCAAGATGTATGAGACAGGCGAAATACCCTCAGACTTCAAGAAGAATATAATAATTCCAATCCCAAAGAAAGCAGGTGCTGACAGATGTGAAAATTACCGAACTATCAGTTTAATAAGTCACAGCTGCAAAATACTAACACGAATTCTTTACAGACGAATGGAAAAACTGGTAGATGCGGACCTCGGGGAGGATCAGTTTGGATTCCGTCGAAATGTTGGAACACGTGTGGCAATACTGACCTTACGACTTATCTTAGAAGAAAGATTAAGAAAAGGCAAACCTACGTTTCTAGCATTTGTAGACTTAGAGAAAGCTTTTGACAATGTTGACTGGAATACTCTTTTTCAAATTCTAAAGGTGGCAGGGGTAAAATACAGGGAGCGAAAGGCTATTTACAATTTGTACAGAAACCAGATGGCAGTCATAAGAGTCGAGGGGCATGAAAGGGAAGCAGTGGTTGGGAAAGGAGTGAGACAGGGTTGTAGCCTCTCCCCGATGTTATTCAATCTGTATATTGAGCAAGCAGTAAAGGAAACAAAAGAAAAATTTGGAGTAGGTATTAAAATTCATGGAGACGAAGTAAAAACTTTGAGGTTCGCCGATGACATTGTAATTCTGTCAGAGACGGCAAAGGACTTGGAAGAGCAGTTGAACGGAATGGACAATGTCTTGAAAGGAGGATATAAGATGAACATCAACAAAAGCAAAACGAGGATAATGGAATGTAGTCCAATTAAATCGGGTGATGCTGAGGGAATTAGATTAGGAAATGAGACACTTAAAGTAGTAAAGGAGTTTTGCTATTTAGGAAGTAAAATAACTGATGGTGGTCGAAGTAGAGAGGATATAAAATGTAGACTGGCAATGGCAAGGAAAGCGTTTCTGAAGAAGAGAAATTTGTTAACATCGAATATAGATTTAAGTGTCAGGAAGTCATTTCTGAAAATATTTGTTTGGAGTGTAGCCATGTATGGAAGTGAAACATGGACGATAACTAGTTTGGACAAGAAGAGAATAGAAGCTTTCGAAATGTGGTGCTACAGAAGAATACTGAAGATAAGATGGATAGATCACGTAACTAATGAGGAGGTATTGAATAGGATTGGGGAGAAGAGAAGTTTGTGGCACAACTTGACTAGAAGAAGGGATCGGTTGGTAGGACATGTTTTGAGGCGTCAGGGGATCGCAAATTTAGCGTTGGAGGGCCGTGTGGAGGGTAAAAATCGTAGAGGGAGACCAAGAGATGAATACACTAAGCAGATTCAGAAGGATGTAGGTTGCAGTAGGTACTGGGAGATGAAGAAGCTTGCACAGGATAGAGTAGCATGGACAGCTGCATCAAACCAGTCTCAGGACTGAAGACCACAACAACAAACAACATCAGAAACAAACCCTCCGTTTTCGTGTGCGCACCCATGACTTTCGTTGTATGATTTTGAAGTGGCCCTTGGTGGGAGGGGATGGGGGGCGGTCTTTCGGGGCTCGTCGAGAGTATTTTTAGAATTTTAATTTTGTGGATGCATTGAGCTTGCTCGCGGAATCATCCACGGGATCATTATTTAAGAGTGTCGTCAACCTACCCAGATAGTACTGCTGTTGTCCATCAATTTCCTTCAGAAAATCAAGTTCAGATCTTACTGATACTGGATGCCTGGAAAATACAGTCTTCAGAAATGTCTACTTTTGGACTGGGGGATGGTGCAAAGTGGTGTCTAAAACCTGTTTGTTGGTACCCTTCGTGTAACCTCTATGATGTAGACTACCGTCAGGTCAACCGTTGACTGACACATTGGAACAGGATACTGACCTCATTCTCTACATCTAAGGTGAAATTGATATTCGGATGAATGTTGTTCAGAAAACTGTAAAACTATGTAGCTTTGCCTTACAACAAACGCGTGTGTCACCCACATGATGGAGCTGTTAAGGTATTTTTACTCCCACGTTTTGAATAAAACGATCCAGGTAGTAAAGGGAACCCAAAACAGCACTATCACATTGTTCATAACATTTCCCTTCATATTTAAATTAATTCCACCGGAAGTATGTATGGACACAGTTATCCCCAATGGTCTACTTAGTATCTGCTACTGTGTTAACCAGATGTCGGAGATTGTGCAATACTTCGAAAACACTTTCTTAAATCCTTCCCGAAATATTATGTATTTCCCACAAGATTCTTTGGTTTCCTTGTTAAACGACTATTTAAAAAGAACGTTTGAGAATCACCTGAAGCGTCCAAATAGAGATGATGGCTACAGACTTTCTGCTTTGTCGTTTCCCGCTATCAAGGAAAGAAACACCTACCCACGTCGAGCGAGGAATTACCAGGACACCACCAAGGCGACAAAACAGCAATAATATTTTGTGTTACCCCTCTGTATCCATATCACCTTTCAGCATTTACCCATGACGATGGACAACCATACCCAGCCTGGAAATTTTTACCCAGTTACTCCACTTCTCCTGAAAAGGGCGAGGAAATATTCTTTTGTAGGTAAATACGACACTGTCTTTCGGCAGTTATCATCAAGCCAGGTACACTAGACGAATCCTAAGGATCACCCCATCACTGGACTGAACCGCCGAGCTTTTAAGAAGTTTGAAGTGATATATGACCCGGCGCAACAATTTTTAGATTTTACCATCAACTAATTCCTCTCTCGCCAGCAAGTGTGGCTATGTGAGATTGAAAACTTTCGCGGCGTACATATTATTCCACAAAATTTCGGGAGGACTGCGGGATAATTGTAACTTCTTGCCACAACATTTCGGAGCAGAGTCTTCCGGCCATCTTCAGGTGATAGTGGCGAAAACGCTCTGAGCTCTGCTATTTAAGGCCCAGCCGGCACTTGCGTGGTGGATTCACTTGGCGTTACGCGTGCGCTACTTGAGCGCTTTCGATTCTGCTGCACCGCGCTCACTCCGTGGTGAAAACTCGCCGTATCGACATCGATTCGATTGTCTTCCCGCGGTTCCATCACAGAACTACGCTGGACACGAAGTTTTTCAACGATTGAAATGCATGCCGAATTCAATTGAAAACCGGCGTCTCGATTAACAAGAGACTCACTGTCAGACGATCATATTTCCAGGGACTCATTAGTGGTAGAACTCCAAAAGTTAGACCTATGGACCGCAATTTTCATCTCACTGTAATTCATGACATGACCATAAGAAATACAGTGTTCAGCGATGACACTCTTCCATGGCTGAAGAAGGTGAGTATGCCGCTGATGTTCTACAATGCGATCCTGCACTGTACACGTCGTTTGCCATATGTAATATTTGCCGCATTCGCACGGAATCCTGTAAACACCTGCCTTGCGCAGCTCTTAGGTCGTCTTTGACAGAGACCAACGGCGACGAATTTTTGCAGGAGGTTGAAAGGTTGCTTTCACTTTCTCTTTTCTTAGTATTCTGCTTATTTGCGCTGAAATATTACCAGTATATGGTAAACTGGCAATCGTTTTAGAAGCTTCTTCCTCTTCTTTGCTCCGTCATTTACAGATCTGCAGCGCTCTCTCCACTTGCTAGGACGAATACCCATTCTTCATAAATACAATGTGCAGGTGCTCCAGTTACGTTTGCAAACTATCGGTGTAAGAAATGGCGTGGGCTTGGTGAATCAATGTCTTCAAATCACCCATCGTTTGTGCCGGATGGTGTCAACCAGCGGCGTGCAAGTAAAGGCCTGTGTGAGTGGGCTTTCTATATATTGAATGACCAAGTGTGCAGTTGCTCTTACATCGCGCTAAGACCTCTAGAAACGGCAGGCCATCCTCCTTCTCCTACTCCATAGTAAATTTTATTTTTCGTGTATGGAGTTCAGACGTTGTAGGAACTCTCGCACACGATCCAAACCGCGAGGCTAAACTACAAAAGTATACTGTTGGATTAAAAGTGGCTGAGGCGAGTGCTCGGTCCTCAAAGTCTTCCATTAAAAGATTGGCCACCAGGGGAGACAAAGGACTCCCAATGGTGACACCGTCTGATTGCTCATAAAACTCGTTGTTAGATAAAAAATATGCAGAGGAGAGAGTGTGTTCAAACAGCACTTTAACTTCAGCTCCAAACCTATTGCCAATGAGATTAGTGAGTCCACAAGAGGTACATTTGTAAAAAACTGAAACTACATCAGAAGTGACCAACAAGTTGTAAATTAGCAGCTGCAATAACTTGAGTCTGCTAATGAAATCGCTAGAATTCTTTATGTGGACACGTTCCTACCATTGGTTTGATCGAAAACGTCAAGTACTTTGCTAAGTCGTCGGTGACTGCTCCAATGTTACTCATAATTGGACGTAATGGCACGTAATCCTTGTGGATCTTCGGCAGTCCATATAGCCTAGGTGGAACTGAACTATTTGGTTTCAGTTTCATTATTACCTCCTTTGGCAAGGAACTATTAGTCAGAAGTTCTGCTATTTTCCGCTCCACTCGGGTAGTAGGATCCTTATCGATTTTGCGAGATGCTGAGTCGCTTAATAAAACATTGATCTTATTAATATAGTCCTCCCGTAGCATTAAAACAGTAGCATTACCTTTGTCCGATTTAAGTACCACTGTATCTGGGTCTGCTCGCAAGTTCCGGAGGGCTGCCCTCTCCATAGGCGAGATGCTCTTCGGCGGTGTAGCTCTTGTCGACACACGACAAGACTCCCGGCGCTATTCCTCAGCTTCATCTGCAAAAAGACGGCGCACAGCTTCTTCGGTGGAACTGACGAAGACCAGTAGTGGTGGTGAATCAGGTGTAGGAGCAAAATCGAGACCTTTTGCTAACACAGAAGTAGTCGCGTCATCTGTAGGTTTTCACGTCAAGTTAAAAACGAACTTCCTCCAGCATCTGCGTCGAAAGTCGCTCGAACTTGACCATTTGCCTCGTCGTATCCTTTTCGTGACTCCAGTATGCTTTGGCCCATGTCACACCATCCACCCAGTCCCAAGGCAACGTACATAGTCTTGCTGCCAATTCTAAATGAAGATGTCCTTGATACGGAATCCTTTCTCTCACTAATGCCGTACTTGCTTTACGTTTGATGTTATCAGCAGCGGCGCTATTAAAAAATTGCACAATTTTTGCAAACTTTGAGATAATTTTTTTGTCTCTGCAACTTAATAAAAATATCAGAGAGCTCAGTAGTCTTGCTCTTTTATCCCGTAACCTATCGAATCTTCGAATACACTGCATCAGTTCCTCCCCGTTAGGGATGCTCGATGTGAAATTTAAAACTTTCCCGGCGTACATATTGTTCCACAAAATTTCAGGACAACTGCTCGATGTTTGTCACTTCCTGCCACAATATTTTGGCGCAGAGTCTTCTCGCCACCTTGAGGTGATACTGGCGAGCGGCGCAGCAGAAGCTAACGCACTCAAGTAGCGCACGCGCGGCGCCAAGTGAACCCACCACGCATGTGGCGTTTTCGCCAGTATCACCTGAAGATGGCCAGAAGAATCTGCGCCGAAATATTATGGCAGGAAGTTACAAACATCGGCGGGTCCTCCGGAAATTTTGTGGAACAAGTTTGACTGTCACTCACGGAGAATCACTGTCATACTGTTCATTGATGCCTCAGAGTGAACAGGAACTGAAATGTACGCTTAATGAACTGGAACGAGTGCTAACTGATGCACGTAAATGAAAAGGGAACGAAGGTATTAGGGTATGCATCAGCTAAGCTTATTTTGGAGATTAACAGTAGAGCACATAAAGAGTGAAGATGCAACAAAGGCTAGTATGCAACATAGAAAATGAAGTTTCTGTGGAAAAAAATCAGCTAATAATATCCATAATGCAATCTTTGAGAACCATGTAAGAGTCATGAAGTATGGAGAAAGTTTGAATGAGGAACGTGGTAGAAATAGGAGGCAGAACTGAAGCGATTAGAAGCCTCTGAAATACGGAGCAGTAGAAGACTTTTGAAGATGAGATGGATTCGTTGAGTAAAGAATTAAAATGTCATATAACGAGGAAAAAATGTGTGATTAAGAATACAATAACTCAAAGAGACGGAACGGTCGAATTTCCCATGTTACTGTCGAAGTGCAACAGTGCCGACATTTCATTTATCAATAAACGTTTGCAGCCAAATAAATTTTTAAGTGAAAAAGTTGTCTTACACTTACGTCGATAACAAATACTTATATAGTAATGTATTTGTATTGTTATCTAGGATATTATGCCATTCTTCGCACAGTCAGACGCTATTCTGTGGTGAGGTGTTGAAAATCCGGCATCCATAGAACTGGCGGCGCGACGGGAAAAAACACTGCGTCACGTAACATTAATCCGCCGGCGATGCAGCGGGAGGGATTTTTTCCGATGCGATTATTATTGCACTCTTTTTTTCCGGATGTCAGTCTGGGGGCCGGTTTATACAGCCACGCACCCAGTATGATTCAAGATGGACCTAGGACGTGTCTAGTGAAAATGATACGTTAATATTCGCCGTGTTGTTGACAAATAGCGTCCGTGAACTCATTAACTTTTGCCATAAAGTTTGCATCAGTCAATGAAGCCAATTTTTATTTATTACCTATTCCGGTTTCGATTTTCAGTCATTTTCTATAGCTCTTTAAAATGAAAACATTTTACGATAATGCATTTCCACATTATATTAAGAAACAAAATAAACACCTCACTACACTTCATAAATTCAATATAATACCTTAATTTTTCTTGGCCGATGGCCGTTCAGAGTGTGGTTGGAGTGAATATATTCTCAAGGCTCCTACTAGGGCTAGCGAGTGAAAGGCCTATAGCACGAGTCTTGAATATGGCTCATGACCTCAAACACACTGTCAAGTTTCATACTAGTTGATAAATCTAAAAAAAAATGAAAAAGAATGCATCTAACAAAGTTTACCTTCGTAAAGATGAAATAACTCACCAGCCTACAGTTACGAGAAAAATAATTGAGGCTCACCAGAGTGATTTCAGGTGTGCCGCAGGGGAGTGTCGTAGGACCCTTGCTATTCACCATATATATAAATGACCTTGTGGATAACATCGGAAGTTCACTAAGGCTTTTTGCGGATGATGCTGTAGTATAGCGAGAGGTTGTAACAATGGAATTTTGTATTGAAATGCAGGAGGATCTGCAACGTATTGATGCATGGTGAAGGGAATGGCAATTGAATCTCAATGTAGACAAGTGTAATGTGCTATGAATACTAGAAAGAAAGATCCTTCATCATTTAGCTACAATATAGCAGGTCAATAACTGGAATCAATTAATTCCATAAATTATCTGGGAGTAGGCATTAGGAGTGATTTAAAATGGAATGACCATACAAAATTAATCATCGGTAAAGGAGACACCAGACTGAGATTCACTGGAAGAATCCTAAGGAAATGCAGTCCGAAAACAAAGGAAGTAGGTTACAGTGCACTTGTTCGCCCACTGCTTGAATACTGCTCACCGGTGTGGGATCCGTACCAGACAGGATTGATAGAAAGAGAAGATCCAACGGAGAGCAGCGTGCTTCGTTAAAGGATCATTTAGTAATAGCGAAAGCGTTACGGAGATGATAGATAAACTCCAGTGGAAGACTCTGCAAGAGAGACGCTCAGTAGCTTGGTACGGGCTTTTGTTGAAGTTTCGAGAACATACCTTCACCGAGGAGTCAAGCGGTATATTGCTTCCTCCTACGTATGTCTCGCGAAGAAACCATGAGGATAAAATCAGAGATATTAGAGCCCACACAGAGGCATACCGACAATCTTTCTTTCCACGAACAATAAGAGACTGGAATAGAAGGGAGAACCGATAGAGGTACTCAAAGTACCCTCCGCCACACACCGTCAGGTGGCTTGCGGAGTATGGATGTAGATGTAGATATAGATGAAACATAATACATATTTTCATTAATATATCTCATGCGGAAACGAAACCTACTTAAACTCCTTCCGTGTGTGTCTTAATCTGCTGTTGCTACTTGATTAACCTGGATTCAGAACTGAAAACTCGTTCCAGCAACTAACAGCTAAAATAAAAAGCTGAAGCATGCATGCCTGTTTGCACTGGAGGAGCAATAAACACGTCAGTTCTGTCAGGAAACACGTACCATAGAGTCGCAGAAAAAATCTTAATTCCTGCCTTTCACAGTTAAAACCAGAAAGGAAATACATACAGATATTTATAATGATTCAAAAAGAAATCAACGTCTTGATTGAATGATAAACGGGATTGACAAGGTCTTACTAATATATACAGAGGCCCGCCCGGTTAGCCGTGTGGCCTAACACACTGCTTTCCGAGCGGGAAGCCGTGCCGGTCCTCGGCACGAATCCGCCCGGCGGATTACTGCCGAAGTCCGGTGTGCCGGCCAGTCTGTGGATGGTATTTAAGGCGGCTTTCCATCTGCCACGGCGAATGTGGGCTGGTTCGCCTTATTCCGCCTCAGTTACACTATGCCGGTGATTGCTGCGCAAACACTGTCTGCACGTACGCGTGCACCATAATTACTCTACCACGCAAGCACTTGGGGTTACACTGGTCTGCTATGAGGCGTTCCCGGAGGTTCCACTGGGGGCCTAACAGGACAATAACGCTGGATTCGGTGTGGGGTGGTGGTCAGGAGAGTAGACTGCTGTACCCTGTAGTGGGGTTGTGAACCACTGAGGGCTACGGCGGGGACGAAGCCTCTCCGTCGTTTATATGTCTCCAGTTCAATACAATACAGCATATAAAGTAATTAATTCACCACAGAACGATTTTACACAATGACTCGTGACAACAAATGCGAACAGCATGGATATACTGGAAAACTGAAACACCTCCACAACACTTTCAGTGTCACGAAATCTGCTGCAGTTACTTTTCTTAAACAAATACACTTCTGTTTAGAAAGAGCACCCATTCTATCTAAGAATTCATTTCCCACAAGCTTGAAATACATAAGTTTACCAGACAAAAACTCATCGAAAAGCCACAATAAATGGGACAAACAGTGTCCGCTGTCACTTGTAGAGAGTGCTACACAGTGAAACAAATTGAACACTTTTCTGTTGACTGCAAAAGTACAAGCATCAACATTGATCCAAAGAGAATAATCCAAACGTAGTCCAGTTGTAGATCCAAGACAGTCATATCGAGAAAAACCAGAACGTGATAGCTAGGGAGCAGCTAGCGAAGTAAAGTGTAGAACTCGGTCCGTTACCTAAGTAAAGGCCCCCGTAAACTATCAATCATGTTGTCAAACTTAGCTATGCTTGGAAATATTTGACGGTGTACGGTACAGTTTGACGTGTTTGTCAAGCTTAGATCGTGTTTAACATGTTTGCGAGAAATAATGATTGACAGAAAGTTTGACAAGATGGCGGACGTTGTTTGTGCCGACGTTTCATCGCATATGTTCAGTGATTTTATTATGTTTTATCTCACTGTGTGGTGAGTTTCCACTACAATAAAAACGACAGTCTATTACAAAAACAAAATAGTGCTGACAGTCACCAAAATGGTAGAGGTACCACATCTTTTCCAGCCATACATTACGCATGAAGAGGTTACGAACAAAATTAATATTTTACGCATACAGCGACATACAAGCGGAGGAGAATGAAATAAAATAAATCGAAGTTCTCCGGTACTGCCTTGGTCGATGTGGGCTATATGTGCCAATGTTACGGTATTTTAATGAACTGTGATTAGAGGGCCAAGAAGAACAGAATGAATTTTCGCATACTTGTGTCTTCTTTCTCAACGTTAAGGTGAAATAGAGCTGAATAAGTTATTAAAGGTTTCAATGTCCACACGCAAGAAGTAGATGAAATCATCGGGTTCTGAGAGTAATATTTCCTTTAGCACATTTGTGGTGGGTAAATCTCTCGTTTCAAGCAAGTCTTGTTCTTTGTTTTTTTTTTCCTTCTTGTTCTTTAAACACAGAGCCAAAGTCGATGGCAGTACTGCTACTCTTAAATCCCAAAATATACAAGAGTGCGAGTGGCGTCTGCTTCAGTTGAGGTTAAACTGGCAAACAGTGTTTGAACGTGTGCCGGCTTTCTTGGCAAATCCGTAGCTAGATAAGAACGATTTTGTCAAACACGTTTGATCGTTTACGGAGGCCTTAAGGATCCGTAGTTCAAATAGGCGCAAGTTAGAGCGCTGTGACCACCGGCGCGTGCATCTGTGTCGCAGACTCGCTGCAGGGAAGCGGCTGCTGTTCTTAAAGGTCAATTCTGGAACGGACGCCAAAGATCGGCGGACGAGACTTGATGACGTAGCGTGGTGACACAGAAGACAGTGCGATGCTGTTTGAGCGACCAAGTGTCAACAGTGTGTACTGCGAGTGGGGGACCGGCGAACGGCGGTCGCCTCTGCGGGAGGAGCCGCCGCCGAAGTTGCAGGTGCCAGGTGACGCGCTAACGTGTCACAATTACCGCACTACTTCTCTCCAGAATATTTAGGAATTTAGAACCGGTATTGAAAACGAGACACACCAGGAGCACACTGATCCACACGAAACTACTTGGTAGGAACTCTAATATGAAACACGTCGTACAACTTTCGCAGCAGTGTATAGTATGCTGCGAATTTGTCATTCACAGGACAGTTGGTTTCCCCTCCGTGCCTAATGGCGGCGACAGCGCTGTTCTTCTGTCTCTGTCTCCACTTGGGCTGCACTTACAGGCGATTTCAGTTGACACAACGCCACGCTTTGGTTAACAGCTGCGGTGCAGTACGGTTGTGGTCAGTCTAAAGAGCAGGGCAGAACCGACTTCAACAGCATCTGTGAGTCAGCCCATAGGCTGGGGCAGAAAAGTGTTTCGTGTGAAACAGGGGATGGGGGTTGAGCATGGGTCCACGGCGGACCTTACATAGTACCAGTATGGCTGACTCAAGTCGCTGAGTCGCTGCTGCCATTATGGGTAGGCCGAGGACGTAGAGGACTTGTGGCTGCTGTTACCATCAGATGAGGCAGCCACAGTGGAGCAGTGGAGATGCAGTCCAACAGCAAAATATCCTGCAGGAACCTCAACAGCGTCACCTGGCATCGTAGCAGGCAGTGTGGACTCAGCGAGACAGTGAGATTGCAGACCATCAAAATCGTGTATGATCTGCCGTTAACGTGAGGCAACGTTTGGCTGGAGCAGCAGTCGGTGACTGCCTCTGTATTGGCTCTGTACGTGCAGAGGATACGGAAGCGTGGAGCCAGGAAGCGCTAGCGCAAAAAAAAATTTATGTTAAAATGAGTGGAGCGCTGTGCATAACAGTGGTTCGTGCCTTTATGTTCCGCTGTCGTTTGAGCCTGTGGAGTCGTATGTGTATTGCCAATGTTTTAAATTGATGAAGCATGGAGTTGGCACCACTGCACCTGCAATTTGAGGACCGTGTAATGCAATGCATTTTGATGAAACACATTTAAGACATTTGGGGCCTGAATACTGTAGAGCCGTGCATTATCTCAAGAAATCTATTGTAGTGATAAGATTTTAGTGATTCAATGTGCTTTGATAATTGATGCACATTTGTTTATTGGGTCACTACATGTTGTAGATGTTGTCCATCTTGTCTGTCTGTGTTTGCTTAAAGTGTTGGTAGTACTGGGCGACCTTTTCCTATCTTTTTGACTAATGTGTGTTGTTGTAGGTTCCCATTTTTTTACGTTAATCTCAGTGGGGCAAAGTATTTATATCCGATGATACATGTATATTAGGTTAAGATTGTCTGATTGTGAATTCAGTGAGCTATCCTGAAGGCTTTATTAATACTGTGGGGCAAAAGCTTGTTTTCTCGAAATTCTCGTTATTGTGTGACATGTTAAGTCATTTGAAAATCCAAGCACGATGTTCTGGTTTGTTTTTTATTACACGTGTGCCCTGCTAATTGAATGCTTCATGCTATAATAGCATTAAATACCATTTGCTTAAGAGTATGCATTTGCACCACCCACAGCCAAACCCCACTCCCACAGAAACGTTGCGCTACGCTACCATATTCTAATAAAATAAGTGATTTCACAATCTATCTATGTATATCTGGATCTCGCACCACCTACTGCCGGGTCTGGGTGCTGACGAGTCCTCTCCATTTGGCTCGATCCTCTCCACCATTTCTTTCTTCCTCCACGTGCTGCCAGGTCACCCCTTTCCTTTCCACAGATATTCTCACTCCTGTTTTCCACCGTGTTCTTGGTCGCCCTCTAGGTCTTTTTTCATCCATCTTTAGTTCATCCATAATCTTGGGGAGTTTCTGCCTACGCATCCTCTTAACATTCCCGCACAATATTAATCTCTTTTTTCCCAATTTCTTCTCTCATACCTTCTTGTTTATGGTCCTTTCTAATATCTACATTCCATACTCTGTCCATTCTTGCTTTCCCCTTAACTGCTCTCAGAAATTTCATTTCCCCTGTTTGCAGTCTGCTCCAGTCTCTTTCTGTCATTGTCAATGTTTCTCCTCCATAGGTGACAATAGGGTTGGCTCTGAGCACTATGGGACTTAACATCTACGGTCATCAGTCCCCTAGAACTTAGAACTACTTAAACCTAACTAACCTAAGGACATCACACAACACCCAGTCATCACGAGGCAGAGAAAATCCCTGAACCCGCCGGAAATCGAACCCCCACGACCACGAGCTGCGGACGTGACAATGGGGAATTAATAACTCTTATACATAAGGAGTTTTGCATTTTCTGAAACTTCGTTATTCCAAATCAGGTGTTCTATTGTTTGGTAGAAATTACCTCTCTTCTGTAACCTATTAATTTCGTTGGTTATTCTACCATCACTAGATATTTCACTAACTAAATAACTGAAACTGTCTAGCACTGTCTCCATTCAAAGTAATATTTCCGTTGATCCCTTTGTCTTTTCCAAATACCATTACTTACTCTTATCTTTATTTATTTTTAATCCATACCTTTTCATTATTTCCTTCCGCGCATCAGGTTACAACTGTATCTCTTTATCGCCTCATACTACCACATTGTCAGCAAAAATCATCTTTTTGTCTTTTTCTTTTACTGTATCTTTAACTGCTCTTCATCACAACATTAAAAAGTGCAGGAGATAGAGTACTTCCTTGTTTAAGTCCTTGTCTTCTTTCGAAGTATTCAGAGCTCCCCAATGGTGTTCTAATTATAAAATTTTGTCCTATGTACATTGTCTTTATTACATTAATGTATCTATCATCTATATCTATCTTCTTCATTTCTTCCCATGCCTTTCCCTGTTAACTGAGTCATGTGCCGTTTCTATATCTATGAAAACCATTATCACTCCCCAACAGAAAATTCTTTCTTGTGTTAGGCCTAGCAAGCTAGTAGGAAAGTCTTCATATATCGCTTTCAAAACACAGATGATTTCACAGTGCATACTATTAATCAAAAGCAGAGATGAGTCCAAATTCTACTCGACAGGACGCGACATGGTTCACATTTACTAAAACGTGAGAGCTTTGATCCATTCCCAGTTCGAATCTGTGCCTCTCGCTTTGTTTTTCATCGATAAGACATAAAAGTCTTGACTACGGTTTTGAAAACTAGGCGATCTCTTAAGCGAGAGACAATTTCAGTACTCTGACGCAGCGATCGGTCAAGAGATGCTAAGAGATATTACGGTGTCCATTTTAACTTCCGTAGAGTTACATATTTATTTAGTTTGTCAAGTTAGTGTTCACATGCGTATTTTCGAACACCGTATCTTATTTTACATAGGTCCTGATATGGACTGAAACGTCGAAAGCGGTATAAACGCAAAACAAAATTATTGTGGGTATTAACTGATGCAAACTTTATCGTCAGTGTTTATAGTTGGGCTTTGCATCTCAGGGTACGCCCTGTGTTCCTGTGGCTCCAGGAGGATTCGGCGGCGCAGCAGCAGCGACAGCGGGAGCGGCACGGCGATGCTGGGTCCAGGAGCTGTGTCTGGCGGGGGCGGAGAGTCCGCGGGAGGCGGTGGAGGAGGCGGCGGCGGCAGCGGCGGTGGAGACAAGTCTCCGTCGCCCACGTACGAGGACAACGGCAGCGGCGCTGCAGCCTCCGGGGGCGGCGCCGCCTGTGGAACTGGGGGCGGCAGCGGCCGGCCCAAGCTCATCTCGCGCATGGGCAAGCGCAACATCAAGTCCCAGGTAGGCGGCCGCTCGCTCCACTGTGCTCTGCCTCACCTGTTGCTGAGTCAGGAACTCGTGTAATGCTTCTCGCATAGTTGTTCGTATTGAATCACCGTTGGAAGTATAATATTTACAGAATGAATTTTCATCTCTGTCGAAGAGCGTGAGATGATCCGAAACTGTCTGGCAGATTAATACTGTCTGCTGGACCCAGACTCGAACACAGAACTTGCGCCGCTCACGGGCAATTGCTCCAACCACTTAGCTGTCCAGAAAAACTCTGCTGTAATTATAAATGTGTTCCGTAAGTAATCACCTAGACTATTTCTAAGCCATTTTTCCATTACATTCTTTCTGCCGAGAATTCTAATCCCGAAACGTACCCAGGAGAACTTATGAGAAGTTTTATAGTTTTAGAGAGATACTCTGGGGAAACAAAGAAAGTTAGAACCACTCGGGAGTCGTGCCTGCATAGCTCAGATCGTATAACATTTGCCTGTGATGGGCAAAAGTTACAATTGAATCCCATTCCGGCATACAGTTTCAATCTTCCATAGGGTTTGAAATCTAACATTGCCAAGATGAAGGCTACCAGCATTGTGGATGCTTTACGTGAGTTTGACGGTATGATGTAATTACGGTAGAATATGCACAAACTACCTTGGTCCGTACCAACACAGTTGGCACGTGGAAGAGGGGCGGGGGAGGGGGGGGTGGAAAGTGCAATGATAGTGGTGGAAGTTCAGGTGCTGAGGTCCCCATGTGAGAGGGAAGTGTATTTCAACAGGTCACAGCTCAGCGAAAGTCTCCTCATACGCAGAATTTCTAACCTACACCTGTCGAGTCTAAAAACGATCGTATTAACACGTCATGCCAGTAAGGGCAACAATGCAACAAGTCAGTAGTCTCCGAATAAGAAAGTCAGTGGAAAACAACTGAGGTGGCGGCTTCAAACAAATGAAGCGCACGGTTCAGCAGGCGCAAGCATCCGAGGTAGCCACCCGCTCGGGACCAAAAATTTTGGAAATTTGTGGTAAGATGTTATGGGACCAAACTCCTGAAATCATTCGTTTTCTAAGCTTACACACTACTTAATCTAACTTAAACCCATGCCCGAGGGAGGACTTGAACCTCCGACGTGGGGAACCGCACGGATCGTGACAAGGCGCCACAGATCGCGCGGCTATCCCGAGCGGTTCGGAACAAAAGGGTGGCCTCATGCAGCCTTATGAACGTTATGTCACGCTAACTCTAACTGGCGCCCAGGGCTAACATTGGTGTCCTCTGCCTTTTGCCAACACTACCCTTTTTTTAGTTTAGTCCTCGAGCGGGCACACCTATGTAGACAGTGCATCAACCACAAATAAGATTGTTTCGTACTGTTCCATTGTAGTTTTAAAATTGCAAGCCCATTTCTGTTCCTTCATTAGAGCTTCAGCTAACACAGTAATAAGCTGTGTTGTTATACGTCCAAATGAGCAAGAATGAAATAAACAGCGAGCCAGGTGAGAAAAAATGTACTATCCGTGTTAGAAAATGACCCAGATTGCGAGCTGACAGCACAATCCCCTGATGAAGTAGCTGCCTACGAGATTATTAGTGATGAAATACAAGTTTGGTGGGGATCTGATGCAACTGAGCTGTTTAATGCCCCGAGTGCGTCATTACTGGGTGGTAAAGCTTGTACGCCGAAACAGAGCGATAGAAGGAAGTTTATTTTATAATTGTTTGATTGAACAGTGATTTGGCTCATATAATATAGGTTTATTTTATCTTTGCTTGATTAAACTAAGATTAAATTGCGATTTTGCTCGTATATGTTTACGTTGGTCAGATGAAGACAGCTGATCTTTACATGTGCATAAAGCAAGACGCGCGCCCATTCGTGTCACGAAAATCGGGGTGCCCGATGAAGAGTTAAGCTGCATCGGGGCTTATCGTGTTTATTCATTTCTTGAGAACAACACCACTCTACAATGGAGTAAAAATTTCACGCTTCATTATTTCTTTTTCGTATACTATTCACGACAAGGCACAGAGCAAATTCCAAGGTCGTATTACTTGCGACAGTAGCTGAATTCCGTTTTCAGTCTTTCTTTTCCAATCACTTCAAAGCTTAAAAAAAAACACAAGTGCAAAATAAAACTGAAGTTCTGTTGGATCATTCTGCGTAAATAGAGTGATTCAATCGGGTATCTGGTAAGAAGAAACAACCGTGTCTCCACAAGGAAAAAGGTAGAACATAGAACTGTTGTTCAACACATTTTAATTAGAGCCTCCTCTTGATTCCCTCTCATACATGTCAGCCTCCTTCTCATTTTAGTGTAACCTAGTCCTTTTCATTATTCTTTATTCCTACTTCTTCTCCTTTTACTTGTTCGTCCTCTTTCATTTCCCTTTTCTCATTTTTATCCTCTCACAAATACGCGGTGCACATTGAACATGTACCGGTACCCATACCCAGGTTAAGTCACCGTGTGTTCAGCAGTTGGTAATAGTTTCGTTACGCGTGCAAACGTTGGCAGGTTCTAGATCTACCATAGATACCGTTGCTACTGATGAAATTTTGTTTGTGTGATTTTCATATGTGTTGGGCAATGAAGTGAGTAAACCTTTTCTTCACAATAGCCTGTCTTTTACAGTTAATCTCCTTGTCGAAACAATAAACAGCCAATCAGCTGCAATATGAAAGGTTCTTTACCATATAAACTTCTTCTTCAGAAAGAAATGTTGACAACCTAAACAAGTTACTGCTCCAGCCATGTACAAAATTTTAAAGAATACAGTTGAAAACGATTCCGTCATAAAATCGTTTATCGTGGACAGTTCATCGCCATACACGACTGAACGTGATGATGTGAAGCTCATGAGTAATCCGCTACTCCATATTCTATAGTTAATAAACGACCTCTAGGAATCAAATATTTGAGTTCTCGTATGAGCATGGCTAAAAAGAAACTACTATCACAGACAGGAACATCTACAAGCTGGTCAGCAGAATACTGGAACAACGGCGACTTAATTTTCATGAAATAAATGGTGCGGTAGGCATGCTAGAAGGAAGAATATGCTGCATTCTAGATGTTTTTCATTGCCATTCATAACATAGTGAAATATTCAGACGTAAAAGGCTATTTGGGCGTACGTCAAATGACCGTTGCAGGAATGTCGAAAGCTCTACAAGGATATTCGCACATGATACTATTGTGTACAAATCCAGAAAGTTAAGAAATTGCACTGAAATGTGGGAAGACTGCAGATGAAAGGCATCTGATGCAAGGATTCCGAGTGGGCTCTCAGCACAAACAAATGTGACCGAAACATGAAATATCCGTTACCGCTCGATTGTCTAGTCAATGGAAGCAGTCATTTCTATTAAATACGTGTACGCATCTATTAAATTGGAACAACCACATAAAACTAAACTTGAACCCCTTATTGGAAGAAAACAGTTATAAGAAATCTTCTCTGCGTAGATTTGACCTTGAATTTATATGATAATGTGACACGAAAAATCGTGATGAACTAGAACTTGCTGATATAAAGAACCCGTTCCATTTCCGAAGTTTATGAAAGAAACTATGTCAGAAATTTGTAATGTACCCCAAAAGAAGTGCGAAAATAGCGTAATTTATTTCATAGATAGTGACGGAACAGCCCCGTAATTTTACTCAGGTATACCTTGAAAGCCAAAAAATCTCGCACTTCGTCATGAGTTATGCAGCAGTATGATGTTCTCTGAATGTAAGCACAGTTCGCATAGTTGGACGGCTGCCAGATTGAAGTTCCCACCGATTGTATGTCCTGCACCAATATCGAACGAGTAGCATTGCTATGATTGGTCGGCACTCGGAATATAATGGCGGACGCCACTGTTTACGCAAATTGCGATGTATCGCAACAAAACGTAAATGGGTCTTTGGAAACACTACACACATAGGCCTATATAAATACACCAGCCTTCGCAAAAGGTACTTAAAAATATATGTGATAACAAACAAAATAAATTAAAAGAGAAAGATAGAATTGTCAAACGGTAATGACACAAGAATAACTACGAGGCAAATAACATCAACACTGATTGCATACACTTCACAGAAACTACATTTATTTATGGAAATAGCAGTGGTGGCCAAAGATTCATTACAGAAGAAAACAAAGATTCTAACTGTAACTGTCGTAATACTCGTATTTTAAAGTCTTGACTTGGCAACAGCTTTGTGTCGTAGTTTACCTGTTGGCAATCGGTGCGATCTGACGTCTACGGCAGCTCGTCACGGTAGCGGCGTAATTAAAGTGGCTCCATCAGTTGTGAAATTGGAGCAGATGTGCCCCCTTGCTTGGCAGCTGATTCTCCAGACAGTAATATCATGCTCCGTGGCGTTCCTTTGATCGCATATTGGTCGAACGTAATTGTTGCTGTTTCGGATATAGAGGAATGTCTGCTTTGACCAGTGACTTAGAAAACATGTGACATACGCCGTAAACAATTTCGCAATTCTAACATTAAGTTCTTGGCTAAGTTTTTTCGAACAGGCTAAGGCGCAGATCACTCTGTCACCGCAATCAGATTTTTTTTAGTATTACTTTCGTTGGCTTCGCAAGATCACAAACAAATTCTCATCTCCCAACTTAATCTAGACCTAGAGATCAGTCTGTCGGAATAACCAAGTTTATTTAAGATGTTTGTTTACATTTCACATTCACCTACTTACAACCAATCTGTCATCTACCAATGTAACCCAGACCTCGGTTTAAGCTGCAGACTGCTGCGTCACCACAACTAAGGCTTTTTCTCACAGTCATTAGCTTTGCAACTAACACAAAACTATGAATATGTGCTCCAAAAGGTGATGTGACGGGCGCCATGAACGTTACGTTATTGGTTAAAAGCCGATGGCTCCTATCTAATCTCCTCTGGAAGTTTTCTTCCACACGCGATTCTGTTATCAACGACCCATATACAGTTTCAAAACGGTGCAACATTCACCTTAACTCATCTTTTAACGTGCTAGACCGCTCATTAAGTTACAAATAAAATAAGTAATTTTAAACTACATTAATTTGTTCAACTCAGTTAGATCCACACAGTTTGATTCAATCCGCACGTGTACTGCCACTACCGTTCATAACACTCCGCGAAGCTAGCATTATTTTAACAGTCTAACTTTTTCTTTCGTAATATTCACATCCAATTTTAGTTGAACCCTGTTCAAAAACAGAAAAAAATAAAGCTGCCTTTGTTTTCAACCCACTCGGCAATAGCACAACACACGCGTGTACATGTCATGCCACTGCACACCCATGACTGTCACTGGTCAATTGCAGAGCGATCGATATTGCTGTCGCCTCACACTTTATACAACAGTTCTGCATATTACGTTTAGTGTCATACAGTGCATTTAACAAAACCTAAGAAGATTAAACGTAATTTGAAGTTTTGTATACTAAATTACTAAGAGACTTATGTAGCAATTTATTATTATTGTGTGCGATTAGACCCTGTTGGATCAACCAAAGCTTCTTGATTCTCTTTCCTTTTTTTCCACATGCTTTCATTTTTTTGTGCATGGGCTCTCTTTCTTTCCTCTGTCCATTTTGCTTCTGCTTTCTTCGGAGCTTCGTTCTCTGACTTAACTTCTCATCTGTCAATTTCCTGCTTAAATACCTTTCTGTCCTAAATTTCTGAATAATTTATCTGAGCTTTTTGTAGGTCATTTCTGACCTCTTGTATCCAGGGTACAGTTTTAAGTCTTTTTACGTATTTAAGAATTTGGTGGGTAAGTCTTGTTTTGGGAAGTCTTGAGACGTGCCCATAAAATTTTAATCTCCTTTTTTCTAATGTCTGCTGCAAGATTGGACAGTTTCTCAGTTGTTTGTCGAGATTGTAGTCTATAGCCTTCTTTTGTTTTCTTTGGCCCTGATATCTTTCTGATGATTTTACGTTCTTCTTGAATAAGATTTCTACATCATCTTTTATATGGTGTGCTGTCAGGATTTCACTCGCAAACAGGACTTCAGGTTTTAATACTGTATTACAATGCCAAATTTTTTGTTTTTTGACTAACATTTTTTATTGTACACCTTGTAGGTTCTTCCATAGATTCTAGTTTCTGGAGGCGAATGCTTTGTGCTATGTTCTCTCGTCGCGTAAGCTCAAGGACTTCACCTATTTAAAACATGGGATTCTATTGATATGGCAGTATTTTATAGCTACGTTCTGCGTGTCAGTTTTTGTGGCGATGAACGCAGACGTTAGGAAAGATATTTGCATATCAACTTTCTTATCATATTCTTCAAGGGTTTCTACCTGTTCAGTTGCTGTTATCTCGTCATCCACTAGTAACGCTAAGTCGTCATCAAAAGCTAACCATTAAATTCTTATGTCATCCCTGGCTCACCCCATCTATATAAGTTTCCAACAGTTTTTATTCTTCAATTCCTTTCCCCATTCTCGGATGGCCTTGTCCACCACAAGACTGAATAGGAGAGGAGACAGACCATCACTCCAGTTTTGAGCAGAAAGGGCTCGGATATTTCACCCACGAATTTTACCTTCGAGGTAGTACCGGTCAACATTTTTTAATGAGGTTAAGTGTTTTTGGATCTAACCCTTGTTCTTCAAGGATATTTAAAAGTGCTTGTCTGTCAACTGAGTCGTATGCCTTCTTAAAATCAACAAACGTGTAAATTATTGGACTGTTACTAACTGCTTTGTATTTTAGCACGGTCTTTAGGTTGAAAATTTGTTCTGTACAGGATCTATTGGGGAGAAAGCCAACTTGGTAATGTAGTAATTTAAATAAAACGAAACATAGGCACATTTAGTACTGTGGAACAAAGCAAGAAAACTATTTTAGACCGCCAAAGATATACGTACAGGGTAAAAGGAAGCAATAGAAGGGAAAGGAAAATAATATATCTATTCCAGTTAGCAAAATCTTCAGAGAATATTGATCAAGAAATATAATCCATCTATGGGTGAGCTGGCATACAAAACCCTCATTCCAACAATACTTCAGTGCTGCCCGTCATTCTTGTACCATTGAGAAGCAGGATTCATAGTTCAAATAAAAAGGATCCAACGAAGACTAGTTTGTGTAATAAGTGTCGAGCCGTCACGGTCATTCCCATCCAACTTTAGTGGCAGAAGCTACAAGGGCGTATTCTGCGCATTGGGCTGACGGAAATGGAAAGACCTGAAGAAGGAAACGTCCGACATTTGTCACACTCTGTGTAGATATTCTTCCAGCAAAAGGCATTAAGTGAGTAAAATTGTATTCCATTCTGATTGATTATCAACATCAGTGTGAAGTATGATTCCCACAGGCAGTAATACACGCCTGCATTCGGTGTCGCGTGAAAGCAAACTGCCTCCAAACGTCACCTTAAGAAATTTCCGAACAAGCCTGAAAAAATTGCTGTATCACTTCATGATGATTACTGGTTGGAGGTTAGTATGAAAGCATATTTCCTTCCATCGCATACCAGCACTGCTCTATGGGTGACAATTTATAGCACCGGAACAAGCTTGTGACTCTAGGATTCGTACAATACTCAAAGCATCGGTCCAGTTGGACCAAAAGACGCACTATATTCTTTGGAAAAACAACTCTACATCTACATCTACATCCACACTCCGCAAGCCACCTGACGGTGTGTGGCGGAGGGTACCCTGAATACCTCTATCGGTTCTCCCTTCTATTCCAGTCTCGTATTGTACGTAGAAAGAAGGATTGTCGGTATGCTTCTGTGTGGGCTCTAATCTCTCTGATTTTATCCTCATGGTCTCTTCGCGAGATATACGTAGGAGGGAGCAATATACTGCTTGACTCTTCGGTGAAGGTATGTTCTCGAAACTTTAACAAAAGCCCGTACCGAGCTACTGAGCGTCTCTCCTGCAGAGACTTCCACTGGAGTTTATCTATCATCTCCGTATCGCGATTACTAAATGATCCTGTAAAGAAGCGCGCTGCTCTCCGTTGGATCTTCTCTATCTCTTCTATCAACCCTATGTGGTGCGGATCCCACACTGCTGAGCAGTATTCAAGCACTGGGCGAACAAGCGTACTGTAACCTACTTCCTTTGTTGTCGGATTGCATTTCCTTAGGATTCTTCCAATGAATCTCAGTCTGGCATCTGCTTTACCGACGATCAATTTTATATGATCATTCCATTTTAAATCACTCCTAATGCGTACTCTCAGATAATTTATGGAATTAACTGCTTCCAGTTGCTGACTTGCTATTTTGTAGCTAAATGATAAGGGACCTATCTTTCTATGTATTCGCATCACATTACACTTGTCTACATTGAAATTCAATTGCCATTCCGTGCACCATGCGTCAATTCGATGCAGATCCTCCTGCATTTCAGTACAATTTTCCATTGTTGCAACCTCTCGATACACCACAGCATCATCTGCAAAAAGCCTCAGTGAACTTCCGATGTCATCCACCAGGTCATTTATGTAAATTGTGAATAGCAACGGTCCTATGACACTCCCCTGCGGCACACCTGAAATCACTCTTACTTCCGATGACTTCTCTGCATTGAGAATGACATGCTGCGTTCTGTTATCTAGGAACTCCTCAATCCAATCACACAATTGATCTGATAGTCCGTATGCTCTTACTTTGTTCATTAAACGACTGTGGGGAACTGTGTCAAACGCCTTGCGGAATTCAAGAAACACGGCATCTACCTGTGAACCCGTGTCTAAGGCCCTCGTGGACGAATAACGCGAGCTGGGTTTCACACGACCGTTTTTTTCGAAACCCATGCTGATTCCTACAGAGTAGATATCTAGTCTCCAGAAAAGTCATTATACTCGAACATAATACGTGTTCCAAAATTCTACAACTGATCGACGTTAGAGATATAGGTATATAGTTCTGCACATCTGTTCGACGTCCCTTCTTGAAAACGGGGATGACCTGTGCCCTTTTCCAATCCTTTGGAACGCTTCGCTCTTCTACAGACCTACGGTACACCGCTGTAAGAAGGGGGGCAAGTTCCTTCGCGTACTCTGTGTAAAATCGAACTGGTATCCCATCAGGACCAGCGGCTTTTCCTCTTTTGAGCGATTTTATTTGTTTCTCTATCCCTCTGTCGTCTATTTCGATATCGACCATTTTGTCAACTGTGCGACAATCTAGAGAAGGAAGCACAGTGCAGTCTTCCTCTGTGAAACAGCTTTGGAAGAAGACATTTAGTATTTCGGCCTTTAGTCTGCTATCCTCTGTTTCAGTACCATTTTGGTCACAGAGTGTCTGGACATTTTGTTTTCATCCACCTACCGCTTTGACATAGGACCAAAATTTCTTAGGATTTTCTGCCAAGTCAGTACATAGAACTTTACTTTCGAATTCATTGAAAGCCTCTCTCATAGCCCTCCTCACACTACATTTCGCTTCGCGTAATTTTTGTTTGTCTGCAAGGCTTTGGCTATGTTTATGTTTGCTGTGAAGTTCCCTTTCCTTCCGCAGCAGTTTTCTAACTCGGTTGTTGTACCACGGTGGCTCTTTCCCATCTCTTACGATCTTGCTTGGCACATACTCATCTAACGCATATTGTACGATGGTTTTGAACTTTGTCCACTGATCCTCAACACTATCTGTACTTGAGACAAAACTTTTGTGTTGAGCCGTCAGGTACTCTGTAATCTGCTTTTTGTCAATTTTGCTAAACAGAAAAATCTTTCTACCTTTTTTACTATTTCTATTTACGGCTGAAATCATCGATGCAGTAACCACTATATGATCGCTGATTCCCTGTTCTGCATTAACTGATTCAAATAGTTCGGGTCTGTTTGTCACCAGAAGGTCTAATATGTTATCGCCACGAGTCGGTTCTCTGTTTAACTGCTCAAGGTAGTTTTCGGATAAAGCACTTAAAAATATTTCATTGGATTCTTTGTCCCTGCCACCCGTTATGAACGTTTGAGTCTCCCAGTCTATATCCGGCAAATTAAAATCTCCACCCAGAACTATAACATGGTGGGGAAATCTACTCGGAATATGTTCCAAATTATTCTTCAGGTGCTGAGCCACAACAGCTGCTGAGCCCGGGGGCCTATAGAGACATCCAATTACCATGTCTGAGCCTGCTTTAACCGTGACCTTCAGCCAAATCATTTCACAATTCGAATCTCCGTCAATTTCCTTCGATACTATTGCACTTCTTATCGCTATAAACACGCCTCCCCCTTCACTGTCCAGCCTGTCTCTGCGGTATACATTCCAATCTGAGTTTAGGATTTCATTACTGTTTACATGTGGTTTCAGCCAACTTTCTGTCCCTAATACTATATGGGCGTTGTGACCGTTTATTAATGAGAGCAGTTCTGGGACCTTTCTATAGACGCTCCTGCAGTTTACTATTAGCACATTAATATTGTTATTCCCTGTTGCATTTTGCCTACTCCTGCCTTGCGTCTCAGGAGGCGTCTTGTGGGGCCTAGGGAGGGAATTCTCTAACCTAAAAATACCCCATGAGCACTCCACACGTACTCCGCTATCCTCGTAGCCGCTTCCGGCGTGTAGTGCACGCCTGACCTATTCAGGGGGACCCTACATTTCTCCACCCGATAGCGGAGGTCGAGAAATTAGCACCCCAGCTCTCCGCAGAATCGTCTGAGCCTCTGGTTTAAGCCTTCCACTCGGCTCCAAACCAAAGGTTCTGGGAACGATAGTACAAATAGTTAACTCTGATTCCACCCCGCGAGCGAGGCTTTCCGCCTTCACCAACTCCGCCAACCGCCTGTCCGAACTGAGGATGACCTCTGAACCCAGACGACAGGAGTCATTGGTTGCCGACATGAGCAACAATTTGCAGTCGGGTGCACCCAGTGCTCTCTATAGCCGCCGGTAGGGCCTCCTCCACATCTCGGATGAGACCCCCCTGCAAGCAGACAGAGTGAACACTGGCCTTTTTCCCCGACCTTTCCACTATTTCCCTAAGGGGAACTCACACCGTATGGAGCCGCGCCAGCTTGTACAGCACTTTGTGACAATTAGGTCCATGGGTTCGTAGTCTCTGCGCCACATCTGAACCCCAGGTCTGAGCCACACTTGAACCCTACCATCAGCTCTTACCAACTTACATCGGGAGTCATCTGACCAGGACGCGATTTTCCAGCCTAGAGTCCAGCCGATATGGTCACGAGCACGCGGAGGGGAGCTTTAGGGGATGTAGTGCTGTTAGCAAAGGCACTCGCGTCGATCGTCTGCTGCCATAGCCAATTAATGCCAAATGTTGCCGCTCTATCCTAATGGATATGTTCGTCGTATGTCCCACATTGGTTTCTGCGTTTGTTTCACTCAGTGTTGCTTGTCTGTTAGCACTTACAGCTGTACACAAACGCTGCTGCTCTCAGTCCTTAAGGGAAGGCGTGAAGGCAGACGACCACTGCACTGTCCGTTGCGAGAGGTAATGTGGTACTCCTCGCACACTGTTGACAGCGTGGATCTCGGATTACTGAATTCCCTAACGATTTCCGAAAAGGAATGGTCCCATACTTCTAGCTTCAACTACCATTCTGTACTCAAAGTCTGTTATTCCCGTCGTGCAACAATAATAACATCTGAAGCCTCTTCACATGAGTGACCTGGGTAGAAATGGCACCTCCACCAATGCACTGTCCTTTTACACTTTGCGTACGCTACACTATCGCTTTTTGGGTATGTTCACATCGGTTTCCCATGACCTGTCACCTCCCTGTACCATTCTATGTCCCAGTTGATTCTGGCTCTACAACATGCAATTCTCTGGTCTCTTCAGCGTCAGCAGTACAAGATAGATAGGAACTGGATATCTGGATATTTGATCTCAACTTCCAATAATCTGCGACATTACGTCTAACCTCCGCTCGGATTTTAGTGGTTGTCAGAGCCTGTCGAGCAATCATATAATCTTTTACTGATTTTGCAGTCATTGCAATACTGCCAAATGGCTGTGCGATCTGTCGTTAAGCTATTCCCATTTCTCTCATACTAGTGGTTCGACATTTTTTTAACATAGTAGGATTGTGGTAAGCACATGTACATTACAGTGTAAAGCATGTGCCTATATTTTGGCTGTCGTGTATCGCAATGAAACTGACAGTGTTCCGTCAAGACATTTTACTCTGTAATTACGAGAAATAGTATTATATATAACGATAGCATTGTAATTGGACAGAAAGATTTTCCAGATCTGTAATATTGTAAAAACGGGATTAGAACAAAGGTGTCATTTGTTGTTATATTTTCATCAGATCTAAAGATGTCCGACACTATCCGAAATGATATACTAAAAACGGCGACTGGAAGACTGACAATAGTTTGTATTAACTGTGAACTGCCGAAATGCAACTCCCACACAGTCTTTCAACAGAAGACTCGCGTGCTCCTTCTCTATCCCCGGAACAACGACAAGACTTTCCGTTTCATTATCACCGCTCTTCAAACTTGAGCTGCTAAATGGCTTACCCCTCTTGCCTGGTGTGGTAATTTCGCTTAGCTCGGCGTGACACGTATCCCGGACGTTGAGGTTCTGCGGTGAGAGAGGCCCACAGAGAGATACAGGGAGGGAGAGAGAGAGGGGGGGCGGGGGGGGGGGGGGGAAGAAAGGGAGAGGGAAAAAGAGAGAGAGAGAGAGAGAGAGAGAGAGAGAGAGAGAGAGCGCTACAAGCCCGGCGTATCAGTATCCGGGCCCACTTAGGGTGGAGCCAGACGCCTTTCACGGCCGGGGCCCCTTTGTCGAGTGGCCACTCCGCCAAGAAAGGCTTGAAACCTGCCGCGGAAGGCGGTGCAGTATTTTTAACCCCTTTCATCGCCAGAACGAGTACACCCCCCCCCCCCCCCCCCCCCCCCCGCCGGCGTAGGTCAAAGGTGCGCGCCGAGCAAGTTCGCGAATCTGGTGTAGTCGCCCCAGCGACGAAATTAAGCGGCCATGGGGGGTTTATGGAGACATACCATCAGACTTTTGGGGAAAAAATATCCACAAAATCCCACAGATAGCAAGCCATATAAATGCCTGAATTATTGCGCAATAAACTTCAAAAATGGTTCAAATGGCTCTGAGCAGTATGGGACTTAACATCTGTGGTCATCAGTCCCCTAGAATGTAGAACTACTTAAACCTAACTAACGTAAGGACAGCACAACACCCAGTCATCACGAGGCAGAGAAAATCCCTGACCCCGCCGGGAGTCGAACCCGGGAACCAGGGCGCGGGAAGCGAGAACGCTACCGCACGACCAGGAGCTGCGGACAACGAGCTTCAAAGTTCATGCGTTCGAATTGCTGACAAGAATAATGTACAGAATAATGGAGAAGAAAACTGAGGATCCTTTTGATGGTAAACAGTTTTGCTTTTCGAAAGATAGAGGCACATGAGCTGCAGATGCCTTTGGTAACAGAAGAAAGAATTAAGAAAAATGAAGCTCCTTCATAGGATTTGTCTACCATTAAAATGTTCAACAATGGTAAACATTGCAACATGTTTGATATTAGGAAAAATAGTATAAGCTACAAGGAACGACGGTTAACAATCTACAAGATGCAAGAATAGAAAAATGAGAATAGGAGAGTGAAACAAAGTATTCGCCTTAAAAAGGATGTCAAATTGGAATTCAGACTTCGCCCCTTCCCTACGTTATAACTGTTAACTGTTCAATCTGTATACAGAACACATGACGACGGACATAAGAGATTATTTCAGGAATGAGTTTAAAATTCAGGGCCAAAGGATCCCTGGAATTTCAGTGATATGTTGCATAAATGACATGTAATATGTCACAGTCATTTAGTTGTACTATAATAACACTTTTGCCGTGACTATAGTTATCATTGACTTCGCTACACACTACGTTTGGCGGCGTTAGCTGATTTTCAAAGGATCTAAAATAATACGGGCACACATGATAGCAGTCTATTCTGAACCATGGGTTCCCTTTCATTGTTTCTGTACAAGTTGTAAATAGCATTTTGTTCCCAGTATTTAACCTCTTCTATCTTCAGTCTTTCAAAGAGAGTATTCCAGTCAACATTGTCAAAAGCTTTCTCCAAGTCTAGAAATACTACAAATATAGGTTTTCCTTTCCTTAACCTATCTTCTAAAGTAAGTCGTGGGTTTAGTATCGCTTCACGTGTTCCTACATTTCTCCAAAAGCCAAACTGAGCTTCCCCAAGATCGGCTTCTACCAGTTTTTCCATTCTTCTGTAAGGAACTGGTGTCAGTATTTTTCTACCACGACTTCTCTCCGTCCGAACAGGCCTTGGAAGGTCAAACGGTACCAACAGGCCGCCGTATCATTCTCAGGCCACAGGCGTCACTGGATGCGGATATGGAGGGATATGTGGTCAGCACACCGCTCTCCCGGCCGTATGTCAGTTTACGAAACCGGAGTCCCTACTTCTCAGTCAGGTAGCTCCTCGGTTGGCCTCACAAGGGCTGAGTGCACCCCACTTGCCAACAGCACTCGGCAGACCGAATGGTCACCTACTCCAAGTGCTAGCCCGGCCCGACAAGTTCGGTCATCTGAAGGGAACCGGTGTTATCACTGCGGCAAGGCCGTTGGCAACGATGACTTAGTTTAATTGTGATTTGGTAATTTACACACCTGTCAGCACCTTCTTTGGAATTGCAATTATTACATTTTTCTTGAAGTTTGAGGATATTTTAAATGTCTCATACGTCTTTCGCACAAGATGGAACAATTATGTCACGCCTGGTGTTTCCAAGGCTATCAGTAGTTCTGACGGAATGTCATCTATTCCCAGGGCTGTATTTCGAATTAGGCCTTTCAGTGCTCTGTCAGATTTTTCACGAAGTATCATATCTCTCATCTCGTCCTCACCTAAGTCCTTAGCCCTTTCTACAGTATTGAACTCAGGTTCATCTCCCTCATACAGACCTTGTATCTACTCCTTCTACCTATCAGATTTCCCTTCTTTCGTCAGAACTGATTTTCCATCTGAGATGATGATATTCACACAGCTGTTGCTATTTCCTCCAAAGGCCTCTTTCATTTTCCTATAGGCGGTATCTATCGTTCCCCTAGTGAAATATGCTTCTAAATCCTTAAATTTTTCTTCCAGCCATTCAAAAATGGTTCAAATGGCTCTGGGCACTATGGGACTGAGGTACCCTCCGTTGTGGTTGAGTCTACTGTACGGCTATCTGTATGAGGCACCAAGCCACCTAATCGACGGCAAGTCCATCGGAGGGGTGAGTGTGTGTGTGTGTGGGGGGGGGGGGGGGTATTATGAACTAACAAATAGCAAAAATGAGTCTGTCAAACATTCTAACACAGTTCGTCGTCGGTCTTAAAGCCGTGAAATACAAGTGCAAACTGATCGGTATGTACTCACGGAAGTGTTAAAGAAAGATATCCACCATATGGCACTTAACGCATGGCGGTTATGATGTATAACATTTTGGCATTCCGAAAGTAATTCGTACTTTGTTATCATCACACAGTATTGAATAACTTATGTTTAGGCACCAAATGTAACATATAGACATAAAAATGTTGCTTAATAGTAAGATCTGTGGATGACGATGCTAACCTAACAGAAAGTGAAGATGAATTGCAGGTGTACCTACAGTAATTACAAAGAAACCACGGACGATATGGCCATACAAATGAAGATCTTAAGAAACTGCAGAACCCGTTAAATGAAACGAACTGTACAATGAGCATACCATATGGATTGAAAATAAACTGGAGAAAGGCGAAAGTAATGAGAAGTAGCAGAAATGAGGACAGCGATAAACTTAACATCAAAACTCGTGACGATGCTCTTGACGAAGTTAAGAAATTCTGCTTCCTTTGAAACAATATAATACATGATGGAGCAAGGAAGGCATAAAGAAGAATATTAGCGCAGGCAAGCAAGACTTTCTTGCACAAAAGAAGTCTACTGCTGTCAAACACAGGCCTAAACTTGCGGAATAAAAGTCTGAGACGTACATGTGGAGCATATCAGTGTATGCTAATGAAGTAAGGACTGATGGAAAACTGGAAAAGAAGAGAATCGAAGCGCCTGAAATACAGTGATATAGAATGATATTGAAAAATAATTGTAGTAATAAAGTAAGAAATGATGTTTCCCAAGGAACTGGAGAGGAAAGAAATATGTCGGAACCCTGAATAGAAGTAGGGTCAGGATTACAGGACTGGTTTGATCCGGCCCGCCACGAATTCCTCTCCTGTGCCAAACTCTTTATCAAAGAATACGTCCTCAGTTGTTTGCTCGACATATTCCAGTCTCTGCCTTCCTCTACAGGTTTTGTCCTCTACAGGTCCTCTAGTACTATGGAAGCTATTCCCTGGTATGTTAACTGATATCCGATCATCCTGACCCTCCTTCTTGTCAGTGTTTTCCACATATTCCTTTCCTCTTCGAAACTGCGCAGAACCTCCTTATTTATTATCTTGTCAGTCTACCTGATTTTCAACATTTCTGCGGCACCACATCTCAAATTCTTCAATTCTACTCAATTCCGGTTTTCCCATGCCCGTGTTTCACTGCAATATAATGCTGCTGCACAAGTACAATCTCAGAAATTTCTTCCTCAAATTAAGGATTATATTTGATACTAGTAGACTTCTCTTTATCGAGAATCCGCTTTTTGCCAGTGCTAGTCTGCTTTTGACGTCCTCTTTGCTCCGTCTGTCACTGGTTCTTTGCTGTATCGGAAGCGGATGCGCACCTCGACCAGGGGTAGTGGCTTTGATTAATTATTAAAACGTTCTCGGTCCCGGGATCGAAACCCGCCACCCCTCAAATTTTGATTAATAATCATCACTGGCGGGCGAAGACTTCCAGCATAAGTACTCACCCTCAAACGGCCAACTGTCCTGTCAAAGGGGGTGGAGTAGCGGACAGAGGTTCAGGGTATTCTCTTGTCCTTGGGATGGGAAACTGCCCCTAAAGGTAGAAGGATCAACGGCATCAGGGTACCGAAGACAATGGAAACCACTACATCAAAGAAACATAACGTATATCCATAGGACATGTGGCCTGTAATTGATAAGTGTTATGATGAACTGTCCCCCTTTCGGGTGTCCGGGAGGGGACTGCCAAATCGGAGGTGACCGTGAGAAAAAGATTGAATAATCAGCGAAAGGATAACGTTCTACGAGTCGGGACATGGCTTGTCAGAAGCTTGAATATGGTAGGGAAGCCAGAAAATCTGAAAAGATAAATTCAAGGGCTCAGTCTACAAATATAGTAGGAATGAAGTGAAATAGAAAGAATAAAAGGACTTCTGGTCAGATGAATTTGGGTAGTATCAACAGTAGCGGAAAATGATATAACGGGAGTAGGATTTCTTATGAATTGAATGGTAGGGCAAAGACAGTGTTGCAGTGAACAGTTTACTGATAGGCCTGCCCTTGTCAGAATCTGTAGCAAGTCAACAATGACAACGATAGTTCAGGTACACATGCGACGTCGTAGGCTGAAGATGAAGAGATAAGGTATATGAGGATATTAAAAGGGTAATACAATACGCAAAGTGAGAAGAAAATCTAATAATCATCGGGGACTGGAATACAGTTGTAGGGGAAGGAGTGGAAGAAAAGGTTGTAGAAGAATATGGAATGGGGACAATGAATGAGAGAGGAGAAAGACTAATTGAGTTCAGTAATAAATTCCAGCTAGTAACAGGGATTACTCTGTTCAAGAATCACAAGAGGGGGAGCTGTACTTGGAAGAGACTGGTTGATACGGGAAGATTACAGTTAGATTACATCATGGTCAGAAAGGGATTCAGAAATCAGATACTGAGTTGTAAGGTGTACCCAGGTGCAGACATAGACTCAGATCACAATGTAACGGTGATGAAGAGTCGCTGAAGTTCAAGAGATTAGGCAGCAAGATCCAATACGCAAAGAAGTGAGATACAGAAATACTAAGGGATGACGAGACACGCTTGAAGTTCTCTAAGGCAATAGATACAGCAATAAAGAGTACCTCAATACGCAGTACTGTTGAAGAGAAATGGACATGTCTAGAAAGGGCAATCACAAAAGGTGGCAAGAAAAACATAGGTGCAAAGAAAGTTAATGCGAAGAAGCCATGGGTAACCGAGGAAATACTTCAGTTGATCGATGAACGAATGGAGTACAAAGCCGGGAGGGGAATTCTGGAACACAGGAACACAAGTCGCTGAGGAATGAAATAAATAGGAAGTACAGGGAAGTTAAGACTACATGGCTGCATGAAAAATGTGAAGAAATAGAGAAAGAAATGGTTCTCGGAAGGACTGAGTCAGCGTATATGAAAGTAACATTGAAAGCAAGCGTGGTAGCATTCAAAGTGCAATGGGAATTCCACTGTTAAATGCAGAGGAAAATAGGTGGAAAGAGTACATTGATGACCTCTGTGAGATGGAAGATTTGTATGATGTGATAAAAGAAGAAACAGAAATACATTTAAAAGAGATAGGGGATCCAATATGAAAATTTAAAAGGGCTTTGTAGGACTTAAGATCATATAAGGCAGAATGGACGGATAACACTCCATCCGAATTTCTAAAATCATTTCGGGTGCGTAGCAACAAAACGAATACACAGCTGGTATGTAGAAAATATGAGTTTACGCCATACCATCTGAATTTTGGAAAAATATCATCCACACAATTCCGAAGAATGCAGGACCCAACAAGTGCGAGGATTATGGCACAATCAGCTTAACAGCTCATGCATTCAAGTTGCTGACAAGAATAATATACAGATGAATGGAAAAGAAAATTTTATATGTGCTAGATGACGATCGGTTTGGCTTTGGAAAAGGTAAAGGCACCAGACGGGCAATTCTGACGTTTACCTTGATAATGAAAGCAAGACTAAAGAAAAATCAAGACTCATGCCTAGGATTTGTCGACCTGGAAAAAGTGTTTGACAGAGTAAAATGGTGCAAGATGTCCAAAATGTAGCGAGAGACAGATAGTATGCAGTATACACAGGAACCAAAAGGGAATAGTAAGAATGGAGAACCTAAATCGAATCGTTCGGATTAAAGGGGCGTAATATTTCGCTTCACTGTTTAATCTGTTTATCGAAGAAGCAATGATGGAAATGAAAGACAGGTTCAGGAGTGGAATTAAAATTCAAAGTAAAAGGGTATTAGTGATACGATTCGATAATGACATTGCTTTCCTGGGAGAAAGTGAAGAAGAATTTCATAATCTGCTGAATAGAATGAACTGTCAAATGAGTACAGAATATGGACTGAGAGTAAATAGAAGAGAGACAAAAGAAATGAGAAGTAGCGAAAATGAGAAGAGCGATAAAATTAACATTTTTGGCCAAGAGAAGCCTACTAGTATCAAATATCGGCCTTAATTTGAGGAAGAAATTTCTGAGAATGTACGTCTGGAGCAAAGTATTGTATGACAGTGAAGCATGGGCTGTGAGAAAGCTGGAACAGAAGAGAATCGAAGCATTCGAGATGTGGCGCTACGGCGAATTTTGAAAATTAGGTGGACTGAAAAGATAAGGAATGAGGAGGTTCTGAGCAGAATCGGAGGGGAATGGAATATGTGGAAAATACAGTCAAGGAGAATGGACAGGATGGCAGGACATCTGTTAAGACGTCCTGGAATGATTTTCATGGTACTAGAGGGAGCTGTAGAGGACAAGTACTGTAGACAGAGACTGGAATACACCCAGGGAATAACTGGGGACATAGGCTGCTAGTACTGCTCTGAGATGAAGAGGTTGGCATAGGAGAGGAATTCGTTGCGTGCCGCATCAAACCAATCAGGAGATTGAAGACCTAATAAAAGGTAGCAGAATTCCTTAACTTCATGTAGTTCGTGATCACCAATCCTGATGTTAAGTTTCTCTCTATTGTCATTTCTACTACTTCTCATTCCTTTCATGTTTCTTCGATTTCCTCACAATCCATATATTGTACTCATTAGTGTGTTCATTCCATCCAACAGATTATGTAATTTCTATTCACTTTCATTGAGGATAGCAATGTCATCAGCGAATCGTATCATAGATATCTTTTCACACATTTTAATTCCACTCCTGAACCTTTCTCTTATTTCCATCATTGCTTCTTCGATGTACAGATTGAACAGTAGGGGCGAAAGACTCCATCTCCGTGTTACACCCTTTTTAATCCGAGCACTTAGTCCTTATTCGTCCACTCTTATTATTCCCTCTTGTCTGTTGAACATGTTGTGTATTAGCCGTTTCTCTCTATAGCTTACCCATATTTTCCTCGGAATTTCGAGCATCTTGCACCATTTGACACTGTCCAACGCTTTTCTCCGATCGACAAATTCTATGGACGTGTCTTGATTTTTCTTTAGTCATGCTCCCATTATCAACTGCAACGTCAGAATTGCCTTTCCTAAATCTAAACTGATCGTCATCTAACACATCCTCAGTTGAGAGAGTAAAAACTGTGGGAAAAACGGAAACTGGAATATATCCAACAAACCTTCGAGGATGTAGGGCGTAAAAGCTATTCTAAGATGAAGAGGGTGGCAAACGCAAGGAAGCCGTAGCGCGAACGTATAGAACTAGTCAGAAGGCTGATTACCCGCAAAGAACAGTGCTTTCAGATATTCGTTTCTATCGCGAAAATGCCATACTCATGGTGACCTCTGATATTCCGATTTTTTTGTGTTTTATGTTATTTACTCAAAAAACAAGAAAATATAGCTCCGGTGATACTACTGACCATGAATTACAGATCCTCACAAGAAAGAAATTCAATATTTTACTTCGTGTCGGCGCAGAGGTCATTGCAGACGGAGCATTGACTTAGGTGGACAAGGATGGTGAAAGGATTCGGATGTGGCCTTGTTGAGGGAACTATTCCAAAATTTGGTTGAAACGATTGAAGGATAAGCACGGTCAACCAAAATCCAGATCCAATGGAAATCATAAGGGTCAAAGCAGCTGCTGATGTTCGTGACTTAATTGATTTATGCCTTCGATCAAGCTTTTTTAAATACAACGGTGAATTCTATGAATAGTCTGACGATCTTACTATCTGCTCACCCTTGTCGATAAAAGCAGTTGACATTTTTATGCAACATTTTGAGCAAAAGGCATTGAGTAATGTTCCTTTTAAGCCTTCCTGTTGGCTCCAGTATGTAGATCACACATTCTTTATATGGCCACATAGCAAAGAAGAGCTTCATGGGTTCCATAATTTCTGAAATGGAATTCACCCCAAAATCAACTTTACCTTGGAGATTGAGAGTGAAGTCGGTCTGCTGTTGCCAGATGAGTTTCTGTATAGAATACTGGACAACACCCTACATCAGAGAATGTACGGTAAACCTACTACTTTAAATATGTATTTCAATGCCGCTTCGCACCACCACTTAGCCCAGAAGCAAGAAGTGCTCAACATTGTAAGTGCCGTAACAGGAATAACAACCGCTTGGATTTGGAGTTCGATATTTTGTAAACAAAAGCAGTGAATGCTAATGGTTATGACACTTCGTCAATAGACAGGGCTTGTAAGCGAAATATTAATTGTGCTAATAGGAATGACGAGGAACCTCCTTCTCACTCTTTAAGTTACTTTTTATTTCTAGGGTCAGCGACCGCATAAGGAGAATTCTAAGAAAAATGGGTATTCAGACCTCTTCCACCGTCGAAACAAAATGAATGAGTTTTTCTGAGGAAAAGCGGATGCAGCTTGCAACCAGCATTGCGGCACGGAGACAAGCTGGCAGCGGCTCCATTGTGCTCTCGGAAACATTCGCGCAGGCGTCCACAGCTCCAGTGGAGCTCGTTTAGGGCACCATGACTGCCAAGGACCTTAGTGCACTGGTTGCAGACCGCGTACACCCCTTCATGACGATCATGTTTCCCGACAGCAGTAGCATTTTTCAACGAGATAACGCCCTATGTCACAAGGCCAGGAGTGTGATGGAGTGATTCGAAGAACACATTGGCGAGTTTCGATTGATATGCTGGCCGCTCATCTCATTTGATCTGAACTCAATCAAACAAATCTGGGATGTGATTGAACGTGGCGTCTAAGCTCGTCGCCCGCCTCCCCTGAATCTACGGAAATTAGGTGACTTGTGCGTGCACATGTGGTGCCAACTCCCTCCAGCGACTAACCAAGCCCTCAGTGGTTCCATGTCACGACGTATCGCCACTGTTATCCGTGCCAAAGGTGGAGATCATACCAGCTATTATGTATGGGATTGTATTTTATGTAGCAAGTATTCATACAACAGCCAAATACTACACCTCCGTGGTGTGCGTAGACCCTGAGCGGAGGGGCTCGCCTCAGAAAACATGCGGTCAGTGCGACTACTAAAACAGGACAGGCAGTGAACTGTGGCGGAACTGACATCAGACTTAAAGAGTGGCAACGCAGAAAGCAGGCCACCGTAGAGGCATGTGACTACGTCAGACGTTAACTGCAGCAGAGCGCGAGTTCGACAGTAAGACCGCAGCTCGCAGTTAGTCAGGTGCGGGATTCATCCAGGCGCAAACCACAAACCAAGGACCCCTCGATGGCGCGCAGCAGGAAGGCGACACTCCACGGGGTTCGCACCAGTCGATGACACCATTAGGTCTGTGCGGCGACTATTTGTGCGAGTTTTCTTCAGCTTCATTTTGAGCTGGACGCTCCTCTGGTCGCGTAGGGAGGCCCAGGGAGACTGGCGTCAGAGCCCGACATATGGAAACCCCCGTCGCATCAGGGCCAGAGTGGCGTGTTGCACTACACCGTCTCAGCTTTAATCTGGTTCTGGCACTGGAATATCAAAGGCAGCTGGCCGGCCTATCTGGTTACAGGCTGTGAAGCCTGAACACATATTCGTGTCATAGCCGCGGTGAAACATGGACGATAAATTGTTTGGACAAGAAGAGAATAGAAGCTTTTGAAATGTGGTGCTACAGAAGAATGGTGAAGATTAGATGGGTAGATCACATGAGGAAGTACTGAATAGGATTGGGGAGAAGAGAAGTTTGTGGCACAACTTGACTAGAAGAAGGGATCGGTTGGTAGGACATGTTCTGAGGCATCAAGGGATCACCTATTTGGTATTGGAGGGCAGCGTGGATGGTAAAAATCGTAGATGGAGACCAAGAGATGAATACACCAAAAAGATACAGAAGGGTGTAGGTTGCAGTAGGTACTGGGAGATGAAGAGGCTTGCACAGGATAGAGTAGCATGGAGAGCTGCATCAAACCAGTCTCAGGACAACAACAACAACAGCCTCGGTGTAAGGTATGCGATCATGTTGACAAATATGTTCTGTCTGCAAAACGGTGAATAGGTCGCAGAGGTAAACGTCATTTATCCAGTGTTACGCGTTTCGGCGTTTGACATCATCAGATATCTGTCAAAATGAAATAAATTACATAACTACATTTGAATCAGAATTGGATTACAAAATCAATGTATACTGACAACTAAAAACATAACAGTCATAAGAGGAAACATACCTTTGACTTCAAATAACCAACGACAGAGAAGCTGCATATTGTACTCTTAACAAGGATGAGCAGACTGATACAAGATTATCGACCGTTATACGAGGATTCAAGTTTGAACACCAGACGGCATTGCGAAACTGCACGTGGCGCTGTACAGCGGCATCGTATAAAATTACATACGACTTAAAATCAGCGTTATCTCTTGCAATGGTGTTCAAATCTTGTATCCTCATATAGTGGTCAATAATCGTGTATGCGTCCGCTCATGTTTGTTACTGGTACAACATGTAACTATTGTACACTGGTTGCTTGTAGTTCCAGCGTACGTGTCTTCTTATGATTGTAATGTTTTTTATTGTATCTCCGTGTTGCTTTCATAACCCTTTTTATGTCATATGTATTAATGTGATTTATTTAATTTTGAGAGATATCTGATCATGGGAAAAGCCGAAACGTGTAACGTTGGATTAATAAAGTCATTGTGCACTCCGTCAATGACTTTTCCCTCAGCGACCATTTCAGCATTTTGCAGGCTGCACGCATATATTCATCTTTCCCTACCACTTGCACCTATTTTTCCCATAATTTCGAACGTGTTACTGTATTTCACACTGCCGAACGGATTTTTCTTAAACTACAAATTCTATGACTATGTCTTCGCCTTTCTTAAGTCTTGCTTCCATTATCAACTGCAACGTCCGAACAGCCTCTCAGTTGTCTCAAAACATTTCCTTAAGCCAAACTGATTGTCATCTAAAACAGTTTGAAATTTCTTTTCCTTTTTTCAGCATACTGTGCTCTTTAGAAACTTAGATGGTGTTAATCTGAATGTGTGGTGGTTCTCGCACTTATCCACACTAGCTACCTTCCGGAATGTATGGATAATGATTCTGCTTAGCTCTGATGGTATATGTTCCGACTCAGCTTCTACACATCAGTCTGAACAGTCTTCAGTTGGCGCACCCTTCAATCATTTTAGAAACTCCGAAGTACTGTTATACATCATTTCTGCCTTATTTCCTCATAAGGCTTTCAAATCTCTGTTAAACTGTGATTCTACGTGCTGAAACGTAATGCCTCCGAATTTTTGACGTGAAAATGTTAGAGGTTTTTAAATAAAACAAACGTTATTAACTTTCTTCATCTTTATTCTTCATGTTTATATATTTATATCTCAACATAGTAACCGTAGTAACGGACACGTTTCTCCCAACGAGAGGCCCGTTTACTGAGACCGTTGGTGTGCAATGTTTGACTTTTTCATGGAGAAACAACCTCACCGCGGTTTGCACTGCTTCGTCACTATCAAAGTGAAGTCCTCGAAGAACTTCTAGTTTTGTAAACAGATGAAAATCGTATGTAACCAAATCGGAACTGTATGGAGGATGATCGATGACAATGAAACCAAGGTAGTGGGTTGTTGCAGATGTCGCATTACTCGCGTGTGATCTAGCAGACATGCAGAAAGAGACGGTGTTCCTTATTTAGACGAACTATTCGAATTAGAAACTCGATTACAACACGATGTTTCTCATTCAGTGACACAGTTACACTATGTGATCAAAAGTATCCGGACACCTGCTGAAAATCACGTACAAGTTCGTGGCGCCCTCCATCGGTATTGCTGGAATTCAATATGGTGTTGGACCACCCTTAGCCTTGATGATAGATTCCATTCTCGCAGACATACGTTCAATCAGGTGCTGGGGAATAGCAGCCCATTCTTCACAGAGTGCAGCAGTGAGGAGAGGTATCGGTGTCGGTCGGTGAGGCCTGCCACGAAGTCGGCGTTCCAAAACAACCCAAAGGTGTACTATAAGATTTAGGTCAGGACTCTGAGCAGGCCAGTCCATCCAGTTGGATGGAGTTAATCCAGTTGGAATCTTCCCATGCCTTTATGCATTTATCAAGTACACCTCCTCCTTTTGTGAAATTGGAACAGTGTATTCAGTATTACTAGCTGAAACAGATTGATGAAATCAATTACTCTTTCAACTCCCTCTCGTTCTTACCACCGTATCTGTATTTTTCTGTAAGTTTTTCTCCTTTTCCTTCCACTACTACTGCGATCCAATCCTGCAATTTTTATTAGATTTTCATGTCTCTTTACATACTGAATTGCCAAGTCAGGTTCCTCAAATTCTTTCTCTATTTCTTCATCGTCTGCTTGTAACGTCTGAAAGTATAGCTCAGCTATTTTGAGTCGATTCTAATGATAACAAAACTGTCACTGAACTGGAACTCACGCTCTGTCCTACCTTTTCATTCATAACGGTTCCTAACCCGGATTTATCATTTTATGCTGCTACTAATATTACCCTCCAGTTGTTTCGCCAGAAACCATTATCTTATTTGCATTTCACTTCACTGACACGCATTATATCTAGTGTTATATTTTGCATTTACCTTTTCAGCTTTTCTTTGTCTGCCATATTCAGACATCTGGCATTGCATATTCCGACTCTCAGTATGTTACCCTTTTGCTCGTTATTCAGTCTTTTTCTCAGGGCATCTCCCTCCCAGCAGTGCCTTTCCGGAGATCCGAATGGGGGACTAATCAGGAATCTTTTGCCAAAGGCGAATTGATCATGACACTTTTAAAATTACAGACCACATGTGCTGTAGGGAATGGGTTTGCATTGCGTTCTTCATCTTCAGAGCCACACCTTTTCTTAGTGAACATTACAGGGCACATGGGACAGATGGCCTGGGCCCATGAACAACACCATTTGACTTTAAATGTTAGTAGAAAGTTCGCAAGAGTTGCGGTAAATATACAAGCTGATGGCAGGACACAAAAATCACTGTTAGTGTAGGTGGTTGTGGTAATCTCGCAAGGAAGATGTTTACATGGCATGAAATGGAATCTTTGGTTTGCCTGGCATCTTTGACCAGTAAACTGTCAAGACATGTAATGTCCAGTCATGTACAACCGTCCGCTTGTTTACAATGTTCCTTAAGTGACAATACCTTTAGTATGACTACGTACCAACCAATCGATCCCGAATCGAGTAAAAATGAAAACAGTGCTGAAACAGGACACTTCACGTCAGGAACTATTGAACATCATGTTTCAAGATGTCTTTTCAAACCTTTAGGTAACTTCTAGTGGAGTCGGTGCTATACCGTGTCGTCCCCATAAGGATATTTGCTAATATCTGCCCATGACCGTAGTTTCTGTAGGCACTCAAATAAGAATATAGGCACTCAAATGAGAATACACTTTACCTCTTAAAAATGCGTGGTGAAAGAATCATCCCTGGGCCTTATGGTGTACAATATCAATTGATTTGATCAGGTCTGCTTCAACTCTACATACGACCCATGTCCTAGTGCGGAGAGAATCTCCGTACAGGCAGTATGGAGGGGCTTACACCAGGTCTTTTTATGACTAATCAAATACAGCGATGAGGAGTGATATCTCAGGTTTTCTCGGGATAATTTATTGTTTGCTTTCGCTTGTATAATCGAATTACTGATTCCAGTTTATGATCAATATTCCGACAACCGACGTTGTCGCCTTCTTCAGGCGCTGTGTAGTGTACTGTCATGTGTAGTGTACTGTCATGTGTAGTGTACTGTCATGTGTAGTGTACTGTCATGCGTAGTGAATGCCTGTGGGTATAGTGTGTGGAGTATTGTTGATGTTGCGCTACTATTTACAGTTCACTCCTGACGCACGCTGCCACGATGCGTCCTTTGGCGTTTATTTGTTTTCCATAGCCCGCGCTGTTTCTCCCTGAAGCGCATTCTCGCTCAGAGTTTCCGAGCTTTGGTGAAACAGACGGCCGGCAAGGTCTTAACAAAATGAATTTCGGACCCCGAGCTTTGTTTAAAGTTGATACTTCCGTCACTGTTTATTTGGTTTTCCGACGTAATTATTTCGGTAGACCGCTCAGTTGCGCTGCCCCGGAAAGCTGGTATTTTCACCACGATAATGGCTTCTTTATATTTCATTTCATGGTTATATTCCAGAAAATGCTTAGCGTTGTATTCGAGGCAATGCTTAGCGACAGCTGATCTGCTCGGTCATACAAGTTACGTTAGTCACTGATGTTCTTTGGACTTCATCACAGAAGTTTCATTAGTGCAGTGTGGTAGGGAGCTGATGTTGAGTCGAAAGATACTGGGTCACAACTTTATTAATATATTTATTAAAAACACAAACGAATGTATTCAAACACAAAAAATGATGTAAGACAGTCTGAGCAGCTACCCTTCCGGAATAAATTACATTAATTTCCAGCAATACAACTGTGGATATACATTACACAACTTTCAGAAATGACTGAATGACATAAAAAAAAGATTTTTCTTTTTGAGAACAACATTAAGTAAAAAAAATTGATTGATACTTAGCACGGTCTAATCAGGCCACAAGCCTATAAAAATAACCCACATATTCTACATTACAAATTTCAATAACATATTGAAAATGGCTGACAGGTCACTAACATCAGCCATACACTGTCACATAACTGTTTGCAGATAATTAGCAGGAAAACCCCTGGTTCGAAGCAAGCAGAATGACCTGAAACATTAAATTCAAAATATAATACAAGTGGGAGTTAAAGAGCCGAGCAATTTCTTTTTCTTTTTCTTCACTGGCTACTAGAGAGATTGACACTCACAGTAAACACGTTTACAGTACCCAGGCCTCTATAGCTGGATCCACAATATGAACAACATATACACCATGCTAGCCTGTAACATACAAATCACTAATTTACAACTGCATTTATAACACAAATAGACATTGTAAAGACACTTGAAAAAGATGAACGATGCGCCGGCCGCAGTGGTCTCGCGGTTCTAAGCGCGCGGTCCGGAACCGTGCGACTGCTACGGTCGCAGGTTCGAATCCTACCTCGGGCATGGATGTGTGTGATGTCCTTAGGTTAGTTAGGTTTAAGTAGTTCTAAGTTCTAGGGGACTGATGACCACAGCAGTTGAGTCCCATAGTGCTCAGAGCCATTTGAACCATTTTTTTAACGTTGCGTATGAAGAACTGATTCCGAAATTAACAACAAATTTTAATTATAGGTGAGGGCAGGCTTAGTCTAACGGCTCGGGCACCACTAGTTTAGTCACATACGCAACAGAAACGTAGCTTGTGAGAGACCATTTGAGGTATTTGTGAATGAAGATGTTTACATGTCACAATGGGCAACTAGGATGAGGAGTTAGGATGGACACGGTGCGACACAATATAATCATACCCACGGTACACTGAGACTCAACATAATTTCTTGCATATCGGAACATAAGTTGAGAACCGTTCGATCGAGATGCCATTAACTAGGTGTTATAACGAGTTTACTAAGAATCAGGAACCAACGGACGCTACTCACCAGATACCCCTACACCAGGTTCTTGAACCAGGCAGACAGGAATCCAACGCTACACCACTGTCGACTCAGACTTCTTGCAAATTCAGATGCCGAGAAGAAACCGTGCAGAGATAGCTGTTTTAACGAGCAGTCTTCACGTCCGCAGCCGACACTCAGTCCCACCAACCCGCAGTGACCAAAAACGTAACTTTTAGCAGCGGTCCAAGGATACCGATGGCCACGACGTGGCGGCGTTTACTGTAGCCGCTGTCAAACACATGGCTCAACCCTCCGCTACTTCGAGAGTGACTCCTGGCCGCGAAAACGCTTAAATCCTGGCCACACAACCTGCCCTCTGCAGTCGACAAACCGCTCGAGAAGCTGTTACGGCTAGAGAGGCCAACAACGAGCAGGAATTATCGATATCTAAACGTGGCTGGACGGCACAATAGTTTGCCTCACGTAAGACGCGCCACATTGGTCCTGTGTGCTGTGCTCTTCCTGATTTCACTAACAGAGACCTTCTGGAACATTCCATAATGTCTGAAAGCATACCATTAATCAAGCACGAGAAAGCAAGCTGTTGCATTGTATTCATTATGGTTGCCATGTATCAAACACTAGTACAATGTGTAACATCAATAAACGTATTAGCAAGAAAGTGCAGAAAAGTTTCATGGGTTAACGGTTAGATTGGGAAAACCCCATAATTACTTTCACATCGCTTTCGTGAGTGTAGGCTGTGTATTTGAAAGTCGGGCTGTAGGTCCTAAATGCACAGAATTATTTGAAATTTGCAACAGTATTTAAAGACTCATGTAATCTATTTTGGACTGTGAACATTGTAGTGTGGTTTTTGTTACATATTGGATCTCCTGATGCTAAGAGACAATTCAAAAGTAAATTACAGTATTATTGTCCTTGCTAAGGTACTGGAAGGACGATTCGTTGTACATGCTCATACGAAGTAACGCACAGCGCAGTAACTTGCTGGACAAGAAAGCGTGCCAGACATTGACGGAATTCGCGAAGCGGATTATTGATAGTGGGCTGTTACACTGACCAGCCTGAGGATGGTGTTTTAGGCGGTCGCTAACATTCGTTTAGGCAAATGCTGGGCCGGTTCCGAAATTCCGCTTCAGGGAATTTCTTCTTTCTTCTTTTAGTGTTCAACCCTGAGGTTGGTTTGCAGCAGAGCGCCATTCCTCTCTTCTGTCTGCTTTCCTCTTCATTTCCACATATGTGTTACATCCAACGTCATTCATGATCTGTTGCATGTATGATATCCTTGGTCGCCCCCGCCGATTCCTTCCCTCAATAACTCCTTCTGCTATTGTTCCAATGATATTGTTGTGTCGTAGGATATGCCCTACAAGTTTGTCTCTTCTTGTTTGGATGTGCCTCCACAGAGATCTGGTTTCCTGTACTCTTCTAAGCACCTCTTCATTTGTTACTTTGTCTGTCCAGCTGATCTTCATCATCCTTCTATAGCACCACGTCTCCAGGGCCTCTAGCCGTCTTCTCTCTGCTCTTCCAACTGTCCAAGTTTCACATCCATATAGGGCCACACTCCAAACGAAACCTTTCATGATGCGTTTCCTTATTTTCAGACTGATGTTGTTGCTGGTGAGTAAGTTCCTTCTCCGATTAAATGCAATTTTGGCCTTTTGTATTCTGGTCGCAATTTCTTTCCGGCTTCTACCATCCCTTGTGATTTTGCTTCCCAGGTAAGTAAATTCCTGTATCACTTCCAGCTCCTCTCTTCCAATTCTAATTCTCGGAGGTTCATATTCTGCTCCTGTACTGCATACCATCACTTTAGTCTTTTTCTTGTTTATTCTCATTCCATACTGATTGTATAGAATTTTTTCCATTGTTCTGAGGACTTCCTCTAGATCTTCTTCTGTCTCCGTGACTATAGCAATATCATCTGCATAACGTACCATGTCTATCTTCTGCCCATTAATTTTGATCCCCACCTCAGTAGTTTCTCGAACTTGGTCTATAGCTTCCTGGATGTAAGCATTGAATATAAGAGGAGAGAGAGCACATCCTTGTCTTACCCCTTTTCTAATATTTGCTTGTTGTTCCTGGTGACAGTTCCTAATCACTGCCACCTCATTCTTATAGAAACTGAGTATCACGCGGATGTCTTTGTACTTTATTCCAATTTTCCTCAGCACTCTGAACATCTCTTGCCAGATAACGTTATCAAATGCCTTTTCCATGTCTATAAAGGCAATATAAGTTGGTTTATTTTTCTGTAATTGCTTTTCGATAATGAGTCTTAGTGCCAGAATCGCCTCTCTTGTTCCCAATCCCCTTCTGAAACCAAACTGATCTTCACTCAGCATATCCTCCACCTTCTCTTCAATTCTCTTCAGAACTATTTTTATGAGAATTTTTGATGCATGTGATATTAGGCTAAGAGTTCGGTGCTGTTCACATTTTGTAGCTGCTGCCTTCTTTGGTATAGGAACAATGATACATTTCTGGAAGTCTGTCGGTATCTCTCCTGTGTTATAGATGGACCTAATAAGTTTAAGCAGCATCATTTTCATTCCGTCACCAGCATTCTTTATTAGTTCTGCAGGGATGTCATCAATACCCGTTGCTTTGTTGTCCTGTAGTTCTTTTAGAGCTCTGTCAAATTCTTCTTGCAGAATGTCATCTCCCTTGTCATCTTCGTCTACTTCGTCTACTTCCTCGTCTACTTCAGGGAATACTACACAGAAAGAGTTAATATACGATAATACACAGAACTATACACTATTCACAGATATATGACGCACACGACCTACCTCCCATTTAACTACATGTGCAAATATACACCGTAAGCTACCATTAGTCACTTTATTTCCTGTTCCACTCACAAACACGGCGAGAGAAAAAAATTTATATTCCTCCGCATGAGACCTAATTTCTCTTATCTTCACGGTCCTTAAGCGAAATGTGTGTTGGTGTCGTTAGATCTGTTCTGCAGTCAGCCACAAATGCCGGTTCTCTAAATTTTCTCACAAGTGCTCACCGATAAAAACTTTGTCTTCTCTTCAGGGTTTGCTATTTGTGTTCAAGAAGCATGTGTAATACACGCGTGTTGATCGAATGTACCGGCAAACAAATCTAGCAGTCCGGCAGTGACCTGCTACGATGTCTTTCTTTAATCCGGCCTGGTGAGTATCCCAAATACTCAAGCAGTACTAAAAAATGTATCCCACTATACTTTGTTCATCATGACAATAAACCTGATGCAAACAAATACAATCGCGTTTGATTGGAGATGAGCCGTAGCACACATGTTGTTACGCTCTTGGAAGTAGGTTCTACTTACGACTTAGACGTCTTATTACAACGTTGCAGTAAATCAAACCTTAAGACAATCTAATGTACTACCAGCCATCAACGTTTTTATTAATCATACTGTAGCTATGTAGTTTTTATTTCAAAAATCATGTACAATCGCAATCTCTGTACAGTTGTGCTCTGATTGTCGTAATGTGAAAAGGGCTGACGCTGCTTCCTCCTCAGTAGTGAAACACTCGAGGGGAACGTCGTTAAAATGTGACGAGAAATCGATTGATTTGAATGTTTTTTACATATTTACAGAATGAATCAACTCTGAAGTTTTCTGAATATATTTACAGAAGTTAAGGGGGCTTTGAAAACCGGATGTATAGCTGGGGTAAGGGGGTAAGATAGATACTGCCTACAGGAAAATTAAAGAGACCTTTGGAGAAAAGAGAACCACTTACATGAATATCAAGAGCTCAGATGGAAACCCAGTTCTAAACAGAGAAGGGAAAGCAGAAAGGTGGAAGAAGTATATAGAGGGTATATACAAGGGCGATGTTCTTAAGGACAATATTATAGAAATGGAAGAGAATGTAGATGAAGATTAAATGGGAGATATGATACTGCGTGAAGAGTTTGACAGAGCACTGGAAATCCTAAGTTGAAACAAGGCACTAGAAGTAGACAACATGCCATAAGAACTACTGACAGCCTTGGCAGAGCCAGTCCTGACAAAATTCTACCATCTGGTGAACAAGATGTATGAGACAGGCGAAATACCCTCAGACTTCAAGAAGAATATAGTAATTCCAATCTCAAAGAAAGCAGATGTGAAAATTACCGAACTATCAGTTTAATAAGTCACGGCTGCAAAATACTAACACAAATTCTTTAAAGACGAATGGAAAAATTGCTAGAAGTCAACCTCGCGGAAGATCAGTTTGGATTCCGTAGAAACGTTGGAACACGTGGGGCAATAGTGACCCTACGACTTATCTTGGAAGCTAGATTAAGGAAAGGCAAACCTACGTTTCTAGCATTTGTAGACTTAGAGAAAGCTTTTGACAATGTTGACTGGAAAACTCTCTTTCGAATTCTGAAGGTGGCAGGGGTAAAATACAGGGAGCGAAAGGCTATTTAAAATTTATACAGAAACCAGGTGGCAGTTATAAGAGTCGAGGGACATGAAAGGAAGCAGTGGGAAGGGAGTGAGACAGGGTTGTAGCCTCTCCCCGATTTTATTCAATCTGTATATTGAGCATGCAGTAAATGAAACAAAAGAAAAATTTGGAGTAGGAATTAAATTCCACGGAGTAGAAATAAAAACTTTGAGGTTCGCTGATGACATTGTAATACTATCAGAGACAGCAAAGGACCTGGAAGAGAAGCTGAACGGAATGGACATGGTCTTCAGTGAAGGATATAAGATGAACATCATCAAAAGCAAAACGAGAATAATGGAATGTAGTCGAATTAAATCGGGTGATGCTGCGGAAATTAGATTAGGAAATAAGACGCTTGTAGTAGTAAATGAGTATTGCTATTTGGGGAGCAAAATAACTGATGATGGTAGAAGTAGAGAGGATATAAAATGTAGACTGGCAATGGCAAGGAAAGCAGTTCTGAAGAAGAGAAATTTGTTAACATCGAGTATAGATTTAAGTGTCAGGAAGTCGTTTCTGAAAGTTTTTGTATGGAGTGTAGTAAAGTATGGAAGTGAAATATGGACAAAAATGGTTCAAATGGCTCTGAGCACTATGGGACTCAACTGCTGCGGTCATTAGTCCCCTAGAACTTAGAACTACTTAAACCTAACTAACCTAAGGACATCACACACATCCATGCCCGAGGCAGGATTCGAACCTGCGACCGTAGCAGTCGCACGGTTCCGGACTGCGCGCCTAGAACCGCGAGACCACCGCGGCCGGCAAATATGGACAATAAATAGCTTAGACAATAAGAGAATAGAAGCTTTCGAAATGTGGTGCTACAGAAGAATGCTGAAGATTAGATGGGTAGATCACATAACTAATGAGGAGGTATTGAATAGAATTCGAGAGAAGAGAAATTTGTGGCACAACTTGACTAGAAGAAGAAGGCAAAATTCTGAGGCATCAAGGGACCACAAATTTAGCTTTGGAGGGAAGCTTGGAGAGTAAAAATCGCAGAGGGAGACCAAGAGATGAATACTCGAAACAGATTCAGAAGGATGTAGGTTGTAGTAGGTGCTGGGAGATGAAGAATCTTGTACAGGATAGAGTAGGATGGAGAGCTGAATCGCTAGCGTCGTAAAATTAAAGTTTGGCACAGTTCATGGTTCTTTGGTACAAATCTTCCTTTGTTCTTAGTTTTTTTTCATTCAGCATGGAGTATCTAACTCTTTTAAATGTAAAATTCGATCAGTATATGCCAATTAACACGTAACTAATTGCATACAAAATTACTGTACCACTGTAGTGTGAACTGAACAGAACACAAAGGGATCTGTCTCGAGGAATAACAGGGCATTTAAGCTGTCAGGCGTACTGCAACTAATGCACGAAGTTTCTGTCGCAAGTCACTGCCGAGCACTGGCGGGATGCAGAACGGCACGTCATAAAATAAGCGGAGAAAATGTGGCACTTGGATGGTTTCGTGGATTCTGTTACTGATCAACTCATTATCAGCGTAGCTGCAGAACTAAAACCTGTTTTCCAGATTTGGATATGGAAGGAATTTAGAGACTACCAGGCGACTGACAACAAATAATACGTTGAGTAGCTTCCATCTCTGCATATAAAAGGCAATGTCCTGAATCACTGATTGACTCATCAACGCCCAGCACAAAACGCTAAGGATAGAAACTTGTAACTTGCAGAAGATGTGCACCTTATACTGTTGTAACATCGATTAAGAAGGGATTTTCGAAATGCCAATCCTAAGAGGATAATTAAGGGGATGAAGGCTCTCTCTCTCCCTTTTTTTTTTTAAGCAACAGTATCCAAAGACTACAATACGCAGACAAAAAAAAAATGCCTATCAAATCGTGTTGCCAACATAACATAATATAAGTATTTGGACAGACCGGAAGTTTTAAAAAACGATGTTTTCAGTGAACATGTATTCATGGAAATTCAATGTCGTGACATGACCTCTACAGCACATTATTGAAAATAACATTTTCAATACTTGGAGTTGAGCTACAGGTAATATTAATATGTCATTTTAAAGAGGGAGATATGTAGTATTTTATTTCACAATAAACTGAAAACCCAAAATTGCATCGTTTTTAGGTTCCGGGTTACCTTAAGGAAATTATGAAGCTAGACCTACGTAAATTGGTATTTGGTCTCTCGGTCAGAAATGAAGAAATACGTCTTTCAGCATTAAATCCTAAGGGAGCGAAATAGTGGGCGAAAGGTTTATTTTAAATGCATCATTATTAAAGAAGTACTAAAGTATTTTTAAAGATACATCTATGAACACTGATATTTAACTTCCCGGTTACGGATAAAAAAATCATAGCAATGTTTTTAGAAATTGAAACCCTAAGGGAATGAAATTAGGGATGACACTTTTTGTGAAAATATTTTATAACCAAAACATTTTTAAAGCTACATCTATCAAAAAGTACATGTTTTACTGTTTTTGGAAATTCAGCCCCTTTGAGGATGAAACGGGGGATGAAAATTGCTGTGAAAATATTTCATTCCGCAAGCATTTTTCAAGCTAAATCTACGAAAATTTGTAATTTTCTTCTCTGTTAGAAATAAAACATACGCATGTCACTGTTTATGGAAATTCAGCCCCTAATGGAGGTGAAATGTTTCACGAAAATGTTTCATTGCGTAAGCATTTTTAAAGCTAAATCTTTGAAAATCCGTCTTTTTTTTCTCGGCTCGAGAAGAAACATAACGTGTTTCACTGCCACTGAGGTCATCAGTCCCCTAGAACTTAGAACTACTTAAACCTAACTAACCTTAGGACATCACACACATCCATGCCCGAGGCAGGATTCGAACCTGCGACCTTAGCAGTCGCGCGGTTCCCCACAGAAGCGCCTAGAACCGCTCGGCCACAGTGGTCGGCGCGTTGTTGACTCTGTATACTTGCGGCGGGCAGCGGTGGGAAGAGTTGTGAGTTTTGAAAGTCCGGAGTGCTCAAGTTCGTTGGAGCAGCAATGATCGGTGCTGGAAAGAAAGGTTGTTGTCTCCGGGTGACTGATGCGTAGGCTGGCATACGAGTAAGAGACAGCGCATCCGTACAGTCAATATTGTTGAACGTAGCTAATTCCTGAGCTCGTCGCAGTATATGGTACTCAGGCCAACCGATCCGGGTTCTCACTCGCAGTGAACGCAAATAGTGATAAGGGGGGCACTGGAGTCGACAAAATACAGCCCAGTACATTTCGCACATCTCATCTGGGATCGGAATTTTTTACTAACGTGACCATAACGAAGGAATTAAGGCACTGCCTGACAGTTGGCACACAAATATCTACAGGACGTCTTGTGCCATCGATAGGCACAGCTTCAGGCGATGTTTGAGGATCAATGGTTGACCAGGAGGTCTGTAGGTTGGCAATTTGGTCTTTACCATATCGCTTCGTAAGCCTCCGAAAGCATGTAACAGGAAAGGGAGATTTTACAGCTTCCAAAATCTTCGCTCCTTCAAGGTTTATGTCCTATTTCTGATTACTCCCAGCCTGTAGACAGCAAGAAAAGGAGTATTTCGACTGAAATACCGCACTGGTAACTTAGAAATTACCCTTCTCTGGAGTGTTCACTAGCACTTTCAATTCGGTTTTTCCTGCTGAAGAGATATTTACTCTAACATTTTTCATTTCTGGCATGGAGAGATGCAAGAGTTTTCCGAGAGCCATAGGGTGCAAATGGCCTAAATTTTTCTCCAAACTTTCCATCCAAACAACGTACCGCCCACTACATGTACATTTGTAGAAGTTGAGAGACAGTTACATAGCTACAGATCCCACAGGAGGACCGTTAAAAACTGTATGGTTGTTAGGATTGGGACCAGAAGTAGTTGTTACAGGGGGATCAGCTACATTTGAAATATTTTCAGATGAGTTGTGATTGGCGTCCGGTACAAATTACTTAAATCCAGACTAACTTCACTTTGTCGCTTGCTTCTCGTGGCGGAGAAGCTGGAGGATTCCTGGTCCGACGACTCCATCTGCTCTTGTGCCGGGTGTATTGTAGAGGCTCCCCGAACAACCGCTAGCGAATGGCTGATAACTACCGCCGTGTAGATCCTAAAGGGCCTGGTAAAGGAGATGTATCTGAATATAGCTACAGGGCAACACGTTATTGTTGATGTTGTCCCGCGGGAGTGACGAAATCACCAACCTCTTCTTCATATATCCCACCATACAAAGCGGGTCTTGTCATCAGAGAAAGTAACGTCAAGTGCTAAAGTACTTTACAGATAACAGCACTGAATGCAAAGCAGTCACGCACACACACTAGAAGGTGAACACAGGCGTCACAAGGATGAGCAACTGCGGACGCCATCTGAACACTGTCGCGTCTGCGTGCGAGCTGTGTCACAGCTGCTTAGCTGGACCAGCTGGCTGGTCTCTGCTGCACAAGTTAAAGGTGTCGATAAATCTGTTGTGCCGTATTATCGCTCAGTCGACGTGCGCTTAGCGAGCAGCATAAAACTTATTCTTATTACTGTAAATGATTGTACACGAGACAGCTTGTCTTCCACTCCACATGACACGAAGTCCAGTCAGAATCTTGCAAATGCGAAAAACATATATAATGCAATGTTTACATCACGTTTATTCTTACGATGAACAACATATAGTGTTCTATAAGCGCTCTCCTTCACAGATAAACCACGCTTTCCTAGAATTCTCCCAGTAAACAGAAGTCGATCATTCGCTTTCCCTACTACTGTCCCTAGATGCTCCTACCATTCACTATTTACGTTGAGGACTGTGGCTTCATGAAAAGTATCAGGGCACAGCATCAAATGATAAAAAAAAATCCCAAATGCTGAAAAATCTGGAGCAGGAGGAGAGAGGATTCGTTATTCAGGCTGTTTTAAATGGAATGTCAGATTTGGCAATGAAATACGAAATAACCGTAGTTACATGTTAAATAGCTTTTATTATTATGTAAAAGAGACGCATCCAATGACATACCCTTCCAAGATCACAATATCGAATACTGACTTCCAGTCACTGCTGGAGACGTGGCGCACACTGACCTACGAAGAAATATGAATGTATTCCAGACCAGAATTCAAACCTATCTCAGCCAGCTACAAGCTACGCTCGCAGAGCGGTCCGAGGTTTGGTTCTGCACGCAGTTTAACGTGTGGCCTGACGCAAAATTGCGGTTTATTACCACATACGTAGTAAAGAATCACGCGCCTTACTGACGAACCGTTTAATCATCCGAGAGGGAAAAACGTTTGGAAGACGAATACTGGTCGGCGTAAGTACTTCAGGTGCGTTTAATGCCTAAGTGCCACTAACGCAGTGAAGTAGGACAGTGATTAAAACTTCGACTGTGTTTAGGATGGCGCAGACTTTCGGACCGTTCCGGCAGTGCTGACTCACATTTTCCGTAAATCCACTGAGCTGAGCTGCGTGGCCAATTTCCTGTCCGTACCGCTCATTCCGCATATCCAATGACCTCCATGTCGACGGAGCTCTAATCTACCTACGTTTTGTGTGATTTAACTCGCACTGATATCAGAGCGATTGCAGACAAAGCAGTGGCTAAATTGGAAAAAGTGTTCGTGTAATACATCTAGGGCTTTTCTCTTCATGTCTTTTGACATATTTCAGTTTATTAAAAAGACTAATAGTCAGTGTAAATTTTCTGTGTGTTGTTTTCTAAGTGTAAATTTTCTATGTGTAAGTTTTTCTATGCTGGTACTCAGATGTAACTTTTCCACTCTATAACTGTCTAAGCGTGATTTTTCGAAAGACAGTGATCATCTTTATATCTCATTCAAACCTTTAGACTTTAATTTGACTGTGTGCATAATGTAACTTCATGCTCACTAGTGGCTGTACGTAACCATTGCTAATATTTCATATAAAGCATCTATCTTTAAACTACCTGTATGTCTTACGTACATTACATGAAATCCGTATGAGCAAAACGCATCTGGCTCATCAAATATGAATAATTCCAATATTTTTATCTCTAATGCAAAACACTGAAATAGCCACTGAACTACGAAGCATCAGAATTTGAGTATAATCCGAATCGGCAATCAAGGTTCCCTAAGTCCGCAAGACAATATTCAGCTACTGCCCTAATGATCATTTTGTCTTACCTGTGTGACTATGTGTGAACAGCTACATCTTGCAACTGCTTGCCGGAAGTAAATCACACTGCCGAACAACTCAGTTCTTACATATATGAAGATGTTATCTGTTCTTTCTGACATGCAGTTATATACAATCGCTCGCTCACAGAAAGATCCGCACCTAAAAATTGGAAAATTGCTCAAATCACATCAATACCCAAAAAGGGAAGTAGGAGTAATCCACTGAATTACAGGCCTGTTCCCTAACGTCGACATGAAGTAGGGGTTTGGAACATATACTGTGTTCGAACATTATGAATTACCTCGCAGAAAACGATTTATTAACACATAGTCAGCATGGATACAGAAAATATTGTTCCTGTGAAACACAACTAATTCTTTATACTCATGAAGTAATGAGTGTTACCGACAGGGGATATCAAATTGATTCCATATTTTTAGATTTCCATAAGGCTTTCGACACCGTTCCTCTCAAGCGTCTTCTAACCAAACTGCGTACCTCTGGAACATCGCCTCAGTTGTACGACTGGATTCGTGATTTCCTGTCAGAAAGGTCACAGTTCGTAGTAATTGACGGACAGTCATCGACAAAAGCAGAAGTAACATCTGGCGTTCCCCAAGGTAGTGTTATAGGCTCTCTGTTGTTCCTGATCTATTTTAACGACATTACAGACAATTATGGTTGCCCTCTTAGATTGTTTGCAGATGATGCTGTCATTTGCCGTCTTATAAAGTCATCAAATGACCTATACGAAATTCAAAATGATGAAGATACGATATCTATATGGTGCGAAAAGTGGCGGTCGACCATGAATAAGAAAAAGTGTGAAGCTATTCACATGAGTACTAAAAGAAATTCGTTAAATTTCGATTACGCGATAACTCACACAAATCTGAAAGCTGTAAATTCAACTAAATATTTAGGGATTACAATTAAAAATAACCTAATTTGGAACGATCTGATAGATAATGTTGCAGGTAGAGCACACCAAAGACTGCGATTCATTGGCAGAACACTTAAAAGGTGCAACAGATCTACTAAAGAGACTGCTTACACCACGCTTGCCCGCCTTATTCTGGTGTATTGCTGAGCTGTGTGGGATCCGCATCAAGTGGGACAGATGGATGACATCGAAGAAGTTCAAAGAAGGGCAGCTCGTTTTGTATTATCTCGAAATAGGGGAGATAGTGCCATAGACATGATACGTGAATTGGAGTGGCAATCATTAAAATAAAAGCGCTTTCTGTTGCGGCGGAATCTTCTCATGAAATTTCAATCACCAGTTTTCTCCTCCGATTGCGAAAACATACTGTTGGCACCCACCTACATAGGAAGAAATGATCATTACGATAAAATAAGAGAGATCAGGGCTCGCACGGATAACTTTAAGTGCTCGTTTTCCCCGCGCACCGTTGCAGAGTTGATCGATAGAGAGACAGCTTGAAGGTGGTTCATTGAACCCTCTGCCAGGCACTTTATTTTGAGTAGCAGAGTAATCACATGGATGTAGATGTAGGTGTAATATCCTGAATGTATAAAAAGTAACTGGATGTTCGAACTCCGAACAAAGAATATTAGCGTTCCGATGTTTAATGATCGTTGAAAATGTTTAAGTCTACTCCACTGACAAAGCATGTATCTGCCATTACATCTTCATAACATTTCTACAATCAGAACAGGGAGTTGCAGAAAGTGAAATCATTTTGACTGAATATTGGAAAAAGGCAAAAAAATCCATGTGTGTTATTACGCAATATTATCAGCAAATTGGCACATTGTACTGAAGTGGATTCGATCAAGAGTCCTACGTAAAACCGTGCGAAGGCAGATGTGTATGAGCTGTGCTCCACAATAGTTTCCTAAAATCGTCTGTGTTTGTCTTTTTCCTGTATTCTAATATCAAATACGGCAAACTAAGATGTTTCTATGCTATAAATGAGTATTATAAGGCATTAAAAACTGATGTTTTTTTACGTGGAATTCAAATACAAAAATTTGACCTAACATGGTCAGCTTATTGACCACAGTATAGATTTCGTTAGTTGATAAATTATTGTTTGCATAAATAATATTTTTTGTTCTCTCTCTTTCACGGAGTGTCTTTCTTCCCGATGACTCGCTAAGGATCTGCCGTGCCAAGTAGACGTAGTCCTCGGAGAATTTGAATGGGAATCCTAGGAAGTAAGACGAGATAGCTCTCGCGAAAACATGTTTGGTAAATTTAAGAGTCCCTCTGTTCGAAGAAAATTGTGGAACCACTGCATTGCCACCTTCGTGTTTCCCAAGCAGGGGTCATGGTACTAGGAGAAATTAGCACTCGTGCAAAGGCATGTAGTTGTTTTCCTCTAACTAAATGTGTGTATGGCATAGGAAGGAAACTCGATATTGCTAGTGTGATGTTCCTTCCTTCTGTTTACTGATGAAGGGCTCTGAGCACCATGGGACTTAACTTCTGCGGTCATCAGTCCCCTAGAACTTAGAACTACTTAAACCTAACTAACCTAAGGACATCACATACATCCATGCCCTAGGCAGGATTCGAACCTGTGACCGTAGTGGTCGCTCGGTTGCAGACTGAAGCGCCTAGAACCGCTCGGCCACAACGGCAGGCTTTACTGATGAAGCCTCTAGCCTTTGTGCTGGCATCCTAACCAACTTCAGTGGTCTGACGAATACTCACATGCTTTTGCTGAGACAACTCTGAAGAACGCTGATCTCTAAATGTGTAGTGTGTCATGATAGACCATCAGTTGAGTGGGCCTGTCTTATTATCGCATCGTCTTACAGGACTATGTGCCGCAGGCCTTCCCGAAAACTTGTGAACACGACCAGCTTTGTTGATTCCCGCTCTATGATATCCACTCGAATGATAGTAAACTACGTACAGTACGAAACTATGGAACAGAAGACTATGCTGTGCTCCTATTTGTGTTTGTCGGTCATGTAACAAATGGAAAATGAAGTAGTAACACATTCAAACATCCCGACCTCACAGCACACACAGTATGCCCTCTCCCCCTTGCCTGTGTTGGTCTGTTTATTTACAGTCCCTTTTCGGAGGCCACAGCGCGTCAACTGTCTCAGAGCGATTGCAATTTATATTGACCTTAACTGTTTGCTTAGCTTTACGTTCAAAACTATGAACTCCTCCTCGTTTCAGAGACGCTAGCACACACAGGAAGCGTTTTCCAGTAAACGTTCATTGGAAAAATATGCTCTCACGGGAGCCATATGTCAACCACCACGGCTTGTAACATACTTTTTCATGTCGCCACGGTTTCCAGACCCCATCAAACCCGGGCCGCCAACACCAGGTAGACGTCATCCCCCCATGATCCACACATGCTACTGCACTGCGACACAGTCTTCCCCTTTTTACTCTTTAGATTGATTGTCTCACAAATTTACGTGAAAAGGATCAGCAAATGATCACTCAGCTCCCTTCAATCCGCTGACGTGCTACGCCCCTCCTACCTCCCTCCCTCACAGGTGGATTTCCGATGTAGCTATCATCTGGAAACCGTGATTATTGTTTCTCGAACGGTCAATAAGACTCCGCTGCGAAGAATGCATTTCCGTCTGCCTCTCCAAATAGCCTCGCTGTTCTCAGAACCGATGCGGTTGCGTAACTGTTCCAGGTATCTCATATGTTTCACAGTAAACATTACCGTGGACGAGTTTACTGCACTGTAACGGGCGTTCCGTAGCCTTGTACATGAGCATATTCACAGGTTGCAAAGTATATTCTTCGTTTACCAGAAACCAATAGTCATAATTTTTTATACAATGAAACTATGAAATTTGTGAACGTTACTATCTTCGTGCAACACTTTCTACCAATATGTATGCTTCCTTAGGTATTTCAAAGAACCGTTGACATAGTCTCGTAGCTTACTATTAAAGTGAGACAGTAAATGGGATCGCGTGTGCTGTACAACCTGTATTAAAGCAGTGGCGTATGGTGGGAGCTAGTGGCACTGTGTCAAAGCGATGTTTACAGGCAGGCATGACCTGTTTGCAGGCGGTGCAGTAGCCACCACCGCAGAAACCACTACAGACGGCTGCCTGACCCACGACCGCCCATCTGTTTACCACGTGTATTCGCCATGCTGCTAGACATGTGTCACGTGATTTACCGTGTTACATGCTACGCGTCTATGGCGATCTATTATAGCCTGGGGGTGGCATAATTAATTGACTGGTCAGTGGTTCATATTTTATACTTTAGACTGTTGGCTACAAAAGTATAATAATAGTTGCTGTACCTCCTGAAAGGTAATTATGTCACTGTTATAACCTATCTAGAATTAATTTAAGGTTTATCATCCATTGGCCGCTTCGCACCACTCTGTCTAAACCACCATTTCCCACTGACTTCCTTTGTTCTCAATACATGAAAAAAAACAGCCGTATGTTGTGGAATAAAAAGATCCACCAAAATCTGAATGTATGGGAAAGACCTTAACATGGAAGCTAACCAATGTCAATAAGGACAATACTAGATAGGAGCTACTGTCCATCTACAAAGAACTAATTGGTTAACATAAAGTGCACAAAAATACTACACTGCATGAGGTAAAAAAAGTAAAGCACCTGGAAGTCATGGTCGGATGATAAACTTAACTTCACATAGATACCCATATGAGACGGCCAGATGTCGAAGTACGAAGGCGTGCTGAAAAGTGTTGTCTCAGAATTTTGTCTGTGAAGACGCCAGAACAAACGTTATTAATATTGTACATCGTTATTCTTCATGTCTGGATACTGGTTTCTCAACTTACACCTTGGCGAGGAAAAGATTTCTGCAACGAGGCACCAGTTTGTTGATATCGTTAGAATGTTTGACTTTTTCACGGAGCCACAACCTCACCTCCGATTCCACGGCTCGTTCATCATCAAAGTGAAGTTCTCGGAGTTTTGTAAACATACGAAACCCGAATGGGGCCAAGTTGGGACGGTATGGAGAATGACATGACAGTGAACCAGATGTCGCAGCGCTCGTGTGTTGTCCGTCATTTTCATGCTGAAGGAGGGGGTGCTTCATGCGTGGACAACCTGCTCGAATTCGAAACTTGATTACACACGTTTTTCACGCACTGAAATAGCTACGTTACACACCGCCATGTTACACGCTACAGTTTTGAGCCCTTTAGAGGTAGAGATTTGCAACTTGGGTCAATGAAGCGGGGAAGTCTACCGAGTAATGCGAATGAGATGTTATGCCTCAAACGGTTTTGAGAACAGAATAAAATTTCAGAGGCATCACATTTCAGCACGCCGTACACGCACTTAGCATCGACGGATAGGTAAATGACTAATCATTTAGATTTTGTGATTCTCTGCAACAAGTAAAACCATCACCAGAGTGCATTAGTGTTGTAAACTTAGGCTTCCGCGGCCGTTGTCATAGTCAATAAAATTCTTCTGGGTTTGAGGCCACATTTTCATCTGTAAAATTCCGACGTTTCGGTGACTGTTGCAAGGCGCCTTCCTCCGGGTGTATTGCTATAGAATAGCAATAGCAATACACACCGAGGAAGGCGCCTTGCAACAGTCGTCGAAACGCTGGAATTTTGCAGATGACAATGTGGCCTCAAACCCAGAAGAATTTTATTGACTGTATTAGTGTTATTCTTGTTTGGTGTTGTTAGCAGGCTTGCTAAGTCATCTAAAAGGCTGAAGACAGTCAGATGATGAATGATCACTGTGAAGGACACGGAGATGCTGTGTAATCGTATGAGATAGCTTTATCAGCATCTCGCCGAGTTTGAAAGGTGTCTCACTGTCTGTCTCCATTTGGTGGGCTGGTCGAATCGTGCATTAACCATATTTATGGATCATTCAGATATGACGAAGTCCCGATGTTGTATTGCATGGGAACGTTAGGGCAGGCATACTCTTTGGCAAGCTTCTGGTCGGCTACGTCTGACCATCACATGGAATGATCCCCGTATTGTGCACGAAGGTCATCATAGCTCCTTGAAATCTGCGTCTGCCAACCGAGGGTAAGTAATGGGCTCTCTGTAACTTTGTGTGTCATCCAACACTAGTAAAAGAGAGACAGGGAGAGACGGTATAGAAGACGACAGTATTTCTTTGACTTAAGAAGGCCACGCCACAGACACAGCTACTTGTACATTTGGGCTGTTGAGCGCATAATAAAATATTTCAACGAAATCTCCAGTTGGAATCTTCTGTGACTTATCAAAAGTAGTTGATTTTATCAGTATTAATATTCTATTAGAGAAGTTAAGTTATAAGGAGCGACCGAAACGTTTCTGTTTGAGGGTGTTTTTGCAGCGCACATGCAACCTGGCGCTATTATGGTGTCGGTATATAGTCACCGACGAGTAGGCAAGGGATTAATGTGGCATTCATATCTTTCTTACGTAGCGCCAACTCAGGTGGGAAACAATCGAGCATCGGCCCTGCTCTCGGTCCCTTAAAAACGGCCTTGAATGGTCGATGATTCTTGCCGGATAAGGATATGCAGCAGGCAGTAAAGGACTTCTTCACGCAGCAGAACTCGGTGTTTTACCAAACCAGTATTTTCAACCTGCTGCGTCGTTGGGATGATTGTCTCAGCATTCAGTGCGGTTTTGTTTGACTTGCATCTTGATTCTGGATGGAAACTTTTTGATCGCCCCTTATATTATGGAATATATAGTTCAGCACGTGGGTGGTTAGTTTCTTGTTCAAGAAGTTACTCTAGGCTACTCGTGTAATAAAAATAAGGACGACACATCGTTTGAATGGTCTAAAGGGGAATAAATTACATTTTGTGTGAAGTGAAGATGGGGGGGGGGGGGGGGGGGCGAGAAAGAAAAGGAAAGGAAGGAAAGGGAAGGAACTAATATTATCAGTTGCATCGGGACTTTATGCGGAGCCAGCGGCGACGAGTGAAAATATGTGCCGGGCTGGGACCTGAACCTGTGACTTCCTGCATGCCAGATAGCTGCATTAACCACTGCGCCACCCGGACTCTGTGTTTATCGCAAATGCATGGAATATTTTTGCACGCTCCCCAGAAGACACCCAGTCCCACCGTGGGCCACCTACCCGCGGTCCCAGTTCATGTCCTACTGCTTTCGTAGCATTCGTATAACGATTTACATTTGCGGACCCAACTGGCTCGATCTCTTGCCCGTTACCGTTCGTGCTTTTTGTTAATTTTACACCACTTATGTCAATCATCAGACAAAATTATACTTTTCGCAGATGATACAAGCATTGTTGTGAATTCAAACAAAGCCGGCCTGTGTGGCCGACCAGTTCTAGGGGCTTCAGTCGGGAACCGCTCGACCGCTACGGTCACGGCTTCGAATCCTACCTCGGGCATGGATGTGTGTGATGTCCTTAGGTTAGTTAGGTTTATGTAGTTCTACGTTCTAGGGGACTGATGACCTCAGATGTTAAGTCCCATAGTGCTCAGAGCCATTTGAACCATTTCAATTAGAATTCAAACAAAAAATCACCAGCGGAGAAAGTAGTAAATGATGTTTCAATGAAACTTTATGATTGCTTTAGCAGAGGTACGGTGAAATTTATTTCTATCAACAATATCCGTACTACTATTTTAAATGCGAAAGTAGTTCTGTTACGTTTTCACGCTTAAACCGCTGAACCGATTTTAATGGAATTTGTTGTGGAGATAGCATGATACCTGAGGAAGGACATAGCGTCTTTAGAAAGTTGTATTATTTTTGAGTAATAATAATATTTTTAAATGTGTTACAAGTGAGTGGGATTCACACGTCGCTTGCACTGAGGTTGGTGACGTCGAGTGTTTACAGAGTATTGCGTGGGACTGTGAATCTAATGTTTACATGTGTGAGCGGTTTGTGAAACTTTAAACACAACTGCTACACCGCCCGACGAAGGTGGAGATACAATAACAAAATCCGACAGTAAGCCCTAGAACAGTAATTACAACCGTAACATCAGGAAAGCCTTGAGAAACATATCATTTATGTGTCTCACAAAAGTTAATCTGATTCAGTGCATCGTTGTAAGAGAGCTGCGAAAGCTACTCGAACTCAGCGAACTCAACTTAAATGCAGAACTTTATGCGGCCATAAGAGCTAGAGGGACATTCGTACGGCCACAAACCCGACCCATTTTAAAGGCTGAGTCACACGCGTCTCTTATAGCTTCTGAGACGCTTGAAGCCTCACAATAACGGCGCTATGTAAATGCTGTGCGAGAACCAGAGAGACGTTGTGCCTTTACAAGTAGAAAGAGGGCTTTTAGTGTGGATGCACTTGAATGTGATTCGTATCTAACAGCATACTTAGTCACCGTCACTCATCATAACAAAACCATCCATGAGCGGGTAACAGCTACTACTTTATGTATCAAGTTTTCAGACAGATTATCTGCTCCCTTGAATGTTACACATTTTCAGTTAATGATATGAAACCGTAATACGAATCCATGATTATCATGTTACTAGTTATGAAATATTCCGTCTTGGCTGATTTATATTTTAAATTATACAGGTTTATTGTACATGGTATGGTTGCACAAGAGAGTTCTGACGAATTAGCATCTACCGACTCCTTTTAATGTGATTATTAATTGTCATCGGAAGCAACGAGTAAACCAAGAAAGGGTCAAAAATAAACAACCGTTTGTTATACGGAAGTGGTTTCACTTTGGAACCACCGTACATAAACTTGTCATCTTCTTGTGGAAACAAGGTCAGAAATACCTCCATAGGAGATTCGCAGCGTACATCAATTTCTGGTCCGACCTCTTAAGAGAAGTCATGTACAGTTGCTACTTTGTACGATGTAGAAACGGTATTTGTGAGTTTATCATGGCAGGCTCTTCTTCACTGTCGTCATCAGCATTGTTATGAACTGCATTCAATGTACACTTGAGGACCTAGGAAATAATCTGAAGTTCCGTATATACTTGGTGAACAGTCACAGGAGCATCCTCCGGGTCCCTTTCTGCCTCAAATGTCTCTGACTCCCGATCACTCGGAATTTCTTCTTCTAAGAGACGGACGTTTGTGTCATGGGTGACGTCTCTAAACTTCCATACCACATAATGCCAACAAATTACAGTCCTAAATCACAAGCATAAAAATTGCCTATAATTAAATAAATTTACATCCAATTACAAAATTAATTATAATAAAGCATACGGGTCCAGTAGTTTCCTGTCGAAGCTCAAGTTCACATTACAGTAACTGCTACCTATGTAAGTAAACTATGTACCAAAAATTTGTGGACACAAAAATCCTTCAAACCCATAGCAAACACTCCCCGACGACTATTGCTTTCGCTGACGTAAGCGGTTCCTGCAGTGCACAACATTCATAGGAGCACCTCAGTGTACCACTTGGAGTCTCTCTCTTACAACATATTCTGTGGTTTCACGTGAAAGGCGCAGATGAAATGGGGTTCAGAGGGTCAAGCCGAAACACGTAGCAAATAATGACATACTGACCGTGAACGCCTATAATTGCATTAACATTCGTAAATATGTTAAATAATAGTACAAATCTCCCAATATTTGCAATAAAATAATTTAAAAATGGAATGTGAGATATTATTGTTAACTTGAATAGTCATTGTCTTTTGTGGCAGCAATTGTAAGTGACAATTTAGTACCAACACAAATGTAATCCAATAAAATAAAACGTCTTTGACTGTATTCAAACCATTTATGACACAGTAATCTCGAAATATATTTGTAGCATGTCACGATGTTAAACAGAGCAAACCCTGTGATTGATCCCATGTCGGTATGTGATTTTCTACTCAATGAAAGATGCACAATACCTGCAAAAGGATATATAAAAATGCTATTTTCTAACATTAGCATCTGTCAACTGCAGGATTTCTATTTTCCAATTTTCCGACGGCAATAAACCCTAACAAGGACTACTGTGGTGGAAGAGAAGGGCAGCAATAGAGATGCAAAAGTCACAAATAGTATGAACGTGAGCTCCCACAGCACTTAAAAGTGGGAATAAATTCTTGACACGTGTGGCTGCGCACAAAACAACGTAACTGGTGTAGCATTTTACTATTTAAATCGTAATCAGTCTATTTCCACCAATTCCCTCGTTGATTCAGAAGAGGGCATCTCTAGATTCTCCGTCATCCTTCTCGCTAAGTTTTCGGGAATGGCCTGGACACTGGTATCCTCTTATACACTATAATTCATAAATGTACGCCATCTCCAGGGTCTTTCAATCATTGCCACATTTTGCAGTGGTTTTACACATAGGTAACGAGACAAAAAAAAGCAAAGCTTCAAGAGCAAAATATCACCTTTTCACTTGTGGTTATCTGCAAACGAGTATTTACCTACATGTTAGTATTGCGAGGACCGGAGAGTAATGTCGTTTCTGCTCATGTCGATATCTGTTTTTTGTAATTTATCAGACCACTGAGAACTCAAAGTGGTGTGAAGGACATTTTAGGGTTAGAGTGACTTGTTTGCTAGTAAATATTTAAATTTTCTTTTTTAAATTTATGGTAAAATGGCCATCCAAATATCAAAAGACGTACATCTGCGGTATGGTACGCTTTTCGAGTTTCGCAACGGTAGTAATTCAGCAGTCACTACCAAAAACATGTGCGATCTTTATCTAGGTGCATTATACGTATATAAAGGCCAAAGGTGCTATTCTAATTTCAGATCCGGTAATTTTGATCTTTCCGACTAGTATCAATCAAGACGACCAAAAACTTTAGACAACGACGTGTCAAGGGCGGAAATGGAAGCAAATCCGTGTCAGACAATCAAGAAACTGTCAAAAACTGCTAAGCAACCTTTATTGATCATCCAAGGACATTTGCAGCAATTAATAAAGACAAACAGAGCTCTTCGATGCAACACATGCAACTTATTGTTTCAGCGGCAAATACAAAAGCGTTTCTTAATCGATTGACGACAGGAAACGAGAAATGGGTCCTCTACGACAACCAAAAACGCAAGACACAGTGGCTCTCTCCAAATAAGTCCCGACGAAGTATAGCTAAACCAGATTTACACCCCAAAAACGCGCTTTTGTGTTTTTGGTGCCGTATTCGAAGGGTCGTCCATTTGAAGTGCTGAAATCTGAAAAGACTGTGAATGCAGACCCTTACTGTCAATAACTGAGTCGAATAAATCAATCTTTAATTGGAAAATGCCCGGCGATTGTCAACAGAAGAGGTGTTATTCTACAATACGATAATGCAAGTTTGCACTCGCGAAAGACGAACCCTGGAAAAAACTAATGAATTGGGGCGGGAGGTATAGGCTCATCCACACTCATCCAATATTGCGCCATCAGATTTCCGTTTATTCCCACCACTAAAACATTTTCTAAGTGGAAAATAAACTGGAAATATGGATTACGTCCAAAATGCCATCTACAGATTTTTGCTTAAAAATCAATTCATTTTTATCGACAGAGCATCGCAAATTTTCATACTAGATGGTGAAAGGTTGTTAATAACGAGATAACGAGATTTATTACGTCATTGATTAAAAATAAAAAATTGTTAACAATTTATCTGTTTGAATATGATTTAGAAAAACCACAATCATCCTATTATTTCATTCAACCTTCGTTGCTTGTTGAACATTCAGTGTGAATAAAGAGTGTCACAAAAAAATCGTTAGACTGACGCTGGATTCTTCATTATTTGTCTTTAACACTAACGAACTTTGAAAGAAAGACGTTCTAAGGTTGTGTTGTTACATTTGCGTTACCGATAGAAGTAGTGCACACTTCAAGCGATGCTTGCCTGTCACATTAAGAGCCCCAGCTGAACGAGAAGTGGCAGCTGATGAAATAAATGAGATTCTCATAACCATAAGCTCTCACCATTTCTTCATTAAGGTGTCGCTGCCACAAGATTCTCTTTCCGAGAACAAAGCTTGCTGTCTATGAAGCGGAAGATGGTATAAGAAAATTATCCTCGTTGACTACGGGAATACCCTATAACTGCTCGAAAGTAACTGCTCTTTTTGTTACTAATAATTATTTTGTTACAGGTGCTTATTTATTTTATTCTGTTTTGATTTCACAAAATGTGGATACACCGACGCCTGATATCTGGTGAACCTCACCGTTGATGTGGTATGATGTGTGTTTGGCACTATGTCAATTACGTGAGTCCAAAGGTTGACAAATTTGGTCAAAGAAGTAGCCAAGTATTGCTTTGAAGTGGAAAATGTCATTTGAGTTCGAGAAATAACATAATTTCTCAGTGGTCTGAGCTTTTACAAGAGTTAAGTGTAGCCGTATTGAGACTGCAATTCTAAATTTATCTACACAGTCATACGAAATCAATAAAAGAAACACGTGCGAATGTTTCCTTCCCCAAGTTGACATTCTCGTAACTGATAACATATCGAAACAACCTGCGTAAACTTGCTGTGTAATGATCATAGCGTATAATCGTCAGCGAAAAGTCTCTAATAAGCTAGGGTGTGTTCCGTTATTACTTAAATATGATTCATTGTAACCGAACTCTTCTGAGATTCATGTGGAACCAGTTGATGTATCATTTCATCATACAATTTTGCTCGATATGGTTGAGGTCGTGGCTTTCAGAAGGCCATTCCCATCTTACAATCACGATCTTAATAAATGACTGCTTTGTGGTTACGCTGATTAACACAGTAATACAGGAACTACCCATTTCAGTCTGTCTTGACAGCCTAAAGACACGAGGGCATGCTGAAAACTAATGCCTCCGAATTCCGAATTTTTGATGTGAAAGCACTTAAGGCTTTTTTTAAAGAACATTATTAACATTTTATATCTTCATTCTTCATACGCTTGTATTTGCTGCCTTGTGGCCGCTAGAGGGCTCCGAATAGTAGCGTGTAAAATGGAAGTGTGTAACATAATAATGCCAGTGCGAGAGAAACAGCGTGTTGTAATCGAGTCTCTATCCGCAGAAAACGTTCGTGCACGCATGCACCACCCTCTCCTGCAGCATGTGAGTGCCATCACGCCACACACGAGAACTGCGACATCTGCTGCAATCTGACTCCATGGGTTCATTGTCGCACATCATCCTCCATACCGTTCCGTCTTGGACCAGTCAATTGTACTCTATTTCCAAGACTTAGAGAACACCTTTGAGGATCTCACTTCGATAGAGATGAAGGGTGAAGTAGAGGTGAGATTGTGGCTCCCTCAACAAAATCAAACATTCTATAATGACGGTACCAAGAGACTGGTCTCTCTTGGGTGAAACGTGTTCGTCGCCAGAGTGTCTGCGCTGAGAAACAGAAAATTATTCGTGATGAATAAAAATGTAGAATGATTTTCTTTGCAGCATACCCTTGCATGGCAGTGTCTGAAATATTGGATACGGATCTGTGATCATGCTACCATCGACTGAAACTAATGTACAGAGAGAAAACCCCGAAAAACGGTCACAGATCTTTGCTCTATGTCCATCATCTCTCTTTGGTGCCAGTAGATACAGCTAAATACCGTCTTGCAAGCATTCAAAAAGTACACAGACGTCCATCTGATCGTGATATTGAGACCCAGGGCTTAGCACCGCATACAAAGTTCGTTGTATTCTGTGCATTTTTGTGACAACGTAGTCCCAACCACTGCAATTGTATATTATGATCAATATCCTCTGGGTAGTAACTCTGTTATGAAAACGGATCTGTTTGTAACTAGCTTCAACAAAGGCTTTCGCCAATAAATGAGATGATGACCAGCAGTCCCGGTCGTACCACAAATTTTAATTCATTTCTTCAGCTTCCATCATTATCGTAGATAAAGATGAAACTTAAATATCTCGAGGACTATTTAATCATAATATCTATAGATCACCTACACCTGAGGAACAGGATTTCCCCATCATGTCCAATGCTGGGGTGCTATTGCGGTGCCAGAAAGCCTCGGCAACAGTGACGATCTAAGAAGGGGAAAATAAACTTAAGATGTGAGTGAAGTGTGTGTTGGGGGACGGCATTGGAGTTAGGTAGTCCGTGCAGCGACGTTAGCTACAGTGCTCCGTTGGTGTAACAGCTAGCATTTCTGCCTAGTAAGAAAAGAGACCCACGTTCAAGTCTTCACTGTAGCACAAATTTTTATTCATCATCGTAGATGAAGATGAGACTCGACGAAAATTTAATTATAAATTTACTTTGTCTTTTCGTGGTTATCGGTTTATCCTAGTAAGTTCTTTGCCCACTAATGCGGTGCATATGTTGGCAGTGATTAGGTATACAATTAATGAGTGAACATAGGATCATCATATTTACAAAAGTATCACTACCAACAAAGTACATGAAAAGAGAGGAGGGAAAATAAAAATGACAATAAATGTGCAACACGCAGTCACCTTAGGGTCAATGTAATACAAAGTACTCAGTTAAAGTACACGCAATTGACATATATATAGTTTCATAAAACCGAAAAGGAATGACTACGAGTCTGCAGTGTTATTTTGATTCCAGTCGTCATCACAAGACGTGAAAAGACATAACAATTGCTGTATTTTGTTTGTAAAACATCTCATTTTCAGGGAAAGCTGTTTTTAAACCTATAGTAATCAAAAAATCAAAAAAGTATTGCACATTGATAACGCTTCCTTAAGACGATCGTTGTCTTCTGCTTCTGAATTTCTCAACATCAGTCCAGTCTTCTTCTTCGTGAAGGTTCCCTTGAATTCATCGCTTATTTAACATCCATCTTCTAGGTGGTGATCCACGTTTTCTTCGCTCAACGGATGCCCATTCATAGATTATTTTTGGCCGTCGGTCACTATCCATTAGTCATAGTTGTCGATACCAATAAATATTTTGATATCTATGACAAAGAGAACAGTGTCTGTTTCTCCTATAATTTTCCAGTTTTAACATTTATGATGTATTCTACTCTGGAAATGCGATAACTTCTTCGTCAACAAATCCATCTCAAGATACAGAAACCTATTTTTGTCCTTTTTCTTTGGCTCCCACATTTCAGTGCCATAACTGATGATGTTCTCAGACTTGTGTAGCAAGACATGTGTTCTCTTTGAAATATTACATGGGTTTCAGTTGGCCAATTACTCTTTTTGGTGCCCAGTTTTATAACGTCTTGTGTGATTCTTCTGTTTGTTGTAAATATGACTCCCTACTATTTGAATATACAGCCATTTTTAATCCTGCAGAATTCTACATCCAAATAATGTTGGTCACCTTCACACGCTATCCTGTACTCTCTCTTATTGTGTTTAGTGTCAGGCGCTGTTTCAATTATTCTTCGCGCATTCTCCTGAACATGTAGATGAAGTCGTCGTTGTTTTCCGCTATCAGGACCGGGTCATAGGTGAAGAGTAAAGTATGTAGTATTTCGTATCCTACAGGGATTTCCATTCCGCGACATTTTCTCGTACAATTTTGCAAAACTTCTTCTTAGTGTTTTTCAAACGAAGTCCGTTTTAATGGACTCCCTTGTCTTAGACACTTACTTACAGAGAATTGTTGGCAAATTTAGTTACCTGCTTTAACTACACTCTTGAAACCCTCATTTATTTCTTATTGCCTGGACATACTTATCACTGACACCAAAATTTTGCATTGCTATCCACAGGTTACATAGTGGGACTGTATCACAATCCTGCTGAAAATCAACAAATGTTATGAACCGTCATTCCCCTTTCTAGTCTCTTTTCAGTGAGGTGTTTAAGAGTACATGAAATGTCCCGCTATAAACCGATTTTGCTTCTCCGACTCTGTTATTTGTGCTTCTGTTTTTACGCTTTATTACTTTGCGTACAATAGGCTTATTGTATTAATAATACCTATTCATCTACAATTTGCACAATTGTGTCTGTTTTCTTTAATAACATTTGATGAATTAATTGCCAATGTTACTTCTTTCTCTATATTTCTCCTTTTGTTGTTACAGTTTAATCTGTCTTGAGCGTTTTTCATAAGCAGCTTTCTTCTCATCTACAATATTTTCTGTATATTTACTCCTATGCAGTGCATCTTTCCTATACCTTACTTTTACACTACAAGTACTGGAATTCTCCACCAAGGAAAACGAAATTCAGCTGTCGAAATCTTTCTCAAATTACAGTATTTTTTAAACTACTCCCTGGACTTCTATTACCTAATTTTTTTAAAATTGCAAATCAAGGGCTAAGTAACATTTCTCTGATCAATATGTGTGGTCCCACAATATTAATTGTCCGAGAAACTAGTATTTCAATTATCCCTTTCAAACCTCCATTCTCGTAAGCAAAAATTATCACTATCATCATTTACATTTCACCATTAAAGTGCATTCTCTTCGAATACATCAACTAAGATACAGTTGTATTCAGTTACCGTACGTACATCTATCTTCAGACAAATAGTGTTCATCGTGAGTTAGCCAGAATGTTCAGTAACTGTGAAATTACTGACACAGAATATTACAGTATTCCTCGAATACCCGTTCAAATATAGCCGTCATCGCTGGCGCGGCGAGAAAAGTAACAGTCTGGCAGTGAAAGCAACTAACACACTCAATTTTCTGACAATATGGAGCGCCTTTTGCATTTTCACCACCACTCCACCACTAGCAGTCCAGGCTTTCTGTCATTAGCAGCTCAAAGCATTCATATTTCGTTCCAAGAATTATATCAGAGTTGCACTAATACATCGTAGCCTACACACGCCATGTTCCCTTTGAACTGGGAATGGCCCACATCGCTTAGTGAAATGAGCCCTTTGAAGCAGCTAAAGAGAAAGTAATAATAGCAATGAGCCACCGTAATATGGGAAACCGAAAATATCGAAGGGGAAATTCCTGTTGTAATAAGGAGGTCAATGGAATTTGTAATACTACGACTGCTGTTCAGATTTATCATGCTGGACTCGCAGTGTTTTGTTCATTGATTGCAGTATTTTAATAGCATTAAACACGGAGGATACCTACGTCAATGCTGGTGCATTTCATCATTGCAACCCACTTTTTCATTTTGTTTAATTCCTCTGTAGCCGACGTAGGCAACTGAACTGTATTATTGTTGAAACAGACTTCGTACAACGTTTTCCAGCATATCTTGCAAGATCGTATCTAACTTCATAAATAGCGTGACATAATTTTACGCCTGTTTGTTTTTTCACTTGGAAGCAGTAATAAATTTTTAAATGTTCTTTAGTACCGTATTCAGTAATTATGAAGAATTTGCTGGTTAGCGAAGCCTAATTATCGGGACCTATTCCCCTGTCCTCCTTCCATACTTTCGTTCACATTTTCTCCTGAACGGTCTAGCACATATACCAAAACCGGCAAGAAAAAAGAACAGCGCATACTCTTTAAATAAGAATTTCTTGCAATTATTGGATGGTGACTCAGGAAATCTCTTCAGTTGATCTGGAGGTCAAAATAGGTTGCGAATACAATGGAAAGGAGAGGAGGAGGGCAGGAGGAGGAATTGGTGGGTGCCACGACTTTCCCCACTAAGAACAGCTTACTGTTATTCTGTTGTATTCCTAGATCGGAGAATGAAATAACATGTAAATAGGCGTCGAAAATGGCGAGAAACTCTACAAAATTGGAAGCTATGTTTAACACACGGGGTATTTTTCAGTTGCTTGCCTGAGCGCTAGCCCTCGCGGATAGGATTGCTGCCTGAGCCCGAGCAGAAGGCAAAAGACCTTTCACACGAAGACCGTACCTATTGACAACATTATTACGACGTTATTTCCGAGAGCACAGGTAGAACCGACAACCATACTTGAGCAAACTGAAGCAGAAAGGAAAAACCGTCCAATAAGAATTAAGAAGAAAAGGAAAAGTTACAAGTACCAAACGTCAGTAGAAACGACCGAAAGGAATGGCAGTCTCCCATTTATATTCCTCGTTGCCACAGTTGGTGGATCTGTTGTCACGATCGTAGTGCGAAGAGAGATACGTATTACATTGTGGGCAGTGAACACTTTAGTTGAATTTCCTGTACACTATGTGGTTGTCAATTGTGTGTAAGTACGATTCTTTTATAGTTCTTAAATCAATTGCATGATATGTGTTTTTCTCAAATTTGCGAGCAAGTGCGTTTCAGATAATGCCTTATATGAATTATAATTTCTTTGAAGTTATGTTAAGACAATATTCTAAGTACTGATATGAAAATAAATTACAAGAATTGCCTTTTCTAATCAACTAATAGCAAAATTTTCGTTTAACGTATTTAAAAAACTGTCAAATCTGACGTACTATAATCACGTCATTTGTGGGCTTGCGCTACAAGAGTGACGTTTATGAAAGAAGCTTCAGTTCAACACACAAAACCATTTTACACTGTGTTTGAAAACTGTCAAGAAGTTATTTTTTGAAAAAGTGTTCATTAAGAACAGCTTAAAATATATATAGTCAGAAAAAATCTGCAGTTGTTGCTAAGCATTAAACAAAACGTCTCATACAAAAAATGTTCCTGTAAGGATGGCATTTACGTAATGAAAATTCACGGGAATAGATGGAGCCAAGTGTCCTTTTACATATTATATGAATAGCAATACATATTACAGAGTGTTTTATTCGATTATCTTTTACATGAATGAAGATAGAAACCGGAGGTAAATTAAAAGCATAGAAACTAAAAGCTTACCTTGTCGGCAGTTGTAAGGGTCAGTTGGTGAGGTTGCCGGTGGCTGCCTTACAACGCTCCTACGTGCTTTTCCTTAAACTGTTTTTAGTTCTTTTGTCTTCCTTTAAATACTTCGTCTTTAATACTTAGTGAGAGTCAGTATTCACTTCCAAGACAAGGGCTATCTGTGGAATAAACTAAAAAAAAAATCACATAATCTTCGAACCAGGGAATGGTTTTTCATCTTGTTTCCTTTTATTGCGTAATCATCTTTGAGTCAGTTATTTCAAATGCCTCCTGTCATTGAGCAGTAGTCATAATGTTTTGATCGACAATGTAAGTTATTATCAGGTGGCAAAGGCAATCAACAAATCAACATACCCCTCGATTTGTTCCATGAGTGAAGTTCCAAGCACTTTATATAGAGCTGCAGTAAGTATATTACAGTTGACAGATAAACCAAACGATAACACTTTAAACTAATAGCTACGATCGGCAAACATGAACCTTCTGGGATTCTTTTGGATGAAATTTGCCAGTGACAAGTTTAGGTCGATACTGCTTGAGAACTTCTTGCCTTTCATTTCTGTAAGTACTCTTCTAGGTTTTTCGGGTATGATCCTTTTGTCTACATTTCTAGCCTCGAGCAGTGATCGTATTTTTTTACCTGGCATTGTCATTGCAAGTGTAACAAATATTCGAGTCGATGGTTAAACGTAGTCTCACATAAAGCGCAGATTTGACACCCATAACTTACACAGAGGGTTACAGTAAATGGAACATCCCGGCTTAAAATCATGCAGGGATTAAGAAAAACGGTGGATTTCAAAAAGAAATGTCAGCGCTCACTTTCCCTAGCACATCTTCTAAAGATGTCTCATAGCCGTAGCCCGTTCGGTTTCTTCTCCGTTGGGCGCGAGCTCTAACACTTGGGCCATAAACAGTGAGTGCCACGTAATGTGACAAATGGTTGGGTTTAAATGCTAAGGATAATAAGAACCGTACAATGTTAGGATGACAGTTAATTTCGTTTTATTTCAGTAATCGCAAGATTCGTAAAACTTTTTCCGGGTCCAGTCTATCGTCAATATTCTCAACATTATACCCAGGTCATTAATCATTAGTTCCCGAACAACGCAGAAGTCACTCATATGCTTCCACTATCTTAATATCAACATGAGATCGCTCAGATACGTTTTCCGAGGCAACTTGAACAATTAATTCCACCTTTATACGGAGTTCCACTTCACACACTAGTTCGTGCGTTGTCACCACTTAAAGCTTGGATTAACACAACATCGCACAAGTACATCTTCCGAGGCAATTTTTCAACAAACTGGTCCGTCTTCGTTTGAGATTATGAATTACCTCCTCGGAACCCGATCTTGGACTATTAGTGAGCTATCTTAGCAGTATGGCTCCCGTCCTCTCGGGACGTGTTTGTGATTGTTCCCTCCTTTCCATCAATACGCACTGACAGTGACTAAAATTTGTAATTATAATTTCAGGACGAATTGAGTGATGATGAAAATATTATTAACACGTTCGCAGTCGAAATAACACCACGAGTATGTTTGGAGCTATGTATTAACACTTAAACAGTAAATATAAATAATAAAAGATTTGCTTCTTGGCTCCAAAAGTGGTAGGTGAGTCCCCACTGTCCCTCACTGGTCCAGTACTTTTTTCGCTCGGCCGCTCTCACGCTGTGTGGCCATCTGGAGCGTCGTTCAGAGAGTCTGCTTTGTGCCCATACCTACTCGCTAGCCTCCCGTTGCAAACTCGTAATACACTGAGCATTAAAGCATTGCAGAAAAATGTAATAAATGTGGGCAGCGATGTGGCATAAGCGCCACACAAGTGTTGTGGTGGCATAAGGAGTTTTAATGTCTCATTGTTGGCCATTACAGCAAGTAATTTACTTCTATTGAATCAGCTGGTCATTTTGTGCAAGGGAGAGAATAAGAGGGAAGATTAAATGGTTTATGAAGCACAGTAACAACTTCAAATTCATAACAACTGATTTCTTAAGTTTCTCTTCGAAAACATTTATATAGTCGGCAAGAACTTTCCGCAGATCACCTTTTTGTTTGTCATTAATAAGATCTGATTCGGACTCTTTACTACCTACCGCTATTATTAAACAATTGGTTCCATTCGTGTCAGAAGTGCTTAGCTCTTGGTGTCACAGTTTGGCCCTCACCAGTCTTATTCGTACCTGTAGACAGAATTTGCTGTTGCTTACAGCTACAACCAAAAAATATACACCTATGGTACGGCATCCATACGTAATGTATATTTGCACACAGAAAAACCCGTGAGCTTTTCTCGTCTAGAAAGTTGAAACCCAGCATTTACCTCATGGTTCCCAGAATGAGATTTTCACTCTGCAGCGGAGTGTGCGCTGATATGAAACTTCCTGGCAGATTAAAACTGTGTGCCGGACCGAGATTCGAACTCGGGACACATGCCTTTCGCGGGCAAGTGCTGTACCATCTTTTTTTCTTTTCTTTTTTTTAAATCTCATTTTGTTCGTTTTCGTTAGTTGTATCTGCTCTGGGCGGACCTGGAAAGACACCCGTTTCAATTCTTCTTTGATCGATTAAATCAGGGTTTTTTTTTTTATTACAGAGGGCAGCTGACCCTCTGACCGAACACGCTGAGTTACCGTGCCGGCAAATGTTCAAATGTGTGTGAAATCTTATGGGACTTAACTGCTAAGGTCATCAGCCCCTAAGCGTACACACGACTTAACCTAAATTATCCAAAGGACAAACACACACACCCATGCCCGCGGGAGGACTCGAACCTCCGCCGGGACCAGCCGCACAGTCCATGACTGCAGAGCCCTAGACCGCTCGGCTAATCCCGCGCCATCTAAGCTACCCAAGCACGACTCACGCCCGGTTCTCACAGGTTTACTTCTGTAAAGTTTGGAAAGTAGGAGACGAGGTACTGCCAGAAGTAAAGCTCTGAGGACCGGGCGTGAGTCGTGCTTGGGTAGCTCAGATGGTAGAGCACTTGCCCGCCAAAGGCAAAGGTCCCGAGTTCCAGTCTCGGTCCGGCACACAGTTTTAATCTGCTTTGCCTCAATGTTGTCTGCAACAAGCAATCTGTAACGGTCTGCCTCTTCCTTAAACTTTACCTGTAGTCTGGCCAGCAGCTTAACAGCCTGCTTTCTATTCCTATGGCACCCAGAGTTCTGCAAGAATTAAAAGGCAGGCTTGTACCTTCAGAAACGTTTCTGAAAAAAGCAATCGAGATGAGTGTCATCTCCAACCCAGAATTTGCAATAATTACTGACGCTGTCTCTGTTATTATTGTTGATCGCTTCTTACGTTGTTCTAACAGCGGACATTCGTCATGATTACTTTGTAGTTCGTCTCACACATTTACGTCTTCATTGTAGTGTAGAAAAAGTACTTCAAAATATACGCCCCTATCATCCCTTTTCTATCCCCGAGGCTACTTTTCCGCCCTCACGGGATATGAGGGCTCGTCTTGGCCAGTGTTTTGATCGTGGATTCGATTTTTATGATATGGCTAGTGTCGACCATTCTTTCGCTATTTCCATCATCCATTGTTGGACTTTCCTGTATAGTGTTCACAGCTGTTTGAATTACCATGCCACTCATCATGTGTGTTGTGCTATATCGGCGCTGCTTGGCCACGGCGTGACTTTTCACGCGAATATTTTGCTTTCTCTTCGATTGGTGGGAAGAATTGTGTAATACAGGAGTACAGTTTTCAGCAGGCCGCTTGTCCTCTTCAACGACGTCAATAGTAATGATTGTGGAGAAAAATTCGCCCACATCTTAAACAGGGATGTCAAATTGTCCACGTCGTGAACAGGGATGTCTAATAGCTTTACCCTGGTGTATACTGCGAGTTCCCTTTAAAGAATTTTAATACTCATGTCAGTGACATCCACTGGTCTCAATATTTCACCTTATATGCAAGCTACTTTGCTATTACGCATCGTTGGACTGAATACTTTATTTTGTAATCTCCCTTCGGCCAGTGTTTTTGAGAGAAATGCATAGTTGAAATCGCTGAAGTCTGCTAGTGCGAAGCATCCGACTCATAGGTAAGCCGGTTCGGACCCTGGGGGATGAAATTTTTCCCTGACAATATTTTTAACGTTATAGGGAGGTGCGACGATGGTTTGAAGTTATTGATCTCCAATATTTCCATGTGAAAATTATCGAACTATCAGTTTAATAAGTCACAGCTGCAAAATACTAACGCGAATTCTTTACAGACGAATGGAAAAACTGATAGAAGCCGACCTCAGGGAAGATCAGTTCGGATTCCGTAGAAATGTTGGAACACGTGAGGCAATACTGACCCTACGACTTATTTTAGAAGAAAGATTAAGAAAAGGCAAACCTACGTTTGTAGTTTTTGTAGACCGAGAGAAAGCTTTTAACAATGTTGATTGGAATACTCTCTTTCAAATTCTGTAGGTGGCAGGGGTAAAATACAGGGAGCGAAAGGCTATTTGCTATTTGTACAGAAAATAGATGGCAGTTATAAGAGTCGAGGGGTATGAAAGGGAGGCAGTGGTTGGGAATGGAGTAAGACAGGGTTGTAGCGTATCCCAGATGTTATTCAATCTTTATATTGAGCAAGCAATAAAGGAAACAAAAGAAAAGTTCGGAGTAGGAATTAAAATCCATGGAGAAGAAATAAAAACTTTGAGTTTCGCCGATGACATTGTAATTCTGTCAGAGACAGCAAAGGACTTGGAAGAGCAGTTGAAAGGAGGGTATAAGATGAACATCAACAGAAGCAAAACTAGGATAATGGAATATAGTCTAATTAAGTCGGGTGATGCTGGGGGAATTAGATTAGGAAATGAATACACTTAAAGTAGTAAAGGAGTCTTGCTATTTGGGGAGCAAAATAACTGATGATGGTCGAAGTAGAGAAGATATACAATGTAGACTGGCAATGGCAAGGAAAGCGGTACTGAAGAAGAAAAATTTGTTAACATCGAGTCCAGATTTAAGTGTCAGGAAGTGAATGCTCGAACTGTATGTCCCCTTCCAAATATTCCCAATTGAGATTCTCTGTGCTCCAGTCACAGCCTTCTGGGCCACTTGACTGAAAAGAATAGCGACTTTTTAATGGGCTGCATCGTAAACATCCCGCTCTACCCCTTGGAGTGTGGAGTGAGAAGTGGAAAAAAGAAAGAAAAATACCCCCAAGATAAAGTCAACTTCAGGCGTTCTGGCATTACTACAAAAGTGAGCGTCATTTTGATGATCACTGTTATTCTAATTAGTGTTATCTATTACGCTGTCCTCATCCATAACATACGCCCCTGTATCTAGCTGTTTAAAATTATTATTCACTTCTGAAATTTTGTGGTGTAGACTACCGTTTTCATACCTATATTTACCATCTCACACATGGCTTGCGTTTCTTTTTCAAGACCATCGTCACAAATGATATGAATTTCATTCACTAGCTTCGTCACGACCTTGGTACCATATGCTTCAGTGACCTTTAAAGGCTAGCCGATGTGGCCGAGCGGTTCTAGGCGCTTCCGTCTGGAACTGCGTGACTGCTACGGTCGCAAGTTCGAATCCTGCCTTTGGCATGGATGTGTGTGATGTCTTTATGTTAGTTAGGTTCAAGTAGTTTCAAGTTCTAGGTGACTGATGACCTCATATGTTAAGTCCCATAGTGCTCAGAGCCATTTGACCATTTTTTTAACTTTAAATTATTTCTAAGCGAGATTCCGAATGCTGACGGCTTTGTTGGGTTTGGGTATGGCAGTAAACAAAGTGAAGTTCCATGTTCTTGGAATGGCTGGCAGTTTGGATGGTCTTTTGGAACAGCTAGTAATTGGTCGTGTAGCTCCTCGTGGGGTCCCACGATGCTGAGTGCACCCGTACCAATCCTCCCTTCAAGAAAAAGTCCTTGGCAGGACCGGGAATTGAACGTGGGACCCCTTCATGGTAGACAGCCGCGCTGACTTCTCAGCTACTCAGGACTTCGCCTTGGTACGATTTAGAAATTTGTTAGCTCTGTGACCTTTCTCAAGCGAGAATTTATCGTTTATTGTTTCCGTGCGAGCCTGACTTTTTTTTGTGCCTACCAGTTGGTCATTTCTGTTCGTCTACGAGTTTTTTCAACTTGCTTGCGATGTAGTCCACAAGATACGTTACACGATGATGCTTCGATATATTTGCGAATGTTCATTTGTCTAGTGGTATTATTCTGCAGCAATTTTCTCTATTGTTTTCCATTTTTTTGGGCACCGGATTTTTGTTGTGCAGCGATGATATCTCTTGTTTCTATTTTATGAGACAATGAGTTTACACAACTACAATAGCTCAGTAGATTATAACTTGGCTAGAGTGTCCGTAATTGTATGTTTCGGAATTTGTACTGTAACATCTCCATGCGCGATTTCGACTTTGCGAGGCTATAACCTCAGTTTTGCAACTTAGATCCATATTAATAAGTTTCAATTTACAAAATAGGTTTACTGTTGATTACTTCTGTAGGTAGAATTCGTCTTTAAGATAAATGTAATAAGTCTTTGTAGTAATTATTAGCCAAGGTGAAGGACGTCCGATGGCACTGAATGAATCTATTTCGGAGCACTAGGTTGAACAATGAAACACGAATTCTAAGTGTTCCGTTGTTACAGACAGTATTTCCATTAACATCTACTATAATAATTAAATAAATTCATCAGCTTTTTATTCTACAGTTCATGATTTTTAAAGCGGAAATTTCTGTCATTAAATTTTCATCGACAATTTGCTACTGTAATGATCGAAAAGAATTAAACTGCGTTTTAGGTCCAGCGGTGGTCGTGGTGTGATTATTTTCAGTCTCCATCAGGATTTTTCTCTTTTATAAATTTCTCTGGATTCAACAATTCTATGTAATAAAAATTTGCAGACATATTGGTGCATAGAATTGTACACACACTAAAAAGAGTAAAATTAATTAATCTCTAATGAAATCAGGTGTTCATGCCCACAACTGGTAGAACTGCAAGTTTGTAAGTCTTCTGCATTGTCGCCATTTTATAGTTCTCCATAGTTATTTTTCTTATTCGGTTTATTTGGTTCTTGTTCATCTTCAAACACTTTTCCTTTAATACTTACTGAGGTTGACAGTTATAAAAATTTAATGTCAAGAGACAATGACAAAATATGTATATGTATTAGCCTACGATGTAAGATACCATCTAGGTTTGTAAGTTGTTTACATAATGTTGTTAGTTGATTGTTTAGATGACGTGTTGATTTTTCATTAACAATTCATTTTACGCAATTTTGTATTCTATTATGATCATATGTCATACGAAACACGGTTCTTTCTCATGTTTTCTCTTTACTTTGTCAATGAATCAGCGATATTAACTATCTACATATCGGTTGGTGTAGGCATGGAGGTAACGAAAGAGAACAGTTGATGCCCTAGACTTATGCTGTACGTTGTTTTGAAGCCAGAGTGGGCGGGGCCTGCCGTTAGCTTAAATAGCCAAAGATATTAGCAGACTACTGTTTACGATTGTTTCTTGGTCATTATTTCTGCGACATCCACGGCTATATGGAATACTAAAAATTACAGTGCTTACATCAACAAGTGTGAAGAAGAAAATTTCGATCGTTTTTCTATTTTTGAACGTGTAGTTACACTAATAATACGGCACTTTTGGATTCGTTCATGTAAGTTTTTTTTTGTTGTTGATATATGTCGAATAATCAAGAGGAGAAGAACATGAAACTTCCTGGCAGATTAAAACTGTGTGCCGGACCGAAACTCGAACTCGGGACCTTTGCCTTTAGTGGCCAAGTGCTCTACCATTTTTTTTTTTTTGCTTTGTGTCTCAGTACCATTTTTTTAAATTTTTTAATAATATGTCTTCCTTGTAGAGAACGAAACGAATAAACGTCTACCACATGAGCAAAAAAGTTTCAGGTAGTGAAAAAACAAATAAAAGCCACTAGTGTATGAAAATATAAGCCGACGCTCTTCATAAAACAACACAATATTCCTTGAAAACGTAAAACACAAAGAAGACCATCTGAGCTACCGAAGCACGTCTCACGCCCCGCCCTCACATTTTACATTTCTGCCAGTACCTCGCCTCCTACTTTCCAAACTTCACAGAAGCTCTCCTGCGAACCTTGCAGAACTAACACGCCTGGAAGGAAGGATATTACGGAGACATGGCTTAGCCGCAGCCTGGGGGACGTTTCCAGAATGAGATTTCCACTCTGCAGCGGAGTGTGTGCTTATATGAAACTTCCTGGTAGATGCCGGACCGACACTCGAAATCGGTCCGGCACACAGTTTTAATCTGCCAGGAAGTTTCATATAAGCACACACTCCACTGCAGAGTGGAAATCTCATTCAAGAGAAGGATATGATGTGGAAAGGTGGATGTTGTAATCGATGTAATTCCACTTTTACATTATTTGTGTCGATAGTAAAGGAAGCTGCAACTCCAAAACCAATGCTTGTTTGCTAATGGGTACTGCTTCTTGCTCGTTATATTTTCAGCTTTCATTTCGTGTGTACAACGTTTCTAATCTTTGTAAAATATTTATCTACTTATTCTGTGCTATCCCCTAAATTGTGTAATGAGGGAAGAATCAAAGCATGGAATCGTATCTTGTCCATGTGAACGAAGAGAACGAACACTGAATGTAAAAAATAAAAAATAAAAAAATATAAATAAAATAAAGAGAAACCCGCACAGAGCTATACTTCAGTGCAGAATAGATTGACAGTGCATTAGTCCCAATGTAGAGTACATGTCTTCTGACTCTGAAATCTTACCTATGATACGTCGTTCATTGTGTGGCTAATAATAGCAATTTACATGATAAAAAGATATAATTTTTTAACATATTCCAGTATTGTGCAAAGCTATAAATATGATTGATGGAATGAACCCAAACGCTTAGACCAGGTAAGTGAATATTTTGCTTCAATATGTAGGTAAATCATTTTTAGTAATGATAGCCTAACCTGTGTAACATGGAGGTCTATGTTTCCAATAGTAGCCTATTAGCTTCTTTTTCCGGAATATTCCTCGCCAACTACTCAGTCAGTTTTTCGGGAATAACCAAACACATCACATTTGGAATGTACGTGCACTTTGACCATCTGCTTCATTTTACTTTTTCATTTCATTTTGAGGTTTTCAAAATATGTAAACCTATACCACCCTTTGTGATATACCCACAGTTAGCTATTTAGTTAGTGAGTTTCATGTTCCATGTATCATCCGCACGATAAATCGTAATGAGGTGGAATGAGTCTTTTACATTAACATCAGTTTTTTGTAAATATGTATCCATGCTGATCATTTGCTAGTTTTTTGAATTAAAAACAGACATAAGTTAGTCAGCAATTCGAATGTATCACCATTTACGCATTACAGTAGCTGATAGTCTCCTACTGAGTTGGAGTATTCGTTAAAGAGAAACGTTTCCAGTTTAGTTTTAAATTTTACTATGTCATTTCTCAGGCATTTAATATCGGTGGGTAAGCGATCAAAACTTTTTATTGCAGCATTGTGAATCCCTGTTTGTGCTACAGATAACCTCAAGGCGACGTAGTGAATGTCATTTCTTCTTCTGGTATTGTAATTGTGTATGTCATTATTCATGTTGAAATGCAGTGGACTATTTACAATAAAATTATTGAGCGAATAACTGTACTGTGAAGCGGACAGATTTCTATTCACACGCTATGCAGCAGACAGGCACGACAAAAAGAGTGTTCACAATAGTTTTCGGCCACACCCTTCTTCACAATGCAAGCAAAGCATGAACTGACGCCGGCTGTGGGGGCCGAGTGGTTCTAGGCACTTCAGTCAGGAACCACGCGACTGTTACGATCGCAGGATCGAATCCTGCCTAGGGCATGGATGTGTGTGATGTCCTTGTGTTAGTTTTAAGCACTTATAAGTTGTAGGGGACTGATGACTTCAGATGTTAAGTCCCATAGTGTTCAGAGCCATTTGAACCATAAACTGACACTCGTGCAATCAAACACACAAAACTCACACACAGGTAACCGCTGTTTCCACTGTTGTAGCCAGAATCTTTTTCAAAGAGGGAGGAAATGTGAACAATGAATAATTATCGGCGGCAGGACTTTGAGGCATGAGATGCTGCACCAGCAATCATGGTAGTCACGTAGCCGTGTGTTGTGCGGTGAGGAGACCGGATAGAGCGTGGCTCGATGTCGGAGTGTTTGCAGTTTGGAAGGCAATGAATAACAGGAAAGAATAAAAGTAACCAGTGCAATAAAATAAAATATTACTTGAACGTCTCCACTTACGAAAGAAATGTGATTCCTTTTACTTTTAGATTTACAATCGGATCGATTAGTACCTCCGCTAACGACGCTAGCTGTCATTTTTGGTAAAACAACTACACAATCAAAGCACTAGATGCTACTTTCTATAGGGTAAGAGTAGTCGATGGATATCCACGCCGGTCGAAACTGGGTACGTTCACGCCGAAGTGACGTCTCAGGCAGGTGTCACTGCGATGAACCCAGGTGGCGTAATTGCGGTGAGCCTGACGCTTTGGGCTCTACGAGATGGCGGACGCTGGCTAAAAGTTTGTGACATAATGACAACTCCGTTCTATTTTGTCTCCATGTGTACCTGAAGCCTAAAATTACAGCGCGCACTTTGGTTCTGTGTAGTCTCTCTTCCTACCAGTATAACATCTTTGACGATGTATTCAGTACTGAGATCACATGTTACATCAGTATTGCAAAGTGCTTCGCCACATTATTTGTGGGTGCTATACAGCTCCTGAATTGCATTTAAATGGATAAGTTGCTTGTTTCATCATGGGTAATAGTGATTCTGAGATTCCTCACAATTCACAATGTAAGTTCTCAGTAGGTTCAAACGGTGAGTACTACACTTACGATTGTTTCTATAATGACTTGTTGTTGTCGTGATCTTCAGTTCGAAGACCTGTTTGATGCAGCTATCCACGCTGATCTATGCTATACAAGCCTCCTCATCTCCAGGTAACTATTGCAACCTACGTTCTTCTGAATCTGCATACTGTATTCATCTATTGGTTCCTTCTACGATTTTTACCTCCCACACTTCTCTCCAGTACTGAACTGGTGATCTACTGACGTCTCAGAATGTGTCCTATCAACCGATCCCTTCTTCTAATCAGGTAGTGCCACAACTGTTTTTTCTCATCACTTCTATTCATTACCTCCTCCTCAGTTACGTAATCTATCCATCCAATTTTCACCATTCCTGTGTAGTACCACATTTCAAAAGCCTCTCTTCTCTCCTTGTCTAAAATGTTTATTGTTCATCTTTCACTTCCATACATGGTTACTATTCATACAAATACTTCCAGAAAAGACTTCCAGACACTTGAATGTATGCTCGATGTTAGTAACTTTGTCTTCTTCAAAAATGATTTTCTTGCAATTGTCATTTCACATTTAATATCCTTTTTAATTTGGGCATCATCAGTTATTTTGCTGCCTAAATAGCAAAAGTCATCTACTACTTTAAGTATTTCGTTTCTTAATCTAATTTCATCAATAAAACGTCATTTAATTCTACTGCATTCCGTATCTTTGTTTTTCTTTTGTTGATGTTCATCTTATATCCTCCTTCCACGAGACTGACCATTCCGTTCAACTGCTCTTCCAAGTCCTTTTCTGTCTCTGACACAACTACGATGTCATCATCAAACCTCAAAGTTTTTCTTCTCCCTGGAGTTTAATTCCTAATGCAAATTTTTCTTTGGTTTCCTTTACTACTTGCTCAATGTACAGAATGAGTAAGATAAAGGACGGGCTACAACCCTGTCTCACTCCCGTCTGAACCACTGCTTCCCTTTCATGCCCGTCGGCTGTTATAGCTGCCGTACCGGTTGTAAATGCCTTCCGCTCCCTGTATTTTAGCCCTGCTACCTTCAGAATTTCAGAGAGAGTATTCCAGTGGACTTTGTCAAAAGCTTTCTCTTAGTCTACAAATACTATAAATGTAGATTTATCTTCCCTTCCCTAACCTATCTTCTAGCAGAAGCTGTAGGATCATTATTGTCTCGAATGTGGCTACATTTGTCTGGAATCCAAACTGTTAAATATTGAGCTATTAGATTACCATACTTAGGAAAGGATGTCATTGGTGTGCAATCGGTACCGGAAAGTTTGCAATTTTTAAAGTGACTTAAGTTGCGTTGGTACACTGATGACACCTACTTTTAAATTACTTAAGTTTGCAGGTGGTTTCGACTTCAATGCTGAAATATTTACTGCCTCTTCTTTGGAGAAAGAATTCCGAAAACTGTGTTTAGTACCTCTGCTTTAACGGCGGCGTCATCGGTAACGTTACCATTGCTACCGCAAAGTGGAGGTATTGATATATGTCTACCGGTGGTGAACTTTATACAAACATCCAAAATCTCTGTGTGTTTTCTGGCAGGTTTCGAGACAGAAGTGTGGCACCACGACCGCATCTGGCGACAAAGCCTGTAGCGTAGGCCTAACTTAAGTTGCAGGCGGAAGTGCTAGAACTGTGCTCTACCAAAACTACAGTTCGGTGGGTTTGATACGCTTGATAAATGACATAGTAAATAGTGGGATTACCTGTAGTATTGGTAAGGGAGGAAACATATATTAATGTGTAAGAAAGAAACTGGGAGAAGACGACTAATCTTTCTTTCTTTTTCACATAACGAGAATCCTAAGATCTAGAACACTTGTTCGCCAAAGGCAAAGGGCCCGAGTTTAAGTCTCGGGCCAGCACACAGTTTTAATCTGCCAGGGAGGTTCAACCTACGGTAGTTTTACAATTCTTCTGTCAACATAAGTACAATTATAAAATTCCTGTTACAAAGACAAACCCTCATATCAGCATAGTGGGAATTAATGGTTAAAACAGCCAAATGTCTCAAGGAAACCTCGGAGGAGCAGCTACACCTGGAGTGGAGTGCGTTGCGAGGCAGAATGTGGAGCAAGCGGCATCAGCGGCAGAGCGAGCGGCCGCAGTACGAGTGCAGGCAGCTGTTGTTGTGGGCCAGTTCCTCGGCAGGGCCGCACAATGCCGCCGCCGGCACTTTTGTCTGGCTGGCGCGTCATTAAGCGGCGTGCGCCAACAAGCTCATCACGGCAGAATGGCCCGCAAACTGCGCCCATTCACCGCCGCCACTATTGTGACTGGCGCGCCAAATGCCTCGCCCGCAGCCGCCGACGGCTGAACACGGGAATTATACACCTGCCCGCCCGGCTGTGCAGCACGAGAATAACGCGCCTCGCTCAGAGTTTTTGTCGCCGCCGTCGAGTCGGGAAACTCAGGGACGCCGCAGGACTAGCGGAAGCAGATACGCACTTAGCAGTCCAGCGTTACACGGAGGAAAACGGAAACATTGTAATACTTCATCTGTAAAAGAAGTATTCTAAAAAGAAATAATGCGACCATTTCAAGAGTACCGTTCAAGCGTTTGGAGTCGTTAACAAGTATCAGTATTAAGTACTCTCCACATGGGATTTTTATTTGATTCCGTAGTACTACAGGGTGGCGCACGAAATGTGTTACCAGTTTGTTTTTGAATATAAACTTTATTGTCAATACAATCTGAAAGGAACATATGCTACAATGAAGAGCCGTCAATGTAGATTTGTTCTAACTCAGCACATGCTCAATATGTCCACCACTTCGTTTCCTAACTTCCTTCAAACGAACACTGAAGTTAGTGATTACCCTACGGCACATGTCTTCAATAATTTCACTGCAAGCTTGAAGAATAAGTCTTCTCAGCTCCATTAAATCACGTGGACGTTTCGCGAAATTTTTTTGCTTTACATACCCCCAAAGAAAACAGTCGCATGGATTGAGGTCTGGACTATTGGGAGGCCAATTTTGTTCGTCATTGAAGCGACCTGGAAAATGATCCGCATGTCGAAATGCTCGTGTAAAAACTCCAACACAGTGTTTGCAGTATGTGGCCTTGCTCCATCTTGCATGAAGGCCAAGGCAGTAGCAAGAAGCTGTGGAATGAAGCTATTGCGAAGCATGCTCAAATAACGCTCGCTGTTCACAGTTTCTTCAAAGAAAAAGGGTCCAATAACTCCGTGACTGGAAATTGCTGCCCACGCTTTGATCCTCGGAGCATAATGTTGTCGTTCATGATGCACTTGTGGGTTTTCAGTGGCCCAAAAGCGTACATTTTGTTTGTTAACCACACCGTCTAAATGAAAATGCGACTCGTCTGAAAACCAAAAGTTGTTGAGAGTTTCTTCCCTCTCCTCCGCCCACTGAGCAAACGGTAGTCTCTGCTGCTTGTGTTCTTCAGTGACCTTCTGTGCACAGGTCATTTTGTATGGGTACATATGGAGGTCACTTTTAAGAATGCGTTGAACGGAGCGTCTGGATATTCCCAGTTGCACTGCTGCCTTTCTACACGATTTCCCGGGACTTCTCTGTACAGCAACTCTTACCGCTTCAATGTTCTCCGGCGAACAAACAGCCTTAGGCTGAGGTCGCTTCGCTTCCAATACTGTTCATTCCTGTACAATTTTATCGTACAACCTGTGGATGGTCTTCTTGCAAGGGACCCATCGTGTGTTCAACTGTTGTCGAGAACGCCTCTGAGTCACAACAAGGCTTTTCGTTTCATGAAAACGTAACACAACTGCCGATCGTTGCTGTGTCGTCAGTCTTCCATAGTCAGTCTTTGCTGCTTATTAGTCTCCTAGCGGCAGTATCGTGAATTACACGTCGTTTCGTAACTCATTTGTTTTTCCAAGCTCTGTTGGAACTGCTGTAGAGATCCTAGACGGATATCTAATGTGCGTCGTAAATTGTGAAAGAAAGAATCGGTAACACATTTCGTGCGCCACCCTGTAGATTTCTAGAATGCCTTGACACCACTTCCCACAAGCGGCTTTTAATAATGTTCCGTGCCTCTGAAATATCGTCATAATCGTACGATTTAAATACTGATTTTCTGTCATAAAGACGACATTATAAATTAATGGGTAGTCGTCAGGTGAAACGTAAGGCTTACCTGGCATGCCCCACAGATGTTTCATAGATGTTCCGTCAGTCCTAAACTATACAAAAGGATCAGAAACAGTCTGAATAGCCTGTAAGGATGTCGAAGGGTAGGTCGTACAGAGAAATAGTTGTTATAAAAGAAAATCGACACGTTGCACCGATTCCGAGTTAATTAACATTGAAGTTAGGCAGTCAGCCTGTTGCGAGCGAAAATTCAAGCGGCCCATGAGAGATGATTGCGCCAAACATGTTCTTCGTTTTTTACCCCCTAAACCAAAACAGGAGAACTAAACAAAAATTAGACATAGCATTGTAGTAAGGATGCAAAGCCTCGGCAGTCCTGTGCGCTATCATCTACGGTGTGCCGCGCGGGGTAACCGCGCGGTCTTGGGCGCCTTGTCACGGTCCGCGCGGCTGCCCCAGTCGGAGGGTTGTGTGTTGTCCTTAGCATAAGTTATTTGAAGTTAGATTAAGTAGTGTGTAAGTTTAGGGACCGATGAACTCAGTCTTTTGGGGCCAAAGGACTTACCACAAGTTTCCAAATTTCCATCTATCGTATGAGAGCAAGTGACACTGATTGTATCTAGATTTTCTCGCGCAATAGCCTGGTTGACTAACTTCAGTGCTAACTAACTCGAAAATTGACCAAAGTTTTTCTTAACAATTACTTCTCAGGACTACCTACACTGTGACAGGCTTATAAGCTTTTCAGGCTGTTTCTTACCACCCTGTAAAATCGGTTTACGACACTATCTGAGTAGCATTCTTAAATTATTTACAGATGTTATCTGTTATCATTTGCCGTCCAGTGAAATCTTCCGAAGATCAAAACTTATTCCAGTATGATATAGACAAGGTATATCCATGACGCGAAAACAGGCAGTTGACCCTAAATAATAAAAAGGTGTAATGTCCTCTATCTAAGCACTAAGAAAAGTGTTTTAAATTTTGTCTACAAATCAGTAACACAGATTTAAAGGTTGCAGATCCAGTGGAATACCAAGAGGGCGTAATTACAAACATCTCACACTGAAAATATCGTAGGGGAAATGTCGTGCTGAAGGCCAACCAAAGACTAAATTTTATTGGCAGAGCACTTGGAGGCTGTACCAAATCTACTACACTGTTTGTACTGCGCTAGTCCTTTTTTTGTGCAGCACTGCTACCCAATATGGAATACTTACCAGATGCTGTTGACAGAGGACAATGAAAAAGTACAGACAATTGCAGGTCGTCTAGTGTAATCGGGAAATAGAGGAAATTCTGACAAGGATGAGATCAGTAAGTTTTTCGTTGAGACTATATCTTCCCACGAAATTTCATCACGCACTTATTAAGGCATAATGTTGCAATGTGATACGAAACTGAACGAGCGCTTAAGGACGGTAGCAGGGAAGTAGAATAGTTTACTTCCTTTATTGCGAGGATTCTAAGGTGTAGTCCATCTGTAAAGGGGACCATGTATAGAACACTGCCGGTCGAGGTGGCCGAGCGGTTCTAGGAGCTACAGTCTGGAACGGCGAGACCGCTATGGTCGCAGGTTCGAATCCTGCCTCGGGCATGGGTGTGTGTGATGTCCTTAGGTTAGTTAGGTTTAAGTAGTTCTAAGTTCTAGGGGACTGATGACCTCAGAAGTCAATTCCCATAGTGCTCAGAGCCATTTTTTAAGTGAAATCAGAAAGTAGCACGGAAAGATTTAGGTATTCATTTTTTCCCACGTGCTACTTGAGAGCGGAAAGTTCGAGAAACAGTCTTAACGTGGTCATGAATCTTCTGCCAAACATTTGAGTGTAAATTGCAGAGCAGTCGTGTAGAAGTAGAAGCAGACACGTCAACACACATTGAACGAATTCAGGGGAGCTTGGTAGTAGCGTACCACGACGATTTAATACACATGAAAGTGTAACAGAAATGCTCGGTGAACCTTAGTGTGGATCCTTGGACAAAGATGAATTTCTCGAAAACCTTGTTGAGTGAATTTAGAGAATCAGTATTCGTCGAAAAGTATACAACGTTATGCTGCCATCTTCGTATATCTCAAGCAATGATAATGAAAAATAAGATAACAGAGATTTGAGTGCTTACGGAGGGATATACAAAATCATTATTTGTAACTGCTAACCCTTCTGGAACTAACTAAAATTCGGTTAATTTTAAAGGTTTACTAATAGTGATCAAGTATATTTTGATTTGAATTTGTCGATGAGAAATATGAGAGTTTTGTGATGAGTTTAATTGTTACTGCTAACTCTCAATCTGTGTATTAGAGGTGCTTTGACTTTATTGTCATATATTGGTTTCCTCTTTCAAATCTCATAGGTCTCTTTATTCCATTTCTTATGTTTGCTGTCACTACACTACTATAGAGCTCCAGGACTGGAACAGTAATTGCGTGAGGTAAATGTCAGTAACGTTTAGTCGCAAGATGCTGGGCTGCTAAAGTTTTGTCTTCGGCCTCTGCCAACCTTAGCGATCAAACCATGAGCATTACAGTATGGTAGACATTACTGAATGCTGTACGTCAGAAAATTTTGTAGATTTACATATAATAGCTAAACTGTCTAAATGACGCAGTGTCGTCCCTGGGTGGAGATCTTTCTGCCGGTTTGCACGTGTTTAGTAGTACCATGTCATAACAGGCATCTCTTACAGGCTCTTTGATGTACGTTTGCGGCCACCGGCGACCAGATTTCTATTCACGAATCACGTCTTAGGAGGACTCTGTCTTTCCGCTGGCAAACGATGAATCAGGCCCGGCCAAGATTTGCGCTCCTGCCGAATTTGCTCAGTGTCCGTATTCCCCCACCACTGAGATCTTCCCAGTAGTTGTGTGAATTAGACGGCTATATTCCCAAGGCGCACTCACAGTAAACTTTCGGAAGAAGTGTTTGCAACACAGTGCTACCACTTTTAAGAGTCGAGCATCGCAGCATACTTTTATAAGCAGGATTTTATCACTTGCGTTTATACTCAACCTTTTTCTTTTTTGCCAAAGCAATAACTTTAATGATTGAGCTAAATTACTATATTATACAGTAATACACATTAAGTCGGGATGTTTATAAATTTATATGCATTTCGATTTTAGAAAGAAGGAAGTTAGTCGCAAACGAATGATAGTATGAACTGGAGCACTGTAAAATCCCAAAATGTCCAGAAGTGACACTTGATAGATCTTTTACTTTCATGAAAACTGGCCGGATCACAGTGGGGTAGTCAACTTGAAACTCCACGACCGTTTGCAATGGCATTATCCTATTTTGAGACAGAGAATGCATGACCTGTTTGTACAACTGAACACATACCAACCAGGTGGAGATTGTAGGATTCAGTGTTAGGTGCAGAACCATAACAGTTTGCCTGAGTTCCGGTCCAGTCGAATGGCTTTAGCACATCACAAGAATAGCATCGAACAGAAACAGCCGTGAATGAGGCAAGAAATGATATGGAGCAGGAGAGAACATGTCTTTTGTATGGGCACGAACAGCATCCGCAACGACTGAAGTTAAAGCGGAGTTCCCTAGGAATCTCGATGACACTTGGAACCACTGCTGATAAAGCTAGGCTGCAACTATACAGGGCTATGGCCTACCTTCCCCCCGCCTGGAACAGAGTTTTAGAAACCCAACCTGAGAAATGGACGACTTGGAAGTCCCTGAACAGACATCTGGAGTTGGCAAATCAACTGTTAATTTGGCAAGACGGGGATACACTGATCAAAATGATATTCAGTGTGATTGTGGAAAACAACTGGTTGTTCATCACATACTTCAATGACAACTGTGCCCAGCCTGCTGCACAGCAGATGAACTTCACGAAGGAGCAGAACTTGCATTGGAAGTGGTCAACTTTTGGCCGAAAGTAATATAGTCATAACTATGTATGCAACATGTATGTTTCTGATACGAGCAGATATAAAATATATCTGGTACGTCATACAGTCAAACACATGGAGTTGGACGTATTGAAGTGCGTTAAGCCTGAACATTGGTGGGACTTTGTTAGTTTCATAACAGAGAACAAAACGCTCACGTACGTGTCTAACCAAAGACTGCAATAACTTTAGTGGATTGTCTGTGCAGTTGAGAATATTCCTCTTGCAGTAACATATTATAAAGGTCTTGTAAATTCCTGGATTGGGCAGGCGGGTTGTTGAATGTATGCTACTCTTCACGTCTGTCAGCTTAAGTTGGAAGCAATGAGATACAACAGCAGCCGAAAGCGAAATTGGTCTGACAAATACATCGAAATCCATCTTCAGTCGTGCACTGTGTTAGAAACTCTTTGCAGACTGATCGTGAAATGTTCCAGGTACTGAAACATAGTCAGTCATATCTGGTCCACAAGTGGCTTCCTTGAGTTCCAAGAACTGTACAATGTCACGAACTTTAAGCTGATTTTTCCTTAAGATTAATCTTTATTTGATAGTATCAATGCTTCTTCCGTTGCATTAACACACTTTATGGAATCAAGTAATTGGTGATGACTGATCGTGAAATGTTCCAGGTACTGAAACATAGTCAGTCATATCTGGTCCACAAGTGGCTTCCTTGAGTTCCAAGAACTGTACAATGTCACGAACTTTAAGCTGATTTTTCCTTAAGATTAATCTTTATTTGATAGTATCAATGCTTCTTCCGTTGCATTAACACACTTTATGGAATCAAGTAATTGGTGATGTCGAACACGCAAGATTTTGTCACCTCTCTACTTACCTTTACCTCGGTCAGATAGTGTAATACAAGCACATCCTAAGGTTATCAATTCTCGTTATTGGTGCACGACTGATCCCAGCTTCCTGCTTGATGTGGTCAGTATTGCAGTCTGGTCTCCTGCCGAACTATGTCAGAACAGCTGATTTCGATCTTGCAGTCTTCGGTTTGCCCGCTGCGCAAGCAATTTCATCGATGAACTTTGGGCTATGGGTGGTCTGTTTGGTTGACGTTCCCAGAAGTGCTCCTCTCTCCTGACGTTAGTACTATCTAAATGCGATCTGATGGTATTCACATCATCAGCTTTCCTGTCACCTGTACGGAAGAAATAGCAATTACACGTCGAGGATGAACGAAGCTGTGCTCAAACGGAAGGCACCGTTGTTTTTCTCGTGTTATTCTCTATCTCCCAGTACAATCGAAAAGGTTTACCACTCTCCCGTGTCGTACTAATTGAGTTTCAGTTTCTATTTATCCGCCTGTTTTTCCTTCAGAAGGTTTGTTACATATCTAGGGCCCACCTAGTATTGTCGTAATCGTATTTCGACAGGCGTCCGACTTGTGTGGCCGGCGGTTGAATCTCGTAGTTACTACCACTTGTGACACAGTTGCTAAACTTGTGTCCACGGTATCTTTCTTCGATACGGTTTAAATCTCGTATCTGTCATATGAATGTATGGAGAGACGCTACTCGTACACTGAGGTGTCAAAAGTCATAGGATACCTCCTAATATCGTGTTAGACCTCCTTTTTGCGTGCTAGTGCAGTAACTCGACTTCGCATGAACTCAAGAAGGGGCCCAGTGCAGGATCTCTCGATTATATTCCATATATGTTCGATAGGCTACATGCCGAGCAATGAGTGGCCGGATCTTCCGCTCGAATTGTCCGGAATATTCTTTAAACCAATCGTGAACAACAGTGGCCCCGTGACACGGCGCATTATCATCCATAAAAATTCCTTTATCGTTTGGAGCATGAAGTCCATGAATGGCTGAAGACGGTCTTCAAGCAGCTGAACCTAAGCATTTCCAGTCAATGATAGGTTCAAAAAATGGCTCTGAGCTCTATAGGACTTAACATCTGTGGTCATCAGTCCCCTAGAACTTAGAACTACTTAAGCCTAATTAACCTAAGGAAATCACACACATCCATGCCCGAGGCAGGATTCGAACCTGCGACCGTAGCAGTCACGCGGCGATAGGTTCAATTGGACCAAGTTACGTAGTTCATTCCATGTGAATACAACCCACACAATCATGGAGCCACCATCAGCTTGCACAGGGCCTTGTTGACAACTGGGGTCCATTGCTTCAAGGGTCTGTGTCGCATTCGAACCCTACCATCAGCTCTTACCAACTGAAATTGGGATTCATCTGACCAGGCCACGCTTTTCCAGTCCTCTAGGGGCCCAGGAGAGGTGCTGCAGGCGATGTCGTGCTGTTAGCAAACACACTTGCGTCAGTCGTCTGCTGACATAGCCCATTAACGCCAAATTTCACCGAACTGTCCTAACGGATACGTTCGTCAAACATCTGTCATTAATTCTCCGGTCAGTTCACGCATCGTTGCTTGTCTGTTAGCACTGACAATTCTACAAACGCCACTGATGTCGGTCGTTAAGTGAAAGTCGTCAGCCGGACGAAGCGGCCAAGCGGATCTAGGCGTTGCAGCCTGGAACCGCGCGACTATTGCGATCGCAGATTCGAATCCTGTCTCGGGCATGGATGTGTGTGTTGTCCTTAGGTTAGGTTTAAGTAGTTCTAAGTTCTAGGGGACTGATGACGTCGGCAGTTAAGTCCCATAGTGCTCAGAGTCATTTGAACCATTTTTTACTAAAAAAATTCCGGTTTTCATTTCAATTGCTTTCACATCAAACCATCACACAATTTCAGCGTCCTTATACTTCCAGTATACATCCTGATTTAAATACCTTGGAATCTGACGCTTAGGACCGAAATTTGTGAGCCGTCTGTAGTGGCCGAGCGGTTCTTGGCGTTACAGTCTGGAACCGCGCGGGAGTTAGTCACAAGTTCGAATCCTGTATCGGGCATGGATGTGTGTGATGTCCTTAGGTTAGTTAGGTTTAAGTGGTTCTAAGTTGTAGGGGACTGATGACCTCAGAAGTTAAGTCCCATAGTGATCAGACCCATATGAACCATTTTGAAGATCGTCAACTAACGTGTTGTGCGCGGCGAGAGGTAATGCCTGAAATTTGGTATTCTCGGCACAGTCTCGGCACTGTGGATCTCGGAATACTGAATTCCCTAACTATTTCCGAAATGAAACAGCCAGTTCCTAAAAGTCACTTAATTCCCGTCGAGCGGTCAGAATCGCGTCGGAAACCTTTCCACATTAATCACTTCAGTACAAATTACAGGTCCACCAATGCAGTGCCCTTTTTATACGTACTGAACGCGATACTACCGCCATCTGCATATGTGTTTATCGCTATCCGCTATTCCATGACGTTTGCCACCACACTGTATGCCAGAGAGAGACATGTACATCATCTAGTCTCATAATGCACTATTGAGATGCCGCCTGTTCTGTAAAGTAAGACTGAGAAAAACGCCGTCTGAACAGAGAGACAGATGTAGACTAATTACAGAATCAAACTCACTGTCAGAGGCATACGAAAAGTCGGTAAATGTTTGATGATTTACATCTTTCTGTAAGCTGTGGTTGACTATCACTTCCTCACTCAGATGCTATCTCACTGCCTCTCCTGTACATGTATACAATGATCAAAGGTGGAGCCTGTGCAGAGGTCTGAGGACCCTGGTAGTTTAAAGCGTCCCAATGAGCCGGACTTCTCTGCCGGAGAGCAGACGCTTGCCGGCCCACGGGCTGGTGGCAGCCGTGGCCGCTGGCAGCCGGAGATGCCGACTTATCACGGCAGGGAGCGCTGCTCGTTATTCCGCGTCAGAGATCCAAACAGCGGCGCGCCTGCGCACTCATGCACACACAGCGTCACGTGGACACACGCACGCACGGCCGCGCCACGCTGCCTGCACGGCCGAGCCGTCAAAGACGTATTTTTAAACCGTCTGGCGGCCCGCTGTTCGGCGTAGACGCCGCCAGCGTGTCCCCGTACTTCGCAAGCTCACTCGTTCACGATAGCAGTGTGCACTCTTGCTGACAGTTCATATTAATAGCCACCTGATCCGATGGTCGACGCTGGCGTTAGTTATTAGCGTGCCGTATAGCCTGTGCACACGATAGCGTGATGCGGAACGAGCAGTCATATATATATAGCACCAATACACATGCGATTAAAATTTACGTATGGCTGCATATCGAAGATTTACGTATGACTAATTGAGGACTTCTACACTTGATGTTGGAACCAAATTCCAGATTCTTTTAAAGATTTCTCTGACACACACACACACACACACACACACACACACACACACACACACGGGGGGTGGGGAGGGCTGGACAAAAACGTGGATGCTCCGAAAACACAACACATTACCATCCCCGATACGATGTAGGAGACCCGTTTGCATTCGAAACAGCTTTCAATCGAAATATGGTTCAAGTGGCTCTGAGAACTATGCGACTTAACTTCTGTGGTCATCAGTCGCCTAGAACTTAGAACTAATTAAACCTAACTAACCTAAGGACATCATACACGTCCATGCCCGAGGTAAGATTCGAACCTGCGACCTTAGCGGTCGCTCGGTTCCTGACTGTAGGGCCTAGAACCGCGCGGCCACTCCGGCTGGCAATCGAAATATGTGTCCTGTACGGTTTTCAAGGGAATATTATACCATCTTTCCCGCAAAATGGCGGATAGTTCTCAAACAGCCTCCTCACCAAACTAGACCACATACGTTCAGTAATATTGAGATCTGGTGACTGTGGTGGACATTGGAGGTGCGAGAACTCATCCTCGTACTTACAAAACCAGTCCTGGACGATACGAGCGAGCTGTTGATCTGGGACACTGTCGTCTTGGAACACAGCATCATCATTGGGAAACAAAGAGTGTTCCGTGGTATTGACGTGATCCGCCAAAGTGGTAGCATAATCCTTGTAAGCAATGCAGTCTTGCAGAGTAACCTTGGGATCCGTGCAATATTATGACATGGTCGCCGAAATCATCAGCGAACCCCCGCTAAGTTTCCCTCGTGGGACGTAAACTCGACCAGTGGCAATAGTGTGAAACGAGATTCACCCGACCAAATGATTTTATTCCATCGCTTCATACTCGACGATTTGTGGCTTCGGCACCACATTTTCCGTAACGAGCATTTTCATCACAAGTGAGTGCTTTGGAATTCCAGCTCGTGCTGCAGTTAACTCGCCGGCCGCGGTGGTCTAGCGGTTCTAGGCGCTCAGTCCGGAGCCGCGCGACTGCTACGGTCGCAGGTTCGAATCCTGCTTCTGGCATGGATGTGTGTGATGTCCTTAGGTTAGTTAGGTTTAAGTAGTTCTAAGTTCTAGGGGACTTATGACCTCAGCAGTTGAGTCCCATAGTGCTCAGAGCCATTTGAACAATTTGAGCAGTTAACTGCTTGTGGACCTTCCTTCGTGTTACCTTGGCGTTGACACGGCTCGCGAGTACGTCATGCAGTTCTGCAGTCACTGCGTTCCCATATTTTTCCTCACGATCACTTCGGCAGCGTTGTGACTTATCTGGTGACGTTTCTCCGCTTTGCCTGTGTGAACTTTCGATAGGGTGCCTCTTGAAGCATCAAATACTTTGGCTCCCTTGGTCACTGAAGCACACACCATACGTCAATCAACAATCTTCCCACTTTCCAATGCGATGAGTTACGACATAACCCACTCACAATTACACGGAACACTATTCTAACCACGACTGGGAACATTGCACAGGTGCAGTTCATGGTAATTACAATAGGGTATCCAGCAGACTAGGCTAGCATCTACATTTATGAAACTTCCTGGCAGATTAAAACTGTGTGCCGGACATAAATCTGTGAGGACGGGGCGTGAGTTGTGCTTGGGTAGCTCAGTTGGTAGAACACTTGCCCGCGAAAGGCAAATGTCCCGAGTTCGAGTCTCTGTCCGACACACAGTTTTAATCTGCCAGGAAGTTTCATATGAGCGCACACTCCGCTGCAAAGTGAAAATCTCCTTCTGGTTCTACGTTTATGTTCGAAATGAGCTTCTCGGCGTGTTTCTGTATTTTTACCCAATGCCTGCATATACACTGGTGTGTACCCTGGAAAAGACGGAAATGGGAGGGAGTATAGTGTCACAATAACGTTGACTCGTGCGTGTACCATGTTCAAAGATACTGATGTCGGTGCACCCGTACAACATTATGACTCCACTCTCCATAACACTTGGACTATTGAAACGATCATATTCGACAATATTGGACGCATTATCATACGGCAAGATGTGGGAATGCGTAATGCACGCAGAAACATTATGGTCAGCATAGGAGGACGTTGCAGAGTATGCACTGCCGTCCGTAGTGATCTCACCCTCTATAGAGAACGACGGTCCGCCTTTTGTAATGTACAGGGAACCACCACACTGCCAAGCAACATAGCTCGACAAAAATTGGAACAACTACAATAGAGGAAATAAAGTAACTGTACGTAATGAGAGTGACTTCCGTGTCGTGCTGTCGAAGCGGCCGCCGCGGTTGCTTGCCCTTTACTCCACTGCGTTTCATTGTTGTGGGTGTGACTCCTTGTTACTGACTGACCTTAGGACCACACATTTATCTTTCTGTAATTATTTGGTGGCACCTGAAGATGAAGCCTTAGGCTTCGAAATAATAAATAATAAATTACTGGCGACTGAAGTGCATTTTCATTCTATTAATATGTTATGATCATTCTTGTCCAGCCGCTTCTTCGTCATCTCATTTTTTTGTTTCCACTTCTAGTCAGCAAGATACAAAACCTCAGTACCTTCTCCTAATGTCCGTTCCTCATGCAATTTTCATTATCCCATTTTCTTCAGCAAGGTACGATCAAATCAAGTTTTGCCAATGATTCTCTAGTAAATATATCCTTATTTTCATTCTTTGCACATAATGCCAACCAGACTGTGCAACTTACTCCAATCAAGGTTCAAAATGGTTCAAATGGCTCTGAGCATTATGGGACATCTGAGGTCATCACTCCCCTAGAACTTAGAACTACTTAAACCTAACTAATCTAAGGACATTACACATACATGCCCGAGGCAGGATTCGAACCTGCTACCGAAGTGGAAGCGCAGTTCCAGACTGCAGCGCCTAGAACCGCTAGGCCACAAAAACCGGCTCCAATCAAGGCCCTGACAACTACGCGACCTACTCCATCTGGTTCAAAAAGAAAGCAAATTGCTGTTAACTTAACGAATCCAGCTTATTTTCCATATGGAAAATCAAAGAAGGAAAAAAATTACAAAAGTCTGCAGAAAACATCCATCATGTTATCAGAGAAACGTGCAGGGGCTTCCGAAAAGCCACAGAGAAGATTGTAATTAGGGTCTCAATTGATGATCACGACGACCACGACATGGTTTTTTACTCTGATGACGAGTCAGAGGAATTCAATGAAGTTGGATGCGTAGTATGTCTGGAACTTTACTCTGAAACTCGGTCAAAAGCTGATTGCCTACAATGCGTAGTGTGCAAACGGTGGCTGCATGAAGACCGTCCTGTTTATAGCATGTATGCCGTTCGTGGGAGAAATGAAAAGAAAAACTATCAAAAATGACACTTATGATTTTGGAAAGGTTCAAATGGCTCTGAGCACTATGAGACTCAACTGCTGTGGTCATCAGTCCCCTTAGAACTACTTAAACCTAACTCCTAACTAACCCAACGACATCACACACACCCATGCCCGAGGCATATTAATAGCCACCTGATCCGATGGTCGACGCTGGCGTTAGTTATTAGCGTGCCGTATAGCCTGTGCACACGATAGCGTGATGCGGAACGAGCAGTCATATATATATATATATATATATATATATATATATATATATATATATATATAGCACCAATACACATGCGATTAAAATTTACGTATGGCTGCATATCGAAGATTTACGTATGACTAATTGAGGACTTCTACTCTTGATGTTGGAACCAAATTCCAGATTCTTTTAAAGATTTCTCTGACACACACACACACACACACACACACACACACACACACACACACACACACACACACGGGGGGTGGGGAGGGCTGGACAAAAACGTGGATGCTCCGAAAACACAACACATTACCATCCCCGATACGATGTAGGAGACCCGTTTGCATTCGAAACAGCTTTCAATCGAAATATGGTTCAAGTGGCTCTGAGAACTATGCGACTTAACTTCTGTGGTCATCAGTCGCCTAGAACTTAGAACTAATTAAACCTAACTAACCTAAGGACATCATACATGTCCATGCCCGAGGTAAGATTCGAACCTGCGACCGTAGCAGTCGCACGGTTCCGCACTGCGCGCCTAGAACCGCGAGACCACCGTGGCCGGCTTTGGAAAGGTCTTATGAGACCAAACTGCTGAGGTCAGCGGTTCCTAAACTTACGTACTACTTGATCTAATTTAAACTAAGCTACGCTAAGGACAACGCACACAATCCATGCCCGAGGGAGGACTCGAACCTCCGACGGGGTGAGCCGCGCGGTCCATGGCATGGCGCTTCCTACACTTATAAGAAAAGTATACTAATATTTCCTGTCTTGTAACTTCTTTGTTTGTTTAGATACCTATTTATGAACATTTCCTTGAGTTTCTACGTTTGTAACAGGGAACAATTGCATTTATAACAGTTAAGTGTTATTCTCACCCCTTCATTGCTTCCATTGGCTTCAAATTGTAATAAAAGCTGTTTTAATCAGTTGTGAACCAGTACGCTAGACTTTTCTTTATTATTAAACGAACCATTTGTAAAGTACAATCATGAGACACTTCGCCTACCATGGTGCGTCATCTTACAGTCATTTTAGATACTGCTTAAAATTCTAATTTCATTGACATGTTTACAGAGGCGATCTTTTTGTCAAAGACGAGAAATTTCTGCCAAACATTTGGCAAGCATTTATACTTTTACTGCATTTAGGCAATGTTTTTTAAAACTGCATCATCTCTCCTCGCTTTACCCAACATACAATTTTTGTATCTCTCTCTCATAAGTGTCATAAGGAGAATTTTTTCTGGTGCTTCTGGAGCGATCCCAAACAAATACTGATCAACACGTCTTTCGTCAGATGTTAATTGTCGATGATTGAGCGTCGATTTGTTTCCGGTTGCAGACAAGATGATTTTTACGTGCCCATAAGATACAAGGGCCAGAAATTAGTCCGGTACGATAGTCATTTTATTGGTACGTGTTAACCAACAGCCTACACTTTATCAGGAACATAAGCGGTACTCCAGCGGCCACTGAGCTGCGTTGCAATATGCCAGCAGCAGTCAGCGCGAGCCAGGACGCTGCTGCTGCTGCAGCACTCGCTATTCTCCGCGTTTTACCGTCCATGCTAGTATCGATAAAATGAACATAGCATTAGACTAATTCGGGACCGCTCTATCTAATGGAAACGTAATTCCGCTTTAAATTCATTTTCTTTGTAACGAAAGACCAAACCGACTCTTTCCGTCGACACGTGGTGTCGCATGAAAGACGTGATCAACAATATTCTATGTGCCCACTTCCGCTACACATTGCAAATAGTTGCTAAAACACGGGGGAAAAATGCGCCTGGCGGCTCTTAGGAGAGATATCCTATATGTAAACTACTTGGTCAAAAGTTTTTGATTACCCACGAAAAACCTCTGTACTTTATTTCAATGCACAAACACGCCGTACAAACTAAATGGACCAAAAAAATAAATATTTTCTCTCTCTGTCATGAAGTACAGTACAGAAACGTTCAGATTATAGCCCCTTCAAAGTCGCTATCCTTTGTGCTCAGAAGAGCTGCACAAACGCTAGGAATTCTGGAGATACAGTTTTGTAGTGTTTTTGCAGAGATTGCAATCCTACATGTCTCAAATTGTTCCATAGATCTTCATCGTTAGATGACCTCAGTTTTCTAACCTCCCGTAAGAGATCAGTGGGATTTGAGTCATATGAATGATTTCTCCAAATCATATTCTTCTGTTTCCCACATTTCTCTTTTCTGTTGAGATGCCTTCTGCACAATTTAGAAGCATTTTAGGTATCATTGTCCTGCTGCAGGACAAATTCACTACCAATAAATCTCTTTCCAGGTGGAACAGCGTTATTGACCAGTGTCCTGTGATAGCCTTCCTTCTTTAATGTTCCATTCATTCTCACTATATTACAGACTTTATCACCAGCAAAACATCTCCACACCGTGACCGACCCTCCACAATTCTTGACCACTGGTTGAGACAGAGATTAAAGCTGCTCGCGTACTGTTTACCTTCTCCCGAATTTCAGGTGCAGTACGAGTCCTCTGACTTTTACTCTGTAAGATGTTACTCGAGGTCTCCCTGACCGCTAATCACTTGCATTGGCGCCATTGTGCCTGAACCGCTTCAATGTATTACGCCAACTTTTGTTGTTACCCTTCTACTTGATGAGCCTTCCTTATGTAAAGCTACGATTACAGCACGTTTTTCAATTCCAGTCTCCTGATGCGTCCCATTGGCAGGTAATATTGTTTGAACCTGGTCAGCTACACGAACACACTGCTGGACGCACACAGTGTACTGTAAAATAATGCTTGCGACACAGACTACTGAAAGAAATGGTCTACTCGAATGGAAGCGTCATAGGTAAAGGTACGGCAATGTTGCTTGGCTATTCAAGAGCAGCCCGCTAAGCGAACAACCAGCCAAATACACAACAGAAGCGTTAATCTCTGTATGTTTATACTTGTTGTGTTATCAGAAAAGGGACATGATAGAATATTCAAAACGAAATCCCTGTTTTAACCACAAATACATAGTTGTCATGGATCTGACCTGTAGTGTACGTCCATTTTTTTGTTTTTGTTTTTTAAGGAATGAGGTAGAATTGATACTGTGTCTTCAAGAAGATAAAAGACACGGCCAAGCTATTTACGACTCAGGCTCAATCTAGGTAAGGTTAAACTCTCACAGACGGTGGATTGGACAAAGGCTATGTTACATTTCCGACGTATGTCACGGTAATACACTCCTGGAAATGGAAAAAAAAACACATTGACACCGGTGTGTCAGACCCACCATACTTGCTCCGGACACTGCGAGAGGGCTGTACAAGCAATGATCGCACGCACGGCACAGCGGACACACCAGGAACCGCGGTGTTGGCCGTCGAATGGCGCTAGCTGCTCAGCATTTGTGCACCGCCGCCGTCAGTGTCAGCCAGTTTTCCGTGGCATACGGAGCTCCATCGCAGTCTTTAACACTGGTAGCATGCCGCGACAGCGTGGACGTGAACCGTATGTGCAGTTGACGGACTTTGAGCGAGGGCGTATAGTGGGCATGCAGGAGGCCGGGTGGACGTACCGCCGAATTGTTCAACACGTGGGGCGTGAGGTCTCCACAGTACATCGATGTTGTCGCCAGTGGTCGGCGGAAAGTGCACGTGCCCGTCGACCTGGGACCGGACCGCAGGACGCACGGATGCACGCCAAGACCGTAGGATCCTACGCAGTGCCGTAGGGGACCGCACCGCCACTTCCCAGCAAATTAGGGACACTGTTGCTCCTGGGGTATCGGCGAGGACCATTCGCAACCGTCTCCATGAAGCTGGGCTACGGTCCCGCACACCGTTAGGCCGTCTTCCGCTCACGCCCCAACATCGTGCAGCCCACCTCCAGTGGTGTCGCGACAGGCGTGAATGGAGGGACGAATGGAGACGTGTCGTCTTCAGCGATGAGAGTCGCTTCTGCCTTGGTGCCAATGATGGTCGTATGCGTGTTTGGTGCCGTGCAGGTGGGCGCCACAATCAGGACTGCATACGACCGAGTCACACAGGGCCAACACCCGGCATCATGGTGTGGGGAGCGATCTCCTACACTGGCCGTACACCTCTGGTGATCGTCGAGGGGACACTGAATAGTGCACGGTACATCCAAACCGTCATCGAACCCATCGTTCTACCATTCCTAGACCGGCAAGGGAACTTGCTGTTCCAACAGGACAATGCACGTCCGCATGTATCCCGTGCCACCCAACGTGCTCTAGAAGGTGTAAGTCAACTACCCTGGCCAGCAAGATCTCCGGATCTGTCCCCCATTGAGCATGTTTGGGACTGGATGAAGCATCGTCTCACGCGGTCTGCACGTCCAGCACGAACGCTGGTCCAACTGAGGCCCCCGGTGGAAATGGCATGGCAAGCCGTTCCACAGGACTACATCCAGCATCTCTACGATCGTCTCCATGGGAGAATAGCAGCCTGCATTGCTGCGAAAGGTGGATATACACTGTACTAGTGCCAACATTGTGCATGCTCTGTTGCCTGTGTCTATGTGCCTGTGGTTCTGTCAGTGTGATCATGTGATGTATCTGACCCCAGGAATGTGTGAATAAAGTTTCCCCTTCCTGGGACAATGAATTCACGGTGTTCTTATTTCAATTTCCAGGAGTGTAGTTATCAAGTGGATATCTAATCACCAAACATGTGGTTACTACAGTTACAGGTCACTGAGAGTGTCTCAGCGTGTACTTAGTCAACGCGAAGGAGAACCCAGCTGGACACTGTACAAGTGATGTTTGTCATCATTCACTGGATTTAGGGCTACATCATTTTTTTAAAGTTACATCAGTGCTAGTGAACATTGATCTGTATTGCAACGCACGATCTTAAGTACTGTAACAAGTCTATTAATAAATCATTATAAACTGTTGTTAGTCGGTCTTGTCATCTTTTTCTGTCATACCTGCTGCTTAGCCCTCTGTCAGCCAGCGACGATTCTGTATAGCTACAAGTCACCTCATATCAGTGAGTAGTCGATGATAAGAAATGCTCTTCCTGCCACATTAACATATTTGGCGCCAAGTGCATTTGGTGAACACAACAGTTAAAGACTTTTGACCAGCACTATCGGAGTGGTTGATGTTATCGTGTTAGTTACGTGCCTCCCCCTCTCCATTTCCTATGATCACTCCACACGTGCACTTCCAAATGTCGATACCTGTGCAGAAAGATCCATAAATTCTCAGAAAGTAAAGCATACGAACATGACTCACTGGGTCAAAATTCTCTAACTCTTCGCAGCGAAGTTGCACCCACAGTACAAGAGCAGCATGGAAGCGCTTTTTACTTCCATTAGCGAACTACAATAAATATGACTGCGCTTGGTAACTGGCCGTGACTCTGACTGCTAGCCTTACTGTTGGTGTAATGTGCTAAACAAATAAACAGTATGAAAATGGTAGAAAGTGCTGTGGTGGTAACCGACACAACGGGTTTAAGGAAGGAGTGCCGGAAACTGGTTTCGAATGTAGATGATGGAACAGTGCGAAACAGCACAAGTAGACGATATGGCTATGTGATATGAATGGTTTCAGGAGAACTGCCTATGATAAAAGAAGCAGGTATAACATGTCATTAGCTTCGGTCCATAATGGACGAACCATTCCCTACGATTATCACTAATCATATAGAAACAATATAGTATTTCAGTAGCGTAAAGAAAAGAAATAAGATTGCTTTAGAGGTCGATATCCACACTGGAGGTTTATATGTGAAGCTCATTATCAGTCACTAAGTTATGTGTGAGGAAGCTTTTGGATCAACAGCCTGCACTACCAGCCTTTAAGAAAGAAGAGGTTTATTCGTCGTTTGTTAGCATACTGAGGAATTTATATGAATTTATGTGAGATTCATGCAAGTTATCCGCATGTATCTAATCGAGCGTATGAAATGTGACTCCTCTAAATCTGTTGGCCCGTTGCTCGTGATGTAATTATAATCTTCACATCATAAGGATTACTGAAAAAGATGTTAAATCGTGCTACTATAGAAATGAGGCTAATGTAGTGTTTATAGTATACAAAACAGGTCTGAGAATTTAGCTATTGCCGATGTCCTCAACGCTAGTAATTCAGTTATCCCGATACGTTAATATGAGTAAAGTTTGAATTTATCTTGTCATTAGCTATTAGAATATCAAAAATATACGATAGCGTTCGTTGTTATGTCCACCGTACTTACTCGTCGACGACCTCGCTTGATATCGGTTTCCCTCTCTGGTCTCAATTTGGATTGTGGCCCCTGCTTTATCTGTTGAGAGCGATGTGTCAAAAAGTTTGCAGCATTAGGCCGTGTCTTCCGTAAGTGTCAGAAGCTACAGACAGCGAGCGACCTCTGGATGCGCGACACTCGAGCAATAAGCAGCAGCATCGCGCGAGAATTCCGAATGTCCTGCCTGCGAGCGTCCGTCTCGTGCTACAAGATGGCTGCTTAGAGCCGACCAGCTGTTTCTATCAAACGGCGCCCCTAAATTGTAGAATACTGTAGCTGGAGAATAAGGCTACAAAATTACCTGTGCTTAGGAAAATAAAGAGACACGCAACGTTGTGCAAGAAATTTACAAAGGGAGGAGTCTTCATGGAAAATTCCGTAATTTATATCGTCAACTACGAAGGTCACCAGACAATTCTTCGAGTACATATGAATGGGTAGAGGAGCATTCGACTGCCTCCTCAATAAATTAAACACGAATGTTTTTTTACATGTACAAATACTTTTAACAACCGATAAATGCGGAAGAATGGCTGACTTCTCTAAATACAAAGATCAAATCTCGAAAACGAGAGTGAGATTGGTGTAACGTTAGCGTTTTATGTATACTGTTTACACTGCACTGTTAAGTATATTTTTAAGGCCTTACCAAAGTACTTGATCCTATCCCAGTACATCACACACTTTACATTCCTAACAAATTACAATGAACAACCGGGAAATTTTACGGGCTTTTGATGAGCGAATGTAACTGATCAGCAGCCAGGCCAAGTGTTTCAGTTAATCTAAATAGTCTGTAAAAGTAAAGGATACAAAATTTTTGAAAAGAAGGTCAAACGTTTTTGTGAAATAATTTGTCTAAATGTATGAAGTAGAAAATATTAGGGAAACGTTCGATGCACCTCATTTTCTGTTCATGATTTCGAGCATCATTCAGAGGCGCGTAGAATGATCCTCTGTCTATTTATTTCTTTTGCACAAATCATTTCAGAAAATATTTGACCGATTTATTTCAACTTTTATATTAATGTTTTATTCAGGAAACCGGATCTTACTGACACCTCATTTGCCTTCCTAACGTCTTTTGTTCTCTAAAATCCTAAATTTGGTATTTTATTCGAAGGAAGACTTTTTGATATTCAAATAGCGCACCAATGTATCTTTTTATGTGCAAAATAGCTACGCCTTGAACAGATGAACTTTTTGACACTTCATTTACATAGCTTGGCAGCAGCTTTTTTTGAAATATTTCAATTTTTCCTGAACTCATTAATTAAGTTTTATTTAACTACCCTGATTACTTTCAAGCAGCTAAATATTCTCAAGCAAAACTAGACGTTAAGTTGGTCACATTGATACCCCGTTTCACTGTTTCTTTCACTTTGTCCGATTACTAAAATTCGGGCAAAAACTCATGTTGTTATTTCCAGAGAGTCTTGTTTTCGCTCTGCTCACGCGTTTACAAAAATGTATCGAGTGTTAATCATACGATAAAATTGTTTTTTCTGCGTGCTGTTATTTCCAAAAAACGTCTTTTCGATGCCTTGAACTGTTTGAGATACGACGATTTTTAAGACCACTTGATCCACGAAGGGCAGTAAAGGATTCGGACCTGCCGCGAGCGACTCGTCCTCGGAAATAACAACCAATATCTCAAGAATGAAAAGAGATATCATTCCCGTCTCAATTTTAAATACAATTTAGATATATTAGTTACATTTCATACGCAATAATGTGCGGCCTTTAATGAACTATACGGAAAGTCTATGGAATGTGATTTTACCTCTGCAACTACTTAAAAGTTTCGTGCAGCACAGTAACTATGACGAACAAAGAAAATGCATTCAGACCTTTATCGAGCAAAGGAAAGAATAAAATATTTTCACTGAATAGGTTTTTAAATCAGATGGTAACTATTTAATAGCTGCCGTCGCGTCCGCTCCAATGCTTTGCCGAGAAGACACATGGCTGTCGCTCTCACTGTCGCGCGTACTACAGCCACAAGGTTCAAACACGTTTGAATTCAAACGTCACTAGTTGCAGCAGAGAGCAGGCAGCGCCACGGATGTCGCCCATGTAGGACCCCTGTGTCACCATACCTACGGCGGTGTTTCGTCATCTGAAGCTGCCGCGCGCTGTCGGTCGCTTCTGTCGCTTACGTAGGACGCGGCCTAAGGGTTGTCACGCAGATTACTATCGCCTTGCTCTGTATGTGTCAGGTCCGCCGTTCGTCTGCCTTTTCGCTCGACTCCGGCGTTTGAGCGTCGGGGCTCGCAGGCGGTCTTTTCGCCTTGCGTCGTCATCGTTCCTCGTCTTTTCTGTGAAGTGTGATCCGGTATCTGGCGACTCGCGGATATAGCACAGACATTTTAGGCAGCACAGCTAGTTGTCAGAGTTTGAAGTCTGACACTCGGTCTGTCCGAGTAAGTGTTGTAGGCCTCTTGTTCTGCACTCGCCGGTCGAAATACTTGCAAGGAGGAATATGTATCAGTCGATGTTTGTAGGTGAGCAGTCGTAGATGATGCCAAATGGATAACGCCGGATGGGCCTCCCTTCCTGCCAAATACTTGATGGAAGGACTACGATGGAATGCACTCAGCCTGGTAGAGATAATTGTGGAACTGTAGCATGGAGAGATAGAACCCAAATTAACGTTCAAGACTGTGGCATGCCGAAGTATGGCTCTGAAATACCTGTAACAGGATCTATTTATGAGCACAAGTGAAGGAGAATTATTGATCCTAGTTTCACAGTCCAGTTGAGCAGTCTATCGAATGTGCCTATCAGAACTGGAACTAGCGCTGTTCTACGATCATGTTTGTGTGGGTCTATATTAGTACTTAGCATACACGGCATGATCTCCATGAGTTTCCAACGAAACCAGTAATAACGTCTGAGTCCGAAAGACCAGTTTACGCTACTGATAAAAAGCAATATAAACAACTACTTAACAGTGTGTTGGTCCGCCTTTAGATCACAGAACACCAGCAATTCTAAGGCACATGGATTCGACAAGTCCTTGGTAGGTGTCCGGAGGTAGGTGGCATTAGATGTCTGAGTACCTGCCCGCAAGCCCCGTAAACTGGTTGTTTGTGTGCGCAGACCTGGTGCCCATTAGTGTCCCAGATGTGTTCAATCGCAATCAGATCAGCAAATATGGTGGCCAAGACTTCAACATTAGTTCAGTGATAAGCGCCTGAAACAACTATGGCACGACTCTGGCCTCGTATCACGGCCTTTTATCCTGCTGGTGAATGCCATCGCCGTCGGGGAAGTCGCCAATCACGTTTTATGGTGGGCAGTGATGTTCTAGTAGTTCACAGTTGTCACAGAGTCTTCGATTACCTCCACATGCCCCACGAAAGCCTATGTAAATCTCCCTCACAACATAATATTGCAACACTGACATCCTTCCGTGGCGCTATTCTTATCAAAAGCATCCGTTCGCTTGGATGACAGCGTATCCGGACACGAACGTGATTCAGTCGACCATACCACAAGTTTACATTGATCCATGGTCCAGTTTCAGCCCTTCCGTGCCCACTGAAATCGTAATTGATAAGGTGGTTTACAGATTGTAGTCGGCGGCTGAGCCCCATGTTCAGAAACGTATGATGAACCGTATGCTCCGCAAGTTTTGTGACTATACCAGCAATGTACCGTGCCGTCTCTCTTGGTTTACAGAGAGGGTAAGCCTCCGGTCCATAAGTTGATTTGCTGACGCGGACTTTCAACAGATTTTTACCTTTTTGTGCTATGACCGTCGTTCAACCCCTTTCCGTAGATGCTCACGACAGTAGTATGCGAACGGCTAACCGACTCCGTCGTACCTGAGATGCTCCTTACCAGATGCTGGGTCATGACGACCTGTGAATGTCGCTTATAGGCCTGTCAGTGGCCCGGTCGCTAGAATGATTTACCATTCATTTCTTTTCCGCTTACAAATTTTCCTTAAAACGTCAATAGGCCGCAAAGACATCAGACGGCGTTCTCTCTCGTGATGGGCAGTTGTCACAATGTTTTGGTTCAAATGGCTCTGAGCACTATAGGACTCAACTGCTGTGGTCATTAGTCCCCTAGAACTTAGAACTACTTAAACCTAACTAACCTAAGGACATCACACACATCCATGCCCGAGGCAGGATTCGAACCTGCGACCGTAGCAGTCGCACGGTTCCGGACTGCGCGCCTAGAACCGCGAGACCACCGCGGCCGGCCACAATGTTTTGGTTCACCAGAGTTCTTCAGGTCTTCCTGCGCCGTCTCGTGCGCATTCCCACATAATGTTGTCATTATGCAGTGTTGTTGCTCATCAGCTGTTGGGTTACTGGCTATTCTTCGTGATTTTCGGCAGCTGTTGACATCTATTATGAAGACTATGTTGTTGTTGTTGTTGTGGTCTTCAGACCTGAGACTAAATTGATGCAGCTCTCCATGCTACTAACCATACAGTAAAGCTGCATGCCCTCGGGAAAAATGAGGGCTATAGTTTCCCCTTGCTTTCAGCCGTTCGCAGTACCAGCACAGCAAGGCCGTTTTGGTTATTGTTACAAGGCCAGATCAATCAATCATCCAGACTGTTGCCCCTGCAACTACTGAAAAGGCTGCTGCCCCTCTTCAGGAACCACAATTTTGTCTGGCCTCTCAACAGATACCCCTCGGTTGTGGTTGCACCTGCGGTACGGCTATCTGTATCGCTGAGGCCCGCAAGGCTCCCCACCAACCACGCATGGTTCATGGGGGGGATGAAGTGTATAGCTAGGCCACTATTTACTAATCTCTGTCGATCCATCGTATATTTTGGTAAAAATTTTCACTGCTCCATAGAACTGGGTATGTAAAATTTCGTTGAAACATACTTTTTGGTATAGAGAAACAAAGTAGTGTTTTTCGTTACACTGCGTGTCTGGTGCAAGATCTGATCAGTTGAGTCCGCCTACATATTACTGAAACGAAATAGCATATATCTGCTAAGACACCAGAAAACATATACCTGCCGTTTACGAGGCGTAAAAAATAGCTCTGAGCACTATGGGACTCAACAGCTATGGTCATCAGTCCCCTAGAACTTAGAACTACTTATACCTAACTAACCTAAGGACATCACACAACAACCAGTCATACGAGGCAGAGAGAATCCCTGACCCCGCCGGAAATCGAACCCGGGAACCTGGGCGTGGGAAGCGAGAACGCTACCGCTCGACCTCGAGCTGCGGACTCCAAGGCGTAAAAATTGTATTTTTAATTTACGTATAAATGCATTCTGGGATTTCATTAGATTTTGTCATTGTTTTTACATTTGTTCTTGTAGTGTACAGCGCCCGCTCTCGCCCTGTTTACGGTAGCGATGTGACCTAACATGACTGCACAAAACACTGCCCGCTTTGATGAGCTGATGCCCGACCACTCAACTGCCGTCCACATAGGGTAGAAATTGACTGTGTCCAAGGTTTTCATATCTCGGTGAATGACGCTCTTCACCAGGGAATGGTAAGACCTGTCATGTCAAAAGCTGAGCTGACATTTTCCCCACTGTAAATCAACTTAAGAAATGTTTAGTTGCCGACAACAACGGAAAGATATTCAGAGAGAACTAAGCAATATATTTCGCATGGTTTACACTATTGAAACTGTCCGGTGATCAAGCTCGAAATTCTCTTGCCACGTGGTGCGTCGCTCTGTTGTAACAGCTTCCCTTGATTTTGCAATGGGAGTGGTGATTCTTTAATTGTAAGTGATCCAAAGATAACTAAATATTGGAGGAGGAATATGCAACTTACATTTTACCTTTAACTTTATTTCGAAACTAATATGGAGTACATAAACACCAAATTTCCAACATTTCGACATCAATTTTATTTCTACTGAAAAAGTTAAAAATACTTATAGAGTGTTGAAAACATTTTCTAAACACCAACACAAATTACGGACGACATTTGAAAGTCCTATGAATTGCAGAAAGACATGGACCATTTTACAGAAAATTAGACCCTAGTTATGAATGAGTTCCGACTATTATTGGTATATTTTGAGTAATACTTCGCATACTCAACCAGATTTCGATACGAAAGAGAGACGAAGATAGTATACTATGATTGCAACTCAAGAATATACCCACTGTGGTAGATCGGAAATTCTTGGACTCTTGCCATAATAAGTTCAGTAAAATGCATTCCACCGATGGAAATTTATCAGTCTAACGTTGAAATACAGTTTAATATGTCACGGCTGCGAAATACTACCGAGAATTCTTTACAGACGAGTGGAAAAACTGGTAGAAGCTCACCTCAGGAAATATCAGTTTGGGTTCCGTAGAAATATGGGAACAAGTGGGGCTATACTGACCCTACGACTTATATTAGAAGCTAGATTATGGAAAGGCAAACCTACATTTCTAGTATTTGCAGACTTAGAGAAAGCTTTTGACAATGTTGACGGGAATACTCTCTTTAAAACTCTGAAGGTGGCAGGGGTAAAATTCAGGGAGCGAAAAGCTATTTACAATTTGTACAGAAACCAGATGGCAGTTATAAGAGTCGAGGGTCATGAAAGGGAAGCGGTGGTTGGGAAGGGAGCGAAACAGGGTTGTAGCCTCTCCCCGATGTTATTCAATCTGTATACTGAGCAAGCAGTAAATGAAACAAAACAAAAATTAGGATTAGGTATTGAAATCCATGGAGAAGAAATAAAAACTTTGAGGTTCGTTGATGACATCGTAATTCTGTCAGAGACAGCAAAGGACTTGGAAGAGCAGTTGAACGGAATGGATAGTGTCTTGAAAGGAGGATATAAGATGAACATCAACAAAAGCAAAACGAGGATAATGGAATGTAGTTGAATTAAGTTGAGTGATGCTGAGGGAATTCGATTAGGAAGTGAGACACTTAAAGTAGTAAAGGAGTTTTGCTATTTGGGGAGCAAAATAACTGATGGCGGTCGAAGTAGAGAGGATATAAAATATAAGTAATGGCAAAGAAAGCGTTTCTGAAGAGGAGGAATTTGTTAACATCGAGTATAGATTTAAGTGTCAGGAAGTCTTTTCTGAAAGTATTTGTATGGAGTGTAGCCATGTATGGAAGTGAATCATGGACGATAAACAGTTTGGACAAGAAGAGAATAGAAGCTTTCGAAATGTGGTGCTACAGAAAAATGCTGAAGTTCAGATGAGTAGATCACATAACTAATGGGCAGGTTTTGGATAGGATTGGGGAGAAGAGGAGTTTGTGGCACAACGTGACTAGAAGGACGGATCGGTTGGTGGGACACGTTCTGAGGCATCAATGGATCACCAATTTAGTATTGGAGAGCAGCCTGGAGGGTAAAAATTGTAGAGCGAGACCAAGAGATGACTACACTAACCAGATTCAGAAGGATGTAGGTTGCAGTAGGTACTGGAAGATGAAGAAGCTTGCACAGGATAGAGTAGCATGGAGAGCTGCATCAAACCAGTCTCAGGACTGAAGACCACAACAACAACAACCACATTGAAATTCAGATGGAGTCTGAAGCATCTTTGCAGTTCTGTCAGTGCCAAATCGACTGCGGATGATAATGGTTCAAAACATAATGATGTGACCTAAAACAGGAAAAATAGCAACTGTCTTCGCGAAATCTAAGAAAAGCCTGACGCATGAAAAACATAAAATTGTTCTTTCTCATTTTTCCAGACTTTCATGTGTCTACCAACAGACTTTCTGCACCGATCGTCGATCTTTTAACACATGGACAAAGTTTCCAGTCTATTCTTGAAGACAAGCATATAACACAGATAGCAATGAACCATCCAAATCGTTTAGGGCCGTAAGTGTGTGAGAATATGTTGGTTCACTCTGAAGTCGAATGAAACCCTTCTTTTAGACTTCATTTCATTTTCATGATTAGACTGCAGTGTACGTGCAAGGTTTCTTTTGGTGGTAATATTTCTAATAAAATATGCCACTATGAACCTCAGATTCTTCAGGAATACCAGTATCTTTTGTTTCTAGGCAGTCTGTGATTTTTCAGCCTACAGTATCTGGTCAAAGGTGTCCAGATACAACTGTGTGTTGTTGAACTAACGAACTAACTACTAAATATCACGAGAGGTGGACCCATAACAACAAAAGGAAGCGGTCGGTGTTATATTACCATAAATTAAAAAAGAGTTCTGAAAAAAATAAACGACGTTAGCATCCGTTTTTAACAAGGCCCTGAAGTGACATTCGTCTCCAGTGTGTGCGGAATCAAGAAGGTCCGAATTGTCCGACCATGCTCGCTACTCGCGTCGTAATAAGTCAGTGAAATCCAGAGCTATGCATCTCTTAGCTGCAGGCGAAAAGCCAATACACATAAGTTTCCCTATTTTTAGTTGTGTATCAGCAGCTGAATCAGCTTGTGAATCTATAATTACAATACCTACGTAATGATGAGTAAGTCATGTCAGATTTCGAACGAGATATCTGATCAGCCTCTCGTCAGATTATTTCAGTACGATAGAGGCTAGATGATACAGGAACCCTCAAATTCCCTAATGTCCAGACCGCTCCTCACACCGTTGTAACACATTTTGCAGTTTACATGTGCTCTTGGTTTACATCAACACCACTCAGAACGTAATTTTATTCCTCTAATAGTACTACAACCACGAAGACTTCCCGCAGGTAATATACACATCAAAAAAGTTTTGCATCACCTACGTTCCTTGAGTTCCGGAATTGGTACAAAGAATTGGAATAGAGATCAACATAAACATCGTTTCCGCCCTTTACATTGCTTATGAAAAACCACACATTGCATGATGTACCACCATACAGCGTGACCTTCAAAGGTGGTGGTCCAGATTGCTGTACACATCGCTACCTCTAATACCCAGTAGCACGTCCTCTTGCATTAATCCGTGACTGGATTCGTCATGGTGTACTATTCACAAATTCGTCAAGGCGCTGTTGGTCCAGATTGTCCCACTCCTCTACGGCGATTTGGCGTAGATCCATACGCAGCCATTTTCAATCTACCCCAGGCATATTCGACAGCGTCAATGTCTGGAGAACATGCTGGCCACTGTAGTCGAGCGATGTCGTTATCCTGAAGAAAGTCATTCACAAGATGTGTACGATGGGGTTGCGAATTGTCGTCCATGAAGACGAATGCCTCGCCAATATGCTGCCGACATGGTTGCACTATCGGTAGGAGGATGGCATTCACGTATCGTACAGCCGCTACGGCGCTTTCCATGACCGCCAACGGCGTACGTCGGCCCCACATAATGCCACCTGAAAACAGCAGGGAACCTCCACCTTGTTGCACTCGCTGAACAGTGTGTATAAGGCGTTCAGTCTGATCGGGTTGCTTCCAAACACTTCACAGACGATTGTCTGTTTCAAGACACATGCGACACTCATCGGTGCCCATCTGTATCTTACTGCATGGTGTTGTGTTTGCAAAGCTGGACCTCGCCATGGACGTCGGGAAACAAGTTGCACATCACTCAGCCTGTTGCTCACTGTTTGAGTCGTAACAAAGCGTCCTGTGGCTGCACGAAAAGCATTATTCAACATGGTGGCCTTGCTGCCAGGGTTCCTCCGAGCCATAATCCGTAGGTAGCGGTCATCCACTACAGTAGTAGCCCTTGGACGGCCTGAGCGAGGTATGTCATCGACAGGTCCTGTCTCTCTGTGTCTCTTCCTTGTCCGAACAACATCGCTTTGATTCACTCCGAAACCATAAGGCGCTGTAGTCATTGACCCTGCGGCTGGTGCCGGCGGAGGTTTGAGTCCTCCCTCGGGCATGGGTGTGTGCGTTTGTCCTTAAGATAATTTAGGTTAAGTAGTGTGTAGGCTTAGGGACTGATGACCTCAGCAGGTAAGTCCCATAAGATTTCACACACATTTGACATTTTTCACTCCGAGACGCCGGGACACTTCCCTTGTTGAGAGGCCTTCCTGGCACGAAGTAACAATGTGGACGCGATAAAACTGCAATATTGACCGTCTAGGCAAGGTTGAAATACAGAGACGAGCTGTGTACCTACATCCTAGTGGAATGACTGGAACTGATCGGCTGTCGAACCCCCTCCGTCTAATAGGCGCTGCTCATGCTTTGTTGTTTTTGATTTATTTAAATGCTGCCTGCATTCTGGTGCAGGCAGTTACGCTTCGGACTGAGCAGCGAGGAGGTCAGCAGCGTGAGGGCAGGCCGGGACTTTTGGTGGCGGGCATCCACGGTCGGTTCGAGGGGCTGTAGCCGACGACAGAACCCAGGATGTTTGAAGTTGAGTGCACAGTATCCAGTACTGGAACATCCACTGTTTGTGATGTCGGTGTTGTTTACATGTTGCTGTTCCCAGGGCTGGTGAGACCAACCGCAACAAGTGGAGTCTGTCAGGTTGGCGGAAGGTGTCAGCCGCTTTCTACTCCTTGATGTTAGTTTAGATTTATTAGTATTCTTAAGAGTGAAGTGCAACCAATGTTATTTTCTGCCTTGTGGTCGCTAACTACACTCCTGGAAATGGAAAAAAGAACACATTGACATCGGTGTGTCAGACCCACCATACTTGCTCCGGACACTGCGAGAGGGCTGTACAAGCAATGATCACACGCACGGCACATCGGACACACCAGGAACCGCGGTGTTCGCCGTCGAATGGCGCTAGCTGCGCAGCATTTGTGCACCGCCGCCGTCAGTGTCAGCCAGTTTGCCGTTGCATACGGAGCTCCATCGCAGTCTTTAACACTGGTAGCATGCCGCGAAAGCGTGGACGTGAACCGTATGTGCAGTTGACGGACTTTGAGCGAGGGCGTATAGAGGGCATGCGGGAGGCCGGGTGGACGTACCGCCGAATTGCTCAACACGTGGGGCGTGAGGTCTCCACAGTACATCGATGTTGTCGCCAGTGGTCGGCGGAAGGTGCACGTGCCCGTCGACCTGGGCCGGACCGCAGCGACGCACGGATGCACGCCAAGACCGTAGGATCCTACGCAGTGCCGTAGGGGACCGCACCGCCACTTCCCAGCAAATTAGGGACACTGTTGCTCCTGGGGTATCGGCGAGGACAATTCGCTACCGTCTCCATGAAGCTGGGCTACGGTCCCGCACACCGTTAGGCCGTCTTCCGCTCACGCCCCAACATCGTGCAGCCCACCTCCAGTGGTGTCGCGACAGGCGTGAATGGAGGGACGAATGGAGACGTGTCGTCTTCAGCGATGAGAGTCGCTTCTGCCTTGGTGCCAATGATGGTCGTATGCGTGTTTGGCGCCGTGCAGGTGAGCGCCACAATCAGGACTGCATACGACCGAGGCACACAGGGCCAACACCCGGCATCATGGTGTGGGGAGCGATCTCCTACACTGGCCGTACACCTCTGGTGATCGTCGAGGGGACACTGAATAGTGCACGGTACATCCAAACCCTCATCGAACCCATCGTTCTACCATTCCTAGACCGGCAAGGGAACTTGCTGTTCCAACAGGACAATGCACGTCCGCATGTATCCCGTGCCACCCAACGTTCTCTAGAAGGTATAAGTCAACTACCCTGGCCAGCAAGATCTCCGGATCTGTCCGCCATTGAGCATGTTTGGGACTGGATGAAGCGTCGTCTCACGCGGTCTGTACGTCCAGCACGAACGCTGGTCCAACTGAGGCGCCAGGTGGAAATGGCATGGCAAGCCGTTCCACAGGACTACATCCAGCATCTCTACGATCGTCTCCATGGGAGAATAGCAGCCTGCATTGCTGCGAAAGGTGGATATACACTGTACTAGTGCCGACATTGTGCATGCTCTGTTGCCTGTGTCTATGTGCCTGTGGTTCTGTCAGTGTGATCATGTGATGTATCTGACCCCAGGAATGCGTCAATAAAGTTTCCCCTTCCTGGGGGGAGTGTATTTTGTTACCATCCCTGGAGGTTAGGGTACTTTTCCAGCAGTGTACCTTTCCTCATCGTGTTGATGCACTCCGGCACGGCGTGTTGTTTGTCTTGAACTGTACTGTGCATATGTTTTGGGAGGTCTACCACGGTTCTAGTGTTTCCTTCAGCCTTGGGTGTGTTTTTCAAGACGTGGTGCTGCCCGTCTCTTTGCCCTTGCCTAAAAATATTCCATCGTTGTAACGGTGATAGGACGTCAGGCAGATTGGTTAGTCGGTCGGTCAGCGCTTAAGCTACTCCTAGTGTGAGTTGCCATCCTGCTACGTGAGTACAGCTCTTGCCTGTGTCACCGCTTTACAGCTGTAGTCACCTTCCTCAGGTCGATTCTGGGAGCACTATCTGTGGATCACTCCACCTTGTTTGGGCAAGTTGTCATAATTGTTTAAAATTTATTCTAATGTTTTAACGTGTTATTGCCTTCCTCATTTGTAATTCTGGCCTTCAGCCGTTAACTGTTTGTAACACGGATTGTGGCCTTCAGCCGCCAAATTATTTTCAATTTTCTCTTAATACGGCCTGAAGTCGTCATTATAGCCTGTTACAGTTCGTTAAGATTGTTCTGAAAAGGTTTTAGTACTTTAACATGCAACTGCCTTCCTTACTTGCAATTCAGGCCTTCAACTGTTGAGTATTCTGAAGTTGCGTGTAGCCATCAGCCAACGCAAAAAAATTTTAAGTTCCTTCTTAGTAAGGCCTTCAGTCGTGAGAGTACTAAAATCTTTTAAAATGGTTCTCTAAGTTCCACGTCTGAGACCTTAAACCTTAAGTTGAATAAGCTTTTAATCCTTGCAAAAGAGGCATGAAGTATTGTATTGCAAAATATGCAATTAATACACGGCGGTCGGACATGCAGCCCATCCGTTATCGGGTAAAACAGCAGTGTTTATTACCGCGCTAGACATATTCCGTGTTATTGAGTACCCTTCTGCAACACACGAAAACTATATAAGCACCACTGATGACAAAAGCGATTCAATTACTCAAAAGAAATCATTTATCTTTTGATTTGAAGGCTGCATATCGAAAGGTTCAGGGATAAGACGCGCACCTGTGCTTATAGGTTACACAGATTAGCAAACGATATGACAATGATAAGGCTTACTCCAAAACAACCAACCTCTTAATTTCAATCGGCAACCAAGGTGCGACTAGATCGCAACCTGTCCCTTTTGACAATTGACTAAAACCCAGATGACAGTTGGCTGTTAATATGTTCAAGGCTAAACTGATTGTCAGTTATTAAGACTGCTCTGAAGGAACGTCTTAAAAAATCACTTATGAACACTTATTACAACAGAACTCACTCGACGGAACCACAAGATCCAGATAAAATACACCGATAATGACCGGGTCTTTCAAACACGGAAACGAACAGCTTAGTACAACAGGTAGTGCAGAATGTAACTAATGACTGAGAAATGAAATTAGAATCAAAGAATTGACCCGGTTAATAACTAAATCTAACCACAAGATCCCTCTTTTGTTTAACTGCAACCTGTGCCTTAGTACAATTTTTCCGGCTGTGTTTACGACCAGGAGCTGATTAATTAGAACATTAATGATCGGGTACAAACCAGAAGGGAAAGGTCATATAGTAGCGGAACAAATTTTCAAACGACAACTAGTGTCTTGGTACAATACTACTGCCTATATCTGTGACCAAAGGTCCGACCGAGTAAAACTCTGAGGTTCGGGTACAAACCAGAAAAATAATAAGGAGGGCAGGTAGACAATGAAACAAATCACCACGAGGATTACAAACTGTTATTCCCTGCTATCAGCAAGCAGTTCCATAGACCCACGATGCGTCGCAGCTGTTACTGAAGCCGGCACGGTAGCTCAGCGCGTTCGGTCAGAGGGTTACGTACCCTCTGTAATAAAAAAAACTGAGTTAGTCGATCATCAACGAACTTCATCAGACGTCTTACGGCGTCCACGTTGAGCAGATACAACGAACAAAAGCGAAGAAAATGAGATTAAATAAAAAAAAAGAGTGGTGCCGATGAAAGCCAGGTAGAAGAGGGCAGCCAAGACACAACAGTCGTCCGACACGAATGGTGCCAACCAACTGACGGAAGGTCAGCCTGCGGCTTGTAGTCGATGCTCAACCCTGAAGTACTTCGGTGTCTTCGCTTTGCGCCAATACCCAAACTTCGTGCCTCCTTCTCAGGCCAGCGAACCCCGTGTATATCTCAGCAAGCAAAGACATTCTAAGGACACAGCCCACAGATACCAACTCTTCCTCATAGATATTGGCAATGTGGCCGCAAGAGGGATAGTCGATACTACACCTGAGCCAGGAACGCCAGACAGGCCTACTAATTCAATGGCGCCACGGCTCAGTTCTGTCGGCAATGCAGTTTTATCAGAAGTCAGAATTCACGGTTTTACAAAGATAACAATGTCGTGAAAAGGAAAATTTTGTACGAGAATGTTATATGTTAGTAATTATCACAGAACTATTACCACAGTACCATCTAGACCTTCCTTCACTGATACTTCACCAAAAATGGGAGTGTTGAGGTATCAGTGTAATTTTGTAATACAGCCAACCACGTAGGCAATGCCACCTCCAGTGTTATGATGAAAGTAATGGTTGTTTGGCGCTGACCTTAATAACAATGTGTAACTTGTAAGTCCTTAATTAGTACGCACTATTAACATTTTATTTCGTAACAGTTCCTTATTTTATCATTAACGTCGCCTGTGTGCAGTAACTGAGAGAATTCAAAGAGAATAACCGAACTGGGTTTTGACTGTGTGACCTCCGAAGTCCAGCTGCCCGCTGCACCAACTCCCTGGATGCTGTTCCTGTTACAGGAGCGAATAAAACGCCTTGATCTCTTTCATCTCTGACTCACTTTTTGAGAGGCTTAATTCGTTACCTGAGCAAAAAAGATAACTTCGTCAGCGCTCAAATTTCTCTTGCATCCAACTGAAGCACATCAGTGTTGAAGACAGATGAAGTCCTTAAATTGCCAAAGCTTTCTTCTGGTATTAAGTGTCCCTGCTTGCCGGCAGTATAAAGTGATAAAGGAAGAGTATCCCGAAGGCAATTTACCCGATTTGCATAATCCCTGTTTAATGAGGCAGTCTTTCTCGTTTCACCTTTACCTTGCAAAGCGTGCTGGGACTCTTCACGACCACTTTAAATCCTCCTAATAGCCCACTTATAGTCTGTATTATCCTGTACAGAACTTGCCCGGAGGAGAAGGTTGAAGTACTTCTGTACTGCTGCTCCCGCATCTAACAAGCAAGGAAGTAGTTTTCCTGTGGTCCATCTTTCAAGATAGTCCTCTTGGATGTGAAGATGTATTTACTAAAACTATATACCTGGAATGTCGTACAAAGGTGTCTTTATTTATGATCATATTTACGTTACGATATCGATCTCGGAGTTATGCAACTCCGCCAGGCGTCCGTGTTTATACGGACGCCTGACGTCTAGGGCTGTTGCTACCTAACTCTGAAATCGATTTATTTGTATATGAACTTCATAAACGAAGACAGATAAGTGGTGTATTCCAAAGAACTTTTCTTATCCAAAAGTAAGTATCAGAAAAACAGCTCTACAGAATATTCATTTCGATTTTTAACTAATGGCGCCTTTCATCACATGTAAATTAATGCAGATGCTACATTGGAAAGACTTCTTCCTGTGAAACGAGGGTTTTTCAGATCACACTATAACGATAATAATGACTGGTGTGTACGACAGCTCAACTTTAGGGACTTTAACGGCCAATGTAGTACTCTATAAGATGGTAAACTTTATAAAAGTCATTTGATGGTGCATACAGACCACAGTATCTGCGTATATCGTCTAAGAGAACATCACTTTCACCCTATTTTTTATGTCTAAAAGAAACAGGGTAGGTTATATCGTGTACACAGTCGTGGAGGTTCTAGATGCGACAGAGTCTTTGTAAAGTACTCATTTATTGTTAACACTGACGCGAGCTTAATTCTGATACAAAAACCGCAAACTTAACAGTGGCCTCCAACATAGACCCTGAAAAATGTCAGTTTGTTTTCTCAGTTTTTCCTGTTTTCTTTTATTCATAAGTGCTTATTTTCACGTTCTTTTCTCACTTGCTAGTCAGATCCTGTCACTCCGTGTCACTAGTCCCGTCATGATAGTGAATCTTGTTTCTATAATATCAAAAGTGATAGAATATCAATTTCTAAACAACCTGAAATCGAACTGTCATGAACTGGTAAACATGTTCATTTGTTCTGTTAAATTGTGTCATTTCGCATATCCAGAGATTACCTGCTTTAGCAGACCGAGTTGCCATTCCGATAAACGTGTGTCATGGACATTGAATTAAGACCTTAATTTACAAAACGATACAAGAATATTTTCTCTGTGGCAGAAACAGCAGAAAGAGAAACTATTTTATCTGTGCCAACGTATCGAAATTGTATGCTTTGGAGAGACCCTTTTTTAAAGAAAACATATACATTAACAGTTGAATTAAATTCAAGTAACGACAATCAATGTACGAAGAGAGATGAAATACGTTTAAACTGTGGAAAGATGACAAGCGACGCTTGCTTATACTACTTTCTCGATGAGTTAGGCAATAAGATTAATTCTCAGAAACACCATCACAAAAAAACAAATAAAAACGAGCAGTGTGGCAAACAACGAAGAAGACTTCGATAGAGATATCAAGGATAAAAATAAAGTAAAAACGAAGCAATTGAAAATGAAAAAAATGGTAAAGGCAAATTCTCACCAAATGAAGGAAAGTAGAGATCAAGCTCCGGTCTGATGCACATTTTCTTTGTCCATGTATGTTCATTAAAAAAAAAAAAAAAAAAAAAAAAAAACCAAGAGTCTCGTGGAAGTGACGACTTTTCATAGCAGAGAGGTTTGGTAGCCGTATGCGTATCTAGACTCAAATCAGTTTGTTCTACTCGAATGACTACCACGCAAGAGCTATTTGTTTCCCTGAAAACTTTTTTTTTTACTCTCTTAAGCGACTCTTGCCTACCAAATCACGCAAAGCACTGTCATTCGTTCCAGCAGCACCACATCTATTTCCTTTATATTTTGAGATTTCAGACGATATATATACTCTGAGTTTTTCTCTTCCATGATAACATGCGTTGTAGTGTAATGAAAAATAATGGACTAGTATATGTAAATTCTAATTTGTGCAATTTAAATGCTCCCAGGGTTCTACATGTTTCCATACAATATGCAGTAAAACTATGTTTAAAAAAATGGTTCAAATGGCTCTGAGCACTATGGGACTTAACTTCTGAGGTCATCAGTCCCCTAGAACTTAGAACTACTTAAACCTAATTAACCTAAGGACATCACACACATCCATTCCCGAGGCAGGATTCGAACCTTCGCCGGAGCGGTCGCGCGGTTCCAGACTGTTTATCTGTTTTTTTTTTTTTTTTTTTTTTTTTTTTTTTTTTTTTTTTTTTTTTTTTGTAGTAACTGAGAATCGTTCTATGACATTGATGAGTTGCTCTAGCCATCAAAAATAGCTTTGGCTTTCCATACATGCTGCCTTTGCTTCTTTTATAATTTGGCTCACTTATTGTAAACAGGTTCTGCGAATTATTCTTCTCCGCTGCCATAGTTACCAATATGAACCTTTTTTTTAAGAATTGGTTATGAGGGTTTTTTCCTTCATTTTTGAACAGTGTCGAAACGAAAGACACTTTCCATCAGTTCTTCCTTCATTATTCAACAACGTAGAGCGGCAATTGTACGTAATCGTATTGCTCTTTCCTTTAAGTCATTTGAGAAACAAGCTTGCACTTCAGAGAACTTTGTAAGTTACATCTATGCCACAGGAATTCTTGTACTTACGAAGAAGAACACGGCAGTGATTGCACCAGTAACATAGATAGACACTTCAAATGAGAGTAGCTAGTGTGTTAGAAACATCTCTCGTAATGTACGCCTGCTTAGCTAGGTGGTAAAGTGCTCGCCTCCCATGCAAGCGGGACAGGGTTCGATTCCCAGCCGGGTTGGAGGTTTTCTAAGGTCGGGAACTGGGTGTTGTGTTGTCATCATCATTTCATCCTCATCAGCGGCGCGCAAGTCGCCCAACGTGGCGTCGAATGAGATGAGACTATTACTTGGCGGCCGAGCTTCCCGGAATAGGGGCCTCCCGGCCAGTGATGCCATTCGCTCATTTCATTCACCTCTCACAATAAATATGTGAGTTTCAATAAAGCGTATGAGCTAATGTGATTATCACAGGATGTGGTAATATGCAAGTATGTGGCGGACTTGTGATGTAATGTGTGAGCGAGCAGGCATGGCGATGACGAATAACGTGATCGTAGGTTCATCATTTTAAAGGTGTCGCAATATGTGTCATGGAGCAGAGACAGCATACGGTGATCTACATCTACATGACTACTCTGCAATTAACACTAAAATGTGTGAATGAGGACTCATCGAGCTACTTTCAAACTATTTCTCTACCGTACCACTCTCTGACAGTGCACGGGAAAAACGAAAAACTAATTTTTTCCGTGCGAACCCTGATTTATCTTATTGTACTACAATGATCATTTCTCCCTATTTAAGTGAATGTCACGAAAATATCTTCGCTTTCAGAGAAGAACGTTGGAGATTGAAATTTAATGAAAAGCTGTCACAGGAAGGAAAAACGCCTTTGTTTTAAAGATGGACACCACAGCTTGCGCATCATATCCATGACAGTTTTTCTCTATTTCGTGATAATATAAAATAGGCTGCCCTTCTTTGAACTTTTTAGATGTCACCGGCCAATCCAATCTGGTAAGGATCCATTACTGTTGAGTAGGAGTAATAGAACTGTTACATCTAAGTATTATGTCAATAAAACTCAGTCTTTGGTTTCCCTGTCTCACAATATTGTCTATGCGATACTTCATATTTAAGTTGTTGGTAATTATAATTCTCGGTATTTAGTTGAATTGACAACCTTTAGGTTTTTACGATTTATCATTTAACTGAAATTAAACGGATTACTTTTAGTGCTTATGTGAATGACCTCACACTTTCCAGTATTTAGGGTCAATTGCCATTTTTCGCAGCATGCTTTATGTTGTCTACATCATTTTACAATGGGGCTTGATCTTCTGATGATTTTATTACACGGTAAATGTCACCATCGTCTGCAAACTATCTGTTAAGAGTATGTCCTAAATCCTTTATAAAGATTAGTAACAGCGGAGGACCTAGAATGAAGAACGACAGGTATCACTTCTGTTTTATTCGATTACGTTTCGTCTACTACAACGCTGATGTCACTTCTGTTTTACTCGATGACTTTTCGTCTTTTAGTACGGACTATTATCTTTCCGACATGATATCACGAAGCCAGTTGCGCAACTGAGACGATACACCTTAAGCAGAAAATTTTATTAGAAGCAGTTTATGAACAATGGTATCAAAAGTCTTTAGAAATCTAAATTGTGGAATCAATTTAAGATCTCCTGTCGATAGCATTCGTTACTTCATGAGAGTAAAGCGCTAGTTGTGTTTCACAAAAACGATATTTTCTGACTCAGCGTCAGTAGATCGTTTTCCTCGAGGTAATTCATAACGTCCGAACACATTGAGTGTTTAAAAAAATGGTTCAAATGGCTCTGAGAACTATGGGACTTTACATCTGAGATCATCATTCCTCTAGAACGTAGAACTACTTAAACCTAATTAACCTAAGGACATCACACACACCCATGCTCGAGGCAGGATTCGAACCTGCGACCGTAGCGGTCGCGCGTTTCCAGGCTGAAGCGCCTAGAACCACTCGGCCACAGGGACAGGCATGTGTTTCAAAATACTACTGCAAATCAACGTCAGCGATCTGAGTCTGTAATTAATGGAATTGCTTCTACTTCTTGAAAAATTGCCACATCATGTATGATCTATTAAATTTATGGCCCCTTTGCTACTAACTCCATTCGCAATAAATATTACAGATAGTATCCACATACGCCGCTGAATGTATCTACAAAATTGTATTGACACATAGATTAGGAGATCTGTCAGCATTGAAAAACATGGAAAAATTCCACATCATGTATGGAGTGTTAATACATTTATTCTTTACTAACAAAACACTACTGCTGTCGAGTCAGGTTAAGGAAATCCCTGACATCCGGTAGCGCTTTCGACAGCTTTCAACTGCGAAGCGCAAATGATTGTGGGCGAACACAACAGCCGTGAAGCAGCGGACAGTAACTGTCCAGAGTCATATTTCTTAATCTGAATGCTTTACTTATGTATTTGTACATTATTCGCATTTTTTTGTACGACTGTTTCATAATTTCAAAGGTGTTTCAACGAATACATGAAAATGAATTTGTTTCGATACTTCACTATAAACATAGTTAATTTTTTGTTTTTATTTCTAACAGGAAATTTGGCAAAATGAATACCCGGGCAATGCCGGGTTTGTCAGCTATTTATTGATAAGCGTTGACCTCACCTTGATCCTTAATTTCTCTGTCCTTACGCCATCATCCATTGAAAACTCAAATCCTTAATAACATTAGATTAGGTTTGTTGATGAAGAACGCAACCGACGCTTCATCTTCATCTTCTGTTCAGGTATTAGGCAGGAATTGTCTGTGATGGTACCCATCTCCGTAGGAGAATTATGATCATGAATTAACACACTGCGTTATTTTTTTTGAAGAAGGGAAATTCTGACAACTGGAAAGAAAGTCATTCCGTATTTAAGCTGGGGAGCAACTGTAAAAGCACTAAATTCTTCGATGCGGTATTTGCAGGATGTTCTGGAAGTAATAGCAAATACAGATCTTGTGACACGATTCTGTATTCTGAAAATATATCCCTGTAAATTACAGAGGAAGCAGTACGCGTTGGTTGTACAAAAGTCTTCTGTTTTCACAAATGTTAGTCGCTTCCCTTGGAGCCCAGATATGATTCAGTAACTCATTAGTCAATGCAAGTATAATGAATAACATTTACTTTCATTTTGACGTATCTTTAGTAATAGCTTTGCATATAGCTGAATTAACCCGCTTGGTGTTGGTATGTGGATTTTTCAATTAGGTTTGTGAACACTTTCCTATCCCACAGATCGACTATTTTTGTTTTTGATTCTTGTGGCTTTCTATGAGAAAGCACGGATACATGTGAGGGTGGGGGACGCGAAGGAGTACCACTTCACCCCCTCTCCGTCCCCCCTGCCCTAAATAACAACATTCTACACATATTAATATTTAATTAAAAGCTCACTTTCGGAAAACACTATACCAGGAAATCTAAGAGTATCTAAAATGGCAATAAACTGTATAATACGTGAAATGTATTCGCTGTTGCGAATAGGAATAACCAGCAGCTGTATAAAGGAATGACGAAAACGGAAATTTGTGCCGGACTGGGGGTCGAACCCGGTTCCCCTCTTTTGTGCGAGCGGTGGCCTTAACCGTTTTGACTATCCTCACGCGACTCCCGGCCAGACAGAAACTTCCGTATGTCATCGTTTTGCGTCACTATCTGTATTGGTACACGCATAATGTAATTCCCGTAGAGGGGCCGACATTTTTATTGAAGTACGCTGCCTCGTATCGATGGATAAATGCGGTATTGCAGTGTCTGAGTTGTTAAGAAGATCGACCCAATGTTTCTTCTTAACACAGGCACCGCAATATCGTAAATTCTAAGAAATTACAAGTTTTGTTTTACGCAGGAGCTCTTCAGTATTGTTCCTGAATGCTAGCCCACGCGGATGTTCTGCGCCATGACATGATGTACCAGTCGTCCTAGCCAGGAAAAGGCTAACCACACCCGCTGCCAGTAATACACCTGACACGGTGCAACTGGCAAGAAACAGGAAGTTGAGGAAATGATACACAGCAGGGAAAAAGCACCACAAAGAAAAAAAGAACAGAAATACTAATTTTTCCTGAATTTAGGTTGAGACTACAGGCAGATATCGCATTTCCTCCCTCCAACTTATATGATCGTATAGCCGTAGTCTGCAGACTACAGCTCACAATCTTAGAGCTAAGTCAATTACTGTACTAATTATGATGAGTGCACATTTCGATTTTATACAGTATAAATTATAGAGTGGTGAAAGGGGGGCGAGAGGGGGAGTCTCAGACACTAACCAAGTATGACACCCAACCCCTCCATAACTGAATCGTAGATCATGGCCAATTCAGAGCCTTGTAAAAATTTAATTTCTCTGTTTGCTGTTTCAAAGTATTTCACTAACTGCCTTTTTCAGTAAGAGGACAGGTAAAACCTTTCATTACCATACTAGTATTTACAAAAAACACTAAATATTTCATTATCTGATAACAAAAAATTATAGACTACCCATAGTAGGACGTTCCGAAACACTATGTCTGATACCATCTCTTTAGCGCCAAGCAGACACAAAAATTATGGGCCTACAGGGTCTACTGTCTATAGTATTTAAAATTTTCCGTGAACAAATGGTGGTTAACGCAGTAAAAAGCATTAGCCAAATCAAAAAGTACTCCCAATGATAATAACTTTTGATTTATCAATTCTGTCGTATTACTGTCTAGAAAACAAGTCTGTTCAGTCGACAGACCTCTCTGTAACTCGAACTGATTGCCACTGCACTATTTATAACCTTTTTTGTACAAGACCCTATCGCAAGGATACCAGTCGGAAATTCTTCCTTAAATATAGCTATAACTTCCCTATTCACTCGAACCTGTAGAATTTGCCATACAGCTTTCACAATACATCAAACATTCCTCTGAAGAGAAACTGTTTAACTAATTCATATATAGTGACGTAGTAGCGTATGGGAGCCTCTTTAGTTCCGATAAGTAGGCTAGAAGTAGCATAAACAGAATGACAAATCATAAATTTTAACGATATTTCCATATTCACACCACTAAAATCTGACAGAGCTAGAGCCGGATCAAGATTCAACATGTACACAGCATTCCTAAAGCGATATAAGAGCGTTCAGCGGGACCGATGTCAGTCGACATCGAGGACTCGAGACCATTATGTCATTAGAGCTTCATCAAACCCCTTATACAATGTTGGACAATGTCGTAAGCAGTCAATAATCTTTCTGGACACCCAAGACTGCAGTAAGGTACTAGTGGTGATTATACAGGTTAGTTAGAAACTGTCTAAAAGGCTTGTAAGGGTGTTACAGAATAGGTTGTGCTGAGAAATAAATGAAGAAAATATTTCTGTACATTGCGCCGTCTCGGAGTTAATTATCGCGTCTCGCCGGTGCGCTCACAGATTCAAGCGTCCTGCCAGATATAATTAGTGTCACTTGTTATTGCGATGATAGCACTGGAGGATACTTCAGCCTTTGGCTCGGGTTCGGTCCTTACTAGAGTCTCGTGCCCAGTTTCTGTATAGCTCCCTTGTTCGGTTTTAGGACACCAAACGAAGGACACGTTTGGTTATACCTTCTCTGGTTACCCGGCTGAATTTTCTCTCTCTACGGCCTCATTGGCTAACTTCAATGCTAGTTAACTCGGAAACGACGCAACGTATCGAATTTTTTCTCAATAGTTTTTTCTCAGTACAATGTACCCTACAACACCCTTACAAGCATTTTAGACTGTTTTCACCACCCTTCGTATCCGTACTAGATCTGCAAAGAGGTTTTATAGGAACTTCGCAATAATGTTGTTACATGCATCATTATTCCAGTTTAATCTTAAGTAACTATTCCCCTTATGGGGATACGACCACTACCTAATACGCGAGTTGTTCTACTCGGAAGGAACAAAATAATGTCAGTGGCCACGATTGGTCGTTTGTTATGGTTTTTGGCGAGAATTGACTAGAGAGTGAGCTGTAGAAATGTGGTTCATTCATCCCCTGCTACAATGTTAATGACCGACAGTGAATGCACACACCAGCCGGTTTCTCACTTTGGATGTTGTGGGTTTACCCGTGCGCTGCGACTGTGCTACGTCTTTGTGAGTGAATAATGTCCTCATTCTCTTGATGCTGCCCACCGTCTGGCTTAGAAGCCTAGCCCCCTTGATAAACTGAAATCAGTACTTCGAAACACTACACTTACCGACGGTTCACGCGGCAGCTCCGTCCACTCTGGACTTCACATCCGGTCTCGGGCTGTTCGTAACGAAGGCTCTTCCATGATGTGCAAGACACGGTATGGACTGAGGCTTTTCTTTATAATGTATCTCAAGTGCTGCAACACATAATGATCCTTAAAGAGATCAACAACATACTGAATAACCGAATCACTGGTGTTACTTTGCGAAACAGTAGTAACAGAGTAATGACCTTTCACCAGATCTGGTTCTTGTCTGATTACGTTCCATCTGTGAGTTCGTTAACATCGTAAGTACACAACTGAGAGAGCCTGGATGCATTTATGACGCCGTACGTGAATATCAATTTCTGATGGAAATTATTTGCATCAAGATAAAAAAAACATCGAAATTAAAAAATGAGAGTATACACGCCAATCACAGCACATATGACCTTTTCGTATGCACATCAGTTACATAAATATTAGAAGCTACTGCACTTTCAGTTTTAATAGTTGGTTCAAATGGCTCTGAACACTATGGGACTTAACTTCTGAGGTCATCCGTCCCATAGAACTTAGAACTACTTAATTCTAACTAACCTACGGACATCACACACATCCATGTCCAAGGCAGGATTTGAGCCTGCGAGCGTAGCGGTCGCGCGGTTCCAGACTGTAGCGCCTAGAACCGCTCAGCAACTCCGGCCGGCATTTTTAATAGTCCATAAAAGTAAAGCAGTTAAAGACAGCTATGTTAGGAAAGAATACAGAGCACTACTTGGTTGCTGACTTCTTATGCAAAGAGTCAGCTTAGATTGAGCGATCGTTACAGGTTCTACCGTAAACGTTTCTGATACTTTTTGGGTCGAACTTAACCTTTCAATTACGCATCCTCGGTGAATGACATGTATTTACATAGCGACAGATTTCCAAGACATCCTCAGTATTACGCCAAATTAGGGCCCACACAGAGCGTAGCCTAGTGGAGACGTTTGTCTATAAACGTGACACCGTCTCTCGTTGCAGGTGAAGCGGTTCCGCATGGAGACGAAGGCTGCGAAGACGCTGGGGATCATCGTGGGCGGCTTCATCGTGTGCTGGCTGCCGTTCTTCACGATGTACGTGGTGCGCGCCTTCTGCACCGACGCCGAGTGCATCCCGGCGCCCGTCTTCTCCGTGCTCTTCTGGCTCGGCTACTGCAACTCCGCCATCAACCCCTGCATATACGCGCTCTTCTCCAGGGACTTCAGGTGCGTGTGCCGTCACTGGAGCAATTCTCCGACGGAAAAATCCATACATACGATAAAAATGGTGTGTGTGTGTGTGTGTTGTACATTTCCTCCCAAACCACTGGATCGATTTCAACCAAACTTGGTACCTATAGTGCCAGGTAAGAATCCCTAGGGTGAGTAAGAACCACTTGTATATCACTGTTCAGGAGACACGACGTCATAAATAATGACATGCGTGAAAAACACCCGCCTCATACACGACGGTTTAAATGTGTTACTCCTGTGCTACTAACTGTATTCTGAGTAAACTTCTAAGGTAGTATCAACATACGTCGCTAAATGCACCTACAAAAATGAGTTAAGGTACCACACATAGCTCTGCCATCAACACTGAGAGGCGTGAAAAATTGCCACATCATGTATGATCTATTAAATTTATGGCCCCTTTGCTACTAACTCCATTCGCAATAAATATTACAGATAGTATCCACATACGCCGCTGAATGTATCTACAAAATTGTATTGACACATAGATTAGGAGATCTGTCAGCATTGAAAAACATGGAAAAATTCCACATCATGTATGGAGTGTTAATACATTTATTCTTTACTAACAAAACACTACTGCTGTCGAGTCAGGTTAAGGAAATCCCTGACATCCGGTAGCGCTTTTGACAGCTTTCAACTGCGAAGCGCAAACGACTGTGGGCGAACACAACAGCCGTGAAGCAGCGGACAGTAACTGTCCAGCGTCATATTTCTTAATCTGAATGCTTTACTTATATATTTGTGCATTATTCGCATTTTTTTTGTACGACTGTTTCATAATTTCAAAGGTGTTTCAACGAATACATGAAAATGAATTTGTTTCGATACTTCACTATAAACATAGTTAATTTTTTGTTTTTATTTCTAACAGGAAATTTGGCAAAATGAATACCCGGGCAATGCCGGGTTTGTCAGCTATTTATTGATAAGCGTTGACCTCACCTTGATCCTTAATTTCTCTGTCCTTACGCCATCATCCATTGAAAACTCAAATCCTTAATAACATTAGATTAGGTTTGTTGATGAAGAACGCAACCGACGCTTCATCTTCATCTTCTGTTCAGGAATTGTCTGTGATGGTACCCATCTCCGTCGGAGATTTCCTCTGTCTCTTCTCCCATGGCACTTATAACTTCCTGCCTCTCACTCTCCATTCTTTTTAGATGTTCGTTCCATTTTCTTCTGTAATCTCGAATTTTACCATTGGGGCTAAAGATTTACAGTTCTCCTCTAATATCTTGATTTCTTAGTCTGTCTTCTCTTGTGCAACCTTTAACACATCTAAGGAATTTAATTTCTTGTACCTGAAACCGGATTTCTTGCTTCTTGGGAATTTCCCAAGTCTCACTTCCATAGAGCGGTTTGGGATCTGCAACAGTTTTGTAAAATTTAATTTGATTGTCTTTCCTGGTTTCGTTTTTTAAGTTTCTGTTAATTGTTCCACATATCCGGCTAAATTTACTAACTTTAATTTCCATATCTCTGCTGTAGCCATATGTCATTTCACATCCGAGGTAATTGAAATGGTTTACTTTTTCTAAAATCTTCTGATCTATCACTATTTTGGTTCTGATCGGTTCTTTCACCACGAAGGCCATTGAATTAGTTCGTTCTTTTGAAATTTTCATGTTAAATTTTCGTTTTAGGAATTAGATTACTTTCTGAAAGTCATCTTCATTATCTGCTAGGATAACTGCATCATCAGCATATAGCAAATTATTTAAAAGAATGTTCCTGTCTAGGTTGATGTTTTTCTGAAATTCTGAATTCCATATATGTATTATTTCATTAATACAGATGTTGAACAAAGTTAGACAGATGCAGCATCCTTGTCATACTCTTTTCTTCGATGGTATCTCTTTAGTTGCTCTATCGGTATTTGTGTCTTGATATAAACTTTTTATCGCATTTACTAGATGCTTTGTATATCCGCTATTCATCATTATTTCCCTTAGTTTCTGTCTATTGACATAGTCAAAAGCTTTTTTAAAGTCAATAAAAGCAATGTGTGTTTCTTTATTATACTCTCTCCGTTCTTGTATTATTTGCTGTCGAATAAAAACTGCATCTATTATGGAGCGTCCCTTCCTAAAACCCATTTATTCCTCATGCAGTACTGCTTCTGCTTTGGTTTTAAGTTTTGCATTTAAAATATTAGCATACACCTTGTATGCTGAATCCAGTAATCTTATCCCTCTGTAATTACTGTATAAGCATTTATCTCCTTTTTTTAAAAATTGATATCACTGTAACTGTTTTCCAGTCTTTGGGAATAGTCTTCTTCTTCCAACATTCGTTTAAGAGATGTAGCATTGGATGGTGTAGCACCATTCCTCCACATTTTAATAATTCATCATTAATGCCATCTTTTCCTGTTGCTTTTCTATTCTTAAATGAGGTTCGTTCAGATGTTAATTCGTCAGACTGTCTTTCATCTAATTCTTTCTCGTCTAGTTGATCAATTTCAGTTTCTTGTGCTGTATGATCATATCACTATTCGCTATAATGTATCCACTGTTCTCCTTCAGTACTGTTTATTTGTATCTTCTCTCTTTCTGTTATGTTTAAGGTTTATAAAACTTTATATGTCATTTGATGTCTTGCGTGGATATCATGTTCGATATTAGAAATAAACCTATCCCAGTCATCCTGATGTACTTTCCTTGCTACCCATTAACTTTATTTCTTTTCTCCTTATAGTATTGTTTGTTATCAATAGTGGGGTTGCTTAAGTATTTTATATATGCATCGTGTTTTTCTTTGACAGCTTTCATTATATCCTCATTCCATATTTCTAGGCCTTTTCTTTTTCGTATTCTTTTCTTTTTACCGAGAGCTTCTCCTATTACTCTGCATACAGTATTCTTCAGAGTTTGCCATTCTTCTTCTGTATTGTCTTTAGTTTGTAAGTTTGCTAGCACTTCATTTAATCTGCTTTGGTACAGGTGCCTGATACTGTCCTCCTTAAGCAAGTATACCTTATAAACGCTGTGATTTTGTTGGTTTGTTAATTGTTCTGTTATTTTCTTCCATTTTGTAAAAAGATCTCTTCTTGAGATTAGTAAGAAATGATCTGATCCTATTTCTTGTCCTGTATAAACTCTCGTATCCCTTACTTGGTCCGCTAGCTTATCATTTACTAACATGTAGTGAATTATTGATCTGCGACCTCTGCTGCCCAAGTAGACTTGTGTATATTCTTTATCTTAAAAAGTGAGGTTGTGATTTTTAAACTGTTGTAAGTGGCAAAATCTCTTAGTAATTTTCCATTTTCATTACGCATAGGTTCTCCTAACTGACATATAACGTTTGTTACTGGGACATTTCCTATTCTGCATTGAAATCACCCATCATAACAATCTGACCAATAGCACTGTATTCACTCAGTCTTCTGCAGTTCTTCCGGCCGCGGTGGTCTCGCGGTTCTAGGCGCTCAGTCCGGAACCGTGCGACTGCTACGGTCGCAGGTTCGAATCCTGCCTCGGGGATGGATGTGTGTGATGTCCTTCGGTTATTTAGGTTTAAGTAGTTCTAAGTTCTAGGGGACTGATGGCCACAGCAGTTGAGTCCCATAGTGCTCAGAGAGCAGTTCTTCATATAAGCTTTCAGACTCGTCTTTTTTCCCTTCTTCAGGTGTATATACACTTATAAAGTTGGCTTTACCCCTTATCAGTTTCAACATGACTGTAAGTATTCTTTCACTTATGGATGTACAATCTTGAATGTACTTTTTCCATTTTTTTTTTTTTTTTTTTTGCAGGAGTAGTGCTACATCTTTGCTTGCTCTTTTTTGTTGTTCAACACCACTACAGAACATAATGTAAGCCCCTACATATTTATTTCCTGTTAATTTCTTTTTAGTTTCTGTGAGTGCTACAGCATCGATATTCATGTCGCTTAGTATATTTACTAGTTCTACATCTTTTTGGAAAATTCCTCTCACATCCCAGGTTCATACTTTGCTGTGTCCATTCGTCCATTTTCGTTTGTCCTTTTTCATAGCCTTGTTACTTACCTTTGAGATCTTCTTGTTTCCGAGGATCGTTTGGGCACTGGGAGTAGTCTGTGTTTTCTGAGAGTTGGTTACCAGCCATCTCTTCAACCCCCTTCTAGGAAGACCAGCATTTTCTTTCCAGGTTATCTCCGTTAGCCGATATGTTCCGGTTATTTAAAGGCGCCGGAAATAAGTTCACCTTTCATTTTCTCCCATTGACTTTGTAGCCTGTATCCATTGTGTGTCACACATTATCTAGGTGTCTTACGACTCATGCCTTCTAAGACGTGGAAGCAGGGTTTGTTGGCAGAGCTCCTTGAAATCCTTAGGTATAATTTTCTCAAATTTCAGTGGACGTTTCCCAGAGTTTTGTTTCTGCAAACAGGAATTGGCAGCCTGAGCAGACTCTAGGGTCCTTTGCGAAGGTTTTATTGTTGGAGAATAGAAAAGAGAAATGAAATACACCCTCAGGCCGTGAAACCTAATACCATTGGGGACGAGAGAGTAAGTTGGCCAAGGAAGGCCGATAGGAAAGAAAACAGAAGAAGTATGACACAAGTAAGTGGAAGTAATGTCAGACATAGCTAAAGACCCATGTGGTTGCCACCCACATACTCGCAAGACAGTAGCCCCCTGGGGGAACTACTGTTTGCCTGGAATCCCACCAAGTGACCAGTCTGGCATGGATTACCATATGGGTATCAATGCCCTTGGCGTAGCTCAGTGAATCATTGATACAAACCTCTCCACCAACGATATGGTGGTGGTCCTTGACGACTACGCTATATCAGAAATATCTACAAGCTCTTGTTACATCTGCAACTATCGTTATTATTATTATTCTATTATTATTATTATTATTATTATTATTATTATTATTATTATTACTAGGGGCGCTGAAGAGAAACTGAGTGACAGCTATCTGCTTGGAATGCACCTCTGTTACAGAAGTTATTTTGAAGGCTACGTATAGCGCCGCCACCTGTAGGAACTTCATGGAACTATAGGGGTTGAAGGGAGAATATTGCACTATGTCCTATAACAAGTTCAACATATTTTAACTGAAATCGGCCGAGAAAGAAAACTGTTTAATTACTTATGCAACGCCCCTCGTATTATTATTGTTGTTATTAGTATTATTAGTGGCAGATTTTTTTAATTCTTGATGTCATCCAGTTTCGAACACCTGTCTCAGTTTTCAAACAACTCGTATCGTAAGTGTAAGGCGACGCTTACGATACGGATGGTTTGAAAATGGAGACAGGTGTCCGAAACTAGTTATCAACAAGAAGTTAAAAAGAAAAGATATTTCTCAGTGTGGTTTACGACGGAGCTACAACCTTGCGAATCTACTTTTCACTTGCAGCATGCTGCAAGCTCGTAGACGCTCAATTTATTTTGTTACTGTTTGTCATATTAAAATTATTGTTATTTCTTATGTAAGTGTGATGTATAAAACACAGTATGTGTGAAACAATTGTCCGATCTAAGAGAGGACCTTAAGACCCTAATGTGATAGGGTTTAATATATAAATAAGTACATCCGAACTGATGTGGGCTAAGGTAGCTGAGCACTGTGTGCGCTTGAAACCGATCGTAAAGGAGTCGTTCCTCGACCACAGACAGTGAATTTAGAAGACAAATCGGTTGATAAGATTTGGTTTATTTCAAAAGTAACTGTATTCGTCACCTTCAAGGCTGCGGGCAATTTCCTAGCCGAAGGGGTGGGTAATGATGGCGGAGGAAGGGTGGGGAGACTTTGAGCTGTGGCGTCTTCTGGAGCAGGTGGTGACTGCCTGACAGGTTCGCCTTCACGCGCATCCTGTGCCGCTGCGCCGGCGGCCGCGGCGGCTGGGGGCGACGCACTGCGAGCCCCGGCGGTGCGTGGGCGGCGCGGCGGGGCTCCGACGGCTCCACCATAGGTCTGCGGCGGTCCGGAGCGCGCATCGAGAGGCGCCACAGGTGGGCCACTGGTTCTGTGCGTGCGTGCGTGAGTGTGCGTGCGTGTGTGGGCTGCATAGGCTGCTCCGAGCAACACCAGCAGCCGAAGCGAGTGTACCGGCTGTCGGAGAGTGACTGAGAAATGGAGACACGGAGATTTGCGGACACCACCTTTGCCAGGCAATTTGGATACTCATCCGCTTTCAAGTCACCGAGCCCGTATCTTTCCTGAGACTGCCGGTACAAGTGTGGCCTTCACTCTTTCAGTATTTATTAAAAATTCTGTACTGTCAGTCCTTCAATACACAAGGTGTCAGGAAATTCCCGTTACAGTCTTCTAGGTGTTGTGCAGGAGAGTGAGCGGATAATACTTTGAACTGGGACCCATGTTCGGAAACGTACAGTTACCGCGCTACAACCATTTGAAAACAAGTTGGTAACGCGATCAGTTGTACAAGAAATTGCCGGCCGCGGTGGTCTAGCGGTTCTAGGCGCGCAGTCCGGAACCGCGCGACTGCTACGGGCGTAGGTTCGAATCCTGCCTCGGGCATGGATGTGTGTGATGTCCTTAGGTTAGTTAGGTTTAAGTAGTTCTAAGTTCTAGGGGACTGATGACCTCAGCAGTTGAGTCCCATAGTTCTCAGAGCCATTTGAACAATTTTTTTGTACAAGAAATTAATTAGGGATAAACTAGTAAATTATTTATTTTACAATTCTACTCACTTATAGCTAGAGAAAGGGCTCTTGCACCCGTTGACGGGTTGTCTTCATCGCGATGCAGTGCGGCCTCTTCCATTTCGACTCCTTGGAGTACCGCAGTCACGCCTGCTGACGGTGAAGATGCCCTTTCTCGAAGCCGTTGCTCATTTGTGTCTTAAAGGGTCTGCGATGTAGTAGGATGTTATGGAGAAAGATATTGATTAAGACAATGAGCAGGTCTTCCACTATCGTATAGTTCACCATTCAGAAGGATCTTGACGGTGTATTTTGCAAACATGTACTCAACCATGTTCCTCAAGCACTCACATACACATGAATGAGGATCGAACCACGTCATAGAGGTAGGACAGATTCAACGTAAGCACCTCCCACCGTGACTATTCTGCTGCATACCTACCTAGCAAATATATTTTCAAGCGCCTGTCGCATGGAAACAGTATATTCCCGGGCACTGTTCAAATGGCTCTGAGCACTATGGGACTCGACTGCTGTGGTCATTAGTCCCCTAGAACTTACAACTACTTAAACCTAACTAACCTAAGGACATCACACGCATCCATGCCCAAGGCAGGATTCGAAACTGCGACCGTAGCAGTCGCACATTTCCGGACTGCGCGCCTGGAACCGATTACCGGGCACGGTTTCCTGCTCAAAATATTATGTGCCCACTTCCCTCTACAAGTCCTAGAAATCTTTAGCGGGAATTTCGAACACCCTGTAGTCAAGGCACCATCGATAGTTATGTCCGTATTTTCATTTGATGTGAAACGATTGAACTTTTTCATTACTTTATTAACACTCTGTTAATGTGTACACAGAATACCAAAATGGTCTCTCCATAGATTCTACCACGGATGAGACTGGGTTACAACGACTGCGGTAGTACTAGAGTTCTGTCCCAGCTACACAAAATTAGCCCAGATAAAAGAACACTTACTTATTGTAACTAACAAAAAATGGTTCAAATGACTCTGAGCACTATGGGACTTAACATCTAAGGTCATCAATCCCCTATAACTTAGAACTACTTAAACCTAGCTAACCTGCCCGAAGCAGGATTCGAAAGTGCGACCGTAGCGGTCACGCGGTTCCAGACTGCAGCGCCTACAACCACACGGCTACACCGGCCGGCCTTTGTAACTAACACACAGGGTGATTTAGCTACCCACATCGATGCCATTTTATGCAACCTGCACTGTTATATCTAGCCTTCAGGAACCAGGCACGATATTTTCAAATTGTCTCATTCGCTAAGCGTAAACTGTTAGTCCTACAGAAAAAAATGAACATGATCTTACTGTGGAAATTTAATGTAGTACTGGGGTATGCTTTCACTAAAGGCCATAGTTTTATTGTTATTCAAGAAAAACGTACAGATGTTACCTACAAATGGACCCCTATTCCCACACTCAACACTCACCGTTCAGGATTTCTAGAATGTTGTTCATGGCACTGCCCCCTATCACTGTACCATAATTTACGATTGCGCGAATTATTTCCCACATTAGACCGATTTTTGTCTTCATTGCCTGACCTTATTAAGCTACCGATTTAGTAGGGCTCTTACAAACTGTAAAATTGACATTTGTGTAAATTTTACCTACTAATTTTGTGAATTTTAACAGCTTAAAGGAAAGAAACATCTTTGTATTAGTCAGGCCTTCTGACTATGAAACGACTGTGCTTATAAGTGTTACATTAGGATGGAATTGTCAACGTAATTAATCTTGACGAAACGTTTATAAAAGTATTTTTCTTTCATTACCATCTCGAGTAATTTTAAATTAATAATGCTAACGAAATAGACAACTATGCTGGTGGAATGATAGCCCAGTCGATAGAGACCGAAAAGGTCGAATAACGGTAGTAGTTCGTCTTCTTCTTCTTCACTTCATGTATCAGGCGAATTGCCTGTTATCGTACCCATTTCTTGCGTGGCCTTCCTATGTATCTTCTTCCAGTGCATTTATAATTTAGAGCCTTTCCCAGAACGTGTCTCTGTCAATAAGCTCTACGTGTTCCTTCCAATGTTTTTCCTATTTTCCTTTATTTTCCCTTTTAGGTTATATATTTCTCAATATTTCATTATATCTCCACTTCTTTCTCCAACAAGTCTTGTACATCCTTCAATTCTTCCTAGAAACCGCATGCCTTGAGCCTGTATTCTACTTACTTGGTGTATTGCTACCGACGCTTCACTTCCGTTTGTAGGGGTTGGTATTGCTATTGTTTTCTGAAAATTTTGCAAGGTTTCTTTCCTGAAATTGGTCTGTGAAACTTTTTACGATGGTTCCATGTACGGAAATAGATTTATTTAATTTTGGTCTACGTCATGGTTACATTGTCAACCTGGATAGCCTAGTGGTCAGCGCGACAGAATGCCATGCAAAGGAGCCCGGATCCGATTCCTGGCTGGGTCAGAGATTTTCTCCGCTCAGGGACTGGATGTTGTGTCGCCTTCATCATCACATCATCCCCATCGATGAGCAAGCCTCTGACGTGGCGTCCACTAAAATGAATTGCACCGGGCGACCTGTCTATCCGACGCGAGGCCCTAGCAACGCGACATTCATTTTTGATGCTTACATTCGTAAGTGATATCGTATCCTGGACGTTTAAAATGTTTCACTTGCTCCAATATTTTATTATTGAAAGCTAATTTAGACATCACTAGTTGCATACCTTGAAATTCCATTGTACTTTCGTTTTATCTAGCCACAATGTTGGGTTGTAATTTGATGCTATCTGCTGCAACTTATAAACTCCCATCTGAAGGTCTTCTTCATTCTCTGTAATCAGAGTGACCTCGTTCAGCCATGAATTTTCATAGGTTTTCTCTACTAACATCATCGAAAGCTTTCTCAAAATCCACAAAAGTGAGATGGGTTTCCTTACTGAACTGTCATCTCTTTTCTACAACTTGTCGCAGTGTTAAAACGCTGTCAATAGTTGATGTCCTTTTTCTAAAGCGTGATTGTTCTTCAGATATTAACTTCTCCACGATATATTTAAGTCTTGAAATCAAGTTTTTAGTATATAATTTATAGGTCGAATCCAGTAGGCTTATACCCGTATAGTTACAACATTTATTTTATCGCACTTTTTGAAGACATTTCTTTGGCTCTCAGCCAATCTTTTGTTGCCTTCTTATCTCTCCAACATTGATTAAATTTGTGAAGAAGTCTGAAAGGCAGACATAACCCTCCATATTTCGGCAGTTCCATATTAATTTCGTCTAAGCTAGTGGCTTCCCTATTTTTGGAGCTTTTGGAGCTTCATCATTTAGTTCAGGCAATGTCCATCATACCACAATTCGTCTGCTATATTATTAACACGTATACGATTATTTTGTTGTATGCTGAGTAGTTTCATCACATTATGGACGACACTTGGTCTGCCATGTAGATCATGCACTATATTCCTAATAATAGTTATCATGAGTTACCATGGTTCTGAGTGCGATTGTCGAGCTACGTACTTCGCATGATTTGTCTTCTCTTTATATTCATTACATTTATGATTACTGGGATTATTTCAGTAGATCTTGAAACCATGTTGTCTTTCTTTAATTGCTTTTTCTACCTCTGGCATCAAAACCGTTACTCCTCTACGTCTCCTGCATTTTCTTTTCTTCTCCAGAATCTCTTACCTATGTTTAATACGGCTGTTTTTAAGTTTTTTCCATTCTTCTTCCAAGTCTCCTTTGTCATCCACCTTTGACAGAGTTCCCTTATGATGCTGTCTTCTAAAGCATAAACTTTAAAAATTTGTTCTTCGTTTTGATCCTTAATTGTTTTCTTCGGTTTTCTCCGTTTTGCATATATATAAATTATAGACACTAATTAGAGGTGATCTCATCCAATATCCACTCCTCGATAAACTGAATCCATCATTTATTATTATGTGATCTATAATAGACCAATATCCTCTTGCTTACCTTTTCTATAGAAACTATTGATAATTTTTAAATTACTAAGGGTAGTAAAACCTCTGAATATTTGCCATTTTCTTTAACAAATTTTCTCCAAATGCACCTACTATTTTTGGAGTTAGTATATCTCCGTTTCTACTATTGTGGTCGACCCATAAGCTAAATCTGATTTTTATTGTATCTGTTTAACATCACTTGTAACTCTTTGGAAAATGTCTTCGATTCATCAAGTTCTCCTTCTCCTAGGGCATAAGTTGCAACATTCCAAACTTAATTAACCCATTTTCTCTTGTTCCTGTTTCTTGCTGATGTCCTATTCCGGCAATCGGTCCTGTTTACGACGCTAGATTGAGTACTGCAAGTACGCTTTTTAGTCCCTGTATGGGATACTGGCACATTGCAGTTAAGACTTGTGATGGGATTGCTATTTCTGAGCTTTACCAGATACAGCTCGTAATGCATATAAGTCTGTATGGGAGGAGGCAACTTTTATAACTTTTTCTTGAATAAGTCAAAAACTGTGGCCTGCAGTAAAACGTATCCCAAAACAAACTGAAAAATGTCAGTTCATTATTTCTCTAGCAATAATAGTTTGCGCCTAGCGAGCGAGAGAACATGAAAACTTATTTTGTGATTTTTGAAGCCCACATATTGGGAGTTGCATAAAACTACACTGGTAGGGGTAGTTCAGTCACGTTGTATACCTTTACTTCCAACTGTTTTAACGCATTTAATCTGTACAGACGCACCTCTGGGTCCATAACTCGTAATCGCGTCTAGTAGTAAACACATGATACGCCTTTCGCCCGCTAATTCTCCAAGCAGAATGATGTCGTCGTTGCATCTAGTTGGCGATCAATGGGGCGTGGCAATGACGCCTGGCCACTACTGAAGGTCTCTTTGGACAACCACGTAAGCTCACGCTACTTCTGACATCACCGTAATGTATGCTACGCCGAACGCTGCTGGCATGCAGGAGAGGCCTACGCGACGGGGTAATGATGTGGGTCACAACACAAAATATACCGTGGCTTAACAAAAATTATTAAAGATATTTTGGGAAGCAATAGAGAAAGAAAATGTGTTGATTAGAGAGGAAATTACAGTTGGAGAACGGCCGGTGTGGCCGAACGGTTCTAGGCGCTATAGGCTGGAACCACGGGACCGCTGCGGTCGCAAGTTCGAATCCAGCCTCGGGCATGGATGTGTATGATGTCCTTAAGTTAGTTAGGTTTAAGTAGTTCTAAGTTCTAGGGGACTGATGATCTCAGCAGTTAAGTCCCATAGTGCTCGGAGCCATTTGAACCATTTGGACAGTTGGAGAAAGGTTGGGAGTAAATAAAATTTCTAAAGACAGGAACGTCGTTTTATGATGCTCACAGTTGTAATATCATGAATCACCCGATGAAAACCTGAAATACAGTTATATCTCCAATGCAGTAATGTTTTTAGTTAATGGAAGGAAAATAAAGACGCCTTTTTTGTTTTGTGCTTATTGTTTCGTATGGCATAAAGATCCATTCAACAAAAATAAATAAACAGAGGCAAAATTCTTGAATGAATAGCGATTCTGAACTTGATCAGTGCCTAACTAAGCATTGCTATAGCTAAGTGTCCAGATTCCTTCACAATCTGTGATAATTTCGTGACACTGATTGACTGCATAAATACGACATACTGTTCTAAATGGAAGCAGTATTCCGCAACTGCAATGCGGAATATTCTGTTATCTAATTTAATAAGATAAAAATGTGTTTTAATATTTAAAATGAATGAAATGCCACAGAGAGACGTTTTCAAACCATATTTCAAAATGTTAACTGTGATTGTAATTGCAAAAAATAAAACTATAAAAGAATTTGAATAGTATTTTCTATTCACAAAAATTCATCCTGAGAAAGGAGATTTTTATTTTGATTTAAATATGTAGTACGAAGTCATGTATGGAAGCACATACTGCTATTTCAGGCATATTCTGAGGCCGAACAACGCTTTTTGCATGTTTGTAGACTAGAAAACATCGGCTATTATTTGAACCATGTTGCGTTTTCCGCCGGCCGGATTGGCCGAGCGGTTCTCGGCGCTACAGTCTGTAACCGTGCGACTGCTACGGTCGCAGGTTCGAATCCTGCCTCGGGCATGATGTGTGTGATGTCCTTGGGTTAGTTAGGTTTAAGTAGTTCTAGGTTCTAGGGGACTGACGACGTCAGAAGTTAAGTCCCATAGTGCTCAGAGCCATCTTTTTGTGTGTTTTCCACGCTGAGTACTACCATGTTCTCCCCTTGCTTCGGAAGTAAAGTTGGTTCTGGAATTTGTGTTTCTGCCAGCGCACCATTAATTGGTTGTGCCCGCAAATCTCCAGTGTTCGCAACTCTCCATGCCCGTGTATCTCCAGCCAATGGCTACACTGGCTAACATTCAGCTCTGAGAAGGTCGGTTTCACTGCAGCGCATCCCGTAGTTATTCATTCTGAAATTGTACTCAGCTATACTAGGCTCCAATAAGTTAGCCTAAACACATAAAGAGAAAAGCTTAAAAAATCGGCGGAATGGTGTGCTTTCGGGGATTCACGTGAATTTTTGATTTCACTTTTCTGCACATTTCTACTACCAACATAGTCAGCTTCTTCAGATATTGCGAGGTGTGTTGTTATTCGTCGTCGATGCATGGACGCTAATCATACTGTACACTATTGTTGGTCTCGCGCAGCTATTTATGCCTGAGTTCGACTCCCGGAACGCCCTGCGCCTTCTCAGTCACGTTTGGTGTTCATTCTCTGACCATTTCCCAGCTGTGGAGGAAGTGATTGTCGGCGAGATCTTAATAAATTGAGTGCCGCACGCCAAGCCTTGAGTAAATTCAATTCTACGTCCCAAGTTATTCGGTTTTGTGAGATTGTTATTTCGATAGACTCGTTAATAACACTGCTACGATATTAGTCTTGTATTTTATTTCATGATTGCAGTCGAGGAGCTGCTCGGCGCCAGCTAATTTGTTTGATTGTTTTAATCAGATGTGTCGCTGTCGTCCTTTACAATTCCTCCCGACGGCTCCAGCAGTCTGAACCACCTAACACCTGCCACATTCAAATAGAATGCGGTACACATCCAACTTTCGGAGACCTAGAAAGTCTATTTTTACAAAGAAGATCTTTCATCTTTGCTGACGGGAGCGAAGTACAGTGGATGTCACGTTTCCGCAGGAGTCTATCAAGTTCTCTGAATACCGGGACATTTAAGCTAGGCTCGGAATTCGCCATACTATTTATCAAGATCTCTTAGGTTGTGTGAACAGTCTGCGGTGGAAATCGCTAACAAAATGTGCATTTCGCAAAACGACGTTGCATCCCTTGAGATGCTCATTTGAGCATCAGATCATCATTAAAACGGTATAGCGGGCACTGGGTGACGAACTCGGGTGTCAACAGCGGCGTGACATCAGATGTCCTTTGCAGTGTAGTTGGAGCCCTAGGAGTGAGTACGCATAACAGTAAGACAGCTCGTAGGAGCTGAAAAAGACGATTGAACAAGTTGTCCAAATACCAGGGCTCTTTATAAAGTAACTACCGATAGTCCATTTTCGTTTTATAAGTTCCGTTTCTACTTGGAGCATAGGGCAGCCCAGATCGAAACTGTTAATGAGACCTTGAGATGTGTCTCGGTGTGCCATAGACATTCTGGTGCATGTATTCGGAAAGTAAGGTCCGATTGGTGGCGAAATGAAAACCACAGTGAAAATCAAAAATGTTTTTATTCGCTATAGTTAGCCACAGCTTCCAGGTACCTCTTTAAACAGTCGCCACTCCGACTTAGACATCTGTCGTAGCGTTGTACAAACTTTTCAGTATCCTCCTCAGTTCTGCAGCAGCCTGTGCTTTCCGTCAATCTCTATGGTGGTGTGCCTTTCGTTGTTTGTACCAAAATGTTGTCTTTGTAGCCAGCCGTTCATGTGAGCAGAGATGAACATCGGAGGGAACCATTTAAGAACTGTATTGTGGGTGGTCAAGCACTACCAACCGAAAACGCTGCAGGAGCGTCTTCATTTCCCCTGCAGAATGCGGCTGAGAATTGATTTGAAGAAAGAAACGCATGACATTTGTGTTATGTGGGTTGCATAGCTACAGGCGAAATCTCTCACCAGACCCACGTACTTTGCACTTTGCACTCTGCACTGAAAAGAGCGACGTAAAGCGATCGATAGGCACACTAAAGACACTGTCCAACACATCTATGCAAAGTTACATCGGACTTTCACAGTGGTTTCCATTTCGCCCAAAATCGGACCTTACTTTCCAAATACGCCTCGTAGGACAGACAGATTGTCTACTGCATCAGCATTCCAGTTTGAAATTCAACATGTAAGAGTACCGAATTATCTATATTGTTTCAGTGTGATTTTGGCGGGGATTGAATAAGAAGATTGGGGGAGGGCTCCAGAATTTCACGAAATTGATCCTATTTTAGGGGAGATTCCGGCACAGTTTAAGTGCAGTCCTAGCTGTCAAGAGGAGACTGAAAATCTAGACAATGAGACAGATTGGCGAGAGGTGAAGAGGATGAGCCCTATGTGTTAAAGGATGAGATGTAGTATTGTAAAGTCAGCGATATTCAATGCCCTAAGGTCGAAGTTCCCGTCAAGCCTATACCTATGCTACTTGCATAATGTTGTGAATCATCTATGGACAAATACCCGTGTGAAGATTCATGAGTTTATTTGGAAGGGTATGGATTTCGATATAAGGACGATCCTATATGTACTGTTAGTAAAACCCCACAGGTCATCAAGAGGAGTATATTCACATCCAGTGAAGAAACTATTACAAAATATATATATGGATTTTGTGAGATCGTTCCTTCAATCGCTTTTGGGAAACAACTACGCATTTATTTGTATGGATGCGTCTTCAAGGTTTTCTTGCTCTTTGCACACATGAAGCCACGGAGCCTGCAGTTACCAGCTTTTTAAATCGCTCATGTTGTATCTCTGGTCCATGCCCGATTGTGCTATCGGATAATGCTACCAGGTTCACTTCCAGCATTTTTAAACAGTTTTGTTTTGCATTAGGTTCAAATGGTTCAAATGGCTCTGAGCGCTATGGGACTTAACTCCTGAGGTCATCTGTCCCCTAGAACTTAGAACTACTTAAACCTAACTACCCTAGGGACATCACAGACATCCATGCCCGAGGCAGGATTCGAACCTGCGACCGTAGCGGTCGCGTGTTTCCAGACTGTAGCGCCTAGAACCGAGCGGCCAAACCGGCCGGCTTTGCATTAGGAATGAGACGCACCTTTCTCTATTATCCGAAACCCTCAATCACTTAGAGAGTCAATCAGAGCCTTCTGCTCCACTAATTACGTACGACAACCTAGACTATACCTGTCAGGGCGATATATCGAAATGATTGTTGAATGCCCACAATACTACCATGATAGGGCACATACGGACACTCCAATGGGCTTATGTTCTCTTTTCGGCAGAATGTTCCCGTATCTAACTATAGTTTATTAATGAATTACTATCTAATAGGATGTCTTCGGAAGAGATTCAGGAGAAATGGCATCGGGGAAGGAAACTCATTCAAGTAGCCCATACGCAGGAAGCTGAACGTTATAATATGTGAGGTCTCCCTAATAAGGTTAGGGGATGGGGGTTTACCTAAGGAATTTTACCATGGCTAACAACTCGGGGGAGATGCTGTTGGGGAGCTCTTACGATGGTTTTTCGGGTTTTACCGAATTCATAGGCGTGTATCACTGTTCTTTTGAAGGAAATCGCAACAGGAGGTGACTGTCGGATTCATATTTCCCAGCTCAAACTCCTGTACGACTTCATGTTTAAAATGTTTTCTTAAGATTATAAGTGCTTCGCTCGGAGAGTTTTATCTAAACTGCTTGCCCCACTAGTCGTATGAACCAGGAACCTGACTTGGGTTGCGTTCCACTGAAATGATTCTCTTTCTCTCGTGTAGCATGAAATTTATGTCGTTGCTTAAACTTTTGTTTTGGGTGACCGCTACATTTCTCTCTTACTGCCGATGTTAATATACGATTTACACCATAAACTGGGGTGACTTTGTGCACTTTTGAAGATTTTCTTCAAAGAACTGCTTACTAGAGAAAATGTTTTCCTAAATTCTGAAGGTGTATATAACTTTAACACATGTCTCACAAAATAAACTTGGTGCTTATTTTCTGTAGTACACCCTTCTATCAAAATATTGTCATAAACTTGGCACAAAGTCACGTCATTGGCGAGGGTGGGGTCTTTGTGTCATAGTCATGTTCTTGGATTTTTAAATGCTAAACAGTGAACGGCCTAAAGCCAACCACCTTAAAGGTAACTTCGTGACGGAAAAAGCTATAAAATAAATATGTCTTATTGAGTATTTAATATGTTATTATAAGTTCTGCAGTAGTTTACAGATTTACTGGTCCTATATTTTTTTTAAAGCGAGCAATACAAAAGAAGGATGACACTCTACGAACATATCGGTCGAGATACGCCTTTGCAGTAGACTGCAAATCCAGTAATGAAAATGGGAAATCATAATAACAAATTGTCACAGCATGTGTGACAAACATCTGCTCTTCTTTTTTAAGTGCAGTTTTGAACCCACTGGTGCATGACGTGACCCATGAAATTTGTTCATGAGAGTGTTTCGGCGAACGCCATATTTGGTAGCTGCTACACGAATTGAGATTTTCTTCTCACGAATTTCTTGACGCGCATTCTCCATCAGTGTACTCGCCGTAGGAACAATAATTTGCGACTTTTCTGTATGTCCGTGTCATATTGTGCAATAGTATCGTCTAATGCCAATTAATGTTATGAATACCTGTACAGTACGTCACTGAAAAGTCACACAATGACTCAATGAAAACGTGGTGCCAAGTCACCCCTGTATCTTCCTGTTTTTTAAAAATCTCACTCGTGTGCCAAAACCATCTGTGAGAGAGTATGTGTATACGTTGTCGCATCAGACTTATTATTTATGTAGAAAAACTGTATACTAAACAGAGTTTGCTGAGACTCTTTCTTCCGTGAGTCACAATATAAAGTTTCCGATTAACAGGCTCATAACGAAAAATACACAGACTGCTATAGACGGTTTTCTGGGAGCATCAGAAGTAGTGCGCAATAAATAAATACACCTGCAGATGACAGCACGAGCCACCAAAGTTTCAGGCACTGCAGCTCTTATGGCGGGGACATCTCGAACTGCTAGGATGCACTGGTTCGAAAGAAAATGCGGAAGGTATAAAGTCATCTGCGTGGCAAAAAGTCACCTCGATTTACGATAGTGAAATTCGTTCATCAAAAGATGGTATAATTTCAACATTTCGCTTATTTCTCCTGTATTCGACAGAAATCGTTCTTTGGTAAGGTAACACTTAAAAAAGAAAGGAAAACCTCTTTAAAATGCAGTTAGTATCCTGCGATACTGTCGCTATCGACGCTTTTTTCGCGGAATAATCGAAGTATCGATACAGTTATTCCAGGTACGGGTATCGATACAGAACAGCGCGCAGTGGCAGTGTGTTGTTGTTGTGCGGCCAGGTCGGGGTCTTCGGGCAGCCGCGGCCGGCAAGTGTCTGGCAGAGGCGCCGGCGCGGTGGCGGCCGCCGCTGGGGACGACAGCGACCCCAACAACGAGGGCTCCGACTCGAGGTGACCCCGGCCCGCCCCCGCTGCCCCCGCCGTCCCCGCCGCCCCCACGCCGGCCGCCGCCTGACCACAGCGCAGTCCGCTGCCGCAGCTGTGAGTACCGCCTGACGTAATACACCTCAAATGCACTCCGCAGTGCCGTGAAGATTTCACTAAACTGGCGTCACGAGATACGGGCACCAGAGAGATCTCGTAGATCGCGCGCTGAGCAAGTGTAGGTGATAGAGTACTCCCACGTGGTCCCACTGCACCGTGCTGAAGCCTCGTACCGTCGCGTAGGCAAAATGTCTCTGTCCTTTATGTAACTAGTCGAATAACTGACATTCGCTGCTCAAAATAATTAGGAAACACGTCTCTGATCATCTGCCACACTCCATTGAGCAATAATTGAGGACTGGCTACGTTACCCAACTATGCCTTTACCTTTTACAAATTGAGTACACAATAACGCATCATTACATCCTCCATAGTTTCATAAAAAGAATTGAAATGTCTGACGGATGTCGAAAAGAAAGTAGTACTAATCATTTATGTCATCGTCCTGGGTGCTTTTCATTGGACTTTGAGAGCTTCAATAACATGTTTGCCCTCTGTGCCTGAGTAAGTGGCATCTCCAATAACGACGCGGAGGTCCCCATTCTTCAATATGAGCCCGTTACAGTTCTTGGAGAATCTGTTACTGAGCAGTATGACCATGAACACGCCTATGAAGCATGTTACACACAAGCGCAATGTCGGAAACCACCGCCGGCCGTTCCACTACTTCAATAGCGAGACTACGCAAGACATCCCTGCTGACGCCCGCCAGATGAGTCTTAGAATTAGAAGGACTTTCGGGACACCACCCTATGCAGCAGCCAGCAGTCACCACATGGTCCAACGGGATCAGTTAGATGTACTGCCTATCAGTACGGTGACAATGAACAACGAGAAGTTCCATACGGTCCATATAGAGTCAACACTTAAGCCTTTCCGTGACATCACAACCTGTTATATCTGTAGATTTTCTTAAAGAAATTGGCATGTACCGCTCACCATGAGTCACCGCACACGAATACTGCCATCACATTACGTCAGAGGGTATCTGGACTCGTCTGCGAACAGCACGTTTTGCTAGTGACGAAGTTTCCCGTTGGCACTGGAAAAGCAGAACTGAAGGCGATCTGCAATATGTTGTTGTGTCAGGCGGGCTATTCGAACAGGACATCTGGGTCGTAATATCGTTTCTGTAACCTATTCATTGCAGTATGTTCGGACGCAGTAGCTCCAACACCCTTCTGAGATCGCCTTGCATTGGGCTGGCGGTAGTCGCACGACGCCGCAACGCACAATGGCCAGATATCGGTATTTACGTGGGGCTTGCGTCTAAATCGTCATGTGTCTACCTGTAGGGTGTTTACAACCTTTGAGAGACACATGGTGAGACATTTGCGTCTGCAGGAGCACAACCGAAGGTCCATCCATTTTTTGGTTAGACGGATCATCCGTGCAGGTTGCACTGGATTAAGAGGTCGCTCTGCCTGTGCCTGGATGAATACAACGATCACAAGTGACAACTGACGTCGGCGCACCTCAGTAGAAATCAATTGGACAGCGGTACTCATTTTCTTCCGAGGCCTGGCACTGTAATGCATAACACTGACAACAGATGGCGAATGGTTTTAATCGTTGCCTAAATTGAAAGCGAAGTTTTCAAGCCATTCAATAAGACCACAGATATCGCCTGTATCAAAACGGATGTAACGTAGCGGACGTAGATGCACGTGCTGCTCTAATTCTTTTGAACAATATATGATAACGCAAGGAAAGAATTACCTGGCTGATAATGTGCGTGACAAAATTAACGGTTATAATAACGAACTGCATGTGTTTGGAAGGCAGCTTTGTGAAGGTATCTACTTTTCTTTGAATGTATTTCATTCTTACAATCCCCTCCACATATATGTTAACCAGTTTACTAATGAAACGTTGTATGACTTTGTCAGTATTTTGAGGCAAGGTTTAAAGACTTGCATACCCTAGAAAGTGAGGTTATTTACCACCTCGTTATCAGCTGCTCCACATTCTGTAGTTTTCCAAATGCAAATAGAACCGACACATTTTCTGAATAACTGATATATTGTAAATGGAAATAAGAGACCTTATAAATGTTTATATATAATTTATTACGTCAAGACCGCCTAATAACTACAACGCTTACATTAACGGTGTCGGCAATTTGTTTCGCAATAATAATGTAATTAATATATATGATTAATCTACTGACAGCTTCGTCATCACATATACATTCGAGTTTGCCCTCTGAACATCATAAACCGGTTTAAAATATATCAATTAATTGTACATCATTGTGTCACTAGTAAACGTCCCATTTAATATGGGTAATTTTGTAAATCAGTCACATATACATTATTTATTACACTAGAATCGCCTAATTACTACAACGCTCTTATTACTGGTTTCGGAAATTTGTTTGCCATCTTCAGATGTGGTATACAGGATGAGTCACGTAACACGTAACAACCTTTTTCTTTCGTGAACGGTTCCAGATATCAAAATGAGATTTCCTGCAAATGATAATGCTTTGGTGTATGATAAAGACCCCTAACTCTTGTATCGAGCGAGATATTCATGCAAGTACGATTTTTTAAATGGAATCATATATTTCTTTTAACGGCTCCCGTAACCGCTTGAAAAAGAGAGTACAATGATATAATGCCTGTTAATTTTGAGGTTGAAACTTTTCGCAAAACAAACCTAGGGATATGCTGAAATTGGAAAGAAATGTGGCGAGAGTTGGTTATCGCGGTGTAAACGCCACCCAACACAGCACCGTCGTTATATGCAGCAAGACAGTTCTAACCTACTAAGTTAAAATCTAAATTCCTGTACGACAGAGATACAGGGTCAGTCGCAGTTTTTCTATATGAATCTACGACGGCATATACTAGCTTCTGTCGCGTCAATTGGGCCTTAGAAGAAGTGTTTCAAATGTATCTACGTTTCCAGATGTTTGCGGTAGCACCTATAGTTTCGTCAGGCAGTTTTCATTTTGAACCCTCCCTGTCGATGATTACGTGTCACAGCCAGAATAGAGACGTCGTTTGTTCGTATTTCATAGTGATAACTGGCCCTATTCACAGAAAAAGAAACTAGTTTATTAACTTCCTTAGGTTTAAAAATAATAGTAATAATAAATCTGACGTCTCTTTGCATGAAGACGTCTGCATGCCTCTTAAGAGTAAATCACCTGCTGTCGGACAGATGAGTCTATATATACTACTAGAAATTGTAATTAGACAGAATAAACTTCACATAAACGAAATATTTTATTCAGAAAGGCTTACGTAATGTCTCCCACAAAATACGTACTCTTATTAACGAAAAGTAGTTTTACACTTAAGCAAGTGCTCGAATTGTTTACCATCAACTGCAAGGCACATCTGAAATTTTGAGAACAGTTTCAGCTTCACAATCAAGAAACATTATATCAGTGAACACATCTTCTGAAGCATCTTCGAATGCCGTTAAAAATGTTCATCATTCCATTTAAAAAAATCTTATGTTGCATGAAAATTTCGATCGATACACGAGTGAAGGCTCTTTATGACACACCATGTTAGCGTTCATGGATCGAGGATTCGGGTTCGGTTCTGTAAGAGCTAATAGATTTTGATTCTCTGCTACCCTCACCCCTCCCCCACTCCCCGCTGCCATCACGCACTACTCCACACCTCACTGCAAATAGTACTTGCAGTCGCCCACACTTTCAACGTTTCACATATGTGTAAGATTTAATAATAATAACAATAAAATATAAAAAGTATAGAATGTCTTAATATAGCAATATAACATAACATCCGCTCTTCAACATCATTTTAAAAAAACATTCGAGATATTACAGTCCTGAGAACCAGAGTATTTAAAATACACCAGTCATTTAATTATTTTAAGAACCGTAATAGCACGAAATTATCACAAGTCTGAGAACATCATAATTTACACAATATAAAATGGAAAGATGCACTCATATCTATCACTGTTGCACTTAACAATACGACTATGGACGTAAGTCTGAAGAGTATGAAGTATGCTGTAGTAAACGTGACTTGTAGTTTGAAAAATTGCTTAACATTTTCATGCTACTTTACTCTCCCAAAGTTTGCAGGGAAATCTGGGACTTCATGCACGTCGAAACGTAAAAATTTAGAGTGAAATATGTTAAGGGATTTGGTTAGGGATTGGAATGATGACCCTGAATGACGCCTCCTCCCGCTACCTTTTGGTGCCTGTCGTTAAATCACACTCGTCGTGCGGCCAACTCCTTGGCGATGAAATGAACGGCATTCTTTGAAAATTTTGTATTTGATATGGAGCAACTGTGTTTGTAAATGAATTTAATACATCACAGATGCCTAAATAATGTAGCTCCGTTTCTGGAATTAATATGTCTAATTGTATTTTAGCAAATTCAAGATAAAAAGCAAGTCCACTGTCATGGTTAAAGCGCAAGATAATGCACAGTAGAATAAAAATGTCGTTAGTAACTCATAGAAACGCATGTCAGTAATTTTGGATGTAAATGGTACTCAAATATAGTCCATAGCCTCAGTCAAAGGCGTTAGAAAAGGTTTCAGCATTTCACCCGCCATTTTCAACATTTATTTAGAAGACACAATCCATAAATGGAAGGATATCTTTAACGAGGGAATTAAGATTAATAGAAATTCCCATTTGAATTATCTTTTACTTACAGACGACGCCACATTGCTGGCGGGAATGAAGATGACCTATACAGGAGCATACATTTGTTAGATTAGATTTGTGAAGAGTATAATTTGACGACATCAGAAAAAAGACAGAAGCAGTGAAGTTTAAAAGAAAACATTCTGTACGGATAATCATTGTGTTTCACAATGGAACAGGTGAAACATTATCACTTTTAGGTTGCGGCGTCACCTATGAATATGACGAAGGCACTGGGAAGAAATCATCAATTAGGGTTGGATGTAAAACAATGAAGAAATGTCTAAAAATAAAACCAATAAAGAAAAAAATCTAAATTTTAGAATGTAATGGCAGTTCCGATTTTTATGGCAGTCAATGGTGGGTTATAAGCAAATTTCCGGAAAGTCGCATACAGGTAGCAAAGAAGAGATTTGTAAGAGTATTGAAGGGATGCACAGGAGCCGCCAGATTTCGAAATTAGAAAATAATTGAAGAAATGAATATGCAGGGTGAGTCGCTAACTGTTGCCACCTAGAATAACTCTGAATGTATGATAGTAGCTGAAAAGTTTGTGGGACAAATGTTGCATGAGACAACAGGGGCCGTAATATGACGTTGGTTTTTTGTTGATACGTGGGTTCGCGTCAGAGATATGAAGGTCAACTTTGTTTTTTTCAATGGGATGCTATAGTTTGGTACTTACTTTCTGATAGCGGCTATCGGGACGAATCAAATGATGTGTAACAGTAATGTCTTTGAAGGTCAACTAAGGTCAAAAATGTGGCATGAACATCCGTTTACAGAAGAAAGTGACGCAGTTTTGAGTGGTATTCCTTATCACTTCACCACTTATCGAAGCACATGCTCTGACAACTGTCGCTCGTATATCGTGCAAATAGTAAATATTCCCCGAATACGGCGTATCCATCTATCGTGCCATTGACATGTAAACACCATCCGACGGTTTCGCAGTACAACACTAATAGGAAAGGTAAGACTAATATCGTGGAATCAAGCAAATGTTCTTCCTTAGAAGAACAAGTCAATATGCTTCTCCTTTAAGGAGAATGCCAACGAAATTTAGTGAGAACTCGAGACTTACACGCTGAAAGATGTCCTCAACCAACTCACCGTACACGTCATCCATTGAAATATGTGTACGATAAATTGAGAACAACTGGATCTTAAACGCATCGGAAACATATCTGACAACGGAAAGTTATTACTAACGAGCAGACGTAAGTTAGTACTTTTGCCACTATGGTTCGAGATCCTTGTCTCAGTTCGCGTCACTTCGCAAGGGGATCAGGCCTGAGCCTGAATAGTGTTGTTCGTGTTCTGCATCGCCATAAATATCGTCCTTACCACATCAGTCACCACCAAGAATTAACTGGTACGGATTGTATGCGTCGCATTGAATTCTGCCGATGGACTCAACTTCAGATTCAGAGCGATGACACATTTATTAATTTCATTTGATTTACTGATGTGGCTACATCACGAACACTGGAAATGTTAATTTGCTTAACATGCATTACTGGGCAACTGAAAATCCATGTTGGCTGCGGCAAGTTGCACACCAAAAACCGTGGTCGGTGAATGTGTGGTGTCGGATTCTGGAGGACAGAATTATAGGCCCCTATTTCATCGAAGGAAATCTTAATGGTAGAAAGTACACCACATTCCTGTAAGAAACATTAGGTCTGTTATTGGAAGAAATGCCTTTAGGAACAAGGAACAGAGCGTGGTATCAACACGATGGGTGTTCATCACATTTTTCGCCGATGACTAGAAATGAGTTGCAGAGACCATTCCCAGATCATTGGATTAGACGTGGAGGAGATGTGTCATGACAGGCTCGTTCACCAGACTTGGATAAACATTTCGAAAGAATGAGGAGCGAAATATTACTTGCCTAGATTCGAAGCCTTGGTGAACTGCCAGAAGAAGTGAAGGAAGGCCGAGGAAGCGATGGGTGCCGTAACAGGCTGTTGACTCTGATGCTGAATAAGCGTTTAAAGAGATTATACAGCTATGTTATTCAGTCTCGAATCCCCCCGCAGGACAGAAGCAATGCACGCAATCATCTGCGTCTAGACTAAATTCTGTATGCAAGTGTGAGAAAGTGATATAAACGTTTCTGTAGCGTGTATCTCAGGCGAGACACGGCAACCATGCAAATACTTTACTCGTAAGAAGCTGCAGTTTAAGAGATAAGTCAGGAAGAATCACTGTCCAAAGAAGTGGGATACAGTATTACTGAGGTATGACGAGATACGATTGAAGTTCTCTGAGGCTATAGATACAGCAATTAGGAATAGCTCAGTAGGCAGATCATTTGAAGAAGAATGGACATCTCTAAAAAGGGCAATCACATACAGAAGTTGGAAAGGAAAACATAGGTACAAAGAAGTTAACTGCGAATAAACCATACTTCAGTTGATTGATGAATGAATTAAGTACAAAAATATGCAGGGAAATTCAAGAATACAGAAATACAAGTTACTGAGAAATAAAATAAAAAGTAATTACATGAAAGCTAAGACGAATGGCTACATGAAAAACGTGAATGAATCGAAAAAGAAGTGATTGTCGGAAGAACTGATTCAGCACACAGTAAAGTCCAAATAACCTTCATTGAAGTTAAAAGCATGGGTGGTAACATTAAGAGTGCAACGGGAATTGTACTGTTAAATGCAGAGGAGAGAGCGGATAGTAGGTGGAAAGAGTACATTGAAGGCCTCTATGACGGGGAGATTTGTCTGATGTGACAGAAGGAGAAACAGGAGTCGATTTAGAAGGGATGGGGGATACAGTATTAGAATCAGAATTTCAAAGAGCTTTGGAGGACTTAAGATGAAATAAGGCAGACGGGTTACACAACATTCCATTAGAGCTTCTAAAATCATTGGGGGACATGGCAAAAAATAGCCATTTAGTTTGGTGGGTAGAATGTATGAATCAGGCCAAATAACATCTGACTTTCGGAAAATATCATCTACACAATTCCGAAGACTGCATGCGATGAGAAGTTCGAGAATTATCGCAGTATAAAGTGTTTAGATTAAAAAGGGTGTAAGACAGGGATGCAGTCTTTCACCCCTTACTGTTCAAACTGCATATTGAAGAAGAAATGATGGAAATGAAACAAAGGTTTAGGAGGGGGATTAAAATTCAGAGTGAAAGGATATCAGTGATAAGATTAGCTGATGACATTGCTATCCTAAGGGAAAAAATTACAGGATCTTTTGAATGGGATGAACAGTCTAATGATTGCAGAATATGGACTGAGAGTAAGTCGAAGAAAGACGAAAGTAATGAGAAGTAGCGGAAATGGGAACAGAGATGGGAACGAAGTAGATGAAGTTAAGGAATTCTGCTACCTAGGCATCAGAATAGCCGATAACGGATGGAGCAAGGCGGACATTAAAAAAACGCTAGCACTGGCAAAAAAAGCATTCCTGACCGAGACAAGTCTACTAGTATCAAACATAGGCCTTAATTTGAGAAAGACATTTCTGAAAATGTACGTTTGGAGCACAGCATTGTATGGCAGTGAAACATGGACTGTGGGAAAATCGGAACGGAAGAGAATCTAAGCAATTTGAGATCTGCTGCTACAGGCCAATGTTGAAAATTAGGTGGACTGATTAGGTTAGGAGTTAAAAAGATTCTGCCCAGAATCTTAGGGGAAACAAATATGTGGAAAACACTGACAAGAAGAAGAGACAGGATGATAGGACATCTGTTAAGACATCAGAGAATGACTTCCATGCTACTAGAGAGAGCTGTAGAGGTAAAGAAAATGGATCTGAGCACTATGGGACTTAACTTCTGAGGTCATCAGTCCCCTAGAAATTAGAAATACTTAAACCTAACTAACGTAAGGACATTACACACACACACACCCATGCCCGAGGCAGGATTCAAACATGCGACCGTAGCGGTCGCTCGGTTCCAGACTGTAGCGCCTAGAACCACTCGGCCACAGCGGTCGGCAGTAGAGTTCAAAAACTGTAGAGGAAGACAGAGAATGGAATAGATGCAGCAAATAACTGAGGTCGTAGGTTGCAAGTGCTACTCTGAGATGAAGAGGTGACACAGGAACACAGGAGAGAAATTCGTGGCGGACTGCATGAAACCAAGACCAACTGCTTAAAAAAAAAAAAAAAAAAAAAAAAAAAAAAAAACAACAACTAGGAAACATCCTCAAAACAGTATCTATGTTAGCCGGCTCGTCGACACCTCGTCTTTAAAACGCCGGGCCGATTCGACCCGGGGCCGGCCAGTCTCCACGTCCTGAATGCACTCGTGCTAGTACACACGTTTCACGGGCGAGTACAGTGACACGCAAAACAAGGAAATTCTAATGCTTGAGGTGACGATGATCCTGAAGGAGGCGACAGTAATTATTACCAACTCTCACTTTACGACATTCTACTAAGAGATGTTTCAAAATAGACTGTCTTTTCTTTTAAACTACGCCGTATTCTGACACTTGTCGCCTGCTCAGTAGCATTTCATTTCATTTATTATTAATAAGGAAGGAGCTTATGACTGATGGTGGCCTTTGTTTACAACCGAAATGAAAAGTATAGTAACCCTCAATGCTACGACACGTAACCATAACAGCCAAGTTGTTTCGAAGAAGTTATTTATCTAGGGAAACGAAAACTACCTTCCGCCGGTCTCGTGGCGGTGGCGACCTTCTCCAGATCTGCGCGCTGATTCCGTTTCTGGCATTATTTATAGGATTAGCCATGAATCAGCAACCCAGGCCGGCGTCCGTGGCCAAATGGCGGGGCAATTTAGCCGCGGGGCTGCGTCCGCCGACGTCATTGATCAGAGCCCTGTATCTGTCACGGCGCCTAACCGCCGACTTTTTTCGTGGGTGGCCGTCGAGTTCTCGTTATGTGCACAAAACAGACATACAAAACGACTGGTTTATCAAACACAGAAAAAGGTATACCTCCGAAATGAGGCCAACTGAAACGTTGTACAAAGGCAAAAACGATTCCTGCGCTCTAAACAGTTTTCGTCGTCCGGCAACTTCCAGGTTTAAAGAGGAGGTAGAACAATGCCAGCATATACGATCAGTTGATTCCTGAGTGCGGTACACTATTTATCATTAAAATTGGAACACCGTGAAGGCTACATGAAACAAAAGTGAAACTATCACGAAATGTCCAACATTTAAACCACTGGGGATTATAGTCTATCTGGAAGGACCAACCCATTATTTTGACGGATGCAGTGCTATTTGACTTTTTTGAAACAGTAAACAAATTTTTATGGATACTAATTTGCTTCCAACTATTTATAAAGTTTACGAGGACATAATTTTACTTTTCTTTGAAGAATTACATGGTATAATGAACATTTTATATCGGAGTAGACAACATTCCATTGGAACTGCTGACAGCCTTGGGAGAGCCAGCCCTGACAGAACTCTACCGTCTGGTGAGTAAGATGTATGAAACAGGTGAAATACCCTCAGACTTCAAGAAGAATATAATAATTCGAATCACAAAGAAAGCAGGTGTTGACAGATGTGAAAATTACCGAACTATCAGTTCAATAAGTCACAGCTGCAAAATACTAAAGGGAATTCTTTACAGACGAATGGAAAAACTGGTAGAAGACAACCTCGGGGAAGGTCAGTTTGGATCCCGTAGAAATGCTGAAAGACTTGACGCAATACTGACCCTACGACTTATCTTAGAAGAAAGATCAAGAAAAGGCAAACCTACGTTTCTAGCATTTGTAGACTTAGAGAAAGCTTTTGATAATGTTGACTGGAATACTCTTTCAAATACGGAAGGTGGCAGTGGTAAAATACAGGGAGCGAAAGGCTATTTACAATTTGTACAGAAACCAGATGGCAGTGATAAGAGTCGAGGGGCATGAAAGGGAAGCAGTGGTTGGGAAGGGAGAGAGACAGGGTTGTAGCCTCTCCCCGATGTTATTCAATATGCGTATTGAGCAAGCATTAAAGGAAACAAAAGAAAAGTTCGGAGTAGGTATTAAAGTCCATGGAGAAGAAATAAAAACTTTTAGGTTCGCCGATGACATTGTAATTTTGTCAGAGACAGCAAAGGACTTGGAAGAGCAGTTGAACGGAATGGATAGTGTTTTGAAAGGAGGATATATGATGAACATCAACAAAAGCAAAACGAGGATAATGAAATGTTGTCGAATTGAGTTGAATGATGCTGAGGGAATTCGATTAGGATGTGAGACACTTAAAGTAGTAAAGGAGTTTTGCTATTTGGGGAGCAAAATAACTGATGATGGACGAAGTAGAGAGGATATAAAATGTAGACTGGCAATGGCAAGGAAAGCGTTTCTGAAGAAGAGAAATTTGTTAACATCGAGTAAAGATTTAAGTGTCAGGAAGTTTTTTCTGAAAGTATTTGTATGGAGTGTAGCCATGTATGGAAGTGAAACATGAACGATAAATAGTTTGGACAAGAAGAGAATAGAAGCTTTCGAAATGTGGTGCTACAGAAGAATGCTGAAGATTAGATGGGTAGATCACATAACTAATGAGAAAGTATTGAATAGGATTGGGGAGAAGAGAGGTTTGTGGCACAACTTGACCAGAAGAAGGGATCGGTCGGTAGGACATGTTCTGAGACATAAAGGGATCACCAATTTAGTATTGGAGGGCAGCGTGGAGGGTAAAAATCGTAGAGGGAGACCAAGAGATGAATACACCAAGCAGATTCAGAAGAATGTAGGTTGCAGTGGGTACTGGGAGATTAAGAAACTTGCACAGGATAGAGTAGCATGGAGAGCTGCATCAAACCAGTCTCAGGACTGAAGACCACAACAACAACAATTAATCCAAACAAATGTGATAGTAAAATGTGAAATGTGTACCTTCCCTAAGCAGAAATATTTGTTTGAAGATACAATTTTGAATAGCAGAATATACACTGAGGTGACACCTCCTAACATCGTGTCGGACCTTGTTATGTCCTGCGCAGTGCAACAACTCGTCGTGGCACGGGCTGAACAAGTCATTTGGAAGTCTCTCGCAGAAATACTGGCCCATGACGCCATTATGCCGTCCATAATTGTGAAAGTGTTGCCAGTGCAGCCTACACATACAGACTGGTATCTGCACGCTCAGTCTTACCACCACCCGGAGCAGCAGAGCTCGCTCATCCGTTCTTTGGCAGTCCGTGCGCAAAGCCTAAGTGACGCTCAAAACATAACACCTGAACTTTAAACGCTACAGCCGTAATTCGATCCACGCCGCCTTGTCGACGAATGCAAGTAAGCAAGATAAGCAAGAAGTTCTATTCTGCAAGCAAGATATAGACAAACTGCAGCCAGCAGTGCGCTTACCTTATGTGAAAAATGTTATTGACCAAACAGGCAAACACCCTCGTCGTGTTGGGGTACAGACTGTCTTCTTTAGTGGTCTCAGGATCCAGGACGTACTAACTCCACTAAGGAGAATGTAAATTCATTACACACGGCAGGCGTGTACAAGGTGGAATGCGAATGTGGAGCCGCGCTGAGTGGGCGCGTTGTTTGAGGCGCCGTGTCACGGATTAAGCGGCCCCTCCCGCCGGAGGTTCGTTCTCCCTCGGGCATGGCTGTGTGTGTTTTTCTTAGTTTAATTTAGCTTCAGTAGTGTTAACACTAGGGACCGATGAACTCAGCAGTTTGGCCCCTCAGAACTTCACGCACTAGAATGTGGAGATCCATACATCGGTGAGACTGGCAGGCCAATAGCAACGCGCATTGGGGAACACGAGCTCTATATTCGTCTATGGCAATACAACAAATCTGCAGTGGCAGAACATCAGCAAGATTGCGGAAAAGAAATAATATTCAGCCAAGCCTGTGTGTTGGCCAAGGAGACGATTATGAAAAAATGCAAAATCAGAGAGACCATCCAAATACTTAAACACCCTAAGAGCGTTAATGGAGAGGCTTACCCCATTTTGGCTGCCCACAATCAGAGCCCACCCAACAGACTGCACTGTCAACACGAGGCGCGAGCCCTACCGGCGAGTAACTGCCGCCGTGTGGCCGACCTCTAGCACCTGGTAAACGGGAGCCAACTTCTCATTCGCCGGTGACAACCAATCACGGCACATAATACAAGAGCCAAGAGACAAAAGCGGTTACGCTCTCCCTCCACCGCAGTAACATATTAAAATAAAGTTCCCTCTCCTTCTTTCTTAAGTGGCCAATGAAATGAACTACGTTTTTAAAATTATGACGGAATGGCATGCGCAGTGAACAGCAATAACAAAACATACGGGACATTGCATAGCTAGAACGCACCAGTAGACCCAGAAGAAAGCCGCTGTAACCTTGGCCGAAACGTTGGGTATCTTCAGTATGACGAGGTTCCATATGCAGTAAACGTGTATGTTGACTGACTCTGGCTACGGAAGTCTATGTAATTATATAAGGCAACATTGTCGCATAATGTGTATTAGCTCTTGCAGAAAGAAATTTGTGGGTTTCTTCTGTTTCAGATGGTGCGATTGTGGCGCGGACTGTCTAACCAGATGAGCTCTACGTCACGCACATTACGATAACAGGTACGTAGTGACTACTCGTGATTTCAAGAAAGAGGGAATAGTGATGTTTCCTTTTCGAAAGTATCAATTGCGAATTCTGGTTTCAAGGTGGTGGCAGCTAGTGATGTATAGGATGGTTGTAATTAAACTTTCGTTTTCTGAGATGGCCACCATGAGAAACGAGTGATCATAGGACACTGAAACTTCGTGGAAGCATTTGAAAAGACATATGAGTGGGAAAGAAACGAATAGGCCATTGAAAGAAACCCATTTTAAGTTCCACATAAGAGGGCCACATTTTTAACTTGGAAACCATGTTTACGTCCCCAGGTTAAAAACGTTGGTCTCTGTGACGAGCATCTGAGTTGACAACGTCATGGAACCGCATTAGAGGCACCATTTCATAATTTTCACAACACTTTTCGAATGGTGAACCATGGAACGTTGCTTGCACTGCTTGTAGATCGCACATAGCGCCCATCATTCTCTGCCATGACAACAGTATCTTCATCAACAATTTGTCGCGCAAGACTTTCGGGCTTCCCCAGAAATAATTCCCAAATAGCCAGTTAATTCGAACTTCCGAATCATATTCTACAATTTGGTGAGGAAAGTGGACGTCTCCGTATTAATTTAATATGGATATTCATATTATTTTGATAAAATAGCTTTACGAGTAAAGCTCTGCTCAACATGTCCAGGTCCATGTCAGCATCTGTGATTGACAGTGACGCTTATGTTTCAACACTACGGCTCCGTACTACTAAGGGCGCCTAAGGCATGACATTAATCCGTCCACATCTGTTCAAGTAGCTAAATTTTAATTATAACCACCCACTTCTCAGCATCTACTGTGTTTGACGATTTTGACGTCCTCTGATTACAAAACTGCTATTCGTACTCAATCTTTCTCTTTACTACAGACAAGTAACTTACATCAGCAGTTATAATTTGTGCAGTGATATAACGCCCACCCAGATTACGTTGTACCTCCGTTACGCCTTTTCCTATTCAGAATACGTAAAAATTCAGTGGACTGAGTTTTCGTGCATGGCTGTGCTGGTGGTGGTGAGCTTCCCGATTAGGAAAACTGAGGTTGGTTGTTGTGTCTGTGGATTGTGAGGTCAAGGTAATTTAACTTTTTGTTTTTCTTACCTGGTTGAATTTTACTTTCGGATGGACTGTGTTTACGTCATTGTGGAGTTGTTAGATGCAGCTGGGTATATAATCTAGAAGGCTTTTGATATCATCTTGATAGTGATTCAAGGTACTATCCTGTATTGTTGTTTCTCACTATACTTTCAGTTACTTTGTTCTCAATGTTATTGAGGAAGATGTTGGCGAGAAATCCATTGAGTGGTGACCCCAAGGGGAGTTCATCTTTCTGTGAGTGTTCATTATTTCTTTTAGGTGATCCTTTCAAAAGTCTTTTTAATCTTCTGATTGTTATTTCATGATGCTGATGGTTTCTATCATCGTAATATTGGTGTAGATGGATGTGATGTTGGTTTGCTGTTGTGAGTATGTTGATGTGTTGTTTGTGTATACTTAATATTCCTGCAAGTATGTATGTGTTTTACGCATTTGGATAGGTGGAATACGGATGCACTTCTGAATTTACAACTGGATGTATCGATTTTTCGTGCCCGTGGGATTTTGGTACTCTGTTTAGGTGGGTACCTTAGAGTTCTTTTGTTTCAGCCATTCATTTTCTGTTTTTTCAGTATGTGTCAGATATTTTTTAGAAGCAGCTGCTTATTTGTTTCTTATTTTTCTGTTGGCTCATATTTATTTTTACTTTATCGCCGTTTTCAGGAAAACTTAAGGTTTTGTTTTTGTATTTCTACTGCTTCGTTATGACCATAGAGCTGCCTTTGTCTGCTTTTGTGATGAGAACTTTACTGTTTCTAAGTTTATTCATAATACTTCTGAATGTTTTTTTCACCTTCTGTTTTTTGTTCCTGACCAAATGTTACTGTATTTTTCCTAGTATTTTCTAAGTTACTCTACAACTAACTTCCCTGCGTCCTCATAGAACTTCAAGTTATTCCGTTGTAGTTTTATTATGTATTCACTTTCTGTGATAAAATTGTCCATTGTTTTGTGTGTATTGATTCTGCGAACCTTGTGTTTAGGTCCGTTATCATGCAGATTTGCTTCTTGGTTCGCGAGTTATATGCTAGTAAGGTAGACCAAACGTTTACACAGTAGAATGTGTGATTTGTTTGCCTCTTGTTCCTATATTTATGGTAATAGTTTGCTTAAAATGTTTGTTTACTTCTTCTTGTTGTTTTTTCCCATTATAATTTTATTAGTGTTTCTGTAGTCTGTTTGACAGTATTCATCATTTCATTAAATATTTCAGAGATTTTCATGCGACTTTCTAGTTCTAGATGAATTTTGAGTAGTTCGGCATTGAGTTCCTGTTTCATGGGATCTACACATTTAATTTCCTGATTCAGACAGCCAATTTAGCCTTTCTTGCTTGGTATAAAATGGGCAGCAGCTGACACACTGTTTTCATTTGCTTGTATAAATTTGGGTGTTACATGATGTACGAGAGAGATAATGTAAAAGAGAGCAATAATTTGCTACGTTACAAGGGGTTATGATGTGCTTGGTGCACAATACTGCAATTATCCCTTGTGGACGTCATACGCGGTCATCGTGTGGAACATGACTGCTCTCACGTTCACATGCAGTGCAACACTGGACCACTGCCTCAGCCGAATGACCCACCAACCTGCATGTTGCACAATTCGACGAGCTGGTCAAATGGAGGCCCACGGTTAAGCACCTTTCAAACTGTCACATGGCGATAATGTGCTGTCTCTCACGACGGTCCGATAACTTCAAGTTCCTTATATACGTTACCAGGATGGGTAACAACACTAAAAACGAACAACACTCTTGAACTCTGGTGGCCGCCCTACCGGTCATACAGAACGGCATACTCACCAGTGGTATGCATGCATATCTGACCTCGTCTTCTGGGTGCTTCACTTTTCTTGTCATGTAGTGAACATTTTATAACACAGGAATGAGGCGCAGAGGCAACTAATGTTATAGATGAATATTAGTGGCAAAGACACAGCCATAAGGTTCGTAATTGACTGTGGCTTAGCAATTACTTCAAAGGAAGAATTTTGAAAATATTCGACGATGTATTGAATGAAATGCCATAATCTTTTTTCTGCGCCTGACTAAAATCAAAATATTATTTTGTAAAATATGGTCTTTAACTCTCTGCTTACCAGAAAACCCATATAGTGTTTCCTATCAGTTTAGCTTTTCAGGCCAGTGTTGCTGAAACTGACATAAATTGACACTATTGTGACTACCTATGAGCTGAATGACTTTTCAGGCATAAGTTCTTTGTATGTTTAAAGTTAAAATAAGTTTGTATATTTAAAGTTTACATTTTAAACACAATTTTTATACTTTTACTGGTATCTTTTATTCTTGCTGAAAATGTGGTCAGGGTCTACAGATAATAAGAAAATGTTTTGAGCATACACGTTTGGCGCCTTTATAACAAGTAACTTGACTTTTTCTATCGTTCTTCTCTACACAATATGCACATCTCCTCCTTTTCTAACCCTGCTGGTTTCACTGCCCTTCCTTCATCCGGTGCTACTAATGAATTCATTGACTTCTCTACGCAAGCTAGCTGCTTTCCTTAATTGATGATGGAAATCAGAGGTCTCCTTTTTATTGGTAGCCAGTATCATCCAAATTATGTATGCATTCATTACGCTTATCGATCATGTTGAAGAAAACCACCAACAGTCAACGCCTTGTTTTTCTCTTCAAATTGTAGCATCACTTCTTCTGGTCCATGGTATTAACGCCGCACTTTCTGGCTTTGGATCTCATTATATCTTCGGGCTTCTTTACTCGTGATGGTAACACCGTTGGTTGGAGATGAAGAGAGGTAAGGACGGTAACAACTTTTTCTTAGGAAGATAAGATGCTGCCGTCACATCTGATTGAAAACCAAGTAACGTAGAGTTTACTTCACGTCCTTTAGATGTAATAAAATAGGCAGGTAGTTCACCTTTGTTTTTTCGGATAGTACCATCTAGTGTCAGATCTTTTGGCAACAAATAATGAGCTATATTAAAAATCAAAACATGTAAGAAAATTGTCACAGGTAATATTACGCCCAGACTTTCCAAGTTCAATCACCATACTTCTCACAACGTTCTCCCCAAGTTTCTTCTTACTTCCCCATTTCAATTTAATCTTCGAGCAGCAGGTTTTTGCGTTGTCACAAACTGCCCAGAACTTTATTCTGTGTCTACTATCTTGTGATGGGATGTAGTGTCGAATGGTAGGCGACCTCGAAGTGTGACCAACTGCTCATCCACTGTAACGCACCATCCCTGAATGTAGGCATCCTTAAGGGTAATTTCACACATCTCAAAAACTTCTCTGATCGGTTCCAATTTGTCACTTGACCTCTGTTCACGCCGCGCTGGGCTGCTGCAATATCAAATAGCAACATCCTCAGAATTGCATGGAAGCGGCTGCGAGACATAATTTCATTGAACAGTGGTCGGCCTTTGCCATCATTCCAAAGCGGACTGATATCTTTATTGCTTGGCTAGTAAACGCCTGTCAGGCTCAGAAGACCAAGAGAATTTCTCATTTTATACATATCTATATCCTCCCACCCCTCATAAAGTATTCGACTTTCCTTGATGGTCCACATACACACTTTTACAATGAGTGGTACCCGAAAGAACAACATAAACAAGATGCTTCCTTATTACAGTCCCTGATCGATAATCTTATAGGTCTCTGGTCGTCTTTCAATACACACCGTTATACTCCTCCTATCAGGAATTCCAATTTGAGGAAGCATGGCCCATATTTCATTCCCATTAAGAGAAAAATGTAAGTCACACTCAGCGAAATTTGCTCTAAAATGTTCTTCTCATCTCCGTAAGGGGATTCTTCATGATCAGCTTCGTCTAATTCTGAGTTGTCGTCGACCTGTACCTCTTTTTTTTTAATAACATTTCCATTCCAAATGGTACCAGGACATTAAAGCTAATAGTTACAATGGGTAAACTTGAAGAATGGAATAGTATATGTGGAAAAAACCAAAACTTAGTCTTGTGGATGCATTAGCTATTTAAGTTTATTGTTTATTAGTTCAAAATTAACTGTAGAATTTAATAAGGCCAACTCGATATTTAACAATCTGCTGCACTAGCTCTAAAGGGATCAATACTCGCGAAAAATATATTGGTATGCAATCTAAACAGTAATATTACGCTTCTCTCTGTACTGTGGGCTAGGAAACTCATATAAATAACCTCACAATATCAATCAGCCACTCCCTCCGTTGTAACCCAACGGGAACCTTGTCACTATTCTTAATCACTGAAGGTACAAAGAGAAGGATAATTTACATGCAGCTTAAGGTTTATTTTTCGCTTTAAATGTGTCATTCATTTGAGCGTTGTACACCGTATAAAATATCTTATAGACTAAAACAGTGTGGCACAGCGTGATTTCAAACTAAAAGTATCCTTCCTAGAAGCAATTCTCTTCCTGATCTGAACGTATACCACAAGGATCCACAAAAAGGATTTGAAGTTCACAAAATAGTTGTAGGACCATCGTCATGTAGGACATGCGCTTTGTATTATTCATTGTCAATGATGAGGAGGTACACAATTACAGGTAAGAAGTGTTAACGGAAAATTACTACAAGACTTAAGAAAATTACGCAATACTAGTAAATTGCCAGAAAAGGTTTGAAATTAAGAAGAAGGGGTTTTGTAGTGAAAATAGTAAGTACTGAGCGTCCCCTACAGTAATCAGTCTGCAATCTATATGTGGTTGCTCTGTGCGTAGTATATGCTCAAATAAATAGATTCCTCGTCATCGTCTGCATTTGAATTTAGCATTGGCAACAATGCAAAGTATTCTGATGGAAGTTAATTACTAGTCTGTATATTAAGCACAATGCACATAGCAACTCTAACAGCCTACTATAAAATTGTTGAATGAAATTTCATGAGGCATAGCTCGGTTTTAATGATCCTAAGAATAAATAATATGAGCCTTCATAGAGGCCACAAATCTAATTTTTACATTCTGAGTACAGCCTCGTTAAAAATTTTGCTTATGTTGGAACTCAGGTTCAATTTTCTTGATTTCACGAACGCTCTTGCTATGTCAGAATGAATAGTTTGAAGCTGACCCAACCCGCCAAAGAGGACCTAAAAATAAATGTATCTACAAATTCGGTATGTACCAGAATCATTGTCAGTTTTCACAACTGATACACTTCACTCTTCTTGAAATTTTACAGGCTTCTGTTACAACATACGGTGTCTTTTCCCCATACTTACCTTTTCAGCACTGTTGGTAAACAATGATGTTTTTGGTGCACACATCTCTTTAAAAGCACGACGCACATCCTGAATGAAACTTTCCCATGGTGTAAAAACCTATCTTTCGCTTTTCTTATACACAGTGAACGGAACAGAGAATCCGGTTATATTTTAAACATAATCATTTCGTCTCGTCCTACATGGCTACACAGACTCATTAGTTCTATTTATTGTCTGTCCTCTCACGCACAGCTCCCTTAAGCACGTGAAACAGATTTCTAGAATCAGTTTTTGGGGGATCAGTAAACATTAGTTTCCTTAAGAGGTACAAGACAAATCTTTATTTCAAAAACCAATTACAATCTTAGTAGACTCGTTTCTAATGAATAAACGAGAATAAACTCATTAATTCAAACGGAAGGCAGCGATGCTTTCACCAGCTGCTGGCGGCTCCATTACTCAGACGTGCTGGGGGATGTTTGCGAAGGGTAATCAACACTGCTACAAAAATTTCATATGCTAAAGAGAATTGGAGTAAATTTATGTCTCACCGTCTCGAAGTACCTTCCTCATCAATCAGCTACGAGTAGATCACTTCAGATGAATCGTTAGGTCGTACATCTCCAAGCACAATAAGCACTTAGTTTAACGACCATCATGTCGATTCCTACAACAAATCAAAATGATGTATCTTCAACTAAGGTCCACGTTCAGCTCATGTTCGATTCGGAATTCTGTGCTGGTGTGAATGATGCGCTAGAGAATACTGAACTTGGGATAAACTAATTTCATACAAAGATGCAAATTTCCTTTAGTGTCATTAAAGCCTCATTTCTCTGTCATAACATCTTTGATGAATGTGCGTGATACACTGTCATGCAGTCACCTAAGCATTTCACTGCATTTTATGCAACATCGTGTTAAACAATGTCACGTTTTCTTGTGTAATACAATCTCCTTCTTTTTCTGACTATGTACTTCGAATATTCTGAATATCTCAGTTGCCCCGGCAATCATATTTGGAAATTAACTTCTCTCGTAAATATCCAATGCAGAGTTATTTCGTTCACTGGTGTTAATCGATTGTTGGAATGTACAAAACCTTTATGACGGCACGAAAAACTGTCTCTGGAGTCATTAATGATTAATTCCCTATTTCGCAGTATCGACTAGAAAACCGTCTGAAATTAATGTATCTTTTTGATAAGGAATTTTAGTATATATTTTAGAGTCGGCCTTGCTTGTGCTTGTCGACCGTATTTAGATTAAGGACACATTGCAACGCAATATTTACGTTGCTTATTGTCAGCGTGCCACACTAAAAATTTTCATCCCTGACAGTTGTTGCTTTATAAGCTTATACTGTATTTAATTTAATAATCTCGATACAATTACTCATTTGATGACATAGATAGTTCCTCAAAATGTGTGAAATCGCAGTCTCGACAACAAATAATGATTTTTACTAGAAACTAATGTTACTGTCATATAAAATCTATGCACTTGAAAATAAATATCACGATTCGATCATGAGAGATTTGAATGAATGAGTAAAGTTGGTTTCTTTTCTAATTTAGTTTTCGCTCTTTTCCCCTTACTTTTAAGCAGTTGTTTCTGGAATGGAGCAAGCTGCTACCTGGGTAAAAGTCAGCAGTGTTCACAGTGCAGGAAAGAAAACCATCGTCCGTCACTACCATCGTAACTCATCTTCGATTCTTGTTGTTCCCGTGTTATTTTCTACTTTCTTTTAAATTCTTATTTTTCTCCATCAGTTGACAATACTATAAAGCGCCCGATTACAATGCTAGTCTTCAGTATAATATGCGATTTTTAATGTTACTTCAGTTACAATCGGCTTTTGATTGTTATCCCAATAATTACATAAATTAATGCATATCACCTACACATGCTCATGTTAGCTGCGATACCAATACGTGATATGTGACAAAACAAATGAGAAACAGAGTACGTATAACAATGTCATCACCACAAGGTCCTGTGCTCACTGCTGAACGTTGTGACCAAACGTATCCATTCTCTATGGTTACCATCTACTTTTAGAGCGTGCTGAAGAGGTAGTTTGTAGATTATTTGATCTGTCCACCTGCTCGCTGGTGTTCCCCTCAGTCTCTTTCTCTCGATCTTTCCTTCCACGATTATTTCCTTTAGATTTTCTGCATATTTTCTCACAAAATTGCCAAAGAACTACAGAATGTTTTGGTTGAAACGAAAAGAAGGGCGCCCGGAGTTATTAAGTACGTCAATAATTGACACATTTGTTCTTCTTTCGGTTCATTTTATGCACACTATCCTGCGCCTGCATCAGAGCTCAAATGCATCAATATGCTGCTTGTCTCTGGCCTTTAGGTCCCTGTTTCTTAAATGTATTAAGACAACGGAAAACAAAAGTGTTTCAACAAGCCGGATGTTTGCCATGTTCGCCATCACTCTGTCCTGTCAGATCTAGGCGCCTCTAGAGCGATGAGTCTTCTCATCGTATCTTCACAGCTTCCCATGTCCCAGATGGTTGACCCAAGATAGATGAAAGAATGTACAACTTCCATTTCCTTTTACCAATCTGCGTTAGGACTTTGCCTAGACAGATGTCTAATCCACATGATAGACTATTGCTCTTTTTATTTGTTAGGTGCTCAACCACTTCAATTTCGATTCTGGCTAAAAGTGCAATATCATACGGAAATCGGAGGTTATTACTAGTTCTTCCAATAACTGAGATGTTTTTAGTCCAGCCATTAAGAGCATTTGTAGTGACATGTTGTGCATAGAAGTTGTGTAGTTGAGGTGACACAACACAACCCTGTCTGACAACTTTTGATATACTAAAGATATGAAACAAGCCGCGAAGTGATTATTGTATAGATTTCTGATCAGTGCTGTCAAGTATGGTGAGACAACGAAATCTGTTAGCGCCTGCCACAACTTTTTCCTGGCACACAGTCAAAGGCTTTCCTGTAGTCAAGGAAGCAGAAGAAGACAGGAACAGAGAACTGTTACGATTTCTCGATTATTTGTTGTATCTTGAGAATCTGTTCACGAGTTCTTTTCGTTCAAGGAAACCTGCTTGCTCTATCGATATGTGTGGACGGCTTTAAACGCTGGTTCAACATGTAGAACAATATTTTGTTAGCATGGGATATGAAAGTAATAGCTCGGTGGTTGGAGCTGTTCCAGATTGACCCTACCTTATGTAGAGGGATGAAGAGAGACTTCCACCAATCTTACGGCCACTACCCAGTTTCCCATATTCTTGCACACAATGAACCTAACACGTCAGCAAATTGCTGCCCCATTTCTCTGATGATCTTCCCGTACATACTGTCTAGACTAGGCGACATATAGTTTCTCAGATGATCAATGGCTTTCTCTACCTCTCTGTGTATGATTGTAAGTTCTAATGTTAGTTCTGATTGACTGTCCGTATTGTTTTTAATTCCAGATTATAACTTTACACAGTACCATCGACGTCTCAGCCGAGAACCATATTTACTCAGTATTGTTTGCACCTTGCAACAGTGTCTTCCTTGTCTCCGATAGGATTGCCAGCCCCATCGTCTACCAACGGCACACGAGGCTTAAATTCACCGGTGACGATGTTCAGTTTCTTGAAGTGCTCATACACTTGGTTTTGATTATGATGATGACCTAACTTATCACAGAAACCGTTAATGAATTTTGATCTGTCCTTTCTACAGTACGGCTTTAAACGCTGGTTCAAGATGTAGAGCAAAATTTTGGTAGCGTGGGATATGAAAGCAATATTTCTGTAGTTGGAGCAGTTGTATTTATTTCCACAGACCCTTATTTATGTCTTGATCCCATATATCGCGGATACAAGTTTTCTTCGGATTGGTTCTCTCTTTAATTAATTGCACTGCGGACTGTGATATCCAAGCATGTTTAGTACTTAATGGTCGTTCTGATGTTGGAGAGGCGAAGAAACGACGTCCTTCATTCGATCCCGTGTTTGTGATTCTGGTGCTTCCTTATCAAGACTGATGTGGAGTTCTGGTCTTGCAAGCTCACCAGATTCACGAAGAGCTTCCTTGTTTATGAGACTTAGCTGCCTTTCTCCTCTTTTATTGGCGGATTTCACCTTAATCTGCATTTTCATGGACACCAGAATGTGATCAGTTTCACCGTCAGCTCCAGGAAAGATCTTACTGTCGAATATTAAAGTCTTCGCGCTAGGATGATGTCAGTCTCGTTTCTTATACAACCACTGGGTGACATCCAAGTTCACAGTTGTCTTGGCGTAACATAATGTTGCAGACAGTCGTGACGTTACACAGAAATCTAGTAAGTACCTGCCTGGTTCATTTATCTCGCCGAGATCATAAGATACAATCACAGATTGTAAGTGGGTGTCTTGGCTGTATCTCTAATTTCAGAATTGAAGTCTCCTTGAACTGTCAGTTGTTGCTTATTACGGATCTTACGAAGGACTTGTTCCAGTTGTTAATAGAACTCGTCTGTCTCCTCATCTGATGCTGCGATTGTAGGGGCAAAGATCCGAAGGATATTGAGTTCATAGGAGAAACTTTCAGTTTAATAGACATTATCCTGCCATGGACGGGCTCATAGCCGATAACACAGCTTTTCAATTTTCGGGGAACAACTGTAGCAACATCGTTTCTGCTTTGGTCACTGCTCCGTTGAATGTACACATTGTTCCTTCCTTGGGTCATGAAGTGGGCACTTCTTCTCCCGTGAGTCTCACTAAGCCCAAGACTATCACGGTCATTTCTTTTCTGCTGTGGAAAGGAAAGGTTTACACGCACAAGCCATGTTGCAATCGAAATGCTCTCCGTTCACCGACTGTTTCCCACTTGTTTTGGTTACCCATCCCTCCGCTGAGTTGTTCGACGTAACAGGAGCACCACGTTAGGTAGGAAACTGGCTAAGAGAACTCACTTGCTGAGTTCATGTAATCGCGTATCGCACTCATTTTTTCTTGCCAGTCTCATGACGTTCACAGAGACTCCTCCTTATTATAAAGTAAAGAAATATTTTTCTACAGTAATGTATTGTTTTAATTCTTTCGTGACTTCAGAGGAATTTTGTGTATGTGTCTGATAGACTAATGATCATAACTTGCGTTTCCTATCGTTATGATAAATGATTATCAATTTTGCTTGTTCATTATGTCTGTATATATTTGCTTCTTTTTAATTTTCCTTCAATTTCGAGTCCTTGCTGTGAAACTTTAATTCTCCTATAAGTCAAATATTACTAACCATAGCAGGAGTTCCCAGATGGGGGCACGCATACCACAGGTGATGAAACGTGGGGACGTTTCAGATGGTACGCGTGCAAGTAAACAAAACGCATACTGATACAAGTAAAATTATTTTACCGTGTAACTTTACTTTTAAAGTAAAATGACAGCGAAAAAAGTGATCGATAAAATCAGGGTTTGTGTAATGTTGAAATGGATTTACCGCAGAATGTTTGCTTTGGATTATATACAGGACGCGGTCGGGTCGGATTATACCCTTCCCATCCCTCCCTTCATTTGTCTTCGCTACCTTGGCCAGAATGATTCAACTTTTTTTTTTTTAGTTTGGCGGTATATTGTTCGGGTCTTGTCGGCGGTTATTCGAATATTTTTGTGTTGTTTTGAAACTGCCCGCATCTTTTGCGCCGAACCGATGTTGGCGCTGCAGCCATTGCTCACTGAACGGTTTGATGTTGCTACTGTCGCTTTGTTGGCCGCTGCTTCAAATGGTATCATGATACGAAGAAACATTGCTTTTGGAACAGGAGTACGCGTTTTACAGCGAGCTTATTCTTGACTACAATGATTCTGATGTGGAGTTATACTTGATTGTGTGACTTACTCGTGATTGTGTTTTATGTTAACTATAAAGCTATTTTTAACCCAGAAAGTTCGTTGTACCTCCAGGAATCAGTTAAAGAACCTAAACCAACATCTAAACGCCAGTCTGACGAAAACTACTTACGCTTTGGCCTTACAGTAAAGGCCGGTACAGTGACCAGTGGTAGCCCAATCCCCCAATGCGTTAGTTTTTTTTAACGCTTTCAAATCAAAGCATGAAGCCTTCTTTCTTGAACTATCGTCTAAGCCCTATGTCTCTGAGTTATTTGGTAAACCTATTGACATTTTTCAAAGAAAATCTCCGATTGGTAAAAATGAGTCCCAATGCTTGGCAAATTTTAATAACACCGATACTGACTTGATAAGAGAGTCACGTGTGGCTGGTTTTAGAATTACAAAGGAAGGAAAACCTCACAATTTTGTGAGTTTCTCTTACCGCCCTCGGCTATAGAGGTGGTGTATGCAGTTTTGGCCGAAAAACGGCCATATAGAAATAAAGCTCTGTCATGCAACAACACGGTAAAAAGGAGAGCTGAATTCACTCTTCAAATATTGAAGAAACGTTGTTATTATAGCTGCAAAAGCGTATTTATTTCGCTCTTCAAACAGCCGAGAGTATAGAATCACAAATATGGTGCAGCTACTCGTTCTTGTACATTTTGACATTATGAAGATATGAGACAAGAGGTTTTTTTTTACTTTGGAGACCACTTGAGTCAAAAGAAAACATTTTCAGTATGTAGGTATTTATTGACAGAAATGTGTTGCTATTTGTACAGGTGGGGCAAAACGCATTGCGTGGTACTTAATAGGGCTGGATGCAAAAGTGAAGAAAGTAACATATCAACTGTATAACACACGGAGAAGCATTGGCTTCTAAGAATAGGCTAGAAACTCCTCATTTTGTTTTGACAGAGGCTGTAACGGTTATAAACTTCATCAAGGCAAGAGCTGTAAACTCTCGGTCATTGACGCTGTTGTGTGAAGCTACGGTAGATTTAAAAGTTAGCTTCATACTCTAGTAAAATGGCTCTCTCATGGCAAGATTTTGAATCGAATATTACCTGAGGTACGAAGTTTTTACGTTTTTTTTATGTTTCTCAGTGACAAGAACAAAGACATGCAGAATTCTATCTCTGATTAGTGGTTACTGTGATTCGCCTATGTAGTTGATATCCTCAACAGGCTTCAGAGTCTGAATATGGGCCTACAAGGGCGAGGCACAACAGCTTTCTTAGCTGGTAACAAAGTATCGTCTTCCAAAAGAAAGTTGACTCTTTTTAGTTCACTGCTACTAAACAATAACTTTTTCAGTTCCCTACTATTACATAATTTTTGTAAGACATTGAACTAGTTACCACGAAAGATATAGTTCTAGACATTATTTTACATTTAGGGATCCTTCAAGAAAGTTTCGAAGAGCACTTTCCCGAAGATTACACAAAAACAATACGGCTTGATATGAAATTCATTTTCAGGAAAAGTAGCGGAAGAAGCATCACGAAAGAAACTTCCATCGACATAACTAGCGACAGCTCAATGGAAGATGCTTTTAAAAAGAAAACTCAGCTTTCTTTCTGTATGGGAACAAAAACGGAATGTCATTCTCTTTTCAAACAAGCAATCCGATTTTTGTTGCCATTTGTAACTATTTACGTGTGTTTTACATTAAAAATAAACACAGAGAGAGACTCAGCGTTGAAGAAAACTTTGGAGTTAATTTGAGCTCAGTCGAGCCAGACTTTGAAGCTCTGACTACAAACTGCAACATACTGCGCAGTAAAACATGTAGCTGTTCTTTCGTCAAATCTAAATTTGAAAATTAATTAATAACTGATCTTGAAGTCTGATTTACCGTAAAAGTTTGATTAGATTCTGAATTATTTTGCTTTTAGTACTCTAATTTATTGTACTCCACGCTCAGTTTAGAAATCTCTTAGACACCTGGTTTATATTACTTATGATGTAAAATTTAATAAATATTTTAAATATTTCTCACCTTATACGTTGAATATTGTGTTAGAACCTCCTAAATTTAATTTGACATTATTTTCCACAAGTAAGTGCCTCTTGTGAACATGAAAGACAACGTAAAAAGTGCTTCCACGAAACCTTATTGCTTGTATGTGTCACATTTCTGTCGTGTGTAGTAGCTGATCAGCACGACGCAAAATTCATATATGTGTTGTCATCACTGAGGAAATTGGTGAAAATTATTCCCCGGATTTGTTTCTCATCCCTGCACCTGTACTCATCCACCTTCACGGTTTGCTAAATACAAACACGCTGTAGTGGTACGCCGAAATTTCTAAGAAGTGTCCAGTGGTACACAGTGACAAAAAGTCTGGCAACCCCCTATATGTATTAATACCTTATTTCACGAATCTGAAATGTGTTTTCGTATAATTCAAGGCTTTTGACAGCGGTAATCAATTTAGTTTAATGTGAACCCGTGTTAGCATAAACCAGCTTTTAATCTAAATATTGCTGCTTTTGTGATGAATAAGATCATAAAACAATGCGGATAATAACATCGAAACTTTAAATAGACTGCAGTGCAACAATCAAATGGTTCAAATGGCTCTGAGCACTATGGGACTTAACATCTGTGGTCATCAGTCCCCTAGAACTTAGAACTACTTAAACCTATCTAACCTAAGGACATCACACACATCCATGCACGGGGCAGGATTCGAACCTGCGACCGTAGCAGTCGCGCAGTTCCAGACTGAAGCGCCTAGAACCACTCGGCCACAACAGCCGGCTAGTGCAACAATCGCAGTCCTGTACTTTGATTTGTAAATATGCAGTTGTTTTAATTAGAAGCAACCTTATTCATCGTTTGCTTTGTATTAAACGATGTGACTCATATTCCACTACTGTCCTATATTTCAATAACTGTTATCGCTTAACTCTTCTTCCAGCGCTATATCGTAAGTCATCAAAAGAGAACCTGTTTGCTCCCCTCTGTTACCCTGGTCATTAGTATTGTTTTTCACTTAATACTGCTATATATATACAACACCAAAGAGTCTTCAAAGCTTTGTAGAGCTCTCCAAATTCTGTAACTGTGTCTGGAATAGCCTGTCTAAAATTTCCTTCTGTAAAATTTTGAATATACTGATCTATAACCATCCATTTACACAATATATAACACCAAAAAATTCAAACCACGTTCTCAGTGTTACGACTAATTTATTTGTTGATTTTCTTTTTTTCAGACCAATAAGAAGAAACAAACTGACCAACTATACCAAGGAATTGTGCATCTTAAATAAGTAGAGTGTAAAACAAAAATTTTACAGTGATATGTGAAAAACAGAACAACCTGTCTCACCTTCTGTACAATGTGTGTAATCGTAGTTAGCCCTTGCAGCATACATGTGTTTTTTCAAATAAGAAATATTTTTGTGGATAATTAATGACAAATATTTATGTAATTGTGATGTTACAATTGTGTATTCTATTGGATAATGTGGCTTCATTCATGTTTGTGTACTCCAACGTTTCACATCTGTTTAGAAGCTTTACAAAATTCGCCACAATATTGAATCTAAAATGCAGACGCTAGAAAACAAGTGTAGGGTAAAAGCCGAGTCCAATATACGCCGTGGAGACACGCAACAAAAAACTCCTTAAATTCGCTAGTTTTCCTTACAGTCCAAGATGAACAATATTGTAGAGCAGGCATGAGCCTATGAAAAGGAACTGAAACTCGTCATATTGGTCCAAGACGTTTTTTCGTGTATTTAACTCCCGTTTCTATTGTGTGAACTGTTGTGAGTCTTCTCAGCCTGCCAGCGGTGTTCCGTGTTGTTATAGCCTGCACAACCGGAATTATCACTTCAGCCTGTGAATGTCACAACATTCCTGTATATAGTGAGATAAAATTTCTGTGAAAAGAGGAATAGTAACATCGTTGGTCACCTCTGCGTATATTGTCATTGCGCTTAAGGGATGAGTTCTCAGAAGGAATGATTATGCGTTTTCAAGCTATTAGTCAGTCATTATAAAAAAAGAGAGGAAGAAATATTTTACTTGTTACCAGAATTCAGCTGGATTCTTTGGAGCTGCAACGTGCAAAACCATATTTGGCTTTTAGACTGCGCAGTTTTAAGATCGCTTCCTAGTGTTCAAAATTTCAGGAAGCACAGGTTTTCAGCTTCAAAGAATCGGCGTATCTCTTACGGGTCAATTTCTCTCTCCAAAATGTAAAAATTATAAGTGTCCAAAATCTATAATATATTGTAAAATTTGTGTAAATATTGTTGTTGTTATTGTAATCGTTTCTTGCCACCTATCACATCGCCTGATGCATCAACTGAAATGTCTACATTCTGTGTATATAACACGCAACAATTAAAATTATAAACGGGTATTTATTATGAATGTAAAAGTCAACTATATAATAAATATGACTGCTGTAAATTTAGACCGCAGTTTTTTTGAGTGAGGAACTAAACAAAACTTTCAAAATACCTTTGATTTGAATGGTCATTGAATCTTTCCAAACAGTTGTTGTTTATGAATCTCTAATTACTTTCCAAAATAATTGCTGTAAACATTGTACATAGTAATATTAAGTCCATTAAAGTAGCATTTCCAGACGATATGTGGACTTAGTTTCCGGACAGCATAAACTACTGCGTGTTTACAAACTATGGCTTTCATCGAAAACTTATATTTGCTCACCCTGTAGTTCCCACGTCGAGTTCATCGGCTCCCCACTAGGAAGTAGATTATTTATTGAAGCTGCTCTACTTGAGTCCAAAGGTAAAACGGAAGAAATAGTTACAGTCTAGAAGAAGTTTATAGAAATTAGAGACTTTTGTAGTGGAACAGGGGAATCGTGGTTTTGTCAGGTACCCCGTCGATTAGACATACTGCAGTTGTGTTGGCACAATCAGCTCCCAGGTTCGCATGTCGGCTATGAAGTACGGAGAAGGCACAGAACACGGCAAGCAACCTTTGCAGACAAATAACAATGGCTAGTAAGCCATGGTGAGGCAGACACACGCCATCAGCGCTAGGGCAGGTGGGGCAACGCAAAGTTAGCCGCAACATCGTCGTCTGCTGAAGCTTGTGCAGTTTAAAGCGAGGGGCGTGGCTCAGGGCAATGAGCACGCAGAGTTGAACCAGCGACCCCACCGTGGTCTGCAGCGGCGACGGGCAGCGGAAGTAGTGTGTGTCCACAGAAGGTAGAAGGCGACAAACCACGTGGTCCGACCCAGTGGTGAATCCTGGACTCCCGGTTAGGTGGCCTGGAATCCGCAGCAGTCAATCACTGGGTGGCGCCCGTCTGAAAGGTACCAGTCCGACACACTGCAGCATCAGGTCTATACGCAGCCTGCAGCAGCTAGCAGAGGTGGCGTCTAGCAGTGGCATCTACACGGGTAAGCTAAACGTAAGGATGAAAGTAACTTTCTCATGACGTGTCACTCCCAAGAAACGTAACGCAATAAAACTTGGAGCACACTTTGGAAGAACTGCTGTGGTATAATATACTATTGTGTAGTATAGAAGGTAAGCAAAGACTATAATTATACTGACTCCAATAAGATTAATGATGGTTCACTTGACATGAAAAAGGGTTTGTGATAACTAAGGAGGGCAATGCATGATCAGCAACGTGCTCCCATGTCGGTCATATTGGTTGATACGGAGTTGCTGCGGTAGGTCGTTCCGTTTTCCCGCTACAGCAAAAATGGTTCAAGTGGCTCTCAGCACTATGGGACTTAACATCTGAGGTCATCAGTCCCCTAGAACTTAGAACTACTTAAACCTAACCGACCTAAGGACGTCACACACATCCATGCCCGAGGGAGGATTCGAAACTGCGGTTGTAGCGGTCGCGCAGTTCCAGAATGTAGCGCCTAGAACCGCTCGACCACCCTGACTGGCCACTAGAGCAGCTGGATGGTCGCTGGTGCACATGTACGTGTTGCAGTACATCTCGCCAATGCTTCCCACTCGTGCTCGATTGGATCGGCAAAACTGGCAGGTCAGTTCGTTCGTCGAATATGCTCTCAGTCTAAGAGCTCTCCCATCTGCGCAGTTCGATGCAATCAACGTTGCCGTTAATTAAAATTAAGTCAGGGCCGGATGAGCTCTTGAAAAGATGCACATGGGGAAGGAGAACAGTATTGAAAAAGGTTGACCACTGAGTGTACTGTGTTAAAAAATTTCGAGGTCAGTACGCCTATGCAACATTATGCCTCTTCACACCATAACGGCTTGACCACAAAAACTATCGGGTGCAGAGATCCTGAGAGAACATCAGAAAAGGCCACAGCTGCCGACATTATAGAACTTCTGACACCTCAGAAGCAGACCCCAGCAAACAGGTCAGTGCTCCCTCTTCCAGTGCTACGAAGCCTCCTCTGGCAGGCAAACCAAATGGGAAGCAGCAACTACAGAAGGAGACAGGTTATAAACCTTCGGACCATGTAGACCTCATTTAGACGGTTCTAATGATTCGCTTTGGAGACAGTGGAAGCCGTAGCCCCCTGACGCAACAATGTAGCCCTCCAGACTAGGCCTCCACCTGTTGCACGATTTACTCTAACAAGGGGAGTGCCAGGGTTGGGAAATGAAGTTCGGAGTGCTAGGGCGCGAGTTGGCAGCACTACCCCGTAGTGTTACAATGCCCCAGCCATACAGCCAGATGGTCAGCCATTCACGAGAAAAACTCTCCGAAACTTTCAGTCCTATAGTATGTATTACCCATGTGTCCGCTCACTGAACCGAATGGCGCGGTGGCCGATGCAACATTGGTAACAATTCGTGCTTCGTATTTTCAAAGTATCTATTTGCTTTTCCATATTTAAAAATAATACAATGACGTTCAAATTGAAAACTTTTGTTCTTTCAACATTTTCAAACCAAAGTATTTCCTTCAAATATTCGTTCGTATTGTATATTGAAAACTGTGTGCGTGGGTGAATAATATTCATATTGTGAAGACTATGAATAATGATATGTTTATTCGCTGGTTTCCGAAATTACACAAGAACCAGAATGATATTTGTCTTAAAATCACTCAAAACAAAACATATTTCTAGAGTTTGCGCATCGAATAAATGAAGATTTTTCACACGAGCAGCAAGTTTTTAGGATACCTGTCGAAAAGCAGACCTCGTTAACATTTCTAAAGATGTGTCGTTCTTCGGTTAGTTTCGACGCGAACCATACATATTGGATCATATTGTGAAAAACAGGAGATGATAACTGATGGTGAACGATTGAGTGAATTTTAATACAATCTTCTCGTGAATTAATCTCTCGTTCCTGTTCTATTAACGTGGCGTAATTTTGCAGGCATTTAATGAAATTTTTCACTTGTCTGCAAATATAAACAACACAGGGCTGCACTAGTAGTGTACACTTCGGTGGATTAGCTTTGAGGCTACAGGAGAGACGTTGTGCTTCGTCCTGGAAAACCTCGTCATACATTTCAGGTTGTGTTTGCGCTTCCCAGGAGTCGACGATGAGGAGAAATCTTTTGTTCCCAACATAGTGCTTCAAAGATGTTTTAAGAAATTCGTTGTAAGTGTTTGTAGTCAGATTTCCAGATTTTGATGATGTCATAATGATGTTCTTGTATGTTTTGGCGTATTCATCGATCGTCTTCTGGACTCGGGGCCCAAATGCACCTGTTGTCACCTGCAGGCATACGAAAACACTCGGCAGGACACGTCCAGAAAAAGTAATAGCATATTGTGCTGTATATGAATACGTAACTTTCTTCATGTCCACTCTCTTCACAAGTACGGTCTTCTTTCCTTTGTGGTTGAGAGTCCGGTTGAAAGTAGACTGGTACTGACATCCAGGAAGCAAATGAATCAGCACGATATTTAATGACCGAAACGATTGTACAATTACATGATAAATAAGAGAATTATGCAAATGGGTAGTCGTTGTTTGAAATACCATTTATAGAATGTGATTTCATTTTGTGTCACATACCTGTTTGATCCGTGTAGATAATAGCCCTTGTCAAAAGTGGGTATTAAATCTCGAGTTCGTAGACGGAAAGTTTCTGCAACAGCCAAGGTTTCTTCCAATGCCACTGTTTCCTTTCATGATACGTATTTTGTTAATCTCCGTTGACGAATTCTGTGGCGTTGTTTAAATCTCGCCACCCATCGACTAGAAGCTTTAAATTCGAAGTTTTCATATTGTGCGGCCGCTGCTAAAGCCCATTGTTGCAGATTTCGAGTGGTAACTTGCTGCTAATTGTGCCTAGCTTCGACAAAACGATCGTAAGTCCGCGAATTTATCGCTGTGCATTTGTCAAATACAAATCCACCTTTTTAATTTCGTCTTCCCATCTTGATAAATATTCTTTTTTTTTTTTTTTAAACGTTGACGTCTTTTACTTTTCAGCGCCTGCAGACTCCACGGAGGATGTGCTTTCGCAATGTTGACGCATTGTATTTTGTATTCTAGCGGAATACACGTAGGCTCTTTGGATTTTTTTCCCTGGGGGTAACCTCTTCGAATTATACATCTTCACCACCTTCATTCTCGTGAAGTAACTCTTCATCAACCACGATAGTGTTTTCACTCAAGAAATCTAGCACAGTGTTGTACAACTTCTGTGCCGTCAGCATAGCTTCATGTGGAATTGACGGCGAACCTTCTGACGCTAGTAAATCGTTTTCAACCAGCAGTGCATTGAAATGGGTAACTGCATCTTTAATCAGCAACTTCGATTTTCGCTGTGTAGAGAATCGCCGGTAATATCTTCTACAAGTCCCTCAGAACTCGCGATGTGTTCACTTTGAAGCATTGTAACCACAAAACGTTACCAACAGGAAAAAGTTTCACACGCGTATACTCGTTCCAAGCGCGCAAAAGCAACTGCTAAGTTCTTCATCCGTGTTTGTAGTGCAGGGAGCGCGGATGCGCGGCTATTCCTTCGCTCTCGAAGTTTGTCAAATGCCCCTTTGTGCTCTCGAAGTTTGTCAAATGCCCCATTGTGGTGACCCTCGTTTATAGCCGTTGAAGTCGATCGTGTACCTGAACTAGTCTGATAGAAGCCGTACGCTCCTGTTCGACGGATGTTATGTATAATACACGTGATAGAAATGACATATTGTCAGTATATAATACGGACGAATATTTGAAGGAAATAATTTGGTTGGAAAAGTTGAAAATGTTGAGAGAACGAAAGTTTTCAAGTTGAACGTTATTGTATTTCTTTTTTTTTAATATGGAAAAGCAAATAGATACTTTGAAAATACGAAGCACGAATTGTTACCAATATTGTATCGGCCACCTTGTCATTCGGTTCAGCGAGCGGACACATGGGTAATATATACTGTAGGACTGAAAGTTTCGGAGCGTTTTTCTCGTGAATGGCTGGCCATCTCGCCGGATGGCTGTGGCATTGAAACTCTATGGGGTAGTGGTGCAAACACGCGCCGTCCCACTCCAAACTTCGTTGCCCAACCCTGGCACTCCCCTTGTAAGGCGGAGAGACGAAGTGAATGGAATACTTCACCGTAAATGGCCCCCACACTACAGTTTAACATCAGTGGATCCAGAAAGCATATGAGGGAATTAAAACTCCTAGTACAGGAATATTACCTGCGCATGTGTCTACAAGAAACATACTTAACCTACTGACCCCTTGTGTTTCAGAGCTTTACCATCCATTGCAAGGATGACCTGACTGTGGAAAGGGCCCAGGAAGGGTTAGACGTGTTTGTTGATAAACTATATCGCCCCTCTGCTCTACCCCTGGTACGTTCTGTATGTCCTTTGTATTTATCACCACAGGAAGCTATAGATTCTGAGGCTCTCGCAATTCTCAAGGACCAACTCTCCCGACCATTTCTCCCACAGGGACACTTCAGTGTATGTATTGTATTATGTGTCTCACGCTCTGCTTATCTTATGGTTCGAGTTTGAGAGAGACTCGTAATATTTCACGATCTGTGCATCCTCAACAAGGACAGTCCGACTCATTTCCTTGCTGCTGCTGCTGCGACGTCCTCAGCTGTATACCCCTTTTTCTGCTATGTGTACAACATACGTTTTATCTACAGGACTTATATTAGCACCTACTACTGTTGCTCGGTGTTTGTCTAATTTTTAAAACGATTAATCCTACAGTTAACCATTATTACTATTTTTCTCCCTGACAGTATCGCTAGTGGGATATTTACTGCCAACGACCCATATGCAATTGAGTGTTTTGGAGTGGAGTGCATGTATCTTGGAGAGAGGTGGTCGAAGATGCAGTCACTACAGATAATGCTCATATGTGTTCGTCACGGTGTGGAAGGTAATACCCAACACTGCTGATTGATCAGGGTCGTTTGATAGCTCCATCAGCCAGCCTGTGAGCTCATGTCACCATCCTATGGTTTTAATGTGCAAATTTTACAGCCGTATCTTATTATTTTCTAAAAATAATCAGTTTCATTCTTGCTATAAGTGGACGTGGCTGACATGAAGTGAATATCCTTAATTAGTATGTGTTTTAGTGTGTTGAGTAACATTACGCATACAGAAGAAAAATATCACATCCACCATACCCCTCGCCCTGAGGTATTCAGCGTACACACACAAAATAGTTTATAAATACAGCCACACTCAGAGGGTATGACCAAAAGTACTGATATCTTGAGTCTTTAGTCTTTACCCATATGTGTTTTGCTCCTGATAACAATCATCAACTAAACTTTGACCTGTGTGGGTCTAAAGCAAAATATCATCTGTCTGTCTAAAATTTTAATTGGTCAGTCTGTATATCGATTACGCAAATTCGTGCTGTTGTTTGTGTCACATGAAATAATGTATTCAGAGACACTTAACTACTACACAGGGCGGATAAACGCTGGACCGCACACCTAAGTCTAGATTTTGAGTATTATTTTATCAAAATACTCATCTTAGTTGTACTTCAAAAGCTGTCAAAGTCATCCATTCATTATGATAACTCTCCATACCTGGATAACATTGTCACATCCTTCCGTACCGTTGTCTGGTTTGAGAGTGGCATCTCACATTTTTTGTAGATATCGAGACTGATACGAGAGTAATAAGTGCACACTGCTAAGTATGCGCTTTTGGTGTACAGAGAAGCACTATGTATACAAAGCACCCAGCGACGTGGCACTGTGGTTGGAGCACTGGACTTGCCTTCGGAAGGATAACGATTCAAACCTACATCCTGCAATCCAGATTTTGATTTTCCCTTATTTCTCTAAATCGCTTCAGGCAAATTCCGGGATGGTTCCTTTGAAAGGGCACGAGCGATTTCTATCTCCATCCATATCGCAATCGAGCCTGTGCTCCGTCTCTAATGGCCTTGATGTCGACGGGACGTTAAGTCCAATCTTCCTTCCTTCAAACAAAGCACCTGCATATTACTTGTCGTTGTAGGACCCACACTACTACTCCAAGTTCCTCAGGTCTTCATGTTGTGGTACACAGAAAACACTGCAAGTCCAGCCACTTTTAGAAGGTATGATTAGAAGATCACGTGACTGGAAGTGTTTCATCATGAACTTTACCCTGAGCTCTTTGTTACTAGTATAATTAATCAGCGTCAACAAAAACGGCATTTGCTGTTGGTGGACATTCCGATCATATTCTTTTGCCGTACCACATTTTAGCATCTGTCCTAAACATTTACAGGTACCAACATAGACTGTCGTGGGATCTAAACCAGCATCTTGCAGAGAAGTAAACTAAATATTGTTGACTCCTGTGGATTTACATACATTCCACGTCACTGGGGCCGATAAATGGTTAACTACGCTCTGTAAGTCTATTGTTTTAATTAGTTAACCTGGGAATCGATTGCATGAACTACCAAACGGCGATGCTAATAGTTATACATCTTTTAGTACAATGTTTTCCATCTGGATGACTGTCTTTTGTCGTAAGTAAATCACATTCCAAAATTAGCATGAGATACAACAGCTTCCATGCCTTTCTTTTGCTAGTGTTAACCATGTGGAAAATTCTAATGCCAATAAATCTGAGAACGCAAAAAAAAAAGCTATACGTAGCCAGTGGTCTGACTCTCTTGCTACCAAAGATGTAGAACAAATTACATATTCCTGGTTCATAAAGGTGGCTTGTGTCAAGCAGACCTAGAACAATATCTATTAAAGTTGTGGTAATGTCGTTCTGCAGTATGTCTGCCGGGAGGTATATCTTGTTGACCCCGTGATCATAAAGTCTTTTTCTGGTTGACATCTAAAATTAAAATACACGAGTTTATATTTTTAGTTGAATGTGTGCATGTCGTAGAAGACAGTTGTTTTAATGCAGTATTTGGTAATGGCAGGATGCAATACCATACCTCAGTATTTTACTTCGGAAAGACAAACAGGTCCCGTAAGGGATTATAAAACTATGTAGTGTATGTCTGTTGTTTTGATTATTTAATGTGCAAATTCTTTACGCAAGCAGTGGTACTGACACTCGTATTATGAATAGTCTTTTGATGGAATACTATGTTGTTTTGCTGGATGACTGTCTATTCATTGGTCGTAAGCAAATCAGTATGATACTCATATGAATTAGAAGAATGCTATTGCAACAGGGTATTGGTTGATGACGGAAGAATGTGGCTACCTATTAATCTAACCGTTTCCTAACCAAGTGACTTGGATCAGATTCATACGACTCGTGGTTCTTATTTGCGGTTACCAAGGGCGTTAAACGCATCACCTCCCGGTAGATTTTTTACTAATGTAAAGAAATGAAAAAATTTAGTTACTGTAATACTGGTAATGCGAAAGGAGGCCTGACTGCCTTTCTTGTAAATATATATATTAAATTATGCCTCCTTGATACATGAAGGATCCATTGTGTCAAACAGACTTAGGCCATTCCCTATTATAATTTTCGTATTTGCAGTCCTAATATCGTTTTGCAGTTTTGACTACTGGTATGTTATATGAGCTTATATATTGACGTATTTTCCTGTTATGACCTCAAAAATTAGAATACAGTTTATGTGGATGTTTACAAGTTGTGGAACACAATAGTTTCAAAGGCATATTCGGTAATCGTAGAATTAAATAACATACCGCAGCACTCTACTTTAAAAAGCCTATCAGGACCAATTATGGGTACACAATCAGTGATGCTCATACACATAGGGAGATTTCCCACAGTTACTTGCAGCCAACGAGCACTGTGTTGCACACTTGATGGTACTTCCCTGGTTAAACGGCACGATTTTGTTCACAGTACAGAGAAGTTGCTCTTCACAAAGAGATTTTAGCACTCTGTACACGCGGCATTATGGCTGCTGGACATCAGAGGTGACGTGCGTTACAGTGAAAAATAGTCGTGGGAATCGAAACGAGATGGTTTTCATCAGACAAGTGCGAACTGGTTTTCCCAGTAGTCAATGTCCTTGTGTTCTTCACAAGTTGAATCCCATTGGTTACAGGTTAATTGTCATTACAAGTGCTTCTTTGGAGAATTATCTAAATTGTTATTAGTAATTTAGGGATGTTATCTTCTTCAATATGATTACAGAAAATACGATAAGGAATGTATTTTCGTACTAGTTAATGTATTAGAGGTAATGCATAGGCTGTCCACTTTGAAATCACACACACACACACACACACACACACACACACACACACACACACACACACACCCAAGTGTCGCATGTCACGTAACGAAGAGCCAGCGCAGCACCACACAGCAGAGTGGCGCAGTAGAAACGTGCTGGGCCCATAACGCAAAGGTCCGTGGATCGAAACCACGCTCTGCTAAAATTATTTCTTTTGCAGACTGTGGAGCTCGATTATTACGCCCAGAGCGTCTGCTGGGGTGCTTTGATTCAGCGTCAACAGTAAACCCCGTAATTCTCCAAGTGTGAAGAATCACACACACACACATGCACAAACAAACAATCACACATAAACACGCAATGACATTCATTATTAGCGCACAAATGAGCTTTTCATAAGAATTTTTGTTTTAAATACTGCATTGTGCTAGCTGTCCAGTATATCCAGCATATATCTTTGGAATTCTTTAGTTCAGTCGAAATTATGTTAATTGTGATGGATATATTCGTATTATCTTTCCTTTGGTTAAGTACGTCACTTGTAGTAATGTCGCATATACTGTTACTATTTCAGTGTGTATTTGTTTAGATATCGTTATTGCAATTATGTTTTCTCATTCCAATTAGGAGTGCTGGTTGAAGAAGGAGTCGACCAAGCGTAAGTGCTAGTTCTGAAGCATATTGGTTGCGGTGAGCTTGATTCTCATTGGACCAGAGAGAGGAAAGAGAGGGTAATGCTTGGCAGTTATCTACAATTCCGTCAACATATTTCGGCAGACGTGCATGGGGTGCCTGCTTTTATAACAGAGACTATTCCGCCAGCAAACCGGTTGGAGATGATTACGCTGATATTGCGCATATATCTGGTTAATATCTGGGTTGGAGACGGTTGTTCACGACCCTACTGCACATGTCAGCGCTATCCTGCGAGCGGCTTACTTTTCGCTGTGGTTGTTGGAAATACTGCATAGCTCTCCCTAGAAGCTTAATGTTGTAGCACTATGCTACACTATGCTCATACACACGGTTTCTTTGCTTGGAAATTGGTAAAACTGAACTGGTTATAGATTTTGCTATGATGTCATTAATATGTTGTGACATCATTATTCCTACCAATGTGTTCGTTCCTAACACATATATTAAGACGTCACACACACACACACACACACACACACACACACACACTACTAGTGGAGTTACGGCAATAATCAATAATTCGGATACTTGTGGGCACATAGTACACTGTGACTGGCTGCGAGCATCACGACACTGATGCATTGCAACATTGACGTGAAGTCGAGAGTATTGGAATGGAATTCGGGTAACTGGATTAAATACTTAAGGTTTGGGCAAAATACGAAAAATCAGGAGAAATACGTAACATTGCGGAAAATATGGAAAAATACGAAAAATGTTGAAAATAGTATAATTGTATAAAAGTGAGAAAACTTGCACATTGTACCTATATGAGGTCTCTGCTGATGCCTTGAATGTCGGAAACCGCGTAACATAAAACGGTTATTAACAAATAGACATCGAGTAACATGTCTTAACGTAGTTACATTAATTCGTTATTAGCAGACAAACACAGCTTGATCCTTTCTCAAGGGCTGTGCCTGAGCGTTGGTACTGTGCACGTACAGATGCTACATGCTTTCATTCTTCCAATGTTTTTTGCTTGCTTAAGGCGATATTACGGCATTAAGAATCATTTTACAATGTTTTCAGGTCAGCAATGGTGTATAATTTTCTGGTTAAATAGCATGTATGGCACGTGAATTTGCCACAACTGGTACTTTCATTGTGAAGCTAAACCATAATCGAAATCGACTGTGAATAAATACATTGTAAGACAGCACAGTGTATTTGCATTTCTCCAAATTAAATGTTAGAGATTATGCTACCGTTAGTAAACTAATGTTAGACAGAGAAAAGCACTCTGCTGCATGAGAGAAAGATTTTCAGCATCATTGGAGGAAGCCCGAAAGAACAACAGAAATTTTAATACATTTATTAACAGAAAGAATTGCAATGGTAGATTACTGCATATATTTCAGTGAGTATGAAAATTATATTTTTGGCGTGTCGTCAGTCGTCTGGCTTGTTTGATTCGAATCGTCACAAATTCTTCTCCTATGTTAATGTCTTCATATTATCGTAGTTGCACTTACACCCAACTTCCTCAGTTATCTGTTGGATGTATTCCAATCTCTGACTCACGCTACAAATTTTAGGCTTCACGCCTCCCTCTTTTATTCAGCTATTCCCTCATGTACTGCCATACTCTCCCTTCATTTAATCAGTGTCTTCCACATCAGATTTATCATCTTATCAGTGCACTTAATGTGCAGAATTCTTCTGTAGTAATCAGGTGAGTTAAATCGACGAAAGGTCTACAGACTGAAGTTTTACGAGACCCAAAATATTGCTCTGTCGGAATAACTGGCTTAGATTCGTTTTTCTATGACCGGACCACAACAATCAGGTTGCTGCCACAGCCACTTATCTCGGTGGATTTCCGCATCTGCGCCACTTATCGTCACTAGAAAGATCCCCATTTGTCTCAGTTCCGCTCATATACTTCTCTTACTGATTCACGTGCCCTCAGTGCCATCACTGCGATGGTCAGTGGTCATAATGTCCTGGCTCATTAGTGTATGATTACAAGATCACATGTCATCGTCTCTCAAGTATAGCAACAGCGGTTAAAGAGGAGCCAACCACAAAAATATCAAGTCCGATGAAGAACTTTCTTTACAATAATAACAGCAATTATAATTAATCAAAGCAGATAAAATGATTTAAAGGTGGGAGCTATAGTTACGGAATTCCTAAAAGAAACGCTAACAACATTGTTTGTTATTTAAATATAATTAATTATCGCCCGTAAAACATTAATTGATAACTGAAACAAGAAACTTACGCCTGGGCTGCTAAGTTGCAAGAGCGATAATGCAGAATAATTAATGGCCAAGCAGGATATATTTCATTTAAACGCAGGTGCTTTAAATACCTTTTTCTTAACTTTAAAGTTAACTGCTTGTCATTTCATCAAATGCTAGTTTCCTGAAAATCTCAGTTTCTAAGAAATTATCTACTGTGATACGTTTAGTGTCGTCGCTAGAGACTAATTATCAGAATCTTTCCTATAAACACTTTGGGGTGATGAGATACCGTACAGCACAGCACATGATCTTACACAACGTGTCTGATAGTAACAGATACTTTTGGCTACGAGAATTCACATCTTCCCTTCATTTCCCTTGAGCAAGAAGCTTTCCAGTAACGTCTTTCCGGCACAATAACCATTCTTGATTCTGACATGGCACAAGATCGCGACATCGAATTTCTGTTGTAAGGCCGGAGCTTCCACATTGAATTAGCAAGAGGAAATTTAATTTGGCATAAAAGTACTTCAGACGTTACCTCCGAACTCTCATCTCGTTTAAAATCCCAAGAGGAAAATTTCTAGCGACTTTAAAACGAAATGTGACACGAAATTTTGCAAATTAAATTACTAATCGCATCTGTAAAGCAACTATATATAATTGTCAGTTACCAAAAAAAAATTAAAAGGCATGATTTTGATCTTCTATGTAGAAAACCCACACCTACTACAGTAGTACAAGTTTATATGCCAACTAGCTCTACAGATGACGAAGAAATTGAAGAAATGTACGATGAAATAAAAGAAATTATTCAGATAGTGAAGGGAGACGAAAATTTAATAGTAATGGGTGACTGGAATTCGAGTGTAGGAAAAGGGAGAGAAGGAAACATAGTAGGTGAATATGGATTGGGGCTAAGAAATGAAAGAGGAAGCCGCCTAGTAGAATTTTGTACAGAGCACAACTTAGTCATAGGTAACACTTGGTTTAAGAATCATGAAAGAAGGTTGTATACGTGGAAGAACCCTGGAGATACTAAAAGGTATCAGATAGATTATATAATGGTAAGACAGAGATTTAGGAACCAGGTTTTAAGTTGTAAGACATTTCCAGGGGCAGATGTGGACTCTGACCACAATCTATTGGTTATGACCTGTAGATTAAAACTGAAGAAAATGCAAAAATGTGGGAAATTAAGGAGATGGGACCTGGATAAACTGAAAGAACCAGAGGTTGTACAGAGTTTCAGGGAGAGCATAAGGGAAAAATTGACAGCAATGGGGGAAAGAAACGCAGTAGAAGAAGAATGGGTAGCTCTGAGGGATGAAGTAGTGAAGGCAGCAGAGGATAAAGTAGGTAAAAAGACGAGGGCTGCTAGAAATCCTTGGGTAACAGAAGAAATATTGAATTTAATTGATGAAAGGAGAAAATATAAAAATGCAGTAAATGAAGCAGGCAAAAAGGAATACAAACGTCTCAAAAATGAGATCGACAGGAAGTGCAAAATGGCTAAACAGGGATGGCTAGAGGACAAATGTAAGGATGTAGAGGCTTATCTCACTAGGGGTAAGATAGATACTGCCTACAGGAAAATTAAAGAGACCTTTGGAGAGATGTGAACCACGTGTATGAATATCAAGAGCTCAGATGGCAACCCAGTTCTAAGCAAAGAAGGGAAGGCAGAAAGGTGGCAGGAGTATATAGAAGCTTTATACAAGGGTGATGTACTTGAGGACAATTTTATGGAAATGGAAGAGGATGTAGATGAAGACGAAATGGGTGATACGATACTGCGTGAAGAGTTTGACAGAGCACTGAAAGACGTGAGTCGAAACAAGGCCCCCGGAGTAGACAACATTCCATTAGAACTACTGACGGCCTTGGGAGAGCCAGTCCTGACAAAACTCTACCAGCTGGTGAGCAAGATGTATGAGACAGGCGAAATACCCTCAGACTTCAAGAAGAATATAATAATTCCAATCCCAAAGAAAGCAGGTGCTGACAGATGTGAAAATTACCGAACTATCAGTTTAATAAGTCACAGCTGCAAAATACTAACGCGAATTCTTTACAGACGAATGGAAAAACTAGTAGAAGCCGACCTCGGGGAGGATCAGTTTGGATTCCGTCGAAATGTTGGAACACGTGAGGCAATACTGACCTTACGAGGTATCTTAGAAGCTAGATTAAGAAAAGGCAAACCTACGTTCCTAGCATTTGTAGACTTAGAGAAAGCTGTTGACAATGTTGACTGGAATACTCTTTTTCAAATTCTAAAGGTGGCAGGGGTAAAATACAGGGAGCGAAAGGCTATTTACAATTTGTACAGAAACCAGATGGCATTCATAAGAGTCGAGGGGCATGAAAGGGAAGCAGTGGTTGGGAAAGGAGTGAGACAGGGTTGTAGCCTCTCCCCGATGTTATTCAATCTGTATATTGAGCAAGCAGTAAAGGAAACAAAAGAAAAATTTGGAGTAGGTATTAAAATTCATGGAGACGAAGTAAAAACTTTGAGGTTCGCCGATGACATTGTAATTCTGTCAGAGACAGCAAAGGACTTGGAAGAGCAGTTGAACGGAATGGACAGTGTCTTGAAAGGAGGATATAAGATGAACATCAACAAAAGCAAAACGAGGATAATGGAATGTAGTCCAATTAAATCGGGTGATGCTGAGGGAATTAGATTAGGAAATGAGACACTTAAAGTAGTAAAGGAGTTTTGCTATTTAGGAAGTAAAATAACTGATGATGGTCGAAGTAGAGAGGATATAAAATGTAGACTGGCAATGGCAAGGAAAGCGTTTCTGAAGAAGAGAAATTTGTTAACATCGAATATAGATTTAAGTGTCAGGAAGTCATTTCTGAAAATATTTGTTTGGAGTGTAGCCATGTATGGAAGTGAAACATGGACGATAACTAGTTTGGACAAGAAGAGAATAGAAGCTTTCGAAATGTGGTGCTACAGAAGAATACTGAAGATAAGGTGGATAGATCACGTAACTAATGAGGAGGTATTGAGTATGATTGGGGAGAAGAGAAGTTTGTGGCACAACTTGACTAGAAGAAGGGATCGGTTGGTAGGACATGTTTTGAGGCAGCAAGGGATCACAAATTTAGCATTGGTGGGCAGTGTCTAGGGTAAAAATCGTAGAGGGAGACCGAGAGATGAGTACACTAAGCAGATTCAGAAGGATGTAGGTTGCAGTAGGTACTGGGAGATGAAGAAGCTTGCACAGGATAGAGTAGCATGGAGAGCTGCATCAAACCAGTCTCAGGACTGAAGACCACAACAACAACAACATGTAGAAAACCGCTTCCTCTGAAGTTTGCACACAATAATAATGATCTGAACATTAGAGCTCTGGAACTGAACGATGAGGGATTAGTGATTTTCGGAAATATTTATTATTTGTATTTCCACCTTTAATGATATTTTTGACCTATATTGCTACAAATACCAGCCACTAACACGAGACAACAGTGACAGCCTAAACTGCTTTTTACATCTAGGAGCGACAGCAGATGTGAGAGGGTGAAGCAGTTGCTTCGAAGATACTATTCATTCCTTTTTAAGTGACTGAAGTTTACAGCGCTGTGCAGTCCCCCTGTTACAGAAAAGCTTAGGTTCAGCGTACCAGGCCGCCAGTATTTTCAGGCCAAATGTGGAGTTATAAGTCATGTGACACAAGACTGAGGGTCTTTATGTATGTTTTTTTTAAAAAAGAGGACCATGTTGTAATGATGGGTGAGATGGGAAATGATCTGAACAAGTATGGGATATATGACATAGGTGGTGACCTTGAGAAGACAATTTCCCTGAGTTGCGACGTCAGTGCACTATTCGGTGACCTGCTCCAGCGTCATGATCGGCCACTCCTTAATCGAGCTGTAGGTTGGATTAATGTGGAGATCAGCGACGGCAGTAATGGCAGCAGACTATCTGCACCTTGCTCTTGTGCCTGCGGGATCAATATATGCGGTTTCACTGGGCATGGTCTACACCTAAACAGGGCTGTAAAGTGAAGACTGGCAAAGCTGATTCATGAAAGTATATGATATGGATCTCGAGCCATACGTTGCCAGATACCTATTGTTACGGGTATGAGAAGTATATCTTTCAGTTTAGGATAAATCCAAATAATAGGTTCGTCAGTCAAAAAATTATGACCAGCTGCAAAAAATAATCACTCACAAGATAGGTTCTAATACAAAAATTGACACACATAACTTACTACATGTCTTAAAGAAAATGAAAGCATCACAAAAAGTAACATGAGGCATACCACAGACTTGACAATCGTTCATCAGACATACAGTCAGTAAAAAAAAAAGGAATACATGAATTTCATATTGAGCTCTAGTCTTTGAAATGCACATCACTTTGTGTCACTAAGTACTGGTGTAGAGAACAGATATCTAACAGACAATGTTACAACTATATGAAGGGACAGACTGTTATCGTAGGATTACTTCGAAGGGTGGAGGATTATTCACTAAAGTCAGAAAAGGAACAGAGCTCAAATCCATACACGACCTCATTACTGTAAGGGAAGAAAAACACTTTCAAATATCAGGTATTGAATTAACAGAGCTTAATAACAACAATAAATTAATCACTTTGTGAGTGTATCGATCTGCCAGTGGCAGTGTGGACACTTCTTCAAGAAATTAAAAAGAAGTTCTAGATAAAGTTTCCAGTACAAAAGCAAACATAACTTGGTATGGAGGCAGAAACAAAAACACAAATATCATAATGAGACTAGTTGCGCCGTCATAATTAATATCCTTCAGAGTTTGTCAATGAAAAAATTTGCAACAACCAAAGATACAATAACAAAAGACACTAACAAAAATCTGTCGTCCTTTGAAAGCGTTCAGAAACAACCTGTAGCCAAAGATAGCGAGATGCTGAAGAAGCTTACACAGGAGATTCACTTTACCCGATGAAGTCCTTTGTAAACCAAAAATCGAAACGGAACAGAAGAAAGCGACATTAATGCAGAGCTTACAAAATATGGTGACATTTTACTGAAGCTTAGGATGTTGTGTTTTTGTAACTAGTTACAGAGGAAAATCCCAGATGAATAGAGGATTCCAGAAGGAAATCAAAATGAATGCGAAAATGATACAGGTATAAGTATGGTTGGTGCAGCATATAAGATATACATCGGAATATTCTGTAAGAAGCGTACAAATAATAAGTGAAACACTTCCTTAGACGAGCGGAATTGTTATAGCTAGGGCAGCTTTGCACCAAAACGTAATGTTTTAAAGAGTTTGCCCAAGAAAATCAGTGAGTGTAATAATGAAACTAAGCTAAAAAGTGATGAACCCAGAATGGGACTAGGAAGCGGAATGAAATACCACGACTTGAGAAGGTGTGAGACTCAATTTCAGTAATTACAGTATCAAGTCAAATCCACAAAGGACATGGAAATATGAGTGCCTTATCAGTATGATGCTGAACCATTTCTGGCAACGATGCACGCACTGCTTCGGTTAGAAAGGGTGTCACAAAGTCATTGCATCCTCTCCTGAGGCAGGGTGACCGAGAACTGTCGTATCTGGTCCTTCACATTCTGATACTGGCACTGGGACGCGGATTCTCTCTGGTTTCCGGCGGCTACCTGTGTTGGTGAAGACTGCCAGACTTGCTAGCGAGATGAAGGCAGAGCTCACCATCTGCAGCAATGTCGACAGGACCGACTGCGCACCTTTGGTACAGACCCGAGTGGAGGGTCTGAATCAGAGGCTCAGACGGCTCTGCTACCGTGTAGGCTGCAGATTCCTCGACTTTCGCCATAGGGTGGTGGGGTTTCGGGTTCCGCTAAATAGGTCAGGTGTCCACTACATAAAGGAGGTAGCAGGGGAAGCGTGGCGTGGACTTGGCGGTATTTTTAGGTTAGACAGTCTTGAGAAAGATCAAAAAGGGCTCCAGTCTCAAAGGGTGCAGGGCAAAGAAACGACGAGAATCGACCAAGAAACAGTGGGTATTGTAGTTGTAAATTGTCGTAGACGTGTTGGAAGAGTACCAGTGCTTCAGTCGCTGATAGAAAGCACTGACGCTGAAATTGTTATAGGAACAGAAAGCTGGCTAAAGTCGTAGATAAATTATGCCCAAATTTTTACAGAGGCGCAAACTGTGTTCAGAAAGGATAGATGAAATAAAGTAGGTGGTGGTGTGTTGGTGTCTGTTGGTAGTATTTTATCTTGGAGTGAAGTTGAAATAGATAGTTCCTGCGAATTACTGCGGATAGAGGTTACAAGTAAGTACCCCACTCATACAGTTATACTTGGTGGAGGCTTCAATCTACCTTCGATTTGTTGGCGAAAATACATGTCCAAAGAAAATATCTTCCGAAATTGTAGCAAATGCTTTCACTGAGAAGTACTTTGAACAATTAGTTCATGAGCCCACACTAATTGCAAATGGTTGCGAAAATACACTTGACCTCTTACAAGGGGAAGGCCTCAGACACGGCCAACCGATTCGGCTAGAATTTGGCAGGTCGCTTGTGTACAACCTAAAACGAAGGACTCTAATATATTTTAGGTCAACACCCCCGCAATTTTGAGAAAATCGCCCCTAAACGTAATGACGAACAATCGAGTCAAAATTGGAGGAATCGATAGATAATTCTAAATTTAGCATTTTTCATCATTAGGTATGGGGTCGCCGGCACGGTAGCTCAGCGTGTTCGGGCAGAGGGTTATCTGCCCTCTGTAATAACAAAAATTAAGTTAATAGATCAACAACGAACTCAAAAGGCTGTCTTACGACGTCCGCCCCAATCAGATTCAACGAACAGAAACGAACAAAATGAGATGGAAAAAAGGAAACAAAATAACGCAACGACCAAGATAACTGGCTGCGAAACGGAAAACCCTCGTTCGAATCTCGAAGAAATCCAGCGGATGTTATTCTTTTCGTTTGTATTTTTCCATATCTCAACTGATGGGGATACGTCACAAAACGTATTTCATTCGCCGCCTTAAGGATGCAAAAATCACTACATGTATCCGCGAGGTTCGCGGCAGTCTAATGACGGAAAACAACTCTTCTCGATTCACTTCCATAAGGCTTGTGCTGGACACCTCCACTCTTCCAGGTTCACAACTATGATATGACGAAAAGGCAACCGGGACAACATAACTCCCCCCGCGTGCATTCTGTCCCGTGCCTCGCTGTAAACAAGCGTCGCGCGGTTGGCTATCTGTGCTCCCTCCTGAGGAATTCGCAGCACTCTTACTTTGAGTTGTTTTCATGTGACAAGGCTTAAAAGTTTAATACTTTACTAACTCACGGCATTTGGAAATTAGTTTGCCTCCCTTATTATTATCATTCCTTATTGATTTACTTACCTTATTGACTCTCCTATCCATATCAATTGAGATATGGAGAAATATAAACGGAAAGAAGAACATGCGCTAGGTTTCTTCGAGATTCGAACCCAGGTTCCCCAATTCCTAGCCAGGTACCTCGGTCGTTGTGCTATCGGTGCTGTTTTTTTTTTCTCTCCTCCATTTTGATCGTCGTTAATCGTTGTGTTTGTTCGTTGCGGACGTCACATAACATCCGGTGAAGTTCCTTTGTTGATCGTTTCACTCAGTTTTCTTATTACAGAAGCCAACCCGCTCTCTGACCGAACACGCTGAGCTACCGTGCCGGCGTGCTGTCGGCGAAATGCGTTGACCATGTGGGTACAGAAGGACGGTTGTAAAAGTTTCTTACCTCCACTTCTGGAAAAGTATGCGTTTTCGGAGCCCATACTTGATGATGAAAAATGCTCTATTTACAATTATCTATCGATCCCGCCAATTTTGAGTCGATTGCTCGTCGTAAAATTTAGGGGCGATTTTCTCACAAACGCGGGGGTGTTGACCCAAAATATCGTAGATTCCTTCGTTTTAGGTTGTACACAAGCGACCTGCCAAATTTGAGCTGAATCGGTTGGCCGTGTCTGAGACCTTCCCCTTGTTAGCCACAAATAATCCTGATGTAATAGAGAGTGTCATGTCGGATACAGAGATTAGTGAACACAAGGTCATTGAAGCGAGGCTCAAAACCATATCAACCAAAACCACTAAAAATAATCGCATAATATATATATATATATATATATATATATATATATATATATATATATATATATATATATATATAAACAGCAGATAAAAATTCGCTTATGCCTTCCTAAGAGAGTCTACATTCCTTCCAAGCTAATTATGCAAGTGTAGACCAGATATGGATTGAATTCAAAGATACAGTATCGAAAGCAATAGATAGATTCATACAGCACAAGTTAATAAGAGACGGGACTGATCCACCATGGTACACAAAACAGTCAGTACACTGTTGCAGAAGCAACGAAAAAACTATGACAAATTCAAAAGAACCCAAAATCCCCAAGTAGAAAACCCAAAGAGATTGTGGTCGTACGTAAAGTACACCAGTGGCAAAAAACAGTCAATATCGTCACTGCGCGATTGCGATGCAACTGTTATCGATGATGGTGCCACTAAAGCGGAGTTACTAAATACAGATTCCCGCAATTCCGTCGCGATAGAAGACGAAGTAAATATTCCAGAATTCCAAACCAGAACAGCTGTTAGCATGAGTGACATAAAAGTAGATATCTCAGGTGTTGCGAAACAACTCAAATCACTTAAGAAAGGCAAGTCTTCCGGTCCAGATGGTATACCAATCAGGTTCCTTTCAGAGTATACAGACACAATAGCTCCTTTCTTTGCAATTATATACAACCGCTCACTTGACGAAAGGTCTGTTCCTAAAGACTGGAAAGTAGCACAGGGCACACTAATATTCAAGAAAGGGAGTAGGAGTAACCCAATGAATTGCAGACCCATATCACTGACCTCAAGTTGCAGTAGGATTTTGGAGCATATACTGTACTCGAACATTATGAATCACCTTGAAGAAAATGATTTATTGATACATAACCAACACGGATTCAGAAAATATCGTTCTTGTGCAACACAGCTAGCTCTCTATTTCCATGAAGTATTGAGTGCTGTCGACAAGGGATCTCAGATCGATTCCATATTCCTAGACTTCCAGAAGTCTTTTGATACCGTTCCTCACAAGCGACTATTAATAAAATTGCGTGCATATGGAATATCGTCTCAGTTGTGTGACTGGATTCGTGATTTCCTCTCAGACAGGTCACAGTCCGTAGTGATAGGCGCTAAATCATCGAGTAGAACACAAGTGATATCTGGCGCTCCGCAAGGTAGTGACATAGGCCCTCTTCTGTTCCTGATTTGTATAAATGATCTAGGTGATAATCTGAGCAGCCACCTTATACTGTTTGCACATGACGCTGTAATTAACCGTCTAGTAAAATCACCAGACGATCAATTCCAATTTAAAAATGATCTAGAGAGAATTTCTGCATGATGCGAAAAGTGGCAATTGGCACTAAATTAAGAAAAGTGCGAGGTCATCCACATGGGTACTAAAAGAAATCTGATAAATTTTGGGTATACGATAAATCGCACAAATCTAAGGGCTGTCAATTAGACTAAATACCTAGGAATTACAATTACGGCAACTTAAACTGGAAAGACCACATAGATAATACTGTGGAGAAGGCGAAACAAAGACTGCGCTTTGTTGGCAGAACACTTAGAAGATGTGACAAACCCACTAAAGAGACAGCCTACATTACACTTGTCCGTTCTCTGCTGGAATATTGCTGCGCGGCATGGGATCCTTACCGGGTAGCATTGACGGAGGACATCGGAAAAGTGCAAAGAAGGGCAGCTCGTTTCGTGTTATCGGGCAATAGGGGCGAGACTGTCATTGATATGATGCGCGTGTTTGGGGTGAGAGTCACTGAAACAAAGGTGATTTTCTTTGTGGCGAGATCTATTTACCAAATTTCAATCACCAACTCTCTCTCCCGACTGCGAAAATATTTGGTTGACACCCGCCTACGTAGGGGCAAATGATCATCATAATAAAATAAGAGAAATCACAGCACGAACGGAAAGATTTAGGTGCTTCTTTTCCCCACACGGCATTCGAGAGTGGATTGGTAGAGAAGTAGTACGAAAATGCTTCGATGAACCCTCGGACAGGCACTTAAGTGTGAATTGCAGAGTAACCATGGAGATGCAGATGTAGATGTAGAGCTGGTCCCACACATGTTCTATTGTGGACAGATCTTGGTACCTTGCTGACCATAGGCAGACAGTTCATAGGGGCACGTGTCATGCGTAGATATTTTACTGCTGATAAATGGCACGACGATACGACTATACTGTGGCATAAGAGGTAACAAATGATAATGCAGGATTTCCATGACGTACCGTTCTCCCGTTACAGTTCCTTAATCACAACCAGCCACAACCTGAAACCATTGCTGATGGTTTTTCATACCATGACGCCGTTTCTATTCTCCAAAACATTGGAAGAATGAGTCATATCTCTTAGTCACCGCCAGCCTGAGCGATTATGGTCATCTGGGTTGGTGTGGAACCGCAGTTCATCGCTGAACACGATGCTGCGCCGTATATCAGTAGTGCATGCTTCCCTGTCACAGCACCACTACAATTGGAGCCGTTTGTATTTTGGTGGTAGCTGTAGCTACTCGTGGGACGGTAATTCAGTAGTCCGGCTGTTGCTAGTGTCCGGCTAATGGCGCGGGATGACACAAAACGGACAACCCATTACTTGTTCTCGGAAAAGCAGATGATTACGTGAAGGGTGTTACGATATGGTGCACAATAACGGTGATCCTTCCTTGTGGTGATCAAACCTCGTCGACCAGAACCTTGAGTATGCTTGCGCTCACATTCCCAAGCATACCAACATCGGGCCCCTGTCGCATCTGACTGCCTACGAATCTGGATGTTGCGCCATTCGACCAGCCCGCCAAATGGAGATCCACAGTGATGCCACAGTCAAGCTCTTTTAGGGGCCGATAAGACGGACTCATACTGGTATATGGCACCTTGGTGTCCTTCCAGTGATCGCTGAATATCGCCGGTATTTACTATCCCAAACCTGTCGACAATATTGAACACGAACAACGCTAATGAACTTTTGTGACAGTTGTAGGCGTCACAGGTAATTGCTTCTCTAATATCATACATAACTGCCGATGTTGCCTACGTGTACGCTCTTACATTGGCATACAACCATACTTTCTGCCTGCTGCAGTCTTTTTGTCAGTCAGTGTATGTGGAGGCGTTTAGCTGAATAGATAGAAAATTTCTTTAGAGTGAATCACGCTTGTATTGAAAGAAATACGCGTGGGAGGAAATAATATATTGCTTTGGAAATTGCGTTCTCGGAATTTTAACAGCAACCGTGATGCACAACGCCCGTCTTCTGCAGCGTCCCCAACTTGATTTGTATGGGTCTCTATTGGCACTTCCTAAATAACTCTGTGACAAAAACAATTGCTCTTCTTCGTGTCTGCTATCTCTATCAAACTCATCTGGCATAGATTCCAAAATGATGAGCAATATCGAACTATTTATCGGAGAAGCAGGTCGTAGGCTATCTACCTCCTTCCGTGAATCATCGCACTTGGTGGAGAGAGATGGTACAAAGATTATGCACAAAATTATAGAGGTCGCAGACAGATTTCCTTTTAATACAAACTGTTGTCTCTCATGTAGCTTACAGTGCATGAACTGACGTAGCTAGTTTCACTATCCACAGTGAAACGATGTGCGTCAGCTGATGTCATTTTCTTTTATACAGCGACCGACGCGCTGCTCTGGTTACTTTCAGAGCATGACAACTGGATCTGGAGATTAGGAAAAGAGACGCAAGAAAGGTACTATTTTTTGAGTGCAGAAGACAATTGACACTGCACTCAGTGTGACAAAAATACCACAGAGTCTTAAGCGAGCAAACGATTGGATACTTTGTGCACGGCAGAAGAATATCAGAGGAACACAGAGCCGTTGGGCAGTCTGATTTACTGTCCAGTTGAGCTTGATTCATAGAGGGGAGAGTCATACAGTACCGGCCACCTTAATCTTTGAAATTGTAAAATGTGAAATATTTAAAAATTTTGTTATTTAATGCAGTAGTCTGGTATTTAAAATAATGCCTTATCGATGAACATGATCGATTTCCCTGAAATTTTACAGAAGTGACAGGTCACGTAGAAGTCCAAATATGTGGTTTTTCAGTCAGTACTAAAATTGTCTTCGAGTATCGGCCAGTGTCTATATAGGAATATTTTCAGGCTTTATTGATAAATAGCGTCACACAAGTGAATAAAACCATGGAACACAATATTATATTTAAAAAATTTATTGATTCAGAAACCACTGTTTACTTATTGCGATGATCAGAAAAGAAAACAATGTACCTTTTTGTCTACGCAACTAACATGTGCTCATTCTTTACTTTAGTGCATTGGACCCATTCTGCTTCGATCATTTTACAGTAAATTACACACATCACATTCTCGTCCGTACTTAGAGTGTCGCCATTAAATTTCAGCTTATCCTGTTTGCTGCATCAGTATTTGAACTATTAAGTTGTTTGCCTCTGTTGAATGCATCTGACGTTTCTCTGCTGAGCACTTGAACTGACATCAAGTCTCTTTCTTACTTCTTTTCTCGGCTCATTGCCTTATATTCGATCAAGTAAAGTGCTCCTCGGGACATGAAAAGTCTCAGCTGTCTACCTGGCTATCATTTTCCCCTATATTACTTCGTTTATTGCCATCCTCATATTCTCTTCAATCCATTTTCCTTTCATCTTGCCCTTATTCTCAGCCATTTAACTCTGAAATGTGGAGAGGAAGAGATATTATTTTTCTTCCCTAAATGTTCTGAGTGGCCGGAACTGTCAATCACGCAATAAAAACGATTCCGGTTGCGTATTGTTTAATACACGATGCCCTTAAAGTTTTATCGCTACGATATCCTTAAGCAATAACGTTAATATAAATGTAAAAGAAATACAGTTACCTCATAAAAGTGCACCACAGTGTTGAAACTAACTTCTTGCGTGTTCTTCTCACACAACCAACATTAAATGTTCAACCTGTTGTACGTGCTGCCACCTAGTACTAGATACGCGGACTACTGATGGTTCAAATGGTTCAAATGGCTCTGAGCACTATGGGACTTTACTTCTGAGATCATCAGCCCCCTAGAACTTAGAACTACTTAAACCTAACTAACCTAAGGACATCACACACGTCCATGCCCTAGGCAGGTTTCGAACCCGCGACCATAGCGTTGGCGCGGTTCCAGACTGTAGCACCTAGAACCGCTCGGCCACCCCGGCCGATGGCACGTACTATAAGACCCTCCCTTACAGCTTTATTATCATCAAGTTTCTAACTTCGAAAATGATCTTCCATCTTTTCTATTGTCTGCCGTTTCAGCGAAATCCTCTAGACATGAGGTTTCCCTGTAGATCGATTTTCACAAAGGATCATCGCTCATCCATTATGTTTCATGTTTCAAATTTTGATGAATTATTTTGGCGTTTAAGTTGTCAGTTGTGAGTACCAGCAGTACTCTCTCTCTCTCCCTCCCTCTCTCTCTCTCTCTATCTCTCTCCCTCTCTCTCTCTCTCTCTCTCTCTCTCTCTCTCTCTCTCTCTCTCTCTCTTCACCACAACTAAGTATCTATCTGTTTTTTCTTTCTTCACCTCAACTTAGTATCTATTAAATGATACTTCAGTGACTTGGACCCCACTTTAGTCTTTGCTAATGAGGATCCATCTTCAGACCGACGTAAATCTGCTAATACCGGCACACCCTTATACAACTTCATCAGTGTTTCCTTCTTACTTCGTTTCTTAGCGTTCTACTTATTGTGCGACACATTCTCTCAAATTTTTCAATATTGTTTCCAGTATGAAGATCTTCAAAAAAGGGTATGAAGCGAAGCAAAGTAAATTGTCTTTCTTGTTCAATGGATTTGCCATTGGTGACCAACTTGCAGAGTACACGAGATGGGCTGCAAACTACAATGGATTCTAGTTCTTGCAGTGTAGTTTCCAGAATGTGTTATTCCATTTCTTTATTCAGTCCAAACAGGATTTACTATAGTGGAATTGTTACCTGGCCGTCTACAAACAATAAGTCGAAGCTATCGCTAGTTTTGCCGTTGTTACAAACGTTATAATTTTCCGTTTCCAGTCTCGAATGTCATCGTTAGTGCATAAAGTAATCATATGAAATAACCACACATACACTCCTGGAAATTGAAATAAGAACACCGTGAATTCATTGTCCCAGGAAGGGGAAACTTTATTGACACATTCCTGGGGTCAGATACATCACATGTTCACACTGACAGAACCACAGCCACATAGACACAGGCAACAGAGCATGCACAATATCGGCACTAGTACAGTGTATATGCACCTTTCGCAGCAATGCAGGCTGCTATTCTCCCATGGAGACGATCGTAGAGATGCTGGATGTAGTCCTGTGGAACGGCTTGCCATGCCATTTCCACCTGGCGCCTCAGTTGGACCAGCGTTCGTGCTGGACGTGCAGACCGCGTGGGACGACGCTTCATCCAGTCCCAAACATCCTCAATGGGGGAAAGATCCGGAGATCTTGCTGGCCAGGGTAGTTGACTTACACCTTCTAGAGCACGTTGGGTGGCACGGGATACATGCGGACGTGCATTGTCCTGTTGGAACAGCAAGTTCCCTTGCCGATCTAGGAATGGTAGAACGATGGGTTCGATGACGGTTTGGATGTACCGTAGGAGATCGCTCCCACACCATGATGCCGGGTGTTGGCCCTGTGTGCCTCGGTCGTATGCAGTCCTGATTGTGGCGCTCACCTGCACGGCGCCAAATACGCATACGACCATCACTGGCACCAAGGCAGAAGCGACTCTCATCGCTGAAGACGACACGTCTCCATTCGTCCCTCCATTCACGCCTGTCACGACACCACTGGAGGCGGGCTGCACGATGTTGGGGCGTGAGCGGAAGACGGCCTAACGGTGTGCGGGACCATAGCCCAGCTTCATGGAGACGGTTGCGAATGGTCCTCGCCGATACCCCAGGAGCAACAGTGTCCCTAATGTGCTGGGAAGTGGCGGTACGGTCCCCTACGGCACTGCGTAGGATCCTACGGTCTTGGCGTGCATCCGTGCGTCGCTGCGGTCCGGTCCCAGGTCGACGGGCACGTGCACCTTCCGCCGACCACTGGTGACAACATCGATGTACTGTGGAGACCTCACGCCCCACTGTTGAGCAATTCGGCGGTACGTCCACCCGGCCTCCCGCTTGCCCACTATACGCCCTCGCTCAAAGTCCGTCAACTGCACGTACGGTTCACGTCCACGCTGTCGCGGCTTGCTACCAGTTTTAAAGACTGCGATGGAGCTCCGTATGCCACGGCAAACTGGCTGACACTGACGGCGGCGGTGCACAAATGCTGCGCAGCTAGCGCCATTCGACGGCCAACACCGCGGTTCCTGGTGTGTCCGCTGTGCCGTGCGTGTGATCATTGCTTGTACAGCCCTCTCGCAGTGTCCGGAGCAAGTATGGTGGGTCTGACACACCGGTGTCAATGTGTTCTTTTTTCCATTTCCAGGAGTGTATAAAACTGCAAGGACATATGCATGTGTATGTTCCACATCTCCTCCTAAACAAATGGATCGATTTCAACCAAACCCAGTACACAGATGGCTTACTGTATGGAGATAACTACTGTAGCGGTAAGAACCACCAATCTCTCAAACGGGTCAGGCGTGACCAATCAGCCATTAACTTTTACTGTATTACTTCTCTTTTACTAACTATCTTCAGAACACATTTTTCAGACAACATTTCTGTGTAAGACTTAAGCACTTGTAAAAACACATCATTGAGCGACACACAGCTCAGAGGATATGACGTTATGAATAATGAGTTGCGTGAAAATGAAACTGCAGTGCACAATTTGCTAGAGATACGATTAAAAAATTATGCAAATATGTGTGAAATATTTTAAATACGTGTGAAATTATGTGACATATGTATGTGAGGGTACAGCCAGGGGTAGGAAGCTTCTCCTCAACACCTGGATAGATTTCAATCAATCTTTTCACAAGGTCCGCCCGGTTGGCCGTGCGGTTTAAGTCACGGCTTTCCTGGCGGGAAGGAGCACCTGGTCCCCGGCACGAATCCGCCCTGCGGATTTGTGTCGAGGTTCGGCGAACCGACCAGTCTTTGGGTGATTTTTAGGCGGTTTTCCACCTCCCTCGGCGAATGCTGGCTGGTTCCCCTATTCCACCTCAGCTACACTATGTCGACGATTGCTGCGCAGACAAGTTCTACAAGTACGCGTACACCACCATTACTCTACAACGCAAACATAGGGGCTACACTCGTCTAGTGTGAGGCGTTCCTTGGGGGGTCCACCGGGGGCCGAACCGCACAATAACCCTGGGTTCAGTGTGGAGCGGCGGAGGGGTGAAGTGGACTGCGGTAGTCGTCGTAGGGTTGTGGATCGCTGCGGCTGCTGCGGGGACGGAGCCTCTCCGTTGTTTCTAGGTTCCCAGTGAAGAATAGAATATATACGACTATCGGGAAACAAATATTGTGGGGGTATGAGCCAGCAACAGGTGATAACACTGAGAGAGAATTTGGGAGGAAGAGATGGACAGACAGAGAGAGGAAAGGAGGAGATGGACACAGGTATAAAAGAGGAGGAGACGGACAGTAGAAAGGAAAGAGAAAATGGACAGAAAAATACACATTGAGATGGGAAGGGGGAACTGGACAGAGAAACAGGAGATGGACAGAAAGAGGTGCGAGTAGAAGATTGACTTGGGAGGGGTAAGGGTAGAAGGGTAGGACGAGATGGATTTAGAGGGTGCAGGAGGAAATGGACAGAGTGAGAAGATTGGCCAGGGATAGGGGAGGGAGGGGTAAGGGTAGAAGGGTAGGACGAGATGGATTTAGAGGATGCAGGAGGAAATGGACAGAGTGAGAAGATTGGCCAGGGATAGGGGAGGGAGGGGACGGTCAGAGAGGGGAGAGTAGCAGATGAACAGAGAAAGAGACAGGAGGAGATGAACACAGAGGGGCTGTAGTGGACAGAGAGCGTGGGGATAAGGAGATAGAGAAGGGTAAGGGGGAGATGGACGGAGATGGGGGAAGGAGAAGATGGACTAAGAGAATTTGAGCATTGCCAGGTATTCAGCTAGTATCCATACGAAATGAAAGGAAGGAAAACGATAATTTTGCTTGTGACATTGTATCCAGGAAGGCCAGGAAGAGATTCAGTCACTTAACAATAGGCTACCTTCACTGCAATTTAATCCTCCGTGCACTTGGCGAGAATGAATGTTAGATTGGTAACCCCTGAAGGAACGTCTTAGCTGTTCATCGCATTGGTACGGCTGTTTTCCAGGAATATGGACCACTGACGCTGCTGTGAATCATAGTATCCATTGCGACACCGGGGACACTGGGGTGCCAGTCAGTGCCCAAGAAATCCAGTACACAATGTCTCTTGACTAGTTTCTAAGTTGATCCGTTAGCGAAATAAGATTACAAATTTATTTCTAAAAAATGACGTTATTAATAAGAGAATTGTTCGGGAAGTAAGTGTAATAATAATAGCGATAATAGCTGTAGTGATACTTACCTTGGGAACAAAAATGATGAGATTAATAGTAGGGATTGGAAAATATTGTTAGAAATTAATAGCAGCTTCATAGCGACAGAGAAGAAGTAGATATTTTAAGCTGCCATCCGGCTGAAAACCGGAGAGATATTCATTCAGCCTTGTAGGCCACGTATTCTACTGTCACAGAGAAGTGTTTCATAAAAGTAGTTTGTAATACTTCGTAATTAGTTTTAAACACGATAACGTTAACATAATAGTCTAATGCGTTTCCAAGACAATAATTTTACAAGTGCAAAAACGTCAAAGCGATCTTCCGTACAAATCTACACTGTCTGACAAAAACAGTTAAATATCCAGAGGCGGGAAACGTATATAATGCTATCTGAGTGATTATAAAATCGAGTCGAATTTACAAAGAAGTTGGCGGTATAAAAGCACTTATTGGTATGATGTCACACACTCTCTGGTCTGGATGCTTGCTCTGATTCAGTTGGGAAGCGTGTCATAAAATCGACGTATCCTCTCCAGTGGCAAGCTAGACCACAACCGTTGTATTCAGTCTTTTATATCCTGGACTCTCGCACCGAGACTGTCATCCTTGATGATGCCACTCTTGTACTGTAGAGAACAGTTCTGGATATCTTGCTTGCCAGGGACTACCTCAACGTCGCACGGAAACTTCGTATAAAAATGTTCCAGTTGTTTGACGGAGATTCTACTGCTGGAAAACGGCACAGCGATACTCCCGCATGAGGACGATGGCTGTTCGTGACGTAGCGTTCAGCCGTGAGAGTTACTTCAGTCGCTACCACCTGCGACCTGAAGTCAGACCTGGTGGCTCTGCACAACGTGACACCAGGAGTAACACCGCACACAAATGCAGTAATACTGGAGGAGTTAGACTCACTATCCCAGTATAAGAAATCCGCTATACGTGCCTGTTCGAAACATTGGAAGATTGGAACTTCCCACCAGGTCGCCTCGTTATTTGGTCATTGTGGTTAACCAGGGCAGTGCAGAAACATGCATTGCCGAAAAGGCAGGCCGTTTATCAGTAGCCCAAGCTCCTCAGTTAGAGCACCACTCAAAATGCCTGCATTTGTTTAGTGGGGTCAACTGCAGTCTACATATGGGACGGTATTTCTCCGCCTGCTGGTTGCAGGGAGTCCAAGTCTTCTTTCAAATACATGGTGAATTTCTTCGGCAGTCTTTTATTTTGCACTGTGCTACTAGTTCCAGTCACAGACTATTTTCAAGCTCAGCTTAAACGAGGAAATACGACATGTTAGAGGCCAGTTTGACAAGTTAGTGTTAGGTTACATATATAATGTAAATTGCAACAGTGTTATACCATTACATTAATGACTACAAGTTTCTGTTGAAGGCCAACATAGTCAACTAAATTGACAGCGATGTAATAACTGTACGCAAGAGTTGTCACGAGATGGCTTACTGACATCGATAGATCAAGCAGAATATGGAAAAACGCCAAAATAATGTCATCTTAAAGATGGGAATAGTACAGCATATTCTAACAAGTAAAGCTATAACTCAACAACCAAAGCGGTACAATGTAGTCTTTATCACAATTTCTTAATGTACAAAATTCCAAAGTTCTGAACCTTACAGATACTGTCAGCCTCGTCGTGCGGATATGAGGAAATAGCAGCGCTTAGGGAGATGAAGTGGTACGACTGAGCTGTAGACAAAGCAAACTGTATGCTACGATTCACTAGTCAGTTACTGGGAAAAGCATTCTGTTTATAGAACTGATCAGTGCAAAACACTCTTACGATGCCTACTTAAATGCATGGCCAAAGGGTTGTTTGCCGGACTATAACAGATATGCTGGAAGACCTTAACTGTCTGATATATAAAGAAAGAAGCAGTACACGGGAATCTGCTTCGAAAACTCCAAGAAGCGTCATTCAGAACAAAATCTGTCAACCTATTAAGTGTCTGTCCCGCAGAGACAGCACAAATAAATTTAGACAAAAACTCTCACAGAGGCTTATAAACAGTCGTTCTTCCAGCGCACCCATCAGTGAATGGAACGAGAAGAAACCCTATAATATATAATTATAGCACAATAAAATGTACCATTTGCCACTTAATTCTCAGTTATTCGTGACGAATTCATGTATTCGTTGATGTTTTGAAACCTCCTTTTGTCTTAGAGAATGTTTTAAGTGACGCAGACAAATGCCTGAGATAGATCACAGAAAATACTAGCTAGTGCTATTTCCTTATTTAGTGTTTCTAAAATTTGGTGAGTGAACGTTAGATGGCATTCTTATTTGAGCAAGTCTTCTGAGAATATTATGGTTTCTCAGATGGAATACCATTCTAGAATGTATTATATTCTCAAAAACTTTGGAAAATAATGTCAGCGGTAAAATGGGTTGGTAGTTATTGAAATCTCTCATGTCACCTTTCTTTTAAAAATTTAACATTGGTTTATTTAAATATCTTTGGAAAATATCCTGGGTTGGTGATGCATTACATTTTTCAAAAAAGACAGTATTGGTTATGTGTGAACAAGTCTTCTGTGATCTGTTGGAAGCCATAGCAAATCCAGTTGAGGTTTTACTTTAGAAGGGTATGTAACTGTCTTAATTCTAGAAGGATAGTTGGTAAGACTTTCATAGGATTGAATTGTATGTTACTTCCTTTTCAAAATACTCTTTTGATGCTCCATTAAGTTTCGGGAATGCAGCCGCATGAATTCTGCTTCTTCTTCTAATATTTCGGCTGTATACTTTTCTCCTTTGATATTCCACTTAAACTATTTGTCCTTATACTTCCTACTGCATTAAATGTGTCTGCTACCTGTTACGAATAATTTGTTGTCCTTCTTCCTACATAAATAATATTATCCATGTTATGTGCCCTGTTAACCTGTCTCTCGTTTTACTACATTCCCTTTAGACTTACGTCTGTTGCCAGATTTTCTGATTTATGATATAATGTGCATGTTTCTTATTATTTAACTATTTTACGGGTAATTTTGATTAGTTTTATTAGTGTACAACTACTGCAAGGTCTTTGCTGTTCTTGCCAACAGATAATATTTTCTGTTAACTCATTCTTCCTTTCCTTTTCACAATATGCTTTTATCCCTTCAGTGACACATAGTTTTTCAACATGGCTGTTTAATGTAATTTCTGAAAAACTTAAGCAGAACTTATTTTTAAATAATGACTTGAATTTATTATTGAACAGATTAAAACTTATATCAATATTCGGATCACTATAAACGTCTTTCCAGTTCTCTTGTGAGCTGTTCTTAAAAATATTTGACCTGGAGTCATTGCTTATTCGAATGTGTTTCCACTGAGGAGTATCTATACCGTAAGTAGTACATTATTTAGTATAAATAACTGCACATCATGATCAGAGAGAGATTTTCCTACTAGGTATACAGCCATTTTCTTGCTTCGAGCTTCATCAGAATAAAGTTGTTAGTTAGATCCCTAAAGTCTTTATCCTCCTGTGTCCGAAAATTAGTTATTGAGATCAAATTGTAGAATAAAAAAAATGTTTCCAGATCATTTTTCCTACCAGTGTCCTTAGGAAATCTGCATTGAAATCACACTAACAATTGCTTGCTGCTGTCTGACAGACAACTTACGGTAGTAGTAATCCATATGCCTCATTAAGAGTAAAAAATTCTCCCAGTGGTGATCTATATTGAGTTAGAATTGAAATGAACTGTTTTTCACTATTAGTTCACAAGCGAAATCACACAGAAGTTATGAGACTCGGCGGGCATGAAAGGGAAGCAGTGATTAAGAAGGAATTGAGGCAGATTTGTAGCCTGTAACTATGTTATTCATTGACTAAGCAGTGAAGTAAGCAAAAGAAAAATTTGTAAAAGGAATTAAAGTTCAGAAGAAGTGCGAAAAACCTTGACATTTGTCGATGACATTGTAATTTAGTAAGAAACGGCAAAGGATTTGGAAAAGTAGTTGAATGAAATGGACATCATCTTAAAAGGTGAGTGTAAGATGAACACAAAAAAAGAAACAAAATAAATCTAATGAAATGTTGACAAGTTAAGTCAGTCGATGCTGGGGAGTTACATTAGGAAGCGAGACACTGAAAGTGGTAGACGAGTTTCGTCATTTGGCCTGTTAAATAACTGGTTAATGCTGAAGCAGAGAGGATATAAAACGTAGACTGGCGTTGGCAAAGAAAAGAGTATCTGAAGAAGAGAAATTCGTTGCTATCGAATATATATTTAATATGTCTCTTTTGTAGGTATTTGTCTGGAGAGTACACTTGTGCGGGAGTGAAATGTTAGTGATAAACAGTTCAAACGAGAATAGAAAAGCAGCTTTGGAAATGTGATGTTACAGAAGAATGCTAAAGAATAAAATGGTAGATCATGTAACTAATGAGCAGATACTGAACAGAACTGGGGAGAAAAGAATTTGTGGAACAACTAGACTTGTGATATGATGCGTTCTGAAATCTGAAGTGATCATAAATTTAGGATTTGAGGGTATAGCGATCCTTTTTAAAATCACGAGCTAACCTATTCCGTAAGTTCTTTTTTATTTTATTCTTTTTTTACATGAGCGATGCTTAAGTGTAAAGACTTTGAATGCTAATGTATAGTTTTAACTTAGAGGCCTAAGAAGCTACATGTATACGCGTTATCTTGTTTTAACAAAAATATTTTTCATTTCTCACTTCTTTACACATTCATCTTTCTCTATCCGATCGTTGCAGAGGCAACAGGTAAGTTATTTTTATTGTCGCTTACTTAAAGGCGTTTTATTTATTACGGTCAGATGATATACCTGATTTCAAGTCATGTTTCCTCTATTAAATGTTTTATTTGTGTTTACAGAGGCCGGTTTCAAAGGGCTGGAGCGTGATTATTCTTTGACGAAAGGATTCGAGCTTTATCTGTGCTCTTTCGTTAATGATTCTCTTGACAGAGAAAGACCTACCTTCGTCCGTATCGTAATCTGATTATCTTAATGCCTACATTGCTTTAGGGCAACAATTATATTAAACGTTCATGGTTGAGAGCGACTGAACAGTGACGTCAGACAACCAAAACGTATTGGTCAGTTACGTAATCATTCCTTCATCTTTTAGCGATGGGAAACACTGTTATACCTCCTAGTTTTTCAGATTACCACTGAATGCTTATAAAATGGCATAAATGACTATTCAAAAATACAAGAAAATCACACTGCTGTTGGAATGTGCATTCTTCATGCGACAAAAATACGCACAGTAATAATTTGTAATTCTTAATGTCGTTTAGCTGGAGGATTGTTCTACTATAGAACTTTCTCCATCGTGATTGGCGACTGTGACAGGACATCGCTGTACAATATTTACTGCATGTTATTAAGTTGCATTTTTTGTTACATGCACATAAACTTACATCTGAGTCAAATATATTTTCAGATGCCAACAGAAAGGCAAAAAGTGGATCACAAGAGCACAATGCAGTCATGGAAAAGTGCAGGAAGTTGTGCGAAAAGCGTCAATTACAATAAACTGTTAATGACAGAAAGTTCCGTCGCAACAGTTATAGGTAAAAACATGATCACTGAACAGCTTGTAACTCCATGCTATGGTTTCTAAAACATAGATGATTTATTACCTATCATAAAATTTTTGGAGCAATTTTTAATTTTTCAAAGAGTTTTAGTTTATAAATTATACTGTAGTTAACAGTCATATAAAAATGGCAGACTTCACTAGTGCGAAGCTAATGCGATGTGCTGATTTGAACTCCTTTTTGTAAATATGTGCACTCCTTTTTGTAGATACATTTCAGTGCATTTTCTCGAAAAATAAATACAAGGATTGTTTGAAATTTCGTGAAGTAGCAATAACTATTTGAATGTGTTATGGTTAAATCTGGAAACCTACAAAAATAACATTAGAAAATAATAGTGACGAAGTATTCCCTGTTGGAGAAAGTAATATGACTAATCAGCCAATGTCAGACATAGATACCGATTCAGTAGAAAGAGAACCGGAAAACCCCACTGCTAGAACTTCCAGATAGTCGAAGCCTTAAATCCACTGACCAAATTACTTGAAAAACTTGCAGCTTATTAGCCCAAGAGCAGTCAGCTACAGTCGACACGGATTTCATATTGTTAGCCTAAGAGCAATCCGCTCAAATAAAGAATCATTTGAAAACCTGTTTGACAAAAATTTCAAAAATAAATAAAGCTTACAAAAAATATACTGCAAACAATTAAATAATTATCACCTGATTCACTTAAGAATCCTCTGACTGAAATTAAGCACAATATTAAGCAATTATCGGAAAACGTTAAGAGTTTGATTAGTAAGCAAGATGAAAAGTTACAGAAACTATACAATGCTGAGGAGAAATTGTTTTCCTAGGGATTATGAAAGATGATTCATGATAAGGACAAAAATATAAAAAAAAATTAGGTACTGGATTAAAAGTTGTGGTACACACAAGTGGGTTTTGAACAGGTTCTAGTAGAAAGGAATATAGCCATGACAAATAAAAACTGTCCTAACTAAGGACTTCCGCGAGAGGTGAGCTGATGTTTTCTCGCAAATGAATGGCATATGCAGGGAACTGTGAGCAGTCACAAATAGTGTGCATAGCACACTGCTATGACACGTGGCTTGTATACAGCAACAAGTATTTATATCGGGTTGCAGAGGCACCACGCAGAACAATTTAATCAGACTCTCGAACGTTCAGGTTGCACTTCGGGGGCGGCACATACATTGTCTTGAAAATTAATGGAAGAAAACGTGGACCCAATTTGAGCTTTACTTTCCAGACAGGAAACCACACATCCCGTCTCATTCATTAAGACATTTAAAGGAGTCTTGCCAGAAACCTGGACAGGTTATCAAAAAATTCAATTTACCACAGCAGAGACATAAACTGCTTAATAATGTTCGACCTAAGTTCAATTTGAACATGCGTTCTTGGCAAAATATTGGTCAGCTTGCGTTCTGGAACGACTACGAAATGTATTTCTTAATGCTGATCAATACAACTGCAAGTGAGGTAACTTGAGAAAGTATTTCAAGAAGACATAAACAAAACGCGATACTGAAATGAACCAGTTACACATAGGATCGTCCTGTGATTGTTCTAAGCAAAATTGCCGTTTAGTATTAGTGAAAAGTCAGTAACGTAGTCTGATTATCTTAATTCCAACATTATTTTAGGGTATGAATTATATTAAGTTTTTATGGTTGAGCGTCACTGAACAATGACGGCAGACAATCAAAACGTATTGGGCAGCAAAGTAATTATTCTTTCCTTTTTCAGCAATGGGAAACACTGATTATATGTCTTAGCATTTTCAGATTATGCCTGGATGCTTATAAAATGGCATAAATGCCTATTACAGAATACAATACCAGCAAGTGGATTCCGCATAGCTAAACTGTAAGTTTGAATATACATTTTACCGTCGAACATCTGTTAGGAAAGAAAGGAGCTGACATACATAACTCTATGTCTGCTGAACATCTACTCATTGCCAACCACAATCCGAAAAATTTTGGAAGACTCAGTTATTCTTCATAGAGAAATCAATTGGAGCCACCGAGTGAGGTGGCGCAGTGGTTAGCACACTGGACTCGCTTTCCGGAGGACGACGGTTCAATCCTGTGTCAAGCCATCCTGATTTAGGTTTTCAGTGATTTCCCCAAATCACTCTAGTCAAATGCCAGGATGGTTCCTTTGAAGGGGCAAGGCCAACATCCTTCCCCATACTTCCCTAATCCGATGAGACCACTGACCTTGCGGTTTGGTCTGTTCCACTAAACACCCCGTCCCAACCGAATGGGAGCAAGATGGGCATTTGAGAATAATTAGAGATCTATAAAGATCTTGGGCGCAATGATGGGAAATTACCATGTGACCAGTTGCAGCTTGCCTGTAGACAAATTTTCGATAGTTTCTAACCGATATTGATCGCAGAAAACCTTCTTACGACTGTCGGTAGCCTTTGCGAGTGGTTGAATCCCACACAATTTTATTATAGAACTTTTGTGCATATAATTTCGTTTGTCAGTTTATATTGTAATTGGGTACTGATTCCATCCCACTTTTTTTTAAGTTTGCCACTATTCAGAAATCTATTACTTTTTGCTCTTTTTTGCCATTTTGTTTAATAATGTGCTTATGCACTAGCAGTTTGAAACTTCTAAAAATTTTTGCTTACTTAGACTGAAATTACTGGGAAGGTGAAACTTCTACGTTATTTAATTCTGAGACTGCTGAGTGAAACTGAAAGCACTGAACCTACTTGCTCTTTACTTATTTTTTATCATCAACAGCATCCTAGTGCAACGCAATCTGACTGCTAGAAAATGATAACCTCACTTCAAATAATTAATACAGAAGAATGGCCGTGAATTAGAGGAAATCCTAACAATAAACTATGCATTTCATAAGTCACTTACTTCACAAAAATCTTCATTACCCGAGCTACAGCAATGCCACAAGCACCAATACTGCGAGCTAATTAAAAGATGATAACTACTGTAGGCTCTAACTACTAATAGGCATGTGGTTAGTACAGAAAAGATTTTGTTGCAGAGCAAACAATGTATTTACGAAATTTTACCTTAATCAAGTGACAATCAATTCAAAAAAATTATATATTCATCAGTAATAAAGCTCAATGGTGGATATACAGTCAGACAATCCACTTACTAATACTGAAAACCTCGAACACTGCTAATTATTAACCTCTAACCTCCATCATTGCTGACTACTCACTCCCAACATCCATCACTGAAGGCTGTTCACCTGCAACTTCAATCACTGCTGGCGATTCACCTCCAACTTTCATCACCACTGACTGTTAACTTCCAACTGCTAACTGCTAATCTGACCAGCCACAGAGACTGTTACAGAGTGCACACAGAGCTGCTTTAAGTGCTTGGTTCTACCAGTGTGACAATCCGTTGATCCTAGGGACTTTAATTTTTAGGTAATAACATATAGACTCTTGCTGATAAATGTAATGTGGAGACAGCTTTTACTGAGTGAACTGCTAATTTGAAGTTTGTAAGTACTACTTGTGCTTTGTTGATATATGTGTGATATTCCTACTCATGTTGCAGAGAGTAGCTTCTGCTAGGCTCGTAATGCTGGTCCATGGCGTTTCCATTAGAAGTTATCGCATTGTATGTAGGTTTGTCCTTCTGAAGACGATGCGTTTAAATCCCTAAAAACCATGGTTAAGGTTTAATTTTTGCAGTTGTGTTTTCCTCAGTCGTGTGTAATACTGCAGTATATTGATAATTTTGACTTTTGGACCATCTGACTACAACTGAATGGAACACAATTTCGTACCATATACGTGTCACCTTTATTCTCACATTCCAACCACTTTTAGTTAATGTAACAGAGACAGAAATACACAAAAAAATGCTCATGGAAAAAGGGTTGAAACACTGTGCCAGTAGCAAAGTAAACAACCAACACACAGAAAATATAATATTAGAAACCGAACACATCCTTAAAAGCCAAGTACCATAAAATAATTGTCAAATAAACATAATACTGACAAGAAAACTAGTAAAAAAGGAAATAAAAGGCGTAATAAAACAAACACAGCTGACACAAAATAAGACAAACCTGAAACGAACATAGAAAAACCTTGAACACCCCCTCCCCCCCCCCTCCACCACCACCACAGACAAACAGAAATACTTCATAACACAGAGAAACCCAAAAGCACCAACATTCTGCAGCCAACCAAAGACACATAAAGATGGTGAGCCATTATTATCTTTAGGACAACCACAACTTACTGTAACACTTATACCGATTAGGAGTAAGTTTCTTTTGAGTAACTGTGTATCTGCAATTCATGAAGTGTGCATTCTGTATTGTTTGAACTCCTTAATTAGAGTTTTGTAATGTATATATGAAAGGAGCAAAAGAATTTATTAATATTTTAAATTATTGTAGTGTAAATACGTTTATTAAAAAGTATGTTTGTTAAAAGTTGGTTCATGCTTAGGGTACTTGTATTTGTAACATGTAAACACTGTAGGGAATTAGCTCCATAACGAAAGTGGCATGGTGTGATGTAAAAGGTGGGTTTGGTGGTCGAACTGAGCAGCTCGTTTGTGAGAGTGGCACACATTGTGTGGATAATCTTAAGATGGTACACCTCGATGGTGCTAAGAGAGGCAATTGGAAGCTGCATTAGAAGGAATTTGCCTTGAATGTGGATCTGGCTATTATTTGGTATTCGTGGAATAATCTAATGGCTCTAATATGTTGAAAAGCCAACACCAAGAAGAGATTTTATAGAGCATTCGCACATCAAAAGCCATGAGTACAGTTGGCCGCCATTTCGCCTACCACCAATCTTGGCCATGGCTTTGCAGACTTCATACATTCAGTTAAGTAATGTGTATGGGCTTAGACCAGTTAATTTGCGTGTTGTTTCAATAATAATCACATAAAACGTCAATTAGTGCTCGACACCATAACTTCAGTCCTCATCATGAACCTATGCCAGGTCCTCACCTAAGTGCTACTAAAACCGAAATTCCGAATTTCAATTAAATTCTTGCATTCATATATTTACAACTGATTTTTTGTCTAAAGTAAAAGGAGTAGCAATAGCTTCACAGGTTATTAAAGTTCAAGTACATATGAATCTTTAATGAACATATTTATTGTAGTGCTGGTAGAAGTTAAGTTATGCACATTTTCAAAGGTGGTGTAGTTTTGGTAGCCATCATGAATGGTTCTTTTGAAGTCAACTAAGACTAGTGTCATATTTTAATACATTTCTCGTTCTGGAAACATCCGCCAGGCTGTGGCTAAGCTACGTCTCAGCAATATCCTTTCTTTCAGGACTGCTAGTTCTGCAAGGTTTGCAGGAGAGCTTCTATAAAGATTGGAAGGTAGGGGACAAGATACTGGAAGAAGTAAGCTTGTGGACGAGGCGTGAGTCGTGCTTGGGTAGCTTAGATGGTAGAACACTTGCCCACGAAAGGCAAAGGTCCCGAGTTCAAGTCTCGGTTCAGCACACATTTTTAATATGCCAGGAAGTTTCATATTAGCGCACACTCCGCTGCAGAGTGAAAATCTCATTCTGATGTTTGAAACGATAACCACTAATTAAAGTCTGAAAATCAAATGTTGGTACAGATATATGGGTAACATTCTTTGTCAGATAGATGAGTCAAATGAAAAAATAGATAAAATCCACTCAGAAATCAATAAAGTACACCAGAACATAAAATTCACACTTGAAAATGAAAAAGAAAGTCAAGTAAATTTCCTTGACATAATAATAAAAGAAGAAAATGGCAAACATACAATTAACATCTTCAGAAAACGAATAGCCATAGGCACAATAATACATTCCACATCTAATCATCCTCACAACAAGAAGCTTGCAGCACTAAGACATGTGTTACATAGGTTAAACAAGATCACACTTCACAAGAGAAACTATGAAAAAGAAATGAGTACAATCATACGAAGAGCTAGCAACAATCGGTATGACACACATTTAGTACACAGGCTAAATCAAAAAATAAAACACAAATACAAATCAAACACAACACTTCCAGAATACAAGATAACTCACAAGCTACTAACTTACAAACACACTCATCAACACACTCATTGAAAACATCACAGAGAAAACAACCAGATGAAACACTTTGACTTACACACATAAATTAACACTCAGAGTTGCCAACATGCTACAGAGACAGGGCTTACACATATCATGTAAGACTGGGCAAACCCTCCAATGACACGTAAGATCGTCCTGAGACTGGTTTGATGCAGCTCTCCATGCTACTCTATCCTGTTCAAGCTTCTTCATCTTCCAGTACCTACTGCAGCCTACATCCTTCTGAATCTGTTTAGTGTATTCATCTCTTCCTCTCCCTCTACGATTTTTACACTCCACGCTGCCATCCAATACTAAATTGGTGATCCCTTTATGTCTCAGAACATGTTCTACCAACAGATCCCTTCTTCTAGTCGAGTTGTGCCACAAGCTCCTCTTCTCCACAATTCTATTCAATATCTCCTCATTAGTTATGTGATCCACCCATCTAATCTTCAGCATTCTTCTGTAGCACCACATTTCGAAAACTTCTATTCTCTTCTTGTCCAAACTATTTATCGTCCACGCTTCACTTCCATACATGGACACGCTCCATACAAATTTTTCAGAAACGACTTCCTGACATTTAAATCTATACTCGATGTTAACAAATTTTTCTTCTTCAGAAACGCTTTCCTTGCCATTGCCAGTCTACATTTTATATCCTCTCTACTTCGACCATCATCAGTTATTTTGCTCCCCCAATAGCAAAACTCCTTTACTACTCTGAGTGTCTCATTTCCTAATCTAATTCCCTCAGCATCACCCGACTTAATTCGACTCCATTCCATTATCCTCGTTTTGCTTTTGTTGATGTTCATCTTATACCCTCCTTTCAAGACACTGTCCATTCCGTTCAACTGCTCTTCCAAGTCCTTTGCTGTCCCTGACAGAATTACAATGTCATCGGCGAACCTCAAAAGTATTTATTTCTTCTCCATGGATTTTAATACTTACTCCGAATTTTTCTTTTGTTTCCTTTACTGCTTGCAATATACACAGACTGAATGACATCGGGGAGAGGCTACAACCCTGTCTCACTCCTTTCCCAACCATTGCTCCCTTTCATGCCCCTCAACTCTTATAACTGCCATCTGGTTTCTGTACAAGTTGTAAATAGCCTTTCGCTCCCTGTATTTTAGCCCCGCCACCTTTAGAATTTGAAAGAGAGTATTCCAGTCAACATTGTCAAAAGCTTTCTCTAAGTCTACAAATGCTAGAAACGTAAGTTTGCCTTTCCTTAATCTTTCTTCTAAGTCGTAGGGTCAGTACTGTCTCACGTGTTCCAATATTTCTACAGAATCCAAACTGATCTTCCCCAGAGGTCGGCTTCTACCAGTTTTTCCATTCGTCTGTAAAGAATTATAAAATAATGTAAATAATTTTTCTAAGGGGACGTTTCATATGGAATTATACAAGACTGTGCTTAAACTGAAACACAATATTTTTGCGAAACGCAATCTGACTTCCAAAAATCCCTACGAAAGAATGGCCCTGACTAACATTAACCTATACGTTTCACAAATCACTTACCTCACAAAAATCTTCGTTACTCAAGCTACTGCAATACAGCGAGCGCCACTACTGCCAGCTAAATAAAAGATTCAAACTACTGAAGGCACTAACTACTGATAGGCATAGTTAGCAAATGAAAGATTTTAATACAGAACAAACAATGTATTTACCTTAATAATCATAATATATATATCAGTTCATGACACCAATTCTTACAAATTTCAAAACTCAGCCATCTCTCTCCCCACGTCCACCACTGCTGGCGGCTCACCTCCAACTGCGCAACGCTACGCGCTGTTAGCATCCAGCTGCCCAACACTACAATGGCGATTATTACAACAATGCCAACCAGCCACTGACTGCACACAGCACAGCCAGTGTTTTTTTATACAGAGCGCTACGTGGCGTTACCAATAAGAAAACCTAAACAGCCTACTTACAGTGTGAGTTGAAGCATTAGCCATTAAAGTTATTTGAACCGACCCATTACAAAGAAGTAGCGTACTTGCATTGGTTCATGTTAGCGTATTAGAGGGAACTCTGTATCTAACAGCTGTCAAAGTACGCGATCTTTGTTTACATGCCACGTAATTAATATTTCCAGTCATTCTGGTTTTATGCAAATTTATCTGGGTCTAATTATTATTGGCAAGCAAAATTACAATATACTCTGTCCGTATTTACCAAATTAGCTTCTGAGTGTTTTACTGTTTTCAGTTATGAAAGGATATTATTTTCAGAATTTAAACAGGCTTGGGAAACATCTCTTATAGAGGTGTGATTTTGAAGTTTCCGGAAATAAAACGGGTTCTTTGGGTTTATACAATATCAATTTACTTCCTCCAGTTTTTCTTTAAACATTTTATGACGAATCATCGTCTTCGTAAATCTACAGGAACAGTTTTCTTCACAGCATTCCTGAGTATATTCTAACGTTGTCCTACTCTGTTAAAATCTTTAACAACATGGTGTCTGAATACTGTTTTTAGGAAAGTTACACCCCCCACGCCAGTAACCATATGGATAAAGAAATGCGAGGACGGATTGGGATTAGATCGTGAAACAAAATGAAACAAAGTTCTCGTAAAAAAATCCTGCGTCGCGGGAAACACATAGACCCCTCCCTACCCGAACCTGGGAACTGCCTGCATCCAGCAAAAATCGTGACTTCACGTCTTATGAGAATGTGGACAAAGCGGAACCTTGTCCAGAGCAAACGTCATTGATGTCACTAGTCGAGTTGAGCAAACGATCTTCTATGAAAGATATTACTAGAGACAACGTTGGAGGAAGGCTACATATAGTAACCGCCATCTGCTCAGAAATTGGTCGTCCAGAGGCAGTATGTTATTCACTTTAGTTTCCTACTGAATTACGAAATAGGAAATTGCTTCGTGAGTTTACAATAAATGTCTCTTGGGTACATATGATGCTTTTAAATATCATTCACAACTACTGGCATTCTTCAAACTAACGGTGAATTCATATGTCTGTTTTGCGGGGTAGGATACGAATTTTATTCTAACGGGAGGGGCAACAGCACTCACCTGCCATCCGCAGGATATATCATTGAATGTGGCATCTAGCGAAAGTTGTACACATTTATAAAATTGTCAGTGAAACGCTCCCACTTGCAGTTCTGTCGTCGTAAGTGTGCCATAGGTAAATTTCCCTTATAGCTTTAGACTTTCCCGATCTGGGATCCGTTGCACTAATTGATAAATATGTCCTTCTAATTACCTGAAAAAGCATTAACATGAGTGGAAGACCCTTGTTAATTACAAATAAGTCTATAGTGGTGTGTACATGTAATGGAACCTTGTATATGCTCGATAAATACTATATCATGCCCGTAGTAAGGAGAAAGAACCGAGTAGTTTCCTGTTACAAGTCCGGTGATGCATTTCTTGAGGGTGGTGTCATATCGGATATTTAGGGGTAAGACAAAAACGAGGTGAGGTCATCTTGCTCCAGCGACTGTCGGTATAATAACACAGCATGTAAGTGAGTGAAGTATTGTATAAAGAACTTGAAGGGATGTCATGCGACGCCTGCCCAGAGAAAAACGGTGATTGCAGCACTAGACTGAAACGTGGCGGTTGTGAGTTCAATCCTGGATAGGGGCACCGTTATTTTCTCGTTCCAAATCTTTCAAGGAAGCTCCAGATCCACTCATTCTGCTATCAAATGAATCCTTGGAGACTATTCCAGGTGGAAAATTGTGAAGATCAGCTGGACTTATCCCTCTGTCATGTCAAGAGCACGCTCACTGACTTGCACCACAGACTTCACTTTTTTACTGACAGTGAATACAAAATGTAATGATCACGTTAACTGAGAATTACACGAAAATAATAATTAGATGTGTTTGTAGGGTTCAAGGTAAGTGTAGAACATCTACATCTACATCCATACTCCGCAAACCACCTGACAGTGTGTGGTGGAGGGTACCTTGAATCCCTCTATCGGCTCTCCCTTCATTTCCATCCTCGTATTGTTCGTGGAAAGAAGAATTGTCGGTAAGCCTCTGTGTGGCCTCTAATCTCTCTGATTTTATCCTCATGGTCTCTTCGCGAGATATACGTAGGAGGGAGCAATATACTGCTTGTCTCTTCGGTGAAGGTATGTTCTCGAAACTTCAACGAAAGCCCGTACCGAGCTACTGAGCTTCTCTCCTGCAGAGTCTTCCACTATCATCTCCGTAACACTTTCACGATTACTAAATGATCTTGTAACGAAGCGCGATGCTCTCCGTCGGATATTCTCTATCTCTTCTATCAACCCTATCTGGTACGGATCCCACACTGCTGAGCAGTATTCAATCAGTGGGCGAACAAGCGTACTGCAACCTACTTCCTTTGTTTTCGGATTGCATTTCCTTAGGATTCTTCCAATGAATCTCAGTCTGGCATCTGCATTACCGACGATCAACTTTATATGATGATTCCATTTTAAATCAATACTAATGCGTACTCCCAGATAATGTATGGAATTAACAGCTTCCAGTTGCTGACCTGCTATATTGTAGCTAAATGATAAGGGATCTTTCTTTCTATGTATTCGCAGCACAATACACTTGTCTACATTGAGATTCAATTGCCATTCCCTGCACCATGCGTAAATTCGCTGCAGATCCTCCTGCATCATCCGCAAAAAGCCTCAGTGAACTTCCGATGTCATCCACAAGGTCATTTATGTATATTGTGAATAGCAACGGTTCTGCGACACTCCCCTGCGGCACACCTGAAATTACTCTTATTTCGGAAGACTTCTCTCCATTGAGAATGACATCTTCAATCCAATCACACAATTGGTCTGATAGTCCATATGCTCCTACTTTGTTCATTAAACGACTGTGGGGAACTGTGTCGAACTCCTTCCGGAAGTCAAGAAACACGGCATCTACCTGGGCACCCGTGTCTATGGTCTTCTGAGTCTCGTGGACGAATAGCGCGAGCTGGGTTTCACACGATCGTCTTTTTCGAAACCCATGCTGATTCCTACAGAGTAGATTCCTAGTCTCCAGAAAAGTCATTATACTCGAACATAATACGTGTTGCAAAATTCTACAACTGATAGACGTTAGAGAGATAGGTCTATAGTCCTGCACATCTGTTCGACGTTCCTTCTTGAAAACGGGGATCACCTGTGCCCTTTTCCAATCCTTTGCAAAGCTACACTCTTCTAGAGACCTACGGTACACCGCTGCAAGAAGGGGGACTAGTACCTTCGTGTACTCTGTGTAAAATCGAACTGGTATCACATCAGGTCCAGAGGCTTTCCTCTTTTGAGCGATTTTAATTGTTTCTCTATCCCTTTGTCGTCTATTTCGATATCTACCATTTTGTCATCTGTGCGACAATCTAGAGAAGGAACTACAGTGCAGTCTTCCTCTGTGAAACAGCTTTGGAAAAACACGTTTAGTATTTCGGCCTTTAGTCTGTCATCCTTTGTTTCAGAACCATTTTAGTCACAGAGTGTCTGGACATTTTGTTTTGATCCACCTACCGCTTTGACATAAGACCAAAATTTCTTAGGATTTTGTGCCAAGTCAGTACATAGAACCTTACTTTCGAATTCATTGAAAGCCTCTCTCATAGCCCTCCTCTCACTACATTTCGCTTCGCGTAATGTTTATTGTCTGCAAGGCTTTGGCTATGTTTATATTTGCTGTGAAGTTCCCTTTGCTTCCGCAGCAGTTTTCTAACTCAGTTGTTGTACCACTGTGGCTCTTTTCCATCTCTTATGACCTCGCTTGGCACATACTCATCTAACACATATTTTACGATGGTTTTGAACTTTGTCCACTGACCCTCAACACTATCTGTACTTGAGACAAAACTTTAGTGTTGAGCCATCGGGTACTCTGAAATCTGCTTTTTGTCATTTTGCTAAACAGAAAAATCTTTCTACCTTTTTTAATATTTCTATTTACGGCTGAAATCATCGAGCTGTATGATCGCTGACTCCCTGTTCTGCGTTAACTGTTTCAAATAGTTCGGGTCTGTTTGTCACCAGAAGGTCTAAAATGTTATCGCCACTAGTCGGTTCTCTGTTTAACTGCTCAAGGTAGTTTTCAGATAAATCACTTTAAAAATTTTCACTGGATTCTTTGACCCTGCCACCCGTTATGAACGTTTGAGTCTTCCAGTCTATATCCGGCAAATTAAAATATCCACCCAGAACTATAACATGGTGGGGAAATCTACTCGAAATATTTTCCAAATTATCCTTCAGGTGCTGAGTCACAACAGCTGCTGAACCAGGGGCCCTATAGAGACATCGAGTTACCATGTCTGAGCCTGCTTTAACCGTGACCTTCACCCAAATCATTTCACAATTCGAATCTCCGTCAATTTCCTTCGATACTATTGCACTTCTTATCACTATAAACACGCCTCCCCGTTCGCTGTCCAGCCTGTCTCTGCGGTATACATTCCAATCTGAGTTTAGAATTTCATTACTGTTTACATCTGGTTTCAGACAACTTTCTGTCCCTAGTACTATGCCGGCATTGTGACCGTTTATTAATGAGAGCAGTTCTGGGACCTTTCTATAGACGCTCATGCAGTTTACTATTAGCACATTAATATTGTTATTCCCTGTTGCATTTAGCCTACTGCTACCTTTCCGCGTCTCAGGAGGCGTCTTGTCGGGCCTAAGGAGGGAATTCTCTAAACTAAGAAATTCACTTGTGCACTCCACACGTACTCCGCTACCCTTGTAGCCGCTTCCTGCGTGTAGTGCACGTCTGACCTATTCAGGGGGACCCTACATTTCTCCACCCGACAGCGGCGGTCGAGAAATTTGCACCCCAGATTTCCGTAGAATCGTCTGAGTCTCCGGTTTAAGCCTTCCACTCGGCTCCAAACCAGAGGACCGCGATCGGTTCTGGGAACGATAGTACAAATGGTTAGCTCAGATTCCACCCCGCAAGCGAGGCTTTCCGCCTTCACCAACTCCGCCAACCGCCTGTATGAACTGAGGATGACCTCTGAACCCAGACGGCAGGAGTCATTGGTGCCGACATGAGCAACAATTTGCCGTCGGGTGCACCCAGTGCTCGCTATCGCCGCCGTCAGGGCCTCCTTCACATCTCGGATGAGGCCCCTGGGAAGCACACCGAGTGAAAACTGGCCTTCTTCCCCAACCTTTCCGCTATTTCCGTAAGGGGCTCCATCACATGCCTAACGTTGGAGCTCCCAATCAGTAATAAACCCCTCCCCCGTCTGCATGATCGGACCTTGCTGAACGAGCGGCCACATGTCCACTCACAGGCAGAGCGGGCTATACCAAACGGCCAGCCTCCACATTGACCCTCCGCCGCGTGCGCCGCGAACGCCGCTGAACCCGCCACTCCCGTTGGAGAGAGGGTGGCCCAACTGCGCCCGGTACTCGCGAAGATGTCTCGACAGCAGGGACAGTGGGTGAAGCATGTAACACCTGGGGTGTACCGTGCGACGCACCAGACTCCCCGCTGCCGCTACACTTCGAGGCAGCAGCCTGAAGACGGCTGACCGCGGCCATCAACACGTTCAGCTGTTCTCAAACAGTGGCCAGCTCTTCCTGCGTCTGTATACAGCTTTCACACATCCTATCCATCCTAAGAAATGCAAAAGGAAATGACATACAAGGCGATATTGCGACCAATTATAGGGTGTTGTTTCTACGTTTTGATTTGGGTCCGATGAAACAATCTGCATTTGAAGAAGACAGTGTGGAAATTCTGTTGCCTACATCATATACCTACTGGAGCGACACCACTGTCTAGGATAGGGAAAGTTAGTTTTGTGCAATATTCTGAGCACCATTTACAGCCAGGTATGGGCCAGACTTCAGTGAGTTACGCATACCAACAGTTGCGAAGCAGGGTGGAGACCACATGGTCACTGAAAAGTGTAAATGCAGCGGTTTGCATGGCGCAAGCTACAGGCGGTAGGTGCCGACTGGCGCAACCTAGGTGTGGTGAGTATGTGACGTAGAGCAGCACATTAGCAAAACAGGGGCACACAGCCAAGTATAAACAGGTGCCGTTTTCTAACGAGTGTCAGTCCAGTGTGGCAGCTCTCCTGGATGGAAGGGTGTGTCACACCACCAGCTACACGCAGTAGCAGGTGGGGCGCCAGCATTCCAGTCCACAGCTGGTCGCTGGTTCGACCTTCTGCGGCCGACACAGGGTCTGTAGCCAGCCAGCCAGTGGCGGGCCACTCCACGGCTAGCTACCACGGGCAGTCGTCCTGGCTTCCAACACAAGCCGGAGGCATCCCGAGGCGAGGGCCGAAGATTCAGACACTGGATCTCGTGCACTCACTGCCGCTGCAATCTCAGCCAAGCTGCCGAGAAGGAAGCAGCTGGCTGCTTGTGGCTGACACCGAGCGGCGCTCAGTTGGCAGGGACGAAGACCGCCAAGTCAACTGCTGACATCCTGATGTACGAGGTCGGCTTGACACAGCATTGCATTACACAGGCCACTGGGGTGCTTCCTCAGCATTGTGGGGCCCTGTGATACAGAATGAGGTCTATGAGGGCATCGTAGTTGGAAACAATAAATTACGTGAAAGCTCGGACGAGTCTTAATATGGCGCCTTCTACCACTTGCCACTACATTTGGTCATCCTGATACATTCGGTTGTGAAAGTCACCACTACTATAGATATCATGACTAAAATATGAGAGAACTCAGCTTGCGTACACAGGCATACACAGTCTGATTGGCATAATATCCCTGTCAGCAAAAGTTACGTGTCACACCACAGGAGAAAGCAGTGATCTGGTAGGATGCACGTTATTCATTTAGCCCACAAGACAACTGCCAACAGGTAGCACCTGGTACACTTTCCATTTTAAAAACCTGAAACAGTCAATACGGACAATAAGAAAACCATTTAGACATATACTTAACCCTCGTACAGTACCTGAACTGAACAGGACAGAATATTGATGTATGAAGTACCTTCTGCCATGCATTTTACAGTGGTTTGTGAAACATACGTATACAGGTGTACAAAACTTAAGAATGAAAGTACCTTTCACATGATCTGTTATAATACTTAAGTTATAGGTATCTTCATAAGATTGTACAATACTGTGCAAAGTCTACTGTCTGCAAACAGGAGCAATATGCGAGGTGTGAAAGATTTTGTCATCCCCAACAGCAAACTCGCGTGTACATTTACTTAATTACATTTAGAGGCTGGGGCATGTCTTGCCAATGCGAAGAGGGTGTTTTAGTGTCACCAGCATACTTCGATTAAACTTGCAGAACACGTACAGAGAACTACTAGATATGTTACAGGACAGTCTCTCCAAAACTTTTGCATAACCTCATTAAGATGCCAAGATACAGATGAGGGTACCTAAATTCTTAACGCTGCATGAAAATACCGATGCAGTTAAATCTAATACCAATGACTGCACGTAAAAGTAGTTATCTTTCCTCTAACTCTCTACGTTGACACCTTCTTCAAGTGTTTGCTGTAAGTTTCGGATGGCCAGTTGCCTATGAGAACGAACAAAAGCACTGAAGGGCAGCACAGCGCACAGACAATAAAAATGTTTCTGCTGAACGGCGGGAGTCAGGCAAGTAAGGGCCGGGCACAGAGCCTGTCTTTTCGACGGACGCAAGTACACCAGGCATTCACCGAGGGGAAATCAGTTCCGAGGAATTGTGCACAGCTCGTTGTAAACCATCGACAGCGAGGCACTCAAAAATATCTTCACAAAAGAAAGGCTCTGCAGCTGCAGGAGAAAAATACGACATTATCCTATTTTGTTCACGTTTGGTACACAGCCTTTTGTTATTAATGGTTCAAAAATGGCTCTGAGCACTATGGGACCATGGTAACTGCAGACCGAAAGGTGTCACAGTAGTAGATACATAAATTTTGTAGGTAATCGCCTGATTAGTTCATAATACCTATCTTGGTAGCGGGGATGAGAACTTGCGATTCCGTAAGTGCAGCCGTTTGCTCTGAACAGGAAGCAAAGGCACACAGACAGTGGGAGAGAATCTCTGTATTCTGTCCCTCGCTAGGAGAGAACTGATTAAGATTAACCAACAACAGTAGTTTCGTTAGGAGTCTGGAAATTATTGCAATTGTTATAAAATTTTCATTGATCTGAATTCAGAATATATACTGTAACTGGCTACCGAGATTATGGACCTGGCAGAAACATCTACATTTAATACAGGAGTAGGGAAAGGCACTTCGTCTTAGGGCACGAAAGAGTAGACTTATTGCTTCCAACGCGTCAGGGAGAGAAAAGAGATGTTATCACTTTAGAGTTGATTACACATACTGGTACTGAATTTAGAATTCTCAGGCACTACAAAAGCGCCGGCAGGTGAGGCCGAGCGGTTCTAGGCGCTTCAGTCTGGAACCGCTCGACCGCTACGGTCGCAGGTTCCAATCCTGCCTCGGGCATGGATGTGTGTGATGTCCTTAGGTTACTTAGGTTTAAGTAGTTCTGAGTTCTAGTGGACTGATGACCTTAGATGTTAAGTCCCATAGTGCTCAGAGCCATTTGAACCATCTGAACTACAAAAGCCATGACATCTCGTGGAAATCGGGTTTTCTGCCGGTTATCAGCGTCTTCCAAACACGATATTTCGACGTCATTACTTGACGTCTTCATCAGGTGTTCCCTGAGCCTGGCTGCTTGCTGGACCGGGTCGCATTTTTATGCCTGCCCGGTGCCTGGTGTTCTGTTTGCCGTCCCCTAGTCGGTCCGCGCCCGCTAGTCGCGCTATCCTGCCGCTCTAGGTGTTCTCTATTCCGTCCGCGCCCGCTCTGGCCGTCTCCGACTGCGGCTGAGGCTTCCTGGTGTTCCCTTCTTGGTTCATGCCCGCAGTGTGCGGATGTCTGAGGCTCGTTGTTGGTGTTGGAAACATATTTTCTCCGGCATTGCTTCAGCAGTTCGAATGCCGGGTTCCATGCAGTGCTTAGCTGGTATCCTGCTTCCCGGTTAATCAAGTTTTGTGCCATCTTTATCTCTATAGATTCAGTGATGACACTATCCCAGAACCTGGGGGTCTGGACCATGATCTTGGTGTTCTCATAATCCATGGAATGTTCCAATTCTAGGCAGTGTTCTGCTACTGCTGATTTTGTGGCCTGTCTTAGCCTGGTATGTCGCTGGTGTTCCTTACATCTGATTTTCACCGTTCTAGTCGTTTGGCCAATGTAGGACATACCGCATTCACAAGGAATATTTTAAATGCCAGGCTTCCTTAAGCCCAGGTCATCTTTGATTGTTCCAAGTAAAGCCCTGATTTTGCTAGGTGGGCAGAAGACACTCTTGATGTTATGTTTAATTAGTATTCTGCTGATCTTGGCAGAGACAGGCCCGGCATATGGTAAAAATGCCAGTTTCTTGATTTCTTCTTCTTGCTCGTTCTCCGGTGTATCCTGACGTCTGGTGGGATGCAGAGCTCTGCGGATGTCCCTGGATGAGAATCCGTTGTTAGCAAACACTTTTTGAAGATGTTCAAGTTCCCCTGCCAGGCTGTCAGTGTCAGACAGTGTCTGGGCTAAGTGTACGAGTGTTCTAAGCACCCCGGTCTTTTGTGCTGGGTGGTGGCAGCTGTCGGTCTGTAGGTATAGATCTGTGTGTGTTGGCTTTCGGTACACACTGTGGCTGAAGGTGCCATCCACCTTCTTCTTCACCAGGACATCCAGAAACGACAGCTGACCATCCTTTTCTAGCTCTTTCGTATATGTCTTTGCTTCCTTGTGCCCTTCTATAATTATTCTTAATGTTCATTCAGTAACTAAAATCTTATAAAGGCATCTAGCATTATCTCTAATTATTCTAATGACAGTTAGCTTCATTATATAGCTTGATGGAAACTCTTATTTGTGTTTCTATGTGCGTTGTGGTACTCATGTTTTGTTCTATTGGACCACGCCTGTTTAATTCAGGTAGTGCACTGTTGCCTTTTCATTTTACACGATCTCATAAGGAGCGGTCACTTCAGTGTATAAGTCGCCCACTTCTGATCACATAGCGTCTCAGGGGTATGCTAAACGCTTAACTGACACCTCATGAGAACGGTACTAGAGGTAAATGAAAGAAATGCGCAGTGAGTCGAACAGAGAACAACTCTTTTATTCGAAGATGATGATTGCACTGAAGTTCCGCTATTCTTGATGAGCATTGGACGACACAGAAGGCGGCACGTGCTTCTTAATGGGGTGTGCAATCTCCACGCTCTGCTACCTTCTGCCATACTGCGTGCCAGTGCGGTTGACAACTGCAGGGTGGTCGTTGGTGCACGTGGACGTACTGCAACACGTATGCATTCCACACGTTCACCATGGGATTTAAATCGGGGCAACCGGCAAGCCAGTCTGATCGCTGAATATCTTCTCCTTCCAAGAGCCCCGCCACCTGCGCTGCTCCATGCGGTCGCGCTTTGTCATCGATACAAATGAAGCCTTGGTCTAATGGACCTCTGAACACTTGCACATGAGGAAGGAGAACAGTGTCACAATAACGTGGACTGGTGAGTGCACGTATATCTACTCCCACACCTACATCTACACAGATACTCCGCAATCATACCTATGGTTCATGGCGAAGGGTCGTTTCATTTCCTGTTCCACAGGCATATGCAGCGAGGGAAAAACAACTGTCTACACGCCTCCGTAATGCACTGATTTCTTGTATCGTATCTTCCTGGCCCTTACACGCAATAGGCCTGTATGTTGTAGGCACGGAACCGTTTTACAGCCATGTTAACATGCCGGTTCTCTAAATTTTCTCAATAGAGGTCCAATGAAAGAATGTCGGTTTCCCTCCAGGCATTTCCCTTTGACTTCCTGATACATATCCGTTACACCAGCAACAAATACAGCAGCCCGTCTTTGAATTGCTTCGGAGTCTTCTTTAATACGACCTGGTACGGGTCCCAAACACGCGACCAGTACTCAAAAGTAGCTCGACTAGCGTCCTACAAGCGGACTTCTTTACCGATGAAGCACTCTATCCTAAAAGTCTCCCAATAAACCGAAGTCGACCATTCGCCTTCCCCACCACAATCCTCATATACTCATTCCATTTCACATCGCATTGTTATGTTACACTTGGATATTTAAACGACGATACTGTGTCAAGCGGACACTACCAATGGTGTATCCGAACATTACGGACGTGTTTTTCTACTCATCTGGATTAATTTACGTTTTTCTACATTTAGAGCAAGCTGCCACAACGCCAACTATAAACTGTATCCAAGTGATCTAGTATCCTCCTACAGTTACTCAACATCGACATCTTACCGTACACCACAGCATCGTCAGCAAACAAACACAGATTGCTGCACACCCTGTCCGCCAATTCATTTGTGTATATAGAGAATAGTAACGAACCTACCACACTCCCCTGTGGCACTCCTGACTCTACTTTTGTCTCTGATGAATACTTGCCGCCGAGGACAACATACTAGGTCCTGAATGAGATTTTCACTCTGCAGCGGAGTGTGCGCTGATATGAAACTTCCTGGCAGATTAGAACTGTGTGCCCGACCGAGACTCGAACTCGGGACCTTTGCCTTTCGCGGGCAAGTGCTCTACCATCTGAGCTACCCAAGCACGACTCACGCCTCGTCCTCAAGCTTAGTTTGGAAGGTAGGAGACGGATACTGGCAGAAGTAAAGCTGTGAGTACCGCGCGTGAGTCGTGCTTCGGTAGCTCGGATGCTAGAGCACTTGCCCGCGAAAGGCAAAGGTCCCGAGTTCGAGTCTCGGTCGGGCACACAGTTTTAATCTGCCAGGAAGTTTCATACTAGGTCCTATTCCACTCACATATCTGTGCACCTATTCCATGCGCCTACACTGGGATACCATACCAAACACTTTCCGGATATCTAGAAAGATAGTCTGTCTGTTGCCCTTCATCCATAGTTCTCAGTTTATCACGTGAGGAAAGGGCAATCTGAGGTTCCCACGAGCGAAAATTTCTAAGACAATGCTGATTGGTGGACATTAGATTTTCGATCTCAAGAATATTTATTGTACTCGAACTGAGAATACGTTCAAGGATTCTGCAGCAAACCAATGCTAGGGATATTAGTCTGTAATTGTAAGGATTCGTTCTCTTACCATTTTTACGAGTACGTACAGGAGTCACATGCGCTTTTTCCCAGTCGCTTGGGACTTCGCGCTGGGTGAGAGACTCGCGAGAAATGCAAGCTACGTAAGGGGACAGTGCTGTAAGTACTCTTTGAGAAACCGAATCGGGATACCATCTGGACCTGGTGACTTATTTGTTTACAACTCTTTCAGTTGTTTCCCTCAGCCAGGGACGGTATTTTTATCTAATAATTTTCACGTTATAAGCCGGATTCCATCGACATTCTGCCACGGTATTTCGGTCCATAGACGTCCGCCACTCTTCAGGTGGGTAGACAACTACTAAAGAGCCTAGGTGCATCACAGTATTTGAGTCGATTCCGCGCATGCAAAGTGTGCTGGCGTCTTTCGGCGCGTTCGGCGAATGATGGCATGCGCGGGACAGCCGGGATTCGTGCTCCTCTCGGTGGTGGAAGTGACAGATTGTAATGTAGCAAGTTATTACGGGATGACATACGTTGCAGTAAGGCACGCAGCCGTTTGATACGGTGGCTGCAGGATGGCTGCGTTTCTTTGTCGCTTTGCTCACAGCGCAGCTGACGCTGCCTGCCTTGAGAACTGCATAGCGTTAACAGTCAGTCAATACGAAGATTCATACCCTCTACCTATCTAAATAATTCATATTAGTTATTATCCGATTTTGTTCACGTTTGGAACACAGCCTTTTGTTATTAATGGTTCAAAAATGGCTCTGAGCACTATGGGACTTAACATCTGTGGTCATCAGTCCCCTAGAACTTAAACCTAACTAACCTAAGGACATCATACACATCCATGCCCGAGTCAGGATTCGAACCTGCGACCGTAGCGGTCACGCGGGTCCAGACTGAAGCGCCTAGAACCGCACGGCCACACCGCCCGGCTGTTATTAATGGAATGATGCTGTAAAAATTTCAGATTTTTATTTGTTATAGGGCCAGAGATAAATAAAGTTACCTAAAAGTTCTAAAACAAATGCTTGGTTTTATAAAAACCATGTTAGTAACAAATAAAGATTAACTTTCATTATCATTTGAAGCCATTAAAAAGTTATCAGTGCATAAAAATGAAATTAATTTGAATTTTCTTTTTAAAACTTGAGTCACTCTACATTACGTAATACAAAAATCAGTCAAAATTAATATTTTAATAAAATTTGTTGTGTGAGTGGGTGAAAAAAATTGAGAGAGTGTATGTGGGACATACGTTAAAACATAATATGTCATTTTTCGTAAAACCTTGTACAAATTGACCGTGGGAAAGTTATGGCGCAACCACGATTTAGATGACGTATGTCGTTGTGTGCTTGCTTTCGTATAAAAGTTGTCAGAATGAAAGTTAGAGACGGAATAAGTTTATTTATCAATTTGGAGAATAATTCGTACTTCGCCTATTTTGATTAAACAATATACTAGAAATTGAAGTTATAATGACGTTAATTAATATCAGATTATTGATTGGATAAGGCAAGTTTTGCCGCGAGAATGACTGGTCGCTTAGATCAACATACAATCAGAATTAAGCTTCTCCCACGCGAATATAGTGGAGTGAGCAGTGAGTTGAACGAGTGAGTCACTTGCTAAACGTCCTAAGGAACACACCATGTTAGATATCTCCGTAAAATTACTCTGATAAATGAAGAAACAGTGAGTTAATTGCGGTTCGAATACCTCGTGACTGAAGCGACTGGAGTTAAGAACATTTTAATCGAAGTTTGGTGTTTCTAAATGAAATAGTTTGAGAGTTATGAGCGTGTGAACTTTCTGGTCGTAGTACCAATTCGGCGTGGCCAGTTTCTTGCTCTGTACGGAATACTTTGGCGAGCACATCTTTCGAAGAACACCACTGAAACGACCGAATGTTTCACTCGCGAATACTTGTGGGTCGGTACCTGGTAGAACATGAAAATTAGTCGGGTCGGACTTGCAAAAATTCTGGCTGCTTTTCGAGTGAAACTATGTTGTACAGACAGTGAACTTTGAATGATAGAGCATTACCATATTAAATATTTACTTGATAACCATATCATGTGTTTCTATATGTAAAAAAAGCAGATTCAGTCTAATTTTAAATGCTTTCTGCAAGGAGACTGCATCCTCCTAACGCCCGATTTTTTTAAATTTTTTAAAATTGAGTTTCGATAAGTGAAAGAGAGAATGCAGACGACCGACCCTGCCCCGCCGCAAGATGAACTAATCACTGAGCATTATATTGATCCCCGTCGATTCTGCTCTGACTGAATCATTTTAATTATAGGATTCCACTTTTTATCCAGTTGAAAGCCGTTGTCATGATTTATAACATTATCGACACGACGTACTTCCACCGATTCTTTGATTGCTGAATCCCAAAAATTAGAAACTGGATTTAAAATTTTTGTTTTATTGTATTCCATTGAGCGTCTCGCGGAAATACAATGTTCTACTACTGCTTATTTTAACAATGACCGAAAACGGATGTACGTGTTGTGTGCAACACTCCTGGGCAGTTCGTGTTGTCTGGCCTATACTTGGAGCACCCCATTCACAGGGAATTTTGTAAAAGCCCGCTTTTTTCATTTGTAAGTCGTCTTTAACGGATCCAATCAGAGCCAAGCTCTTTTCTGGTGGACGGAAGATAAGCGTGATTTTTTTTTTTCCTAAACACTCTGCCTATTTGAGAAGAGACATACCCGGCATATTGAATGAATGCAGTTGATTTATATTTGTCAACAGTGCCCTCAGTGCGTTGCTTCTTGTTATTATACCTGATCAGGACCCATTCTCTTTAAAAACCTTCTCTAAGTGTTCTAATTCCGCGTGGAGATTTTCATCGTCCGTCATTACGTTCGCCCTATGCATTAAACTACTAATAACACCGGCGGTTTTTTGCATGCTGATGGCAACTAGAGGCTTGGAGTTAGAGATCTGGGTGCATGGGTTTTCTGTACACAGAGTAGCCCAATGACGTACTAGCACGTCTAGACAGGGTGAAGTCCCAGCTTTCTTATTCTCTGTCATGAACTTGATGTTCTCGTGTAATGAGTTTTAGTGACAAAACAATTTTTCCAGTTCTTGTCTGAACCTGTTTCTTATTTAATAACGAATTCTTTGAACAAACATATAGCTTTGCCATGGGGAGCAATTTTGTCCCCTGTGGTGGCTAATCTTTTCTATGGAGTACTTTGAGGAGAAAGCACTTGAGTCCCACAGTTTTGGTTCAAATGGCTCTGAGCACTATGGGACTTAAAATCTGAGGTCATCAGTCCCCTAGAACTTAGAACTACTTAAACCTACCTAAGGACATCACATACATCCATGCCCTAGGCAGCATTCGAACCTGCGACCGTAGCGCTCGCACGGTTCCAGACTGAAGCGTCCAGAGCCGCTCGGCCACAACGTCCGGCCCCATGGTTTTCTGTTGTTACGTAGGTAAGAATAAAGCATAAATACCGTGCATGCAACTGGGCTATTTAATAGTTGTCTGATCACCCGAACATAGCCGGACGTCTCAAATATCATGGCAGAATGTCGACAGGATCCGGCTTCACACCTGAAAGTTATTAGAAGAAGGAATACTCTGGGAAAATTCCTAAAGTTCCAAACGACGGTATATTTGTATGATTCTCCATTCCTTAAATGTGAAAGTTAAAACCTCGACTTTTGTTTTGCAATCTTCACCTGCCTAGACTGGTCAACAAGTGACTGGATGGAAGATTTACATCCACTTAGCGATTTCACATAGGATCACAACTTTCTCTGGTTCTCAGCCTGGTCTTCTGCTAAGGATGACGGTGGTAATTATTGTATGCTTCTTGCACAGATCTTTTGACAGACGCACGAATCTCTACCAACCTTTGGTTATCGTTATATGCCCGTTCTATTTTGAATCGAGAGTGCAACAGCCTTTGTTCCCTCATCATTTTCCGAATCTCGTTATTGAACCATGGCGCGTCTTTCTCGTCCTCAGTCCAGTTACTAGGCGCATAATTCTGCAGACCCGATAATCAATTGCTTAAAGTTTGCCCATAATTCCTCTACGTCTATCCTACTGGAATTAAGTAATGTCAGTTTGTAAGTAGGCTGTTTAGGTTCTTATATTGGTAACGCCGCCGCCACGTAGCGCTCTGTATGAAAATCACTGGCTGTGCTGTGTGCAGTCTGTGGCTGGCTTGCATTGTTGTCTGCCATTGTAGTGTTTGGCAGCCTAATGTTGACAGCGCGTAGCGTTGCACAGTTGGAGGTGAGCCGCCAGCAGTGGTGGATGTGGGGAGAGAGATGGCAGAGTTTTGAAATTTGTAAGAATTGATGTCATGAACTGCTATATATATTATGACTATTAAGGTAAATACATTGTTTGTTCTCTATTAAAATCTTTCATTTGCTAACTATACCTATCAGTAGTTAGTGCCTTCCGTAGTTTGAATCTTTTATTTAGCTGGCAGTAGTGGTGCTCGCTGTATTGCAGTAGTTCGAGTAACGAAGATTTTTGGTGAGGTAAGTGATTTGCGAAAGGTATAGGTTAATGTTAGTCAGGGCCATTCATTTGTGGGGATTTTTGAAAGTCAGATTGCGTTACGCTAAAAAATATTGTGTGTCAGCTTAAGCACAGTCATGCACAATTTTTCTAAGAGGACGTTTCAAGTTCACTGTCTAAGTGAGATACTGACAACTGCTTATCGGTTCTTTCCAGCAGAAACCCTCTCATAGCCTTCTTAACTGATTTATTAACTTTCGTAACCATAGATGCTATAGCGACATCATGGTCGCCAATCCCAATTTCTGTACTGACGCTGTCGATAAGCTCCGGCCTATTTGTAACTATATTGTCTTAGATATTTCCAGTGCATGTGGGCTGCCGAACTAGCTACTCAAGACAGTACTTCTTTCGACTACCTGCCTGTACCCCCTGCAATGATTTCAAGGTTAGTACGCCCATGCAACATTTTTGCCTCTCCACACCATAACACCTGGACTACGAAATTGATCATGTTCGACTCTTCTGGACGTACCCTCATATTGCAGGAAATGGGAACACGTAATGCACCCAGAATCAGTTCTTTCTGTTTACAGTCCAGGTTTCATCGGACTATGCTACTTGGCTGTGATAAATCATGCGGAAGTTACCTTCGTCCTTAAATTAACACACAAGTGTGTGCAGATACGTATGTACGAAATTTTCTTTTTATTAGATTCGAGGAACTGTACGAAGAGTGCCTTTAATTTTATCAGGATGGTCGTCAACTTCTACTTTCTTAGCATATTGCGTTACATTCTAGTAGATTTCACACAAGCCTGTGACCTTCCGTGTTACGTTTTTTGCTTGCTCGTAGTAAAGTGATAAGGGCTCTTACACTAGTAGACTCTAGTACAGGCGGTACAAATGTTCATAAGCTCTCTCCTTTGTAGACAAGTTGCGATACCCGGTATGCCCCATTAAGATTCCTGCGTTTGTTCCACTTCACAACCCGCCAACACTGTCACACCTCAGATATTTGTATTGGATGCCAGATTGTCGTCGTAATCCTTTACTCTAGTAGGAAAAGCTACTGAGTCCTGGCGGCTTCCGTGAGGGCACTCACGTCGGCTCTCGTCGTATCACCTCTGGGGCTGTGTGGTGGCGAGTGGTGTTTCGGACACGGAGATGGACGGATGTGCCTGAATACTTGGGGTGCCGGAGATTGCAGCGAGTCAACACCGTCGACCGTTGGGCTATGGTGGCCCGCGTTTTCCTGCAGTGTTGACCGTTGTTATTGGCGAGTGTAGTGGGTCACGAAGTGCATCTGTTAATTGCGGTGACCTAAATATGCCGAGATGTAGTGAACAACTTATTAGCAACCATGAGCTGAAATGACACTATTATCTGGTGTCTACCTGGAGCCCTAAAGCTATAGGCCTCCTTTGGCATTTGTTTGAAATTATCTTTGGAGACTATTTTATAAGTACTGTACTTAAAGATGGTTAATTCTGCCTGGTGGCCAGGAATACAGTTTTCCCCTTGCCTGATCTTCACAGTTGTGTTATTATGAATTTTTTTCTGGAGCTAGCTGCTTTACTGTGCTCGACTTGAATCAAGTCTGTCACCAGCATTCCTTGACGGAAGAATCAAAGCATGTCACCTCTTTTACACGGACTGGACTCTGTACGAGTTTAATAGAGTGCCATTAGATTTGGCAATGTGTGTGTTTACAACTACCATGATGATGTGAGTGTCTATAGCCGTTAGTTCGAGGAACAATTTTCTCACCTTGGTCAGGTATAGTCCAGACTTCGTTCTGCTGGGTTAACAGTGAAGCTATCAAAGATTAACCTCGCCAGGTGCCAGATCCTATTTTTTGATCACCTCGTTCCAGACGATGGCATTAAGATCAACGAGGAATGAACAGCGGCCCCGAAGAAATTTTCTCCACCTATGAGTAAGAAGGAGGTGGCCAGGTGTATAGGAATGGCTAATTATGTTCGTACATTCGTTCCCAGTTTAGTGCAGCTTGGTGCTCCCCTTAATAACTTGCGCAGGAAAGGAGAGAGCCTTCAGGAAAGGTGCTATAAACGTGGTAGACGACTATTTTCAGTTAAGGTGGGAGATAAGGCTTTTGTTAGAAACTTCAAGGGGCGAGCGCAGAATGGTGCTGGTGTTGGTAAATTGACCTGTGTTCTGCCAACAAGGTTTTGAGCAGGTTAATTTCATAGTCAAGGAGAAAGCCACTCGGAACACCTTCTGAGTGCATCTTAGTCAGGTGAAGCTTGTTAATTAATGTACCTTTTCTTCTTGCCCAGAGGGGAGCTTTCGGTTTGAGAGGGGGAGATTCAGCTGTGGCTCAACAACTTGTTAGTAGTCACGAGCCGCAGGGCAGTGTCATCTGGTGCCTAGCTGGAGTCCTGAAGCTGTTGGCCTCCTTGGCATTTGTTTGAAATTATCTCTAGAGACAGTTTGGTAAGAGCTGTACCGAAGGACTGTTGATTCTGTCCCGTGTGTGCTGGCCAGGAATACAGTTTTTTTATGCCTTTCGGTGGCCCATCTGGGGCTGTGTGTCTCAATCTGGAAATGCGCCAATCTAGTATTTTTCAATGTTAATCTTGTACTTGAAATCATGGTTTGTTATTATTTAGTATTTGATAGTACTGATTTTAATTTCTGTTTCTTGTATATCTCATGGCCCTTCCTGGGGCTGTAACTAAAGTTGTGTGCGCTCAGCCTAAAGATACGCACGTTTGGGTCATGTGTGTGCGTACTCGCGTTTATACACTCTCTTACTCCGTGCTGAGGAGCCCTTCGGGGTATACGTGTACAGTTTAACTAGTCATCTGCCATTTGGTGCGTATCTCATTTACAGTGTCTACTAGTCCCTGAGAGGCTCGAGTAAAGGTATACATTGATTTTTAAAATCTCGTTTGAATTATTATGTAATTATTACTTTAAATAACCTCGTACATTGCTTCTTGTTGTTGCTGGGAAGGTTAACTAACTTGCAATGTTAGAAGCGGGCCGCTCACATACTAAAGTTTTAATCGTTGAATTTCCGATTGCTTGGTTAACTATTACTGTGTACGTTAATTTATTTCTAACTTGTTTTGCTGTTTGTTGCCTGGTATATGTTGACAGACATTTATAGGCAGCGGTTGCCATGTTGCTGATCTGGTGGCGCGGAGCAGGGACATTTCAACTTGGGACGTCATGCAAAGTTCAAGATGGCCGGACCATTGTGAGCTCGGTACGAGCATTTCGAACAACAAGTTCTGTTTGCAATGGTAAACCGGGAATAAGTGAAAGAACTGTGCGGACACCAGAAGCCGTGGAAAACATTCGTGCTGTACTACTGCGTAGCTCAAAAAGATCTCCTCGGCGTCATGAGCAAACTGTGCAAACGTCCGATCGCTAATTCAGGAGAATATTGCACAAAGATCTCCATTTTCACCCATATAAGCTGCAGGTTGTTCAGGAAATTAGGCCTCGCGATTGGGTTTCACGCGACACATTCTGCTTTACCATGCGTGATCTCCTTCGCCAAAATCAACAAATGTTGCACACCATCCTGATGTCAGATGAAGATCATTTTGAGTTTTGTGGTTCTTAAAATAAACAGTGATTTAAGCCCGCATGAACTACACATCAAGCCCTTGCACACTTCTTGCGTCACAGTGTCGTGTGGAGCTGCTTCCTTTGGGATTATTGGCCCTTAGTTACTTGAGGATGGCAGCGGTGTGGCTGTAACTGTCGCCAGTGAACGCGACCTAAAATTGCTGCAAGACTTCGTCCTTCCCCAATTAGATACGGTCGATGTGGATGTGGAACAATTATGGTTTCAACAAGACGGAGCGACCTCGCATACAGCCAGAATTTGTATTGAATTCTTGCGACAGGCGTTTCCAGGTAGAGTAATTTCCCTGTTTGGTGACATTTCCTGGCCACCTCGCTCACTTTTCATGTGCAGACTTTTTCCTTTGGGGCTACCTGATGCAAGAAGTGTTCCGAACACGTTGTACCACCATTTCTGACTTGAAGGATCGCATCAGAACTGCCGTCGGCAATGTCCCAGGGAATACGTTACGCAGACTTATGGAAAGCTTCCAAGGCCGCCTAGATGAATGGTTTGTGCAGAGGGGGCAGCATTTTACAGGAGTGGTATTCAAAAAGTAATCCACGTAATGGACAAGGACTTACACATTAGTAAATGGCATACCTTTAACTATTAATTGACACAAGAGGTAATAAATAAATTACAGTTACTGCCTGATGGTATGTTTTTAATATCCTACTACGAACGCTACCGCAGCCTGTATATATTCATAAGTTTGTTTTTGCGTCCGTTACCTTGGAGACTACGACGTATCTGAAACGCCTTCCTCTTCATTAGACGGAGGAGGACGTACCTCCAATAACTCCTCCTTCCAGCTATCAGACAAATAACAGAACTCCCCGGAAATCCAGATCGCCCGTTCTGTTACTCAATCGCCGTGTGCCGTTTCGGATGAAACTACCGCTAACACGCCGCTTACGCAAGCCTGTGACGTAAAGCGGACGCCAGAGATATTGCCGTCTTCTGTCTGCGCCCGGCAGAGAGGAAGAAAACGCGGTGTTTATGCGACACCCAACGCAGATCCGCAGATCGTATTTATTTATTGCTATTGTATTCATGGAATACTCGTGTCTCTCTGCGTTCCACTGGGTGAACATTGTGCATTTATGCATGAGCAATCAAAGCTGAACAGCAGACCCGAAATCGTTTTATCTCCGTCGCTGGGTTTGAGGGTACGTGTTTGACTCTTACAATATTTGTTTCTTCCAGACGACCGTTCTTTCAATAACGACGGATGAAGGAAAATATTTACGACGGTTTGCATCCAGTGTGGCCGAGATTTGTCTTTCCTGTTATTTTATTTGGAATTTCTCGCAGTTGGGTCTCCTTATAAATTCCTTACACGGAGAAAAAAATACACAAAACGTTTCTGAAAATAATTCATGTTTACTCATATACTGTACATCGTTACACTGTCTATAACATATTATTCACGCCACATTATTATTTGAAACATACCTCCTCAAAGTACAACTCATTGTAGTTTTCTCTCTCAAATGCCCTTTCATTTAGGTGTTCGTGATATCTCTTTACTCGAGTCGGCCACCTTGCATTCTACTACATATGCAGACATACATGTAATGGGTTAAAGCTATATTAATTAGCTTGGTTGTTCTCTAACAACTGTAATACGACAACAAGACTTACGATAAGAGAAGCAAAAAGGAACTGGAAGAAGGGGATGAATACAGTTGGAAGTCATTCCATAATTGTGGTTTACTAACGCACTTGATTGCACACTTAAAAGTTCGGAATCACGATCGTGAGCGGTGGACCTCTGAACATTGTCAACATAACCGCCACCCCTGCAGGTGGACCATATTAGACAGTTGCCAGAGCACCACACGAAGAGTCAGAATCATAAGCCGAACTCGTCGTATGCTAGACATAGATTTCCAATTGTACACAACAAGAAAAACAAGAGAACAGTCGATGAAATAGATCTGACATGGCACGTAACGATTAGCTCCATTCAGAGTATTAACAGCAGGTTAGTGTATTATGCAACGGCCACTAAACCTAGATCAGCGTATGTGGCAGACTTCATCCTTATCGGTAGTCCCACGTTGCGGCAGTACAAGATAACTTCCCCTTCAGTCGGTTCACAACGAAAATACTGACTAGGGTTACGCCTGAGAATATTAGGAATAGGCATAGGTTTGAGTGGTGACCCTGCCAATGGGTCAAGAGGCATACCGACATCAGGAGAAATGAGGTGGTGATATGGTCCCGTGCTGCGTCCGAGGCATCTCGACTTAGGTATTGGTGGGGTGCGCTGTCTCCTCCACTGCGAGTGGAACTGACAACGGTCCTATCTCAGGCGACGCCAAGAGTGCTCCACCTCCATCGGCTTCCATGTACGAGGTGTCGTTGCGTGGATGGAAGTCGAATCTGAATGCAGGGGGAAGCACAAGCTGGTGGCTCCGGTGGCAGCTTCTCGGTGACATCGGGCGTTATGAATAAAATCCATGTAGCGTGTGATTTTTGTGGCAATCAATCCTACCTCATGCGGTTTTTGTAGTTTCTTCCATTTCTACATAGTGTCTTTCCTTCTTATAATTTTTACCGTGCTAGGAAGGCAGATAACGCTGGGAACCGAACTGACAGAGTTTTATTTTAATTTTTATTACATTCGATTTTCAGCACACTATGTACCATTTAACCACCTGTCCCAGAAATGTATGACTGCTAGATTATATGAAAGTCGGGTTAATTGCAAATACATGCACATTGGTGAATTCTGGTGGACTTTCTTGGTTCTGCTCTGTGATGAAGAGATGAAGATCTAGGAAAGACAGTTGAATGTAATTTTCGATGCTGGCTTGTGGCGCCATTCCGGCGGGACCATATCTGTGCGGGATTCCTTAATGTGTGGCTTTTGTTCCTTCAGACCTACGTGCAAACCACGAGTTCACTCAAATTTTAAAAATGCTGAGCCGAGTTAACAGGAGTCTTCCCTGCTGTCTTCTGATAGAAAGAGACGCCTGGTACCATTGAAAAATTCGTCTTGTCGGTTGGTCAGTTCGAACTCCCTCCCCCCACCCAACACACACACACACACACACACACACACACACACACACACACACACACACACACACACACAGGTTTCTCCGATCTCTGTGCTCAGAGGTGAGAGAGGCTGGAGTTCGTACAGTGGTGGGGAGTCGCTGTTCTGGGTTCAGGTGAGTATGACTTGCCACGACTGTGGTCTATGATTTGGATGGAAGATAGCTCAGTTTTTTAGAGCTTGGATTGCCTATGGTTTTTAAAGTCACCCTTTTGGAGCAGTATGGGATTCTCGTGGTGATAATCTTGTTATTAATTTGACTAGACTTAGATGGGGCCGACGTTGCACTTATCTGGTCACGATTCACATCATGCATCGTGTTGTCGATTACGTTTCGAGCTTCTCTTCGGTGCTATGTTGGCTCAGTCATTAAAATGGTGTGTATTGGCTTTAGCTATGCTGTGAGTTTTTGAATCTTTTGTGTGAGCTACTGAGCATCCACATTACTTTCCTTAGTCAATCCTGAATAATGATGATGACAAACAGTTCCCCTTTATGAAACTATACCGTTAGGAATTCACATGTGTTAAGTTTTTTTCAATTTGAGAGGGCTCTTCTGTCTGTGAATAAAACTCGGAATGGAAGCAACTTAGTTTTATGAACGTTTTCCCAATGTGCGTACCAGGACGGTATTCGCCCTGCTGTGGCCATTAACCTTATGTCCCCTGCGAGAGAAAGATACCGTGAAGCATTTAGTGCATTTAGTGAAGTTCAAACACAGATTGGTTGTTCTAAAGTCCTTTAGTTTGATTTCAGTTGCGTTGTTTCTTGATGATGGAACACAGGGCTAAATTCAGTTAATGTTTATGTGACTTCAAACGGCATTTAGAGGAAGTTAGAGAATGACAAGCATTGTTTTCCCAAGAGGAAGCTCAGGCCTACGGAAAGTTTAAGTTATATGGCGATAGTTCTTGCCTCTGAGTACCCTATTCGTTATATTTAGATGTTATGGACAGTTAATAAACAGTGGGCGCCTTTTAAGGTGTCGCGGCCGTAGTAGATTGCGATGCCGTACCACCTGTTCCTCAATGGTTGCGTCATCGAACAATCGCCGCCGCCTGTGAGCGACAACGACAACTCTAATACGACGACAAGACTTACAATAAGAAAAGCAAAAAGGGGCAGGAAGAAGAGAATGGATACATTTGGAAGTCGGTCCATAATTGTGGTTTACTAATGCACTTGATTGCACACTTAAAAGTCGGGGTCTGGCGAAAGACATCAGCTAGACGTGAGAGCGTGAGTGACAACGCGCTTTTGCGCGTGGTTTCTGAGCTCGCAGTGATGGATGCAGCAGATCGAAGAAGGTCCGTGGTCTGCACCCGTGTACGATTTCAACATGTATAATACCATTGGCTAGGATGGACCGAAATGTAGCGAGGAACCTTATCAACGCACCCTCGAAAGGTGTCGTTAGACGAATTTCCTCATCTTCGGCTTGAATGCCCTGACCACACCCTCTGCCTCTGACAGCGATACTAGAAGAAAAGGGCAGTGGTCAGGTTCGTGAATCCACTCCTCCTGCAGTAATTCTGGAAGACAGATGAGAGCTGCCGGGCATTAGCTGATGCCTGTGTCAGTGGCGCACCGTCAGTGGCGAACATGTTCGCTGAAAGACCGGATCGTATTTAGTCACTGCACAGGGCCACGTGTGGGACATCTGAGGTTGCGTCGAAAACTGAAAGCTACATGGACCCTTCAACTCTGGCTGTTTTTATACATTACAAAAAATGTTGATACACGTCGTAGGTATGTTTCACTAATATATCGATATCGAAATGGAAACATCGAGTTCCGGTATTATTCTTTTATATTTTCTTCGGAATTTTCGCCAACTATCTGAAACTGTTCTTTTCAAATTATAGTATAACATAATTTTACTTTCACTTTGTGAAGGAGTCTCACTACCATTTGAGCTTTCATCACTTCCAGTCTTTCTCTTTGATTGTGTGAAGTAAGCATAGGTGGCACAAAGAAAAATTCCGATTGGACTGTTAGGTGAGCGTGTGAATGGAATAACAAGATTTCCAATGTGAAGAAATAGCACACCAGACACACAAAAAAAGATTTTTAACGCAACTAGGCAACTAGTGTTCCATTTCTTCACATCGGCAATTTTCAAAATGATAATCAAAAATCAAAATGACAATATTTGTCTTTGTGGTGGGTCCAGGCCTGTGAGAAGAAACTCTGACGCAATCGGAGCTAGCAACTGAAAGTGCAAAGTTTAATTTCACCACGCAATTTTGATGCTACAACGGCTTGGCCACTGGCGTTTGCATAAATGAAAAACAGGGAAGTCGACATGGTGTTCCGGACAGATCCGATATGTGATGAAACCAATCGACGGACCCTCGGACACCTTCTACTGTGTCACCTACATGCAGTTACCATTTTTAGGAAAGTAGTTATCGCCAAGTGGGAACACCCATTGTTTTTCTTTCAGTTCTTGCTCTAAGGCAGATAAGCAGGCTGTTAGCTTGTCGATGACGGAATATCTAGTAACAAATCAATACTTAAACATACGGTTCCAAACTCGGCTGCATATTCACCATGTACGGCCGATATTTTTATAGGCTTATACATCTATATTTTTTCGATCAACATATCGGTATATCGACACTTTTTTTAATTATATCTGGGAGGACTACGATATATCTTAAAATATTGATGTATCGGATTCTCGATATTTTTAAAGATATCAAGAGGCCTAGCTTGGACGGTCTAGCGAAATCTGTGTTTCGATTGGCGTTTAGGCTTGGGCCGCAAATAACAACGTTGGGGCAGAGCCGCTTTACTCCAATGCCTAAGACTTGTGGATAGTATTTTCAATCGCTGTGGTTCACAACCCCACAACAGGCCGCAGCAGTCCACCCACCCCACCATCGCCCCACTCAGAACCAAGGGTTAATGTACGGTTCAGCCCCCTGGGAACGTCTCATACCAGAGTGTAACCCCAAATGTTTGCGTGGTAGAGTAGTTATGGTGTACGCATACGTGGAGACAGTGTTTGAGCAACAATCGCCTAGATAGTACAACTGAGGCGGAAGAAAGGGAACCAGCCCGCATTCGCCGAGGCAGGTGGAAAATATCCTTAAAAGCCATGCACAGGCTGGCCGGCACACCGGACCTCGACACTAATCCGCGGAGAGGATTCGTGCCGGGGACCGGCAAGCCTTCCCGCACGGGAATCAGGCCGTTACACCTCGCGGCTAGCTGGCCGGGCATGGAATAGGTTCTCAGTAGTAGGTTGCAAGGAACTGCATTTGTCGAGCAGGCAGCGGATGCCGCTTGATTTTTACCTACGGAACTGTCCTGAGGAAGTGCTAGGTGTTGCTTCCGTTACGATAATGTCGCCCAGGTAATTTGAACTCAAAAGTATACCGTGGATGAGCGGCTCTATCGTTGAAATAAAGGAGGAGCGCTGGCCACAACATGTGGCAGCGTATTATATTGACATAACCCAAGATGTGTTAAACACTAGTGGCTCCTTTGTTTCTGTACCAATAAAAAAGCGTCCGCTAAGACAATTAAACAGAATAATTAGTCCACTGCTAATGACGGCAACAAGTGTTCTGGACGCAGAACTCAACAACGACACATCACCGTACACTACAGAGTCATCAGCCAACAGTCCAAGATTGCTACTCACACTGAACGTGAGGTGCAACGATGAAAAAGAAAAAAAAATCGCAGCACCAAGAAGTAGTTATGCAACATGAACGGAAGTTGCTAGGCGTGTGTCTACATCAGAAAGATGATGTCTATTCAAGTTTCGCGCCAGTCGCATAAGACTGGGGCTGGGAGCGCCGCTGTGAGTATTCAAATCACGTTTGCTTTAAATGCACGCTGCGACGGTTGTGAGCGTTATGTGCCTTTGACCTTGTAAATTTGTCGTTAATGGGCTATGGCACCAGACGAAAAACGCGAGTACCTATGCCAACAGTACAACTTCACCTATAGTGCCTCTCCTGGGCTCGTTACCATATCGATTGGACCCTGGGCAACTGGAAAACCGTGTCCTGGTCGGGTGAGTCACGGTTTCAGTTGGTAAGAGCTGATTGTAGGGATCGTGTTGCAGATCTCACGAAGCCACAGACCGAAGTTACCAACAAAGCCCTATGCAAGCTTGTGGTGTTTCGGTAGTGGTGTAAGCTGAACTTACATGGAGTGGATTGTACCCTGGTCCCGTCCTCCGTTCATAATTGTGGTGCGTGCCACATACAGTACGTAAGAGTACACAGGAAAACAAGATGGAAAAGTGAGACCTTAACTTTTCCCGGCGAATTGAATGTTCAAATAACTTACGGGTTTGCTGCCGGGTAACGTCATCGACCACCGCCGATATTTCGACAGGAGCCCACCCTGCCATTCTCAAGGCACAAATGCAAAAAGGAAGCAATGTGCAAGGAAATTTAATACGTCGGATCACAGAGGAGAAACAGGAAGTCCCATAGTGCTCAGAGCCATTTGAACCATTTTTGAACAGTTCATAGAGACATATGTGGACGATTATTATCCTGTTAAAAAATGTCACCACGATACTGTTGCATCAGAGGAATCACATGAGGGCGCAGAATGTTACTGACGTACAATTCTGGCGTCTCAGTTCTCTTAATCAATAACAACCGTGACCTAAGATCACACTCAATGACTTCTCCTTACCATGACGCTAGGTGTGGCATCTCTGTGCCTCTCCAAAATGCCTGAAGATTGGGACCTCCCCGGAAGTAGCTGCCATTTGGCCGACGATGGTCATCCGGGGACTGCAGAACCGCTATTCGTTGCTGAACACAATGCGACGCCGTCGATTAGCAGAGCATTCTTCCCGGACACGGCACCACTCCAAACGCAGCTTCTTTCTGTTGTTACGTTAACGGCAGCCTACGCGTGGGACAGTAACTCGCTAGCCCGGCTGCTGCCACTCTCCCGTCAAGGGCGCGGAGTGACACAAAGTCGAAGGGAGTCGGTGAGTTGTTCACGGAGACGTGAAGGGGAGATGTGAAGGGCCTGCAGTGTAGTTCATCTACAGCTGCAGCTATATGATCACTCTGCAATTCACAGTTAAACGCCTGGTGGATGGTTCATCGAACCACCCTTAGGGTGCTTCTCTACCGTTCCACTATCGAACAATGCTCGTAAAATATGAACAGTTATATCTTTCCATATTAGCTCTGATTTTTCTTATGATATTAATTATGATAATTTCTCACTATGTAGGTTGGTGGCAACAAAATATTTTCACACTCTGAGGGGGAAGTTGGTGACTTAAATTTCACGAGAACTTCATTCCGCAGCGAAAATCGCCTTTGCTTTAATGATTGCCATCCCAATTCGTGTATTGTATAGGTGGCAATGTAGCGATCCTCCATTTCGGTAGTCAGACGCGGTTGACGGAAATGTTAACGAAGAGTGCTCCTGTCCTCACGTTTCCACATAGGTGACGACTGTCACAACTAAACATGCCTCATATCTGGAGCTTGGATACCGCACGATTCCATCAGCCGGCTAAACTGAGATCGACAGTGAGGCTAATTTCAATCTCTGTCAGCTGCTGATAATACTGTTTCACACCAGTACTCATCTCTGTGATCTCAACTATTTCGAAACATAGCACCATTTATGCCCCTTATACACAGCACTGGTTCTGGTGATGAAATCAATCATGAGTAACCCTAATTCACTGGGAGTTCTGTTATACGGAATTATAGCTGTGACACTTACACAGTCGTCTATGGTGTGTGTGTGTGTGTGTGTGTGTGTGTGTGTGTGTGCGACGTTAAACAGGCACCTGACGTTATCTTCTGGCTATTTAAATTTTCTACATCAGGCAGTGTATAATTTAGTCGCGAGCGTTTTACCGCCAGCCTGTACAACTAGTTCTGAGTTTGGTATATCGATTTGCATCTGAAATTTAGCCACAAAATAAGGATGTGGTTGAATTCACGTAATTTTATGGAATGAGTGGGATGTTTGGTACGTATTGCCAGGGAAATTTTCTGTCTTGACCACCCTGTGCAGCTCTTCATCCATGATGACGGTAATAGCCAGAGGATTCGCAGCAAGGGCTAATAGGGTGTTTCAGGAGACTTTTTGCCTTTTTGCCGTCCGCCGCTGAGCTGTGAGTTATTAACAAATAAACGTCGGCCACTGTGCGCGGCGCTCTGACAGACGCCGGCGGCGGCTGACAGCGGCCGTCACACCTCCAGCGGATGGGTACCGGGGCAGCGCTGCGGGGGCGGCGGAGGCGGCGGCGCGACGTGGCTGGCGGCGGTTCATTAATACAGGACGGCTCCCAGCAGGGAGCGCTTTTCATATAAAACAAACGTTATTAACATTCTACCTCCTTATTCTTCATGTCCACCTATTAATTTCTTGACGTAGTTGCCCGGGCTACGAACACATTGCACGAGAAACTAGTTTGTTGATACGGTCGTTGTAGACTGTTTGACTACGTTGACGGTGACACAACCTCACCTCTGCTTACACTGCTTCATCATTATCGAAGTGAAGTTCTCGAAAAGGAGCAGATTTGCCTATTAAAATGCACAGTATGCAACACAAAGAGATGACACTCTAACAACCCTACCACAACAAAGGTCAAAATTTAATGATTGTAGTGTTGCTCACGCTGCTAAATACTGCATTTTCGGTCAACAACAAAGTTATTATGTGGCCGGTGTCATTAGAGCACAGTTAATAAAGTCATTTCATGTAACAATGAATAAACTAGGCACTCATCTTTTCGTGTCTCCCACGTTGGTCTCGTTGTTAAATCATGGCTCAATCGTCGAAAATCTAGGTGGTGATGATTCCAAGCTCGGATGCAAAGAGGCCTAGGTTTTATTCTGCTATATTCAAAAGTTTTGCAGATGCGCTTCACAAACCATTCTTGAAGATTAAACCTCTCAAAGTTAGCACAATGGTGATGTAAAAAAATAATCAGCACTCCGAATTTAAGTTACAGTTCTTTTTTATTGATTTTGTTGCGATAGCGCGTAACACACAAAACTTCACTTCAGAATACAAAACATACTTCAAAACATCTTACTCACTGTTAAAGTTCACATTTTATAAACTGGCTACAAGATGCGTCTTTCCAACATGACGTCCAGGGCTTGAATTTTTCAAGGTCCAACTCTCTAACAACTAACTAATAATCGCTTAAGCGCCCAAAAATCAGAGTTACATGTACGTCAAAGATCATAGTGACAAAAGAAAGACTACACATAAGAATAATGTCATTGCAATATAAACATATCAATGTATCACAAATGAAAACAAATTTGAATGTTGTCTCAGAAATATGTTAATTAGTTAACAGAAACGCAATAGAATATTACTGGTATCGAGAGTTTCAGGTGAGCTGCCGTAATGGTTACGTAATTCAAGTACCATTACAACACTCAGTCGACGGTATTAACACACCGAACCTAAATCCTGCATGTCAATGACAAGAGAAGAGAAAAGCTGCTGAAGGAAACGTTTTAGTTTGGGAGCAGATGTGAATTGCGACGTCATGGCCCAAATACAATGACCTAGTAGATAGTATCAGAAGATCCATGAAGCTTTTCGCGGCTGATGCTGTAGTATACAGAGAAGTTGCAGCATTAGAAAATTGCAGTGAAATGCAGGAAGATCTGCAGCGAATAGGCACTTGCTGCAACTGACCCTTAACATAGACAAATGTAATCTATTGCGAATATATAAAATGAAGGATCCTTTATTGTTTGATTATATGGTAGCAGAACAAACACTGGTAGCAGTTACTTCTGTAAAATATCTGGGAGTATGATGCGTACGGAACGATTTGAAGTGAAATAGTCATATCAAATTAATTGTTGGTAAGGCGGGTGCCAGGTTGAGATTCATTGGGAGAGTCGTTAGAAAATGTAGTCCATCAACAAAGGAGGTGGCTTACAAAACATTCGTTCGACCTATACTTGAGTGTTGCTCATGAGTGTGGGATCCGTACCAGGTCGGATTGACAGAGAAGATCCAAAGAAGAGCGGCATGTTTCGTCATAGGGTTATTTGGTAAGCGTGATAGCGTTACGGAGATGTTTAGCAAACTCGAGTGGCAAATTCTGCAAGAGAGGCGCTCTGCATCGCGGTGAACGTTGCTGTCCAGGTTTCGAGAGGGTGTGTTTATGGATGAGGTATCGAACATATTGCTTCCCCCTACTTATACCTCCCGAGGAGATTACGAATGTAAAATTAGAGAGATTCGACCGTGCACGGAGGCTTTCCGGCAGTCGTTCTTCCTGTGAACCATACGCGACTGGAACAGGAAAGGGAGGTAATGACCGTGGCACGTAAAGTGCCCTTCACCACACACCGTTGGGAGGCTTGTGGAGTATAAATGTAGATGTAGATGTAGATGAACGCCCTTAAAGCGACCCGTGGCGAGGAACAACAAACGCACTGGGTGACTCATCGAACGGGACAGATAGTGGGCCAGCAGCGTGATACGGAGAGAATCTTTAGAATACTGCGTTGGGGAATTTCCAGATGGATACAAACAGACCAGCGACGCAGTCCATCAAGTGAACTGCGCTTGATACACTCATGATGTATGCATGTAACTTTTAGGCGACTGGAGCAGGCACAAAATTTCCGGTCAACTGACATGAACTAGGAAGGAGTAAAGTGCCTTTACATGGAGCACTGAAGGACCCACATGGGGGACAGTTTTGATACGAGAGACACAACACGAAAATTTTGAGGACTCTCCACTGAACCAGCGCCAAGTGCTGAACAGGACACATCACGTTCTGTACAACTCAAAGGAGGAATTTTGACTGACATTCAGCTAGATATTAGCTGTAGCGTCGTTGAGCTCCAACAGCGGAGAAACGAAACAGCCACTTAATTAATTGTTCTTGAGAGAACTGAGAGGGCATTGTAATATGTATGCTGCTCCATCCATGCACGTGCGTATCAGCATATTTCAAGACTAGGGATGAGTGCGTTTTTTCTCGCCTAACAAGAAACTTAGGAGAGTTTCTGGTGATAAAATCAGCAAAAATTTTGATGAGCTTTTTATAGAACTCTCAGAGGGCGAGAGCAGCCATGCAGCCGACAGCCCACAGCAGCTAAATACTGCTAGCAGAGGCGTAAGCTTGTTGGTTCACCAGTATGCATTCACTGTGAACTTGAGCGACCTTGAGTAATCTTTTGCTCAGCTTGTCACAAAAAATAACCATCCTTCGTAGACTTGATTGTCATCCCAAATAGTACCGAACTTAGAACTGGAACCGGATGATGTGTCGTAATATTGTCCAACTTCGCGATGTAGTGGTAAGAATAATTTTGTAGAGAACCTTCTGGTTAAAATTTGATGTTGTTGTGTTCAGAGTAATTTCAATTCCACAGGACGAAATGCATTTTCTTCACAGCTGTCCTAACACTATCATGTTACAATCTATGTAAATTAGTGTTCTTCTTTGGCAATAATCTTGAATTAAAAATAATTTGTGTATATATAGCTAAGCACTGTTGTGCTTCGTCATAGACAAAAGGTCCACTCCCAACCCCAACCATTTATCCTATAGACGCTAACGCACTGACAGGGTGTTTTTGCTGGTGTCTGACGACAGAGAAAAGGAGTGGAATGTCACAGGATGATCAGCGACAGTAACACCAAGGCGTTGGATTGTTGCAGATATCGCAGCGCTCCTGTGTGGTTTGACATTTTCATCGTGAAAGAGAGGCTGCTCCATGTGTGGACGACCTCTTCGGATTCGATTCTCGATTACAGCACCTTGTTTCCCGCCCAGAGACATATTTGCATTACACACTGACAATGTTACACGCTACAATTCGGACGGCTGCAAACGTGTAGACATGAAGAATAAAGGTGTATAATGTTAATAACGTTTATTTTATTTAAAATGCTTTAAGATTTTTCTCATAAGGAATTCACAGAAGCTACTTTTCAGCCGTTCATAGTTTCCTTAACACATGACATCAGACTCTCTACTTCTCTGTAGCTGTCCTGCATTTTCTCCTACCTTATGCTAATCTACTCATATTACAACGGAAACTTGCTTGATTCGCTGCAACTGATGTTTTTGTTGGAGAAAGGATTAAAATATAGTGTAAATTCAGAAATAGATTAAGATTACTTACAAAATCTAATTATAGAAGCAGAAAGTGTTTGACAAGGAAAGACAGGAATGAAAACAGCAGTGTCAACATTCGCCTAATTAGAGAACTAGTAAAAAAAGAAATCCAGAATATAATAACCAGTATAAAAACACAACAACACAATAACAACAAAAACAGAATGTACAAAACTTAGGAGAAAACTTCAAAATGAAACTGTTATCATTTCAAAAGCAGACAAGGGGAACACAGCATTACTGGTAGACAACGAACAATACACTGAAAAAAACACAATAACTCATCTCAAAAAATAGCATCGCAAAATTAAAACGGATTCCAGAGAAAAGTAAAAAACACTCTGAAAACTGTTGATATCGTAGTGGATAACACAGAGATAAGAAACCCCAATCCCACTGCACTTGTCCTCCAAAGCTAACCAAAACTCCACAAACCGAATCTCCCTCTGAGGCCATACTGGATTTCAGAAAGTCCTCCGCTTACAAGCTGGCAAAGTACAACAAAACAGAAGCATTAGAAACACTACACAGCTAATACAACAAATAAAAAATATAAACGTCCCAGACACAGCAACACTCCTCTCATTTGTTATAAAAAGTATGTATTTCAACAATCAGTACCAGAAACAATAGAAATCATAGATAAGAACCTCAAAACTTGTAGTCAGCTCCCTGGTGAAAAGACTAAGGAAATACACACATTAACAAAGCTCATAACAGAGCAAAATTACTTCTAATTCAATAATGAATTTTATTTACAAGAAGATGCGTTACCAATGGGGCCCCCAGTTTCAGGAGCCTTGGCGAATATTTTTGTTAACCACATTGAACATATCATTTTCACAAACATAGTAGCAAAAACAGTACAAAAATAGTGTATATGTTCAGGTATATGGATTACATTCTTTGCTTAATAGATGAACCACAAACAAAAATTGAAACACTACATACTGACAAGATACATTAAAGTATAAAATTCACAACTGAAAGAGAAGAGAACAATCAAATTAATTTTCTGGATATAATAATAAAAAAACAATAAGCATATGTTTGAAATCTACCATTAACCCACAGCAACGGACATTATCATTCCCCAATCTTCGAACGACCCACACTCACGAAAGCAAGCAGCACTTCGACACATGCTCCATAGGCTCAACACAGTAGCACTCATCAAAGAAAGCTACCAAAAAGAACTGGACATAATAATGCCGACAGCACAAAATAATGGTTATAATAATAACACAGTCACAAAGCTAAACAACAAAACTAAAAGTAAAATAAAAGCAGAAAGCCCCAAACCACTGACAACAAAACAATAGAATCAAACAAAAACATGCAGTCCTATAGCAATTGCACAGGACACTCAAAAAAAGATGAAAGAAAACACAAGATGGTACAAAATGACATACAAACACAAATTCACCCATAAAATCACCAACATTTTCAAAAGACAGGGAATAAACATAGCATTCACAACAGACAATCCTATACAAAAACACATCCCAAAACTGACAAAAAAACAGAGACATATACCAGAAAGCAGGTATATATCAACTACAGTGTAATACTTGTGAAATCAAATACATAGGATAAACAGGTAGAACATTTGATGTCTGTTCCAAAGAACACATGAGATGGGGAATATGGGACAAACCACTTCACATTTGCAGAACATCTATGAGAACATGACCACAAACTAACCACTAGAGAAGATGTCATGAAAATAATTAGAATTAACAATAAAAAGCACTTCCTAACCCTGCAAGAAAGTTACCACATACAGAAAACCAAATCAGAAAGGAAAACCCTGTGGAATGACCAAGTGTACATGGCAAGCAATTCATTATTTACACTACGGTAATACATAAAATAATAGAATAACGCTCCCAAAGAGGATTAATATAATAATACTGTCCAATATAACAATAATTCCACCCAAAATCTTTACACTCACTTATCCATGAACCCTCCACAGAACATTTAAAGGAAAAGTCAAATTAGCTGTCACCAAAGTTTTCAACCACTGGCTAACAGCTAGTAAAATACCATACAATTCAAACTACCAACCCACCTTCTCTCGACCTCCCCAAACAATAAACGTTAGTCTTGAACACATACTTCTTACTTCGTTAGGTTGGCAACAAGTAGGTAAACACGCCAAAGAGGAGGAAACACGTAATGGAGTCGCAATATTTACGTTGTGGAAAGCAGTGTTCTGCGATATAGTTATATCGAGTTACAAAAAAACAACACTACACAAAAAAAGTGAGAAGCATCGTGAACCGTGTGAAGAAGGTCAGAACGCAAAGTTGTGCTTATATCGCAGTAATAACAGTGGTAATGCGATCTACAGACCAGATGTGAGGAAACGCAGGTCAGCAAATCATAAGTAATCACTTTTTTACAAAAATAAATAAATAATCGCAACGTGAACTGTTTAATAATCTGAAACTAACAAAACTGTATCTTTGTAGATCCTGGTTAGCGTGCAGGCCTCACTTCTCCTTACTCAGCACTCTCCAGGCTCCGCTTGGCGCTCGGCCTGTGTGCGCCCTTGCGTCAGTTTGTCGGGAGACTGCAAGCGTCAGCAAGGCTATCTGTGCCGCGCTTACTTCGCAACGCCTTGATCGCCGGCTGCCTCTGTTTTGCCATTCTCCACTGCGTGAAGCAACGCTTACTACATGTGGCCGCAACAGGACAATGAAAGTTTCAATCAGATGCTACTAGAACAAAGTATTCTCCTTGTCAGAGTGAAACAGTTCGCTAAGAATAATACTCGCGTTAAATTAGATTTACGTTCCGCATTAGGAATACCATGCTGTATACGCACTTGTTCAAGAAAAAAAAGTGGAGAAGCCACATCACTGAATGCTACATGAGTACTGCTGTAGTTGTCGTAGTGTTTGAAGGCCATTCAACATGCTTAATACGTCATCGCACTGTTATGAGTGGAAAAAAAACACGTTTGAATGTAATTACTACACCAGCTTCAAAGACAGTGTGACAGAATTGACTTCTGATGAATGAGTGGGAATGCTTCCTGAAACTAAGTCGACCGTTGGGGAAAAAACTGAATTAAGTATAATTGCAACAGTGACAACATCGTTTATAGTCATCACCAGTTATTTTAATTCATAAAGTATTTCAGTTCAAAAACCAACCCCCTGAAAAAATCAGCTTCAAGTTCATGATACATAACATTTTCCAGGGCAGTCATTTGTGGACCAGACCCGGCTGAATACGTTTCAACATTTCATCATGAGTTCTCAAAGAGACTCCAAGACATTACAAAACAGAAGACTGATTGATATTTATTTCCCACAGGGTTCTCGCTTTTGGCTGCTAATGTACCTCGTCATTGTCTCCAGCTAGTGCTGATGCACGTACAGGGAGCTAGCACTTGGCTATATGACCTGTTTGTCCAGTGTAGGAGTTAACAAAACTCTCATAAAATTTTACTCCAAGGCCAGTATTCTCGACTGCACAGACAAACCGGCTAGACTTTGGTTCAACGCATGTGTGCGAAAGGTTCTTCTCTCTTATGAAATTGACAAAGTCTTGCCAGTGTTTAGCTTTAACAATTTTTAATGTGCGTACCTCCACGTGTTTGACTATATCACGAACCACAACTCAAGATATATTACACACTATGAAATCAAAATGTCCATGAATTTATGAACAACAGAACTTAATACTGAATTCCTATAAGTAAATATTTTTGTAGTTGTGCTCTCTGAGTTAGCACTATCTAATGTACTTATAGAATTAAATATAAAAGTTATTGTTGTGGTAGATTGGTTCAAAGTGGTTCAGATGGCTCTGAGCACTATGGCACTTAACATCTGATGTCATCAATCCCCTAGGACTTAGAACTACTTAAACCTAACTAACCTAAGGACATCACACACATCCATGCCCGAGGCAGGATTCGAACCTGCGACTGTAGCGGTTGCTTGGTTTCAGACTGAAGCGCCTGGAACCCCTCGGCCACTGCGGCTGGCCTGCTGTGGTAGAAAAACAAAAAGTTCGAAATAAACACTAGTAATAAAATCATGCCGATAAAGTGTGCTGGAGTATTCGCTTCCTAGAAGAAGTCGCACTTTGTTGCAAACATGCCCTCCTAAGTTTCTCACTTGTGCAGCCTTCGTTACATGGCTGTCTCACTCACGCACCTGCACGGAATACCGCAGTGGTGGAGGAAGCCGGAGAGCTAAGCAGACACAGCTGCACTCCACAGAGAGAGTGTGCTGAGGGAGAGCAAATCTTGTACTATAACATACACTAATGAGCCCAGATATTGTGAACACTTGCTTAATACTTTGTTTGTCCGTACTTGGAACGAAATACATCACTGATTCTGCATATCAGGGATCCGACAGTTTGCTAGTAGGTTTGTTGAGGAGTGTGGCATTAGATGTCTACGCACACGTCATGTAATTCGCGTAAGTAACGGGCTGCTGATTTGCGTAAGCAGTGATGGCACCCAATAGCAGCCCAGATGGGTTCCATAGTATTTACAACAGGCTAATTTGCTCGTCGAATCATCAACGTGAGTTCATTATAACGCTCCTCAAATCACTGCAGCACAGGTTTGGCTCCGAGAAACGAACAATTATACTGCTGAAAGATAACTTCGCCATCTGTGAAGACATCAAGCATGAAGGGATGCAGGTGGTTCGCAACTGTCAACGTGTCTTCGATTACTACCACAAGTCCCATGCAAGAGCAGGACAATGTCTCCCGCAGCATAATACTGCTCAAACCAGCCTGCGTCCGCAGCTCGTGTTCGTGCGGTACAGTTCTCGCTACCCGCGCCCAGGTTCCCGGGTTCGATTCCCGGCGGAGTCAGGGATTTTTTCTGCCTCGTGATGATTGGGTGTCGTGTGATGTCCTTAGGTTAGTTAGGTTTAAGTAGTTCTATGTTCTAGGGGACTGATGACCATAGATGTTAACTGCCATAGTGCCCAAAGCCATTTGAACCAAACCAGCCTGCGTCTGTGCCGCGCTGCGTGTTTCGAGCCGCCGTTCACTTCGATGGCGGCGTTTGTCGAGACGACCATCGAGCTAGTGTAGGAAACATGCGATTCTCCCAAAGAGCCGACACTTTTTCATTGATCGTCAGTCGAATCCCCATGTTCCCGTACGCACTGTGAAAAGTCCCCTTAGAAAAATTATACATGACTGTGCTTAAACTGACACACAATAGTTTTTAGCGCAACGCAATCTGACTTCCAAAAATCCCTACGAAAGAATGGCCCTGATTAACATAAACCTATACGTTTCACAAATCACTTACCTCACAAAAATCTTCGTTACTCAAGCTACTGCAATACAGCGAGCGCCACTACTGCCAGCTAAATAAAAGATTCAAACTACTGAAGGCACTAACTACTGATAGGCATAGTTAGCGAATGAAAGATTTTAATAGAGTACAAACAATGTATTTACCTTAATAGTCATAATATATATATCAGTTCATGACACCAATTCTTACAAATTTCAAAACTCCGCCATCTCTCTCTCCACGTCCACCCCACCACTGCTGGCGGCTCACCTCCAACTGCGCAACGCTACGCGCTGTTAGCATCCAGCTGCCGCTGCCCAACACTACAATGGCAGACAACAATGCAAACCAGCCACAGACTGCACACAGCACAGCCAGTGATTTTTATACAGAGCGCTATGTGGCGGCGGCGTTACCAATAAAAAAACCTAAACAGCCTACTTACATAGCCCCCATGCTCCCCACAAAAAAATTTACAAATTGTTTTGGGCAGTGGCCAATACAGATTTGAAAAATTTTTTCATAATTACAATGACAAAGAAATGAAATTCACACACTTATAGATACATGTTGGTCAAAAGCTAAAATTTTCTCACAGTCCATAAAGACAGTCCTGATCATTCATCAAAGTAAAATTGCAGTGTTTTTCTCAAAGTCTGAGTAGTAAAAGAAAATGCACACGGAAGTAGTGGATTTCCATGCAGTCTTGAAGAGGTAGTGTTGTCCTTCCAACGGAAAGACAGTGCTGACTCTTGACATTCAGACAGGTAATGGGCCACAACAGAGCAAACCCACAGCAGAGTCAGTCGAAGTTTTGAAGAATATTGGTAGGTAGGTCATCACAGAGTAGACCCCTTGTAGTCCTGGTAGAGATTACGGTATTGGTGGGCCACCAGAGATGCAGACCCACTGTAGGCCTTGTAGAAATAATGGTATTGGTAGGTCATCAAAGGTTCTGACCCACTACAGTTCTTGTAGAAATAATGATATTGGTGAGTCATCAAAGGTGCAGACCCACTGTAGTCCTTGTAGAGACGGCTAGCAGCCATCTGTTGCAAATGTGCAGGTGCTCAATCACCATTGAAGAGTCTTGCAGAGAATACAGCAAGTCCATAAATCACCACTTGTCCACTCACAAAGAATTTGTTTGAAATGTCCTTAGAACCAGCAATGCTGTTATCCAGTCCCTTGCTGAATTATTAACACACGTGCAAACACTATCAGTCCCTACTTCTCACATATTGTCCATATACTATGACCAACAGAAACATGTGCAGTGAAATGTAATTTGCAAGTTACTTAATTTGATGAACTGGTGGCAATTACAATTTTATAACATAAGAATACAATAACAAAGGTACAAAATATATCATTAAAGAACATAACAATACAGATAACATTTGTAGTAGTACAGGCTTTACAAAAGAATCGAAATAGCAAATACATCAGTGTTACAAAAATTACGACATAAGAACATATATAAAAGATCAGAATAACTTTTGAAACATCAACTTCACACATGAACATTAGAACAAAACAGAATAAATAATGTGTAAACATCTTTACAAAGTAAATAACATATCATCAGAAAAATTCTACAACGTAACTCTCATCAGATAAACAAATAAAGACAGGAAGAACACAAATGCCCAAGGGTACACAAACAGATAATGGGATAACACAAGGAAAGGGCAGGGTTTGTTTTACTGCAGTACTTTGCAAACATAACTTTCTTTACTTCTCGGAGATCTCCCTTCGTTCTTCACTATTTCCAAAAAGTCCTATCTATACCTCTTTTGTACTTTTCTCATATAACCTCTCAGTGCATTTCTTCAAATCCATCGCAACTCATTCTCTTATATAGGCAACCCCCTCTTAAGCTAACTTAAATCTACTGAGCTCAGATACTTAACTAAGGGACGAGGCAATGCAGCAGCACAAAACAATTTACACAAACAGCAATGATAAAAAAATGGAAATTGGCAAAGAAAAGGCAGCAATATTACAACTAATATAAGGCAATGCGCAGCAAACTTGAAAAATAAATCAGTAATAAAACTGGCTTAACCTAGTAATACAAAGTGACATTCAGTAGCACTATGAATGGCAAACAGCCGCAGCAAATGCTATAACTTATATCTAAACATGACAAAGCTCAAGCAGAAAAAATGTTACACTAAAGACAACAATGCAGATAAGGACAATGTCTATTCACATCTTAATGTCTGTGCAATTAAAGTGGTGCACCACAAAAACTAATGCTACAACAAATTACCAAGTACTTGAAAAGAAAATTATATATACAATTACTGTTATTAGTCACTTCTTATTGCTCTTTTCAATCCAAGAGCTCCTTTTTCGAAGAATGTGGATCATGAAATAACTATTTAATAGATCTGTTGACAGAAAGTGTTCACATTAGCAAATGCATTTAATTTTGTTTTATAAAACCAATGCTGCAACACAGCTGGAAACCAGATATCAAATGAAATAAGCAACTATGAAAGGCAAAGCATAAAAATATTATTCAATAGTCATGTGACATTTCATAAGTTAGTACAAATTCTCTCAACTCTCGTAGAAAGACGCTTGTCATTGTCAGGTATGCATATGTAAGAAAATATCTTTCCAAGTAATGAGCGTGTCGTTTTTGCGATGCTTTCTACAAAGGAATTTCAATAGCGAGGGTAATGGCCTCTTTATTTTTTTCTCCACCTGTGCCTCTGAAAGGCACACACTAATTGCTTGTTTCCCGGTGGCTGTCGCCCAGCTGGGTGCCCACGACGCATTACGCGCAGGTGGTCTCTTAACTGTCTTACCGAAATATTTACGACACCAGTTTCCGCTACAGTGGCAGTCTCATATAAAAAATTTCACAGGTCAAGAACTTGCGTTACAAATCTGTAGAAACAAAATCCTGTAAATATAACAGTGTCCAAAAAATTTTCGGCGGCATTGTGGTACATTCACGCATTTACATACATTTCATCTCTTAAAGTACGATTCTTGGTTTCCTACCACCTTTTTCACAAACCAGAGTCCCTAACCACTACACATTATTCCTTACCTTATTACACATATACATATTCGTCCACACTTCTTCAATATTTCATCATAACAAATAAGTAGCATAATCAAATTCCTCATATAGCATCAGCTTATTGATCATAAACATGCCACAACAGCATAATACACATCGTCATCGTAATAATAACATCATAACACCTCAGTCAAATTCTCAAAATCGTCGTAGCTTCCTCCAATAATTTCAAAACCTAAAAAAATTCTCTGCTCATGTCAAAAGTGTCATCTACCTCAAACGTACTTTAAAAATCATGATCCCATACCAAATATGCCATTCAAAGCTCTCATAGTATCACAATGGTTCCGAAAAAATATGAACAGTTCACGAAGTACAGAAAAAAATAAAATTTCGTAAGTGTGAAGTTATCCAACTGTGTAATTACGTAAACATCTGTCACTGATGTAGTAAAATAAATGTTTGTCTCTCCCAGTTAAATGATGAGATAGCTGTGTAATTAATGAGTTAGAGAAATATGGTACCGATGTGTAAAGTTGTATAAGCAAATACCATATTAGCTAGGGCTCCTTGTGCTTGCCATACACATGGTACACAAAGTAAGCGTGTACCCCCCTGAGGATTAATGTAATTATATCCTCAGGTGTTACAGATTACAGCAATGGAATGAAATGTATCACGGAAAACTTTCTTTGTAATTCAAATATGTTGAAAAATAAATAGTTTAATGCGTGTCCTGTAGCGCTAAATGTGCGTCTTGCTGTAAGACAATCTCTGTGGAAGTGTCGTAGTTATCGTCCTCCGAAAGCTAAGTTCTACAGAAGTCAATGTACTTACCTCATGATAAACAAAAGTGAAATGCTTTGCGTATAGATATCGTAGTTACTACGCTTATTGCCGTAATGAAGTAAGTACTGTACTGTAACGTATTGTTGTGAGACGATAAAGGCTGTCTCATTGTAGCTATACCCCAAAAGTTACTACTAAAACATGTTTTACTTTCCAGAATAATACAGAAAAACTGTGCAGATATAAAACAGATACACCGCAAAAGCAACAGTGTAAATCGTGTCACATATTAGTAGCGTCGTGATATAATCGTGTAGCTATCAGAGAAACCAAATGCTAAATCATATTTAATCTCACCGAATGTACTTCAAATAAAGAATGTATTTTCAAGTAAACCAAAATGTTGCATTAAAATCTCATTAACAGTTTATGATCTAAGTATGTAAGCCTTATAGTCGTTACGTAATGGTGGAACTAACAAGCAAGAATGTACAAATAACAACACTGTGTCGTCTGTTCACTATAACAATGCATTCGTAATTTCTGTTTAAAAATGTTCCCTAGGTTCTAGACTGGATAGTGAACTTCAAAACATTGTTGCATGTTAACAGTTTCTAAGTCTGACAAAGCATACTAGTAACGTGAAGTGAAAAATTTTATGGCAAAGACAAAGTTAAAAAGCAGATTATATTTCAATAAACGGTTTTACATGTGAAATGTGGTGTAAACCTTTACTCTTCCTGGTACGCAGACTGTCAACTGAAAAGCAATTATCATGTGATTACGTCGGTAAGGAACACTGGAATTCTGCTCAAGGTTAACTTACGTTATTTTTCTCTGAGCCAGCCGGCGCACGTGGCTGCCTGCGGTGCGAGTCATTGTCTGTCTCTTTGTTGGCGCGCGTCGTTATTGGGATTAGGAGACCTAACTTCTACAAATTCACCTTGCCGAGAGGGCCCCGCCCTGTTTGAATCCCGCCAGTTCTGATGCAATTCAGGTCTGTCGTTCCGATCATATCGTCTGTCATCATGTCGGTAGATTTCATAGTTTCTTTCTTGTCGGTCACGCGGTGGTGAATTTCTCCCTGAATCGTCACTGCGCGCTGGACCGTTGCGTCTAAAGTTATTCTGTCTCCCTTGATAATAATTATTTTGGTTCCCATATTGTCTGTGTCTCTGATTGTCTCTGTGATAGTCATTACCGCGGAGAGACGACCTTTCCCTGTAATTATTACTACTCTGCCAACGGTTGTCATACGGGTGGTGTCTGTTTTGGTCACGATTTACGTTGTAAGAATACCCTTGTCGTATCCAGTTATGTCTTTCATCGCGGAATTGCGACGGATGTGACCTGTGATTGTCGTGTTCCTGTTTTCACGTTCCGCGATTGTCAGTGTCAATTTCTAATTCTTGTAAGACTCCCTGAAAAGCTTCAATGTCGTCTTTGCAACGGCCTGCCAAAATAATATGCCGTAAATGTTCAGGCAATTTTATTAAGCAAATGCGGATGAGTTCTGACGGGCTGTATGGGTTTGACAGGTACTGATTCTTGTGCAACATGTCTTCAAAATATTTCACAAGACTGGAAAATTCAGATTGTTCGAAATGTTTCATCATCATGATGCCATGTTTTACTCGGTCTTGTGTGGCTTGGGACCAATATGCTGAGAGGAAGGCATGGTAAAATTCTCCTTCACTGTGGCAATCGTGAATGATCGATAGCATTCTTACAGCTGGTTCATTCTCTAAGTAGCCACACATAAATTCTAATCTGTGCTCTAGTGACCAGTTGGGAGGAAAACAATGAGAGAATTGATGGAGCCACGCTTGTGGATGAATGTCGTTGCCAGAATTGTTAAATGTTTTGAATTTACGTGTAGTTATGAACAGCTTATAGTCATAATCATCATGTCGGCGAGTCGCATGTCGGTCATTGTTACTTCGTTTCGGCGGTTCCATCTCAAAATTGGGTGTACTTTGCCAATTTCTTTCATAATCTCCAAAGTGCCCTGTGTTGTTATTTTGTGGCAGTTCCGTATTTTTATGTCCCTCCTCTTCCCGTATTGGAGTGCGAGTGTCCTCTGAAATACGTAATTCTTGTATTATCTGTGTCAGCTGATCTTGTACTTCCCGGATTTCTCTTTGGTGTTGCGTATTAATTTGATTCTGATTTTGTTTGAATTTCCTAATTTGTTCGAACTTTTCTGTGTCATTAAAGACTACCGGTTTTGTGTCATTCAGATTATCATCTACCTTCGTAGATAAATTATTTAGCTGCTCCGAAAGTTCTACTACTTTTTCTGATAATGAATTAATGTCCTCCATGTGTCTTTCTGAACCAATTTTCAGAGTATCTACTGTGTCCTCTAAGTTCGCTTGAGTTTTTGCAAGTTGTGTAACCGAATCGGTAGATGCAACTGAGTCAATTTTAGCTTGCAAGGTCTCATGATTTTCATGAACAATAGTTTGCAGTTCTTTTATGGCTGCTTTGTGATTCTGTAATGCATTTTCATGCCGTGAAAAAATAGGTTGGAAATGCTCACAAATTTGTGTTTTTACGTCATTACAGACTTTTTGACATTTCGATTCGATTTTATGTAATTCAGTCGTTAAATCTTCACGTGTTTGTTCAAGCGTATGTTCCACTGAGTCTAACTTTTGAAGCTTTTGCTCCATTGCGTCTAACTTTTGCTGTGTTTTTCTCTGATTTTGTTCCATTGTGTCTAACTTTTGAAGATTTTCTTCCATTGTGTCTAACTTTAGAAGCTTTTGCTGTGTTGGTCTCTGATTTTGTTCCATTGTGTCTAACTTTTGAAGCTTTGTCCCATTTGTTGCATTAATTGTAATAACAATGCACTGGTGTCTGAAACATGTTCCTTAGTCCTATTCGGCAATGCATTTGCACCGGCAATATTCGCAGTTTGAAAAACACAAAATGTGTCTTGACTTATTTGAGAAAGCGGTGAGGACGCAAAACCTGAATCTATAGTATTTGCAAGAATGTGTCCTGTCATTTCGGAATCCTGAGGTGAGCTGTTGCCGACTGATCGATCGATAATTGTTCCCTGTTCACTACTTATTTCACTGTCTACACCATTGTTTGCCGCCCGCTCCATTTCCCTATGCACAATTACCAAATTACTACTACGAATGTCTGTTAATTCATTACATGGTGGCGCTAACACACTGCTTTCGTCTTCACTGTCATTTCTCAGTTTACTTTGGAGCCTAGTATTACGTTTTTCACATGCCATTATTGTCACAATATTTCACACGACAACACAGAAAAAAAAAACAATTTGAAGAGCAAAATTAAGAGAATACATTAACATAGAAAATAATATGTAATTAATTGCAAGCGCAGCTGCGAAATACTTGGTGCAACTCTACATGCATGCCACAACTGTTGTACTCTACGACAATGAAAGACTACAACTACAAAGTAGATTCTCTCTACAATTACGTGCTAGCAATAAACAAAATCTACATTAATTGCACAAACTACAAGAAAAAATCAGAAGATTCCAGGTTCGAATCCTGGCAGGGTCGCCATATGAAACGTCCCCTTAGAAAAATTATACATGACTGTGCTTAAACTGACAGACAATAGTTTTTAGCGCAACGCAATCTGACTTCCAAAAATCCCTACGAAAGAATGGCCCTGATTAACATACTGAAGGCACTAACTAGTGATGGGCATAGTTAGCGAATGAAAGATTTTAATAGAGTACAAACAATGTATTTACCTTAATAGTCATAATATATATATCAGTTCATGACACCAATTCTTACAAATTTCAAAACTCCGCCATCTCTCTCTCCACGTCCACCCCACCACTGCTGGCGGCTCACCTCCAACTGCGCAACGCTACGCGCTGTTAGCATCCAGCTGCCGCTGCCCAACACTACAATGGCAGACAACAATGCAAACCAGCCACAGACTGCACACAGCACAGCCAGTGATTTTTATACAGAGCGCTATGTGGCGGCAGCGTTACCAATAAAAAAACCTACACAGCCTACTTACAACTGTAATCCTAATTGTTGGTGTCATTGGGCAAACATGTAGGGGTGGTCTGCTGCGGAGCTCTATGTTCAACAATATACGGTAAACAATGGGCTCCGAAACACTTATGCGTGAATCAGCATTGTGCTCTTTCGGCAGAGATGTCAGAAACCACCATCTATCCCACTTTACAGGTCGGACAAGCTTCCGAATCCCAAGTTCTGTGAAGAGTCATGGACGCCCATTCATTTAGCGCCTAGTTTTGCTGTCCTTTTACCTCTTTCCAGAGAATCTCAAGACATAGGACGTGAACATTCGAGCAGATTCGTCATTTTTCTAGATACTCGCTCAGGGGCTCTACCTAATAATAACCGGCCTTTTGTCAAAGTCGCTTATGCATTTCCCCATTTACAGCCCATATCTTCGCTCGTTGACCACCCAGTCCGTGTCTGCTCCGCTTACATAGTTTTGTTAGCGCGTCACGTATCCACAACGCAACAAGGTGGCATCCAAAGTTGCGGTGGGCAGTGATCATCATGTTCTGGCTTATCAGTGTCTTTTTACGTCATGCCAAGAGCGTGTTCGTACGAAGTAAGCCATTGAAAACTCTTTCCTGCAGTTTTCTTTGCCAGAATAGCATTGATAATGAAACTGTTTGGTTGAGCTTATGTATCTTATCATAAAACAATGCTTGAAAGCTCTTCTCGCTGCTATTTCATTCCCTGGTAAGGTCCCATCAACTGTGTTTACAGGTCTGTGCGGGCTAACAAACATCACTGATACATCTCCACACTTTATTTTTTTGAGATCTTCTCTTTACGAGCCCTAACCCGTATCTTCACGGAGTTGGTACGTTAATCTGGATGTAGCTATATTAGTGGCAGATGCTGCCCTTCCTGTCGCCATCCCTAATTTCCGGAACGTAATTTCTGTTCTTCGCTTTTAGCGTCTAGTGTTACTCCTTATGAAGTTACGAGCACGTTTCTGAAGTGCTTTCGAATCGTGTGTCGAAGACGGCTCATGGGTAAAATCCGGTGTTCACCTGTGGGAAACCGCCAAAAAACCACGTGTAGGACGGCTGGCACACGAGCTCTCGTCCTTAATTCGCCAGGCAGATTCGATTTGGGGCCGGCGCGTCTCTCCGAGTCCTGGAAGCGGTTTGTAAAAGCGGGCAGCTATGCGGGCTGATCTACCTTTATTCTTCTGATGAATTACATGTCTTCTTTCTGGTATGTGGGATTGGCATATTCCTTATTTATCTTCCAAATGCTGCGATATTAAAAATCCAAAAACATCGCACAGAACTCAATAAGTCAACACCGTAATGGTCTAGTAACTGAATTACTTTTCTTACTGGAAACTGTGTCATTCGTGGATTGCAGTGCTATATAATAAGTGAAAGACGCTCTTCGTGGCACAGGACAAATGTAACACTGTGCAGCATTAACGGCCCACACTGAAAGCAAGCGCGTAATCGACAGCCAGTAATTAAGTCTAATAACATAATACTCCAAGGTTAAAAATAGTGCTTTCCAAAGCATTTCCTCGCAGTTCAAATGCCGTAGGTCAGCTTATTTAAATATTGTTGCTAATATTAAAATTATATACAGCAATGTTAGCTGTAATCGACTGCTGAAACTAATAACTGTGCTTTAACCCCTACCAATCACATTTTGTTGATGTCCTGCTTCTTCTAATGTACGTAACAAGTTTTTGAGACGACTAACTCCATTATTATATAACTATGACAGTACAATGACATTTCAGCATACGATGATTCTGTGACTTAGTTTAATGCGTGCTGAAGAACGTAGTATTCGTCATTATTGGATGGTTCCTTCTGGTGAGCTCGTCGCCTTCCCTTAATGTAACTGAATTAGTTCCACAGCCACTGCCTGAAGTCTCATGCGATTTACTAGCGACTCACTGTCCACTACATAGTTCGAAGAGAAAATGATAACACAAATTGGTAAGTATTTGAGGGTATACACATCGCACCAGCCTTCTGTACTAGAGGCCTATGCAACAACCCTCACGTCCCTGGTAGTCCACAAGACTATTAATTAGTCCAGCTTCCTGCATCGCTCAAGAATTCGAGAGGACGGCACTTTTACATTTTCACACGATGTAAATTTTCGTTTTGCAAGGAAATCGCTCAAATGCGCCTTGCATTGACATACAGGACAACCGCAAGTCTCCAGAGGAACGGAAGGTTCCAAATGATTGGAAAAGAGCACAGGTAGTCCCAGTTTTCAAGAAAGGTCGTCGAGCAGATGCGTAAAACTATAGGCCTATATCTCTGACATCGATCTGTTGTAGAATTTTAGAATATGTTTTTGGTCGCGTATCATATCATTTCTAGAAACTCAGAATCTACTCTGTAGGAATCAACTTTGATTCCGGAAACACCATCGTGTGAGACCCAACTCGCTTTATTTGTTTATGAGACCCATAAAATACTAGATACAGGCTCCCAGGTAGATGCCATTTTCCTTGACTTCCGGAAGGCGTTCGATACAGTTCCGCACTGTCACCTGATAAACAAAGTAAGAGCCTACGGAATATCAGAGCAACTGTGTGGCTGGGTAGAAGAGTTTTTAGCAAACAGAACACAGCATGTTGTTCTCAATGGAGAGACATCTACAGACGTTAAGGTAACCTCTGGCATACCACAGGGGAGTGTTATGGGACCATTGCTTTTCACAACATATGTAAATGACCTAGTTGATAGTGTCGGAAGTTTCATGCTGCTTTTCGCGGATGATGCTGTAGTATACAGAGAAGTTGCATCATTAGAAAATTGCAGCGAAATGCAGGAAGATCTGCAGCAGATACGCACTTGGTGTAGGGAGTGGCAACCGACTCTTAAAATAGACAAATTAAGTGTATTGCGAATACATAGAAGGAAGGAGCCTTTATGTGACAGAGGAACAAACACTGGTAGCAGTTACTTCTGTAAAATATCTGGGAGTACGGAACGATATGAAGTGGAATGATCATATAAAACTAATTGTTGGTGAACCGGGTGCCAGGTTGAGATTCGTTGGGAGAGTCCTTAGAAGATGTAGTCCATCAACACAGGAGGTGGCTTACAAAACGCTCGTTCGGCCTATACTTGAGTGCTGCTTATGAGTGTGGGATCCATGCCAGGCCGGGTAGACAGAGGAGATGGAGAGGATCCAAAGAAGAGCGATGCGTTTCGTCGCAAGGTTATTTGGTAAGCGTGATATCGTTACGGAGATGTTTAGCAAACTCAAGTGGCAGATTCTGCAAGAGAGGCGCTCTGCGTTGCGGTGTAGCTTGCGTTTCTGGATGAGGTATCGTATATATTGCTTCCCCCTACTTATACCTCCCGAGGAGGTCACGAATGTGAGATTAAAGAGATTCGAGCGCGGACGGACGCTTTCCGGCTGTCGTTCTTCCCGCGAACCATACGCGACTCTAACAGGAAAGGTAGGTAATGACAGTGGCACGGAAAGTTCCCTCCACCACAGACCGTTGGGAGGCTTCCGGGGTATAAATGTAGATGTAGATATATCTTTTACATGCATGCATATACAACCTTGAGCAATGTCCTCCGCCAGAGGCGCTACAGACATCCAGACCATTGTCAGACTAATATTATATATTCATGAGCACGTCTGGAGTTAAGTGCACTCACTAATGCTTCAATTATGAATCGCAATTTATTTTAAAACAAACCTCCACAATATTCACGATCTAGCCATGCTAATCTAACCCACACCTATGTTCCACATAAAAATGTAATAAACACTCTCAGACGGCAGGTTGCAGCACTATTAGTGGACGGTATGTAATGAAGGTCTCAATGATATGGACAAAAGTACCGTCGTTGTCCTAATGCGGAAACGGAACGATTTATATATCGCCCAAAAGGGCACAATCGTTGGCTTTCGGGCCAAGGGTGGAAACATTTGCGGAAGTACTAAGTTCGAAAACAGTTCGCGTGCCGCCGTGGTGAAAGAATATTGTGCGTGGCATAATGGCGCTATCCAAAATCTGAGCCGAGGCATCTGTGATGCATGTACCAAGGACCATAGATGACAGGGTTGAACAACGACTGCAGAGATATCTACGGGCGAATAGACGTGCAACTATTGAGCAACTGACCACCCAGATGACACTATTTGCATTTACCACAATTTTCCATTGTTATTTTGTGGTTCGAAGAGTACCAGTATAAGTTGTTGTTCTCCGCTGCCCACCAAACTCGCCGTATTTTAATCCAGTCGAGAATCTGTGGGACTACCTCGACCGCCCTGTTCGCACCATGGAAACGGAAATCGCACTGGATTTTCCATGGTTCCATATCTCTGTCGGTACTTTCCAGAAACTCATAACTCTCTTCCTGCACATCTATCAGCGGTCCGCGCTGAAAAAAGTGGTTACTCAGCCTTTTAACAAGTGGTCGCATCAACATGACTCGAAAATGTACATCAGTCATTGTGTGATCAGGTGGTCTTAGAGACAAGCTGTGCACTAAGAGATCTGAACGTCTCTTGTGGCTCATTCTTAAAGAAAGCTCTTAATGTAGGTGCCTCAGGTGATGTTGTGTCCCGTTCAGTAATGAAATTTTCAGTATGTTCTCGCAACTGAAAAAACCAGTTGGACAGTCGAGCGATCAAGGAGATCCACACAGGCAGACAAATGAACCGAAAACTTATAACTGGCAGAAAGGTAACAATCATTCCTGGTTTCTATCTTCATAGGACTAGAAGATGTGAAATCGAATCAATACTTTTGAAAATCGTGTGTATGGATTTCACCGAGTCCAGGAGAGCTTTTTGCGATCAACATCTCACTCATTATGGATAAGTGCTCACTCAACTTGAGGTACACAACATGTAAACCAAACATCGTCGCCATGGTCCTGATGTCAGCTGTTAGTGTGTGTTGTGTTGCATTATGAAATAGTGTGTGCAGAGTGGTGTGTTCAGCGTCTTAGACAACTGATGTTGAGAAATAGATGAACAGTAAAGCATTAACTTTTTACGTTACTAAATAACTTCTTTGCAAAACTGAATTGTACACTATAACATGGATGAGGTTGGGCTGGCCTTGTATTTGTGCGACGAGAGGATAATCTCCATCGGGTTATCCTGCAGTGTTGTGCCTAGAGGATGGTGTGCCTAGGAATGCATGACGTTTTTTGTCGGTATTTCTGTCAAATAACTGCCTTTAGAATCACATGACTATGAGCGCACTAGAAACTACCACAAGCATTTACCGCAATTTTCCACTCTTATTTTGTTTACTAGACACGAAGTTGTGTTTTGAGCAGTATTTATGAGCTCTACACATTGCACATAGACGGTTGGTGTTCCGATGGGGAGGGGGGGGGGGGGAGAGGGGGCGGGTGAGGGAGGAGGAAATCGAATGGTGACACCTTAAATTAATCATTCCACATCCGGTAATAACCAGGCCGAACTTACGTCGATACGACACAAAACCACAAGTAAAGCAAGATGCCCTGAATAAAGCTGAGGGTATTCTATAACGTAAGCGAATAAATCGATTGTTGTATCGTTAAGTAAGAATTTATCAGTAGTTCTCCATATGACTGACTGTTAGATGTCTTCTGCAATATATGACGTATTTACGGTGCTATGATACACCAAGAAATAACCATATTAAAAATAAATTTAAAAAATCCCTTCCACCACAATGATTGATATTTTTGGAATTCTGATCTGTAATAATATGACCTGAAAAGCAATATGTCATACTAATATTTTCGGTACTTCAGTACAGTACCAAACGAACATTAAAGTGTGTAATGGAAAGGATATGATACGGGAAAACAGTTGTAGTGGGTCGTATACTGGTAGTTAAGGCCACGATATTTATTCACAGCGGTCACGCTCATAGCAAGCCTTATCGTTTCATTCAGTTGACGTAATGCCAGCCGGAACCACACATTCATCTCTGTCACGACTGACAAATGTGAGACATAGCATGGCCACAGATATAACAGCTCGTACTCACCGCAGGTGAGTGAGAACACTCGTGTTTTTCAAGATCCTGAGGTGATTTAGCCTTTCAATTCAGGTAAATATTAGAACTGCTTATCTCAATCGATACTGTCCTTTTCACCGTACGTTAAAAACTTAGGAACTGCTCCTCCTTTAGATATCACTGTCGACCGAGCACTGAACAGCAACAACAGAGAGAAAGAGAGCTTGTACACCATTTCCAGCGTGGTGTTATTCTACCTTCATTTCGGCACTGAGAAACAACGGCGAGAAGCAAACTGAAGTGTTTGCTTAATTTATTGACTTCCTTATCGGAAAACGCCTCGGAAATGGAAGCTTATCCACTCCCTTGGGAAACAAACTACGGCCTTACAGATTTTTCTGTCTTTCATTAACTAGCACACTCAGCTGGTTTTGCACGCTAGGATAAACTACACTCCTGGAAATGGAAAAAAGAACACATTGACACCGGTGTGTCAGACCCACCACACTTGCTCCGGACACTGCGAGAGGGCTGTACAAGCAATGATCACACGCACGGCACAGCGGACACACCAGGAACCGCGGTGTTGGCCGTCGAATGGCGCTAGCTGCACAGCATTTATGCACCGCCGCCGTCAGTGTCAGCCAGTTTGCCGTGGCATACGGAGCTCCATCGCAGTCTTTAACACTGGTAGCATGCCGCGACAGCGTGGACGTGAACCGTATGTGCAGTTGACGGACTTTGAGCGAGGGCGTATAGTGGGCATGCGGGAGGCCGGGTGGACGTACCGCCGAATTGCTCAAAACATGGGGGGTGAGGTCTCCACAGTACATCGATGTTGCCGCCAGTGGTCGGCGGAAGGTGCACGTGCCCGTCGACCTGGGACCGGACCGCAGCGACGGACGGATGCACGCCAAGACCGTAGGATCCTACGCAGTGCCGTAGGGGACCGCACCGCCACTTCCCAGCAAATTAGGGACACTGTTGCTCCTGGGGTATCGGCGAGGACCATTCGCAACCGTCTCCATGAAGCTGGGCTATGGTCCCGCACACCGTTGGTGCCAATGATGGTCGTATGCGTGTTTGGCGCCGTGCAGGTGAGCGCCACAATCACGACTGCATACGGCCGAGGCACATAGGGCCAACACCCGGCATCATGGTGTGTGGAGCGATCTCCTACACTGGCCGTACATCTCTGGTGATAGTCGAGGGGACACTGAATAGTGCACGGTACATCCAAACCGTCATCGAACCCATCGTTCTACCATTCCTAGACCGGCAAGGGAACTTGCTGTTCCAACAGGACAATGCACGTCCGCATGTATCCCGTGCCACCCAACGTGCTCTAGAAGGTCTAAGTCAACTACCCTGGCCAGCAAGATCTCCGGATCTGTCCCCCATTGAGCATGTTTGGGACTGGATGAAGCGTCGTCTCACGCGGTCTGCACGTCCAGCACGAACGCTGGTCCAACTGAGGCGCCAGGTGGAAATGGCATGGCAAGCCGTTCCACAGGACTACATCCAGCATCTCTACGATCGTCTCCATGGGAGAATAGCAGCCTGCATTGCTGCGAAAGGTGGATATACACTGTACTAGTGCCGACATTGTGCATGCTGTGATGTATCTGACCCCAGGAATGTGTCAATAAAGTTTCCCCTTCCTGGGACAATGAATTCACGGTGTTCTTATTTCAATTTCCAGGAGTGTATTTCGGATTACTTGAGTGCCTCTACGTTTCAGCCATACCTCCAGATATTCGGTGTTTGATATGAAGTTCTTCAGCTATTGGTTTTGGAGACAGGAGAGAGTCTATACTTGTGTCAGTCGGAATTATTTCAAAATAGATTCGTCTAGTTGATACAATAAAAAGATAAACTGCTGCTCTGTTTTCATTTATTAATACGTGTACTGAGGAAGAACGAAACTATGTATTACACTTAGCTGTATTCAAACATAAAATTTTGTATTTTTTTGAGTAAAAGTAGTCACTTTAAGGCTTTCTATTATGTTCACAGTGAGTAGAATTTGTGACGTGTAACAGTGCTTGTTCAAAGTGATCAGTACAACTTTAATACACTCTAAGACACAAAAAAGACGCACCACGAACGTATTATCCGACTGGAACAGAAATCGGTATCTATGACATACAATTTCACAAAAAATGGGTGATTTATTCAAGAGAAAGAGTTTCACAAACTAAGCAATTCCGCTTTGGTCCATCACTGGTCCCTGTGAAGCAGTTATTCGGCATGCCGTTGATTGACAGAGTTGCTGGATGTACTCTTGAGGGATACCGTGCCAAATTCTGTTCAACTGGCTCGTTAAATGCTCAAAATCCCGAGCTGGTAGGAGGGCCCTGTCCGTAATCCTCCAAATAGTTGGGGAGAGATATGAAGACATTGGTAGCCAAGGTATGGTTTAGGAAGCACGAAGAAAAGCTCTCACCGTATAAGGATGGGAATTATCTTGCTGAAATGTTAGCGCAGGGTGGCCTGTCACGAAGGGCAACAAAACGGGGCGTAGAACATAGTTGGTGTACCGCTGTGCCGTAATGATGTCGCGGATGACAACCAAAGTGATCCTGTTACGAAATGAAATGTCACCCCAGACCATCACTCCTGGATATCTGGTCGCATGGCGGGCGACAGTCAACTTGATATCCCACCGCTGACCGGGACGTCACCAGATACGTTTCGGCCTGGGGTCTCATTGACCATAATAGAACTGTAATCAGTTATAAGTGCCACTTCGAAATGAGTCCCCATGACCATTCAGTTTCGTGAAAACTTTATCATTTGTTTCTCTATACATGTACATCACATTTACCGATTTAAATTTATACGTTCAATAAACGAAAAACCCAGATACCTATAAGTACTGCGCACTGTACACGATCTTTTTGCATGTCAGATTTAATTAACAGCATGGGAGGAGAAGATTGTCACAGACAAAATAACATGGTAAACATTTATTAATTTCTTTGTAATGAGTGTTCCGCCAGGCTAAAGTTGATACTGTACTAAAAAAGAGGTAAGAACAAAGTCTCTCCGTTGTAACAAAGAGGTGAGGACGAGAAAAAGATGGTTGAAAAATCGCCTCTATTGTTTACTGTGCCTGAGAACAGACGTGTTACGAGATCGCACCTGAACGAATATTCTGCGAGATTCTACGGAGCATGAACTGTGCATTTTGCAGATCGTCAATTAACACAGAAGATTTCTTTTCGCCTCGGTTTGTAGCTTTTGGCTTCGAGTTTCGGAAAATGTACATTACATACACCAATTATTAGTTTGGCGCCAATTACAAGTGCAACTCGTCGTCTACAAAGGACACACTGGAAAGAACAGATCACTGATTGTGACTAATTGAGGCAAGTCTCATTCCGAATTTTTGAAACTACGAATTATACATTGTCCCAGGAGGAATGGTCACTATTCAGACAATGACAGTAACCATCATTCGAATCAAAAACGTTTAGTAAACATGTCTTCTAAAATGCATAGCAAATCTCTTCTGCTACAAGCTCTTTGATTTGCACGTTTGGGAGGAGGTACTTTGGACCAAAAAAGGAAAAAATTTGCCCTTAAACATCGCCTCTAAAATGTACACCCTAAGAGCTATGAGCATTTGTTCAGTACAAGAAATGTGGTTCACAGTATCGAAGATGAAGTGCTCATAGTTGTTAAGATGTGCATTTTAGATCCCAAGTTTATTACGCTTTTTTGCTGTGAATTTCCTTTGCTGTGAGTTCCCTAAATACTGGCCATTCATTATGTACACCTGGTAGAAATATTGTAAGTAGGCTGTTTAAGTTTTTTTTATTGGTAACGCCGGCGCCACGTAGCGCTCTGTATGAAAATCACTGGCTGTGCCGTGTGCAGTCTGTGGCTGGTTGGCGTTGTAATACTCGCCATTGTAGTGTTGGGCAGCGGCAGCTGAATGTTAACAGCGCGTAGCGTTGCGCAGTTGGAGGTGAGCCGCCAGTAGTGGTGGACGTGGGGAGAGAGATGGCGGAGTTTTGTAATTTGTAAGACTGGATGTCATGAACTATCATATATATTTTGACTATTAAGGTAAATACACTGTTTGTTCTCTATTAAAATCTTTCATTTGCTAACTACACCTATCAGTAGTTAGTGCCTTCCGTAGTTTGAATCTTTTATTTAGCTGGCAGTAGTGGTGCTCGCTGTATTGCAGTAGTTCGAGAAACGAAGATTTTTTGTGAGGTGAGTGATTTGTGAAAGGTATAGGTTAATGTTAGTCAGGGCCATTCTTTTGTAGGGATTATTGAAAGTCAGATTGCGTTGCGCTAAAAATATTGTGTGTCAGTTTAAGCACAGTCGTGTATAATTTTTAGCACAGTCGTGTATAATTTTTCACAGGGGATGTTTCAATATTTCTTAAAATATTTAACTGCAACTGTTATTACGAATACAGCGTACTGTGTATGTAGTGGATAAATTGAAACTAAATGAACTATAGTACCATGTGAAATACTGTTAAGTACATTTAATTTGAGAGCACCTACTGAATGATATCCCACTAATGGACAATAGGATTAAATAATACATATTTAAAGAAGGTTGATATATGCACTACTGAGAATACACATTTCTCGTACATTCATAAACCTGCATGCCTCTACGAAGCCACTTAGAAATAAGGATTGTTCCTTGACTTACAAGCTGGATTAACGAAATAGTCTTTGCACGGGAAACATACATTTAGTCAGTCCATCATCGCTAGGAAGATCAGAGGGAAGCGTAGGAGCGTTGTCTAAAATCAATAACGGTTACACCTAAACGGGTTACAAGTTTTAAATTTTAAATTGGTAATTTTCAACCTTCAAGGAGTAAATAGCTCTTGGGAGTCAGAGAATAACTGTGCGGTAGACCATGCCGTTTTTGTAGCTTTGCAGACGACTAGAAGATACTATAAAATTTTTGACTGCCGCAGGGTTTACAGATTTTCCAATTACGAGTGATTTTTAACGCTGTAAACCACCAGTATTAGAACAAAAACGGCAAGTGATTCGTTTGTTACTCATTTTACGTCTTGTTGGTACCGTCTTTCCCACTGGTCTGTATATTGTCGGGGAAGGACTTAAAAACAGATTTTCATTGCGATGCAGGCATGTGCCAAAGACCAATTTCCCTCTTCTAAAACAGTCTTTAAGTTTCTATGATACTGTTCAATAGTAGCAAAGGTTTCCCTGCACTGTCATCACTTCGAACAAATGGTGGTAATGATGGCGTTCCACGCATTATATAACTGATACCCCGACAGAGTGCGTCGGCGGGTACGGTGAGTGGCAACCCTGAGCTGCCACGTAAGTTCCACAATTCCGCGAATGAGAGCGTTGCTCGTCAGATAGTGTAGTCAATACATCACCAAGATGTCAACACATGCGCGCAATACACAAGGCGCGCTCAGATACCATTGCGGATCGGGGTAAGTCTGTTTCAGCCTTCTGGGGCTAACCCGGAAACGAGTCAAAGGTACATAATCGAAATATCGCGGAGCATACTGAAACACGACAAGATGCAATTACTAGACATCTTTACATCTATCGATAGCAAATTTAAATGACTTCCGGTAGTCTGGTAAGTTTTCATGTCCAATCAGTGTTGTAGGTTTATTCATTTCCCATAATCTACAGTATCACGTTTGCGATAGGTTCAATTTCCACTAATTCGTTATTTATAAAAAGACTATGGAATTTTTAACAATGGACACCAGGAACAATAGGCTGTTAGAAGGAACAGGTTTCTGAACATAGTCTCAAGTATTCAGTTGTAGATGTATTAACTTTCGTTAAAAGCGGAGCAACCATGACGCAGTTCCGAATTTACCCGGATTCGGAGAACGTGTCGAACATCGTAGCAATAAGTGACTAAGATAGCAGAACTAGACTGATTTGTTACTTATATGCAACATTGCTATATCAGTTAATCTTGCACCAGTCGTACGTTTAATATATCAGACTACACATAGCTATGCAATTTTTTACCTCAGAGTGGAGATCTCGATTAAATCAATTCAGTGGCATTACTTTTTTTGTAGATCTAACGAAAAAATCACAGCTTGAAAATAGACTGAATATAGGGATTTCTGTGCTGTTGTAGTGACAGTTGAGTGGCATGTTAGCAGGACTTAAGCGCCACTCTACAATGAAACTTGCGCCGCCGAACTGAGACGCAGTGTCATGCTTGAGCAATACACTTTACAGAGGTTTAAACATTGTTCGTACCAATGAAACTGTTAAACCGCTGAAAAGTTCACCAAAAGGTCATATATCCATAAGAATATCTGATGTTCACTAACAAATGTGTCTCATGTGACAAACGTATTACGATTTGTAAGATAAAATTTTTAATATTTTGTGAAAATGAAATAATTTCTTCCGTTCGTCTTACATAAATTATGTAGTGGCCTTAGATAAGCGACCATGGCGTAGCTGTTGACGTGGGAGTGGGGGAGGGTGAGGGGTGATAGGGCGTAGAGATGGTGAGGCGGACCAGTGGTGGCCAGGAAAACACAGCTTTTTTATGTCAGCTTGTGCTACAACATTTGTAGTGTGGTGACAGTGCAGTCACCCCTCATTGGGCGATCAGTGTAGGTCCCGCTGTCTGCTCTGGAAACTGGCTGTTGGTGGTATGCCTGGTTGTGGGGTGGGGGGGGGGGGGAGAGGGTGTCAGGGTGTGCAGATAATGGGGCGGGCCATCGGTGACCAGGAAAACACAGCTTTTTTTGTCAGTTTGTGCTACAACATTTGTAGTGTGGTGACAGTGCGGTCAGCAGTCATCCCTCATTGGGCGATCAGTGTGGAAGCCCCGCTGTCTTCTCTGGAAACCGGCTGCTGGTGGTGTGCTGGTTTTGGGGGGGGGGGGGGGGGGAGGAGTGAGGCAGGATGTAGAGATGATAGGGCAGGCCATCGGTGGCCAGGAAAACAGAGCTTTTTTTGTCAGCTTGTGCTACAACATTTCTAGTGTGGTGGCAGTGCAGTTACCCCTCATTGGGCGATCAGTATGGAGGCCCCACTGTCTGCTCTGGTAATCGGCTGCCGGTGGTGTGCCTGGCTGTGAGGGATGGAGGGTGGGAGGATGTAGGGAAGATGGGGTGGGCCAGTGGTGCCCAAGAAAAAATAGGTTTTTTGGTCAGCTTGTGCAACAACATGTGTTGTGTGGTGATGGTGCAGTCGCCCTCATTGGGCCATCAGTGTGGAGTCCCCGCTGTCTGCTCTCGAAACCGGCTGCTGGTGGTGTGCGTGGTTGTGACGTCGGTGCCCAGCGTTAATGACACTTGTTTAGCCCACTCAGCGTCTTGTGCCCCATTTATCACAGTGCGGTGGCATTCAGCAACTGTCAGAAGCACGTCTGTCTGCTGAAATTCTCGTGGAGACGTCGGGACGAGGAAGAACAGCTCGCCTCTGCAGGCGAAGATGATGAGTAGTAGAGTGTGGAGGAGTGCACCACCCTGGGGTACCATGCAAGTTGTCACTTTTTTTATTCATAAATATATCTCTGAGTGATACTGAATGTTATTACTTTTGCTCAAAGAAAAGTATTAGCTTCTCCATAACTTTCAAATCGTGAGCTACGCCCTTAATTTTTATGTATAAATTAGTGAATTTTATTCATTGCACTTTTGTTGCCTATGCCTGTGGTCACTTTCCGCACTCAAATTAATAACGAAATTATTTAATTAAATAAGACTGATCTTAAAATTGCTGGTGTACCCATGTACCATCACAATAAAATAAAAGCAATGACTAATTGAAGGAGTATGAGTGAGAGAAGAGTATGAATGAGAAAAGTGGCGTATTTAAATCTACAAAATAATGACAAATTTCATTGATCCTTTTGCAGATACAGCTAGCTGATAAATGTTACACAAAAATGACAACCACAAATAAGAAAAGGAATGGCGTTTGATTGGCAAAACTTACATGGGGTTGGAAGCCATACAGGTTCTCCCCTGAATTAATCCCTTTTAGAACGCAATCTGACTTTATTTACATGAATTCACTGTGAAGCCCAACTCTATTCAAATGGAATAAACTACAATCAAATATACCACAAATTATGGTTCACATGACAACCCAGCTCCGGTGCAACAGCACTTTACCTTTCCAGCTTGATTCAGGGGGCAATAGAAAAATGCACGCTGTGGGAGAGGAGCGGTGCGCTGCGGCAGTTGTAACTTCGCCCCCGTGACACATGATATGTATGTGAGATGATATGCAGTTTCAAATTCCCACTGGCTCTCAGTCCACCACACGATTCAAGGGTCTCACCCATTAAGGAAAGACCTGCAGTTCTCCACCAGGGTAGGACCGGAAGACGAAGAAGGAAAGAATCACAGACACTTTACACAAAGCCTCGGTATGGGAAACGAATGAGCATAAACGATACCGCCCCACATTGAAGAAACCATTCGAGCTACCCTCCACACATTGAATCTCCCCTCTTGACTGTTCTGTTGGCCTCATAGCCAATCCAGAAACTGTACCAGGGTTTACACACGTGTGGAGCAAGCCTCCACTTTGCATATCCTGGGAGAAACCAATCAGCGACTCCAAATCTCTCTTGTCTGAGGATAAGAAGTTCTAGGCAAGGGACGTGTCGTTCTCACACTAAGCTTGGCCATGTTTTGGCAAAAAACATCAACCTAGATGGAACCTCAGTCCTTCATTTTTGGAGAGATCTAATCATGCCGACCGCTGTGGTCGTGCGGTTCTAGGCGCTTCAGTCTGGAACCACGTGACCGCTACGGTCGCAGGTTCTAATCCTGCCTCGGGCATGGATGTGTGTGATGTCCTTAGGTTAGTTAGGTTTAAATAGTTCTAAGTTCTAGGGGACTGATGACCTCAGCAGTTAAGTCCCATAGTGCTCAGAGCCATTTGAACTATTTGACCTAAGCTTTCTGGACCCACCATTTCCAGTTCCTGAAAGAAGGCTGTTAAACTTCCCAGACAGTCATACCCATGAAGTATTTGTTTATGCCACTAGCTAAAAGAACCTGGCTACTTTCTGGCATCAGGGGTATTACAGTCTTCCGTCCACTAAACACGTGCACCATCTGCTCTGGCTGTATTTTCCCAGCTTCTAACATGAGAATGCAAGGTATTTTATGACCTTCATGCAATTTGCACAAAGTCTCTTACATGTCTTTCTCCACCAACTTTCTGCCAACTGGCTCCCTTCACAAGGGACTGTCGCTTGGCTCAGGTTAAATGTTTTATGAATTGGCGCCCTCCTGTTCTGACCCTATGTGGAAAGAGGGGAGTGCCACGACCAAAAGCCTCTCTTCAGGAAAAATCCGCGGAGCTCTGCTTTGCAGACTCAATCACACAGTCTGGCCACTACAGTCAGACTTTACAGCTCCAGTTCATCTTTCTCCATGTTATCTGGCGCCTCTGCTATGGCTCCTCAGGCAAAAGTTCTATACAGGTTACAAATGCAGTTATATGAGAATTCTGCCCAAAATTTCCTTACCTAAAATGTCATTAACAACGTATAGCAAATGTAGTACTGGAGAACACCAAAATCGTGATTTAAAATATGAACGTTAATCTGACTGAAAATGTTGTAAACTGAGAGGGTGGTGTGACACCTCTCAACCAAACCATTGTCCTCCAAGGCTCAAGCTTTAAATAGCCTGGAAGCAGCTCGTTGTAAGTAAACAGGTTTGTTGATGAAATCAGCCTAAGGTAAGCGAAGTTTGCGGAAAACAGAGTCAAAACTACCACTGTGCCTATTATTGTGATATTCATAGTCGCGACCGAACACCGTTGCTCCTTTTGGTATTGCTGCACATGATGAAGCATTTCCTCTGCCGAAATTCGTCCCTATTGCGATTCTGTTAGCCGATACAATCGAAGGCAGAAGTCAGGATATAGCACCTGTTGCCGAGGGGTAGTGTCTTTGATTGGTAATCAGACTTTACTTGGTCCCGATTTCGAACACCATCTCAGCTTAAATTTTGAATGAAATGATCAGCATTGTATACCCCGAAGACTTCTGTTATAAGAACACACCCTCTTTCTGCTAATGGCGTTGTCAAATACGGCGGAGGATCAGGTTCAGGCTACACTCTTGTCCTTGGGCTGGGCAACAGCCCTGAAGGTGGGAAGTAATGGTCAACGGCATGAGGATACAGAAGGCAATGGAAACCACTGCGTTAAAGACAGATCATGTGTATCCACAGGACATGTTACCGGTAACTGGGAAAGTGTGACAATGATCTCGCCATATCAAAAGATTCCGGGATAGTCCTCCATTCGAATCTCTGGGAGGGGACTCTCAAAGGGAAAGGTGACCATGAGACAAAGCTCGAATAACCGACGAAAGGATAACGTTCTACGATTCGGGGCGTGGAATATCAGAAACTTGAACGTGGTAGAGAAGCTACAAACTCTGAAAAGGTAAATGCTACGGCCGATTTTAGATACGGTGCGGGCAGTGAAGTGAAATGGAAAGAAGATAAGGATTTTTGGTCAGACGAGTATGGGGCAATATCAACAGCACCAAAAAATGGTAAAATAGCAGTAGGATTCGTTATGAATGGGAGTGTTTTCCTCAACAGTTTCCTGATAGTTTTGTTCTCATCAGAATGAACGGCAAATCACCACCGACAACAGTAGTACAGGTATACTTGTCGCCGAGGTAAGCTGAGGATGAAGACGCAGAGAAAGTATATGAGGATATTGAGCGGGTAAATCAGTATGTAAAATGAGACGAAAATCTAGTATCCATGTGGAATTGGAATGCGGTTGCAGAGGAGAGAGAGGAAGAAAGAGTTACAGGAGAATATGGGCTTGGTACTAGGAACAAGAGAAGAGAAAGACTATCTGAGTTATGCAATACATTTCAGATAGTAATAGCGAATACTCTGTCCAAGAAACACAAGAGGATGGAGTATACTTGAAAAAGAGTAGGAGATACGGGAAGATTTCAGTCAGATTACTCATGTCACGCAGAGATTCCGAAATCAGATTCTGCACTGTAAGGTATACACGGAATCAGATACAGTCTCAGATCACGATTCAGTAGTGATGAAGAGTAGGCTCACGTTTAAGAGAATAGTCAAAAAGAATCGATACCAAAGAAGTGGCATACTGAAATACTAAGGAATGAAGAGATGCTCTTGAAATTGTCTGAGGCTATAGATACTGCAATAAGGAATAGTTCAGTAAAAAGTTCTGTTGACGGAAATGGACGTCTTTAAAAAGATCAGTCACAGACACCATAAAGAAAACCGCAGGTACAAGGAGGGTACCAAAACCATAAATAATGGCAGCGTGAAAAATGTGAAGAAATCGAAAAACGAACGATTGTCGGAGGGACTGACTCAGCGTACTGTAAAGTCAAAGCAAACTTCGGTGAATTTCAACGCAACGTGGTATTATTAAGAATGCAATGGGGATTACACTGTTAAATATAGAGGAGAGAGCTGAAACGCGGAAAGAGTACACTGACGACCTCTATGAGGGGAGGACTTGTCTGATGCGACAGAAGAATAAACAGGTGTCGATTTAGAAGAGATAGGGGATCCAATATTAGGATCAGTATTTTAAAAGAGCTTTGGAGAACTTAAGATCAGAAGGGATCGATATCATTCCATCACAATTTTAAAATCATTGGGGGAAGTGGCAACAAAACGACTATTCATGTTGGTGTGTAGAACATATGGGTCTGGCGATTTACCATCCGACTTCCGGAAAAAAAATCATCCACACAGTTACCAAGATTGCAATTCCACCTTTAGCCGCGGAGCAGCTCGGACTTGTTTACGTCCCGGCTGCGAACGTTCACGGAAGATGCGGTGTTTACACCGTCGTCACTCGCGTGTGATAGTGTTTGAATCGAGCGCAACGGCACACAATTTTCGAAAAACCACGGTACAGTTCACGCTCTGTAACGAGTATGCAAGACCGAAGGCTTTCGAAATCAAACGTTTCTTGAGGGACGAAGTGCAACTTAATTACATGAAGATTATTAGAATTCATTTATCAATCGTGAGGAGCACTCTTTACGTAAAGATGATTGACGACGCATCATGCGATAGGATCATTGAAGCCGCCAAACGAGGATTCCAGTTCCGACACTCTGATGGTCATATTGGCGACGTTTTAGTCGCTCATTCGGGGCTGGGCGTGCTTACGATTCGATTCTTCGAGCTGCCTTTCGAGGTACCAGAATCATTGGACACTGAATCGCTCCAGCCGTATGACAGAGTTATCAGTCATACGGCCGAACGTTGGGCAAGTTTTAGCACGTATCCAGTGCTCAGTGGTCTCCAACATGGGCGAATTGCCCTTACGAAACATGTGCCATCGTACATCAACATCAGAGGCTGTCGAGCTATTGTCATCTATGATGGACAGCCACGGACGTGCTCCGGGTGTGGTGGTGAAGGATATCTTCGATCTGCGTGTATGCAGAGGAGACTCGTGCAACTCCCCAGCGGAGACCTCCCGAATCCGACTACACCAACGTCAATGCCGATGACTTACGTGGCGGCGCTTCGCGGGGAGGTGACGCCGAGGTCGGAGCGCACTATCGAACCGACGCCGCAGTTGACTGAGGCACCCTCGGACCCCACTGAAGAAGGAATGGCTCCTACCAACCTCCAATCCCAGACATTACAGGTGGTGCAGAAAGAGGTTGACAGCATCACAACAGGCATGGAAGCTGAAGTGGAACGGCCCCAGGGCGTTGTGTTGGCGGCGAGACAGCAGGAGATACAAGCTTCACCAACACCAGACGCCGAGGTAAGGGGCCCGCAAATAACGCTCGCCAAAGCGCCGCAAGCACAATAAGCTGGGCATTGCCTGTAACGGGAAAGGAATCATTTTAGTTTATATTTATATAAATAAATCGTCTTCATAGTATTTTATGCGTACCAATTATTAATATTATGTCCGATCGCCGTCTCCTTGACTGTGGCCGTGTTGTTATATTCGGATCTTCGTAAATTTTCCGAAGTACACAGGTGGGCTTCCGTTCTTCTTATTGCATTACTACTTGAAATAATAATAACTCTCACAAATATTCTGTTAATAAAACACTACTATATTTCTGTTCGATGCACATAGAAAATACACACAATGGCGGTCTGCAATTACTCGCTAAAAAATGGCGGTTCTCACTCGTTCACTCACTGAGCGAAACCTTCCTTCCAACAACTCGTACCAGAACAAAAACTGCTCTGTCTTTTAACATCTGAAAGTCAAAAATACCTGACGGTAGGCACAGGCTCTACGTTGGGCTACTACCACCTCATCTTTTCTCTTTGCTTTTAAAGAGGATGAAAACATAAAAGTAAGAAATGCAAAAAGTGTATCACAATTGCCCTCCTACTATATACTGTCGGGAATAAGTCTCTTTATGTAGTGAGACAGTATACAGCATCCTTATTTACCTTGGGGCTCATGTTGAGTCATTTGGTGCAAGTCAATGGAGTTTTAATACCCTTAAGCTACTACAAGTAAGTCTACGAAGTTCATTTCCTTGTTCATTACAAATTCATACATATAAATACATTCACATACACTTATATCACATAACGACATTCACATATATTTATATTACATAATCGTACGTCCATGTCGTGCTAACGTCTTAGTCTGTGATTTTTCATTATACTTGTTAAGCTGTATGGACAGGGGAAAAATTTTACATTTCGTGAATTGTCCTCGCCATGTTTTAAAAATTGTTTTTCTCACTGGTTTTTGGTTCATTGGCCGTTCTGAGAAGGTGTCTTTTCAGCACACGCTATCTCATTGTTCGCTGCGCTTATGGCTAGCAGCAGCTCATTGTTTACCGCGCCCGTCGCAGTGACGCGAGCGCCACGTGAGCAGCAGCACTGCCCGCTCATCCATCGTAATGTCGCTCCAGGCTCATGAAGTCGGTGTTGTATATGCCCTCCAGTCCGGAGACTGGATACGACGGATTCAGCTCCAACGCTCAACCCGAAGAACACCAATACATCATCTCGCGCCTGGACGAGGTTTTCGCCCAGCAAGGTGAGGTAAGGGCCGCACTGCAGAACTCGGCATTGTCTTCCGTTGTTCATTGTAGTTCAGCGGTCCTCACAAAACAACTCGTGGTTATATGGATTTCCTCTCATTTTTCCGTCGCACACGCATCACACTCACTGTATTCACTTCGCCACATTGTAGCGTTTACTCTTACTATGGCTCAGCCGTTATTTTCATTATTATTAGGCCTTAACATTTTTGTATTATTTCACACGTGCGAGTGTTTTACTCGACCGTCGCGTTGCACTTCACATACATACATAAATGGTTCATTTTCAATAATAAAATTTCACATAAAATTGACAATAGTACATACATTTTACATACACAAAAACGTTGACAATAATAAAGTCGACATACAAATTTACAATTCATACTCATTTCATATATGGACTCCATGACATGCACCCTCTTACACACTAATATGCAAATCAGAAGGAATCTTTAATTTATTCTGAATATTTGGGTTTCCTGTTCCTTTCTTGCAGGACCGACCTCCTGCGCGTTTTTACGTTCACAACTACACATAGAAAACAGTACATACATACGTTTTACATAGATTTCGACATTGACAATAATATAGTTGGCAAATAAATGTACAGTCCACATTCACACTTCGTATATGGACTTCATGTTAAACAGCATCTTACACACCAATAAGTAAATTAGAAGGAATCTTGCATTTGTTCAGAATGTTGGCACCTTTTTCGTTCTTGTCTTGCAGGACCGACTTGCGCATTTTTACGTTCACAGATACACACAGAAAGCAGTACATACATACATTTTCATAGACTTCGACATTGACAATAATATAGTTGACAATTAATGTACAATTCTCCTTCAGTTTTCCTTTATGGATTCCATGTTTGGTAACCTTTTACACACTAATAAGTAAATTAGAAGGAATCTTTCATGTGTTCTGAATATTTGCATTTTCTTCTCTTGACTTGCAGGCCCGACCTCCTGCGCGTTTATACCTTCACAAAAACACATAGAAAATACGTTCCAGCACTACTCACTACATGGAAAAAGAAGATTTGCTAAGGTCTGCTTCAGAGATCAAGCTACTTCTAAGACTGCTACTTGTAGTGCGTCGTTAGTGTACTTATTCTATCCTTGGCATTTGATAGACACCATACTACGTACAATATTTACAAGTGCTCGTTTGTGAGCAAGTGCGTAGGACGTTTTTTCCTTTGACAATCCTGACTTCATCACTGCTTGTTAATAGTCGTAATATTACACATTCATGTACACATATTTCAAGTCATATTTCTGCCTTATTGATGAGACGACATGTACGTGTTTACCCTTTGTAACGTGTGGCCGATACTTTTACTGTACTTTTGCCATGTGTAATTCCACTCATAATTCATTCCCGCGAAAGAAGAACGTGCTTATGTTAAAGTACTGTTTTCGCTTCTGCGTGTGTCAAGAACTCAGTGTAGAAAATATTGTTTCACTGCATTTTGTGCTCGTTCCTCATACGAATCGTATATCATATTTTCATTAATATTCACCTTATAGTTGCTCAAGCTGTAACAGTTAGTCGCTAAAGAAATATTTTTCATACTAATTTGTTTTACTTTCTGACGCCTGTGTAGCAGATCACTGTATTGTAGTGTACTTTAAATGTAGCGTGTACCTTTGTTACTATGGACTCCACTGTTTCTTCTTTATTCTTCACTGCTTCTTCAAGATGGTCGTTTTCATAATTACTTACAGTACATACATCATCATACTTTGCTTTCCACATCCATACAACCATTCATTCTAAGACTTAAAACTACATAATCTATTCTTTCTTACGTCGCCTTCGTGGCCCTTTCCTAGGTACCACTGCAAAATTAATCTTCATATTTATCGCCGTATATCCATGTAATTATTCATTAAAAAATCTTCCACATAAATCGCCATTTATACTCATGTATTACCTACAGGTTTCTTACACTAGAACCACCGCCCTATTTATTTCTTCTCACAAATATAAATAAACTCATATTACTCTAATACACTTTCATTCTCTTCCTAGATTCATTCATGCATGTTATGTCACCACAAACGTAGATTAACTAATCAATACCTCCAATCGAATCTAAAACTTTTCACACTCTCTCTACTTCCAAGTATTATCCAGGAGTGAAATTAATTTGATTCTGTATATTCCTTTTTTAAACATACAGTACTTACCTCAGTTATTTTGTTTTAGTTCGTATAATTACGTTGTGTGCGTATTGGTTGGTTTTCGTATTTACTTAGCTTATCTCCCGCAAGTTGTACGATTCATGTTGACAGTTTTACTCAGCTGCTTATGCTTTTCGTATAAGGTACCATGTAATTAATAGCAACTAACATAAGTGAGTTCTGTAATAGCAAATTTGTGGGTATGTATTCTCTCTATACGTCACGCTCTCTAAGTCTAATGTTGTCTGTAAAGAAGTGTAGTCTTATAAGTGCACAATTGCTCCTCTCGCTAAATCTCGTACAATATGTTATTTTGTAGTTTACGTCTCCGTCACACTTACTTTTCTATGTGTATATTTCATTCTACGTTTCTCATCGTCGCTGACTTGCGTGCTGTATGTAAGCCGGTTAGTTCTCAATAAAGTTCAGTGCTAATCGTGTTCTTTTAAGTGTAGATGTTGTTACTTTTCTTTTAAACTTGTCTTAATACTGTTGTATGTAGTCTGATAGGAATATCTGTGTATATTTTCTTCTCCTTTGAATACTCATACTTATTTCTAACTATGTACATTCAATAACCTATGTTAAGTTCACAATTTTAGCGTATTCTACACTCCTTATACTTTACTTGCACCGATGCGGTCCTTTTCTTAAAACTACGTATGCTTAACTTAATGATATACTCTTTTAGTGCTCTTTACAGTATAGTCTCCATCTTGGGGATAAATGTCTGTGTTCGTTTTGTTTGTGTAACTGATTTACGTTAGAGTAATGAGCTGATAGGTACTTCATTTCGTGTCGCATCTGTTTTGTCCAGTTGGCAGCGCAGCGTGTATGCCGATTCGCTTAAATTCTAGAATGGTTTCCGTCGCGATGCGCAGTGTGTCTTTGCGCATCTAGCTGAGGACACTGAACTCAACCGTGCTTTTTGCCTACTCGACCCCTACGATCAGCTGTTAGCCGCTTCGTATGTAATTGTTATAAGTACACTCCGCTTCAAGCGCGGCTGCGCGTCTCAGTACTCTTCATCGCTCGTGCCGCTAGCTCAAAGCTCGCGCACTGTGAATTCCTTTCTTTTCCATCGCTCTTCTGTAATTATTTTTATGTATTGTAACTACGTAACCTAATGATTTTCACTCGTCCACTATTGTGTTCAATTGTTTTATTTCTTCCCATATATTTAGTGTTCTCTTAAGGAATATGAAAAAGTTTATTGTGTTTCTATAGATATTTAAGTCTTAAGAAAGCTCAATACCAAAATTACAAGAAAAATCTCTAACGACTAGGTTGCATTCTCATCTCTGCATTTTAGATAGTAGAAGAAAATTGAACATACCTTTTTGACTAAACAGGACAGTAGAAGAGGGAGAGGGTAACGAAAATATAAGTATTGTACCCCCTAGCTGGAGAGGAACCGAGCGCCAATCGGTTTATTCGTCATAGAGTGACAAACCTCCTACCTACTTGGGTTTTATTAACGCAACAAATAAGGAAAGAATTCGACTTGCACTTTCATTTAATAAATTTCCGCAAATCTTTATGTGGATACATGCCTTTTATTTTACCATTTTTTGTATTTCCTATCAAGTAGCACCCAGGATGTGGCTTGTCAACAATGATATACGGACCAACATATAACAATTGCCATTTTTTGTTCAATGCCTTTAATTTCGATGATTTCGGATGAGTTCTTAGTAGTACCTCCTATCCGATCTGGAATTCTATTACGTTTTTCAATTTCTTGTCGTAAATGCCTTTCCTTATTTGAGCTTGCCCTTCCAGTGTTATTAGCGCTTGCCGTACTTTGTCATCTAAGGCTATGTCTTTGTGCCCTAATTTAGGTATCGGTTTTGCCCATTCATCTAGTTCCACCTTTTCAAACATAAGTTCGGCCGGTGTGTACCCTGTTGATGTGTGTGGTAGGTGATTTACTATGTGCTGAAACGGACCCACGTATTCTATCCATTTCTTTTGGTTCTGCGGTATATATGTCCGGATAAACCTGTTAAATTCACGGAAGCACCGTTCGACAGGACTTGCTTCCGGGTGGAACTTGGATACTAAAATATGACGTATGTTTTGTGATTTTAAAAATGATTTCCATTGGTCACCTGTAAAATTTGAAGCATTATCAGTTAGAACCGCTTGCGGTTTCCCAATACGTGGTATGTAGCCTTCCAGAATCCGTCTTATAATTGGTCCAGACCTAACCGTTTTGACTGCGTACAGCTGGAGATACTTACTAAAAGCGTCATACAAGGCTACGATGTATTTAACCCCGCCGCGGGCTTGGGGATAAGGTCCTGCGGCGTCAATAGATACAAGGTCCCTTGGTTGCTTTGGTATTATTGGGTGCAGTACATTAAGACATGTCCTATTTTGATGTTTGACCTTCTGACACACCGCACATCGTCTGATTACTTGCTCTATACGTGGCCTCATATTAGGGAAATAACAATACGTTGCAATTTTTGCAGCACACTTTAGCGCTCCATAATGTCCCCACGTGCGGTGCGTGTGTTGAATTAAGTTGTCCACATATTCCTGAGGTATGCACACACACCACTTATCCATTCGCCGATCTCTTCTATGAAAGAGGACGCTATTATGTATAATGTAATACTGCTTTAACTGTTCGTGTGTTCCGGACTGCAAATATCTTATTACCTTGCTCCATCTCGGGTCTTCTTCCTGCAGACGTTGCATGTTTTTGCACATTTTGATATAATATGGTTTAAAAGTTCCATCATTTATTAAAAGTACTTTGAAATCAGATGTTTGTTCCTCTAAGTCGTGATAATCGGTGAGGCCTTGTGGTAATCGTGATAGTGCATCTGCCAAAACATTCTGTTCCCCTTTTATGTACACAACCTCAAAATCAAACTCCTGTAGGTACATGCACCACCTCGCTATTCTCTTATGTAACAACTTACATGTCAGAAGAAAGGACAAAGCTTGATGATCACAGTAAACTTTAGTATGTTTTCCCCAAAGGTAATATTGAAATTTACGAAAGGACCAAATAACTGCCAACAATTCCAGTTCAGTTACAGAATACGATCTTTCACGTTCTGTAAGAGTCCTACTCGCAAAACTTATTACATTGATTTCTTCCTTACCATCTTTTGTTATTATTTGAAACAGACACGAGCCAAGCCCCTGATAACAAGCATCAGTGCTTAAACAAAAGTCCAACTCCATATCCGGGTGTTTAAGGATAGGTGCCTTAATCAGTGCCTGCTTAATGCGTTGAAAATCACTTTCACACTCTTTAGTCCACAGCCAACTGTGGTTTCTACACAGTAGGTTTAACAGCGAGCTACTGTTCAACAATTGTTATGGCAGAAATTTTCTGAAAAACGAGGCCATTCCTAGAAAACCTTTTAATTGTCTCTTATTATAGGGTGTTGGGAAATTTCGTATCGCATCTAATTTACCGGGGTCAGGTAAGATCCCTTCTGGTGAAATAATATGCCCTAAAAATTTTATTTTGTCCTTTCCGAATTCAGACTTTCTAAAGTTAACTGTGACATTGTATTCATCGAATTTTTGAAAAACCTTTTCCAGAATACTTACATGTTCATCCCATGTTTGAGTTACAATTAATAAATCGTCAACGTAGAGTGTAACCTGGCTAAGCAACTCCGGTCCAAGTACTTTGTCTAATACTTCAATAAATACACCTGCGCTCACGTTTAATCCGAAAGGCAGCACCCTAAATTGGTAACTCCTCCCGGCATTAATGAAAGCTGTATACTTTCTACTCTCTTCATGCAACAAAATTTGCCAGTACGAAGCTTTCAAATCGAGGGATGTTAAATACTTAACGCCATGAAACTTTAATAACTGCTCTTCTAGATTCTCTGGCCTTGTTCTTATAGGAACGATGATTTTGTTTATTTCTCTCGCGTCTAACACCAGCCGCACCGTTCCGTAAGTTTTACCAACTGCGAGAATCGGACTGTAGTAAGGCGAGTGCGATGTTTCAATCACCTTCCACCTAATCATAAGCTCTATTTCTTGTCTTACTGCGTCTTTCTTTGCCCAAGGAATGCCATATGACGTTCTACAATAGGTTTCATGTGGGCACACTTCCATTTTATATTCATATCCCCTAATAACACTGGGTTGTTTACGAAAAATGTTATGATATTTGAAGAGTAATTTTGCCAGTTCACTTCGCTGTTCATTGTTAAGACAAGTGGATTTACTTATTTTACTATCTACTGTTTGCTCATCTAGGATCTCACCGCCAGAGTCATCAAATTCCGTCTCCCTTGCTATTAAGACTTGAGGGTAGCTAAGTTTAACATCTATATCGGGTATCTGCCTACCCTGATTCGTCGTTGTAGTTTTTATTAAGTCCACTGTCAATGTGCGCTCTCCTACATGAAATTGACATTCCCCGCTGCCGATATCTATTTTTACCCCATACCTTCTGAACACGTCCATACCAAGTATACAGTTCACTATCAGTTTGTCTATCAACAAGAAAGTACACTGCAAAGGTACACCACATATGCTAATGGGTATGCTGGCCTGTAATTTTATAACCTTAGATTTACTTCCCATTGCCGTTACGATCTTACATTTCTCCACGGGTAGCGTGGGTACACTTACTTCCCTCGCTATCTCTTTGAACAAGCTAGTAGACATGAGGCTTGTCGACGCGCCAGTATCCAAAACAACGGGTACATCTATGTTTCGCACTTTTACCTTTATTATTGCTTGAATAATTTCTCTTACCTTGGGTGTTGTTCCTTTCTCCTCAGTAAACAGGTCTTCTTTCATTTGTGTGTCCTTATCATACCTTAAAAATAGATTCCGGATGTGCTGTATGTGTAGGTTTGTTTCAGTTTCTACTTCCTCCTTTCCGTCCCTGTTCGTGTTAGTGTTTATGTCTCTCATATTAGTACTGTGGCACATTGACAGTTCATTACCTTCTTCCTCTAGTCACGCTCGACTACTATTGCTTGGGGGTGGTAAAGGTATGGATTCATTCTCTGCCGTCATTTCTACTATGTTCACTGTATGTTCGCGTGCTCGCCAGTCCGTGTCCCGGTTGTTTCGATTTGATTCTACTGGCTGCCTGTTCTCTCTCGGATCCCTGTGTTGCATATTCCGATCCTGGTAATTTGCATTTCCTTGCCGCCTGTTGTCAAAGTTTTCCCTCGGATTCCTAATGTCTCGGCCATTGCCGTACCTATGGGACTGATATTTATTTTCGTACCCTCGGTCACCCTGTGGCTGGTAGGTAGGCCGATTGTACGGATTGCCGTTGTGACGCGGCGGTGCATACGGATGCCATTCATTCATACGCACACGACCACTATAGTTTCCAAATCCATTGCCGTTACCATAGTTGTTCTTTCCGTTTGGGTAGTGTTCATTACCGTTACGATAACTAGGCATGGCTTGCCCATCCTCATGAATCAGATCTATTGAGTCGAGCACTGAAAGAAAATATTCAAGGTCATATTCGGGAACAGTTACTAATTTTTCCCTAACATTTGCAGGTAACTTGTTCTTTAAGATTTTCAATACATCTACATGAGAGATCGGATTATTCCAGTAACGGGTCTTGTTTAGATATGTTTCAAAATAGTTTCTTAGCCCCCCGAATTTTGAATAATATATGAACTCGCAAAGTTCTGACATCTCCGTAGCCCACAAAAGGGCATCACCTTCGGTATGTCCTACTACATATTTGATCTTTTGAGCTTCTGTCCAAGTCCTCGATAGTACATTTCTGAAGGCTCGGACAAACACTACCGGGTGCGTTCGCTTTTTCTCATTTGAGAATACGGGAAACTGTCGATGTTTTATTAAGCTCTCATCCATTAACAACGCTGTCCAGGAGGGCGGAACAGCATTTCCCTGCAGTGACGGTATATTCGTTTCACAAAAATTTTGCCCGTTGCTCGCGTCGTGCGTCGACATGCGGTCGCGCGGCGTGGGTTGGGCATTGTTGTCCGCGCCACTGATTCCTCCCACTGGCGGATGGCTGATTAGCGCTCCGCTTACCGCCCCCGGCAATGATATTACCGTACTTTGTTTGCTAACTATTTCGTCCCTTAACCTTTGTTCTACCTGTCTGATATCCTGTTCTATGCGTTTTAAGATTTCTTCTTCCTTTTCCCCCATTACTTCCTTTACCGCTTCCACATAAGTGCGCTGTTCACGTACGCATTATTCTGTGAACGTTGTGTTTTCGTCCTTTGTATTACTCTTTACCGTTTCGTAAAGCTGCACAATGTCTGAGTTAATTCTCTTGTGTTCTAACTTGAGTAACCCTATCTCCACTGTGATTTTCTCTACATTTTCTGGCAAGTCGTCACAGAAAGAATGTAGTTTCGCTACTTCTGATTGTACATTGTCTAAGTTAACCTGCGTATTCTTTTGCATTGCCTGTAAATTCTCTTGGGTTTCTCTAATAACGGATAGCTCCTGTCGATATGTGTGTGTTAGAGTCTCAAAATTTTCTCTCATTACGCCTTTTAATTTCTCACCTATATCATGAACTGAAATTTGCACTTGTTCATTAATTTTCCTATCCACCTCCGTGGAGATTTGCGAAATCTGCTGTGTGAACTTCGTATCCATGTTATTGAGTTCTGTGCGCAAACTTTGTACCTCGCCTGAAATGTGCGTCATGTTTGTATTTACCTCCGCGATCTCGGACTTTACTGTGGTCATGTCTGCTTTCATGTTAGTCATGTCTGCTTTCATGTTAGTCATGTCTGCTTGTATTATGTCTAAACTCGACATTTTTGAATTAATTGTCTTCATGTTAGTTTGTATAGTTTCTGTTAAAGCTCGAAATAATGCTTGCATATGTTCTCTATTCATTTCCGGCCTACGCCTGTCAGCATCTGCGTCTGTACTACGCGTACTACGTTCATTTAAAATATTCTCCTGCCCTGAGTTGTCATTAATTTCGTCTATTGTAATCAAAGTATTGCTGGCAATGAAATGTTCTGTATTCACGGCGTCGAATGCAACAATGGCATGTTGCGCCCAGCATCCAAATAATCACCGCTTAAAGGTTCTAAACCACTCATTGTTGCGTTTTGTAAATGCACATCCACTACATTGGCATTTTCGAATGACATTTCCTTATTGTTTTGACTCTCCATTATAGAAACTCTTAAGGCACTACAGTTATCAAAATCAGTATTTCCTCTCTTTAGATTTCACTTTCCTGGTACTTCTCACGCTACAAATGCGTATACAGCTGTATGTAATTGTAATCTCAGTTGTTGTTCGGTCAATATATTTTCAGTACTAATAAAGAAATGTCATTGTCTCTACTCGAATACAATAGCGTTAATCTCTGACGCTTTAGGTTCTGGATTTTAGGAAATAGGTGCTTGGGTTTTCTAATATGCTTACTGGGAACGCATTTTCCATATGCATTGCGCGGTCCTACCTGTTTGTTGTCTTGTAACTGTTACGTCCTCTATTGTGCTTTGTTGTACGTTCTTGGTATTGTCGTCCTCTTCCTTCTAATTTATTTATTATTTCCTTTCAGTATCACATCACCGTGTCCGTCACATCATCAGCGTACATGGAACATAAAGAAATTGTTAACATACATGTATATTCATTTTCCTAACAATACTAGTACTCACAGTTTTGCCCACTACGTATCGTGCCTGTCACTTATCGCCACTTTATAATATAATAAAACGATAATATAATAGGACAGGGAATGAATGATAATAAAATGTTGGAATGTGTGGCTTTTTTAAAATGGATGAATTAAAGAGATTAATTCTTTGGCATGAAGGACAAGCACAATAAGCTAGGCATTGCCTGTAACGGGAAAGGAATCATTTTAGTTTATATTTATATAAATAAATCGTCTTCATAGTATTTTATGCGTACCAATTATTAATATTATGTCCGATCGCCGTCTCCTTGACTGTGGCCGTGTTGTTATATTCGGATCTTCGTAAATTTTCCGAAGTACACAGGTGGGCTTCCGTTCTTCTTATTGCATTACTACTTGAAATAATAATAACTCTCACAAATATTCTGTTAATAAAACACTACTATATTTCTGTTCGATGCACATAGAAAATACACACAATGGCGGTCTGCAATTACTCGCTAAAAAATGGCGGTTCTCACTCGTTCACTCACTGAGCGAAACCTTCCTTCCAACAACTCGTACCAGAACAAAAACTGCTCTGTCTTTTAACATCTGAAAGTCAAAAATACCTGACGGTAGGCACAGGCTCTACGATGGGCTACTACCACCTCATCTTTTCTCTTTGCTTTTAAAGAGGATGAAAACATAAAAGTAAGAAATTCAAAAGGTATATCACAGGTGGTCGACGCGGAACGATGGCCTGCGGCATTTACTGATCATCTGGCTTACATTTGTACCATATCACTCCCCAGGCAAAGTGTGTGGAGCATCCGCGGGACATGGAAGCTCAATTCGTCACATTTGGAGGACCACGAATGTCGTCAGAGAGTCGAGGAGATATGGGCCACATGTCAACGCCGTCTACCAACATATGCCTCCGTGATTAAATAGTGGCTCGAGTGTACTAAGCCGGCAATAAAAAGAGCTCTAATACAGTATGGTCGTGATAAGACGAGATGGCAAAGAGACACTCTTGATTATTATTACACCATGCTTCATGAGCTGTCCTTGCAGGTGCCGTCTGCAGAACATCATGCGTAAGTTCATCGTGTCAAGGCACAAATCCTATCGATCACGCGACGACGACTGGGTGGCATCCCAATACGGGAAAGATGTCTCGACACCATCACTGGGGAACGTACATCGATGCACCATGTGTCGCCGGAACATAAACGTTACCGCCGGGCATTGGTAACAGTACTCCACGGTGTAGATGGCCGTCTACCGACAACACAACAGGACATTGCAAATTAATTTTTAGAGCATTTGCGCCACCTCTATGCCGGTACACCGACGGACCGTCTGGTGGGCGTAGAGACACTGCAACATCTGCAAACGACACTGACAGAGACGAATAAGGCAGCACTTATGCAGCCACTCACAGACGACGATATAAAGGTGGCACTCACAAAAAGAGCGGCCTATAAATCACCAGGGCCAGATGGGATTACGCTAGAGTTTTATCGAGAATTCATGACATTATGGTGCCACAGTTGGTGTCGATGTACAATGAGGCGATGAGTCCGGACATGCGCCTACCGTCGGATTTTGTGACGGGCTTTCTTCTTCCTATCCCGAAGATGGCTGGGAGTCGCCGTGTTAATCAATATCGGCCTCTCATTATGCTAAACACCGACTATAAAATCTTTGCACGACTACTAGCGTCTCGTCTCAAGCTGGCGATATCCAGGACAATATCCCCTGATCAGGCTTTCCTAGGGGTGCGAAGCAACATCTCCTCGGCGTTAAGTGAATACCGTGACGTTATCGCCCTTGCTGAAACATGTAAAATGCGAGCAGCGATTATATCGGTGGACTTCGATCGTGCGTTCCACAGGATAAACCATGACTTCTTGGCGTCAGTCATGAGCCGAATGGCGATTCCACCAATTTTCATCTCCATCGTTATGAGGCTAACACGAGGGGCTACATCGAAGGTGATTGTAAACGGTCGGGAAGCGGGCTCGATCCCTATTAACAGCTCAGTCCGACAAGGGTGCCCACTCTCCATGATGCTGTTTGCGATAGCGCTTGAGCCGCTGATGTGTGTTATGAGGCGCTCACGTACTGGGATAGCGCTAAATGAGAACTCTTTCGTATGTCGTGCATATGCGGACGACCTGATCCTTCTTGTCAGATCTGGACATGAAGTGCGTCAGGCTGTTGAACATCTAGACTTTTACGGGACGGCGGCAGGCAGCATCGTTAACATGACGAAACCCAAAATTATGCACATTGGACGGGGTCTGGAAGACGTACCGGGACCGTTTCAGACGGTGGAATCGCTGAGATGTCTGGGGATTACAATTACCCGTTCACTACTGCGGTCAGCGGCGGCGAGTTCTCGGCGGCTTCTGCAGAATGTTCGTCTGACGATACGCAACGATTCACTGAGAGCCTTTGACATGATCCAACGTGTGGCATACACCAACGTTCACATATTGTCACGACTGCCCCATTTAGCGCAGATCCTACCAATACCGAAGGGTATTGCAGACCGCCTCATGGCTGCCTTTGGTTACTATGTTAGTGTTGTGATGTTATTTATGATCAAGTATGATACGTTAACGCTACAGTTCCGGAACGGTGGCCTCAACCTCACAAACGTGCGAAACAAAGCTCTGGCGGCTTACATGCGAGCGATGATACGAAATTGGCAACAAAGAAAGCATACCATAACGTCAGCTCTGATAGAAGTACTTGTTCCGCCTTCGTACGAACCCACTATTGCGGTGGGCAATATTTCGCCTTCTCTTGCACACATTGCCTCATTTCTTGTTGATTACAGTTATGTTAGTCTGAACGTACCTTCCACGAGAATACCCAGACTCGGGAGATATATAGATGCTTGATGAATCATCATGGCCGCAACATAATGGAAATCAAATACCCGTCGAGAAAGTGGACCCACATTTGGTGTGCAGTGCATACTCCATTACTGTCAACAGCTGCGAGATCGATGTGGTGTGTTCTTATAAACCGTAAACTTGTGACCAGGAGTCGATTACATACAATTCATATGGTGGATTCTCCTCTTTGCACAAACTGTGGACTGTTACCAACGGAAGAACATGGTTTAGTGTGTGGCGCAGCGAGGGACGTGTGGATGCTGACGCGTCGAATACTGGCCTTCCTTCGGCGCACTAACTACACAGAAAGCACATCGGATGTGCTTTTTCTACCGGACAAGACCTTTTTCCCAAACAAAAGACGTATGCGGTCAATTGGATCGCTGGACATGCGACGAAATATTTGTATTCGAACGATATTAAGTCCGTGATGGATTATTGAATGTATTTACAAGAACAACACGAGCTCATACGGAGTCATACGAAATACAGGACTTACTTTTCCAATTTTTAGGAAGTGTTTTTCACAATCCTCCTGACAGGTGGGGTGTCAGCCCCTGACTAGGATTCTCATTTACTTTATTCCTGTTACAAAAAAAATAAAAATAAATAAATAAATAAAATAAAAAAAGGGCGCCCATTGTGTTGATTTTATGGTTTCCAAATTGTTTTGGTGTCTCGATACTTTTCTTATCCCTAGGACAGCACAATTGTACGAATAAAGATTGTTTGTTTACCCTGCCTTCCTGGTCCCACGAAAAAAAGGGTAGTGTCTTTGATTGGTAATCCGAACTTCCTTGGTCCCGATTTCGAACACCATCTCAGCTTAAATTTTGAATGAAATGATTAGCATTGTATACCCCTAAGACTTCTGTTATAAGAACACACCCTCTTTCTGCTAATGGCGTTGTCAAATACGGTGGACGATCAGGTTCAGGCTACTCTCTTGTCCTTGGGCTGGGCAACAGCCCCTGAAGGTGGGAAGCAATGGTCAACGGCATGAGGATACAGAAGGCAATGGAAACGACTGCGTTAAAGACAGATCATGTGTATCCACAGGACATGTCACCGGTAACTGGGAGAGTGTGACAATGATCTCACCATATCAAAAGATTCCGGGATAGTCCTCCATTCGAATCTCTGGGAGGGGACTCTCAAGGGGGAGGTGACCATGAGACAAAGCTCGAATAACCGACGAAAGGATAACGTTCTACGATTCGGGGCGTGGAATATCAGAAACTTGAACGTGGTAGAGAAGCTACAAACTCTGAAAAGGTAAATGCTAAGGCCGATTTTAGATATGGTGCGGGCAGTGAAATGAAATGGAAAGAAGATAAGGATTTTTGGTCAGACGAGTATGGGGCAATATCAACAGTACCAAAAAATGGTAAAATAGCAGTAGGATTCGTTATGAATGGGAGTGTTTTCCTCAACAGTTTCCTGATAGTTTTGTTCTCATCAGAATCAACGGCAAATCATCACCGACAACAGTAGTACAGGTATACTTGTCGCCGAGGTAATCTGAGGAAGACGACGCACAGAAAGTATATTAGGGCACTGAACGGGTAATTCAGTATGTAAAATGAGACGAAAATCTAGTATCCATGTGGAACTGGAATGCGATTGTAGAGGAGAGAGAGGAAGAAAGAGTTACAGGAGAATATGGGCTTGGTACTAGGAACAAGAGAAGAGAAATACTGAGTTATGCAATACATTTCAGATAGTTATAGCAAATACTCTGTCCAAGAATCACAAGAGGATGGAGTATACTTGAAAAAGAGTAGGAGATACGGGAAGATTTCAGTCAGATTACTCATGTCACGCAGAGATTCCGAAATCAGATTCTGCACTGTAAGGTATACACGGAATCAGATACAGTCTCAGATCACGATTCAGTAGTGATGAAGAGTAGGCTCACGTTTAAGAGAATAGTCAAAAAGAATCGATACCAAAGAAGTGGCATACTGAAATACTAAGGAATGAAGAGATGCTCTTGAAATTGTCTGAGGCTATAGATACTGCAATAAGGAATAGTTCAGTAAAAAGTTCTGTTGACGGAAATGGACGTCTTTAAAAAGATCAGTCACAGACACTATAAAGAAAACCGCAGGTACAAGGAGGGTACCAAAACCATAAATAATGGCAGCGTGAAAAATGTGAAGAAATCGAAAAACGAACGATTGTCGGAGGGACTGACTCAGCGTACTGTAAAGTCAAAGCAAACTTCGGTGAATTTCAACGCAAAGTGGTATCATTAAGAACGCAATGGGGATTACACTGTTAAATATAGAGGAGAGAGCTGATACGCGGAAAGAGTACACTGACGACCTCTATGCGGGGAGGACTTGCCTGATGCGACTGAAGAATAAACAGGTGTCGATTTAGAAGAGATAGGGGATCCAATATTAGGATCAGTATTTTAAAAGAGCTTTGGAGAACTTAAGATCAGAAGGGATCGATATCATTCCATCACAATTTTAAAATCATTGGGGGAAGTGGCAACAAAACGACTATTCATGTTGGTGTGTAGAACATATGGGTCTGGCGATTTACCATACGACTTCCGGAAAAAAAAAATCATCCACACAGTTACCAAGATTGCAGGAGCAGACTGATGGGAGAATTATCGCACAATCAGCTTAACAGTTCATGCATCCAAGTTGCTGACAAGAATAATGGGCAGAAGAATGGAAAAGAAAACTAAGGGTGTGTTAGATGACGATCAGTTTGGGTTTACGAAAGGTAAAGACTCTGTTAGAGGCAGTTCCGACGTTGAGGTTGGTAATGAAAGCAACTCTAAAGAAAAATGACAACACGTTCAGAGGATCTGTCGGTATGAAATAAACGTCCGAGGTTTTAACATGGTGAAAGATGTTCGAAATTATGAGGGAAATAAAGATAAGGTACAGAGAGAGGCGGAAACATGCACGAGAGCCACGAGGCAATATTGAGAGTGGACGACTAAGAACGAAGTGCTCGTATTGGAAACGATGTACAAAAGGGCGGTATTGAGACAGTTTAGTCTGTACATCGAAGAAGCAATGACGGAAATAAAAGGAAGTTTCAAGAGTGGATATAAAATTCAAAACGAAATAATATCAATGATAAGATTTGCAGATGCCATTGTTATCCTCAGTGAAAGTCGAAAAGAATTACAGGATCTACTGAATAGGCTAGTGGGTACAGAATATGAATTTAGAGTAAATCGAAGAATGTTGAAAGTAATGAGAGGTAATAGAAAGGAGAACGGCGAGAGATGTTACATCAGGATTGATGATTAAGAACTAAAAGAAACTAAAAAACTAAAATCGTCCCGAACAGGCCATGAAGGCCCAACGGTGCTGACCGGCCGCCATGTCATCCTCAGCTCATAGATGGCACTGGATGCGGATGTAGAGGGTCATGTGGTCAGCACACTGCTCTCCGGGCCGTATGTCAGTTTCCGAGACCGGAGCCGCTACTCCCCAATCAAGCAGCTCCTCAGTTTGCCTCACAAGGGCTGAGTGCACCCCACTTGCCAACAGCGCTCGGCACACTGGATGGTCACCCATCCAAGTGCTGGCCCAGCACGACAGCGCTGACGGGAACCAGTGTTACCACTGCGGTAAAGCCGTTGGCTGATTGAGAACTAGATCAAGCTAAGGAATTCGTCTACGTAGACAGCAAAATAACCCATGACCGTCGGAGAAAGGAGGACATAAAAATCAGACAAGCACTGGAAAAAGGGGCATTCCTGGCCAAGAGAAGTCTATTAGTACCAAGCACAGGCGTTAATTTGAAGAAGAAATTTCTCAGAATGTAAGTTTAGAGGTCAGCATTGTATGGTAGTGAAACACTTACTGCAGGTAAACTGGAACACAAGAGAATCAAAGCATTTGAGATGTGGTGCTGCAGACGATTGTTGTAAATTAGGTGGACTGATGAGGCAAGGAAAGGGGAGGTCCTGCTCAGAGTCGGAGAGGAAAAGCCCAGGCAGGAAGAAGGGTACGCTGATAGAACATATGTTAAGACATCAGAGAATAATTTCCAAGGTACTGGAGGGAGCTGTGGAGGGTAAGACTTCAGAGGAAGTCGGAGACTGGAGTACATCCAGCAAGTAACTGAGGACTTAGGTGGCAGGGGCTGCTGTCAAACGAAGAGACTGGCTCAGGGGAGGAGTTTGTGAGGGGCCGTATAAAACCATGCGGAACACTGATGACACAAAAAATGTCAGGATCTGTTCGTTCATTCAGTTAAGTCAAATTTTGCATTCGTAGCACCTCTAACAGGACCTTTTCGCCGGTACAGCTACGGCTGTTTAATGTTAAATTTGGTCTGTCCTCTGAGAGCGTACTGTGAGCTTTTTGACAGTACATCACGATTTCACGCTACTCTATAGTCATGGAATTTGACAGGAATTCTCTTGTGGGTAACTGTGGCAAAGCCTTTCGGGAAATCTAAAAACATGGAATCAGTTTCAGAGCCCCCGTCAATAGCATTCATTACTTCGTGTGAATAAAGAGCTGGTTTGTGTTTCACAAAAACGATATACTCTGAATCCGTGCTGGCTATTTTCCAATACCCTTTGAACTAATACGTCGACCCTGTAATATCGCATGCTGTTCCGTTAATTATTGATCCACTGCAGTGTACCTCCAATTGCTTAGCTAATGCAAGCCTTTCCTGCTCGTTGCAGCTAGCAATCACAAAGCTAGGGTAGTGTTACCAGAATAAACACAGTGCAGCTCTCTTTGTTGGCAATGGGATCGCTGCTTTGGGATGTCAAGCAGACATCCTCACCATCCGCTTGCCTCAGAATAGTAGAATTTTTCATGAATCTGTTCCACTCTGTATTACGCTGGTCGTGTGGGTTGTAACCCTTTCCCTCTGACAGAGCTGAATCACTGCGTGCCAGCCGGCCGCTGTGACCGAGCGGTTCGAGGCGCTTCAGTCCGGAACCGCGCTACTGCTACGGTCGCAGGTTCGAATCCTGCCTCGGGCATGGATGTGTGTGATGTCCTTAGGTTAGTTAGCTTTAAGTAGTTCTAAGTCTAGGAGACTGATGACCTCAGATGTTAAGTTCCATAGTGCTTAGAACCATTTGAACTGCATGCCTATCTTCATCCTATGAAATCAAAAATTCTTCCCCTGTTTCAGCCTATAGGAACTTCCCTAAAATCCTACAGTGCAAGAGGTAATGCTGTAACAATTAAACCGTGCGTTGTTACTAGTAACCGAAAGTCGAATCAACACATTAAGGTGTGCATGGTCCATCTTAACCATAACTGTTGTTGTGTGGTAGTATAACAGAAGACTGCTTGCTCGGCTGTGCAGTGAGTTCCAACTCTGGTGGTATCTCCCTCTGTACTTTCCGCAAGCGTAACAGTAACTGGTCTGTTGTCAGCCATGGTGAACTCAGCTGTGCGTGCATCTATCTGACCTTTCTTTGTGCCATCAGTGTTCTGACTGGTTTGATGCGGACCCGACGACTTCCTCTCCTGCATGGAGTCTTGCAGACATGACACCGCTGCTGGTCAATCCCAGTATTATAGGCTAACGGCCGTACTAGCCTCATGGCTATTAACTCTGTGTCCAGCACACCACGTTGACCTTTACAACTCCTAGGTCCTAGTTGACCGTGTCCGCCATTGTTCATACAAACTGCATCATCTCTGTAATCAACCTTCGTAAGGCGCGTGCACTATACAACATTCCTTGCTCTAAACACGATAGCTACTTAGTGTACCATTCCACAGCTGCCTTATTCATTCTTATCGTATCTTCCACTCCTATCATGGTACTATTTAGGGCCAGGACATCATCAGGGTCTGAAGTCCCGAATACCGTTTTCACTACTTCCCTCCACAGTCCATCCGACCTCTCTTGGGTCGACGCGAGGTATGCAGCACCACTTCTGCACCCGTAAACGCTCATAGGACACATGAAACATACTTTACTTTCTCCACACCTCTTTAAATAAGTCCTTGTTTTTTGTCTCTCACCTTAGTCCCATAAATACATCTTCAACTTATTACGCATCTTCCATGCAGCTAAATTTAATTTCTGTGTCCATAGATGAGTGTTGAGAACCACATCTTCTTGTCTAGCATACAGCACTTCGCTCTTCAGTTGCTGCACGTAGCAGAACTCCTATTCAATTCCCGGTGAAGAGGTGAAGCACTACCAGGACTAGAATTCCCTTCATCTCTACCCCTGGCGTGCAGTAATCTGGGGACAGGGAGCTGGAATCATTCCCCCCCTATTTTTGGAACTGTCTGTCATCCCCCAAACACAGAAGGAAACACTGAATAATCTAAATGATACACACTTAAAACAAAACAGCAATACTTTCACAGAAAAATGCTGCTGCTAGCCAACCACACTTCAGCTTGCTGACATACAATAGTACCCAATTAGCATTGCCATTCAACTTAAATCCTTAATTGTACACACCAAAAAGACAACACTAAATGTCCGCTCCAACTTTCTGGACTTCAGTCCACATGGAATTTCATGTGTAGATTGCGCGAAGTTCTTGACTTCACCTACTTCCTACTACCTCTCACTTTCCCCTTGGTGGATATAGATACTTGCGTCAATCCATCCGCAGCAACACGAAATGGTCGCCGATGTCCAGCACGAACTATTCTTGTCTGAATTGGTAACTGGAGTTTGAAGTTTTTTTAATCACGTGATACAGTCCCTAGTACGTGGTAAAAAATTTTGTGGTCTTACTGATCGAGAGATAAGAGCTCGATAACATTACCCTATATTGTTGTAATTTCCCCACGTGATTCCATACCTGCTCTTGACGTACCATGGCTTTGGTGTTCGCGCCCTGCGCACAATTCCGTACTTGTCATTATGTTTTCGCAAAATTTCGAAATTAATTCTTGGACTGCATATTCCTTGCCATTAGCAATATTATGTATAGATCTACTACCCGACAATGAGATATGAAATTTGGTGCTAGACTGATACTCGAAATCAGATCTCCTGGCTATCGCCTGGGGTCGCCTTAACAACTCCATCTCGCCAGACCGACCCGGAACTGCATGTCGCAAAGTATACATACATATATCGTAGTCCACTAAATTCATCACCTAATGACTGAAATTCTACTTCGATGCCCACAACAAGGAGAATGGGTCGACGAAGAATCGAGACCATTGGTTATTATTTTCGTTTACCAGACTATAATTGTAATACTTACATCCATGTCTGAAAGAACAGATAAGAACAGACACCGTTGGCGAACCGCAGAAGTACACAGTGCTTCGAAATTAACACGTTGACTGCTAATTACATGACAGCAGATGTATTAGGTACAGATCTACTACACAACAGTAACATATGGAAATTTGTGGTGGACCGCTACTCGAATCTGAAAGTCCCACTTACTGCAGTGGTCATCTCAAGAGCTTCTTCCGAAGTATTTTAAACAGCTGTGGATCGTCAACAGTGGCTGTTCTTTCAGACGTGCATGTAAGTAATTTCGGCAAAATGCTTAACAGACTCCCCATCTTTATTCGTTTTCGGGTTGACCTTGTCAAATGATTAAAACACCTTACATTCATAAACCACCTCATTTGCAGATAGTGTAGATAACATTTCTAATGTCATTGGGAGAAGTAGCTAAAAAACAACTATTCACGATGGTGTGTAGAATACATGATTCTGGCGACTTACCATATCACTTTCGAGAAAACATCATCCACACAATTCCCAAGATTGCAAGAACCGACAAATGCAAGATTTATCGTATAATCAGCTTAACAGCTGATGCATCCAACTGTAAGTAGGCTGTTTAGGTTTTTATATTGGTAACGCCACGTAGCGCTCTGTATGAAAATCACTGGCTGTGCTGTGTGCAGTCTGTGTCTGGTTTGCATTGTTGTCTGCCATTGTAGTGTTGGGCAGTTGGCTGTTAACAGCACGTAGCGTTGCGCAGTTGGAGGTGAGCGGCCAGCAGTGCTGGATGTGGGGAGAGACATGGCGGAGTTTTGAAATTTGTAAGACTGGATGTCATGAACTGCTATATACATTATGACTTTTGAACACTATTGAGGTAAATACATTGTTTGTCCTCTATTAAAATCTTTCATTTGCTAACTGTGCCTATCGGTAGTTAGTGCCTTCACTAGTTTGAATCTTTTATTTAGCTGGCAGTGGTGGCGCTCGCTGTATAGCAGTAGTTCGAGTAACGAAGATTTTTGTGAGGTAAGTGATTTGTGAAAGGTATAGGGCCATTATTTTGTAGGGATTATTGAAAGTCAGATTGCGTTGCGCTAAAAAATATTGTGTGTCAGCTTAAGCAGTCATGTATAATTGTTCTAAGGGGACATTTCACAACTTGCTGACGAGAATAATATACAGAAGAATGGAAAACAAAACTGAGGATGTGTTAGATGACGATCAGTTTGGCTTTAGGAAAGATAAAGGCAGCAGAGAGGCAATTCTGATGTTGCGGTTGATAACAGTCAGGAGACTGATGACTCAAAAAAACAAAAAATGCAGATAGCCCATCACTGGTATAGACCTTGGATTATATGTGATGCAATAAATTATTTTATCAGACCAAACATAAAGTTCGTCCTTTGGTCCGTGATTACCGTTTCTGGCACACCAATGCTGATCAACCAGGTGTCGACCAATGGCAGTGCCCCTGCTGCTTCTTGCTAATTGGGAGTGGTTGACATTTTAATGTACCCAAAACAAAGCGATCAATAATGGTTAATATAAAATGATTCCCTGCAGGAGGCCCGTTAAATAATTTCAGGATATCCATGCCAATCTATTGATAAGGCTTAATCGCCTCTGGCAACGTTTGCAATGGTACTAGCTTATTGCTAATATCTGCTCGTTCTGCATATCTCAGACGGTTTTATATGCTCTGGTCTTCATCTCAACTCTCATTTTCCACGCTATAGCATTCTGACACTCTCTTATATGTCGTTATGAATTCTGCATGCCCATACAGCAAATGAGTGTGTGCCTTCTTCCAAATTTCTTTCTGTAGCTTGCTGGCACTACCAAACACAGCCGCAAACTTGTTGTCTTACATAACAGGCCATCGCATATTGTTTAGAGCTCGCAGTCAACGTCACCACATTGTGCCACTTGCCACTGCGCAAGGTCATGACGCAGTGCGTGCGTTGTCATTATCTTTCGGCTTAAGCCATTCGTGTCTTTGTGCTTCTTACCAGGTTTACCTACAACTTCATATTAAGACTTGCACAACCTTAGCCCACATCTCTTGGGCCTACTAGCAGAGCCACGAGTGCTAGCAACCACGTGAGAGCGTTATGGTCATTTAACACCTTAAATTTTTTTCCATAATAATAAAACCGTAAATATGTAATACCACACTATGGATTTCCTTCCGCACCACAGATTAGGTTTTCTCTGGTCTATTCAGTTGCTATTCTACAGGATATTCTTTATCATCCACCAGAGGACTTAAACACACTACAGTGCCTGATTGGAAGCGACATATGAAAGCACGAACTCTTTCTTGTAATCCAGAAAAATTAAAATTAGATTCGATGTAAATGCCCTCTTGAGTTACTCGATGTGTAGGCCTAAACCAAAAAATACTGGTATTTCTTTACTATTCCAAGGAACTGTAAAACCTTTCTCTGCATGCGTCAACGTTAAGCTTGTATAGTGCCTGATTGGAAGCGATGTATGAAAACACGAACTCTTTCTTGTAATCCAGAAAAATTAAAATTAGATTCGATGTAAATGCCCTCGGTGTGTAGGCCTAAACCAAAAAATACTTTACTATTCCAAGGAACTGTAAAACCTTTCTTTGCATGCGTCAACGTTAAGCTTGTCGTAATCCCTCCACTACTAATTACATACTGCAAGAATACAACTTTTTCCAAAGCAAAATTACTTTTCTTAATACTTAATGTCAAATGTGTTGCATGTAACCTTTTTAAAACCTCTCGTAACTAATGTGAATGCTATGTCATACCTTTTAACGAAGCAAATAGATCAACGGGGTGTACCACACGTCAACAAGGTTTCGGAGCTCTCAATACCCATACCACAACCCCCGAAAAGTTTCTGTCGCATTTTTACCCAACTGGCAGCCTTCAATACTGATAATGGCCCCATGGGATTGAGAACACTGTCTTCGACTCGTACTCAGGCGGTTCCTCTAGCGGCAGTAGCCACTCTGTAGATCCGTGGGAGATAAATATTTGCGCTGTCCCAGCTTGTCGATAGTCTCTGTAATATTTGGTTTCGGGTACACGTCGGGCACTGTCTTGCATTAAGATGCCTGTAGTCACATTAGATTCATTTCTTGACTTCTTCAGATTGACCCGTCACTCCTCACTGACTTTCCTCTATCGTTCTATCTGGAAGATGCTGGTTAAGAAACCCTTGCATAGCTGGCTGCAGATACCAGCATATGATACAGCTGATGATATACTGATGCTTCATTCTCTGTTCAACGTTGTGTTAATTGTGTTACTAGCAATAGCCTTCGGGAAGAAAACAAAAGCTCAAGTTATAACAACAACTTCGCCATTTCCACTCCTCCCATTCTCTGTAGATACTGTACTTCCATATATAATGCAGTTTTATCGGCAGTATACGTCTTATCATGGTACATATTTGTCATTTCCCAATCATCCTCATCTAGGATATCCTGATTACCTGCCAGCAATCACTTGGTCAGCTTCACCCCATCATTATCTGTATTTGTGGATACTACGTTCCTATCATCTTCACTTGGATGGTACAGTTCTCCTTCTCATAAAGCAACGTAACACGTTGTGGCAGTATACATGTGATGTGTTACGACAGCAAAAGGAACATGTGTCCACTGAAGGTACTGTAGTTTACTTATTTAATGTTTACCATTAGATATCAGTTTAATTTTTTTTGTCAAAAGTAATCCTAAACCATATTCTGAAATAGTGTCTTGTTTCTCCACTAGGCAGTGTCACAAGTTCCTCCAAAAATCGTAACACAACACACACACAAATGTAATGCTTACTTATGTAAATCCACCCGATGATGGGGGTTTAAACCTTCGAAACGCGTCGTGGAAATAAATAAAAACGGTGACTGGTAACAGTGAACTTGTTGTTTCATTTAACGTAACACGTGTAATACATCATTTTCTGGATGTGGTTCTAGAACACATAACATATTAATGTAACATCTTATGGTATATTAATATAACATATTAATATACCACTCTGGTTCCTTACTCACCTGGTGCCTTGTAGCATAGTGTTATGCGAATTAAGCCTTAGTGTTATTCTCGGCAGTTCAAACAGTTCCCCACTTAAGATAGACAAACTTTCTGACAGGAGTTCACTGGAGACCATTTCCTCTAGCTCGATTGTTGTCCCTTTGACTTCAACAACACTTCACCTAAGGTCAATTATGGTTTTCTGTGTCATCAGATAGCCGGCCGCGGTGGTCTCGCGGTTCTAGGCGCGCAGTCCGGAACCGTGCGGCTGCTACGGTTGCAGGTTCGAATCCTGCCTCGGGCATGGATGTGTGTGATGTCCTTAGGTTAGTTAGGTTTAAGTAGTTCTAAGTTCTAGGGGACTGATGACCACAGCAGTTGAGTCCCATAGTGCTCAGAGCCATTTGAACCATTTATTTTGTCATCAGATAGACTAATCTTAGGATCATACAGTAACCATTGTTTACATGAGGCACGACTTTTACACATTCCTTAAAATGTTCAGCCCTAAACTCAGAATTCACGATTGCTGAACCAATGACTTCATGTTACAGTCTCCAACTCCAAGGACTCGATTGTCTCTGACCTACCATGTCCCCATTTGCCAGTATGCATGTGTCCAACATAAACTTCTGCCTCTTGTCTTATTACCACTGTACCACATTCTGTCTCTTCATACAAATCTGTAGCATGAAAACTTGACACTTCTTGATGCTCCAGCATCGAAATCTACAGCAATTTGCGGAAGGGCTCCACTTCTGTCACACTGAACGATTCTCTTCAGTCGTCGTTGGTCCCGTTCTTGCAGGATCTTTTTCCGGCCGCAGCGATGTTGGAGATGTCATGTTTTACTGGATTCCTGGTATTCAGGTACGCTCGCGAAATAGTCGTTCGGGAAAATCCCCACTTCATCGCTACCTCTGAGTTGCTGTGTCCTATCGGTCGTGTGACAACTGTAGCGACACGTTCAAACTCACTCAAATCTTGATAAACTGCGATTGTAGCAGCAGTAATCGATCTAACAATGCGCCAAACACTGTCTTGCCGACCAGAGTGCCATATTCTGCCTGTTTACGTATCTCTGTATTTGAATACACATGCCTGTAACAGTTTCTTTGATGCTTCAGTGTAGAATAACACCACCCTTTCTACACCACCATGCACTGACTACAGTTCGTCATTTGATGTGATTGAGTTAAACTACTCAATTGCTTGTGTAAAAATCTCACTGTGTTATGTTTCTTGTACCATTTCAGGAGGTCTTGATACAACTCCTTACAAGCCTTTGCGTTTCTTAACTCCCCCAACCCTGATATCTGTTTTTGATTCCGTCAACTGTAACTTTATTATCTGCAGTAAGTAACCCTGCGACCGACGTCAAATCTTACCTGTTGACTGGAGGCCAGTCAAGAAAGAGACTGTATGTTCACTCGACTTTCCAGTGTAGTGTGTTTTTAAGTTGGCAGTGGTTGTTGCTACTAGGGGACAAGGTTGTCCGGATAACAGTGTAAGACGTAAGACATAGATGTGTGCTGCGGTAGAGATGCATATGTATGTTTATATTCTAACTTGCGCTGTAAAGCAATTCGACTTTTAAATATCAATAAAATTTCAAATATTGGCACCTTACGCTCTACTTTCGAATAAGAAAGAAATGTAATAATTATAGAAAGGAAACGCTTAATTCGCATGTCAGATATTCATTTAGTGTTGTTTTCAGGATCTACACTATCAAAACAGTTTAGATTACATTGAGCCACGCACAACACAATAGCAAACGACGGAACGTTAGAGGATCGCTAACACTACTTGTACAGTTCTCACGCATGTGGAACATGGGAAAAGCAGGAGAGGCAAAGGAAACGTAAATGCATCGTTCCTTGTTGAGGGGGTCCCATAGCCGTCGCTACACCCCGCAACCCAGTCGTCAAAGGTCTCGATCTCGCCGTTCTTCCTTATCCTCCTCCTTTCCTCTTCTCCCTATCGCTTTTCGTATACCACTTAGTCACACTTTTCGTGATCTCCCTCCACTTCTCCTTTCAGGAGGTTCCCTTAAAATGATTCTCTTGGGCCATCTACACTCCTGGAAATTGAAATAAGAACATCGTGAATTCATTGTCCCAGGAAGGGGAAACTTTATTGACACATTCCTGGGGTCAGATACATCACATGATCACACTGACAGAATCACAGGCACATAGACACAGGCAACAGAGCATGCACAATGTCGGCACTAGTACAGTGTATATCCACCTTTCGCAGCAATGCAGGCTGCTATTCTCCCATGGAGACGATCGTAGAGATGCTGGATGCAGTCCTGTGGAACGGCTTGCCATGCCATTTCCACCTGGCGCCTCAGTTGGACCAGCGTTCGTGCTGGACGTGCAGACCGCGTGAGACGACGCTTCATCCAGTCCCAAACATGCTCAATGGGGGACAGATCCGGAGATCTTGCTGGCCAGGGTAGTTGACTTAGACCTTCTAGAGCACGTTGGGTGGCACGGGATACATGCGGACGTGCATTGTCCTGTTGGAACAGCAAGTTCCCTTGCCGGTCTAGGAATGGTAGAACGATGGGTTCGATGACGGTTTGGATGTACCGTGCACTATTCAGTGTCCCCTCGACGATCACCAGAGGTGTACGGCGAGTGTAGGAGATCGCTCCCCACACCATGATGCCGGGTGTTGGCCCTGTGTGCCTCGGTCGTATGCAGTCCTGATTGTGGCGCTCACCTGCACGGCGCCAAACACGCATACGACCATCATTGGCACCAAGGCAGAAGCGACTCTCATCGCTGAAGACGACACGTCTCCATTCGTCCCTCCATTCACGCCTGTTGCGACACCACTGGAGGCGGCCTGCACGATGTTGGGGCGTGAGCGGAAGACGGCCTAACGGTGTGAGGGACCGTAGCCCAGCTTCATGGAGACGGTTGCGAATGGTCCTCGCCGATACCCCAGGAGCAACAGTGTCCCTAATTTGCTGGGAAGTGGCGGTGCGGTCCCCTACGGCACTGCGTAGTATCCTACGGTCTTGGCGTGCATCCGTGCGTCGCTGCGGTCCGGTCTCAGGTCGACGGGCACGTGCACCTTCCGCCGACCACTGGCGACAACATCGATGTACTGTGGAGACCTCACGCCCCACGTGTTGAGCAATTCGGCGGTACGTCTACCCGGCCTCTCGCATGCCCACTTTACGCCCTCGCTCAAAGTCCGTCAACTGCACATACGGTTCACGTCCACGCTGTCGCGGCATGCTACCAGTGTTAAAGACTGCGATGGAGCTCCGTATGCCACGGCAAACTGGCTGACACTGACGGCGGCGGTGCACAAATGCTGCGCAGCTAGCGCCATTCGACGGCCAACACCGCGGTTCCTGGTGTGTCCGCTGTGCCGTGCGTGTGATCATTGCTTGTACAGCCCTCTCGCAGTGTCCGGAGCAAGTATGGTGGGTCTGACACACCGGTGTCAATGTGTTCTTTTTTCCATTTCCAGGAGTGTATCTTCATTCATTCTTTTGACGTGCCCAAACCATCCTTGCTCTGTTTCTTCTATTTTATCCGTAATACTATAATGAGTCTGAGGTCTTTCAGTCATTTCCTCATTTATTATGTTGTCAAGTTGAGAAATTCTATAGGTTCTTCTCAAGTGGTCAGTTTCTAAAGCTCTAAGTCTCGTTTTGTTTCTTTGTGTGGTGTGGTCGTTGGTTTCGCGATGGATTTGTATAAACGAAATTTAATTCTTTTTTAAGGACCAAAGTACAGGTTTAATTTTTGCATAGCTGCTCTTTACTGCCTGATGCATTGCTGGATATCATACTACCCACATACTTAAACTCTTCAAAAAGACGTCCATCAATGTCCATGTTATTCCTCTCTTTTCGAATAACTTGCTGAGCATGTAAGATATGTTATCTTCCTCGCTTACTGCAACGACCTGATTATCAGCATACAATAATGTGTACATAGACTGGTTCCCTACTTCGGTCCCCAAGCCCATGTAATTTTACACCACAGATTCACTGCCTTCTGCACATACATCTTAAAGAGTGCGGCAAACAGACGGCATCCTTGCTTCTATCTTTCAGTTATTATGAAGACCTCTCTAGAAATTTGTTTTCCTACCTTAATGGCACATTCAGCTGACTTGTAGAGGTGTATGATGCTTCTCCCATAGAGTTTTCACGGTTCCCCTTACTATAGAAACTCGAACAATATCTTTAGTGGCTCGAGACCTCAGTCCAAAGCCTCGTAAAAGCAAATGCATTTCTCCCCAATTCTTGGGGCTCTAAGATCGTATAATCAGCTGATACCAGAAGAAACTGCAGAGATAGTCATGTTATGACTACTACACGGTTAAACATACATTAAAAGCTAAGTCATATCTCCACATTAGATGTTTGCATGAGCAGTACATATGGAAAAATCATCAAAATTCGCCAGAGGATGCCTTCATACGTAGTTCTCGCATTGTTAATGGACAGAGAGACGTTAACATTAGTGTGGCATCCCTCCAAAGCAAAGCGAAAAGATTTCTCCTTCTCGTTTGGTTTAGGCTCTCACACAGGAGACGGAATTGGTAAGTATTGTCCGGTACAGGCTTCCTGCCGTGCGCTGGTCCCCAGCAGGGCTAACGGAATGTCCACTGGGGCAGGATCTTGTCTTCCACGACTTATGCTCACAAGGAACTAACTACAGCTTGAGCCCATCCCAGTATTGAGGCTAAATGCCTACATTTACGGGGTTCATGAAGTGTAAATCGAATAACAAAACTAACAAGACCTGCTCTTACTTTGTCTAGGCGAGGAACTCCATCTACATTTAAAATCAGAGGGGAGAAAAAGGACAATCTAATACACTGCTCTTCCCCAACGGCTTCCGATAATTATAATATTCTCACCAGGTTACTGTATAATAATCAAACAAATCACATAAATAGTGTTACTATCTATGCAACAGCCCAACTGGCAATTGAGTATGACCCTTAGAACACAAACTATTCATCCGTATCTGCTAGGTGCAAAAGATAGCCAATTTTATCAGCTCTTAATTGTGCTACCTCTGACCATTGCGAGGGCACAGGATCGCCCTAATGTGTGTGTGACTGTATCTTTGCTAGACTAGCATGTATTCCGACTTAAGCAGAGTGACTGTGCTATCTAAGGCAGCCGTGTGCTCCAGAAAGTGTGGACAGTGTCCCGGCTCATGAGTTAATCCGTGCTACTCGATCATGTTGATCCCTATTGTCGCCGAACGAGGGGCTTCTACTTGCGGCCTTTGTTTCTGCTGCGTGTCCTGCAGTCCAGCTGTGGCTGTTGTCTTCTAGAAGAACCTTAAGAAAAAAGTTAGCCTGTGTGTTTTGGAACTGGCATACGACACCGATGGCTAACATGCCGTTATTTCAGGATGATCACAAAGGAAAATTATTTTGGTGAGAACCTTCCGTTAAACGTTGTCCTTTCGGATCCCACCGAAAATTGAGATTGAGTCATTTACTGTAATTGATAACGCTTGCTGATAATCCAGTGAGTCAAGTGATATTGGTTGAATGTTGTGTTTCTTTTAGTTTATTATTATCTCAGCTGAGGAATTCGTTTAATATAGCTAGGGTTTGTTGTCCTTCATTATGTAGATTTCGGGAATTCCAAAAGAGATTATAGTTGACAGCCTGAACCAAAACCATCTTTGTTTGTATTCTGCCATAATTTTAATTTTTTTAAATTTTTAACCAAGTATGTTTGTGACCAGATTTCATTTGTGATTAAACCGAAGTTGTTAACGATCTAAATGCCAAAAATGGTTCAAATGGCTCTGAGCACTATGGGACTTAACATCTCAGGTCACCAGTCCCCAAGACTTAGAACTACTTAAACCTAACTAAGCTAAGGACATCACACACATCCATGCTCAAGGCAGGATTCGAACCTGCGACCGTAGCGGACGCGCGATTCCAGACTGAAGCGCCTAGAACCGCTAGGCCACCAGCGGACGGCAATCTAAATGCCGCTTTTGTGTTGGCTTCCTTATGTTACAGTAGTACTATATTCGTTATCTTGTCCTAAGGTGCCAGTCGGCTGGTTAGGCTAACGCCAGTGAACCCGATGTATACTCCATTTATTGTTTTCAAATTAGTCAAGTCCATTATAATTATCCGGGCTGTTATGGCGTGGTCGGTTGATATATTCTGTGTCAATTCCCAACGTTTCGTCTCCGACTGCGGGAGACATCTTCAAGGGGGTCCGTAGATATATGGAAGGTCCTACACACCCACTGGCTCGCTACTGACTGCCGCTAAATTCCGTGTCGGCGCGCTCCCACGCCGTGGCGTGACGTCACGTATTTTGAAAACGTCAGTGCAATTGGCCGCTGTCCGTCGCCGTAGATCGCCGTTGCCATTACCCAGTAGTGGACGGGTGGTAGACATCTTCTTTAACATCGGTATCCATATACCGTTTAATTTCACGCCCTCCTCCTTTCGGTTGAAATTATTTGGGTGTTAAGCGATTTCCATTGCCTCCCTGTAGAGCGTGTCGTAATATACAACCAAGTAATATATAAATAAGTGTAATACATAAATAAGTGTTATTAATTAACACAGCTTGATAATTTTTATTGTACTTATTGTTTAACTGTCTCACTGATACTTTAGGTAACGTTTGTTAACTGAATTGCTACGAATTTCATGAACATATACTTTTACTATTAAATTCAGTAAATGTACTTTAATGAAACATGCTTGGCACACGGGATAAATGGATTAGCAGAATGCTTAAGAATAAATTACAAAAATGTTGATAGTTCAATATCAAATACGAAAAAAGAAACATTTTTGAAAGCTCCCAGTAGAATCTTAAAATTTAAAAATCTGTGTCCCGATATTATTTTGAAACCAGAATCAGCCCTGAGACCTTGGGGTACTAGGCCATAAGCACTTCATTTACATTAAAAACATTATTTTTCAGTTTGAAGATGAGCCTGCTGGTATTCTGAACGCAAAAGACCTTTCTGAAAATGATATTGCACAGATTGATTTAATGTACGTCAGAAACAATTGTTGTTCTTTATCCCTTGAGATTATGTCACCAGAAAACCCTTCTAGTCTATAGAAAGACAGTGTAAAGACTATCGAAACCATAAAAATGAAAATTAGCGAAGCAGAAGGACTGTTGCTGAGTAGTGAAACCAAAAATTGGATTACGTACTTGAGAAGTTTTAATCTGTTGACAAAAATTAACAGTATGCTACGCCGAAGAACAGATAACAAGCCTGACCTCCTACATTAACCTGAGAGGTTCCATTCCCCCTTTTGCATGTCGCCTCTCATTTTTATCAATTTTATTAATGTTTTATGTCATGGCACGGTGGTAACAGGCCGAATAACGTTATTCTAATGAGAGTAATTCTAACATGATTTCTAAGCATGCTGGGTTACTTACCTGGGTGGTCTGTCCGAGACGAGCACCGGTAGAGGCAGCACACTGCGTTTCCGGTTGGGGTCTGCACTTCCGCGAATCTTGAGCGGCGTCTGAGTGACGCTGCAGTTTATGTTTAGCGTTCTGGCACGTCTGGAACGAAGACTGCTGGCGACGACTGACTGCATTGTACTCGTGATTTTGAGAATACTTGTGGACTGTGCCCTGCTGGGCGCAGCTGTCTGGCGCCGGATGGCCGGTGGTCTAGTCAGGTTGTTTTCGCAACCGGTCAAATGGCAAGTTTAGTGCCCTCAGCTGAATGGCAGAGGCGTGATTGGTCAACGTGAACGAATGTTCACTCGTAGCAGGGCGCGACTGTTGTCGAACGCTTCTCAGATAAATAGATAGCAAACGATGGGGAAGGATGAGGGTGGTAACAAGGTTAAGCCAGGTGAAGAAATTTTGAGTTTTCCCACGTTACGGGAGGTGTCGAACACAGACGATAGACGCGAATCGGAGGCAGGCCGAGACCAGGAGGATATCGGCGGTGAAATCAGTGACAAAGAAGGGGAGGTAGAAGTGAATAGGGATGTGGAGGACCTTGTTTGTATAAATAAGACTACAGATGAGAAAACACCGAGGAAAATTCGGCCTCCACAGTATAACAGTGCTCTAGTGTCTAGGGTAACATCACCAATTGGTGAAGACGGGCCTTGTCAGCCGAAGGGTCTATTATTATAGCTGTTGGGGGTTGTAAAGGACATAAAGCAGAACCTATAAAAGAGAATGGATGAAGTAAAGAATAAGGTACATTCGATCGTGAACGAAGTCAAGAGTAAATAGCGGTGATCGGTAAGACGATTGTGAAGGCGAGGAAAAGGGCCGTCGAAGCCAAGAAGGATTTAGAGTTAGCAAGGTTACAAGCAACTGGCTCCAATAAATTGGCAAAAAATCTCAAATAACCGTGCAAAAATCGCTAGGCGAATTGGACAAATCAATGCGGTAGGAACTGTTGCGATAAAAGCCCAGGGCAAGGAAGCACTTGCGACTACGACACAAAGAATGGAAAGCGTTGAAGAACTCGTTGCGGATACCACCCAAAGATGCGAAAGCGTACAAGAACGTGTTGCACGCCTGGAACGCCAAGTACAAATTGGTACATTGCGTCCAGAGGCGACGACTGGCGGACATGGAAGTGTGGCGCCGGACGGCGCCCACCGTGCACCGGCTCGGCGCAAGGTAGTGGGCTACCGAACGCACACAGGAGCCCAGGGAGCGCAAGGGAGCAAAATTACAGCCCGATCGGAACAAGTAGCGCTCAGTTCCAGTATCATTATGAGGCAGGACTATGTGGTCACAGCACGCACCAGGAGATGTCTCTGATCACTATGGCACTTAACATCTGAGGTCATCAGTCCTCTAGAACTTAGAACTACTTAAACCTAACTAACCTAATGGCATCACACACATCCATGCCTGAGGCAGGATTCGAACCTGCGACCGTAGTGGTAGCGTGGTTCCAGACTAAAGCGCCTAGAACCGCTCAGCCACACCGGGCGGCTCAGGAGACTTCAGTTCGCGTCTCTAGAACTTAGAACTACTTAAACCTAACTAACCTAATGGCATCACACACATCCATGCCTGAGGCAGGATTCGAACCTGCGACCGTAGTGGTAGCGTGGTTCAAGACTGAAGCGCCTAGAACCGCTCGGCCACAACGGGTGGCTCAGGAGACTTCAGCTCGCGTCGACAGGGGGGCTCGTTTGATACTAGAATCAATAGAAATGTGCAAGACAGACCAGAGTTTGATTACATACACTTTTTATCGGTCCTCAAATTCCAAAATTTTGCAGGAAAATGGAGGCTCACTTCACTCAGATTTGGCTCCCACAATTTTCTAACACGCTTTTTAATAGCTTAGCCGTTGACAGCTAAATTAGAGTTTATCTGCGGGCACCACGAGGGCACGGCAACTGAGAATATGCGCGGTGTTGCGGTTACATGCCGAACGTACCAATATTTCACCGACGCGTTTTTCGGAACGTATTGGTCGAGCGAAATGCAAGACCGAATAAAACAGGAAATCATTTTGTGTCCAGATCTTGAGGCGTCAGTATACAAGAGCCCAACGAAGCTCTTTGAGGCTTTAATTAAAAAGACTCAGTTTCTTGCTGTGCCACATAGTGCTGGTGAAATAATTAAGTTCTGATTCACTAAACTGCCAATCAGATACCAGCAAGCACTTGTAGGAAATTACGGATCGAATATTGAAAAATTCAAAAGCCTTTTGCGAGGGTTTGAGTTAATTTTTGAAAAAGATGCAACGCATGGTCGAAGGTAAAGGCAATACAATCATTAATATGGCGACTTTCGTGCAGCACTGCCCATTATCAGCAACAGTGACCGGAGGAATGAGCGTGATGGACCATCCGGGAGGCAGGACTATGGGGAACAACATTCAGGACGGCAGAGTAACTAGCAGAGGCAAAATGATACCCGCCAGGACGACACGAACTGGAGGGGCAGAGATTCAGATGAACAGTCGGACGAGTCAATCGAAATATGTGGTCCTAAACCGAATTCCAGTCACCGGAACAGAAATGGAAGGCGAGATTGAAGCCAAGACAGTGCGGTTTCGGCTCACGGAAAATCCGCACAAATAATCGGACAAAGCCGTTTGCCTATGTTGAAGTATACGAAGCGCGAGAACATAGTTTTTGTATAGAGGAAAAAGTGTTGGTGAAATCTTTTCGCTTTAGAATAAACGAAAACGGAAATGTCAAAAGTTTTTCTCAGTGTACCATGGGCCCTACAGGGTTAAAAGAATCGTCCATCAGAACACGCACGAACTGCTGACACTGAAGGTTAAGAAATCCATTGGTATTCACCACATATACCACAGTAAGCAGTTTGTGGAATAACTCTTGTGTGTGAAACAAAAAGGGAAAATTTGTAAAATAGATTTGGTTAGAAAACATCTTTCTGTTGTGTACATTTTAGACATAATGTGTGATAATTTGTGTTTATTTATATTCTTTAACATGCACATATGTAACTTGAAGGGGCTACGAAGCGACATATGATCTTGCGCGATCTTCGTTAGCTCTGAAAGCGAAGTGTTGGTCTAACTCACTTTTCCAGAATTTCCATTACATGGGAGAGCCACTAGTCTCCTGAGTCAGTGGTAACGCAAAATGGATCGTCATGTGTGTTTTGTTTTTACACTCTACCTATTACTGTGTCTTTGTCGAGGAAGAGCTACTGGATGCACATCGGCAGTGCTCTGGGCACATCTTACAGCGTTGCGCCATTTGCTTGTTTTCGCGCTATTTGTCACTGGCGTTATAGGCACACAGTTGCAGTGTTGCACCTGTTTTCAGTGAGGCTTTTTTTTTTTCGTTGGCTTGTCGTGCACGCCACAGCACGTTGGAGCATGCTCCTAGGGCTTGGAGGCGAATATACAAAGGTAGTCATTGTGCTGCCCATGCCGCTGCTGTTGGGCGTAACTTATCTGGAGTGTGGCGAGTTTCTCGTACGATTGTACGTCACTTCTCTGAACGTGTGCGGTGGTCAGAATTTATCGTATGAGCGGTGTAATACAGAAGGCATGGAATTCCTCAACAAGTCCAGTAATTGGTGTCTTGGTGTCAGATGTAGCACACAAGAGAAGTCCGAAAGGATGATATTTAGGAGAACTTGTTTACAGAAATAGAGTCTTTGCAAAGTCTGCCGTCTGTTTTTGTGTGTGTGTGTGTGTGTGTGTGTGTGTGTGTGTGTGTGTGTGTGTGTGTGTGTTCGTGCGTGTGTGTAAATTTTCCACCGTAAGTTTCAGTACATCCAGTTCCATCTCAGATGACGACTGACTCAGCGTGTGGGCCACGTCAGAGACAGCAACATCCATCGAGTTGTGTCAGCGGAGCAGGACGGGGGCGTATGTATGGAAAACGAGTGTAGCTGACAAGTTACATTGGTATTTTTATTAATTTCCATTACTAAGACACTTTTATCTCCTCTAATGTGACCGCCCGATGTGGCCGAGCGGCTCTAGGCGTTTCCGTTTAGAACCGAACGACCGCTACTGTCGCAGGTTCGAATCCTGCCTCGTGCATGGATGTGTATGATGTCCTTAGGTTAGTTAGGTTTAAGTAGTTCTAAGTTCTAGGGGACTAATGACCTCAGATGTGAAGTCTCACAGTGCTCAGAGCCATTTCAACCATTTCATCTAATGTGTGTTCAATGTGTATTTGTGTGGGGCCGCCATGTCTTGAGCAGTTTCAGGGATCCATTGAGGCCTCTAGGATCAGAGACAGCGAGAGATTTGCAGGGGCGCCTGTAGATAGCGTAGTTAGTGAAGTTAAATAGTCACCAGTAGCTGTGAGCATGCTCCAGTGACGCGTAGGCTATAGTTGGCATTACATATGGTAGTTTAGGGTTATGAGTAGCGTACTTCAACTTTTCTTTATCTTAATGAGTCAATAATTACACACACACTAGTATTAACAATGGGCCCTTAGGTTAAGTCACTATTATTTATACTTAATACTACGGTAAATATTGTCAGCGGAGTATGACACTTTATATTGAATTAGTGTAACAGTTCTATTCATGTAAATATTCATTTCTATTAATTTTTTTATTGAATGTACAAAATACTACCTGAGACGATTGTAAGGAATTCTTGCTGCTGTATTTGTAAAACGTTTTGGGGAGGCAGACTTTATAAAAGGATTTAAGGAACGGGCAGGTACTGGGAACAATGAGTGACTGCTGGACAAGAATTGACGCCACAGGGTGGTCAGTGTGGAGAGGCAGGGAGAAGCCTGAGGGAGGCGGCTGTCACTCACGACACATCCCCCCACCACCCGAGGGTTCAGAGGCGCGTGCAAACCTAACTGTTCAGCGCAGTGAAATTAGGCGGCGGCTCTCCTGGCGGACAGCTCTGGGTCAGCTGAAGGAAAACACAGAGGGAGGACACAACCCTCAAATTCCACCGGGACGGGCAAACCCGTTAGTTGCTGGCCGAGGAGTTAGCGTATGAAGGATGTTATGAGAAACTTTGTTTTTCGCTCAGACAACTGAGTGAACACAGTAAAATTCCTGCCCCTAGTGAAAACATTGTTTCTTTGGCCCCACAAACTTTATTTCAGGGACTAGAAACTGGAAATAAAATGTCAACTACATGTACACTCCTGGAAATGAAAAAAAGAACACATTGACACCGGTGTGTCAGACCCACCATACTTGCTCCGGACACTGCGAGAGTGCTGTACAAGCAATGACCACACGCACGGCACAACGGACACACCAGGAACCGCGGTGTTGGCCGTCGAATGGCGCTAGCAGCGCAGCATTTGTGCACCGCCGCCGTCAGTGTCAGCCAGTTTGCCGTGGCATACGGAGCTCCATCGCAGTCTTTAACACTGGTAGCATGCCGCGACAGCGTGGACGTGAACCGTATGTGCAGTTGACGGACTTTGAGCGAGGGCGTATAGTGGGCATGCGGGAGGCCGGGTGGACGTACCACCGAATTGCTCAACACGTGGGGCGTGAGGTCTCCACAGTACATCGATGTTGTCGCCAGTGGTCGGCGGAAGGTGCACGTGCCCGTCGACCTGGGACCGGACCGCAGCGACGCACGGATGCACGCCAAGACCGTAGGATCCTACGCAGTGCCGTAGGGGACCGCACCGCCACTTCCCAGCAAATTAGGGACACTGTTGCTCCTGGGGTATCGGCAAGGACCATTCGCAACCGTCTCCATGACGCCCCAACATCGTGCAGCCCGCCTCCAGTGGTGTCGCGACAGGCGTGAATGGAGGGACGAATGGAGACGTGTCGTCTTCAGCGATGAGAGTCGCTTCTGCCTTGGTGCCAATGATGGTCGTATGCGTGTTTGGCGCCGTGCAGGTGAGCGCCACAATCAGGACTGCATACGACCGAGGCACACAGGGCCAACACCCGGAATCATGGTGTGGGGAGCGATCTCCTACACTGGCCGTACACCTCTGGTGATCGTCGAGGGGACACTGAATAGTGCACGGTACATCCAAACCGTCATCGAACCCATCGTTCTACCATTCCTAGATCGGCAAGGTAACTTGCTGTTCCAACAGGACAATGCACGTCCGCATGTATCCCGTGCCACCCAACGTGCTCTAGAAGGTGTAAGTCAACTACCCTAGCCATCAAGATCTCCGGATCTGTCCCCCATTGAGCATGTTTGGGACTGGATGAAGCGTCGTCTCACGCGGTCTGCACGTCCAGCACGAACGCTGGTCCAACTGAGGCGCCAGGTGGAAATGGCATGGCAAGCCGTTCCACAGGACTACATCCAGCATCTCTACGATCGTCTCCATGGGAGAATAGCAGCCTGCATTGCTGCGAAAGGTGGATATACACTGTACTAGTGGCGACATTGTGCATGCTCTGTTGCCTGTGTCTATGTGCCTGTGGTTCTGTCAGTGTGATCATGTGATGTATCTGACCCCAGGAATGTGTCAATAAAGTTTCCTCTTCCTGGGACAATGAATTCACGATGTTCTTATTTCAATTTCGAGGAGTGTATATTGTTTTGTTTTATACCTCCCAGTCTTCTTTTTTTAATGTAAATGTTCATGTTCAAGATATCCTGGTTCCCTATCACCATGTCATTTTGGAACAAGTTCTTATTTCTGATGCACACTATGTTCCACAATCTCCGATCACACAGGCATACTTACAAAATTTCTATCTTTTTTTTGCGTACACTATATCTCTCTATCTCACTTATGTTAATACCTGTCAATAGTCACTAAGTGTACAAATTTCTTGTGCACGTGCCTATAGTTACAAAAGTGTTCTACAAAATAATATGCGACAGTTACACTAGAGTATTTTTGTTTCTATCGTGTATGTGAGCGGGATATCTGCGGTTACAATTCTGGTTAGTGGTGAATGGAACATCAGTCAGTCAATCACTGGAAAAGTAATTATCATCCTTTCTGTTCAGGGAAACGGCATGCGTGTGGTTAGATGTTTCAACCATGAGGCATAGAAATATTGATGGTATTTTTGTCTTCATGCAGAAGTATGTGTGTGTTTGAGTTGGGCACCGGTAGATAATTCTTCAAAAATGGTTCAAATGGCTCTGAGCACTATGGGACTCAACATCTTAGGTCATAAGTCCCCTAGAACTTAGAACTACTTAAACCTAACTAACCTAAGGACATCACACACACCCATGCCGGAGGCAGGATTCGAACCCGCGACCGTAGGAGCCCCGCGGTTCCGGACTGCAGCGCCAGAACTGCACGGCCACCGCGGCCGGCAGATAATTCTTAAATGTTACCTTAATGAGAAGCTTGTAGATCTAATAGGTCAACATTTTATTGTAGCTTCGAACTTGCCTTCTGGCATTTGTTCAACATTTGTATGACTGTGCGAGTATGTCCATGAATGACAGTGGATTCCCTGGGGGTAAATCGGTGTTGGGTGTGACTTATTCGTCAATGTGAGTTAGATGTTGGCAAAGTCATGAGAAAAATTTCACCTTTCATTTTATCATCAATTTCCAATTTGATTTGCAAGTTGTTGTGAGATTTTGGAAACTGTTTAGACAGATCCTTTTTGGGTGATTGACACACTACCTCTGTCAACTGAGTCAACAACTACCAAAAATATTCTAAAGTGACTAGGAGGGCGAGGGGGGGGGGGGCGGTGTAACGAGAGATTCCATGCCCTCTTTCCACTGTCACCTCTCACTTTCATCAATTTTATTGTACCTTATTGGGCTTAAGCGCCTAGCGGGACGATTGACGTCGGTCGAGTTTCGCCTATTGTATGCAAGGCGAAACGACCTGCGAGACGTCTGAGTGTCGCCGCAGTTTGTGTGTTTACCGTTCCGGCACGTCTGGAAAGAAGACTGCTGGCGCCGACTGACTGCATTGTCCTCATGATTCTGAGAATACTTGTGGGCTGTGACCTGCTGGGCGCTGATGTCTGGCACCGGATGTCCGGTGGTCTAGGCATGTTGTTTTCGTAGCCGGTCAAACGGCAAGTTCGGTGCCCTCAGCTGAATGGCAGAGGCATGATTGGTCAACTTAAAATGAGGGTAGTTGACGTCATAAAGCCCTGCTCGAAATTGGAGGTAACGGTCGCTATTGGCGCGAATGATGTTCTGAGAGAGTGTGGGAGAATTTTGGGATCAGTACTGAATGTTGATTTGCGATTTTCGAGGATAGTAAGAGTTGAACAATGTTGGCTTCACTCTTACGTTGCGCGGGCGCAGGGATCTGGATCTGCTCTTCGTCGGAGTCGGACGGTCTTGCGACTTGGTCGCACTTTTTCGGCAGAACTTATAATTTTCAAACAGCCTTCGAGGCCAGGTGTTGAAACAGAGTTGCTGCACAGCAGAAGTCGGCGCCTACATCATCAGAACACTGCCTCCCGACGACCTGTTACAGATTTCAGGATTGGTGAGGTATTTTGCAGCTCTGGCATTGTAGGGCCTATCAATGTTATACTAAAGTCCTCAACACCACGCGCACTCGCTTTGCTACAAGTCGACCTTGCTTGTTCCTTCGTGTGATCCCATTTGAGCTCTCACTACTAATCGTGGTAATGGAATATAGCTGGGAGAGTAATATTTCATTCATTAGGACCTCCAGTCTTTATGGTCAATCAGTTGCATCACAGAGAGTTGCAGCCCCTTGTTCTCGATCCAAATGTTATTCTCATAATAGTTCAGTATACTCTGTCCTTTAACCTACTGTCTGTATCGACAATCATGTGCGTTTATGTTCTGACTTATAGTAAAGTTCATTATAATGTTTAATCCGCATATCATTTCGTAGATATATGTTACCAACTAGCAGGGTCCACCATCATTTCCTTTCGTTACCGTTGTGGACATAATTAATTAGGTGGTAGGTAAGGAAGGGGTCGAGTTCATGTCTCGTTCTCATGCAAAGGTTCAAACTCTTCACCACCCCGGCATTCGCTAATTTCCAGAATTGTGGAATTTTAAGTTTGCTACAATCACATTGCGGAAGATCTTTCAGTCAGTACAAATCGTTTTTCTATTCCAAGATAAATGGTTTTAATTTTGAAAATAAAAAAAATGTCATTGTGAATAATACATATTTATCCGAACCCTGCTTATCTAAGTATTGCTTCGGTAATGCAAATGTCATAAAATTTCAAGAGGCAATTCAATCACTGACAGCAATAGTGACACAAAAATCCGTATATTCAACGTATTTTTACTCCGGTATTTGTTGTTCGACCTGTAACAGTATTATGTCACTAAACTTGTCTGATATTCTGGTAGTAAAAAATAGCAGAGTTCCAATAAAGAAATTGTTGATCCCTGTAAGTCGGTTATTAACGAAGCTGCGAGAACTCATTACTGTTTCGACAATGGAGGAAAGAACAGCAAACAATCGCGAAATCCATCGCTTTGTTACAGCAGATCTAGATTTTATTTATTACAAAGTCATCTTCAATGCTAAATGTTACGGAATAGGACAACCTGGAAAAAATACAGGATAGTTAATGACGAATCGTAAGTGCAAACATAGTCAGGATACAGTTACATACAACAACAGGAGACATTAGTCCAAAATATCACGTAGTAAACAATATTGTTTGTTGTAGAAGATACAGGATCACCTACCGTCAGTTGAAGCCGTTGCTTACATGGTTGAACAGGTTGAAACTTTGTTGTTAGAGATGTGTGGTGCCCTACGTTGAGGCACTGGTGAACAATTAAATAACAACGTAGTTGTATACTTTTAAAAAAAAATTAAAATGTACTGAACAGTAAAACCACAAGTAATGGGTAAATCACTGAAAACAAACAACGTGTTGGGAGCCATAAGTATAGCACGTTCAATAAAAGTAAGCAAATAAAGGTAGTATGTAATGTGTGTTTGCATTACAAAGTAGTCGAAGAAGATCCATTTACAATTCCATTCAACAGCGGAAGTACAATATTAAAAATAATGTAGCAGGACAATTGAAATATAAAGGAGTGAAAACAGAAATAAAATATTGTATACCCTCTCTGGGGACAAACTAAAATCATACAGGTCGTAAAAATACATTAGCGCCATCTCTGGACTTACAGTATAGACAGGTGGAATAAAAAAACGTTACCATGTCACTGCAATTTGTTTCATAATCTCCTGGTATTACTAAGTCATTGTTGAATGTTACATGGTGTCCTGGCCAACACACGTATAGGTAAAAATAGATTACAAATGTCATTAATGGGTCAAAATGGATATGATATGAAAATATTATTCTAGTTTACTGCTCTTTGTCTTTCGAAGCCCAAAATCCGAGTGGCCTTTTCGTGGAGATACAAGAAAACTGATGAGGTATCATTTAGGTGATGTAAACGACGAACGGAAGAACAACGCAGAAAAATGGCTGGAATAAAAAGAAAAATTCTCCTAGCCAAAGGACGGTTCAGGAAGAAGTTGCTATCGGTCAGTGGAAAGGACCAAGAGCAGGGCGGCTGTGCCCGCCGCTCCCCGCGAGCACTTTGTCTGCCAGGAACGGTGCGTAGGCGCGTGACCGCGTCTCTTAGAAAAGTTGCCGGCTGCACCGAGTGACGTAGTGCCGCGATACGTCACGCCTGGCTGCCGCTGGTCCGGGACAAGGGGGTGGGCGGCGCCGCAGGGCACTGTTCTTCCGACAGCAGGTGGCGCCGAGCGGCGCACCGCCTGCGCAGGCTCATATGAAACACAACTGCCGTTTCCCGTCATTCCAGTGTTAGCAGTGTGTGTCATAATCAATAGCTAAAAATGATACTGGAGAAAGTACGACGATTGAATCTTTAATAATGGCAACACTGCTGTAGAATGGAACGCAACAAATAACATCGCTTATACCATACGTTAGTGACAAACATCTACTATGCTCAGCCCAAACGGATACTCCAGGAGTTACCGGAAGAACAGAATCTCATATAGCGGACTGTGTTATGCAGTGTTGTCGCGAAGAAGCACGGAATTGGAAACATTTGGATGTACCAAAGGATGTTCTGCATATACTGATCAGCAAGAACGTTATGACCATCTACCTAGTAGCCAGTATGTCCACCTTTGGCACGGATAACAGCGGCGACGTGCCGTGGCATGGAAGCAATGATGTCTCGGTAGGTCGCTGGAGGGAGTTGGCATCAAATCTGTGCACATTCCAGATGTCGTCTGTCTGGTGTAGACCAAGTGAGGTTGGGGAGCGGGGCAGCACATCAATTGGAATCCCCTACTGTGACCCTCGAATCACTCCATCACACTTTGGCCTTGTGACATGGCGCATTATCTTGCTGAAAAATAGCACTGTCGTCGGGAAACATGATCGTCAAGATGGGGTGTATGTAGTATGCAACCAGGGTACGATAGTCCTTGACCGTCGTGGTACCTTGCACGATCTCCATTGCACTCACAGAGGCCCGTGTGAATGTTCCCCAAAGCATAATGTAGCTGCCGCCAGCTTGTCTCTGTCTTGCAGTTCAGGAAAACGAGAGATTCGCACCCTCCACTCGGCATGATGAAGAACGTACCGGTATTCATCAGAGCATGCAACGCTCTGCCACTGCGCCAACGTCCACTGACGATTGTAACTTGCCCATTCCAGTCGTAGTTGCCGGTGTTGTGTGTTGAAATTGGCACTTGCATGGGTCGTCGACTGCGGACCCCCATGGCTGGGAAGGTGTGTTGAGACACACCAGTATTCTGCCCAGAATTAAAGTCTGATCTTGATTCCGCCATATTTTCCGCCTGTCCTGTTTTAAAAGTCTGCCCAGCCCACAACGCCCGACATTTGTAATGAAGGATGACCGTCCAACCCCATGACATCTGGACGCGGTTTCATCTTGGTTTCTCCATGTATTGATGAAACTCACCATAGCACTCCTCGAATACCCAGCAAGTGATGCAGTTTCCGAAATGCTCGTTCCGAGCTTCCGGGCATCACAATCTGCCCTCGGTCAAACTCAGGTATAACGAGCCACTTCCCCAGTTTACACACTCACTGATACTACATGTATCATAAGTATGTCTGACCAGCAATGCTTCCTCGCCAGATGGCGCTGCTGTTGCCTGGGCTCATTCAAAAGTATGTCAGTTGTCATAATGTTATGCTGATCAGTGCATACGTCATAATCATTAAGGTCTTCAGTACTGTTGAGGGGAATCTGCATAGGCTTACAGAATAGTGGCAATATGGGTAAAAACTTTCAACAATAAACGCCACAATGTGACAGTGGCTATTCAGCCAGGACGTCCACCTGTCAGCGAAGAAGCACCTGCTGCTACCGCATTTCTGGGCAGTCAGTGACGTTAAACGATTCGCGAGCTGTCCCGAGAGGTAGACCACATTGGTTTACACTGTAAATGAAACGTCCTGGCATGAAGAAAAAGCGTCACAATGAGTTTTGCATGATTTTATGGAAATGCAGAAATGAACACACTACGATCCTGCTCTAACCCATTATAGCCTGCTGTGAACGGGAAGGAGAGACTTTTTTACTCCGCTTCATTACGCTAGACTAGACACTGGCTAATTCACACCAGCCACACGCGAAGCACCAAGAAACGAATGGCCTCATTATTAGTCATCACGAAGATCGAAAGTTGGGGGAAACCTCCGCTTGCCCTTTTCTCGTACCACCTCCTGCGAACCATGGTTGAAGGGCAACAAGCTAATTCCGTAATCCTAGATTTCCTTAAGCATATGAATCAGTGCCCCAATGCAGACTGTTTGGATGTCCGAGCATGCGTAATCGTTTCCCTGATATATAAGTAGCTAGAAGACTCCTTAGGTAGTAGAACTCAATCGCCTTGAACGGCGAGCCATCATCAGAGCTTGCTGTAAACGTTTAAAAATATTAGTTGAGGCAGAGTAGTGTGAAAAATTATCTTGTAATATTCTAGAACACTGTTACTGGTATTCTGATTCACATAGTTATGTCGATTAAATCTCTACCAGCGAGGTTCAGAGTGAAATGAAATGGAACAGAAAGAAGAAAAGCCGACTTAGGTTCAATGTAAAAATTCTATGAAAGTGCTGCTCATCGATAAAGGAGACCGCGAACAGGACAATAGCGGGAGTGCGTTCGAGCATTTCAGATCCCCCCACCAGGTCGAGTTAAAGGAAGACATCCGAATACTTCTTAGGCACTCTGCAAGATATTTTACCTGTAGGTTCGGTCGAGACTCGAGTATTACGGAGATGCCTCGTGAACTCAAATAGGAATAGCAAGAGGGAAGAAGAAGAGGTCCTTTTCGCGAAGCACATTTAAAAAAAAAATAGAGACCCCGCATTTGCAACTGAATGAGACAGATTCTACCGCCAGCAAAGTAAATTTCGTGTAAGAATAAAATAAAAGAAATGTGTGCTCCTTCGGAGGTGCAAACACAATTGATTTTCACTTGCTCCATTTGCGAGTGTGACGAGAAAGGGAATGCACGGTAGTGGTACAATGAACCCTCAGCCAAGCCGTGAGAAGTGGCTGGCGCAGTATTTAGGGAGATGTATAGGGGTTGGACGAAAAGGGAAACACAGTGAGATATTCATGCTTGACAACAAACGCAGATTCTAGGCGATTATGCACGTTGCATTGTTATTTTGGACCACATACAGCACCTGTGCAATGTCCTTAATAAGTTGCAAGTGTTTCTCGTGGTCATAACGGTGTTCTGTGTGCTTGTGAGTGCGTTGTGTTGGAGATATGAGGGTGCGTTCGGGGTCATATTGTCGTGATCCTTCCGTCACCGAGGCAGCCGAAGTGTTTGGTGTTTCAATAGGCACTGTATCGAAGGTTTATACCGCAAACAAGGAAAGCAAAAAAAAAAAAAAAAGTCATCTGCTAGGTGACAACGCAGAGGACGGAACGGAGTGTTGAGTGATCGTGACGGACAGTAATTGACGAGGATTGTGACGCAAAATAAGGGAACTACTCGCGAGTACTCTTAGGAACAAAACAAAATGAAGGGAGCTTCTTAAGTAGGTCATTTGAGGACGAACTGCAATTCCTAAGCAACTCGTGCCGAAGCCGCAAAATCTGGAATATGGAGCATTGGGAAAATTTTATCTGATCGGATAAGTCTTGTTTCACACTATCTTGAAATTCTGGCCGAATTTAGGTCCCAGATACAGGGCGAGCGTTCGTTGATGTGTTTAGGAGCTATACCCTAGTATTTCATGGGCCCCATGATCACTCTGAAAGGTCACATTACTGCCACGGATTGTGATTGTTTTTGAAGGTCAGGTCCATCCCGTGGTGCAATATTTTCTCCCCAATGATGATGCGGTGCTCCGAGACGACAGTGCCACTGTTGATGTAGATTGCATCGTCCAGGACTGGTTTTGTGAAGATGAAGAACTGGAGCTCCAGAGTCACCGGATCTCAGTGTTGTAGAGACTCTGTGATATACTTAGGAGAGACGGTGCTTAACCGCTTCTCACTTCCGTCATTGTTACCTGAACTTGCCTCTATTTTGCAACAGGAGTGGTAGAAGATGCCCTTGAAATAATTATAGGACCCGCATTTATTCATTTTGAGGCGACTTGAAAATGCTTTGAATGCAAACGTGTTTCCTACACCATATTAGGTTTGGTCACATGTTGTGTTTCCGTACCCCTGTAGCTATGGATGAAGTAAACGAAATTTATGGTGATTCTCCCTGGTTTAAAAGACCCAGGAAAAACACACAGTAGATATGGCAGTGAAAACTGCACCACATTCTAGAGCATCGCAAAGAATTTATTTATTTATCATCAATACACCTCTACATGTGAACCATTAGTGCACGAAGAATATTGAGTCTATATTCAATTTCTTGCCAAATTCTTTGTAACATTTCATCTGTTATTGTTGCAATCGCATTAGTGATACGATGTCGAAACTTAGGAATATCGTCCACTTTGGTCGCATACATGCGGTCCTTCACGCATCCCCACGTCAGGAAATCAAGCGGCGTATTGTCGGGCGACGTGGTGGTCAGGCAATGGGTCCTCGGCGTCCGATCCAGCGACTGGGAATTTTCCATCCAGGAACTACCGAACAGCCGCTGACCAATGCGGCAGAGCTCCATCTTGTCGAAAAATGGTGTTGGGTTGCAAGTCTTGTATCTGTGAGTACACAAACTGCTCCAACATGTCCAAATACACTGACCCATTCACTGTTTTTCCGCAAAGCAGAACGGTCCAACAATCCTGTTGTGCATGAGACCGCGCTAGACGTTTAGTTTAAGGTATCACGAACATGCGAATTTTGAGAGCCCTAAATCCGAACATTATGTTTATTAACCCTTCCTGATAGGTGAAAGGTTGCCTCATCTGAGAATAAACTTGTGTCCAGGAAGCTGGTATCCATATCAATATTCTGTAGCATGGTTTGTCGGCGTGGTTTGTCTTTCAGCGTCAGATGTTGAAGAATTTCCACTTTGTAAGCACACATACGAAGAGGCCGGTGAACTACGTTGATCTAGGTACATCAAGTTTCCTAGATGCTTGACGAATTGACTTACGTGGGCTTCTGAGAAACGTTTGTCTGATGTCCTCCTCTGTCTCTTCTGAAACTCCGTAACGTGAACCTCCAGAATGTTTCAGAACACTTCCTGACGCCAGAAACTTTCTATATCAATCTTTAATTGTTTTCACATCAGATGGATCACATTCATACACACGACGATAATTTCTTAGCTCAGTAATCTACTACATTTTTGCTTCTGCAAACAACATTATTGCTCTCGTGCACTGCTGTGGAGTCGCCATTTTAACTTCATGCGACCATGATGCACTCTGGCGAGGATACTTGGCACTTCTGACGCGGGAATATAAATTCTTTGAGGTTCTCTACAATGTGGTGCATTTTTCACTGTCGTATATACTGTGGTTTTTCTCTCCTGGGTCCTTGAAATCAGGGAGGTTTGAGTGGGACACCCGCTATACAGTTATTCAGCTGTAGAACGTCAATAAGCTGCAACATTCTTCATTCTCCATTTTTGGAATACAACTCGCTACCAGATGTGAGAGAGAAACCTGCACAGATACATTACCTGAGCAACTAATCCATCATTTTGTCAAACAATGCTCTGGTACATACACAGCACCTTGTAGCTGGTTTGTTTGAGCGGGCACAATGGAAGGCGCTATATTATCCATTAGACTCCCCTAACATAAGCCCTTGACTCTTAAGATGAAGGAAGCATTTGATGGCGTTCGCTTAGGAACCGTTACAGATGTTGGTCAGGAGCTAGTCCACTCGTTTAGAAATATTATCACAACTGTTGCAACTAAAACTATCCAGTAACCTCCACGTCACTGGCAAAAGGCTTCAAACTTCGGGGGCTACTTTCAAATACCGTAAAACTTCGAAACGTCTATATGTTTTGAATTAGTTGTAAATAAATGGCTACCACTTTTCAAGTTATAACACTTGTATAAGACAATACAAGCAAAAACATATATTTATATAAGGAGGAGGTCCCATTTTCGAGTCCCAGTCAAGAACATATTTCACTCGTCGCCACTGATTCGGCATAAAATCCCGATGCAGCTGATATCATTAGTTCCTTCCCTCCCCTTTCCTTTCCTTTCTGCCCCCTCCATTTTCATTTTACACAGATCGTTCTAGGGAACACGCGCCAAATTAAGAGTGTTTTGCTAGGGGATTACGAATTTATTATTACGGATCACCACAGTTTCCATTTTGAGGTACTCTCTTAATTATGTACCTGACGGAAAAAACTGTAGCATCCATTAGGGGCGTAGACAACGAAACGAACCTTCACGAGTTAAGAAGGTGTGTGATTACACTACCGAGTCGAATTTCGGTAGTAAGAGCCCTCTTGTCAAAATGACGTTGCACTTCGTCTGCGGTGGATGCATACACTTACTCGGCTGTGATAACTGCCATACAGCCATTGATCCTCTCCTGAAACCAACTACCACATAACTGCTATTACTGGTAACTGATATCTTGAGTACTGTCACTGAAATAGAGTTGACGACCAAACGGATCCCACACATATTATATCGGGAACAGATCTGGGGAACCAATTGGTCAAGGATGTACCTCAACATCATGCGCACATTTCATAGAGATTCATGTTATCTCATGGACGAGTACTATCCTGTTGATAAATGGCACAACGATACTGCCGCGAAGAACGCAGGAAGTCCGTAACTTACCACTGTGCGGTTTCGTTTCCTACAGTCACTACTAGCTCTGACCTTATGTCGTATCCGATGGTCTGTAACACTTACGCTTGCTGTCGATTATGATACTTTTATGTAACCTCAATGTTTCCTACAGATACTAAATGCTTTGACTTGAAAAGTATGGGAATAACAGTTCTTATTATGTAAATAAATATAACCAGAAATAATTTTATAAATGTCCTTTTTAAAGCTATGTTCTATCGTGCTATTTATGTAACACTATGTCATCAAAATTATCCGGACACCTGACTGAGAACGAATTACAAGTTCGTGGCTTCCTCAATCGGTAATTCTGGAATTCAGTATGGTGTTGGCCCACCCTTAGCCTTGATGACAGCTTCCACTCTCGCAGGCATACGTTCAATCATTTGCTGGAAGGTTTTTTGGGGAATGGCAGCCCATTCTTCACGGAGTGATGCACGGAGGAGATGTATCTATGTCGGTCGGTAGGCCCTGTCACGAAGTCGGCGTTACGAAGCTTCCCAAAGGTGTTCTATAGAATTCAGGTCAAGACTCTGTGCAGGCTAGTCCATTACAGGGATGTTATTGTCGTGTAGCCACTCCGTCACAGTCCGTACGTTATGAACAGGTGCTCGATAGTGTTGAAAGATGCAATCGCCATTCCCGAACAGTGGGAAGCAAGAAGGTGCTCAAAACGTCAATGTAGATCTGTGTTGTGATAGTGCCACGCAAAACAACTAGAGGTTCAACCCCCCTCCATGAAAAACACGACTCCACCATAACACCAACGCCTGACAATTTTACTGTAGGCATTACACACGCTGACGAATGGCGTTCACCGGGCATTCGCCCTACGTACAACCTCCCATAGGATCACCACATAGTGTACCGTGATTCGTCGCTCCTCACAACGTTTTTGCACTGTTCAATCGTCCAATGTTTGCAGTCCTTACTCCAAGCGAGGCATCGTTTGGCATTTACCGGCGTGATGTGTGGCTTATAAGCAGCCGCTCGACCATGAAATCCAAGTTTACTCACCTCCCACCTGTCATAGTACTTGCAGTGGATCCTGATTCAGTTTGGAATTCCTGTCTGATTATCTGGATAGATATCTGCCTATTACACATTACGACCCTCTTCAACTGTCGTCGGTCTCTGTCAGTCAACTGACGAGGTCGGCCGGTACGCCTTTGTGCTGTACGTGTCCCTTCCTTTTTCCACTTTACCACATCGTAAACAGTGGACCTAGGGGTGTTTAGGAGTGTGGGAATCTCGCGTACAGACGTATGACACGAGTGACATCCAGTCACCTGACCACGTTCGACGTCCTTGAGTTCCGCGGAGCGCGCCATTCTGCTCCCTCATGATTTCTAATGACTACTGAGGTCGCTGATGTGGAGTACCAGGCACTAGGTAGCAGCATAATTCACCTAATATGAAGAAGGTATGTTTTTGGGGGTGTCCGGATACCTTTGATCACATAGTGTATTACTGTTCATGATTAGTCAGTTTACGATTGTAGACAGCATAGAAGCTGGACGGATGTTCCCCCTCAAGAAAAAGACTTAGGCGGGATTGTTCTAGTGAAATGTGGCTACGGTGGAGTGAAAAGTGTTTGTGGGAGACTCAGCCTGTGGTCAACATTCCCGGACAAGGTTTGTAGTAAAAATTGACTAAATATGCCTCGGATGTGGACTATTATTTGCTGTTACATTTACAAATTTTGATAAATTTCTTGAAGTAATAATTTTCTTAATTGGTTTATTGGTATTTTATATGGAGTTCTCCACGCGTTTGAAGTGATAAATTTCAACTATTCTTCTTCTTGTTTTGAATGGATCTAATTTGAACGACGCTCGTTCAACTATTGGGCTTTCATCTTTTCCCAGTACTGTCACATCCTCTGACGGTGGAACTCCTTCCTTTCTTCTGTCCAGGGGGTACCTTCACTTCGGGGCTTTCCCTGAAATCCACGGACTTTCATCAGGGTGTGTCTTACAGACTGTCTATTCTGGAGGTCAATTATTTCCAGTTCTTTAATGTCCTTCTAGTTTTCTGTCAGCCAAGTGGTGCGAATCTTCTTGTTTTGCTAGAAGGTGAACAGACAGTTTGTCAATCTCTTTGGACGCAACTATTGATCTCGGTAAAAAAGTGGTAACAAAAGCGAGGTATACGCCACAAAATTTCAGTGACCTACATCTACTTTATTGACATTACAACTTTGTTGTAGTGCTTTTGTTGTGTAATTGTGTTTATGTGTGTACTGTTACTATGTCAAGTTAGAAGTATTGTTCCACAACCCAGTCTACAAAACAGTTTCTGAACCGTCCTCCCTCATCCCCAGAACCCCATTTTGAGTCAGTGATCTAGTAATATTACGGTGAAAGTCTGATCAAAGTCCATTAATTATTCTAGAATCATTTGTGCTTTTGAAAATATAACTGATAGTCCAGGCCCACTATACGTCACATGCTGTAAAATGCAAAGGCATATGTGTATCGCCTGAAATCTAATAGCTTGCATGTTGCTATAATGGCGTGGTAGATATTTCAATGTCACTGTTCATCAATAGTGATATTTTAGTGCCATCTCATTTCCGAATTGTGTGTACTTTTCCCGTGTTAGGTGGTGCATTGCCGTTAGTGTTATCCTCTACATACTATAGCAGGCAATGTACGTTGGTGTGGTTCAGCTTGCTACTAATATATTTAAGCATTTATCCGTCTCTCTCATGTGTACTTTGTTTACACATGCTAGGGTGTGCCGTTGTTCTTTCGTGTCCAAATACCATTCAAATTTCTTACAGAAGTGAAGAGTAATGCAACGATTATTTTATTTTGTTTATTGAACATTTACTTGGGAACCGCTTTTGCCTAATTAATCTAGTGACCGTTTTTGGTTTGCATGACCACAGCTTTACGTTTAAACCATAATACCATTGGTTCGATTCCCGTCCTTTCAATATGTAGCCCTTCTGATGACGAATTATAGTCCGATTACTATCCGTTGGCGTACACGATCAGGGTGAACTAAGGGACGTGTAAAAAGCGTAACAGTATACTGTAGAACTGCTGTGCAACACACCCTTAGAGTGTTATAGGGTCTCCATACTTTGATGCCCAGGGTAACAGAGCTGTACTTTTCCAATACATTGTAACAATGCACCTCCGCACAGGTCGCTGCTCTTCTCGCCGATGATGGTCATCCCGGGGTGCAGAATCGCATTTCATTGTTGGACACAATGCCACATTGTTCATCAGCAGTCCACGTTTCCCAGTCACGAAAAACTCCAGATGCAGCCGTTTTGTGTTGTTAATGGCAACCTGCCCGTGAGACGGCAGTTCCCCAGTCCGACTGCTGCTGGTCTGCGATCTGTGGTTCAAAATGGTGCTGGGAGTTCACTAATTGTTCTCGCCTGGCAAGCGGAGGCCGACACGCACACGAACGCACGCTTCACTTGCACTGTGGCTGCCGAAGCGTGCGGACGCTCTATGCTGACGCTGCCGACGCTAACACCTTGCTCGTGATTTTGTATCGACCGGTAACGCGGGTTCACGCAGTCGGCTACTCGCGTTGCGCGTTCTCGCTCACTGGCGTTTTCCAAAATCGACATCAGCGGCGAAGGGCCTTTAGGGACTCGGGTGTCAAAATCCACGTGGCGTGACCCCCCTATCAAAGAAAGCAGAAGAAAAGCAAAGTAGTCCTGTTGGGGGCCACGACATGGAGGAGGAGCCGAAACGAGACGGTCGCTCCGGCGAGACGCGGGTGTGGCAGATGACGTTCCAAGGGAGGTTACCCGGACGACAGCAGCGTCTGACCCCCCACCACCGACAAAGACGACGGGCGATAGTGATGTGCACGGAAGCCGGATGGGCGTGGAAATTTCCACAAATGTTCGGTGCCGTACCCGCACACTCTCAGGACGGAGACCACGCACCGAGCCGCCGCTCCCCCTGACAATGGAGCAAATTGCCGTCTCCATCGCCAGGTTGACCCCCGAGGAGAGTTGCATCTACATGCATGGGTACAGAAGAGGACAGGGAGGAGGTAATCTCGAGACTCCGGTCCTTGGTACCCGTGGTTTGCGAGATCCAAGCGCATATTGCAGCCGCCACGACAGCTGTCGCGCCAGCAATCGCACCAACTACGCTTTCTACAGAAGCCGCCACGCCCTCGCCAACGTCCAGTCTGGCAAAACCGGACAAGCCTGCACAGGTCGAGAAAACCTAGCGGAAGTGCCCAGCCACGGCCGTAGAGGACACCACCTCCGCCCCAGGCAAGTTCCGGTCGTGCCAGGCGGAAGAACAGGAGGGTGCGCAGCAGGACGACCGCATCGCCGAGGAAACCCGATGAAGAAGGCTTCATCGCGCCCTGCCAGCGCCACACAGCGAGAGCCAGGACGTTCGAACTAGTGACGCCGGAACAGGTCCTGGCTGCTTAACCGGTATACAGATCTGCCGAAAGCAGCCGAGAATGACGGCAACGGGACCACACCGACGACGGCGACGAAACCGCCCCGCCGCCCTCCGCTGATCGCCATTCATTGGCGAGAGGGCTATGGTGAGCTGAGAGAGAAGCTCTACTCGGTCGTAAAACCGCGAAAGATGATCGCGGGAACCAATACCTACAAGTTTAGAGCATAGTGCATAGAGGACCGCACGAAACTCATGCAGCTCTGCGAAACCGAGCAGCGGAACTGCTTCAAGCAGAGCACTGAATAGCTGCAGCATCTGGTCGTCTCTCACCACCTGCCGCTGAAGATGGAACCGGCGTTCCTACAGCGGCAGCTGAGAGAAATCGGCTTCCATACCCTCCACTTCGGCCTGAAGAGGTCGTCCAGGACCCGTAGGGACATTCCCTTGTTCCTAGTGGTATTCTTTGACAACCGGAAAATTTTTCAGGTTGACAACGTTGCCGACTTCGACGTAAAGGTCGAACCACTCCGTGCCAAAGTCAGGCGAGCCCAGTACTTCAATTGCCAGCGCACGGATCACGTGGGAAAATATTGCTGGATGTCTGAGCGCTGCTGCAAGAGTGCCGAGAAGCACCAGTCGCGGGACTGCTCGAAGAAGAAAGAAGACCGGCCGAAGTGCTGCAACTGCAACGGGGACCACGTCACCTGCTACCGACGATGCGCCGCATTCGAGCGCGGGAAGCGCGCCAGCAGCGTTAATTCCAGTCGCAGCTTCGCGGACGTCGCTACGGGGAAGCCGAGGCGTGAAACGTCCTGTCCTCCGACCACGTACCGGTCATTTTTGGCCTCGACGTGGTCGGAGCTTCTCTCCCAGAGAGTCGTACGAGCTATCGCAGGCTGGACGCCGAGCGCTTTCGGACGAAAGCCCTCGAACTGCTCGAGGACGCGCTAAGCAACGCAGAGGTAGGGGCAGACGCCGCAGTAGCATTCTTCACCCGAAGAAAAGCCCCAGCAGCAGCGGAAGCCACGCCAAGACATCACCAAGGGTCACGAGACTTCTCGCTAGCACGCCTTCTCGACCACCGAAAACAACCGACTGTTTCGTGAATGGTAGCTCACTCGACAACCAGACACGAAGCTGCGTTTAAACCACATGAGGCAGCAGTCGAGCAACACACGAACCAGGAATGGGCAGACCTCGTGTCTACCTTCAATCCTGATGATGGTAGTGCATGGAGGGTGGTAAAATCCTTCCTGCGCCGGCGACAGCGAATACCGCCCTTACAGGTCGGGAACGACTTCGCCAGCTACCCGGACGCAAAAATCAGCGCTCTGGCTGTTGCATTCGCAGCGAACTTCGCACCGGTGGCCCACGACAACGATGTAGAGCACATATGGCGGGCCCACGAGCAACTACCAACCTTCCGCGCCGCAGGGGAGGAAGGTGACGTTATCGAGCCGATAACAGAGGAAGAAGTTGCCGTGAAGCTTCACTCGCTGAACCCCAAGAAGGCTGGAGGCAGCGATGGCGTCAGAAATCTCCTGCTGAAGAACCTTCCGCCGGGATTACACGGGCAACTTGCTGACGATTTCAACGAGATCCTCCGATCAGGTGTCTCCCGCTCTACCTGGAAAAACGGGGAGGTTGTGGCCATTCTGAAATTCGGCAAGGACCTAGTCAGGCATCCAGCTACCGACCCATCAGCTGCTCCTGTCCCTCTCAGTCACACCTGAGAGTGATTGTATATTTCGGGTTAGAAGATGAGCAACAGTGGGATACGGAAGAGCCACTATTCGTCGTCAGTTCAGGAACAAAACTGAACCGCTAAGGAGGCGATATGAATATGTATAAAAGCTGCGATGTAGCGATCCTAGCCAAGATTAACTGGTAATGGCGAAAGCTGTAAGCTGATGGTGTAGCTGCAAACTGGTTCTGAAGATAAAAAGTGGCAATCAGTGCTGACGGTAGGAAGAAACAGTAAAATCGGCGAACCCGTTAAGGGAACTCACCACTACTCAAGAACTCGATCTTACGAGACCCAGAGGACGCCACCTCGAACTGTCTAATGCGAATGGCGCAAAAGTAATCAGCTGAATAATAGAACTAGTTTTTCTACGGGAAACCAGCATTCAACCTGTCACTGATTTCCACTATTTATCTTTCAACCTGCCTGACAACTAAACCATCATGCTCTAACTTTAAGTCTTACCAGTTAATCATTGATAGGATCGTTACGTTCCAACTGTTATATTTTCGAGTTATCGCCGCATTAGTGGTTTATTTCTAATTCTAAATTGATGACGAATGTTTAAATGTGTGTGAAATCTTATGGGACTTAACTGCTAAGGTCATCAGTCCCTAAGCTTACTTTACCTAACCTAAATTATCCTAAGGACAAACACACGCACGCATGCTCGAGGGAAGACTCGAACCTCTGCCGGCTCCAGCCGCACAGTCTATGACTTCAGCGTCTTAGACCGCCCGGATAATGCTTCTCGGCAATGACGAATGTTGGATCTTTCATATATCCCCAATATTGCTCATCTTATGGCCTGACATACTCGCATATGTTCATCTGAAGATGTGCTTGTAATGCTGCGAAACCGGTCCAATAAAAAGAATTTTCGTATGGGTGAAGCTGTTTTCTAATTTCTATGATACAAATATTTATCTATAATGCAACACATCACACCTTAAGTATCGTCCGTGGTGTCAAGAGTTGATTCAGTAAAGAGAGGACGGCAGCTACTAGAGTTTCTAGAGTTTCTCTGTTGGATGGTAGACTGGCATGGATGACGAATTTATAACTGCAGGCTTGTAAACAGTTTTTCAGTGTATTGTGGACTGTGAAAATAACAGTCAAATTGTTTGTAATTTTGCTGGAGTAATTTTACGAGCAATATCGTAAAGGCTGCAGCAATATAGCAGTTGAGCCCAACCTACATAGGTAGGAATGATCATCAAAATAAAATAAGAGAAATCAGAGCTCGAACAGAAAGGTTTAGGTGTTCGTTTTTCCCGCTCGCTGTTTGGGAGTGGAATAGTAGAGAGATAGTATGATTGTGGTTCGATGAACCCTCTGCCAAGCACTTAAATGTGAATTGCAGAGTAGTCATGTAGATGTAGATGAGAGGCACGTCTGTTAACGGGACGCTTAATGAGGCATAACATGGACTACCAGGTAAAAGTTCCAAAGTTGTCGATGCTCCTAAACGTGAGCTAATGCATCGTTGAGAAATATGAAAGCAGTGGCTGCAGAAAGACTGATTCGCAGAGTGAACAAACTTCTGTATTGAGAACGTACTCCGAACTTTGTAACATACACAGAAAACTATAGCTTTCGATCAGTGATTACACGTGGTTACTCCATGAAAAGACGTTAGTAAACATTACGTCGTTCAGTACGGGCTACATCACTTTTATATCTTTAAGCAACAACGCTTCAGCCAACAATCATCACTCTCAAGAGGTAAATTAAGGCGGCATTATATACTAAGGATCTCAATATTGCTGGAATATGCTTGAGAACCGCCAACACGAGAGAAGAAATCGCCGATTCTCAGAAACGTTTCTTTCGCTGAATTGCTACAGAACTCTCCTCCCGCGATAACGTTTTTTAAAATGGTTTGTTGAGCAAAATCAACTTCAATTTACTGAATTCATATGCATTTTTCTCTTTATTGTTACGCACCTCAAGTAACTTCATGGTAGATTCAATTAAATAACTTTTCTAGAAATTTCTAACACCGAATTAAGACTGAATTCACTGTATAACACTGTTCACAATAAAATGTTAATGCAAATAGTATCTGTCTACGTTAGATTCTTTTAGCATTTGGTTAATTAAACACTGATCTTTTTCAGTAACGAGATAAACGTTTTTATTCTCTTATTGTATACAAACTGGTATACGGAGCATTTGTGTGTGTTTCTCTTTATTTTGTATGTCTGGGAATATTTTGCAGTGGAATATGCAATATTTCATTTCATTAGAACTTCTAGTAAAATACGCGCGTCGCAAATTGTTCGCCATTAAGCGTCTTAGTTACAATCAGAACAAAGGAAGTTGATTTTCATTGGTAGAACGTTCAGAGATGGGGGAAACCTTTAAATTTGGCAGTAGCGTATTAAATAAAGCTTTTTACACTAAAAACTAATCATAGTGTAGTACTGTAGAGTGTTTGTGGGAACGTTCCTGCTTGTGTTGATGTGTGTTAGAGTACTATTCAATAAATTCTGGTTACAGTTTACATATGCATCTACATGACTACCGCGCAGTTCACAATTATGTGCCTGAAAGCGGATTCTTCGAACCACTATCAGACTATTTTTCTACCGCTATTTCTCCAACAGCACGTTAGAAAAATCAACACGTAAGCCTTTCCGTACAAGTGCTCATTTTACTTATTTTATTACGATGATCAGTTCCCCTCCTGTAGGTTGGCAACAGTAAAATATTTTCGCAATCAGAAGTGAAAGTTGGTGATTGAAATTTGGTGAAAAGATCTCGCCGCAACGAATAACGCCTTCGTTTTAATGATTGCCACCCCAATACACTTATCATATCCGCGACACTCTGCCTCCTACTTCGCGATAATACAAAACGACCTGTCCATAATTGGTCTTTCTTGACGTCCTTCATAGTTCGTGTTTTGTAAGGATCCCATACTGCAAAGCACTACTGCAACAGGGGATGGAAAACCGTAGTGTACGCTGTCTCGTTAGTAGATCTGTTGAATCTTCTAACTGTCATGCTATTAAAATGCAGTCTTTGGTTTGCCGACTCCATAACTGTAATTCCTAGGTATTTAGGTTGATTGACTGCCTTCAGATATTTATGAATTATAGCGCAATCGAAATTTAACAAATCTGTTTTAGAACTAGTGTGGATGACCTCACACTGTTGCTTATTCAGAGACAATTTTCACTTTTAGCGCCCTACAATATCGTGTCTAAGTCATTTTGGAAATGGTTTTGATCTTCTGACGACTTTCCTAGACGATAAATGACAGTATCATCTGCAGACAGTCTAACTGTCCAGCTAATTAAATGAAGGTCACTACTTGGATTCAGTATTTGACGATGCGCTTAAAATCAAGAGACAAAGTTGAGAGTCAAGTTTACATCGGAAGTGGCACACGCAGAACACGAGCATAAGGTGAGCATTAAATAAACGAATCCTACTTCTTGTTCAACCATTTACGCACCGAATCTTCTCTGATTTACTGCAGACGCCAGAATCCCCAGTTGCTTTATTTCCGGTCTTCAATGCTGTGCCCACTGCAGCGGCGTCTCTGCGGACGCGGCCGCTCACCGACCGGTGCCATCCAACGTGTCTGCACAATGAGACCTCAGAACTGGGCAGTGCGCAGTTGTTTCCAGCTAGGTTCCGCAGAAAAAACGCTCCCCTCGTCCGTCAGTCGCCGTACGCTTTTACTGCAATCGTTTAAATCGGAACCCTATTCCTTTGAATCCACGCAAAGCTTCCCACTATTCCTTCACTAGAGCATACAAGCAAGAGCGTTAACTACTGGTCACCATTTCATCTGATGTATGAAGTCAGATCGTAATAAAGGTCATGTTCCCCTAAGAACATTAAGCGGAATTACACTGGATCAGAAGTGAGGGCGCCCTGCAATCTCTCAATATCTTTAAACGTGTCATATTATGCTGCTCCTGCATCCAGTCAGTATTTTCCATAGATCCTTTCCTTTGGGATTCTTTGGAGAACAACTTCATTTCATATCCTATCCTTCCAGCATGTCATGCAATGTGAGTTGGTGTGTCGTGCAGCGTGGTTTTTTCTCCGAATAAGTTCCTGTTTTCGTGCTAAACTGACGTAAGAAAGTTGATTATTGATCTGAAGTTGTCACACCTTCAGCTGTTTAGATTCAACAAATAACCTGACGGACGGTATCTGAAATTATTACCAGAGTTCGAGCAATTACGAGTACTAGTTTGTGTCACAGGTACTTCATTGAGTGAGGGGTAAACACAGAAGTGTCTGAGGAAACGGAAAGAACACAGCAAAATGGAATGGGATGAGATCTTTATGATGTGAAATGAAGCTAAAACTAAACAGCTGCAGAGGAAACGCAGAGCAATGTCAAAGGAAATGATCGTCGAAAAAACAGATTTAGCATACAATAAAGTTAAAGTAACTGCTGCAGAAACTAAAATAAGGCTGCAACATTAAGAGCACAAAGGCGTCCGCCGAGGAGACTGCGGATAGGGGGAAAGAGTACACTGAGTACGTAACATTTCTTCGGAATTTCTGAAGATGTTGTGGGAATTGACAAATAATCGACTATTTAAGTCGGTGTGGAGACATAGACTGACAGGACAAACAAATCCGAGAAACATTGTACAATCAGCATGAAAAGTCATGATGCGTCCTGTGCGTCTTTCAGTTAGACATTAGGGAAGGAAAAGGCACCGGAGGCATTTCGGAGATTACTCCTGATAATGATAGCGTGACTTAAGAAAATTCAAGACTCTTTCATAGGATTTGTAATTCTAGAAAAAGCTTTCGATAAATTCTCAGAAAAATATGTTCGCAAAATAGGTTAAAAATGGTTTAAGTGGCTCTAAGCACTATGGGACTTAACGTCTGAGGTTATCAGTCCCACAGGCTTAAACCTAACTAACCTAGCACATCACACACATCCATGCACGAGGCAGGATTCGAACCTGTGACCGTAACAACAGCGCGGTTCCGGACTGAAGCGCCTAGAACCCCTCGGGCACAGAGGCCGGCCGCAAAATAGGAAAAAAGATGGTGATATACATTATGTATAAGGACAAAAAGAGACTGATTACAATGAAAGATTATCAGACAAGTGATCTAATTAGAAAGGGCGTTAAGGAATGGGTACAGTCTTCCTCCTCTACAGTTCAAGCGGCATATCGTAGACAAATAAGAGGAAGGTGAACAATTGGGATTAGAGCTGAATGTGGAAAGGTATCAATAAAAACATTTCCTGATTACATTGCTGTGTTATGAAAGAGAGGAAGAATTATGGGACTCACTGAAATAAATGAACTGTTAACTGAGGACAGGAAATGGATTGTGAGAAACTGAAAGAAAGACGACAGTATTAAGTGGAAACAGAAATGAAATTAGTCACAAATATCAGACCCATATTGGAGAGCAGGTACTAGGTCAAACGTGGGGATTATGCTAGCTTGGAAGCAGAATAACACATGATGGGTTGAGCTAAGACGTAAGACATAAGGTACATGCTATCGCACTAGCAGTAACACAACTCGCCACGAGAAATCTACGATCAGACACAGACCTTTATTCGAAAAAAATATATCTTAGTATACAGAGTGGTCCATTGATGGTGACCGGGCCAAATATCTCATGAAATAAGCTTGAAGGCGGAAACCAGATGCCGCTATGGCTGGCCCGCTAGATGGCGCTGCCATAGGTCAAATGGATATCAACTGCGTTTTTTTTTGTTAATAGGAACCCCCATTTTTATTACATATTCGTGTAGTATACAAAGAAATGTGAAATGTTTTAGTTGGATAACTTTTTTCGCTTTGTGATAGATGGCGCTGTAACAGTCGCAAACGTATAAGTACGTGGTATCACGTAACATTCCGCCAGCGCGGACGGTATTTGCTTCGTGATACATTACCCCTGTTGAAACGGACCGTTTACCAATTGCGAAAAAGGTCGATATCTCGTTGATGTATGGCTATTGTGATCAAAATGCCCAACGGGCGTGTGCTATGTATGCTGGTCGTTATCCTGGACGACATCACCCAAGTGTCCGGACCGTTCGCCGGATAGTTACGTTATTTAAGGTAACAGGAGGTGTTCAGCCACATGTGAAACGTCAGCTAGGACCTGCAACAAATGATGATGCCCAAGTAGGTGTTTTAGCTGCTGTCGCGGCTAATCCAACCGTCAGTAGCAGACAAATCGAGCTATATGTTTGTGACTATTACAGCGCCATCAGTCACAAAGCGAAAAAAGTGGTCCAACTAAAACATTCATATTTCTTTACGTACTACACGAATATGTTACGAAAAATGTGGGTTCCTATTGAAAAAAACGCAATTGGTATCCGTTTGACCTATGGCAGCATCTAGCGGGCCAACCATAGCGCCCGGTCACGATCAATGGACCACCCAGTGTACGGGTGGACGATATCATTATACTGAAGACGATTATGCGCTCTATGAAAACCGAAAACGGACACCAATCGAAGAATTGGACAGATGGTGTTACACAAAGATGTTAAAAATTCAGCGGACTGGTAAGAAACGAGGAAGTTCTCCGCAGTATCAATGAAGAAAGGAATAAATGGAAATAGAATAAGTACCTATGTTAAAACATTAGAGGATAATTTGTTTAGTGATGTAGAGAACTTTAGAGACCAAAAATTACAGAAGACAGAGGTTAGAATATACGGAGCAAATAATTATTGATGTTGGCTACAAGAGCTACTGTGAAGGTGAAACAGCTGATAATGGATATGAAGAGGTGGAGGGCAGTATCGGACTTGTCTGAGACCGTCGGAGAAAACAGTAAAGTCTAATACGAGATATTGCGAGTGAGCGCTTAGATCCAGTCCGAATGAAAATCCTGCTGTGCATTCGGAGGCTCTGATGCTCCGCCTGTGGCGCTCAAACACGGTTTGTGCGTGTCAGAGGGCAGTGCCCTGGAACGGCCACTCAGTTGGCTTTGCTCAAATTTAAAGAGATTGCGGTTAGCTCTGTCCACTTTTGCGTGGTCTCTGGCAGTTTTTTCTCGTACACTAAGTGCTCTGTAAAGAGTAAAACTTGCGAGCGACACGCAATGTGTTAATCAGGCACCCGAAATAGCCGACCGCTTAGCCAGAGACACCTTCGCCGTACCTTGCTCGGCTCCTCTAATGTCTGTCCATCACGTATGAAGAGGCGAGGTCACTTGTAGCAACTCAAAGCAAACTGAAGTAAATCTATCAAGGTGCAGGTTTATTTGAACGCTGCAGAGCTTTAATGGTCACAGCGCTGTTGAAGGGGCTATCTTCATGGCTCCAGACCTCTGAAGTAACCAGTTGTAGGGGGAGCTTTAATTTAACGTAGATCTGAACTACGCAGAAGCTTGGGATCTCTCACATTAGAAAATCGCAATCGACATCCCGATGCCATCAAATAGTGGATCTGGTAAAAGTGTGACGCTCCACTGCACTACTGGAGATTAGAGCTTTTAGGTTGATGAAGTACACGGACGGGCCAAAACAACGTGCACTCACGCGTAACCGTTTGGCTGCTGAGACAGCATAACTGTGCACACACCCGTGTGCGGTCGGGACCCTCCAAAGTGCGGCGCGCGGCGTGCTGGGTGCGATATGGCGCCGAACACTGCAGCGTCGCCGTCGCATGCTCTTCTGGATTTCTTCTCGTCAATAAGTTCTTAAAATAAAGTGTACCTTGAATATTCTTGCTGAAGTTCCTAAAAGTAGATGGCATTACAAAGAACCTTACTTCAGATATTTTTATATATTTCAAGACAAGCACCTCCTTGCATGTCACTGTTGTTTTGTTGACGATTTAACAGTACTTGGAAAGTGCGTTTCTCAAAATCTTTTCCCTTTCTAATCGATGAGATGCTAACGATTTCCTTTCTCGGTGGTAAGTCTCTAAGATCTCACGAATGAGATTGAGATTAAATTCGCTGACAAACATTCTTTCCAGTATGAACCACATAAATAACATGGAATATATCGCGTACGTTTCTAACCAATTTTTAGCGTTTCCCTGATTTGCGGCTACATTCCGTTAAGTTAAGTCGGTCATATTTGTCCATAGCAGTCATAGACGCGTTGCAACCAAACAAACATTTTGGTTGAAATTTTTCGGTATTAGTTTTCAAAGCTGGTTTCATTACACCTATTTGACATGCCGTCAACATAGCCGTTCACCGGACTAAAAAAAGGTTGTAATAAAAGTTGCTCGTCTTGAAGGGGAACCTCCAACGAAACCATACTCGATCTCTCTGCCCCACCCCCCGGGGCAGCGAGGGAGTCGATTTTCAGATCATGAATTTTTTTTTTTACTTTTATTATTTATTTTCTTTATTTTTCATTTTTATATGGTGGAGCCCCTCCACGCCCCACGGCGTGGTGAGCATCACAAAAGATTCACTGTCACCTCAGTTTGCTTAGTTACGATCGAGGAGTTCACGGGATGTGGGGCCGTGATGTTGTCCGTAACACTGAGTAGGATTATCCACTGATTCGTGCTAATAGAGGAGATAGAACTGGTCGAAAAGCTATCGAAGGGTATCGGCTTTAAGGGCATAACGAAAAAAGTGCTAAGGCAAGCGCCAAGGGGAATTAATTGATGAGTAGTAAGAGTCGTCGTGGTTTCTTTGCTATCTACGACGGATCGTGCAAGGCTGAAATTGTTAGTTTAGGGTACCGTTGTCACGGCTTAGGTCGTCACGGAGAATATCAGTCCTCTTGAGGAGGGGTTATGATGGGCTGGGCACGAATGTAGTCTCCTGGGCCACGTGTAACAAAAAAATTTTCAAATGTGTGTGAAATCTTATGGGACTCAATTGCTAAGGTCATCAGTCCCTAAGCTTACACACTACTTAACCCAAAGTATCCAAGGACAAACACACACACCCATGCCCGAGGGAGGACTCGAACCTCCGCCGGGATCAGCCGCACAGTCCATGACTGCAGCTCCTAAGACCGCTCGGCTAATCCCGCGCCACGTGTAACACGGCAAGGTTGTTACACTAGTATTTACTATACATTAACTCTGTATGCAAATGCGAATGTGGACAACCATCAGCTGTAGAATGCCTTCAGTAGTTAGAATCTTTTATTTAGCTGGCAATAATTGGCGCAAGCTGTATTGAAGTAGTTCGAGCAACGAAGATTTTTGTGAGGTAAGTGATTCATGAAAGGTATAGGTTATTGTTAGTCAGGGTCTTTCGTAGGGATTATTGAAAGTCAGACTGCGCTGCGCTAAAAATATTGTGTGTCAGTTTAGTAATGATCAGAATAAGTAAAGAGAGAACTCTCTGAGTACGTTCAGTTTTGCCCAGCTGTTTGAAAATAAAATAATGTAAGAGGTTTTCCAACACTGTCATTCTTTACATCCAAAGGAGATAATCTGCTTTTTAACTTACTGTTTGCCATAAAATTTTTCACTTTCCATTACTAGTACGCTTTGTCACATTTAGCAATTGTAACATGCAACAATGTTTTGAAGTTAACTATCCAGTCAAGAACCAAGGGAACTTATTTAGACCGAAATTACTAATGCATTGTTATAGTGAACAGACGACACAGCGTTATTGTGTGTACATTTTGTTTGTTAGTAGCACGATTACATAACGACTATAGGGCTTACATGCTTAGAACATATACTGCTAATAAGATTTTAATGCAACATTTTGGTTAACTTGAAAAGACATTCTTTATTTGAAGTAGTTTCTAAGACATTACAGATGACTTAGTATTTGGTTTGTTTGACAGCTACATGTTTATATCACGACGATATTAATGAAGGACACAATTTTCATTATTGCTTTTGCGCTTTGTTTTTTTTTTATTTCTGCACAATTTTTCTACATTCTTCTGGAAACCAAAACATGTTTTAGTAGAAACTTTTGTGAAATAACTACAATGAGACAGCCTTTTCCGTAACACAACAATCCGTTACAGTACAGTACTTTCTTGATCACGGCAATGAGCGTAATAATTACGATATCTATATACGTAGCATTTTACCTTTGTTTATGACAAGGTAAGTACATTGACTTCTGCAAAACTTTGCTTATGAACGTACTCAGACAGTTCTCTCTTTACTTATTCTGATCATCACTAAACTGACACACAATATTTTTAATGCAACGCAATTTGACTTTCAATAATCCCTACAAAAGAATGGCCCTGACTAACAATAAGCTATACTTTTCGCGAATCACTTACCTCACAAAAATCTTCGTTACTCGAACTATTGCAATACAACGAGAGCCAATTGCTTCCAGCTAAATAAAAGAATCTAACTACTAAAGGCATTAAGTACTGATGGCACAGTTAGCAAAACTCTGACATCTCTCTCCCCACATCCATCACTGCTGGCGGCTCAATTTCAACTGCCCAACCCCACGGGCTGTTCACAGCCAACTGCCCAACACTACACCAGCCAGTATTCCAACAACGAGTCCAACCAGCCACAGACTGCACACAGCGCAGTCAGCGATTTTCATACAGAGCGTTACGTGGCGTTACCAACATAAAAATCTAAACAGCCTACTAGCACCACATATGGTAGTGATCGCAACTAAGTTTTCAGTCTAGGCAGACACCGAAGTACCTGACTTTCGCACAGAAACGTATTGGGCGTGTACGTAGTGTTACTTATCAGCAGTCTTGATTTTTGCGAACTTGTTTCTGTCTGATGGTGAACAGAAGTGTTTCGCACTTATAGACGGTTAGTTTATTTGAATATGACCGCATTTATATGTGAATTTGGATTTTCAGGAAAAAATACCTAATTTTTCGTTACGTGATAGATGACGCTGTAATCGACAAATTCATAGTAGGTTAAAATCGTCGAAAATGATGTTTAGGAAACACACATCAGATTATGATCTCAGGAGATTAGAAAAGCAGTTAGTTCAAGAGCTTTAATGGAAACCCGGTGTTTATAGAAGGAAACCTTGAGTCTCCACAACATAATAGAAGGGCGTGCTGGAAAGTAATGCCTCCGTATTTCTTATGTGGGAACTCTTAAAAACTTTTAAATAAAACACACTTCACTAACATTCTGCGTCTTTATTCTTCATATCTACATATGTATTTCTCAACATAGATACCATGGCGACGAACACGTTTCCCCAACGAAACAACAGTTTCTTGATACCATCTCTGTATAGCATTTCATTTAAAGCACGCCTTTGGGAGTACTTTGGACGTAAGGAGAACAGGACAAAATTCCGGAAGTTGCGCCAAAGCAAAAAGTTAAGAAACCACTAACAGATAAAGAATACGTCAAGCATAAGAGTGTGTAAGGTGTCAGGCAAATCCAACACCTTCCATGAAAACCCTGATATAATAAGCAAATCTAGTAGTATGTCACATGGTTCCGAATAAATCGTGACATTAAATTAACCAAAGTAATACGAGTAACGAGTGAGCAAATGGAATACCACAGACTAACACAAGAATGCCTAAATGCATGTCGTACCTTCCCACCGTGAGACCGACGCAGTTCCGAGGGGAGAAACGAGAACAGAATCCGAGAGCAGAACCGTGTTAAGCTAGAAGGCCCTACGATAAGGGACGGACTGGACACCCACGTCGCCAGCTAACCACTAGAGCCACACAACCCGCACGTTTTAGAGTGAGACTTTTTCGCGTGTTTGTTACATTAGGACCACTCCCCAGCCCATGTTAAAAGATAGAGCCCTCCAGAAGAACAGTATAGATCTTCCAATAAAGCTAAAAGGACCACACCAGCTGCAGGTTTTAGCGTGAGAGTCTTTCGCGTCTCTGTTACGTTGCAAACTTTAAAAATATTGCCCCACCACGAAAAGTATAACGTTTCTCATTGGATAGACAGAATTTTTGTAGGTGGAGCTTAAGGTTAACATTGAGACCCTGATTGGTCAGATGAAAACACAGCCAGATAGTTTTTTTAAACCAACTTCGGTAAATTGTAGTAAGGAGAAGTTAGGAGATTTGCTTCGGAGACGGCGAGGTGAGTGGAGCTGTGCTGCCCGCCGCTGCCCTGACGCTGCGTAAACACCAACAAGGTAATGAACGCACGCGATGCCGCATTTTTGAGCGCATAAGGCTTCACTCAGAACTGCAGAAGTCTCATCTGTTACACCCCCTTTTTGCATAATACTAGTGTCGATCGTTAATTAAAACTCATGGTGTTCACATTTCCCACTTGAAGAACAGATCTGACGCGTGACGATTTTTCTTTTATATAGTTATTGAGAAGCCACATCAGCTACTGTAATTTACGACAAGTTAGATAGGTATTTAAAGATAATTGAGGGTCACTGTAGACCATTTTGATAGTTTTCTCTTTTGTGAAACTTAAATTAAACCAAGATTATAGATGTGATATGGCATAGGTCATCCTTCGATCGATTGTAGAACTTGGAAACCCATTCAGGAAATATTCGTTCACATTTTTGTTGAACGCAGTTGGTTTTTACCATCCTGTATTAAAACATTTCCTTTTATCAATAGTGCAATTTATAAACGATGTTTTGTGAGTAGAATAAAATTTCCAATGGTAAACTTAACTGCTTTTTCGACGTTATTTTACCAGCTAACTAAAAATAGGAAAGCCTTGAACCCTTTCCACTATATTTAGTTAGTATTAAGATTCTTTTATAGGGAGTGCAGTGGAGCTGACGCTGAGATCATTAAGTATTTGGTTATATCATCGCTAGTCTCACTGAACTCTTCTGAATTCTACATGTCATGTGTGGTCTGGCGTCTTCTTACCAGCAACAGGTCCCAGGTTCAAACTAGTTAATTCCCTAAAAAACACGCTCAGAGCGTCGTTGGGCGGAAGTGGTAGGGAGACACGATGTAAGACAAACAAACACCACCATGAATGTTTAGAAGTGTAGTGATGTTGATGTGTTCTCAAACCTAGGTACAGGATGGCCTTAAGGGAAAAAGATGAAAGGTGGACAAATTTTTCATTTGTCTCGTGTAATACACTTTATTACTTAAAAACAACATTAACATAACAATTTAAAACTTATTAAAAATGAAAAAGTAAACGGGTGCCAATAACTTAAAAAAACTTTAACAATTGTACCGTTAAGAGCAGGACATGAAAATCGGAAGTAGAGTTCCCGAAACAGAAAAAATCACATCAACTGGGCGTGGCTGCAAGCAGGTTCAACAAGGAATTTTATCAATCAAATGAGTTACAGTGACACCTGTTAAATGTGACAACAAATTACATGCTTAATGACCATTACACAACTGGACAACGTTCATCCACATACGGAAAGAACACAAGGCACATCAGTTATTGTAGCCGTTGGAAAGCCGCTTAGCAGTGCACGACACTTAATAAGAAAATTTCTTACGGAATAAGATACACAATCCTTCAAACAGACCAACTGGGAATGTATAAAATTTAAACATAAATAACCACCCGCATATTCAAAACAAACATTAACAAGAACCGTTAAAAATATGTAATTGCTCGAAGTTCATGATAAGTTGGAGGCACGTGTAACTGAAATGTACTTCCAACTGGTACAGACCAGCAGAAACGTTGATACAGACGTTAATGACTACAAATGCCCAAAATTGAAAGTAAACTGAGAGCTACAGCAGAAGGCTCTCAGGGCCAGCAAGGAACGAGCAGCCAAATTTCACAGCAAGTGCAGCAGCTAATGACTCTGGATCTAGGTTGGGTTCAGCAGTTGATATTGATAAGGAACAGGTCTTAAACATAACGAGCTGAGAACCAGTAATAAGAGTACTGGATATAAAAGAATAGCTACAGGGGTATACTGAGGAAGATCATCAGGCTTGGGAAACGCGCCTTAACGTCCTGAGCTCTTTTAATTCATCAAACAGATACAATTACTGTTTCCCGCTTAAACGGCGACACTCTACCGAGGCACGAACGAAGCGATCAACCTTACTTGACTTGAGCCACTATGACGTCACTGGTGCGGCGGCAGACTGCCGGTCACCCCAGACGCCGTGCGACGGCGGCAGTGCCACTGCAGCAACTAACAAACACACCTCTGTTCCGGATCCAGAGCCGCCACAACTACCCTGCCGACACACGTGAGAAGGGAACCGTATTCTGCGCAAATAAAGCTCAAAGCGGGTACCAATATAAAGGTTACATTTTAAAAAAATGTGGAAATGAGTGTGAAATCTTATGGGACTTAACTGCTAAGGTCATCAGTCTCTAAGCATACTCACTACTTAACCTAAATTATCCTAAGGATAAGGCAGAGGACTCAAACCTCCGCCGGGACCAGCCCCACAGTCCATGACTGCAGCGCCCTAGACCGCTCGGCTAGTCCGGCGCGGCAGGTTACATTAAACACGCCTTAAAATTACTAGTATTCACAAGCGGTCATATCGGTGCCTGCTGATGCAATAACACAAACATACACATGTACAACATTGCCTCCCACACAGATCATTTTAAAATTTATCCACTTCACGGAACCTAGCAAAGGAAATACTCCTACACTTTCACGACATGTGGGCTAGAACACAAACTTCAATGTGTAACACTGACCGAAGGTCATTCCCTCAAGAACACGTAGGCACGTTAATATAACAGGTCCAGTTCCATACAACAGAATCATGGCACGGCAGAGTCGTGGCCTTATAATATCAGCACTCAAACCAAAGAAAGAGCACTTAACTCTACTCGGGTGTGGAGGAGCTGTGATTTGCAAGATTCCAGCCAGGGTGTTATAGTCTCCAACACATACAGGCGATCGTCGAGGCGCCGTAAACCCCGAGTAAGGCAGGAATTTTCCGACCAGGTTGCACAGGACGCCCGTCTGTCTTCGCGCTGCCCGCCGCTGCCAATCCTTAAGCGAACCGATGAGGCTAGCCTCCGAGCGATGTAACTTTACGCCACTTCTCGAGATCCGCACCCAGCAGCTGGATTCCCCAAAAGTCACAACTTGCCAGCCCCGTTACTCTCAGCCAGCTGCCTCTCCAGGTCCCACCAAGACAGCCACACACACCTCCACCAAAGAACTTAGCTCGCGAAACACACTCAAATCGATATCGGCAGCCTAAGTAGTTAGTGGTGCCACTGGAAAGCCTTACCACCAATGTCAGAGCTGCCATGCCTCAGATACGTCAAATGCAATTTATTAGGTAAGAAAGAGTTATGTTAGCTCGCAAGTGTGGAACGGAGAGCCAGGAGATTTTTTGTGTGTACGAGTTTTGCTAGAGGGCTAAGACTGAAATACGTTTCTACTACGAGTTAATGAGCGGGGCCGGGAGCTTTCGAAAAGTGTTGTGTCGTGAAGCAGTACAAACAAGAAGCCCGCCCGGTTAGCCGATCGGTCTAACACACGGCTTCCGGAGCGGAAAGGAGCACCTGGTCCCTGTCACGAATCCGCCCGGCGGACTTGTGTCGAGGTCCGGTGAGCCGGCCAGTCTGTTGATGGTTTTTAGGCGGTTTTCCATCTGCATCGGCGAATGCGGGCTGGTTCCCCTTATTCCGCCTCAGCTACACTACGTCGGCGATTGCTGCGCAAACAATAACCCTGGGTTCGGTGTGGGGCGGCGGAGGGGTAAAGTGGGCTGCGGTAGTCGTCGTGGGGTTGTGGACCACTGCGGCTGCGACAGGGACGGAGCCTCTCCGTCGTTTGTAGGTCCCCGGTTAACACACAACATACAACAAACAAGAAACGAGCTATAAAATTGTGGAATTTGAGAACTGAAATGCTACTGTGTAGTATTTAAGAACAGCTGCTGTAGTATTATGCACTTGTTTCACGGATTAAGGGTAGAAGTAGTTACAATAGAGAGTTGAGGGCAGTACAGTGCAGTAAAGAGAAGTAGCATGAAAGGGCCATAGAGCGTTTTATCAACAACTGTAGGTTGATAGCCGCCAGTGTGGCGACATGTGGGTCACAATAACATACATTCCAGTGGAAGGTGAAGGAAAGATAGACGAGCTCAGCGGCAAACGATGCCACGCAGCCGTCCCCGGAGGCTGATCAGAAAGCCTCCCCGGTGCGTCTGACAAACCGGTTTCAGGCACTGTCTCTGGCTGAGCCAGATGCAGCCGCCTGCCCTGTTTCAGAGGGTCATTCTCAGCCTTCAAGGTCCGGGCAATCGCAGAGGGTGGGCTTACTGGTAGTTGGGAGCTCCAATGTTAGGCGCATAATGGGGCCCCTTAGGGATACGGCGGCTAAGGAGGGGAAGAAATCCAGTGTGCACTCCGTGTGCATTCCGGGAGGAGTCATTCCTGATGTGGAAAGGGTCCTTCCGGATGCCATGAAGAGCACAGGGTGCAGCCAGCTGCAGGTGGTGGCACATGTCGGCACTAATGACGTGTGTCGCTTTGGATCTGAGGAAATTCTCTCTGGATTCCAGCGGCTATCTGATTTGGTGAAGGCTGCCGGTCTTGCTTACGAGATGAAGGCAGAGCTCACCATCTGCAGCATCGTTGACAGAACCGACTGCGGACCTTTGGTGCAGAGCCGGGTGGAGGGTCTGAATCAGAGGCTCAGACGGTTTTGCGACCGTATTGGCTGCAGATTGCTAGACTTGCGCCATAGGGTGGTGGGGTTTCGGGTTCCGCTGAATAGGTCAGGAGTTCACTACACTCAGCTGGCGGCTACACGGGTAGCGGAGGCTGTGTGGCGTGGACTGGGCGGTTTTTTAGGTTAGAAGGCCTCGGAAAAGTGCGGGATGGGTTGCAATGTCAAAGGGTGCTTGGCAATTACAGGACGTGCTTGGATCAAGGAACAGTCGGAATTTTAGTTGTAAATTGTTGTAGTTGCGCTGGAAAAGTCCCTGAGCTTCAAGCGCTAATAGAAAGCACAGAAGCTGATATCGTTATAGGTACAGAAAGCTGGCTAAAGCCTGAAATAAGTTCTGCAGAAATTTTTACTAAGTCTCAGACGGTGTTCAGGAAAGATAGATTAGGCAGAATTGGTGGTGGAGTGTTTGTGTCTGTCAGTAGTGGTTTATCTTGTAGTGAAGTCGAAGTAGATACTCCGTGCGAATTGGTGTGGGTGGAGGTTATACTTAACAGCCGAATTAAGTTAATAATTGGCTCCTTCTACCGACCCCCAGACTCCGATGATACAGTTGCGGAACAGTTCAGAGAAAGTTTGAGTCTCGTAACAAATAAATACCCCACTCATACGGTTATAGTTGGTGGGGACTTCAACCTACCCTCGGTATGTTGGCAAAAATACTTGTTCAAAACCGGTGGTAGGCAGCAAACGTCTTCCGAGATTGTCCTAAATGCATTCTCCGAAAATTATTTCGAGCAGTTAGTCCACGAACCCCCGCGAATTGTAAATGGTTGCGAAAACACACTTGACCTCTTGGCCACAAACAATCCAGAGCTGATAGAGAGCATCATGACTGATACAGGGATTAGTGATCACAAGGTCATTGTAGCTAGGCTCAATACCATTTCTTCCAAATCCATCAGAAACAAACGCAAAATAATTTTATTTAAAAAAGCGGATAAAGTGCCACTAGAAGCCTTCCTAAAAGACAATTTCCATTCCTTCCGAACTGACTATGCGAATGTAGACGAGATGTGGCTCAAATTCAAAGATATAGTAGCAAAAGCAATTGAGATATTCATACCTCATAAATTGGTAAGAGATGGAACGGATCCCCCGTGGTACACAAAAAAGGTCCGAACGCTGTTGCAGAGGCAACGGAAAAAGCATGCGAAGTTCAGAAGAACGCGAAATCCTGAAGATGGGCTAAAATCTACAGACGCGCGAAATTTGGCACGTACTTCGATGCGAGATGCCTTTATAGGTTCCACAACGAAACATTGTCTCGAAATTTGATAGAAAATCCGAAGAAATTCTGGTCGTATGTAAAGTACACAAGCGGCAAGACGCAGTCAATACCTTCGCTGCGCAGTGCCGATGGTACTGTTATCGACGACTGTGCCGCTAAAGCGGAGTTATTGAACGCAGTTTTCCGAAATTCCTTCACCAGGGAAGACGAATGGAATATTCCAGAATTTGAAACACGAACATCTGCTAGCATGAGTTTCTTAGAAGTAGATACCTTAGGGGTTGCGAGGCAACTCAAATCGCTTGATACGGGCAAGTCTTCAGGTCCAGATTGTATACCGATTAGGTTCCTTTCAGATTACGCTGATACTATAGCTCCCTACTTAGCACTCATATACAACCGCTCGCTCACCGATAGATCTGTACCTACAGATTGGAAAATTGCGCAGGTCGCACCAGTGTTCAAGAAGGGTAGTAGGAGTAATCCATTTAACTACAGACCTATATCATTGACGTCGGTTTGCAGTAGGGTTTTGGAGCATATACTGTATTCAAACATCATGAATCACCTCGAAGGGAACGATCTATTGACACGTAATCAGCATGGCTTCAGAAAACATCGCTCTTGTGCAACGCAGCTAGCTCTTTATTCGCACGAAGTAATGGCCGCTATCGACAGGGGATCTCAAGTTGATTCCGTATTTCTAGATTTCCGGAAAGCTTTTGACACCGTTCCTCACAAGCGACTTCTAATCAAGCTGCGGAGCTATGGGGTATCGTCTCAGTTGTGCGACTGGATTCGTGATTTCCTGTCAGGAAGGTCGCAGTTCGTAGTAATAGACGGCAAATCATCGAGTAAAACTGAAGTGATGTCAGGTGTTCCCCAGGGAAGCGTCCTGGGACCTCTACTGTTCCTGATCTATATAAATGACCTGGGTGACAATCTGAGCAGTTCTCTTAGACTGTTCGCAGATGATGCTGTAATTTACCGTCTAGTAAGGTCATCCGAAGACCAGTATCAGCTGCAAAGCGATTTAGAAAAGATTGCTGTATGGTGTGTCAGGTGGCAGTTGACGCTAAATAACGAAAAGTGTGAGATGATCCACATGAGGTCCAAAAGAAATCCGTTGGAATTCGATTACTCGATAAATAGTACAATTCTCAAGGCTGTCAATTCAACTAAGTACCTGGGTGTTAAAATTACGAACAACTTCAGTTGGAAAGACCACATAGATAATATTGTCGGGAAGGCGAGCCAAAGGTTGCGTTTCATTGGCAGGACACTTAGAAGATGCAACAAGTCCACTAAAGAGACAGCTTACACTACACTCGTTCGTCCTCTGTTAGAATATAGCTGCGCGGTGTGGGATCCTTACCAGGTGGGATTGACGGAGGACATCGAGAGGTTGCAAAGAAGGGCAGCTCGTTTTGTATTATCGCGTTATAGGGGAGAGAGTGTGGCAGATATGATACACGAGTTGGGATGGAAGTCATTACAGCATAGACGTTTTTCGTCGCGGCGAGACCTTTTTACGAAATTTCAGTCACCAACTTTCTCTTCCGAATGCGAAAATATTTTGTTGAGCCCAACCTACATAGGTAGAAATGATCATCAAAATAAAATAAGAGAAATCAGAGCTCGAACAGAAAGGTTTAGGTGTTCGTTTTTCCCGCTCGCTGTTCGGGAGTGGAAAAGTAGAGAGATAGTATGATTGTGGTTCGATGAACCCTCTGCCAAGCACTTAAATGTGAATTGCAGAGTAGTCATGTAGATGTAGATGTAGAACCGTGTAGCAATCGGGGAGATGTCACCACACCAGGGCGTTTGTACGAAGCCAATATAATATTAATATATGAAAAACAGAAGAAAACATTTTAGAGTATACTCTGAAAAAAGGGACTACGCTTTTGACGATTTTAAGTAATGGCTTTATACGATTAAATTCTTTTATGTTACGTAATGTCAACCGTTCATTAAGAACGAAACCGTCGTTAATAGAACGGTGATGAAAATTTCTAACACTTCCAGAACATTAAATCTAAAGCCTTTCCTTTCTGGGTGGAGAATGCTGACGTCATGAACTTTTTTAGGCTTATGACTTATAATTAACAAAAGATCGGCAAAGAAAAAATTATACACTCGATGAAATGAAATTTCGGGAATACATTTGTCTAGGTAACATATTTAAATGATTAACATAGCAAGATCACACGTTAATGTGAGCGCGAGATGTTCTATTGAAAACGTGAAATGCAGGCACATTAATAACCCGTGCAACCTTCAGAATGTTGAATGCGAGTATGCAAACGCGCATGCATTGTGATATACAGCTGCCGCATGTCAGTTTGTGGGATAGAGTCTCATGGCAGTTGAATTTGGTCGCTCAATACAGTGACAGTTAATGCTGCTTGTAGATGGCGCTGGAATTGTCATCCGATGGTGAACCAGATGTGCTCGATTGTAGACAGTTTTGGTGATCAACAAGACCAAGGTTACATGTCGACACTCTGTAGAGCATGTTGGGTTACAACACTGGCATGCAGGCGAACATTATTCTATTGGAAAACACCACCTTGAATACTGTTCATGAATAGCAGCACAACAGGTCGCACCATCAGACTGACGTAAAATTAGCTATCAGGATGCATAGGATAACCACGAGAGTGCCCCTGCTGTCTTATGAAATCAAATCCGAGACTACAAACCCAGTTGTAGGTCCACTGCGTCTAGCACGCAGACAGGTGGCTTGCAGTCCCTGAACTCGCCTCCTTCTAACCAACACTCGGCTATTACTGGCAATGAGGCAGAACCAGCTTTCGTTAGAACACATAACAGTTCTGCAGCCTGTCCTGCAATGAGCCCTCGCTTGACACCAGTGAAGTCGCAAAAGATGGTGGCTTCGGGTCAGTGGAATGGACACTACGGGACGTCTGGTTCGAAGTTGTCCTTAAAGTAACCGTTTTGAAACAATTCGTTGTGTCACTTGGCACAAAATATTGCTCAGGCTGCTGCTGCAAAGCCAGAGCCACACGCCGAACACGATGGTTTCTCTTCTCGGTAGTGCCACGTGACCGTCTGGAGCCTGGTCTCCCTGCGACCGTCACCACCGCAGCCAGTAGCCATGTACCATGTACAGTGGGTAAATTCCTGCAGTGCGTGTCTGCGGTATCGCAGAAGAAACATTTATCTTCAAGTGCTGATACTGGCGTCTTTGCCACCTTAAAGGCATGCTTGTCTAACATCACCAAGTCCAATCTCAGAGGTACTGTAACTAACGCTTATGACCGTTGCAGTGTGCATTATAGCAAACCTGATTTGTATCCTCATAGTGGCGGTGCTAGCGCCGTTCTTACCTGACTGGCTCAAAATTTGATAGGTATCATCTTGTAGATGTAGAAGTACGTCTAGTAACTTTCTTTTACGTCGCACAACTCCTGTTTTCTGTTGCGATCTTGTTTTCGCTGTCAGGGTATATGTATTTCGTAGGAGATGTTCTTTGTAATCCACTGTCAACAATTTTCGGCACGTATCCATTATTGACCAAAATAGTGAAACGCACCTAGGTGGTAGGGTAAACTCCACGGAGGAGGGAGGGGAGGGGGGAAGGTTTGCTTGGACAGAGTGATCTCTGAGTGGAAAACCACTGAGCTTATTTCAAAATTTATTTTAAAACCAAAAGCAGACAGTACATGCATCGGTTCTTGAGCAATACAGGAAAAGATGTACATAATTAAAAACATTTATTTCTTGCGTAAGTAAACACACTTCAATTAAATCTGTGATTTTATAAATTTCTTCACTCAAGTGAATTCTGGAGAATAACTCTTGTATTAAAAGAATGCAAGTCCACTAATTCCAGGGTGCTGTCTCAGTTATATGTTCAAGTAACCAGGCAAATTACTTTTTAAGAATTCTGTATCCCAAATGTCTGTGAGTGGCAAGTAAACAGTTGCGTTAAAAATTGAAATGTTAAACATCGTAGCACTAAATACGCGACCGATGCTGACAAATACTGAGTGGAGAATCGGTATATGATAATGGAAATGTTATTAAGGAAGAAGGATCATGAGCCAAAAGAAAGATTAAGTATTGAGCATTAAGCAAGTGGACGTGTATGAGCAATAAAACAGATTAAATATTAAAGCAAATAACACAGCATTAAACAAGCTTTCGTTATTAACCAACACAAGGATAAATTTTATTGACATAACATTCATTTGCACTTGGCAATATGACTGTATGAGGAAGCAAGTATTCCTTAAGCTACAACGCCAGTAACTGACCAATCAAGAAATAGATTAAATATTCTAAAGAAAAATAACACAGCATTATATAAATGGCCATGCTGCCCAGCATAAGGTACAAACAACACAAGACGTCATTTTACTGAGAGAACGAGCAAGAAGAATTGGTCGTATAAGTATATGAATAAGCAGATGTTTTCTTAGCCAAGGCTGACTGTTACTGGCCAGTAAGGGAAAAAAGTTAGATGAAGTATTTTAAAACCAAATAACACAGCATTAAATAAGATAGAATTATCAATCACCAGTTAAGCCACTTACAAGATACCATGAATAGTTTCACTGAGGAAACGCTTGTAAGCCGTTGACAGTATTAATATGTAAATATGCAGATTTTCATAAACAAAAACGCTCGTTATTGACCAGTTAAAAAAAGGTGAATCCAATCTTTAAAATAAATGTAACATAGCATTAACCAAGTGGCCGTTTTTTAACTGTCAGCTAAACGAACATATCTTACAAAGTGAAACGGCTCTCGCTGGGTGATGGCATACACCAAACTGTTTAAGGAAAGTGGGACTGGAGTATTCTTTAAGAAACCACAACGGCCGCGAAAGATAGAGGGAATCCAGAAATATTTAAAACGTCATATTTCTTCAACAACTCTGTCGTGCATAATCAAGGGAAAACCAAAACGACACAGTTTTCATAGTTCTTGTTGTACGAAGAACAACAGACTTAATAATGTAGAACAACGTCAGAGAAGGCATGTGTGTTTTTCCGTACAGTTACTCACCCGTACCCATACATGGCACACCAAACTTTTAATCAGCTTCAACACAGAGGACGGTGCCGTTTAACGTCACCTTCTCCAATAACCAATACCTCACCACACTGCTCATGGTATATTCAAAAGTTGGCCAAATATTACAGAAGAACTGGTCAAATCTCACAGAACACTACTACAGACTGGAAACGTTATTAGGTATAGCATAATTTACGTTGCATGCCTGCCACAAGGCTACCTCAACGGAAAACTCTCTGTACACATTTGCGTTTAACATCGAAAGTGCGAGGCAGATCATTTTCTTTCAAAATTTCAGCGCTTGAGCGTGGAAAGACAGAGAACACTTTAAGCTTTTCTCTTCCTCCCCTCCCCTCCCCTTTCTCCGACAGCAGCACAAAGCAGACCTTTAAGTCTTAAACAGAGAAAGTTACGGTGAGTAGGGCGAAAGTCAAGGAACCCACTTATAAAGTTCGGGAATGCTTTGCATAGTTCCACAGGCAAGATGTACTCGAAGCCAAGATCGAGGCCTCTACCACAACTCGGCACCAAACGGGGGGCCACCACCACAATCCCGTCACCAACGGACTTCCGCGCTCTGCCTTGTAGGGTTCTGTTGACCGCAGCCACCTGTCTCTCCTGGCGCTGTACTGCCGCTACTCGCGTGTACACAGCACCGGTACAAAACATCGCCCTTAGAATAGTGCCCTCCGTAGACTCCTCCAACCGCCCCAGTCTATTACCTTGTCTCAATTCAAACTACCCACTCACCGCCGCCGATTGCATGGAGCCACACTTCAGTATACAGGGTGAAATTCCTGTTACAAATTTCTAGGACTTGTAGAAGGGAGTGATTAGATAATATTTTGAATAGTAACCCATGACCGGAAACGTTCTGTATCGGTTCAACGACGACTTCAAGTCAGGCGTTTAACTCATCCACTTCTATTTGTGGAATTTAATTACGTGTTACGCGTACAATTATTAGGCAAGAGCTCGCAAGAAAACATAATGAAACATACATATATAACGTAAGCACATTTGTTTGTGTTAAAACTTAAACATCATATGTTTACATCATTCTAAAACAAAAAAGAAACCAGAATACTGTACGCGCAGGGCAGCACACATGCATTAAAACAGCGGCTCGATGTTGTTACAGGGATCGTATCTACGAAGATATTCTGAGTCAAAATGGTTCAAATGTATCTGAGCGCTATGGGACTTAACATCTGAGGCCATCAGTCCCCTAGAACTTAGAATTACTTAAACCTAACTAACATAAGGACATCTCACACATCCATGCCCGAGGCAGGATTCGAACCTGCGACCGTAGCGGTCGCGTGGTTCCAGACTGAAGCGCCTAGAACCGCTCGGCCACCACTGCCGGCGATATTCTGGTACACTCTCTCCATCCCACCTGGTGTGTCTTCAGTTTCTTGTGCAGCGGCCAGAACTCCTGCCAGCAGCTCTTCCTCTATCTCTACAGGAGTCTCGTGCTTTAGACTTTGCATACTACCCCACAAGAACTGGTCGATAGCAGTTAATGCTGGCGATCGCGGCGGCCACGTGATTGGACCACCTCGACCTGTCCACCTTTCTCTCACTAGACGTCGACGCGCTACACATCTGCCTCAATGAAACTGTCGTAGAGCGGAGACGGTACGTTTTTGGACATCACTTCGTCTCGTCTACAAGTCCTAGAAATTTGTAACGGGAATTTCTAAACACCCTTCATTTGGCTGTCCGAATCGACCAGGGGCAAAATCGATGACACGTGTCAAATAGTTTTAAGACAATTCATTTCAGCTTTTTGATTTTCATCAGACAAAGGAGTAAAAATAGCTCGACGGATAAAAGAATGAAAAAAGACTTTTTGTGACAAAGTAAGAGTGTTGAGCAGGACTGCATTATTTGATCAGTGAAGGTTTTGCGAAAAATATTGAAAGAAATTTTGTTATCAACTATTGTTAACGTTAAATCAAAACAATTTAACTTTCAAGGTTCGTTTCTGTGTTCACATGTGATATTAATTGTTTCGTCAAGCTTGTTGAAAATTTTTAAGAAGCAATCAATGTCGTTATCAGGCGCTCTATAACTCAAATTTATCTTAGTAATTTCAGTAAAAGTAAGGACCATTTTTTCTCCTCTTTGTGACCCACAGCTGATTATTCTGGTCTTCATGTTCAATAGCGGTTGTCTAAGGACACGTTATTTCATGGAATTGACAATTTTTTAAATTTGCCGCATATCGTTTCCGTCTTCACAGCCACCAGGGGTCTAGGCGAGAAAAAAGTGTGCCCCACGTCTCTAAATTGTGTAAAATTTATTGTGCGTGGTATCGTATTATAAGCGTTTGTGTATCGTGTTCTCTGTACAACTACATCTACATTTATACTCCGCAAGCCACCCATCGGTGTGTGGCGGAGGGCACTTTACGTGCCACTATCATTAACTCCCTTTTCTGTTCCAGTCGCGTATGGTTCGCGGGAAGAACGACTGTCTGAAAGCCTCCGTGCGCTCTCTAATCTCTCTAATTTTACATTCGTGATGTCCTAGCGAGGTATAAGTAGGGGGAAGCAGTATATTCGATACCTCATCCAGAAACGCACCCTCTCGAATTCCGGCGATCAAGCTACACCGCGATGCAGAGCGCCTCTCTTGCAAAGTCTGCCACTTGAGTTTGCTAAACATCTCCGTAACGCTATCACCGTTACCAAATAACTCTGTGACGAAAGGCGCCGCTCTTCTTTGGATCTTCTCTATCTCCTCCGTCAACCCGATCTGGTACGGATCCCACACTGATGAGCAATACTCAAGTATAGGTCAAACGAGTGTTTTGTAAGCCACCTCCTTTGTTGATGGTCTACATTTTGTAAGGACTCTCCCAATGAATCTCAACCTGGTACCCGCCTTACCAACAATTAATTTTATATGATCATTCCACTTCAAATCGTTCCGCACGCATACTCCCAGATATTTTACAGAAGTAACTGCTACCAGTGTTTGTTCCGCTATCATATAATCATACAATAAAGGATCCTTCTTTCTATGTATTCGCAATACATTACATTTGTCCATGTTTAGGGTCAGTTGCCACTCCCTACACCAAGTGCCTATCCGCTGCAGATCTTCCTGCATTTCGCTACAATTTTCTAATGCTGCAACTTCTCTGTATACTACAGCACATCCGCGAAAAGCCGCATGGAACTTCCGACACTATCTACAGGGTCATTTATATATGTTGTGAAAAGCAATGGTCCCATAACACTCCCCTGTGACACGCCAGAGGTTACTTTAACGTATGTAGACGTCTCTCCATTGATAACAACATGCTGTGTTCTGACTGCTAAAAACTCTTCAATCCAGCCATACAGCTGGTCTGATATTCCATAGGCTCTTACTTTGTTTATCAGGCGACAGTGCGGGATTGTATCGAACGCCTTTCGGAAGTCTAGGAAAATAGCATCTACCTGGGAGCCTGTATCTAATATTTTCTGGGTCTCATGAACAAATAAAGCGAGATGGGTCTCACACGATCGTTGTTTCCGGAATCCGTGTTGATTCCTACAGAGTAGATTCTGGGTTTCCAAAAACGACATGATACTCGAGCAAAAAACATGTTCTAAAATTGTACAACAGATCGACGTCAGAGATATAGGTCTATAGTTTTGCGCATCTGCTCGACGACCCTTCTTGAAGACTTGGGCTACCTGTGCTCTTTTCCAATCATTTGGAACCTTCCGTTCCTCTAGAGGCTTGCGATACACGGCTGTTAGAAGGGGGGCAAGTTCTTTCGCGTACTCTGTATAGAATCGAATTGGTATTCCGTCAGGTCCAGTGGACTTTCCTCTGTTGAGTGATTTAAATTGCTTTTCTATTCCTTGGACACTTATTTCGATGTCAGCCATTTTTTCGTTTGTGCGAGGATTTAGAGAAGGAACTGCAGTGCGGTCTTCCTTTGTGAGACAGCTTTGGAAAAAGGTGCTTAGTATTTCAGTTTTACGCGTGTCATCCTCTGTTTCAATGCCATCATCATCCCGGAGTGTCTGGATATGCTGTTTCGAGCCACTTACTGATTCAACGTAAGACCAGAACTTCCTAGGATTTTCTGTCAAGTCGGTACATAGAATTTTACCTTCGAATTCACTGCACGCTTCACGCATGGCCCTCCTTACGCTAACTTTGACATCGTTTAGCTTCTGTTTGTCTGAGAGGTTTTGGCTGCGTTTAAACTTGGAGTGAAGCTCTCTTTGCTTCGGCAGTACTTTCCTAACTTTGTTGTTGAACCACGGTGGGATTTTCCCGTCCCTCACAGTTTTACTCGGTACTTACCTGTCTAAAACGCATTTTACAATTGCCTTGAACTTTTTCTATATACATTCAACATTGTCAGTGTCGGAACAAAAATTTACATTTTGATCTGTTAGGTAGTCTGAAATCTGCCTTCTATTACACTTGCTAAACAGATAAACCTTCCTCCCTTTTTTTCTATTCCTATTAACTTCCATAATCAGGGATGCTGCAACGGCCTTATTATCACTGATTCCCTGTTCTGCACTTACAGAGTCGAAAATTTCGGGTCTGTTTGTTATCAGTAGGTCCAAGATGTTATCTCCACGAGTCGGTTCTCTGTTTCATTCCTCGAGGTAATTTTCGGGTAGAGCACTCAGTATAATGTCACTCGATGCTCTGTCCCTACTACCCGTCCTAAACATCTGAGTGTCCCAGTCTATATCTGGTAAATTGAAATCTCCACCTAAGACTATAATATACTGAGAAAATTTATGTGAAATGTATTCCAAATTTTCTCGCAGCTTTTCTGCCACTAATGCTGCTGAGTCGGGAGATCGGTAAAAGGAACCAATTATTAACCTAGCTCGGTTGTTGAGTGTAACCTCCACCCATAATATTTCACAAGAACTATCCACTTCTACTTCACTACAGGATAATCTACTACTAACAGCGACAAACACGCCACCACCGGTTGCATGCGATCTATCCTTTCTAAACACCGTCTGTGCCTTTGTAAAAATTTCGGCTGAATTTATCTCTGTCTTCAGCCACCTTTCTGTACCTATAACGATTTCAGCTTCGGTGCTTTCAATCAGCGCTTGAAGTTCCGGTACTTTACCAATGCAGCTTCGACAGTTTACAATTACAATATCGATTGCTGCTTGGTCCCCGCATGTCCTGACTTTGCCCCGCACCCTTTGAGGCTGTTGCCCTTTCTGTACTTGCCCGAGGCCATCTAACCTAAAAAACCACCCAGTCCACGCCACACAGCCCCTGCTGCCTGTGTAGCCGCTTGCTGCGTGTAGTGGACTCCTGACCTATCCAGCGGAACCCGAAACCCCACCACCCTATGGCGCAAGTCGAGGAATCTGCAGCCCACACGGTCGCAGAACCGTCTCAACTTCTGATACAGACCCTCCACTCGGCTCTGTACCAAAGGTCCGCATTCAGTCCTGTCGACGATGCTGCAGATGGTGATCTCTGCTTTCATCCTGCTAGCGAGACTGGCAGTCTTCACCAAATCAGATAGCCGCCGGAAGCCAGAGAGGATTTCCTCCGATCCATAGCGACACACATCATTGGTGCCGAAATGAGCGACCACCTGCAGATGGGTGCAACCTGTACCCTTCATGGCATCCGGAAGGACCCTTTCCACATCTGGAATGACTCCCCCCGGTATGCACACGGAGTTCACGTTGGTTTTCTTCCCCTCTCTAGCTGCCATATCCCTAAGGGGCCTCATTGCGCGCCTGACGTTGGAGCTCCCAACTACCAGTAACCCCACCCTCTGCAACTGCGCGGATCTTGCAAACTGAGGGCCGACCTCTGGAACAGGACAAGCAGCCATCTCCGGCCGAACATCAGTATCAGCTGGAGACAGAGCCTGAAACCGGTTCGTCAGACAAACTGGAGAGGCCTTCCGTTCAGCCCTCCCGAATGTCTTTCGCCCCCTGCCACACCTCGAGACGACCTACCACTCTACCACAGGTGAGGGATCAGCCTCAATGTGGGCAGTATCCCGGGCAGCCACAGTCGTAGTCCGATCGGGGGATGCGTGGGACGAGCTGGCCGTCCCCGACAAACCCCCATCCGGACCCCCACAGTGATGCCCATTGGCTACAGCTTCAAGCTGTGTGACCGAAGCCAACACTGCCTGAAGCTGGGAGCGAAGGGATGCCAACTCAGCCTGCATCCGAACACAGCAGATGCAGTCCCTATCCATGCTAAAAACTGTTGTGCAAAGAACGTCTGAATTAATCTACAGAGAGCACAAACAATTCGCCACAAAATTTAAACGGTTATTAAAATACAAGACTGTCTAGTAAATGCAGTAATGCTGCTACTTGCGCACTGCTGACACACTGCTTGACGGCGGAAGGAGACTACGCGATTTTACACTATTCAGGTACTAAAACGGGGTTCTACAACTCTCAGGTACTATAATACGCCCGAAATTTATGAATTAAACAATGCAAGTACCGAAAACACGCAAATAAATTAAGAATTAAACTATGTAACAAATGAGTGAGCTAGGAGTATACGACTTGCTGCTGCAGCTGCTTATCCAACGGCAGCAAAGAAAGTGTTGGCCCTTCCAGCATGTATTCTGGAACTGGAAAGGACACCGATGATCCGGAATCCGTAATTTGTACCTTCAAAGATTCTCTTTAAAAAGATATGTCCACGTGGTTGTTGCATAACTGGAGTGAAGAATACGACCTTTACCTAAAACACATTGCAAGATGTGAATTTTCTTGTTACATTTTTGCCGGCCGCTGTGGCCGAGTGGTTCTAGGCGCCTCAGTCTGGAACCGCGTGACCGCTACGGTGTCAGGTTCGAATCCTGCCTCGGGCATGGATGTGTGTGATGTCCTTAGTTTAGTTAGGTTTAAGTAGTTCTAAGTCCCAGGGGACTGATGACCTAAGATGTTAAGTCCCATAGTGCTCAGAGCCATTTGAACCATTTTTTGTTACATTTTTAGAATCTAGTTTAAAAACAAGCCTGCGTTCAGTCTTTAACTAGAGGTATCTGTTTGGTTCTGGCTGTAGTAAGCGTTAGCAGAAATGCACACTTTCCGGCGAGTGCAGTCTGGCTACATAGCGGCCATGCAAATAAAATGCACCGCTATGTGAAAAGTAGGTCAACGTAAAATGAGCACCATATAAAAACCAGAGAATAGTAATCTCTGCCCGCATGGGTAGCCTCGGAAAGAAAAGTAGAGCAAATAGTTCTGCGTGCTCATCGCAGTTCGCCCGCATCGCAAACAGGGAAGACCTTCCAGCGGAAACAATAAAGCGAAGCAATAGTGCTTTCTGCATGGCTTGGTAGACGGAACGCAGTCGGCTAGCCGCTGACGCAATCTGTCGTTCACGCAACATCATGTACCGCATCTAGTGAATAACGCTACTGACTGAGACGTCAGTATTACTATTAAAAACACCGAGGCTGAACTGAGGGTGTGTTTTTAGGCGACTCCTGCGTGTTTACGCAGTCACAGATTAAGAAGAACTATGGTATCACTTTTAATTTTTGTGACGCAGTTAGGTGTTTATTTAATTTGTTTGTATAGCGTTGACATGAATTTTTATATATTGTTTCTTGTTTCGTGTGGCTACTGAAAATGACTAAGCGTTAGAAACCGGTATAGCCAAGAAGGAAGATTTATGTGATCGCTATCTAACAACACCCTTACAGTCAAAAGTGGTGAAGAAAGTGTCAGTATGCTTTTAATCTTACGGCGCGGGACGATCACTTTATGAATTATCAGCTATTAGTTCGTCACTGTGCGGTCGTGGGTGCTATGAGTAGGTACGATGGCGGCGTTATGTGATTGATGCGTTGTTTCCAGGACGACAGAGTGTTGTATCTGTTCGACGGCAGGTTTATCTTTGAACAGCCGTCGTGATCGATTTGCAGTGATACAGAATTTCACGTACCAGTTCCTTCTTTAAGCTGATAGAGTTGGCGGAGGATTTCATAAATGGTCAAAGAATGGCAGCTAATTTTGTATTATCGCGAAATTGGGGAGAGTGAGTCGCAGATATCATACGTAAGTTGGGGTGGCATTTATTAAAACAAAAGTTGCAGCAGATCTTTCCCCTAAATTTCAATTATTAACTTTTTACTCCGGTTGCGAAAATATTTTGTTGACGCCCACCTACATAGGGAAGTAGGAAAAATCCCAATGAAGTAGGAGAGATTAGAGCTCACCCAGAAAGATTTAATTGTTAGTTTAATTAACGCCCTGTTTGAGAATGGAACGACAGACAAAGAGTTTGAAGGTGGTTCATTGAAATCTCTCCAAAGCACTTCAGTGTCAGATTCAGAGTGGTCATGTTGATGTAACCTGCTGATGACGCAAAAACTGACTCTCATGTGTATGTTTTTAAATACTGTACACAGTTTGTCTGATATGATACCTAAATGTGCTGTTGTTATGAACTTAGGTCTTTTTTTTATGTGGTGTTGTCAATTTGGTTAGTATTGTTTCTTATCAAGTGCTCTACAAGTGCATCTAGACTGATCTATACTGCATGACCAAAAGAGTAAAGCGACTAGAAAAATTGGCCAAATGTCATTGTAACTTCATATAAACAGGTAGTAAATGGCAAGTGTTGCTGCAGTTTTCTGTGACAGACTGACCACTGGCTTGCAATAGTATTCTTCGCATTCATTGTTGTTATTAGACCTGGTAGGATATAACAAGGGCATGAACAGCGTCAGATGTTGGGTGATTACTGTCATGTGCACAGAGATGTCGCGTATTTATATGAGACAGCGTTCATCAGCACCTGACAGAGTTTTAGAGGAGCCTCATTGTGTGTCTCCATTGAGGCAGCAGGACAAATCGTGTGTAATAGTATAAACTGGTAGGCTTAACGATTGTAATCATTATGTACTTTAGTGTATGCGTATAAAAAAATATTAACTTGTATGAAACGGTCTAAGACATTGTGTAGATCCACCTTAGCAGTATCAATAACTTTGTCAGGCGATATGAGCGGCTTGCTGACGTGGAAAGCGCCAAAACGTTTAAGTGTGCACCATTGTAGTAGGAAGAAAGACTGAGACACTTGGTTATATGTTGTGGTTCCGTGGTCACGTAGTAAAATCAGAAGTGTGACAAAGATCTAGCCTGGACGAGCTCTAAATATTGCGAAATGATTCAGTGTACAGTGTTTTATAAAATGAAAAGCCTGTGCATAAAGCATTGTCGTGTGACTAGGGCTTTAAGTCGGGTAGACCGTTCGCCTGCTGCATGTCTTTCGATTTCACGCCACTTCAGCGTCTATGGGGATGAAATGATGTTGATTAGGACAATACAACACCCAGTCCCTGAGAGAAGAAAATCTCCGACCTACCCGGGAATCGAACCCAGGCTCTTAGGATTGACATTCCACTCAGTTACCGGGGGCAGACATTATGCATCGGAAGCGTGGCCACACAATAGCGTGGTTCTGTTTCAATAGAATGCGATAGCATAGAGAGGGCAGAGCATTTGTAGATGCTCTTTATGGTCTCATAATAATATTTACCAACCTCTAATGGATGTTTATCAACACGTACGTCAAGAGCAAATTATATTCTTATGTTGCTACATTAAGAAAAATTTGAGCTAAATAGTACGTGATCATGATCTTGAATGATAGATCGCCGTTATCACCTGAGCAGTACTACAAGCTGTACGTCAAAAAACCACGATCAAGAATAAGGCAAAGTCTATAATTTGTTAACGCTAGTGGAAAGGTGGATTTTCATTTTAGGTGATTTCTTGGAAAATATAAAAGTTGGTTATCATTCTGTAGCCAACTCTACCCGAATTTTGGTTATAGTCAAAACTTTATGCTGACCGAGTAAAAGAGCCACCCTGTGAAACAGTAAAGTAATTAGACAGGTACCTTTGTGAACACGAGGAAATGTTATTTATGTAAAAGTTTTTCACGAGTTAATGGGTTTGCAACTATTCATTATACAGACAATTTACATGAATATGTAGGTAGTATAACAGTAAAGATCATGAACGTAGATTTTATCCATACCTGCTGAAACTAATATAACTAGCGGCTTGCCATTATTACATGACAAAGACAATTTTGCCTTTACCATAGTGCATTCATAACAAAAAAGAATTATTTTGCAGGTTATAAAAGTTAACAGAAGCACAATTCATTCCACAAGTTATAACATTGTGCTATTTACTGTCAGTGCCTCTCCTAGTACATCAAGAAGTGATCTTAGAAGGCACTCAATTTTATATGTCTTTATATTGGTTCACAATTAAATAACTGAAACATCTTAAAGTTAATATACACATTCATGCAGATCCGTGTTGTTCCCAGTTGCTTTTCCTACAAATGAAACTACAGGATCAGTACTGCATAAATGTAGATTTGGTGTTTTTTCGTTCATGGCAGTAGTATTAAAAATACCGTGAGAATATCCAGTTTTCCTGGTTACGAGATAAAGTACATAATTAATGAAAACTAACATTTATAGTTTCGTGAACCTGGAACTGAAAACAGTAGCAGTCTGTCTGCAGAAGTAAAGAAAGAACATTACCTGATAGCCATAGACTTTGAGCTTGTTTTGAACAGAAAATTTGAGTTATTATTTGAAATGTCAAAGCGTACAGATCTAGACACTGCCAGATTTTTTACTTAATGATAACACTTAAGAGGACTAGGATTTTCAGACTTCTGGGTGGAAGCATTAATGCTGAGTAGTAGCTTCCAGTTTAAAAGGTGGATATGCTGCACTGTCTCACAATATTGGAGCTCTGGAGAAGACGATAATAAGCATGCAATAAAAGGTTATTTGTGAGAAGTGATTGTTATACCAGTTGTCATCATACAGTGTCTAGGGCCTTCAGATTCTGAATGCCGATTTTTCAGTTCAGTCATGATCTGGGAACACTGTAGTTATATATCAGTTATCTGGTTAGTAATTGTGTGATATGACAAATTAACTCTCAAGTGCCTAACCATTCAAACAACACAATTTTTTCTGAAATATTTATTCATGCTACACACAAAATTTAGTGTGCATAAATAAATAATTAATAGACATCCGTTTTCTTAAAATTATTAGAGAGATTTTCAGTTATTTCATAATAGTACACAAATATAATTAGTTACTTGTGAGTTAGAGGTTCATCAAAATTATTTCATGAAGTATTGTTACCAAACGCAGTAGAACCAGTAAACAAAGTTAAGGGCTGTTGCAGCAACAACACAAAAAAACTGCGTTTCGGGTGGCGCCGTGACTGGGAAACATGAACTGCTGATGAATGGCATCCAATAATGTTCAGAGATGAATCATGGTTCTGCACTGCCCTAGATGACTATCATTGTTAAGTATTATGGCGTCCTGGGGAGAGATTCAATTCAGAGTCGTGCAACGCACCATATTTAAATTCTGCGCAGGATACGGTGGCCGATGTGCAGTGAGCCGGCCACGGTGGCCGTGCAGTTCTAGGCGCTTCAGTCCGGAACCGCGATACTGCTACGGTGGCAGGTTCGAATCCTGCCTCGGGCATGGATGTGTGTGATGTCCTTAGGTTAGTTAGGTTTAAGTACTTCTAAGTTCTAGGGGACTGATGACCTCAGATGTTAAGTCCCATAGTGCTCTGAGCTATTTGAACCATTTTTGATGTGCAGTGACCAACTTTCACGCAAAGCGCTGGGAGAGTTCATTCTCTTTGTTGGGAAGGGGAGGCCTACACTGTTTGCCCGCTTTCAGTTTGTCAGTGACGCGCTGTTTTACGGAAACTACTCGGAAAAAAACTCTCTTTTTCGTTGTAGCTTTTTTTGGTGGCTTCATGACAACATGCCCATCATTTCGTTAAAGGTCACAGTTACTGTGATATTTGCAGTCAAATAACATATTGCACGAATTTAAAATAGTATGCAATGAAAAGTAGCATTTGCTATGATTTTGCGTTTCGTGCATATTGGATAATATGCTGCTACACATGAGATGCAGGCAACATATTGAAGTTTTCCTTAGACTTAGGTGGAGGTCTCTGTTTGTCACCAATCTCAAGAAAGTTGGTCTCATGTAGCGCACTCATTTGCGATAGCGCGCGCCAGTGATAAAACCGGAATGACATATCCACAACATTCCTCATTGTCACGAATGGTTAGAGATATCGAAATGAGATTGTGGAAAACGGAATCACGCAAGAAGGAGAGTATTTTTCCTGTACAATGTCCTACTGAGGTGACATTGTGTAAACGTCGCTGTTTTTTTGGCAAAAAAAGCAAATTTTGATGTGGAAACAAGAGAAATTTCGGTTTTACTAAAAATTAGAGGTGAAAGTAGATCATGGAAATGTGGGAGTGGACAGGCCCCATTTAATATTTACAGAAAATATGAGCATAGGCTTCAGTTTGTAATGGAACGTGCCCTCCAGTGCTCGGCATTTCCCCTACAATGGCTGCCCACAACCTCCATCACTACCACACTCAGCAGGGGTGCCCTGCCTGTTGCGTATCTGTTGGCCACAGTACTCTGCGCGTCGTCTTGTCGAGCTCGGTTGCACTGGCAGCACAGTGCGCCTGCGCCAGCTTTTAGGCGACCTCGAGGCCTGCGGCTCGCTCGCGTACCCAGCCGAGCCTGGATTTCACAAAGGCTTGGTACAACAGTGAAACGGACAGCGCAGATAAGGCGAAAGTGACTGGCCACCTTGAAAGAGCTAATGAAGACAAATGTTTTAAACTTTTCTGTTAACCCACAAGTTTTCATTATGGAATTAACTGGCTCAGTCCTTCCGTGGAATTCGGTGAGGAGATCTGCCCGATTTACACGTCACATAACTTTGAAATGAACCACAGAAGTCAAAGGCAGTCTCGAATTACTTTCGCTAGGAACTTTGTATCTCTATTTTTTTTCTATATATGTAAGACGAAAAAGCCGTTTCGCGCAAATTTGTGGACGAGATAAGCAATAAATTTGTTACTGGTTTGACACCTTTGGCAACTCGGCTTTTAATCTTAATCAGAAACATACCTCTGACACAGATTTGTTTTCTGTGACTTAAAGTCACTGGAAGTTTCGGGAAGCTGCTCGTTTTAATTTAGACATCATGTTGATTCCACAGTCATTGTCTCTGTCAAGCGATTGCCAATCCAGTTGTTGTTACTCGACAGAACAGAAAAATAATCCTTGAATTCTTTTCGAAGTCCCTTCAAATGTTCCTGACATTTTCGTCGGAGTAAAGGCGAATTTCTACTGGGAAAGTGTAAAGGGCATCGAAGCACTCAATTTGACTGGAATTTAAACATATTTCCCAAAATGTAGATCTTTTAATGGACGGTTCGATACAGTATTGTACATTACGCAGGTTTGCGTTTGGTCCCAAGGAGAGTAATTTAACGTGTTGATTTTTAACGAACTATCAGGCAAATAAGCCTGTCTGAAGCCGAAGTTTGCCTTGGAAAAGGTGTAGCTGGTGCAAGAAAGATAAACTCCATGCAATGTGAAAACAGTTTCTGCCTTGATATAACCGTCTAACTTCCATGTGTGTCGATAAAAACTTTTAAATAGTTGCTGTTTCTTCATACAGTATTACAAAAAATCGGTAATTAGTAGGGTGACCTTTAATAAAAGTAACCATTTTCATTGAGTCGTAAGGTGCAGAGTTTTTTCGCATGCACGTGACAATAAGTTGATTTACCAATTGCAAGCAACGGTGGAGAATTTAGTAACCATCTTGTTCCTGATGTTACAGCCATATGTTTCTTAATATGATACCAGAGGTGGAGTACTGTGTCGACAAATACTGTGCGATGTAGCATACTGCCTGCAAGCGGGCCACATACGTTTTGTAAGGCGCCCGTAATTGTGCGCCTGGCGTGCGCGCAACACGACGAGCAGCTGAGCCGCACGGCCGCACGGCCGCCCGGTCCGACTCTGGCTCTGGCCTCTGGCGGGGCGCCCTGGGCCCGGCGGGTCTCGTTACGCCTCGATCGGCTGACCGCCCTCGCGGTCCGCGCAGGCTCGACGCTCGCCACTGGCCATATTACTGCGATGTTTTGGATAGGCTCGGCAGTGTTACCTCTAGCGTCATGGTGTGGGCAGACATCGGGTATGACGTCATGTCACGGCTGGTAGTGATTTAGGGAACTCTCACGGCACAGTGCTGCGCCATGGACATCCTGCATCCTCAGGTCTTACTTCCCATGCGTCTTGCTGTTTTTCAATAGGGAACTGCTCGTCCACACCCGGCTTTTATCTCTATGAAGTGTCTGCTTGATTTTGCGGTACTCCTGAGGCCATTACGATCCCAAGATTCGTCCCTGATGGACCATATGTGGGCTCGGCTCGAACGTAAACTCAGGTGTCAAAGCCAGTATCCAGAATATCAAGGACCAACAGCTGTGGACCAGCTTGCCTCAGCATACACAATGCCGTTATGACCCTCTTACCAACCGCTTCGGTGAGCGTAATCAGGCCAGAAGTGATGCAACGTGACGCTGAACAGTCGGCTCATGCTGCCAAGATCTTCGTAAATTTGAGTTTATTAATCACTGACATAAGATCATGTACAATATGAACCCACGAAGTTTCAATTCGTTTCCTCTTCTTGCTCTGTGTACTTTCCATTTTCTGTGAGGCAGTGTATTTCGCGCTCTTGGTAACCATTGCACCGGGTTTGATTATGTTAATTTCTGTATTGTAGTTTACGGCAGAACATGTTTGCATATCTTTCAGTCAGTAATTGTTAATCCACTCTGCTGAAACATGAAGTATGTAATTTAAAGAAATCTTCGTTTACGCTGTTCATTCTCCATCCCAGATCTTTCCAGTTTCTCGTTGTATAGTCTGGGTCTTGCACATTACTTACTTTAGCATTGTCTTGGTACTTCATGGATGGGAAAATACCCTATGTTTATATGGAAATGATGACTGTTCTTTCGGACATGTCCGAAAGAACAGACACCATTTCCATATATAGTTCTGGCAGTATCGGCCGTGACCTTCTTCTTCCATGAGGATGCACACATATTCCCTGAACTCTTGCAGGACTTGGTAAGAATGTCTTCCACGAGTTATGAGTGTGTTTTGATGGGACACTACGACTGTAGTGTGTCGACATACAAGGTGAGAATGTGGGTCCCGTGAGGGGTGTGCGCTCTATGCTCTGTGCCCTTGGTGGCTCAGATGGATAGAGCGTCTGCCATGTAAGCAGCAGACCCCGTGTTCGAGTCCCGGTCGGGGCACACATTTTCAACTATCTCCGTTAATATATATCAACACCCGTTAGTAGCTGAAGGTATTAATACAATTCTAATTTCATTTAATTACCTATTTGGTGGTTTGTGTTCCATCACTTACCGGTGCTTTTACTTAATGTTAGTTGTGTTAATTTTGTTTGCGATAGCGGTGATGCTACTTGGCAGTTTCAACTTTATCCTCATCTGTTCGTTGTACATTTAACTGTAAGAACTAGACTTTGACCGACTGACCCCGAGATAGAAAATCAAGTGAAGTCGCTTTAAGGAGACTGGACCTGATGGGCTGCCAACAATATTGTACAGAGCCGTGCTGAAGAGTAATGCCTCTGAATTTCTTATGTGAACACTCTTCAAAGCTTCTTAAGTAAAACAGATGCTATTAAGATTTTAATTCCTTATTCTTCATGTCTAAATACTAATTTCTCAACAAAATCAGCCTGGCAACGAACACATTTCTGCCAACGAGAGACAGGTTTGTTGATACCATCACTGCAGAATGTTTAACTTGGTTGACAGAGCCAGAACCCTAACCTATGCTTGCACCAGTACACCAATACCAAACTGAAGTTCTCGAGTCGCAGGTTCGAATCCTGCCTCGGGCATGGATGTGTGTGATGCTCTTAGGTTAGTTAGGTTTAAGTAGTTCTAAGTTCTAGGGGACTGATGACCTTAGAAGTTAAGTCCCATAGTGCTCAGAGCCATTTGAACCATTTTTTTTAAGTCCTCGAGGGTGTACGTTAAATCTTAGAAACAAGTGAAAATCGAATGGGTCCAGGTCGGAATTGTATGGAGGACGATCGACGAGAGTGAACCCAGGGCATCGGTTTGCCCCAGACGTCGCAGCGCTAGTATGTGGGCTGGCATTGTAAAGCTGATGGAGAGGGTGTTCCATACGTGGAGGAACTGACAACAGCATTCTGTTTCTGATGCAACGACGTAATCTCAGCAGTAACCCACGCGCTTTCAAATCGAAACTGAAGACTTTCCTCATGGGTCACTCTTATTCTATCGAGGAGCTCCTTGCAAAATTAAGCTGATTCTGTGTTACATTGTTTATTGCATTTACTTATGGCTTGATTTTTTTTCGGTTCATAAACATTTTATTTTCTCTGTTATTACCTTTATGTTGTAATTTCAAGTACTGACACGTTCCATGGCCTTGGAGTTTTGCTTCTCAGCCGGCCGCGGTGGTCGAGCGGTTTTAGGCGCTTCAGTCCGGAACTGCGAGACTGCTACGGTCGTAGGTTCCAGTCCTGCCTCGGGCACGGATGTGTGTGATGTTCCTAGGTTAGTTAGGTTTAAGTAGATTAGTTCTAAGTTCTAGGGGACTGATGACCTCAATTGTCAAGTCCCATAGTGCTCGGAGCCATTTTTTGCACCTCAATTTGGTCCTACGGAACTAGACGTGCAAATAAATAAATTTAAAAATAAACGTAGTTAGATTACACGCCTCCATGTTACATCCTACAGTTTGAAGCCCTCAGTGACAGAGGGTGGAAAAGTGTAGATATGAAGAACAAAGATGTACTAATAACGTTTGTTTCATCAAAAAAACTTAAACAGTTTTCACATAAAAAATTCGGAAGCATTACGTTGCAGCACGCCTTCATATGCAGAGTATGTGGAAGAACTTTCTCCTCTACTAGTAGCGGTGGACCACTGTCCGCTGGATGAGGGATGCGCTAGTAATTACTGGAAAAAAGCGCTGGTAATGTCCATTTTCAAGGAGGGTTGCCGAGCAGATACACAAGACTATAGGTTTATGCCTCTGATGTCTATGTCTTGTAGAATTTTGGAAAATATTTTATGCCCGCTTATTAAGACATTTCGGGAAACCGAAACTCTCAACCTGTAGGAGCCAACATATATTCAGAAAACAACGATCGTGTGGAACCCAGCTCACGTTTTTCGTCCACGATACCCAGAACATGGTAGATGTAGATACCGCCTCCCAGGTTCACTCCGTAATCCTTGGCTTCCGCAAGGGGTCTACACAACTCAGGACTGCTGTCCAATGAACAAAATACGAGCTTATAGAACATCGGACCAGTTTCATGATTGAAGAGTTTCTTGCAAACAGAACACAGAATGTCGTTCTCATTTGAGTGAAATTTTCAGACTGATAAGAAATCGGGGTGTAATCCAAGGGAGTGGTATTGGACCATTACCTTTCACAATACGTACCTCGTAAATTCTATGGGCCTTTTCGTGAATGATGCTGTAGCGTAAAGAGAAGTCCGAATGCTAGAAAATTGTAGCGAACTGCAGGAAGACCTGCAAAACATTGACACTTGGTGCGGGGATTGTGCAGTTGACCCTGAACATAAACAAATGTAAAATGAGCAGAAGAATCCATTGTTGTATGGATGAAGCCTTTGCGAATATGGAAATTCTTCAACTGTATAACGGAATGACGACAGTGAAAATTTGTGTTGGACCGGGACTCGAACCCGGATTTTCGGCATAATGCGAAGGATAGCCTAACCAGTTGGCTATCCGAGCGTGACTCACTTGCCCGCGAAAGGCAAAGGTCCCGAATTCGAGTCTCGATCTGGCACACAGTTTTAATCTGTCAGGAAGTTTCACATCAAAACTTACTAAAATATCAGAGTCATTCAACCGCATTCCCTCCAAACGACGTAAAAAATCAGCTGAGTTCCTGATATGATGCTTACACCGACAAACATGTGAACTTGACAGAGAAACCAGATGATTGGCTACACGATATGTTGGAGCGCCGATACTGGTCACTACAGGACTTGAAGCTTCATTTCGTCAAAATGGTTGTAGTGAAAGACAGATTGAACGTGCGTTGCGCTATCGACCGACCGTCCACCGGGTGATTGGTGATAATACTGAGCCGACACCTAAGTCTGCTGCCTTTTTGTCTTACGCCGGAAGCACTTCGAACAAAATTGATTGTATTTTACGGAAATACGATGTGAAATGTGTTTTCTGACCCCCATCTAAAATGAGAGTGCTTTGGGTTTCCGTTAAGGATGATCTTTGTTTGAGTAAGGCGAGTGTATATCGCATTCTTTGTAACTGTGGCATGGTATGTACTGATCAGACTATCAGGGCCGTGGAGGACCGATGTACTGAGCATAAACTGCACGCACGATTACGGCAGTCGAGTAGACCTGCTATTCCCGAACATTGTTTAGGTACTGGTCACCCTTTGTTGTATAACAACACCAAGATATTGGCATGCACGTCCAGCTACTGGGTCAGTGTTATTAAGGAGGCTGGTGAGATTAAATTAGAGAGCAACCTTCTTAACAGGGAAGAATGTTTTTGTTTAAACTCTGCTTAGAATACTGCTCTCTTTGTCAAAGGATATATACAATGTTAACTCTCTTGCTAGTTCGTAGTCTTTCACTATCCATACCTCTGACTTCGGATAGCCGGCCGTGGTGACCGAGCGGTTCTAGGCGCTACAGTCTGGAACCGCGAGACCGCTACGGTCGCAGGTTCGAATCCTGCCTCGGGCATGGTTGTGTGTATTGTCCTTAGGTTAGTTAGGTTTAAGTAGTTCTAAGTTCTAGGGGACTGATTACCACAGATGTTAAGCCCCATAGTGCTCAGAGTCTTTTGAAACATTTGAAACAGGCACTGTAATATCGTATTGTTCTATGGTTACGCGATTAAAATGCCGAGAGGGTAGGTTCCTGAAAGAGTATGCCAATGTATTACTTCCTCCTTCGCATATATCAGTAAAAGACAATGAAGGTAAAATAAGAGACATTCCAGCACAAGCGTAGACTCACCAACGATCATCCTTCCTTGAACCATTCGCGAATCGGGCAGGGTAAGGGTATATGGCAGTGGCACACAAAGTATTGTCCGCCGTACATCATAAGGTTACTTTCTGAGGGTGGATGCATACGTAGATGTGTATTCCGCCTATCTCTCAAAAACACAAGGTTGCTTGCGGAGTATAGATGTAAATCCCTCTAATCTCTTAACACCCAGTTTCACAACCTTCCCTTGCTCACACTGTTTAAATGTACGCCTTCATTCATACAACACTATCTTTCGATTGTCTCCTCAGACATGCGAGCAATGTGTGATGATCCATTAGTCATTAGCAGTGTCTCCATTTCGCTGCTGTAGAAAGACTGATGTTCGCTTGCTCATTGGGTTCCTCAATGGTGCCATTACTTACAGGACAGAAAATGTACAGTCACACAAAGACCGATTCCTGCCCTAACCACTATTGCTCTCTGGTTCTCACTTATAAGAATCTTAAGTCCTGCAATGGGTGACAAAACGTCATGAGATGTTTCAAGATGTGATAATAATAGCAAGCGTGATCTCAAAACACTGAGGCATTAACTGTACGAGCTATTGGGTAGGTGCTAGGGAGATATTCATCAACACATCTTGCAGCGCAACTTACAATTCTTCTTGAGTAGTTTATGCTAGGATCATTCAGGATATACAGTTATCGACATCATCACATAAACGATTTGTTGGGTTAAGATTGGTTGGTCTGGGAACCAGGCGAACAGTCGTGAATTCCCTGACCAGGACACTATAGTTAAAAAAGGGGTGCCCGTGATCTGCAAGAGCATACAACTAGCTTGTACCTGCCGTTTCGCATGCAGCTGCACATTGAGGCCTATTGTGACTATCTGAACACAGCTCAAACCACAACTAAACCACCGACTGTCAAAAAGAAAATTTTGTGGCATCCTTAATGTAATGGGACGTACACGACATTCTCAGGCGCCTACTACTTCGGTACAACTGAAACCGGGCTTCGTGAGACCATCCCACACGCCACCACTGTTCCATGGTCCAGTGACAATATTCTCGGGCCAGTGCGAGCCATTGAGCTGTGTGTCGAGAAAGAAAATTGAGAAATAGGAGTAGATCGTCCGGTTTTGAAGTCGACGCCGTCCATTTGCCTCAGTAAAGTTCCAGATAGAAATGTATTCCTGACACCCTACGCTGAAATCGTTTACGATTTGAATCGCACCAGACCCTCACTCGCTCTTTATGGCTCAAAGAAGGTGACGTGACATCCGTCTGTTACGCTAATGGAAACAATACCTCTGTGATACTCAAGTTGACCATACAGTTGTGAATTCTTGTGTAATCTCCCACGTGTCCTGTATCGATTATCGTCACATTATCAAGGTCGAGTAACTCACGATATCCTGCCACGTCGATTACTCACCTGCCTTCAACAGACTGCTGAGACAGCGGGTCTAAAATCGCGCCGTATTATGCAGTTAGCAGCAACATTCGGACGTCATACACTGCACATCTTCAAATACGACAACCTGTCCCGTGTTTTTTGCCTACGGGTCTGAAGGTGTTAACGACCTTGAACTGTGTCACTAGTATTCCTATATGAAATTTTCTAGGACATGAATACAATCTATGATATCACTTTCTTCTCCTGAACATTTATGTTTACATAAATCCGGCCAGAATTCGTATAGGAACTGCGGGTAACTTATTAATCACAAGCAGTCCAAATTTTCGTGTGCACTTTCACCGACGGAGAAATGTAAGCCAAAAAACAAGTATCTTACAGACTAGTTTATCGACAGATTCGTGAATATCGTTATCAGTCCAAGATCCCTAACCAAGTAGTATACACACAAGAGACAGAGAATATCCAACGAAGACGTGTGCATTTCATCATGAGGTCGCTTAGTAAACGGAAAGGCGTTATGGAGATGTTCAGCTAACACCAGTGACAGTGGCTGCAAGAGAGGCTTTGTCTGTCATGGGGAGGGTCATTGCTGAAATTCAGTCATGACCATGGCGAGGAATCAGAGAAATTAGAGCTCATACGGATGTCTACAGTCATTCTTCCCACACACATTTTCCTTAATGAGACAGTGGTACCAGAGGTACTCTCCGCCACACACCGGAATATATACGTGGATAACAAGCAAGTAATCTATGATTCTCTATGAAAAAGTTAGTTTGAGACTAACAGTTTGGCACTAGAGGTAGTTGTAGCAGGCACCATCGCACCAGTCAGAAGACGATCAAGGGAAAGCGTCAAGTCCCAGAGATATCATCTCGACGTTCTCTTCGAAGATTTTTCCCAGCCCACAGAAATAGTATGAAGTTTAAAACTGAAAGATGTATGCAGAGTGTGTATATCACGAAGATGAAGGGAAGAGGACGTAGATGAAGGTGAGATGGGAGATATGATACTGCGAGAAGAATTTGACAGAGCACTGAAAGACCTAAGTGGAAACAACACCCTAGGATTATTCGACATTCCGTCAGAACTATAGATGTCAGTGGGAGAGTCAGCCAAGACGAAAGTATTCCATCTGGTGTGCAAGACGTATGAGAAAGGTGACCTGAAGAGTATAATTCCAGTTCCAAAGAAGGCTGGTGAAGGCAGTTGTATTACCGAATTATCAGTTTAATGAGTCATGGTTGCAAAATTCTAACGCGAATTCCTTACAGAAGAATGGAAAAACTGGAAGTAGCCGACCTCGGGGGAGAAATGCAAGAATACCAGAGAATACCGACGCTACGACCTCTCTTAGAAGATAGGAAAGGAAACTTTATACACTCCTGGAAATTGAAATAAGAACACCGTGAATTCATTGTCCCAGGAAGGGGAAACTTTATTGACACATTCCTGGGGTCAGATACATCACATGATCACACTGACAGAACCACAGGAACATAGACACAAGCAACAGAGCATGCACAATGTCGGCACTAGTACAGTGTATATCCACCTTTCGCAGCAATGCAGGCTGCTATTCTCCCATGGAGACGATCGTAGAGATGCTGGATGTAGTCCTGTGGAACGGCTTGCCATGCCATTTCCACCTGGCGCCTCAGTTGGACCAGCGTTCGTGCTGGACGTGCAGACCGCGTGAGACGACGCTTCATCCAGTCCCAAACATGCTCATTGGGGGACAGATCCGGAGATCTTGCTGGCCAGGGTAGTTGACTTACACCTTCTAGAGCACGTAGGGTGGTACGGGATACATGCGGACGTGCATTGTCCTGTTGGAACAGCAAGTTCCCTTAACGGTCTAGGAATGGTAGAACGATGAGTTCCATGACGGTTTGGATGTACCGTGCACTATTCAGTGTCCCCTCGACGATCACCAGAGGTGTACGGCCAGTGTAGGAGATCGCTCCCCACACCGTGATGCCGGGTGTTGGCCCTATGTGCCTCGGTCGTATGCAGTCCTGATTGTGGCGCTCACCTGCACGGCGCCAAACACGCATACGACCATCATTGGCACCAAGGCAGAAGCGACTCTCATCGCTGAAGACGACACGTCTCCATTCGTCCCTCCATTCACGCCTGTCGCGACACCACTGGAGGCGAGCTGCACGATGTTGGGGCGTGAGCGGAAGACGGCCTAACGGTGTGCGGGACCGTAGCCCAGCTTCATGGAGACGGTTGCGAATGGTCCTCGCCGATACCCCAGGAGCAACAGTGTCCCTAATTTGCTGGGAAGTGGCGGTGCGGTCCCCTACGGCACTGCGTAGGATCCTACGGTCTTGGCGTGCATCCGTGCGTCGCTGCGGTCCGGTCCCAGGTCGGCGGGCACGTGCACCTTCCCCCGACCACTGGCGACAACATCGATGTACTGTGTTGAGCAATTCGTTGGTACGTCCACCCGGCCTCCCGCATGCCCACTATACGCCCTCGCTCAAAGTTCGTCAACTGCACATACGGTTCACGTCCACGCTGTCGCGGCATGCTACCAGTGTTAAAGACTGCGATGGAGCTCCGTATGCCACGGCAAACTGGCTGACACTGACGGCGGCGGTGCACAAATGCTGCGCAGCTAGCGCCATTCGACGGCCAACACCGCGATTCCTGGTGTGTCAGCTGTGCCGTGCGTGTGATCATTGCTTGTACAGCCCTCTCGCAGTGTCCGGAGCAAGTATGGTGGGTCTGACACACCGGTGTCAATGTGTTCTTTTTTCCATTTCCAGGAGTGTAGAATCGGTAGGCTTAGAGAAGGCTTTTGACAATCTTCACTGGAATAGACTCTTTCAAACTCTGTAGGTATCAGGTGTAAAATACTGGGACCGAAGACAATTTACAACTTACGCAGAAAACATAGGTAATTATAAGAGTCGAGGGGCATGAAAGGGAAACAATGACCGAGGATGGGGTGGGGCAGGGTTGTAGGCTATCGCAGATGCTATTAAATCCATACATTGAGCAAGCAGCAAAGGAAACCAAAGAAAAATTTGGAATACGAATCAAAGTTCAAGGAGAAGAAACAATAACTTTGAGATTTTTCGGCGGCATTATAATTTCACCAGAGACGCAAAGGACTTGAAAGAGCATTTGAACGGTATGGACAGCGACTTGAAAGAAGGGTATAAGATGAACATCAACAAAATCAAAACAAAGGTGATGAAATGTAGTCGAATTAAATCAGGTGATATTGAACAAGTTAGGTTAGGAAACAAGACACTAAAAGTAGTATGTGAATTTTGCTATTTGAGCAGCAAAATAACTGATAATGGCCAGAACAGCGATGGTACAAACTGTAGTCAGTCAATGGCAAGAAGAGTGCTTCTGAAGAAGAGAAATTTAATACCGAATATACATATAAGCATTAATATGTCTTTTCTGAAAGTATTCATATGAAGTGTAGCCATGTATGGAAATGAAACATGGGCGATAAACAGTCTACAGAAGAAGACAATAATGGGTTTTGAAGAGTGATGCTACGGAAGGATGATAAAGATTAGATTGGTAGATCACTTCAACATTGAGCAGGTGTTTAACAGAACTGAGGAGACAAGAAATTTGTGGCTCAACTTGACTAAAGAAGGGATCTGTTGACAAGACACATCCTAAGACATCATTAATTTAGTAGCCAATTGGAATGATGTTTGAGGGGGTAAAAATAGTAGAGGGAGATCAGGAGATTACAGTAGGCAGATTCGGGCAGAAGTAGATTAGTAGTTATTTGGAGATGAAGAGACTCGCACGCGACAGAGTAGCAAGGAGAACTGCATCAACCGGTCTTCGGACTGAAGCCCACAACAATAAGATAAGTAAAAAAATGGTTGCGTACCGTGTAGTCCGCTATAACTTTGCGAAAAACATAAGGCAATATATTTACACGTTTCGAATGTATTTCGGGTTACTTTTTTCAGTTTCCTCAACCCATATAATTACAGAGACATATAATGGACACATATAATGCCATCTTTAGCGAATATCACCAAGTCTAAACAGACGGTTGTAAATGAGATGTTGGTCCCCCCCGCTGTAATCTGCAGTCGACGTTTCCACATTGTCTTTGATCACAGTCGTTCCTCGAGCGTATGCATGTATGGAGTAACAGTTTTGCCTTTTCCCTTCTGGAGGTAAGTCCGTCGCGTATCCGTGTCGCAAAATTGAATGATTATGGTAACACAGACACTGTAGTTGAATTCTCACACTTCCGTTTTCTGCTGTCTAGAGTAGAGCTCAAACTCTCCCTCTAGCCAGCCAGTCTCCTCACATAGCGTGAACAGCCAAGATAGCGTGACCAAGACCTGCCTCCAGTGCTGCCAACAGTATGACGAAGTGCTCGCGTGTTTTTACGGTGGCCTGCTTATCTACATTTTTGCAACCGTATGATGAGACCACCGGGAGCTTGTCTGCCAGGAGCAGAGAGCGCACTTCCTCTTCATATAGCTTTCCTCGTGTGGCATGTGCTGCCAGCAAGTACCATTAGGTGATCTCAAATTACTCTTGTACAAGTCGACAACCCGTGAACCGTGGACGTGGGAAACTAACAGTACTACTGTTACTTAACAAAAATTATTACACGTTTGTATGTTATCACTAGGAAACCCGGCAGTGCTTCGCGGTTCCTAACTACGTATGGGAATTAGATATACCTCCTAACCTCCTTCTTCTCCTCCCTCTCTGTGTCCACTCCCCCCCCCCCCCCCCGCCCTCCTTATGTTCTCAAGATGTCTTTTTGTCCATAACCTCGTCCTCTCTCTCTCTCTCTCTTTGTCCAACACCACATCCTCCTGCCTCTTTCCCCCTCTCTACACCCATTTCTCTCCCTCTCACTTTCTGTCCATGTTTTCTTCCTCCTCTATCTGATATTCAGCTTTGTTTATTGCTATTGCCAACGAACCCTTGCTTGGGAATTGAAGTCGCTTGAAACGAATGGATAAATTTCTTGAGGTAAGAGGTAACTGAAATAATATTGACAGTGTTTCGCATAGTTTTCATCTGGAAACTGCTTGGATAACCAAGTTTCGAACAACTGAGATTCCATAATAGTTTTCAGACCTAAGCTGATAAGCCATAAACACAACTTTCCAGTTTTTGCGAAACAAGACTGCGAGGAATAAAACAAAACAGCTCACAGCTGTGCATAAATTTTATTTTAAAATTATATGTAAGAAGAAACAATAAAAGTGTCAGAAACAATTTGTTTAATGGCTTAAATGCGCTGCTATAGTAGTTAAAACAGAGTGCGAGAAGAAAAACGAAACCTTACGTTTTCACAGCACAGCAAAGCACAATAGTTTCTTTCTCGCAGTCTGGTTTAACAGAAAATATGTAAATATTTATTAGAGAAGAGTGCAATATTTCCACACAAATAGACCAAGAACTTTTCGAGATAATATCTTACCATATTCTCCTTTAACATATATATAAAAAAGGATATAGCGTATGTCCGTCAGAATGTTTATTTGCACATCGTGTTAATATTTGAAGTAAATATTTTAGAGAATGTTGCTAACGACGTTGAAAGTTGGACGCTCATGTCTTCTCTCTCCCTCTCTGTCTCTCTCTATTCTTTTTTTTAAAAACAACAGAAGTTGGCTTCTGATTCTGCTGCTGCGAGCATGCACATGATCTTGAGTCTGAGATATGTTATTATCGCAAGTGGTAGCGAGCGAGCAGTTGTTGAAAGTTGTGGGACGCAGCGCGGCGTGGTGAGGTCGTAGCCTGCCCTGGCCGTGCTGGTGGCGCCAGGGGAGATTTTAGTATTAATCGAAAATTTTTCTTTATTTGCTTTTTTGCTGCGCGTAGTTGTTACTTGCTTACGCTCTGGAGTAACCTTGTCAGATTTGCGTATTCATACATTAAAAGTAAAATTCGTATATTTGTTGTGACCAGATACGTGATTATCGACTAAAGACATTGTGGCATAATTAAAGTCTTCACTAGTCAAACTGTCCAAGAAAAAGAAAGGTCTGAGTAAAGTTTGTCAGTGTGTGAATCATCAGATTCCAGAACACAGAAAAATTAAAAGATTTTATTGATTTCTTTCATTTTTTACCTTCTTGATTATTTAATTTCTATAAAAAAAGAAAATGGAGAGTAGCTGTGGCCAATCACTGCACTCTGCGCGGATCGCAGTATTTCTGTTAAATTATTGTAGCATGTTGCTGAATGCAGAATAGTCATGTTGTTGCAGTGGTAAGACGAGGTATGTTGTCTGTTGCATGTACGAGCAATACAGTATAATTGTTAGGAGACGTTAGAAAATATTTTAAAAATCGCACTCAGATAGAAGAAAACTGATTTTTATAGGAAGAGTAATTAATTTCTGTTTATTGTTCTCTGTCAGAATACTGACATATCCGATAGAAGGAAGTTAAAGAAAATGTTTGAATACTGACACATCGGAATAAGGTTTTTCACAATACAAGTTATACGGCTACATCAGACAATAAAGTGTTACTAGATAGACTAGCAATTGTTAGAGAAAGAGTGTAGAGAACGATAATATTGTCAGAGATAGAGATTTACACATTTCCGTACGTCTGCTGCAATTATAATTATTTTTGATAATAAAACTGTCACCAGGATAATAATAATGATAATAATAATAATATTTTTTCATAAAATTATTTTACTTTTTTTATTCCACAGTGTCTTTCATCAATGATTACGTATCTGGCCACAACAAAGATATGAATATTACTTTCAATGCATGCATACACAAATCTGACAAAATCCCTTCATTGCGCAAACAAGTAACAATTAAGCGCACCAAAAAAACAAATTACCAAAAATGTTCGATTAATACAAACTAGCACGGTCAGGTCAGGGTGCGACCTCTCCTGATGCGCGACTTCTCACTCTCAGCAGCTGTTCGCACGCTACCACTCGCGATAATAACATCTCAGACCCAGAGTTTGTGTATGCACGCAACAGCAGAATCAGTAGCCAACTTTCCAAAAATAGATGTCAACTCCAACTTTCAACGTTTACCCTTCATGAAGTATTATACAAAGAAAATACGTAGCCTTTATCGTCAGTCCATATGTTCGTTAGAGAATCGTATAAAAATTTGAAGAAAACTCTCTACAGCTTGTCATTATACAGCAGCAAGGAATTTCTAGGTATATTTACAACCCACACATATTAAAAGGTATGTAGTCAATATCCACCTGATCTTCGTTAGAGTACGGTGTAAAAATTTGAAGTAAATCAGTCAAGAATTTTATCGAAATTTTTGATAACATTACATATTACATATTTTAAAAATACATTGCCTTTGACTGTCCAAATGTTTATTGGAGCACTGTGTAAAACTATAAACTATACCGGTCAAAAATTTTTAGAGATATTTGCTAACAATGTTTCTGATTTTCACATTATTGTATACTTATTTTTGTACAGCATATATTAAAAAATACGTAGCCTATGTCTATAGCAATATTTATTGGATTTTCGTGTGAAAATCTGAAGTAAATTGGTTAAGAAATTTGCGGGACTGCTGCTAACAAGTTTTCCCTTTTATTGTATATACAAAGAGAGTTTTCAAAAAAAAAAAAAGTGTCGAATAGCGTGAGAGAAAGTAGTAGGCATTTAAACAAGAAACGTAAGTCCAGTAAATATGGGTCCGGAAAGAAATACTTTCGTAGATGAACACGTGTTTGTAGGAAGGGCTTCGCGATACTTGGCCGCGGATAGTAGGACAGTCGCATTGGTGCTCCGTCAGTTGTGTCGGCAGGGTATTATGATGTATTACTCGTAGTACTCTACCTACCATTAGGTGGTAGGGTATTATGATGTCTTACTCACAGAACTCTACCTATCATTAGGTGGTCTTCAGACAGTTGTGCGGTTCGAGACGTGTTGTGGCCTACGTTAGTTTTAATCGCGTTTGTGTGCCTTCTTGTACAGTACTGTCAACGTTGGGTACGTATCATGGTGTTTTACCTTCTTCCAAACGCGGTTTCAGTTATGTGTTTACTGTTATTGCTTTGTTCGTAAGTGCATATACTGCAGTACATTTACATTTTCTCTCTTCCACCACTTGCTAGCAATGGAAGGCTGCTACTGGACAAGTGAAATGGTGAATATTTCTGCGAGCCCGTGCCCTCTACGCTGAAAAGTATCCACACCGTAGAGTGGCCTCTGACTTTTCCAGCAGAAATAGAAATGAGCATATGACATTGCTGGCGGGAAGCCCCATGCAGGGAAGTTCGGCCGTCGAATGCGAGTCTTACTTCAGTCGACGCCACATTGAGCTACCTGCGTGCCGGAGATGAGGATGAAATGATGATGACAACACAACACCCTGTCCCGGGAATCGAACCTGGGCCCGCTTACACGATAGGCAAACTCTGTACCGCCCACCTAAGCAGGCGGACAGTTGTCCAGCGTCTGAGCGACACAAGTACCCTTGCACCTCGGAAGACGGACAGTGGAAGGCCCTGCATACTCCACACGCCTGACATGGAGGAGTGCGTGCTACGGTCGGAGGAAGAAAACCCTGGGACCAGTGTGCGATGGTTAGCAGCAGCGGAAGGGGTATTTCATAAACAATTGCTGTACCCATATCGTCTACAGCCCGTTCAAGGCCTAAGGCCACAGGATCATCATGGCAGACGGTGCTTCTGTCAATGGCTGTTGCAGAAGCATGCCGCAGATGCACTGTTCACATCCAAGATTTTATTTTCTAATGTTTTGTGAAATTCCATAACCAGCATGTGAAAGCAGATATAAATCCTCAAGCAATTCAGAAAAGAGGGCATCAACGCCGATTCTCAGTCAACGTATATGCAGGCGTACCCAGCTATACATTAATAGGGCAAACATACGTGCTACCACGAAGGGGCGCATTATCTGGAATTTTTCGTTAGTGTATTGTCTACCTTGCTGAAGGCTGTGCCATTGCAGAAAGGAATACATATGTGGTTCGTGCATGACGGCGCACCAGCACACTTTCGTCACAGTATGAGCGAACATCTGACGCCGACGTTTCAGGGCTTCACGACTGGTCGGGGCGGGGGTGGGGGAGGGGGGGGGGGGCGCACCTCCGGCTGCTCTTTCTGCAGACCTCAGTTTCTAGACTTTTGCTCAGCCAATAAACGATGTGCGGGCACTACGGAGTCGTATCTCCAATATGTGCCAGCATGTAGAACAACAACTGGGAGTACTGCAAAGGGTGCATCAATTCTTATCCGGAGGGCAGAGGGAAGCCTTATCATGAATGGAATGGACAAAACGTTGAACACCTCCTGTAAACATGTATTTATCGCAGAAAGTATGCATATAGGTACCATGTTTACTGGACATGGTTTTCTTGTTTCGATGAGTACTACCACCGCTCAAACTATTCCACACCTGTATAAATATACAGGTTGGTATATTTATACACCACTTACACTGAAAAAGAATGTAGCCTATGTTCGTCCAAACGGTTATTACAGAATTGCGTAAATATTTGAAGTACATCGGTCAAGAAGGTTTCGTAACTTCTGCTAGCAATTCTATATGTATTTGTTGGACTGTCGGGTAAAAATTTGAAGTGTATCACTCACTAGGTTTTCGAGATTTTTAGTAACTACATTTCCCCTTTATACACATAGATATTTATGTAACATATATATTTTAATCATACGTTTATTAGAGTATCGGGTAAAAGTTTGAAGTGAAGCGCTCAAGAACTTTCCGAAGCTTTTGGTAAAAAACGATACGTCTTTATATAGTAGAACAGATTTTATGTATGTATATATTTATAATGTGTATACATTAAAAACAGAGTGGCCCAGGTTTGTCCAATAGCTTACTGTCATTGTTTGCATTGAGACCCTGTAGGCTCAACCAACGCATTCTGCCTCATTTGACTATCCTTTCTAATCTTCGACCATTCTCTTTTTTTTCGTTTAGACTCTTCTTGTCTTTACTCCACTTTCCCCTGGTTCCTGCTGGACTTGGTTCTCTCACCTAACATGCCAATTTTGTATCTTATCTCTGTAGACATTCTGTCTCGAATTTCTATTGGGTCGATTTGTGCTTCTGCTAGGTTGAGTTTGACTTCTGTAATATATGGTGTCATTGGCTTGACCTCTTGTATGTGGTTAGAATTCGTTGGCGACTGTTGTTCATGATAGCCTGCTGATGTGACCATACACCTTTAACCTTCTTTGTCTGACATCCGTCTCTTGGTTTGACACCTTTTCTATGGCTTTCATACAGAATAGCCTGTATCTCTCTTCTACCAGTTCTAGATTTTTTCGCACTATTTTTCATTCCTCCTGCTGTGTGTTTTTCGTGTAGGTTTTCGTATTGAGTGTCAACGTCTTGCTTGCGTACAGTATTTCAGGATTCATAGCTGTGTTGTAGTATCTGATTTTTTGTATGCAAGCAATACATTCCTTGTTCTATATACAGGTGCTGTGTTTTTCCACACATTCTCCTCACTTTTTCTGTGAGATCTTCTGTCCTGCTGTGGCTTCGAGGATTTCACCCTGATACTTGAAAAGCACCTCTCTTTTTTATCTTGTTATATGTCTAATTTTTCTGTGATTAATTTTGAGCAGAAGAATTCAGAATTGTGGAAAGAGGTTTGCAGGCCATCTTTTTCTGCGCACTTTTTAGCATTTCTATTTCTTTGGTTTCTGTTGCTACTTTATTTGAGAATATGAATAGTTCGGCTGAAAAGCTAGGTTTTTGATTTCTATATTGTCCCAGTATTGTCGCATATCTTTTTGCTTTCCAGTGTCTTTGTTTTTTTAAGTTCTTTTTAACCATTCTTCGTCAACATGTTCAGGGATGGGTTTAACAATAGTGGGAATAGTCCGTCACACTGGCGTACTCCAGGTTTGATCATGTAGGAGTCGCAGATTTCCCCCGTTCATTTTGCTTTCGATGTTGTATCAGCCAGTATCTGATCAATCGTAGTGTTTTTGGGTTGAGTGCCTGTTCTTCTAAACATGGATAGTCGGTTATTGGAATCCAATACCAGGCATACTTGAGCTTCGTCCATTTACAATCGTTTCTGCAAAGATCAAATCTTCAATTTGAAAAGTTTTAAAATGCAACGCCATCAGGAAAGCTCTAATTATTTGCGCCCTAACACGTAAACAGAGAACAGATTTTTGCAAAGCTTCAACGACATCTTACAAAGGGTATAAAAACATAGATTCCAATACACAATCTAGATCTTGTCAAGAAATGTGCAACACCTGAAAACAGGTTATTCAATAAATCTGTATATTGAGAAAGCATAAAGGAAACGAAAGAAAAATTCGGCGTAGGTATTAAAATCCATGGAGAAGAAATAAAAGCCAGTCGGTGTGGCCGTGCGGCTCTAGGCGCTTCAGTCTGGAACCGCGTGACCGCTACGGTCGCAGTTTCGAATCCTGCCTCGGGCATGAATGTGTGTGATGTCCTTAGGTTAGTTAGGTTTAAGTAGTTCTAAGTTCTAGGGAACTGATGACCACAGATGTTAAGTCCCATAGTGCTCAGAGCCATTTGAACCATTTTTTAAATAAAAACTTTGAGGTTCGCCGATGACATTGTAATTCTGTCAGAGACAGCAAAGGACTTGGAAGAGCAGTTGAACGAAATGGACAGTGTCTTGAAAGGAGGATATAAGATGAACATCAACAAAAGCAAAACGAGGATAATGGAATGTAATCGAATTAAATCGGGTGATGCTAAGGGAATTAGAGTAGGAAATGAGACGCTTAAAGTTGTAAGGAGTTTTGCTATTTTATGAGCATAATGACTAATGATGGTCAAAGTAGAGAGGATATAAAATGTAGACTGGCAATGGCAAGAAAAGCGTTTCAGAAGAAGAGAAATTTGTTAACATCGAGTATAGATTTAAGTGTCAGGAAGTCGTTTCTGAAAGTATATGTATGGAGTGTAGCCATGGACGATAAATAGTTTGGACAAGAAGAGAATAGAAGATTTAGAAATGTGATGCTACAGAAGAATGCTGAAGATTAGATGGGTAGGTCATATAACTAACGAGGAGGTATTGAATAAAATTGGGGACAAGAGGGGTTTGTGGCACAAATTGACTAGAAGGAGGGATCGGTTGGTAGGACATGTTCTGAGCCATCAAGGGATCACCAATGTAATAATGCAGGGCATGGCGGAGGGTAAAAATCGTAGAGGGAGACCAAGAGATGACTACACTAAGCAGATTCAGAAGAACGTAGGCTGCAGTACGTACTGGGAGATGAAGAAGCTTGCACAGGATAGAGTAGCATGGAGAGCTGCATCAAACCAGTCTCAGGACTGAAGACCACAACAACAACAACAATCTTTCACCAGTACAAGAGACATGCCATGAACTTCATCAGGTTACCTTCCATTCAAAAGGCTGTTGCACGCAGTGACTGTTGTACTGCCTTGCAAATGATAGATTTCAGCTATCAGTCGTCCTTTTCAAATTTTATTGGCAGATCTAGATTTCAGCTAGAAACTACCCATTACCAATGCATGTATTCAGTGTTGGTCGGGCTTCATCCACAGTTCATTGAATGCTACTATACCATCCAATGAACTGTGGATGAAGCCCGACCAACAGGCATTACAAGCATCGATAAAAAATGATAGCTCATTGGGAATGGCTAGTTTCTAGCTAGCTTCAGTTCATTGAATAGTACTATAGTATTCAATGAACTGTGGATGAAGCCCGACCAACAGGCATTACATGCACTGACCAAAAATGATAGCGCATTGAGAATGGCTAGTTTCTAGCTGAAATCTAGATCGGCGAATAAAATTTAAAAAGTATGGCTGATAGCTGAAATCTATTATTTACAATTACTATGAACTTTATATACAATTAATTTTCTAATCACCAGCTTCAGTGAAAAGTTTAAACTATACAGTAACATCAGTGTGCATTGTATTCGCTACATGACGAAAAATAATTAATTAATTAATGCCTATCACTCACAATCATAATTTAAGGAGGCGTCTGGTCTTTCATAACATCGTCTTTATGATGTATAAATACAGACTGAAGAGACGAATGAAAATTTGTAACAAGGGCGGGGTTCAAACCCCGGCCTTGGTACAAATTTGCATTCGTTGCTTCAGTCTGAATGTATACACTATGTGATCAAAAGTATGCGGACACCTGGCTGAAAATGACTTACAAGTTCGTGGCGCCCTCCATCGGTAATGCTGCAATTCAATGTGGTGATGGCACACCCTTAGCCTTGATGACAGCTTTCACTCTCGCATGCACACGTTCAATGAGGTTCTGGAAGGTTTCTTGGTGAATGTCAGCCCATTCTTCACGAAGTGCTACACTGAGGAGAGGTATCGATTTCGGTCGGTGAGGCCTGGTGTTCTATAGGATGAAGGTCAGGACTCTGTGCAGGCCAGTCCTTTAAAGGGATATTTTTGACGTGTAAACACTCCGTCACAGGCCGTGCATTATGAACATCGTGCTGAAAGACGCAATCACCATCCCTGAATTGCTCTTCAACAGAGGGAAGCAAGAAGCTGCTTGAAACATTAATGTAGGCCTGTGCATTGATAGTGCCACACAAAACAACAAGGGGTGCAAGCCCCCGCCATAATAACACGACCACACCATAACACCACCGCCTCCGAATTTTACTGATGGCACTACACATGCTGACAGATGACGTTCACCAGGCATTCGCCGTACCCACATCCTTCCATCGAATGGCCACATTCTGTACTGTGATTCGTCACTCCACAAAAAGATTTTCCACTGTTCAATCGTCCAATGTTTACGCTTCTTACACCAAGCAAGACGTCGCTTGGCATTTGCCGACGTGATATGTGACTTATGAACAGCTGCTCCACCACGAAATCCAAGTTTTCTCAGCTCCCGCCTTACTGTTATAGTAAGTAGATCCTGATGCAGTTTGGAATTCCTGTATGTAGGTGTGGATAGGTATCTGCCCATTACACATTACGAACCTCTTCAACTGTCGGCGGTCTCTGTCAGTCAACAGATGAGGTCAGTCTATACGCTTTTGTGCTGTACGTGTCCCTTCACTTTTCCTCTTCAGTATCACGTCGGTATCAGTGGACCTCGGGATGTTTAGGAGTGTGGAAACCTCGCGTACAGACGTATGACACAAGTGACACCCAATCACCTGACCAAGTTCGACGTTCGTGAGCTTCGCGTATCGCCCCATTCTGCGCTCACATGATGCCTAATGATTACTGTAGTCGCTGATATGGAGTACCTCGCAGCAGATGGCAGTACAATACACCTATTATGAAAAACATAAGTTTTTGGGTGTGTCTGGATACTTTTGATCGCAGGGTGTACATCATAGATGTTTGAGAATTGTGAAGGTATTTGGAACGGAAATAATTCGCGCCTATAACTTAAAATTTACTAGCAATAAATAAATGACTGAAAAATTTCAATTGTTTTCTTTAACTATTTCGCTGGCGAGGTTTTAGATATGCGTGCATTAATTTCTTGTTGGTCTCTACATAGAATTCATAAGGATATTGTATAAGTTTAAAGAAAAGATATTTTTAGTCGAACGCTATGATGCTTGTGAAACGTCCAGTTGGGCTGATACGGGAACGTCTTACGATCAAAAGCAATTAACGATACAGTACTATTAGTCTATTGTAAAATGACGTACCATATGTGTTATTAATCATATATCCACATACAGTACGTCCTGCTACGACGATTAATACTCAATGTCAGTCGAATTATTGAATACTTAAATCATTAAATATTGGCAACAGCAGTGACAATCTATTGATGGCTCACCATCGTTTGTATTGCTTGTTGGTAAACTGTTGTAACGATGTACTTCCATATTTTACTTTCGTAACAAGACCCAACCATGCTGTGTATACATTGCACAGTTCCTTTCGCATTTTTTAGTAACCATAGAATACAAAGTTGGTAACGTGGCCGTGCAGCTGTGTTTTTGCACATGTCTTAGCAATCTGCTGATAGCCTATCACTCTGAAGCGTTCCTACCACAATTTTCGTTGCCTCTCTGAAGCACGGAACTTTTCACCTCGGCAACTACGCCACTTCGTATGTCAAAAGCTCTAATATCAGAAAAGCTCCGAAAGTCCATAGATCCTTCTTGAAAGTTGTTTGCAGTAAGCTGCACTAAGCTACAATGAATAATGGAGTCGGACACTTTACTCTTTATGTTACAATAAATTTTTTGCCATGAAGTTTGATACTGTCGATAGATAACATAGCGGCATCAAGACTCTGCCGGCGTCGTAGTTGATAGCGTCTAACATGCCCTACGCTGAAAATAGTGACCGAAACCTACTACTGGGAGCTATCATTACTGGACGACGGCATGCGTCCATCTGAAAGTGCAAACCTACGTGAAACTGCATTAAACAAAGCTCAAAACTGTTCTAACAGTGCTACCGTCATCGGGCATGTAGTAAATCAAAATGTGAGACTGAGTTAAGCCGTTGACAACGCGCACAGTGAGTGAAGCTCGCCTACTTCGATCTAACAGACTTTGCTCTCTACGCTGTTTGCGACGAATGCAAAGTGCATTGTCTCATGACAAGCGATAAGACAATCCTTGCGACTTATCGGAATCAGTCAAGAGTGAACTCGTGCCTCCTCAGAAGCAATATTCGGAATTCAAATACTAGTGCGTTCTTCGCACCTGGAGAGAGAGCGCCGCTACCCTCCAGCGTCTTGTCTCTGCCCTACCACAAATTACGTAGCTCGTACTATTTTTCACAGCGAACGTTAGATTCTTACCAATGGAGAAGTCCCTTTCAAAATTTCCTCCCTCCTTGCCGTCGCATTCCGCGAGGAAAAGAGAGCCATACAGTGTGTGAGACAGAGTATACAAATAAACCAAGACTTCTCACCTTGAGTATTGCCGCTACGTTCCCAGGTGTTCTGCTCGCAGGAAACGGCCAAAATTCCCCGGGCCACTTGAGATTCTTGGACACCCAAGTCGTGCTGTTGCTATTCAACACGCCGCTCTGTCCATGTTCCCTAGAATCGTGACAGAACTGTCTTCCGCTCTAAGTTTGTAGTGTCTGCTACCTTAGGCACACGTGGTAATGTCCACGGCTTCCCTTGGCAGCGTGTCGATGTATGCAGCGTCTTCGCCTGTCGCTAATCCTGTGGGGGCCCCCTCTCTACGAAGCGTGCCGACGGGCGCGCGACCGCCGTTCGCCCGTGGGCGCAGTACCTGTGTCCACCTGGCCGCCAGGCTTCCCAGCTAGGAACGCATCAGAAGAATTCCTTTCACGCACTAAGTGTACCACGTTGGTAAAGAGAAGAATCATGGCCCTTTACCGATGCTTAATGACACAATAATTCACCTCCATCACACTTCATATATTGCAATAAACTAATGACTGATTTTAAAAGCAGCTATAAAAGTGCCACTCCAAAAGCCTCAAGTTGAAAGACAGCTGAATATTTTAAATCAAATCCAGGTAGCGATTGCATATAAAGCTACAGCTGAGTTGAAAATTTATAAGAAGGTAAATTAAAAGACCGCAAACTAATAAGGGGATATCACTAAGATAAATAGTAAGGAACCAAATAAATGTAATCACTGCCACCAAGGCAGCAGTACGATTCTGTGATGTAGATAACTCCACTCCAGTATATTCAGTAATTACATGTTTCAATTATTTTCTCTCCTGCTGCTGTTATACATTGACCTTCACTGTTAGTAGGAATTATACTATAAGATGGCGAGTCTCTTGACAACGAGAAACTTGTAATGGGAAAATAAAAATTCTACCGTTACGAAAGACGATTTGTTCCCATAATTCCTGAAAATCTTTATCTGTGATATTAGGAGTGTCGTGCATCTTTAATGAATAAAAGGATTATGTTGTGTCGTTCACACAGGATGATACGTTTATTCTGGCACATTTTCAAAAAAAAAATCCCGAATACAGTAATTTTTCTGGGAATTTGCTTGCTAGCCATGATGGTTGTGGTAAGTTCCCATGGGACCAAACTGCTGAGGTCATCGGCTTACACACTACGTAATATAACTTATATTAACATACGCTAAGGACAACACTCACACCCATGCCCGAGGAAGGACTCGAACCTTCGACGGCGGGGGTGGGGGAAGAGGATGAGGCCGCTCTTCGGCCAAGGCGCCCTAGATCATTCTGCTGTCCTGCGCGGCTGCTAGCCATGAAGTAACGCTATGTGCTGTCAAGTTTCGCCAAGGTTGTCTTTTTTTCTGTTGTTCTTAATATCGCAAATATTCCTGCATGACACCCATGTTCATGCCGTCAGTGGATTATTTTATGTCGTGTACTTTGCAGCTACATACTTAGATCCCTCTCAGCTCAGTATGGTTCCCTTTGCTCACCACTGTCTTACTCAGTTTCAACATTTTGGCTGCACGTTCCGTCAGCTTTCCCGTTAACACCGTCATATCTTTCCCCTTCTCATGGTCAATCGATTAAATGACGTAAACAGTAACTATTTTCTGCAAACACTTCCCCCGCTGGCCCTTCTTTGAACTGGAACCTTCTGTACCCAGTCACATGCCAAAGTTACTTCCCGCTGCGGGCGCTTTGTCGAGTAATAAGGAGTAAAGTCTTCTTTTTATTTTGAGTGGTTTGGCCTTGCTGCGATCTAAAATGCATACGTATACAATGCAGGGTTGTTTTTATTTCTGTCAGATCTACGCTACATTATTTTCTGTAGTGTTTATCAATGTAGCATGTGTATACGAAAGTGACAGCATCGGAACAGAATCATCCCATAGTACTTACTTTTGTGGATGAAGCAGTTTATGGTCCCAGATAAATACTGGTAGTTCAGCACCATATTCCACCTAAAGTGTTAATCTTCTATAATCGAAGCTATTGCCTCCATATAACTGCTCGCTTGTAGTCCAAAATTTTGATGATTCAATATAACTCGTACGCCAGGAGCAGCAGAACACGAAGTAATTCTTTCGCTGTCACTTATAAGACGATGTAAAGCGAGAAACATCGTCCCTTAGGTTGTCAGGTTCATATTTGCTGAGATAGCTGCAGTATACACTCCTGGAAATTGAAATAAGAACACCGTGAATTCATTGTCCCAGGAAGGGGAAACTTTATTGACACATTCCTGGGGTCAGGTACATCACATGATCACACTGACAGAACCACAGGCACATAGACACAGGCAACAGAGCATGCACAATGTCGGCACTAGTACAGTGTATATCCACCTTTCGCAGCAATGCAGGCTGCTATTCTCCCATGGATACGATCGTAGAGATGCTGGATGTAGTCCTGTGGAACGGCTTGCCATGCCATTTCCACCTGGCGCCTCAGCTGGACCAGGGTTCGTGCTGGACGTGCAGACCGCGTGAGACGACGCTTCATCCAGTCCCAAACATGCTCAATGGGGGACAGATCCGGAGATCTTGCTGGCCAGGGTAGTTGACTTACACCTTCTAGAGCACGTTGGGTGGCACGGGATACATGCGGACGTGCATTGTCCTGTTGGAACAGCAAGTTCACTTGCCGGTCTAGGAATGGGAGAACGATGGGTTCGATGACGGTTTGGATGTACCGTGCACTATTCAGTGTCCCCTCGACGATCACCAGAGGTGTACGGCCAGTGTAGGAGATCGCTCCCCACACCATGATGCCGGGTGTTGGCCCTGTGTGCCTCGGTCGTACGCAGTCCTGATTGTGGCGCTCACCTGCACGGCGCCAAACACGCATACGACCATCATTGGCACCAAGGCAGAAGCGACTCTCATCGCTGAAGACGACACGTCTCCATTCGTCCCTCCATTCACGCCTGTCGCGACACCACTGGAGGCGGGCTGCACGATGTTGGGGCGTGAGCGGAAGACGGCCTAACGGTGTGCGGGACCGTAGCCCAGCTTCATGGAGACGGTTGCGAATGGTCCTCGCCGATACCCCAGGAGCAACAGTGTCCCTAATTTGGTGGGAATTGGCGGTGCGGTCCCCTACGGCACTGCGTAGGATCCTACGGTCTTGCCGTGCATCCGTGCGTCGCTGCGGTCCGGTCCCAGGTCGACGGGCACGTGCACCTTCCGCCGACCACTGGCGACAACATCGATGTACTGTGGACACCTCACGCCCCACGTGTTGAGCAATTCGGCGGTACGTCCACCCGGCCTCCCGCATGCCCATTATACGCCCTCGCTCGAAGTCCGTCAACTGCACATACGGTTCACGTCCACGCTGTCGCGGCATGCTACCAGTGTTTTAAGACTGCGATGGAGCTCCGTATGCCACGGCAAACTGGCTGACACTGACGGCGGCGGTGCACAAATGCTGCGCAGCTAGCGCCATTCGACGGCCAACACCGCGGTTCCTGGTGTGTCCGCTGTGCCGTGCGTGTGATCATTGCTTGTACAGCCCTCTCGCAGTGTCCGGAGCAAGTATGGGGGGTCCGACACACCGGTCTCAATGTGTTCTTTTTTCCATTTCCAGGAGTGTATATCACCGCAGTTACATTTCACCACGTAAAGGTGACCAGTCGTTGAAAAAGTGAGAACATGTCATAACATAAAATGACTGGAATCGCACATCAGCTCCATCTAAGACCTACTCATATCACCACTAGGTGAGATAATTCTCTGCTGCCCAATTACGCGATGGAAGACACCAACGTTAAGGTTAATGAAGTATTCGTAGCATCTCAAGTGGTCTTGTGTCAGGAAGGTGCAGGGGGATCCCGTGTGGCGCCAGTGGAACAGTTACTTTATTGCATCTTGCCACTGTGATTCGTTGAAGGTAGCGTCAGTGTGGCCTCATCATTCCATGGCTTTCTCTCTCTCTGTGTGTGTGTGTGTGTGTGTGTGTGTGTGTGTGTGTGTGTGTCACTCAGTAATGCTGACAGAACGCTGCACAAAGAGAGCAGTGGTGCGTTATGCAACCGCTTCTGCCAGCGACGATTCAGGGGTGTCGGTGGTTACGGCTGGCTGTGGCCGCATGTGCGACAGCCGTCTTGCGTCCCTTGAACCCTCCAGCAGGCGACGGCAGGTGACATGCGGCTGTGACGCACTGACTTGCCCTGACGGCCGGTACACTGCTTCCCGGGGTCAGGGAGGCCCAGTGTGGTCACTGCTCTGCGTTCCATAATTTCAGGGCCCGTTGTCCTGGCGCAGAGTTGAAGTGTGGGCCTGGATCAGCAATCCAGCTGATTCCCCAAGTGTCACAGCAGTCACAGTAACCGTGGTTGAAATGCCGCAGGATACCGAACAGGAAGGATACCGGGTTAAGGCGGCCGAGGTGGCCGAGAGGTTCTAGGCGCTTCAGTCCGGAACCGCGTGACCGCTACGGTCGCAGGTTCGAATCCTGCCTCGGGCATGGATGTGTGTGATGTCCTTAGGGTAGTTATGTTTAAGTAGTTCTCAGTTCTAGGGGACTGATGACCTCAGATGTTAAGTTCCATAGTGCTGATAAGGGGTAAAAGTGAAAGGGCTGGGCTCCAATTAGATACCATCCATTCCTTCAACAACAATAACTGCATTTATATGAATTACTTGAAGGTTACTCACCGGTTTCCGTCAGACCACCGAAGTTCAGCGCTGTCGGGTTGAGCTAGCACTTGAATGGGTGAGCATCCGGTCTGCAGAGAGTTGTTGGCAGGCGCGGTGCCCTCAGCCAAATGTTCAAATGTGTGTGAAGCCTTATGGGACTTAACTGCTAAGGTCATCAGTCCCTAAGCTTACACACTACTTAACCTAAATTATCCTAAGAACAAACACACACACCCATGCCCGAGGGAGGACTCAAACCTCCGCCGGTACCAGCCGCACAGTCTATGACTGCAGCGCCTAAGACCGCTCGGCTAATCCCGCGCGGCTGCCCTCAGCCCTTGTGAGGCACACTCAGGAGCTATTTGACTGAGAAGTAGCTGCGGTCCTGTAAACTGACATACGGCCGGGTGAGCTGCGTGATGACCGCTTACCCCTCCATATCCGCATCTAATGACGCCTGTGGGGTGAGGTTGACACGGTGGTCGGTCGGTACCGTTGGGCCTTCCAAGGCCTGCTCGGACGTAGTTTAGTTTCGATGGTTACCAATCTAATAGTACAACCTATTCACACAAATCTGCAAGTTTGCTTTGAGGCGATGAAGCAAGCGTTAAACAAGCAATAAACACGATGAATAAAACTTGTTACAAGGCAATATAGTCACACATGTAGAACTTCCAGAAAACAATAGAATAGGACTAGCAAATACAAGAAAAGTTCTAGTTTAACAATAGTTAAAGTGCTCAATGACTTTACCAAGCAGCGGGTAAAATGCCCCTAAAAAGTATTGTTAACAATAAATTGATAAGTCCCCAGAAAGAACAGATACAGAATAATTACTCAAATCAAATTTGTTTCACGTCGAAAGAGCAATTACTGACAATTACAAGAACTCGTGTGAATAATTCACTTTAACCTGAAAGTGAAATAATTGACAAGGAAGCATAATCAACTACAATAAGTTACCAGGTTCACCTGGGTGACAATAGAAAAACAATTACAATGTAAGTAAAACAAAAATCTTTTAAAAACTTAAGCATAAAACATTTTCCCTTAAAACCCAAGCTTGCTATGATGGCAGTTGCAGAACCGCGCAGAGAAGAACAGACTCTCCCCGCCCCCGAATTCGATGAAATGAGGATCGCCCCAAAATAATTTAACGATCACCAGTTTATCCTGGAATGAGGTGAGAAATTGAATTTAGATAGCTCGAAGGAGAACTTGCCAAGACAATGGAAGCGAAGCTGGAATCAAACCGCCAAGCTGGCGACTATAACACGCGCCAGAGCCATGCCGCAGTGAGTCAATACAAACTGCACTCCACTATCGCTCCCTTTCGGTGCCAGGTTCGTGTTTATACACAGCGGCCATCATCACCACAGGAGACAGGAACTCACAGTGAGTTCCACGTGAGGAATAAATATAAATGTCAATGGTAAATAAGTGAAATCACTTGACCCAAAAATATCAGCATTCAATAACTGGAGAATGCTGCTCAGATAACCTAATAAAAGATCCTAGATTTGTCTCCAATCCCTAGTAGATTCAAATTACCAGTGCTTCTATAGGGAAATAACAAACAATACAATAAATACCCAAATTTGCCTTATTTACATAAAGATGTGCTTGAAGGTACTGAACTTGAATAATACTTAAACATAGAACTGTAAAGACAGCGGCATGGGCAGAAAGTCCACACGGTCAAGCTCATATTAAATAATACAGGTACAGTAACCTCATTGACACGTAAACAAATGTGCATACCTGCTGCGCACCAGGACATCTAAAACATAGTACAATAACATGCATGATTAAAAACAGGTAATGCCCATAATAAATACAGAATTTAAAAAAGGTTGCCATTTAAACGTATCTAGAAGAACAGTTTGAACTAATAAGGTATTTAAACCAATACGTTATATGAGCAAGCCCTTCCACAACACACCCTCAAAGTTGGGCTGCGCTCAAAGACCACTTACAGATATCAAGCACACGTTAATGAGACACCAGCAAAATTACACAGTTGGCGGCTAACAAGGCAGTAAGCCAACACAGAACAATGGAGGTCTGGGCATCACTGGACTACGTTGCGGCAGCCACGTACACAGAACCAACAGCCACAAGGTTTACCCACCAAAGTCATGCACTGTCGATACAAGCAAGCCAGCAAGAGCAGGTCACATAAGCAACGCGCGGAGATTAGGCGCGAAAGGTCGCGCCAGTAGATCGGAAGAGGACTCTATACGAGCCAGCACGGCTCAGTGGTAGTAGAGCTGTGACTAGGACAAGTGACTTTAGTACAAAAAGGCTAGGTACTTATGTGCTTTCAGGCTGTGTTTGCTTGGTCTTTGCAGTGCCTTGTGGCAACGGATACAATATGTAAACGTATATTTGAGGTCACATACCTCCACCCCCGACCCCCCACCCCCAAAGTTGCACAGACGCTTCCTATTCCGCCATCCATGACCCGCCGCATGTCAGCTTCTTTGGATTCATTTGTTTTCCACGGCTTGCTGTTCAATATAGGACTCGAGACCTTAACCTTTCCGCGGTACAAGGGTGATTTAGGTCTGCATCATGTGCCTGACAGATCGATAGCCCTTTTCATTAGCTCTCGCATGGTGTTGTGGCGCCGTTGTCCTACGTGCGTCACCAGCCTATTGCTGGAGGCATTTGCGCCACACTTTCTCTCAGCACCTATCCCACTTTCGAACGTTCTGTCATCCTTCTTTTAGTTCCATAACTTTTTCCTCGACCTAAGCTCCGTCTGTACTTGCATACTGCCAGCGCGTGTGACATGTACGAAGGCCATCTCTGGCTTTCTTCAGCAGCATGTCGTTGAGGGGAAGCATCCCCATGTTGACTGGTACGCCGTTTGGCGATGGGTGTGCGCTCCTTATCTTGAGACTGGCGTCCAGTCTGCGTGGTACCTTACCGTCAATGGGAAGCAAGTAAGCCGGTCACACCATCACGCGATTCAACTCGCAGACACCCCGATGTGTCACATACGAGCATCGCCTGATGTGCAGATTGGGAAGAGGTGTCTGGTTCTTGGTGTGACAGATGTTGCACCCAATTACCTGGACGACTCCTGATCAGATACCTGCTCAACTGTTCCTCATTCCGGACACGGTATACTTCCCGCAAGCGAAGACGAACTCTGTTAATAGGAATAGTGAACACGCAGCTCACTACTTGTTTGCTGATGGGGAGAAAAAGAGTCCTTGATTTTTGGCTGTTCCTTAATGAACGCCATTGTGCAGTTGTCGGCAATCCAAAAAACAGACAATTTTTCTCCAGTTTCCTTTGCCGTGTCTTCCTTAACCCACCCCAGGGCTGGGGTGTTCCTGTCATCCAGACCTCATCCCCGCCTCTTTCACACTTAGAACAGATACGTTCTTTGGTCATCGGAATGTTCTCTTCGGAAAAACTGCACGTCGAAAGTCTCAACAAGTCTGACGTCTTGCTGAGCCCTCCTCTTCGTGACATCAGATTCCTGCCCTTTTCGGCAGTATTACTGTTAATTAAACAAAATAAAATAAAAAATAAATAAGAAATAACTAAATAAGCCACTAATGTTCATCGTAACTCTACTCCACTTTTCCTACGCTTTCCTTGGCTCCTGGAGGGTGGGAACAGGAGGTGGTAGCCAGGCCTCGGGTTGCGACCCCTGACCAATTAGCCCCATTCCTTCCTTTGGGCGGCAGGAAAATTTTCTACTTTCAAAAATCGTCAAATACAAGGCGATTTTTTATTTTTCAAAATACAGTAAAAAAAAAAAACAAAAAATGGTAACATCACAGTGTGCGCTGTAAAAGTATGTAGGATCAAGTATCGGCAAGTAACCTTCTTTTCTTTTTTTAAAAAATCTTTACGAAAATGATTTTGATTATTATTATTTTCAATAAATTGGTTTTAATCTAATTTATCATTTTACATCTTTTGTTGCATCATTTTCATCATCGTATTGACTTTCTTAGTTGCTCTTATTTTTCTTCCTATCTTTTTTTTTACATGCTTGCGTCACCTATAACGTGAAATTGAGTTCCAACAAGAACAGCTCATCGGTCGGCATTGCATCAGCTCGCGTAGAAAAGGCGAGAAACTACAGCGTCGAAACTAATTTTCTTCTGTGCATGGATTTGCTCGTGAAGTTCAACTTTAAAATCCGCGAGCAAAGCGAGCGTGATTAATAGTTCCGCTGCAGATTGCTGGCAGCCATTTGCTCAGATACATAGCATATCAGGAGATTGAGGTCAGGTTAGGATACGAGTGTAAATTCGGGCTACAAAAAGCGTTTTCTGTCGCAGTTCAGTCACTGGTCATTTAAAATCAGCTGTGGACAAAGCATCTTGCGAACCCGCCGTACCTGATGGCACCAGCTACCAATGCTGCTCCGCGTTGCATGAACAGCAATGTTCGTATGTCGCTTTTAACCGACAGGTAGCCGATGTGGCAACACTGTAGCGCCAAGTAACATACGTCAACTAAACGAACTATAGGTAAGTACGCAACAAGGTAGATATGGTGGAGGATGGTTATGTCGGATCGTATAACGTCATTTGATGTCTGTCTTATCTGACATGGTTAGAGCCCCATTCATGAGTCTGAGTATCAGAGGAACATGACTGAGAAAACATTTGCAGCCGGCCGGTGTGGCCGAGAGGTTCTAGGAACCGCGCGACCGATACGGTCGCAAGTTCGAATCCTGGCTCGGGCATGGATGTGTGTGATGTCCTTAGGTTAGTTAGGTTTAAGTAGTTCTCAGTTATAGGGGACCGATGACCTCAGACGTTAAGTCCCCGAATTGGAAGAGGCCGTACTGCATGAGGTTGAAGACATCCCGTCAACGAGCACACGGGCAATTTCTTTGGCAATTAGCGAATGTGAATGTAAAACATATGATGTAATGGGTCACCCCTAACCACTTGTTTGTAAAAGTGGTCGCGTTACCAACATACGATATTGCGAATTTCAAAGCAATCTTCCTTTGGACATGTATGCGCGTCCAGAGGAACCGGGACTGCGTTGAGTACAGCCATTACGAAATATATTAAAATATTCGCAACTGTGAATGTAGACAACCATTAGCTGCATAATGGAATGACGACATTGAAAATTGAGCCTGACAGAGACTCAAACCCGGATTTCTCGCTTGTCGCTGATCCGACAAAAAATTACATTATAGTAATTCCATTATACAGCTGATGTTTGTCTATATTCAAGACAGCGAATACATATCATGCGTTACCAACAGGTATTCAAGTTTGTAACGAGAATTGCCGAACACGCTGTATTTTGCAAGACATAAGATCCGCACTAGCTGCGGCTACTCCTGCTGCAATCTACTACCCACATTGCGCGTATCTGGTCGAATATGGTCGGTGCGCTACACATCATGCAAAACCACAGGTTCGCTGCTGTATATAACACTATAGCTTGGTGAACAGGGATAATTAATTGAAATGATTCGGGTTCATTGAGGAATGTGTTCCTACTGGTAAGAAGTAACAAAGGTTAAGATCGAAATGTCCAGCTCCGAAGAACGTTTGAAAGGACATACAAAATCAGATACGAACATTTTACCTACCGTTGTCGTACATGCTTCTGGAAGCCTAGTGGTCGTAGAAAATGTGCGGTTCATACCGCCTGGATGATGTTAGCTTGATATTCTGACAGACAACATAAAATGATTGCAAATACCTACAAATTATGACAACACACTGATTCCATGCCTACCGTGCATGCTGTAAAGATTTGTCTGTTTTGCGACTGTTCTACGTTACTGTATAACTACTCAGCTCCTAACACTTGATCCAAAAGAGGTCGTGTGTTGCAAACCGGCAAAGGATGCACATAAATGCCACTTTGTTCCATAAAGCACGTAAGGGAGACACTGCAGGAAAGACGAGAAACACAGTTTGGGTCAGGAATTGGTAAACAACATTCGAGTTCAAAAATGGTTCAAATGGCTCTGAGCATATGGGACTTAACTTCTAAGGTCATCAGTCTCCTAGAACTTAAAACTACTTAAACCTAACTAACCTAAGGACATCACACACATCCATGCCCGAGGGAGGATTCGAAACTGCGACCGTAGCGATACGCGGTTCTAGACTATAGTACCTAAAACTATTCGAATTCGAACGGAATGATTGATATGGAACAAAAATAGCTTACGCCACGTGAAAGAAGCTTGTATTCTAAATATACGATTTCTTTAGAGTCACAGCAAGCGGATCTGGTGTTCTTAACATTTCGGAAAGGTTTCTGTTCAATATTGTACCGATGTATCCTGATAAAAATTCGTCCGTATGTGACTTGATACTAGGTTTACAACTGACGTAACTGCTGAGTGATAGGCTGAACACAATTTTCTTGTACGAGGAATCATCCATGAAATCTGAATTATCTTTCAGGTGAGACCTAGGTATGACAGGTTCACTTCAATATTAATGACTAAGTACATAGTATCGGTACCCATCTTACGCAGTTGGCGTGATTACCTGTGGCAAAAAGTTGTAAAGAAGCTAAGATTAACTTCAGACGAAATATATGGCCCCTGCTTCCTCCGACTTCTAGGTTCAGGAGGAAGGAAAACGTCACGTGGATCCTGTACCACGATGCAACATTGTATTTTCAGGGCGTAAAAGCCACGTTGGAGGAGAAAGTAATTACTGTTGAACAATGTTTGGAAAATTCTGACCGTGAGTTTGAAAATCCCAGTTATTTCTATATTAATACGAAAACATGTTTCGGCTTCTCTCTCTTCTGCCATCGATACTTTATGCTTCATCTCCTGTATACTGTAGTAGGCGGAGAATGACACTGCATGTACACTGACGGAAGAAAATCGCGACACCATCAAATAATTGAAGTAGTGTGAACAAATTTCGTTAATGCATTTGTCTAGGTTAATGTAAGCGCGAGATCACCGTTTACAAATGTAAAATGGTAGTGCATTACTAACCGGTTTCATGGCCAGAACGTAGAATGCAAGCATGACAACGCGCATGCATTATTTTGAACAGGTGCCTGATGTCAGTTTGTGGGGTGAACTTTCACGTCTGTTACACTTGGTCAGTGAATACAGGGACGATTAATGATGTTTGTGGCTGATGCTGGAGCTGATGTCCGATGATGTCCCATATGTGCTCGATTGGAGACAGACCTGGTGATCGGGCAAAACAAGGCAATATGTCGACACTCCGTAGAGTACGTTGGGTTACAGCAGCGGTACCTGGGCGAACGTTATCGTGCGGAAAAAGCCACCTGGGCTGCCGTTCACGAATAGCATCACAAAATGGGCGTACAAATTAGCAGCCAGGGTGTGTGGGACAAGCACGAGAATGCTCCTTCTATCATACGCATTCGCGCCCAAGATCATAACTCCAGTTGTAAGTTCAGTGGGCCTAGCACGCAGTCTGGTTGATTGCCGGCCCTCAACTGGCCTCCTTATGAACAAAACCCGGCCATTACTGCCACTGAAGGAGGACCAGCCTTCATCTGAAAGCACAACAGATCTCCACCTGCCCTCCAATGAGCGCTCGCTTGACACCATTGAAGTGGCAGTGATTTGAGATCAGTGGGACGCACGCTACAGGGCGTCTGTCTCGAGTCTTGTAATAGTTTGTCGTGTCACTGCGGTGCCAGATGCTGGTCAGACTGAGGCTACAGATGCAGTACGATGCTCCAAAGCAATAAGATGAACATGATATTCTTCCCTCTCGGTAGTCCCACGTGGCTGTCCACAGCCCTGCTTCTTTCAATCGTATATTCTCGTGACCACCGCTGTCAGAAATTCTGTACAGTGGCTACATTCTTGCCAAGTCTTTCTGCAGTATCGCAGAAGGCAGCACATAGCCACCTTATAGCGAACATAGCTGACTCCTACATCAACAGCATCGAGGCTACGTGGACTATGCACAAGCGAGCTTGTACCATAGAACATGGAAACTTAAAGTTAAGTAGCTCTTTGTTTATGAATGCAGAACCCGCTTATAAATTGCGTGAAGTTTATGTTATAGAACGAGGATACCGCCCACCAACCAACATCCTATCCTTGTTTCCCATGGTACACGCTCTACAGAGAAAAAGAGACGACATAAATCGGCTTAGAAAGATTCATTGGAAGAAACACATTTTATTTTCCACATTAGAAGATTTCGTTCAGTTGTGTACCATGTTACAAACATGTGTAAACCTGGGAGCCTAGTTCAACATGTTGAAGAAGCTATTCCAGCACCCATTGATGGAACAGGGTGTATCCAACTGCAGATTGTGGTGAACATTGGAACGATGCTTGTCGACTGGGCTCCGAGGTCATACTTCTATCATTCCAGCGACTGGCAAAGAAGGTTGAGAAGACCAGCCTTGGGCATGGAAATTCAACGAAACTCACACTTTTCAGCATTGTCCCCAGAACTGATCGTGGCCGTTTGAGAGCTATAGGCTCCCACTAAATAAGTTAGGTGTGCACTACACATCAGAGGGTGCTGCTTAGGTGGCTGACTGTATGCGGGCTGCACACAAGGGTTTCTCAGATTAGCCGACTCTCATCCAATCCAGATAACGATAGCTGTAGGAAACCCAGAAGTGTCAGTGTAAGATCGAAGGAAATGTCTGCCACAGATGAGAGTATTAAGAGCCTAATGGTAAACTGTCGAAGCACTTGCAACGAAGTGCCAGAGTTTGAAACACTCATGGAAAGCAGTGAAGCTCACATAATACTGGGAACAGAAATCTGGCTGAAACTTCATTCCAGTGAGATTTTTGGGGAAAATTTAAGTGTACATCGAAAGGATAGGCAAATGGGAAATGGAGGTTATGTATTTGTCGCTGTAGACAAAAAATTCAAATCCACTGAGATAGAAATTGAAGCAGCATGTGAGATTATTTGGGCAAGACTCAGCATCTGGGTGGGCATAAAATGGTAATTCGATCCATCTATCACCCACCAGATTCATCTCTTGCTGCAACCGAAAGCTTTAGAGAAAACCTCAGTTCATTTAAATGTAAGTTTTCGGATCATACTATAATCATTGGTGGAGAATTTAATCATCCAACAATTAATTGGGTAAACTACAGTTTTGTTAGTGGCGGGCGTTATAAGACACCCTGTAAAGCATTACTAAATGTCTTTTCAGAAAACTACCTAGAGCAGTGAAGTTCTGTGCCAGGAGGAACAAGACTTTTGGTCAGGCGAATACAGGGTTATAAATACAAAATAAAATAGGGGTAATGGCGGAGTAGGTTTAATAATGAATAAAAGAAATAGGAGTGCGTGTAAGCTACTACAAACAGCATAGTTAACGCATTATTGTGGCCAAGATACACACGAAGCCCACGCCTACTACTGTAGTACAAGTTTATATGCCAACTAGCTCTGCAGATAACGAAGAAATTGAAGAAATGTATGAAGAAATAAAAGAAATTATGCAGATAGTAAAGGGAGGCGGCAATTTAATGGTCATGGGTGACCGAGCGAGGTGGCGCAGTGGTTAGCACACTGGACTCGCATTCAGGACGACGATGGTTCAATCCCACGTCCAGCCATCCTGATTTAGGTTTTCCGTGATTTCCCTAAATCGCTCTAGGCAAATACCGGGATGGTTTCTCTGAATTGGCACGGCATAGTAGGTGAAACATACTAGGTGAAACATAGTAGGTGAATATGGAATGGGGTTAAGGAATGAAAGAGGAAGCCACCTGGTAGGATTTTGCACACAGCATAACTTAATCATAGCTAACACTTGGTTCAAGAATCATAAAAGAAGGCTGTACACATAGAAGAAGCCTGGAGATACTGGAAGGTTTCAAAAATATTATATAATGGTAAGACAGAGATTTAGGAACCAGGTTTTAATTGTAAGACATTTCCAGGGGCAGATGTGGACTCTGACTACAAACTATTGGTTATGAACTGTAGATTAAAATTGAAAAAACTGCAAAAAGGTGGGAATTAAAGGAGATGGGACCTGGATAAACTGACAGAACCAGAGGCTGTAGGGAGTTTCAGGGAGAGCATAAGGGGACAATTGACAGGAATGGGGGAAAGAAATACAGTAGATGAAGAATGGGTAGCTTTGAGGGATGAAGTAGTGAAGGCAGCAGAGGATAAAGTAGGTACAAAGACGAGGGCTGGTAGAAATCCTTGGGTAACACAAGAAATATTGAATTTAATTGATGAAAGGAGAAAATATAAAAATGCAGTAAATGAAGCAGGCAAAAAGGAATACAAACGTCTCAAAAATGAGATCGACAGGAAGTGCAAAATGGCTAAACACGCATGGGTAGAGGACAAATGTTAGGACGTAGAGGCTTATCTCACTAGGGGTAAGATAGATACGGCCTACAGGAAAATTAAATATGAAGAGCTCAGATGGAAATCCATCTAAGCAAAGAAGGGAAAGCAGAAAGGTGGAAGGAGTATTGCAGAAGGTCTATACAAGTGTGATGTACTTGAGGACAATATTATGGAAATGGAGGAGGATGTAGATGAAGATGAAATGGGAGATACGATACTGCGTGAAGAGTTTGACAGGCCACTGAAAACTTGAGTCGAAAAAAGGCGCCGGGAGTAGACAACATTCCATTAGAATAACTGACAGCCTTGGGAAAGCCAGTCCTCACAAAACTCTACCATCAGGTGAGCAAGATGTATGAGACAAGCGAAATACACTCAGACTTCAAGAAGAATATAATAATTCCAATCCCAAAGAAAACAGGTGCTGACAGATGTGAAAATTATCGAACTATCAGTTTAATAAGTCACGGCTGCAAAATAATAACGCGAGTTCTTTACAGACGAATGGAGAAGCTAGTAGAAGCCGACCTCGGGAAAGATCGGTTTGGATTCCGTAGAAATATTGGAACACGTGAAGCAATACTGACCTTACGACTTATCTTAGAAGCTAGATTAACGAAAGGCAAACCTACGTTTCTAGCATTTGCAGACTTAGAGAAAGCTTTTGACAATGTTGGCTGGAATACTCTCTTTCAAATTATGAAGGTGTCAGGGGTAAAATACAGGGAGCGAAAGTCTATTTACAATTTGTACAGAAACCAGATGGCAGTTATAAGAGTCGAGGGACATGAAAGGGAAGCAGAGGTTGGGAAAGGAGTGAGACAGGGTTGTAGCCTCTCCCCGATGTTATTCAATCTGTATATTGAGCAAGCAGTAAAGGAAACAAAAGAAAAATTCGGAGTAGGTATTAATACCCATGGAGAAGAAAACAAACTTTAAGGTTTGCCGATGACATTGTAATTCTGTCAGAGACAGCAAAGGACCTGGAAGAGCAGTTGAACTGAATGGATAATGTTTTGAGAGGGGGATATAAGATAAACATCAACAAAAGCAAAACTAGCATAACTGAATTTAGTCGAATTAAGTCGGACGATGCTGAGGGAATTAGGTTAGGAAATGAGACACTTAAAGTAGTGAAGGAGTTTTGCTATTTAGGGAGCAAAATAGCCGATGGTGGTCGAAGAAGAGGATATAAATGTAGACTGGAAGTGGCAAGGAAAGCGTTTCGGAAGAAGAGAAATTTGTTAACATCGAGTATAGATTTAAGTGTCAGGAAGTCGTTTCTGAAAGTATTTGTATGGAATGTAGCCATGTATGGAAGTGAAACATGGACGATAAATAGTCTGGACAAGAAGAGAATAGAAGCTTTCGAAATGTGGTGCTACAGAAGAATGCTGAAGATTAGATGGGTAGATCACATAACTAATGAGGAGGTATTGAATAGAATTGGGGAGAAGAGATGTTTGTGGCACAACTTGGCTAGAAGAAGTAATCGGCTGGTAGGACATATTCTGAGGCACCAAGGGATCACCAATATAGTACTGGAGGGAAGTGTGGAGGGTAAAAATCGTAGAGGGAGACGAAGAGATAACTACACTAAGCAGATTCAGAAGGATGTAGGTTGCAGCAGGTACTGGGGGATGAAGAAGCTTGCGCAGGATAGAGTAGCATGGAGAGCTGCATCAAACCAGTCTCTGGTCTGAAGACCACAACAACAACAACCTAGAGCATATAGTCAGAAACCCGGCTCACGATGAAAATATATTCTATCTAATGGCTGCAAATAGACCTGACCTCTTCGAGGATGTTAACATCGAAACTGATATCAGTGACAATGATGAGGTTCTGCCAACAATGATTACCAAAGTACAAAGGACAACTAAACCAAGAAGAAAGATGTATATGTTCAGTAAAATAGATAAAAAATCAGAAATTTCATATCTCCGTGAGGAAGTTGAAACTTTCAGCACAGGTTAGGATCATACAGAGGAACTCTACTTAGAGTGTAAAAGAATAGTAGACTACGCACTGGGCACATATGTACCTAGTAGAATGTAGTGAACCTCCCTGGTATACAATAACTGTAAAGAAATGTTTAAAGAAACAAAGATTATCGCATAACACGTGTAAAACAAAGCGTAGGGCTGTAGAAAGAAACACGTTTGACTGTCAAGAGAGCAATGCAAGACGCCTTCAGTGACTACTGTATCAAAATATTGTGAAGTAATCTTTCACAGAACCCAAAGAAATTCTGGACCTATGTAAAGGCTCTTAAAGGCACCAAAGTTAGTGTCCAGTCCCTAGAGAATGAGACAGTCATTGAAATTGAGGGTAGGAGAGGAAAAGCTGAGATGCTTAACTCTGTTTTCAAATGTTCCTTTACGAAGAAAAACCAAGGAGAACTGCCCCAATTTAATTCTCGTACCACTGAAAGATGAATGAAATAAGTTCTTGTGTAATTGGTGTTAAGAAACAGTTAAGATCGTTAAAATTCAAAAAGCTCGAGGCTCCGATGGAATCCCTGACAGATTCTGTACTGAATTTGTTGCTGAGTTAACCCCTCTTCTAACTATAATTTAGAGTGTAGATCCCTCCAACAAAAAAAAGTGTCCACTTCTTGAAAAAAGCGCAGGTCACACCCAGGTACAAGAAGGGTGGTAGAAAATGTTCAAATGTGTGTGAAATCTTATGGAACTTAACTGCTAAAGTCGTCAGTCCATAAGCTTACACACTACTTAACCTAAATTATCCTAAATACGAACACACACACCCTTGTCCGAGGGAGGACTCGAACCTCCGCCGAGACCAATCGCTCAGTCCATGACTGCACCGCCCTAGACCGCTCAGCTAATCCCGCGCGGCAGGGTGGTAGAAGTGATCCAGAAAACCACCGTCCAGTATCCTTGATATCGATTTGTTGTAGAATCTTAGAACATATTCTGAGCTCAAACGTAATGAGGTATCTTGAACAGAATGACCTCGTCAATGCCATTAAGCATGGTTTTCGAAAACATCGATCATGTGAAACCCAACTCGCACTTTTCTCACGTGACATACTGAATGTTTCCGAAAAGGATTTGACTCAGTACCGCACCTACATTTATTGTCAAAAATACGATCACATAGGGTATCAAGTGAAATTTGTGACTGGATTGAGGGGTTTTTGGTACGGAGGACACAGCATGTAATCTTGGATGGAGAGTCATCATTAGATGTAGAGGTGACTTCGGGTGTCCCTGGGGAAGTATATTGGGACCCTTGCTGTCCATGCTGTATATTAGTGTCCTTGCACACGACATTAATAGTAAAATCAGGCTTTTTGCAGTTTAGGCAGTTACCTATAATGAAGTACAATCTGGTTAAGCTGCATCAATATTGTCAGATCTTGATAAGATTGCAACATGTTGCAGACATTGGCAACTTGCTCTAAATGTTCAGAAACGTAAAATTTTGCACCTCAAAAAAAGAAGAAACTTGCTCTAATTGTTCAGAAATGTAAAATTTGGCACCTCACAAAACTAAGATACGTAGTACTTATGACTATAATATCAGTGAGTCACCTTTGGAATCGGTCAGCTCATACAAATACCTGGGTGTAACACTTTGTAGAAATTTGAAATGGACCAATCACACAAGATCAGCCGCGGATAAAGCAGGTGGTAGACTTCGGTTTGTTGGTAGCACTGGGGAAGTGCAATCAGTCTACAAAAGAGATTGTTTACAAATCACTCGTGTGACCCATCCTAGGATATTGCTTAAGTGTGTGGGACCCGTACCAGTTACAATTAACAGGGGATGTTGAACGGCCGGCTGCGGTGGCCGAGTGGTTCTAGGCGCTTCAGTCCGGAACCGCAGGACTGCTACGGTCGCAGGTTCGAGTTCTGCCTCGGGCATGAATGTGTGTGATGTCCTTAGGTTGGTTAAGTGACAGGTTAGTTCAACCCGTGGGAGAGTGTCGCAGAGATAATGAACTAACTGAAATGGCAGACTCCTGAAGACAGAATAAACTATCCCGAAAAGTCTGTTAAGAAAGTTTCAAGAACCGGCTTGAAATGATTACTCTAGGGATATACCCACTACCTATCGATCGTTCACACAGACATCGTGGGGATAAGATTAGAAAAATTACTCAACGCACAGAGGCATTCAAACAATCATTCTTCCCACGTTCCACACGTGAATGTAACAGTAAGAAACCCTTACACCTGCTGCAGTGGGACGTACCCTCTGCCATGCACCTCACGCTGGTTTGCAGAATATAAATATAGATGCATCAAAGTTGCTTAATATCATGATCATCTACATTTACAACAGCCTGGAACCGCACTGGAGATTCCCCTACCGCTGCCCGGAAGGTCGCTTCTGGGACAGTGGACCACGGAGTTTTCAGCTGTAGAGCCAAAGCTCGCGCACAACTACTCGTACTCCGCGCACAGAATTCTCAGCCACGGCAACCGTAACTCCTTCAATTGACCGTCGGCCTCATCCAGCACCAGTTCTCAAATCGTCAGTTAATACGAACTTCGGAATCACGTTCTTCAACTCCGAGGCGGAAAGAGATCCTTTTTGTAATTCAATATTCGCGAAGAGCTGTAGCACTTTTGCTCATTTATATAAGCCTTGCTCACCCTGTTCAGACCCTTGTTGACTGTCTGCAAACGTAACGTCCACTCATGCTTTTGTTTTAACCCTGTGTCACCGTACCAGCAACGGTGCTTAACGACAAGTCATGATATTAAGATTACTAATAACGAAAATCGTGCGTCGCACAGTCTGAAAATCATTCCTGTGCAGTTAGGTACCGGTATGGTAAATAGTTTTCCGACTACACTGGCTAAAATAGTGAAAGTTTAATTTAAAAAAAGTTAAGTAAGCAGAGCAAAACATATTCGAATCCCATTCGCGGACCACAACAGGCAGTTTAAATTTATGGACATAGGGTGTATAATCCTAATATCCAATGAATTATGGCTGTCTGCAGATAAACTTTTAGATAAGCCTAACCTGTGGATATTAATGGAAAAGAAACTGTACTTTGGAAATGAAAGAGCCTCACTTCAGATATGGAAAACTTGTATCCCGCTCCTGATTGAGAATGTTTAACTTACACGGTGTGGCGCTCTTTTCCACTTGTAACTCCTCGTTCTACATAAGTCCAGTTTCCGTGCCACTGCATGAAAATTGCTTCTGTTGAGATACCGTGTGGCTTGTGAGATGGCAAAACACCACCCTGAGGATCGGAGAGCTGTGGGGACGCACACTGGCCTTTTACAATATCGAGTTCGTTACGAAAAGAAATATTTTCTTGTGATGGTGAAGAACTGCTCCTTGCAGAATAAACAAAGTATACGAGAAAGTAGATGGCCTGAGCATTGTACACACATTAGAAAAACTAACTTAGCTTCTTGGTTCAAGAAAGCATGACAAACAAAAAACCCGTACTGTTCCAACGAATATTTACATAAAATGTACGAGGATTCTTGATCCTTGGAAGCAAAGGACTTACGGAGTTACAGAAAGCAAAAACGCTCAAAAACACTTTTTTTTACTATTTAAACTCTGTTCTGATGTTGTAGTTTTATTCTAAGTTAGCTGTGTTTTGCACTTGAAGAAAATGTGAATAATCCTGACGTCCACATGCTGCTCGTCTCCGAACACGGGGCCTTCTTTTTGGTGCAAAAAAATGCCTGTATTCTGTGTTTGGCTTCATGTCTTGAAGACACTGGGGACACAGTTTGGTGACACACACTTAAAATTGGGGAGTTTTCTAAATCTTAATGTTTTCACATAGCACTGTTTGTTCTTTAAAGTAGAGGGGGAATAATGCGAAATCCAGCTAGTCTGCTGGTATTTTGGTCGGATGCCATCTGAGCATATAACGAATATTTTTCACCCAGCGACAAAGGCAACCACTGAGGTCGGCTGTGTGAAGTGTCACGAAATAATGTGTGAGTCAGGTGCACACAAGATCCCCTGTTAGTGTGGAAGATTGTATGTCTGGCAAACAACATGAATTGCTCAAGAACGTTAAAACGTTAAGTAGAAATACTGGCTACACCCGTCTGCCACTGGCCGACAAATCAACCGTGCACGACATTGAGACACGTGACAACGCGGACCGGGAAAACGCAAAGAGCCTAACGCGGTAAGTCGTCCATCCTGGGCTCGGTGATTATGCAAGCCACTGAATCCGTCTAATTAACGGTTTACTTTATTGTGGTGGCAGCTTTATCTAGAATAATTTGGAGAATTATGAAATTTAGCATTTTAAATAACTTTGGTGCAACACTCCTGTTGGAAAATGCCTAGTGTTTATAAATTAGGATATCCTACACGATGTCCCTTATAGAGCACTTCCCGGTAGTATATCTGTTGTGCACGACAGAGATTTCTGTGGGTACAAAGATGTGTGTTCGTTTGCAGTATAAGTCCGGCAGAGGTCTCCACCGCCAGTCTCAAGATAGTAGAATGGTTCTCAGGCAAAATATCGGAAGATTCTATGTAACCTTGGAAATTCATTTTGATAGTTTGGCATCCCTATTGAAAAATCTTTGTTTAAGAAGCTCTCTAAGTTCACAGGAGGCACAGAGTTATCATTAGAAGTGTTCAGAAGTTTATATGCTGATTGATTAAAAAAAAAAAAAGTTCACAAACTGACATGGGACATCGGGCATACAACAAGAATCACATAGGAACTGAGGGCTACTAAATGGCGTCGCAGTTATTCCGTCACATGCTACAAATGGAAGTCTACTTTAGGAGATGCTCAAAGTTTTGTTCAGATGCACCGAGACACGCCTGACATCGACGCTGCGTTGAAAGGTGCGCCCTCTCAAAGATACCTGGTGTATTTCGAAGACGTCCTGCTGACGCAACAGTCCTGCCCACCAGGTTCTCCCCAGGGATGAAACAGGTGTTTCACATACAAGACCCTTCAGATTCCCCAACAGGAAAAAATAGTTTGGAGACAGATAGGGTGATCGTGGCGACCAATCGAGAGGCCGGGTGTTCCCTCACTTGTGTTCTGGAATGCTCGGGGCCTCAGTCGTGCTGGAATGAACGAATCGGCTTGGGAACATCGCTCAGAATGTCTGGCAGAACCTCTCGCAGGAATGCGAGTACGTGCGGCCATCACGTCGGTCCGGGAGAATGCATGGCCCAATTAAACGCAACGCCCCTCGAGACCGTAGCGCCCTCTCTTGCCGTTTGCGAGCTCCGGTGTTGAATTTGTATTTTTTCCATTGATGTACAATAAAACTGTTGGGATTTACATTTTATATCACAATCTTCATGTTGTATTTTTTTCCAGTAATCAAAAACAAGGTCCCCGTAAACTGTTTAGGAAAGGGTGGAGAAAGTTCTTACCCTTGCAGCAGGCATGAGTCCGTGTAAAGCTCCAGAGGAACATTACAGTCGGCATCTAGCTCAACCACCCTAATATCACGCAACCACTGGTTGTTTAATGGGTCGGTTCAACGCAACAGGAATTATCCATGCCGGCCGCGGTGGTCTAGCGGTAAATTCTCGCTTCGCGCGTCGGGCGACTAGGTTGTGCTCTTAGTTCCGCCTCTACCGTAGCGCAGCGTGTTTTCCTCCTGTCAGTTTAGTGCCGTGTTGGTCTCCGTGCGCGTCGCATCGCTGGTTGTCGGCTGGTGTTTGGTGTTCGTGCGGCCCTTCCTGTCGCGGCGTCGTCTCTCGCCGTGATGTCCACCATGGTTCCCACGAAAGTTCCGCGTACAGGTACAGTCAGTTTTACCTTTGACAAATCCACGCGTCACGTCCAGCCCGGTTCTTTGGAGATACATGACTGGTTAGTCGATACAGTTAAGGTCACTACTGATCAGGTGCATACCGCATATTTCGACAGCGAACTATATGTGTTTTTTGTTAAGTTTCTTGACCCGCTCCAGGTTGATAGGCTACTTTCTCGTCATGGTTCTCAGGTACCCTTTACGCACCGTGATGGTTCCACTAGTATGGTTCTCTTGGCAAATGCAGAAGTGATATATACGAATGTTCGGGTATTTAACCTTCCACCCGAGGTTGACGACTGTTTTCTGAAGTCCGTTTTGCTTCCTTATGGGGACGTACGCCATATTCGAAAGGAACGCTGGTCTGCTCAGCACCGCTTACAGGTATATAGTGGTATTCGGTCGGTGGAAATGGTGGTCAAAAAACCTATTCCTTCTCACCTACAGGTATGTGGTTATAGGGTCCATATCACGTACAGTGGCCAGGAAGGAACATGTTATTATTGTAATGAAACTGGTCATTTCCGTACTAATTGTCCGCGGCGTGTGGTGGTATTAAAACCTACATACGAACAGCGTAAAAAATGGACTTTAGCTGATCTTCTCCCGCAAGGATCTCGGACTGAATCGCTCACTGTTACTGAGGGACGCAGTGATCCGTTGCCCGACAACGGCCGTGATTTTCCCCCGTTGTCCTTGAGTAGGGATGTTGCTGCCCTTAATTCCGATGTGCCCGCGCTGATTTCTCCCAACAAGCGTCGGCGAACACAGGATGATGCGGCTGATGAATCTTCCTTATTGGCTCGCCCTTCCGATGGGTCTCCGGTAAAGGACTCTCTTTCTCAGTCGGAAATCGTGGATGAGGACGCCACAGGTGCTATCACGCCTTTGCAGAAGCTCCCTGACACCTTATCTGACGTTGTTCCTGCTGCCGCGGCAGCCTCTTCGGAGACGCCCGTGACGGAACCTGCTTCTGGTTGCCACGTGTCTTCTCCGGTTCTCTCTGACACTTCTCCTATTGACTCTGTTTCGCATCCCCCTTCTGGAATTTCTGTCGCCCCCTCTGGGTCACAGCCTCCTCCCATCAAACAACTGATTGATTCTCCAGAGCCAGTGGATCCCGTTGTTATTCACCAACTGTCCCACCGTGAACCCATGTCTGCGGACGAGTGGGATGTAGAGGCCTCTCTCCCGCAATCTGACACGGAATGTCTACATGATGCTCCCACGCAGCCGAACGCTGCAGCGTCGGCACCGCGGAGCCGAAGTCGAATCCGTAAACACCCACAGAGAGCCGCGTCACGGCTGAAAAAAAAGCAGTGGGAAGATGAGGGTTCTGTTTCGTAGTTTTTCTCTCTGTGGTTCAGCGCTTGTTTCTGGTATGATTACTTGTATGTTGCTCCGTCAGCTGACGGCTCTCTACCGGTCTTTGTTCTTCTTTCTGGGTTGAAGTTCCATGCAAGCATATACATTTCTTACTCTGAATATTAACAGAATATGTTCTGAGCTTCGGCTCGCCGCTTTGCGACAGTTTATCTATCAGTCTGGGGCAGATGTTGTTTTTTTACAGGAAGTCCTGTTCGACCAGTTTTCTATTCCTGGGTTCTCGACGTTTTTTAATGTCGCTTCCGAACTTTCTACGGGCACTGCCTTGTTTTATAGAGAAGGCATTCCGTTGATGAATTTCGAAGTACTCGACAGTGGAAGGGGGATCGGGTGCACGTTTTATGATCTCAGTTTACTCCTTCTTTATGCCCCTTCTGGTTCGGGTTGTACTACCGCACGTTCGAGTTTCTATAAAGAAGAAGTCATTTACCTGCTTCGTAAATCCCCGACAAAGATAATTTTAGGTGGGGACTTCAATTGTGTTCTACGGCCGGTAGATCAGTCTCCTAATTTTAATTTCAGTAAAGAACTCGACGACCTTGTGCGCTCCTTGCACCTGCGTGACGTGTGGGTTTCTCACTATCCTACACTTGTGCGACATACCTACTTTACTCCCACGTCTAGCAGTCGCCTCGATCGCTTTTACCTTTCCGATTCCTTGTGTGGGCAACTTCTGGCTGTTGATGTGATACCAGCCTGTTTTACTGATCATTGCGCTGTAGCCGTTACGTTTAATTACGAGCGACAACCGGTAAAATTGTTTCGTCCTCCTTGGATGCTCAATATCGCGTATTTGCAAGATACCTCCCTTGGTATCGTCCTGGAGGACATTTGGACTCGTTGTTCTCGTACTATGGACCGGTACCCGTCTATCGTGGCATGGTGGACACTGTATGCAAAACCACACATCCGTAGGGCTCTCATGCGTTTTGGGGCTGCGAAGGTGGCAGAAGATCGACGAACGCAAGAATTTTACTATTCTGTCTTACGTCAACTGTACGATAGTGCTACGCATGCTCCCCTACGGGTTACTGATATACAGCGCATCAAAGCCAAATTGCTGCAGCTCAAACGCATTCAAATGGAGGGCCTGCGGACGAGGTCTCAACCACGTTCCCTTCTACAAGAGGAACTGACGTCACTCTACCATCTAGTCCGTTTACGGTCGCGCCGGAAACGTGGGTGCCTTGCCTCCCTCACAACCGCTGACGGCCGCGTGTTCACCTCTCACCGTGACATTTCTGACTTCGTTTACACCTATTTTACTGATCTGTACGATACTCATGTCCCGGCGGAAACCTCTCTTGACGACTTTACCTCCTTGCTGCCTCGCGTCGTCACTCCTCAATTAAACGACGCCTTTCTGTGTCCCTTTCAGAAGGATGACATATATGATGTTGTTGCAGGATCGCAGTCCCGCAAGTCGCCTGGATTAGATGGTATTCCTAAGGAGTTCTATGTTCAATTTTGGCCGCTCATTGGTGACACCTTAACGTCAATGGTAAATGAAGTGATGCGGGGAGTCTCACTTCCTGCTCCTTTTCAGGAAGGCAGAATGGTCCTCCTCCCGAAATCCACAGGTCGACCTGCAATTGATTCCCTCCGTCCTATTACTCTCCTTAACTTTGATTATAAACTTGTCGCTCGAGCAATTAATATCCGTCTCTCTAAGCTGCTCGATACCATTATTGCCGCCCACCAAAGCTGTGTGCCTGGACGCACGATACTGACTTCCGTTCTCGAATGTCGCGATGTAATCTCGGTGGCGGCTGCCGCTAATATCCCAGGGGCTTTGCTTTTTCTTGATTTCCAAAAAGCGTTCGATCGCGTCAGCCATGATTTTTTATCGAGAGTGCTCACCGCTGTCGGCTTTAATAATGATGCTCGACAAGTCTTAACTAATCTTTTTACCGGTATCAGTGTCTCGGTGATTGTGAACGGTCACCCTACCCCCCGGATATCGATCAGACGGGGGTTACCCCAGGGAAGCCCCTTATCCATGTCACTATTTGTTCTATCCTTAGAGACCTTACTTCGCCATCTCACCATGCAATTACGTGGCTGGAATATATTGGGGGAAATTTTTGCAGTCCGTGCATACGCCGATGACGTCATGGTTTTCGTACGACATGCCGAGGACATACCGCGGCTTAAGGATACCTTGGATTCATTTTGTGGTCTTGTTGGTGCTCGCATTAATGATCGCAAATGCACGTTCCTGCCGTTGAGAGGCTTTGATCATGTCGTCATTCCTTGGGCGACGGTTGTCGATCGCCATAAGACCTTGGGAATCATAGTGGATCGTAATCCGATCAAAATGGCGGCACTAAATTGGCGTGAGGTTACGAGTCGTGTTCACGGGGCGATCCTTGAACATGACCGCCGTTCCCTTAGCCTCCTTCACAAGGCACGGGTTTTAGAGACCTATGTCTTCAGTAAAATATACTACGTTGCGCAGGTCTTCCCGCTTCCCGCGATGATGGCCCGCAGGCTGAAACAGCTGTCTAGTCGATTTCTGTGGCGTCGCCATGTCTTCCGTGTCCGGTATGAAGTTGTGGCCAGGCCTCGGAAGCTTGGAGGATTGGGTCTTTCAGATATCAAAGTGAAGACGTCCATCTTATTTGCCCGCCGCAATGTTTTAACCTGCACGCGGGCTCCGCATTCAGTCACCTCTCGTTTACTTTCCCGCCTCCGGCCGGCCAGTCTGACCCCTCCTGTTGATGTTGGACGGATTAATCCTAAATTGCGGCACATTCGTGAATACTTTGTACTTGTCGGTATTCTGGGTGCTGATATACTTTCTATGACGCATATTACTACCAACATGCTACAAATCCGTTGGGGTACAGCATGTTTCCCTTCTTCTGTTGAACTTGCTTCCCCGTCAACGTCATGGAAAACGGTCTGGTCTCATCTTAGTCTTCCCATTTTGCCGATGGAGATTGTTTCAACGTGGTATAAGGTCATTTACCGTCTGATACCTACTGGTGATCGTCTTTTTCGTATTGGCCTTCGTCCGACTGATCAGTGTGAGGAATGTCATCAAACTGACACCTTACTTCACAGGCTAGTTGCTTGCGGACGGGATCATTGGCTCTGGGTCCGCCGTCAATTAGCTTTTCTTACTAGAGGGCCTGAAACCGCATTCCCAGACGACATCTTCTTACATCCGGACATCTCTTATTTTCCTCAGACGAAAACGAACACGATTGTCTGGCTCTTGGGTTACTATGTCCACTACGTCATTGAAGGCGGTAATGACCCAGATCCCCGCGTTTTTCACCATTATTTGTCAACTGCGCATTGGAAATGGCAGCGGTTACCACAATACCGAACGCTTTTTGCGAATATGCTTTTTCTTGTGTTTAACCGTCAAGGTGTTGGTTAAGTTCCCCTGTGATTCCTGTTTCTTCCCTGAGCTTGAGTCCCCTCCCTTGTTGTATTTTTTCGTAATTTTTTTTTCTCTTTTGCATGTATATATATACACCCAAAATTCATACGTGCGGGATAACGGGTTGGTCTTCCCCTTCAGAAGAAATGTTTTATTTGTGTTTCAACTAATTTGTTGATTTTCTTTTTGCAGCTAATATTAAATGATGATTTGACTATGGTTGTCTGAATTCTCGTGAAATATACCAAGTCAATCTGATAATAAAAAAAAAAAATAGCGGTTAAGGCGCTCAGTCCGAAACCGCGTGACTGCTACGGTCGCAGGTTCGAATCCTGCCTCGGGCATGTATGTGTGTGATGTCCTTAGGTTAGTTACGTATAAGTAGTTCTAAGTTCTAGGGGACTCATGACTACAGCAGTTAAGTCCCATAGTGCTCAGAGCCATTTTTTGAATTATCCTTGACAAACGACACTCCGGGCGGCTATATACAGCAACATATACAATCTCAGATACAGCAATAACTAAGATGACGGTCATTCACACGGTAAACAAGCAAGGACGCTGAAGAATCTGGGACTAGTCGAACATCCGTGCCCAAGATGTTATACAGAGAACACTTCCATCCATATACTGTGCATTTTATCCATGGTCGTGATGGGGATGACACAGATAGATGGGTGGAGTTTTGTGAGTGGTTCACGGAAAATCGCGCGCACCAGCCACGCCTTGAAGCTGATATTAATTTCAGCGATGAGATCTGTTTCGATCTGAATGGAACAGTGGACAGACGTAACACTGTTTATTGGGCACCCGAGGACCTATGCATTGCTGTCGATCCCGATCATAAGCCTGACTCAAGCTTAAGTGTTTGATGTGGCAGACACGGCTGTGTTGTCTTGACAACAAACCCATTGCTCGACTGTACAGAGAGCATATCGAGATGACATTCCTGCACTATTTGGATGATCAACCCTTAGTACAAAGAGAGGGTTTTTCTTTCAGCAAGGTGGAACACCGACACATTGCAAACGAACAGCTCACATATTGCTGTATAAAGTCGTCCTGGGCACTGGTCGAAAGGGTCCATTGGAATGGCCTCCTAGATTGCCTGATTTGACACCATTTGAATTTTTCCTCTGGAACCATCTCCAATCTGTAGTGTATGGAAACAGGAAGGCTGTAGTGTATGGAAACAGGATGGAACAGTGAGACGGGTGTTACGATTAACCTAGGAAAAAACCCCAGTTGGGAAACGGGCCCAAATTAGTCGGTTACTGTCGAGTTGCAATTTACAATTTCTTTATTGATTACTTCAACCATTAAAAGCCATTTCTTTATCACTTGACCAGGAACAGATCCAAAAAAGCTAGAAGGCACGGGTGCCTTTTCAAAACAATTTGCTTTACAGTCAACGGCCAAGCTGTTTTACTTAAAACCGACTTTGATAAAACATTTGATAACGAATCACAATATTCCAAGTAATGAAATTAAAAACTTTTCTTTACCGTTAATAGCCAAGCAATTTTACTTAAAACAGTGTTTGATAAAGCATTTAATAACAAAATTAAAACTTTCCAAGTAATGAAACAAAAAACACCAATTTGCATGCAGTTTCGCTACCGAACATGCAGGGAGCCAACTTCTTTTACGCTTTGTCTCAACAAGATATTAAATTACAAGTTCTCGCTAACGGGGAGGCAGAACTAGCATTTTCAAAGGATACCAAGTAGATTAAAACAATCAAAGTAAAGATGCAGTCATTCACCTTTTGCAATAACTAACAATTTTAAAGCCACGTAATTTTAAAAACCCACCAATTAAAGACAAACTTAACCTTTTTAAACAGTGACCAAAAACAATCAAACTAAAATACAACCATTTTACAATAACTAACAACTTTAATACCATGTCCTGCCGCCGGCCGGAGTGGCCGAGCGGTTCTAGGCGCTACAGTCTGGAATCGCGCTGCCGCTACGGTCGCAGGTTCGAACCCATAGTGCTCAGAGCCATTTGAACCATGTCCTTCCACCAAAATGTCCTGGGATAGAAATAATTAACCGACCAGGTGTAAGGGCGGCCACAATTGTCTCCCGAAAGATGCTCAGGCTAGAAGCGGACTAACAGATCCAGAGCGCCTCACATTCAGCTATCACATCGACCTCACGCGACGCCAGGGGAAGAGAAGGAATCAAATCAGGAACCATAATCCCTACCCAAAAATAGACTTCCTCCCAGGCAGTACTAAGAAGAAGCCAAAAGACCACTGTCTATAATTACACCGGTGACAGGGACAAGAGGCCACGCAGGAGGCCACAAGGCAGAAAAGACGCTTGTTGCACAAACCAAAATTCTTCAATTAACATATAAACCTTGAACCAGCTTAACTTGCAGTTTATCAGAGAAACAGCAGATGAACTCCGATGCAAAGGTTCCTCACACCCGACCGTGTACACGTCGCCAGCGTACCCAACTGGGCAGTCACGCAGCCACGCCCTCTGTCACCGAACCCCTCGTCTTCTCTGCAGCCACGGCGGCGAAATACCACTCCTCAGGTTAGGGGAGTTACTAGTCCATCATTCCCGCCTCCAGACGGAAAATTTGAAGACATCCGTCTCCGCTCCCACTAAGTAGCGACTCGGAACCACAGCCGTGGCCCCCGGGTGCTCACAGCCAGAGCTTACAGCCTTGTCCCGTCATCTCGTCCCACTCGTCTCGCACCGCCAGGATAGACCACGCGGCTTCTCGGAACAACAGCCAACTCTCCACCGCTACGCCACGCCGGGGTCTCATCGTACGACATTCTCTAACTCCCGATTTTAAAAACCGACCGCCCGATTCGTCACCGCTAGGCAACCAACCGGCCATTCCCCCAAATATCTTATTCCGTTACACAAGGCTAACAGGAAGCAACGACTCGAAGATCGACAAGACCAAATACCTCACCAGAGGGGAATCTCAACAGAATCGTAGGCAGCATAACGATAAATATGAAAGAATCAATTAACGATGGAATGGAAGGATTCAGGACAATCTTTACAGAGCGATAAATGTTGAGAGCCGAAACACGGCTCAAATAGTATGAAAACATCAGATGAGGCATTGTAGCAATAACTAGGGCCCGAGAGTTACTTGAACCGTATTTGGACATGCCGTCAACAGAATTGCAATCAATGTGAAAAAATTCTCCAGTGGTGTCCAAGCGGTGCAGCTGCAGGACATGGCAGTTCAATTCATAATTTGTTTCAGTTTGGTACTCCGTGAATTTGCTATTGCTATTGTCAATTCTTCTGTTAAGCCGTAAATGGTGAACAGATATGACATTGATTTGCTTGTGCGTGTTGCAGTTTGCCATTTTAACAGTCACTTTCTTTGTTGATGATTCCAGCCAGAGTAATAAAGTTACCCAATAATTAACCTAAATGGTGAATTTTATCTCACAACAATCAAGCTCATGATGCGAAACAACGTTTTTTTCAACAGTTCTGCCCGCTATCGTTTTTTCGGTATCTGCACAAATAACGGAATTGTCGTATGTCGCTAATCTTTTAATTGAGCCTATATATATTCAGGGTGTTCGGAAACAGTCTGAAAAGTTTGAAAGAGCATTGCAGAGTAGGTTATGTTAAGGAGTATTTGATAAGAACAATATTCGATACGTTGCTACGTTTCCCAGTCGGAGACAGCCAATCAGGGCGTTACGCTTTAAAATTCGAGCGTCCCTCCAGATACAAATTGTGTCAACTGTGTAGATGATAGCGCACGAGACTTCTCAGCCCAGAGCTCTATTTCGTTCCTTACTACAGTCCCAGATCCAATTTTTGAATCGTCGCCAATGTGGGATCCTGCCCACTCGTGTCTTATAGGGTGCCTGGGAAGGGCTTTCTCGGATAGTTAGAGAACACACAAGCAAATCATCTTAATGGAGTTTATTATAGTAATTGAATTAACAATGCTTAACTTTCGTTTCTATACGATGGGTCGCAAGAATCTGGTGACACGCAAATAATCAATGTCCTTTGACAAATACCATTTCCCTGCAGGCTAACCACTCAAGTTCATAAGTCACTGCTACCGTAAGTATCACTGCGGCTCTTCTACTGCTCTCCTCCAGTGTGGGTCTGCTAGTGCGGCCGAGGCAAGGCGGAGCGTCGCTCTTATTCGCTTCGTACGGGTGCTGCCCTGTTGTGGTGACGCCCTAGTCAGCGCGCTGTTGGCTGGCGTCCCCGTCTCACAGCCCTCTCTGCTGTACCGTTCTTGATCTAAGTGCCGGCACTTGTCGTCACCCCGGAGCAGATTGTATATATGTGTATGTATCTGCATTGAAACATTTTTCAAAAGTCAATAAACTGTATGTAATTTGTGGATAAACCACAAGTTATTTTTTATATCCTTGTTAGCATTTACAAAAAACTCGAATACCTGATCATTTCCACTATAGAAAGAGAGCAATCATGATTTCATGCAAATATAATTACAGCTGCTTCCTCTATTAATATTAGTACAAAATAACGTCAGACTTAGAGTAGCACAGACGCTCTGAGATAATCTAGAATGATTTCGTGCATATGTAACTGCAGATGCAATAACTGAAGTGGTGGTAGAGTATTAAGTGGCTGCTGCTGCTGCTCTTAGAGTAGCACGAGTGCTCTAAGCTATCACAAAATGACTGGCAACATCATTAAGGAGGCAGGGGCGCCCCTCCCCTCCCCTCGCCGCGATAGGGGCAAAAGTCTCAATTAAAACCAACATCAAAGTTCAGGTCAAAGTCAAGATCAAATCAACTAAAATCAAATCTATCTTAACTAACTTAATTGATCTTAATTGGCCATAATTCGGTTAACTGTTCCAGAACTGGCATTGGTTGCCTACTCACATAGTCCAGTTCAAGTTCTTTTTCTGTCCAATCATATTACTGTTGCAAAAGCATTCTTTACTGCTGCACGCCATGTGTAACAGTAGGAAGGGCAAGACAGTTGTTCCTAAAAGGTATTCACTCACTTGGCTAGTTGTGTCTCATGCATTAAGTGTTACAGTGCCTTGCCCTTGGACGTGGCCCCAGATCTGCAAACGTACGGTTTCACCCAACTCTGTCAACGTACTTGGTATCCATGTCAGTTCGGACACAGAAAACAGAGGCGCGAGAGGTGATATATGGTGTTCCTCTACCTCCTTACACAAGTGTTTGCAGGTCTGTCGCCAGGTTGCTATTGTGTTTCTGTGGTATAATGAGCATCTCGCCTGACCAGTGTGTAACAATTCATTCACAGGACATACTTTGATTATGCTATTTTCTAAAACTAAGAATTAGCAGTATTTCTGTTAAATGCTTATGTGTGTAAAATTCTGTCACATAAGACGTGTTTTGATAATGAGATGATTTACAAAAAGAGAATCTATACATAAGTTAGCAGGAAGATTTGTAATCCACGTGTGCTAAAGCTCAGATGTACGGGGTGATTATAATTAAAGTTAAACTTTGAAACCGGTGTAGAAATAACACCATTAGTGAGAATGACGTCAGATTGCAACGGAATGGCCGGCCGTTGTAGCCGAGCGGTTCTAGGCGCTTCAGTCAGGAACCGCGCGACCGCTTCGGTCGCAGGTTCGAATTCTGCCTCGGGCATGGATGTGTGTGATGTCCTTAGGTTAATTAGGTTTAAGTAGTTCTAAGTTCTAGGGGACTGATGACCCATAGTGCTCAGAGCCGTTTGAACAATTTTTTTTTTTTTTTGTTTTTTTTTTTTTGCAGCTGAATATTATCGTTGAAGGAGGAAAACATATGGCAGAAGAAACATAAATAGTTGCAAAATGTAGCAATAGATGGCGCTGTAAGCATCATAATTTAATAGTGGTCGACTACAAATGACAAAAGAATCATAAAACAATGCCTAAGGTGTACATCTGACGTGAAACAAACTGTACTACTCAATGAGCATGGATGTTCAAGGTTGATACTGTTAGTTGCGTAAACCCATCCACCACAGCAAGGTCATATCACATCGTATGGGAAAAATCGGTTTGTAATTGTCCTGAGGCAAAAATCCGCATAAAAAGCATCAATAATATAGGTCTTTAATTCTCTGCAGGCCAAAAACTGTATAGAAAGCATCAGTCAAAATCAAATCGGATTATAAATTTTCGTGTGACTGGCGCATAACCTGATCAGTTTTCTGTCCACCGTTTTCTGCAACAAGTTGAAATCGCGAAACAGCATGTTCCACAACCGATCGAAATGTTTCCGGGGTCACGTTCAGAATGTGTTGCGCAATGCGTGCCTTCAATGCAGCTAAGTTTGCAGTCGGAACACTGAACACAACATCTTTCAGATAGCCATACAGCCAGAAGTCACAGGGATTAAGATCAAGTGATCGGGAGGGCCAGGCTGTAGCGAAATGATGGCTGATTATTCTAGATTTTCGAAGCGGTGCTTCAGCAGCTGCTTAACTGGTTTTGCAATGTGTGGAGGTGCACCAACTTACATAAAAATGACCCCATCCACACATCCACGCTGTCAGAGAGCTGGAATGACGTGATTGCGCAGAAGAAACTCATAGTGCTTACCAGTGACAGTGCAGATAACAGGACCGGAAGCACCTGTAGTTTCGAAAAAATATGGTCGTATGACAAGCGATGCCAGAAACGGGAACACACAGTGACTGTTTCAGGATGAAGTGGTACTGGTTGAATTGCGTGTGGATTTTCCGTTGCCCGTATTCGACAGTTCTGTGTATTACAAATTCTGTCAGATGGAAGTGGGCTTCATCTGTCCGCAGAAACGGCCAATCATTGTCCACTTCCATGGGAGTAAAATATTCTAAAGCAAAGGTCTCTCTTGCTAGCAGGTCAACAGGAAGTATCTCATGGGCATTGGTAATTTTGAATGGATAGTAAAGAAGGATGTTTCGTAGGATTTAACGCACCGTGCTAACGGGTATGACCAATGTTCGGGCGATTCTCCATGCACTACGTGTTTGCACACCACTACTCGTCTCCCCCTGCATTGCTGTGGCCACTGTTTCCACTGACGTCGAAACAATTTGTTTCCTCCCTCTACCAGGTTGCACACCAAAGATACCCGTATTTTCGAATCATTTTCTCCAGACCCACGGCAGTCATCGAACCAACGCCTTTTTTCAAACCATTCAGTGTCCGGAGTTTCTTCAGAGCGACTTGTAATACAGCCTTACAAGCAGAGCACTATACTGCATTGAGAAAGTCATGGCGAACGTCGCAGACACGAAATGAATAAAAGCCGTGTACACGGCGTGTTTATACTACTTGAATGGGTCGTGCGCATGACAGGTGTTTTCATTTACGTATTCTGACACATACAGCGCCATCTATTAATCAATTTTCACACTATTTCTTTTCTTCTGCCATACGTTTTTTCCCCTTTTCCGATAACATTCCGCTGCAATTTGACGTTATTCTGACCAGTGGTGTTATTTCTACAGCGTTTTGAAAGTTTAACTTTAATTGTAATCATCCTGTACAATTTGTGCACTCTCTGCACTCATTCTTGTATGACCTCGCATTATCAATATTCTGTTGTGACCAACATACAGCAGAATATTGGTAGCGACAAGACAACTTTATTAGAATAGAGCGACGGGACTACCTGTCCAAACAGTGGATCATCAAAAGTGAAGTGACAAGATTATACAACGGTACAAAGGACAAAGTGATAGTGTGCAACTGATAAACTCCAGCTAGTAACCCAAAGAGTGAAAATCAGAAACGAACTGTACGTACGAAAAATCACACAGGATGCCTATGTCCGGTGGTATCGAAAGCCTTAGGTAAATTTAATTCCCGACAGGAAATCCCATACCTTAATAGGAACACATGAGCTGTGCCAATGCCAAATAGACCGAATCACAGTAAATCCTTCAATGACAGTATAAATTGTCACGGAAACGTCCGAAATTAATGTTTCTTACAAATACTCCTCGGAAAATCCTCGCTCCCGCCCCATACTCCCTAAAGGTAGCAACTCCAATTTGGAACCGGTCGCCACGACCACCACCTGGTACGACCAAGGGCGTCTGACGGGAAACGTTTAGAGCTACGGGATAGTCTACTGATACTAAATAACATTTACTGCAACATTTCTGGCCAGTCATTCTCGCTACCCACAGCGATAATAAGGAGCACGTTTCTGAGTGTTACGTAATTTCTGCTGTACCTACAGGATCAGCCACTCAAGATATCTTCTGCTGATAATGTAACTCTCCTAAAAGACTCCCTAACTGCCATACTGGTCACCTCACTAGACAAGACGATAAGAGTTCAATATTATCTCATCAGCATGGAGCAATTTAGTCAACCATTGGTACCGAAGCAACTCCTGGCACCACGTAACCTACTTGGTGGTCCTCGTAGCCTGTACAGCCTGATCCTTGTACAATCGGAAAGACATCTGTATCCCTAGTATCCCAACTCAGCACCTCCAAACTGGAGTCCAGTAGTGGTACCACAAGCTTAACCTCCCTAAACACACAAAAGTAGTATGTTATTTTCAGCGAACACAAGGAACTGTACACATTGTTAATAACGAACAATGTCCTTAGTGGTACACTATGTGATCAAAAGTATCCGGACGCACATGTATATTAATATATATTAGCATGTAATGTATGGAAAGTGTACATTCTTCGCCTTTATGAGGGCTTGAGTTCTGCTGGGGCACTTTCAATGAGGGGCCTGACTGCCTGTGGAGGAATGGCAGTCCGTCTTTCTCAGGACACGAAACCAGAGAAAGTAGCGATGCTGAAATCTAGGGTCTGGAGTGAAGTCGAGGTTCTAACTCCTATCAAAGCTGTTCCACTGGGACCCAAAACCAGAGAAAGTGGCGATGTTGAAGTCTACGTCGGAAGTGAAGGTGTTCTGTTGGGTTAAGATAGGGAGTCTGGGCAGGCTAGTCGATTTCAGGGCTGTCACTGTCCACGGAACATTGCCTCACAGATGATGCTTTATGACAGGGTCTCTACTGACAACACGCCTCTTTAGATGTTTGGTATGTATGGTAACCAACTCCGTAGTAAATATGGGTACCCGGTCGAATACTTTTGATCTGATAGTGTATAAGGTGAAAGCTCCTACAGCATGAACTGTATGTGAAATAAGTAGTCACTGTTCTGACACATGAAAATTAAACTGCCAGAAAGAGGGCATAAAGTCGGCGACCACTGTAGAGGTGGCTGCTGTAATGTAATCAGGAGAAGTATCGTTTCTCAATCACCATCATCAACATCAGTCATCATTTTCAAGGACCGCTATCTTTGTAGCCTGCATCAGGCAGTGATGTGCCTGAGAGTCAAACTGAGATCTTACTACCACCGACCTTTTTATCGACTGCTGTTGCTCGACGAATTCAACCAGACATTGGGGGACTGAGTTTGTTTCCCAGATGACACCACCTTCGTCGCATCTCGTGGACCCGTTTGCGATGTGTACCTATGACGCATCCTGCGAACAACTGCAAATGACTGATTTTGGCTTTTAACTTACCCTTCTACCCACGTATCCCATTGTACAACATTTGAGTTGGCGGAAAAAATCTAATCAGAGATATCAGCGCAGTAACTACGGTCACAGTTTGAACTAGCAACTGTAAACAACAGAAATGCATCCGAACAGTCAGTTGTTAACATGGACTGTTAAGTAGCGAACGTGTGTCAACGTTGTCGTGTCGCAAATGGCAATGGAGTCTCGAAACTTTTTGTAATGGAGGGAATATTTGTTGTTTTTAAAATTACACTTGCAAGAAATTTTTAGTTTCTTATGCCATGGAATGATGCTTATCTAGTTTCAAAGTAAATTTGATATTGATGTACCATCTAATAGTGTTTTAAAATCTCTGTAAAAGACTAGTCAGTTTGGAAGGTACCTGTTTGTTGCATCTTCCATTTCCACACCATCTATTTTCCTTTTTCAAAATCCAAAATATTTGTTTTGCATTTATCCCTGAGACATTAACTTAACTAAATTCAGTATGTATAGATTCAGAGGATTCCGTAAATTCGTTGCTCAACCACTATATCAGAAACTTTGTCTTCATTGAGCGACTGACCCTCAGCCAGCAGCGTCCCTTGCTGGTTCAGAATACCAATTGCTGGCTTGCTCAAAATGTAGCCGCACATTCTCATTACACAGAATTTTGTGAAAATTTTTTTGGGTTAGGATTTGTCTGTTTCCAGAGCTATATTTGAAGGAGAAAGCTGTTCTGAATTACTTCTAATTGACAGAGACCAGTCGTTCTGAACAGTCCATACGATGTGTCAGATCAAGTCAAATTATTTACAACGATGGATACTGTTCTATAGTTTGAGGTGAGTTAGGTCGTCTTTCTGTATCCTTACACGTGCTGGCATAATTCTGTGTATTTATTACGAAAGGAATACTCTTAGCTGCATACAGGCGTTGATATAAGTCAACGGGGACAGTTGAAAATGTGTGCCCTGACCAGGACTCGGACCCGGGATCTCCTGCTTACAGGGCAGACGCTCCATCCATTTGAGCCACCGAGGACACAGAGGATAGTGCGACTGCAAGTACTTACCTCTGGCACGCCTCCCGTGAGATCCACATGCACAACTTATTGTCCCGCACTATATTCATAGTGCCCTGCCCATCACACTCATTACTCGCGACTTTACTGCCGATTCCCGTAGGAGTTCGGGCACTGTTTGTGCATCCGCACCCCAAGATATTCAAATGGCCGGTGGGCCTTAACTATATATATATATATATATATATATATATATATATATATATATATATATATTCCCGTAGGAGTTCGGGCACTGTTTGTGCATCCGCACCCCAAGATATTCAAATGGCCGGTGGGCCTTAACTATATATATATATATATATATATATATATATTCTTTCGGACAGATACCATCTTCATAAATAAACTCATCTGCTACTTTAAGTTTCTTGCTTCCTAATATAATTCCCTCAGAATCACCTGATTTAATTCGAATACGTTCCATTATTCTAGAAGGTCACATTGTGACATACAACTGAAATGACGACTACATATCTGAAATGAAGTTTCACCAATGGTAAAATACGAAAAGTCATAAGGGGAACAGAGAAACGACCACTCTATGACGAGACCTTCACTGAAAGAGGAGCAGGAGATGGCACAGTCAGGACTTGCAAAAAGAAACAAAACCTAAGGATGAGGAATTGATAATTATAAATAAAAAGTATTATAAACCTCTATGAAAACAATTTTTGAAGAGGGTGGACATGAATAGTAGTATTGACCAGAGGCCACGTCCCTGCAGTTTTTCTAAATCGTTGGATGCCTGAAGACTTCGTTCAATATTGTCACAATATTTTGATATTCCCTCATCTTTACAACTTAAGTGATACCTCCCCCTTCCTCTCTCTCTCCCTTCCCTCCCTTTCCCCCTCCTCTCTCTCTCTCTCTCTCTCTCTCTCTCTCTCTCTCTCTCTCTCTCTCTCTCGTGTGCGTGTGTGTGTGTGTGTGTGTGTGTGTGTGTGTGTGTGTGTTTATACGTGTATCTTCCTCTCTGTATAAAGCTCTCTCTGATAATAACCAGTTACCGAAAATAATACACTGGTGTCCAAAATTGAAGCAACAAACCGCTTTTTACCGTCCTGTGCCTGACGATAAAAACAGACAAACTGTCAACCAGATGTCCGTACCATCGCGTTCTGCATGGAAAATGTCCTTCACGTCAACGGACAACCATGCCAACGATGACGTCAAGGCAGCTATGAAACGAGGTATTGTTTACCGGCTAGCCCCATATCCACAACCGCTGTGCACACTGTCAAAGACGGTGCAGCATGGCACAGAGAAGATGCGTCATCAGACTCTGCGGTGAAGGGCCATATGTTGTTGTTGTTGTTGTTGTCTTCAGTCATGAGACTGGTTTGATGCAGCTCTCCATGCTACTCTATCCTGTCCAAGCTACTTCTTCTCCCAGTACCTACTGCAACCTACATCCTTCTGAATCTGCTTAGTGTATTCATCTCTTGGTCTCCCTCTACGATTTTTACCCTCCACGCTGCCATCCAATGCTAAATTTGTGATCCCTTGATGCCTTAAAACATGTCCTACCAACCTATCCCTTCTTCTAGTCAAGTTGTGCCACAAACTTCTCTTCTCCCCAATCCTATTCAATACCTCCTCATTAGTTACGTGATCTACCCATCTAATCTTCAGCATTCTTCTGTAGCACCACATTTCGAAAGCTTCTATTCTCTTCTTGTGCAAACTATTTATCGTCCATGTTTCACTTCCATACATGGCTACACTCCAAACAAATAATTTCAGAAACGACTTCCTGACACATAAATCTATATTCGATGTTAACAAATTTCTCTTCTTCAGAAACGCTTTCCTTGCCATTGTCAGTCTACATTTTATATATTCTCTACTTCGAGCATCATCAGTTATTTTACTTCCTCCATAGCAAAACTCCTTTACTACTTTAAGTGTCTCATTTCCTAATCTAATTCCCTCAGCATCACCCGATTTAATTTGACTACATTCCATTATCGTCGTTTTGCTTTTGTTGATGTTCATCTTATATCCTCTTTTCAAGACACTGTCCATTCCGTTCAACTGCTCGTCCAAGTTCTTTGCCGTCTCTGACAGAATTACAATGTCATCGGCGAACGTCAAAGTTTTTACTTCTTCTCCATGAATTTTAATACCTACTCCGAATTTTTCTTTTGTCTCCTTCACTGCTTGCTCAATATACAGATTGAATAACATCGGGGAGAGGCTACAACCCTGTCTCACTCCTTTCCCAACCACTGCTTCCCTTTCATGCCCCACGACTCTAATAACTGCCATCTGGTTTCTGTACAAATTGTAAATAGCCTTTCGCTCGCTGTATTTTACCCCTGCCACCTTCAGAATTTGAAAGAGAGTATTCCAGTCAATATTATCAAAAGCTTTCTCTAAGTCTACAAATGCTAGAAACGTAGGTTTGCCTTTTCTTAATCTTTCTTCTAAGATAAGTCGTAAGGTCAGTATTGCCTACGTGTTCCAACATTTCTACGGAATCCAAACTGATCCTCCCCGAGGTGCGCATCTACCAGTTTTTTCCATTCGTCTGTAAAGAATTCGCGTTAGTATTTTGCAGCTGTGACTTATTAAACCGATAATTCGGTAATTTTCACATATGTCAGCACCTGCTTTCTTTGGGATTGGAATTATTATATTCTTCTTGAAGTCTGAGGGTATTTCACCTGTCTCATACGTCTTGCTCACCATCTGGTAGTGTTTTGTCATGACTGGCTCTCCCAAGGCCGTCAGTAGTTCCAATGGAATGTTGTCAACTCCGGGGGCCTTGTTTCGACTCAGGTATTTCAGTGCTCTGTCAAACTCTTCACGCAGTATCTTACCTCCCATTTCGTCTTCATCTACATCCTTTTCCATTTCCATAATATTATCCTCAATTACATCGTCCTTGTATAAACCTTCTATATACTCCTTCCACCTTTCTGCCTTCCCTTCTTTGCTTAGAACTGGGTTGCCATCTGAGCTCTTGATATTCATACATGTGGTTCTCTTCTCTCCAAAGGTCTCTTTAATTTTCCTGTAGGCAGTATCTATCTTACCCCTAGTGAGATAAGCTTCTTCATCCTTACATTTGTCCTCTAGCCATCCCTGCTTAGCCATTTTGCACTTCCTGTCGATCTCATTTTTGAGACGTTTGTATACCTTTTTGATTGCTTCATTTACTACATTTTTATATTTTCTCCTTTCATCAAATTAATTCAATATTTCTTCTGTTACCCAAGGATTTCTGGCAGCCCTCGTCTTTTTACCTACTTTATCCTCTTCTGCCTTCACTACTTCATCCCTCAGAGCTACCCATTCTTCTTCTACTGCGTTTCTTTCCCCCATTGCTGTCAATTGTTCCCTTATACTCTCCTTGAAACTCTGTACAACCTCTGGTTCTTTCAGCTTATCCATATCCCATGTCCTTAAATTCCCAGCTTTTTGCAGTTTCTTCAGTTTTAACCTACAGGCCATAACCAATAGTTTGTGGTCAGAGTCCACATCTGCCCCTGGAAATGTCCTACAATTTAAAACCTGATTCCTAAATCTCTGTCTTACCATTATATAATCTATCTGATACCTTTTAGTATCTCCAGGATTCTTCAATGTATAACACCTTCTTCTATGATTCTTGAACCAAGTGTTAGCTATGATTAAGTTATGCTCTGTGCAAAATTCTGCCAGACGGCTTCCTCTTTCATTCCTTAGCCCCAATCCATAATCACCTACTATGTTTCCTTCTCTCCCTTTTCCTACTGACGAATTCCAGTCACCCATGACTATTAAATTTTCGTCTCCCTTCACTACCTGAATAATTTCTTTTATCTCATCATACATTTCTTCAATTTCTTCATCATCTGCAGAGCTAGTTGGCATATAAACTTGTACTACTGTAGTAGGCATGGGCTTTGTGTCTATCTTGGCCACAATAATGCGTTCACTATGCTGTTTGTAGTAGCTTACCCGCACTCCTATTTTTTTTATTCATTATTAAACCTACTCCTGCATTACCCCTATTTAATTTTGTATTTATAACCCTGTATTCACCTGACCAAAAGTCTTGTTCCTCCTGCCACCGAACTTCACTAATTCCTACTATTTGTAACTTTAACCTATCCATTTCCCTTTTTAAATTTTCTAACCTACCTGCCCGATTAAGGGATCTGACATTCCACGCTCCGATCCGTAGAACGCCAGTTTTCTTTCTCCTGATAACGACGTCTTCCTGAGTAGTCCCCGCCCGGAGATCCGGAATATTTTACCCAAGAGGACGCCATCATCATTTAATCATACAGTGAAGCTGCATGTCCTCGGGAAAAATTACAGCTGTAGTTTCCCCTTGCTTTCAGCCGTTCGCAGTACCAGCACAGCAAGGTCGTTTTGGTTAATGTTGCAAGGCCAGATCAGACAATCATCCAGACTGTTGCCCCTGCAACTATTGAACAGGCTGCTGCCCCTCTTCAGGAACCACATGTTTATCTGGCCTCTCAACAGATACCTCTCTGTTGTGGTTGCACCTACGGTACGGCCATCTGTATCGCTGAGGCACGCAAACCTCCCCACTAACGGCAAGATCTATGGTTCATGGGGGGGAAGTGCCATATACAAAAAGGAAACAGAATCGCAAACTGATAGATCCCGATGTCTTAATGCGAATCGTTCTGTTGTTTCTCGGGTGTGGTGATAGTTTATAGAGAATGAAATTGTATCCCAAAGACCAGGGCAAGACCGACTAAGTGTGACTTCAGAAGCGACAACCGTTATATGGCTGTTAGGGCATTAGCAGAGCACGGCAACTTGAATATGAACTCGCTGCATCCATTGGACGTTTTGTATCGAGGCGAACGATGTGCAGAAGGCTTCGGCAGAATGGCCTTACTTGGTGGTGTGTTGAGGCTTATGGGCGCTCAACATCGAGGTCATCAGCGCCCAATGGCCTTATTGTCACAGGCCTGCTGCATGTCTACCTCTGACGCGTCTTCACAGAAGGGAACGTCTAGATTTGAGTCATCAACATGCCACCTGGACGGTCGGACAATGGGCTCATGTTGTTCTTACTGATGAGTCCCGATATAGTCTGGAGAGTGATTCTCGATGGATTGGCATCTAGAGGCATCGTGGAACACGATTTCAGTGCCCAAACATAGTGGAAAGAGACCTATATCGAGGAGGATTCCTAATGATGTGGGCAGGCATTATGTTTACTACTCGAATTCCTCTTCATGAAACCGTATGGGTGAATTGACAAGGCTTAACTGCTGTCAAGTATCGTGACGAGATCTTGGGACCTCATGTGGGGTTTTTGTGAGATGCTGTGTGCTCAGTCTTCGTATTGATGGATGATAATACTCGGCGGCATAGAGCACAGGCGAACGGAGTCTTTTTTTTTTTTGGAAACGGAAGACATTACGCGCATGGCGTGGCCTACTCGCTCTCCCAATTTGAATTCCATAGAGCATGTGTGGGCTTCATTAGAGAGACGGCTTGCATCACGTCAGCATCCACCAACCACTCCTCTCCAAGACTGCGAGCAGCTGTGCAGGAAGAATGGGCGTTATTGCCTCAACATGAAACTGATAACATCATTCACAGCATGCCCCTTCGTTGTCAGGCCTTTATTTCTGCCAAAGGTGATCAAAACCCATATTGAGCACATTAACTAGTTGCCAGAATGTATGAGCAAATCCACTAAGTTGAAAAAAAAAAAACGAAGAACGTTTTTGTCCACCGCTATGTATGTTGCAGCTGATTACGTTCTGTCTTCTTTATATTGCTTCTACTTTACTATCACCTGTTTATACTGTTTTGTGGCAAAATAAATGCAACCTTGCTAAATTTCCGTTTGTTGCTTTATTTTTGGACACCACTGTAGTAAGTGAATATACGTAGTAGTGATACAGTTCGCACAAGTGAGCAAATGTTTTTGAGGTCATAGATTTTCTCATTGATTTGATGCGGCCAGCACGACTCCCTCTCTTGTGTCAAACTCTTCATCTTACAATAGCGCCTACGCCCTACATCCTAAACTATTTGTTGGATGTATTCCTATCTCTTTCTTACCCGATAGTTTTTACCCTCTACATATCCCTTTAGTACCATGGCTGTCATTCCCTGATGTCGTAACACGTACCTTATCATCCTGTCTCTTCGTAGTCAGTGTTCTCCATATGTCCCTCTCCTCGCCGACTTCCTATCTTACCAGCCCACCTAATTTTCAACATCCTTCTACATCACAAATTCTCAGACTATTCGATCCTCTCTTTTTCCGGTTTTCTCTCTTGTCCATGATTCGCTACCATACATTGCTGCTCTCCAAACCTACATTCTCAAAAATTTCTTCTGCTAATGAAAGACTATGTTTGATGCTATTATACGTTTAGATAACACTCTTTCTGCAATGTGCCGAAACAGAAAGTGAAGTCGGTGGATATATTGGTGGTGATGATTGAATAAATATTAACAGTCCACCAGCGACGTTTAAGTCACTGGTGACGAATCATAACCTGGGGTTGACTGCAATCAGAATCGCCATAGTAATACAGTACAAACGAAGTTATTCGCCTCATATTATACCACGAGAAGCGTAAACGACGATGGATGAACAGTTACCATTAGCCCATCACATTCAGCTGTGACTATAGGAATCATTTTGTTTGCACGAATGCTTCCGATGGCGGACATACACCGTTTAGTTTTATTCATAATTTTGTGCATTTGGGTTTTGTTCGTAGTTGGGGCAGTAAATAATAACGTGAACGGGAAAGATACAGGTTGTAGCTTGAGAGGGAGTTCGCGTGTTAGCTTATTTTTACGTTGGCCTCTTATCGGTTTCGTAGCGGTTGTCAGACAAGGGTGGCGTGCACAATCCTAGTTAGCGAGAGGCTAATCTGCGTTAAGTCTGATACATTGCAAGTCTAACCAACCTATGTTCCAAGATGGCAGCAATTCCTTACGTTTCATTCACATCGATATAAACTGATACAGTAAATAGGTTACAGAAAATGCCTTTCTCGTTTAGAACTTTGACGGCCAAATGCTAACAGCTAACGATACACCTTTTTTATGTTCGCAACACTCCCTGTCACTTCGATGAAGCGCATATCTTCCTTTATTATTTTCAGTAGTTTCTGCATAGTGTTGTATGGCATTTTGTGTTTCCTTTGAGATTAAAAGAGAGTTAAGGATCATTATCTGTGATCGTTAACTATTGCAGACAATTGGAAGCAATTACTTTGTGGACAGCTTGCAGCAACAGAGGTAATATTTCAGATGTCCCACAGTTTCTTCGTACTATCAGAACATGACGTTAAAAGGTCTCTGTTGGAGTCCTTTCATGTTAATTTCTTAAATATGTTGTCATTTACGGCATATATTCCTCTTCTAAATTTACTGTGGTGTAATTTACTGCGGTGTATCTATCTGGAAGGAGACTCAGCAGTGAAACGTGTTACTTTTACACATAAACAAGAACGATCAGTCACACTACTACACATTAAAACACAGTTTATATGTCACTCATGTCACACAGTCTCATACGGAACCCACATCCGCTTTCTTTTATATACTGTATATGATAAGATACTGTCATCCACCTTCCCTTCTGTGTGAGAGGATGAATGAGCAAATGTATTTCTAGTTGCATGCTTGATGGTAGCAGACAAGCCTGTCTGCTAGAGAACACTAGAACCAACGTCGGAACAGGTAGCTACGCTTTCTAAAAACAGAGAGGTTTCTATTCTTAGTATGGTCCTGTCCGTGCCTTGTAATGTTGGTATAGGAAGCTGCCTCTTTGGTCACCTCTGTTTGTATCTGTTAAGCACGCTCGCTAAGGGGCCCAGGTCAGTCTGTCCGCGACGAGCGTCTGAAGTGCTAAGATCTCCGGCTAAGTGCGTGGCTGCAAAGTCTGTAGGACAATGGATTTCTTAAGTTCAGCCTAACTGAAAATTTAATCACCTTCATTTCAAGTTTAGCTCTAAAATATCTAATGTTATCTTAAATTGCAACACAGTGTAATTCGAGTGTAAAATTCAGATTATCTTCCGGTAGTTGCTTTGTCACCACTTTGTGAGTGAAGTGGAACCACGTGTTGATCAGTAACTCTAACTAATGTCATCAACATTAAATGCGAATCTGCGTGAGATTATAACGACTCGTCTTGACAATATTTTTCAATATAGCTACTTTTCTTTATGTTCAACCCACGTGGGGTGTGCTTTGTAAGACCAGTACCACGTGCTTATACAATTGTTTGACCCATCAGGTTAATAGTAAGACGATAGTAAACAGTTCGAGGTTTTTCTTTTGTAAAGTGCGTTTCGCTGTAATTTATTTTAATTATCAAAATTATTGTGGAGTTACACTCTTTGTGTAAACCAAGTTGACCATGTGAAGCATGTGGTGTAAGCATCAATGTAGCCCTTAGCTATTCATTTAGGGAAGATTTCACAGAGAGTTAGTATAAATTTAGTATACAAGTGTGTGGTAATTTCATGACGGACAGGATTACGCTACGAACATAGTTTCTTTGGGTGAAAATTGAATCGGTTGGTTGTGGTTAATTTCCTCTTGCATATGTTTCAGCTTTCTTCGTGTGTTATTTTATGAATGCAGTGTTGTATGTAGTCTCCCAATTTGTTATGTTCCGTAAGATTACAAACTCACATTTCCAAAATCCTAAATAAGGCACCAGTTTAGTTTTGAATCGAGTTTGATATGCTGAAATTTTAACGGAACAATGATCAACGTTAAAATAAATGTCCAAACATAAACTGATTTATTTCTTTTTATTTAAATTGTGTTTATATATATATATATATATATATATATATATATATATATATATATATATATATATCACCAGTTATCGTAAGATGAGTACTAAAAGATTATAATTAATGTTAGTCTGGTTGGGAATTTGGTAAGTTAGACTGGATACCTGGTGAAACAGTTGCGCAGTAATGCAAGCTTAACTTCCTCAGATAGCTCACAGCTTTTAACCCATTTTTATGGTCTTGAATATCGGCACCGCTTTCAGAACAAATTAAAGCAACAACATTATACATGGCAACCCTTTTCTGTGTTTCCGCTAGACTCTGGAATCTCTTGAACGGTAGATTTCGAGCGTTGTATAATCTTAATTTTTTCCCCTGCAGCGCTCAAACAACTTCTGTGTTGTTTCTGAGCAGACTTTCAAAAGATTCACGGCGTTGTTGAGCGGCGTTGTGTTTTTTGTCTTGTCTTGTTTTCTATATTTGTGTGTTTTACATGTATGTGTTTCTTTTTTCGCTTGTTAATTGCACTGACTTCGATCAAAGATATAAATTTGTTTTGCGTGTGAAAAAGTGTGTACTAGGTTGGGTACTTTTCGTGTGATTGTCGTAGTTTTGGGGGGATACATTTATTCTGATTACTGTGTTGCGTACCGGGTATAAATTGAACTAATGCAGACACGTAACCAAGCTAAAAGTATGCGGTCCAACAACTTAAGCAACATGGGCCAAGGGGATAATTTGATTTCGTATATTAACACGTCGGACGGTTCCGAAAATGCAATGGGGAATACTTAAGAGGAAATGCAAAACAGGACGAACGGGCTCACAGCAGAGCCAGAAATTAATTCGCCTCGAACTAACCAAATTGGTTTTGGCAGAACTCATAGAAGCCTTATTGCATCAAAATAAAGAAAACGCAGAGAAATTAGAAAAATCGTCCCGAGAACAACAAGAATCATCCGCGAGCTACGCGAACAAATGACGCAGAAATCTGAAAAATCGATCCGCGAGCTACGCGAACAAATAGACGAAAAATTAATCCAGCAGACAAATAAAGTCAACAAAACGATGCAGAGAGTGTCCGATGATATCGCACAAAGAATAAACAATCTGGCAAGTGAACTAAAAAGTGATATTATGAAAGAATTAGGCCGTATGTTTGAACAAGTCGATGATCGTCTGCAAGCCTTAGAACAGGGCAAGCGGAGTCGCGATGCGGAATCGAAAGAGAGCGAGGAACAGCTACTTAGGAATTTCCAAGCGCTGAGAGAAGAATGCCAAAGTGAATGCCAGCAGGTACTCTCCAGGGTCCAGGAAGCGGAAACGCATTGTCCCGTGTCCCTTAGCAACACAGTAAACAGTCAAGCGATTCACGCACTCAAACAGCAAGTAGTAAAATTGAAGCAGACTGGGGCGGAGGACAACAGACAAATACATGATAAGACTGCGGCATTAGCGGACATCGTAGGCACGATGAAGGTGACGGAGAGCGTTAACAGTACTACACCGGTAGCGGTCGTAGAGACCGATGAAGTGCGTTCGCTTCTTAGATTTCAGAAGGGACAGTTCGAAGTGAACAGGCGGCACGAAGCTGTAACAGGCGAATTACAAGAACGCGTGGCGCATCTGAAAAGCCGCATGGGGTGTGATTCCGAACTCGCCAATAGCACTAAAAATAGCTGCACGAACAGTGCAGAGAGGGACTCCGGCCACGAGGGAGATTTTGACGACAGGGAAGAATGTATTTTGAGGGGCAGGCATGAGAAAAATAGAAACATTCAAGGGCCTCGCCGGGAGGAAATGCGGGGATTTGATTTCGAACACTTCCTTACGGTGAGAAAGTTTGAGATATTTAGAAATTCGCAAAAAGGAATACATCCACGAGCATGGCTCGAGCAATTTGAGTTCTGTCTTCCCCAGGACTGGGCAAGTTCACATAAGATAGATTTTTTTTTGTTGTTGTCATCAGTCTACTGACTGGTTTGATGCGGCCCGTCACGAAGTCCTTTCCTGTGCTAACCTCTTCATCTCAGAGTAGCACTTGCAACCTACGTCCTCAATTATTTGCTTGACGTATTCCAATCTCTGTCTTCCTCTACAGTTTTTGCCCTCTATAGCTCCCTCTAGTACCATGGAAGTCATTCCCTCATGTCTTAGCAGATGTCCTATCATCCTGTCCCTTCTCCTTATCAGTGTTTTCCACATATTCCTTTCCTCTCCGATAGAATGCGATTCGCATGAGGTCGGCAGCGCGTCACTGCAAGTCCACTGGGGAGTTTCGACAAGCCTTTCTGTCCACCTATTGGTCGGAAGCGGCACAAGATAGGGTCAGGCATGGCATAATTATGCTGCCAAATTTGAACCAGTCTGGTTTCGGAAGCCCAGCACGCCTATTCGACCACATGCTGCAGGCAAATCAATTTCTATACGGGCCTGCGGAACTAATTAGGATATGCATCACCAAATTGCCGATGCACTTGCGCCACGTCATTCTTGCGGGACGATGCAAAGAGGACGTGGAAACGTTTAAGACACTTCTCCAAGAGTTGGAATATAATACAGCAGATTGCCCGCCTAGTCAGGGACAAAGTTATTACGGGGCACAGCAGCGCGATCGCAGTCGTGGCCGTAGTACTAATCAACGGCGTGACTGGTCGTGGCGTCGCGAACGGAACAATAATCGGGACCGGCCGTATAGAAACTGGGGTAACAGTCGCGAACACAGGTGGAACAACGGAAATGATCGAGGACGTGGACAGGATCGTGAACGCAACAGTTACGGCAACCAGAGTAGAAACTACGGTGAACACGGTGGGAATAGGCCTGTAGGCGGAGCACCTCGTGCTGTTGAAATTCGGCCGGCTAACCATAGGCCTAATCCAGCAAATGGAAATGAACAAAACCGGCAATGACAAACGATCAGCGCACAAGGCGCCTAATCGGAACAAATGAGCGACATGGCAAACGACTGCATGCGGTATATAGAAAGGGAAGATATTAGAGAGGATTTGTTGCAAGAAACTACGAGTGCTAAAATTTCGGGAATAAATCCAGTCGTGACAGTTGCAGTAAACGAAATATGTTTTAAGTGTGTCATTGACACTGGAAGCCCTTTCTCCATAGTGAGCGAGGCAGCATTTCAAAAATGCGAAGGGACTGGGACTTGGCCCGTTTTTCAAGTGCGAGGAATAAAGGTGAAGGGCGCAATCTGCGGTAAGAGCGTAGAATTCTGAAGGCAGACTCGGCTTAATTGTACCTGCCAGGGAAGAGAGTTTGAGTACAACTTCTTTGTGCTCCCAATGCTGAATGTGGCAATGATTTTAGGAAATGAATTCATGAATGCCCACCATGCAGTAATTGACATGGGCGGAGGAGTAATGACAGTTCACGTTGGGGATCAGCCAATTAATTTAGTATTTGATGAATGCATATTACGTGCCGACTCAGAAATTAGTTGCCTAAAATTTCAAACTCAAACCGAGTCGCAACCCAGACTGGAGCTACTCGTGAACTATGTAAGTGAGTCGTGCTCTACCTCTGGTGAGCAGGGGAAACATATTGTTTTTGCTGATGCACTGAGAAAGAGCATCGCGGGTGTCAGAACCACGCACAGGGAAAAGAAGAAATTGTATTGCCTACTTAGGAATCATGGTCGGGTATTTTCTGAGACTTCGGGGTCGATTAAGGGTTTTACTTACCAATTCAGATACGTGACCATCAGAAGTGGCGTATAAAGCCCAGGTGGAAAAGGAAATAAACAAGATGTTAGAACAAGGAATAATTGAGCGGGCAGTAAGCTCGTACAACTCACCCTTGCTTGTCGTACCAAAACGCGACAACTCGGTTCGTTTGGTACTAGACTCGAGACAGATAAAAACAATTATTATGTCGGAAACGGACAGGCCTGAGAGCCTTGAGGAACTCTTACAACGTTTCCACGGCGTTAAGGTACTATCATCTGTCGACCTCCGTTCGAGTTTTTGGCAAATCGTGCTACACCCATCTTGCAGATTATATACAGCGCTCCTGTGTTATAGAAATTGTTTCCAATTCTGGCGTCTCCCGTTCGGACTAAACGTTTCATCAGCTGCTTTTATAAGGGGATTAAATAGCATTTTGCCTGATGATTTGAAACAGCGAGTGACAATTTACGTGGATGACATATTAATTGCGGAAAAGTCTTGGGAGGATCATAATGACGTTCTGAACAGACTACTGGATGTTTTTGAGAAGGCAGGAGTAACAGTCAACTTAGATAAGTCACAGTTCGGACGATAGAACATTAACATTCTTAGGCCATATTGTCTCAGCAAATGGAATACAACCTGACCAGGAGAAAATTGCGGCTATAGTGGAGCGTGCAATGCCGACAAATAAAAAACAGTTGCGAGCATTCTTAGGCCTGTGTAATTTTTATAAGCGATTTATAAATTTTAGTGTACTTGGTACACCCCGTCTATGTGGACTAACAGGGAAGAACGCTTTGTGGGTCTGGGATCAAGAGGCATAGGATGAATTTTATAAATTGAAAAAGGCTTTGGTAGAGGCTCCCATCCTCGTGCATCCCGACCTGACACAAGAATTCTGTTTAATGACGGACAGTTCCTTGTCAGGATTAGGTGCGGTACTGTTTCACACGGAAGGAAATGATGATATTACAATTTGGAAAACAATCTCGTTTGGGAGCAGGGTGCTCTCTCGACGGAAAAAAAAATTATTCCGTGACAGAACTCGAAGCACTCGCGATAGTTTGGGCATTCTCAACATTTAGGTATTTCTTATTTGGGAGGACCACCAGGGTGTACACTGGCCATCGTGCACTCCAGTTTCTTATGAGCACAAAAATCACGCATGGGAGATTAGGTCGCTGGGCACTATACCTACAGGAATATAATTTCACTGTAGAATACATTCCGGGACAGAAAAATGTAATTGCTGACGCTCTATCGTGCATTACTATAGGTTTGGTTCACACAGAAGAAGGGGAACTCGGTGAAAATAATTTTAGCATCCTATACTTACAGAATGCAGCGTTCGAGAACTTTGTTACCACCTCTTTAGGGAGTATAGCGGACGAACAGGATAAGAACGCAGTATTGAAAGATATAAAGAAGTGGGAGGACAAGGAGAATGTAAGAATACGCCAGTACTACTTAGTGCTCAATAGAATACTATTTAAGACGACTACAGGTTGGTGATTCCGGAGGAACTCGTAAACAAAATTATATGGTAGATACATTTGAGTTATGGTCACTTCGGAGCACAGAAATGTTGTGAAAAACTGAAGGAGACATGCTATTTTAATAACATGCTACGGCGTATTCGTTGTGTACTTAATGTTCAACCCACGTGGAGTGTACTTTGTGAGACCAGTACCACGTGCTTATACAATTGTTTGACCCATCAGGTTAATAGTAAGACGATAGTAAACAGTTCGAGGTTTTTCTTTTGTAAAGTGCGTTTCGCTGTAATTTATTTTAAGTATCAAAATTATTGTGGAGTTACACTCTTTGTGTAAACCAAGTTGACTACATGAAGCATGTGGTGTAAGCATCAAAGTAGCACGCAGCTATTCTTTTCGGGAAGATTTCACAGAGAGTTAGTATGAATTTAGTATACAAGTGCGTGGTAATTTCATGACGGACAGGATTGCGCTACGAACGTAACTTCTTTGGGTGAAAATTGAATCGGTTGATTGTGGTTAATTTCCTCTTGCATATATTTCAACGTTCTTCGTGTTTTATTTTATGAATGCAGTGTTGTATGTAGTCTCCCAATCTTGCCTCCCTATTTGATGTGTTCTGCTAGATTACAAACTCACATTTACACAATCCTAAATAAGGCACCAGTTTAGTTATGAATCGAGTTTGATATGCTGAAATTTTAACGGAACAATGATCAACGTTAAATTAATGTCCAAATATAAACTGATTTATTCCTTTTTATTTAAATTGTCTTTATATATATATATCGTAAGATGAGTACTAAAAGATTATAATTAATGTTAGTCTAGTTGGGAATTTGGTGAACTAGACTGGATACCTGGTGAAACAGTTGGGCAGTAATGCAAGGTTGACTTCCTCAGATAGCTCACAGCTTTTAACTACTTTTATGGTCTTGAATATCAGCAACGCTTTCAGAACAAATTAAAGCAACAACGTTACAACGTAGACAAAACAGCCCAGTTTTAGAACAACTTTGGTTTTAACACTATTTCTATCATAGTCTAACATTGAGTATTTACTTTTTAATTTTATCCATATTTAGCAGCTTAACAAGTGACTGTGTTCAAAACATTGGAGGTATGAATTAAACAAAGCATTCAGTAACACGTTTTTCGTGTTTTATTAAGTACACGGTGCATTTCGCACCCTGTGAGTCCATCACCAGGTGTACTTTGTCTTAATACATGTTTTATTTCTTCTCCTGAATGAGTTGAAATGCATATTCCTGTCACAAAAAGGTTTAATGTTAGGTTATGATCTTCGTAATTCAAACGCGGAAAATACGTCCAAAAGAGTGGAAAATTAACAGTGTAACTTACCACATAATCCAAGGAAAGCATTTTCAATGTTTTATTACCGGAAAACATTCTTTTCTCCCTCGTTCTAGGACATGTCAGTTCATTCAGGATGTACATTTGCACACACATGTTTATAAACACTTCACAGATGTTTTTGTACATGGTGTTGTCAAAGATGAATTTATTCGTAGTGCTAAGGATATAACTATTAACAGTTGACATATGCAAGGAATAACTTTATAATAGGCCTTTAAAATTACTGAAATAACTATGGCTTGCGAATCTGTTTGTTCATTTTACACAGATCCTGGTTTTTTGATTTTGTGGAGGTATATCTCCAGTTGTTGTAACATACTTAGGGTTTACCACTGGGTTCGTTATGTAGTATTACGGACTGGATTATGTAGTAAGTTTACACTGTTCATTTTCCGTTGTGACTGAAGGCGTTGTTTAATTCATACCTCCAATGATTTGAGTATTTTCCTTTCGTTGCAGTACTTTACTGATGTTAATGTTTGCTTATGTCCAATAAGAAAATACTTTCTTAGTTTACATTTATCGTCTTAGATTTAAAGAAGGTTAAGTGGAATTGCTGAGGGAATTTAGTCAGAAACTGAGACACTGAAAGTAGTAGTTTAGTTGCGCTGTATTAGCTGCAAAGTAACTAACTACGGTTGAAACAGAGAGATTATAAAATGCTGATTGGAAATATAAAATAACAACAGTAGGAATGGAAAGGCGACTTGAGATAAAATTTGACACTCACCTCTTACCCCGCTCCTCATCCCCTTTCCCACCCTCCTCAGTAACCCCTATCCTCTCCACCACTCACTCACTCTCCTCTCCTTCATTCTTCTATTCCCCTTCTTCCTCTCCCATTCGTAAGCCCTTCCTGTCCCTTTTCCTAAGTCATGCCCTGTTTCGGAAATTGGTCATTCAGAGAGCCTCTATGCCACTTTTTTTAGACATATTTAGCTCTCCCAGTTCATACTAATAATAAAACTGTAAAATCATGATGTCAGTCTGTTTGTTCTCTTGGTGTCAGTTGCTTTTCACCCAGCCAACTCTACGTGCTATTTGTTCACGTCCCGAATCATCCTACTTCAGACTATACAATGAAACTTTATAAGTAAAAAATAAATTCTATTTATACAAAGTCTTAGACACAAATATAAATAAATACCTGGGTAACCCAGAGAAACGAAGGTGTGGGATTACTACAGATGTTGCAGCGCTCGTGTGTGGTCTGGTATTATTATGCTGAAGAAGGAGGTGCTCCTTGTGTGAACAAACTCATCGAATTCGTGCTTTCAGTTTTATAAAGACCTCGCATGTACCGACATTGTCATGTTACACAATGTCGTGTTACACGCTACAGTCTGAAGTCTTCTATTGGCAAGTGGCAGAGGAATGCAACTTCCATCAGTGAAATGGGACAGGTGAGCGAGTAATACATACGACAAGCAATACCTCAACCAACCTTCAGAACAGAATAAAATATGTGGAGGGGTTACTTTTCAGCACAGCCTCGTACAAACGGCTTAAACATGCAGATATTTAATACACCCCATAATATTCGGTCCACTATGGAAACGGAAACAGAAGAATCAATGAACTGTGTTGACCTTAAAAATTGCAAAACTCAACAACATGCACGAATTTAACTACTCAGAAAAGAGCCATCTTCAGGTATTATAACACACAAATAATCAAACCATCCACATTCGCAAAAACAGAAAAAAAGCAGCAGGAATCTGGTATACTGCGTAAAAACAAAGCAGAACACTACTAAACAAAAAATAGTGTTGGGAAGGACTAAACATGATCACCAGAGTAGCACAATACAATGGATACAACACAAGCTCCACAATAAGATACAAACAGAAGACAGCAAAAATGAGAACACTCTAGATATATTAAGACATATAATACATAATGGACACTCATACCAGAAAACTCATCCCTCAATCCAAACACAAATAGAACACCTTAACATAGTACAACCTTCTCATACATAAAATTAATAACACCTTGGAAAAACATGTAAGTCAAAGTAGACAACAAGGAATATGTTAAAATTATGAACTAAGAGAAAGATAAGCACAGTAAAGTAGTTCGGGAATATATAAATTAAAGTGGAAAAGTTGCAACAGTAAACATATTGAAATGAATGCAACACTTTTTAATATCAAAAGGTTGAAATGGCTCTGAGCACTATGGACTTAACTTCTGATGTCATCAGTCCCCTAGAACTTAGAACTACTTAAACCTAACTAACCTAAGGACATCACACACATCCATGCCCGAGGCAAGATTCGAACCTGCGCCGCAGTGGTCGAGCGGCTCCAGACTGTAGTGCCTAAAATCACTCGGCCACTGCCGCCGGCAGTATTTCACACATAGGGCTTCGAAGAAGAATAATGTAATATGGAATTAACATTATTCACCCCAATGCAACATAGCTTAAAATAGTTTTTAAAATCGAATAGTAGCCAGTAAAAATCTATATTAGCCGGTCAACAACAGCAGTTATAATTTTTATTCATAGAAGATGCATTATCTTCTCCTCTAAAATGGTGTTTGGTAAGTGAACTGTCACGTATTTGCATAACAGATGCTACACCCCCTCCCCCCCCTCTCATCTCTCTCTCTCTCTCTCTCTCTCTCTCTCTCTCTCTCTCTCTCTCTCTCACACACACACACACACACACACACACACACACACACACATCGTAGCCTGTGCAGTAATCAAGATTCAATGCGTTTTATTTGGAATGTAGTGACTTAATAGTGAAGAACTGCAGCACTTAGTAAGTAAAGATTCCGTTTTACATTTTCCTCACAAATACTGTTGACCATAGAAAACAAGAGCAGGTTTCTGATTGCACTGTACGAACGGCTCTACCTTAAACTTTTTTCTCAGAAAACGTTAAAATACGAGTACAAAGTAAAACCCGATTGACCATTTGCATGGGGGCTTAATTAAATAAAATGCTAATAATTTTAATTTTAGTCGTTGTTTGTCCAGTTACGCAGTCCCGTAACCAGTTAGCACTGAATAATATTAGTATGCAATCTGACTGCATAGAATAACAACAAGAATGAAAGGAAATTTCCGTTAACACAATTAATTAATTAAGTCCCCACCAACTATTAAAGCTACGAAACAACAAAGCACAAATGTAACTGTTCTGTGTGTGGAAGTGTGATTCAACGTACACGTCTGGCACGGTTCTTCCTCAATAAGACAAGATATTTTAAACACCATTTACACTGACGTAATTAAAGGAAACCAGAAATACAATAATTGCATATAGAAACCAGAATTACAGTCTAATATAAGAACACGAGCCAGATGCTTTGTTGACTGAACCTGTGACCAAGTGGCATTGTTATTTAAGACATCTGAAATACAATTTTGTTTATTCTATTATCTCATATATATTGACGAAAAATACACTCTGATCATTACAACATCCCCAATCGAACAGCATCGGCTGTCTAGCCCATCAGAACAACTGCTCACGACATGCTCACAACTAGTACTGCAACTACGGCTACCTCAGAACTACAACTAGCCACCGCAACTTCTCAACAAGCACTGCCAGTGGAGGCGGCTGAATAATACTCTCTGGCGCAATCTCTGGCGCTGTGACTCAGTGTAGCCACCTTTCATATGCCCCTCCTCCAGGGGCTAGAATTTTATGTTATTTTTTCCAGCATTGCTGGTGAAAATACCACCAAATTCGTCCAAAAAAGTACAGCCAAAAATAGAAGATAATATTAAATAAGTAAATACCACATAACTAAATAAATTTTGGCTTTGCACTGACCCTTCAATAACCTAACATATAAAATACAGTAAGGGATACAAATGCTTGGATACATATGATTTTACATAATACTTTACACAAGTATCACGTGGTTAAACAATTCAGTCAATAGCGTCAGCAATGACGAATAGATGCAGGTAAGAGTCTCATAACATTAAACAGTAAATACACAAAAAAATCAGTTTATACAAATATTCACATAAAATCCTTTCAATAGTTCATTAAAGAAGTAGCACTCCTCAGTGTAGTTGACAGTTCCAGCAGTAGCAACCAGCAATGGTCAACAGGTGCAAATAGCAGTCTCATAACATTTCATCATCAGTATTTAAACAGCTCCAACAGTGGCACCCAGAAATGGCGAGCAGGCGCAGACAACATCAAGTGACATTATCTCAGTAGCAGCAGTTCCATCAGTGGCATCCAAGCAGTTCCATCAGTGGCACCCAGCAATGTTGAACAGATGCAGACAGCAACAAGTAATATTATTTCAGTAGAGCAGTTCCATCAGTGGCACCCAGCAATATTGAGCAGGTGCAGACAGCAACAAGTGACATCATCTCAGTAGAAGCAGTCCATCAGTGGCACCCAGTAATGTTGAGCAGGTGCAGACAGCAACAATTAATATTATTTTAGTAGAAGCAGTTCCAACAGTGGCACCCAGTGATATTGAACCAGTGCAGGTAACAGTCCAGAATATTCACTATTACTAATTAGACAGTTCATTAGCACAAATGAAACATTTCCAAGTGGCACCCACCAATGTTAATACGTGTAAGCACGAACAACAGTTTGAATGCACACACAATTGCTTTTACAAAATTATCATCAATGCTCTTACACTAAACATAAAAATTATAATAAACACACAAATGGTATCAGATAATTGTCATATTAACTATTACAAATACACAAGTATCAGTAAACCTATAATATTTACAGGTGTCAGTGCAAGCCACAACAAACAAGTAAAATAATATTTGGGAGATAGATCGGTACCAATTATTTGGGATTAGGAAAGGAAAACACACAAAACACACTCACTCATCTTTCATCCACATTTAAGTACTACTGTGTAACTGAATGGTGTTAACAGTGTAAATGCAATTCTGTCAAAATTTGATGCTCAATATGTGCATCAAGTAGTAGTTGTACAGTGTATAATAGTCAATAATAGTTAGTCAACGACATAGTCATCACGTCAAGACCAATGTTTGCCAAGCCAACTTTTTCTGAACAGCTGTCAGTGTACCATGATATGCAAACACTTCCTTTCTCACAAAAAAAAGGGTATATACTCCTTATTGATTTAACAAAGTGTGTGAGTGTAGACAATCTTCTAGTGTTCTAGTCTGCCATCTTCATCCTCCTTGTTCCATATAAACCAACAAAAAAATATGCTCCTCACTTGCTTTACCTCTTATCCACCAAAACTCCAATGATCATCAGCATCACATACTCTTAATATTTCAATAATACCTCTTCAATACGTCTTTACACATAAACCTTATCATCAATATCATTTACCTTACCTCTTATCCACCAAAACTCCAATAATCATAAACATTACACAATCTCAATACTTCAATAATGCCTCTTCAATACGTCGATACATATACCAATGTCATTTCACTTCCATAACAACTCTTTCCTTTAGTCAGTCCCCTCGAACAAGAACAGATAAATCCTAGTGCAAACTTCAGTTCATCATCCCATACAATCCAAAGACATAATGTCCACACACAACCTCTGTGAAATCCATCTGACCCAAATCTTCTACTCATTATGAATTATAAAATAAATTTTGGTTACCTTGTCCATCATTAAATACAAGAAATGCATACATGACCTCCAACAGCCTTTAGTTTGAATAACTTTCAGTAAGTAAGTACGAGTACAGAGTGTGAATGATCGTAATAATTCACAGTGTGCACACCACTTCAAGAATCATGGCACAACAGAAGCAAACCTGTAGAGTATTTATTGTGTCAAGTGTCACTTCCTGTTTCAATTGCTCATGAAGAATGCAGTGTAATAACTGTCTATAGTCTAAACCTAGTGCTGGTATTTCATGTCGTTAGCTTCCTTTCTATTAGCATAAATTTATACAGCTTCCATAAAACCTCCAGCTCATACGGCTTCAATGAAGTTTCTTGTACCAATGTCGTTCTTAGAATTATAGCAGTTCATTTTCTTATCTTAAAATATAAAGCACTGAGCGTAAGCAAAACATGCAATAGCGAGTAAATATACCAGTAGAGAACAGATTGTCAACAAGTGGATGCAGCACAATCTATAATTAATACCATAGTGTGGCCTAAACTCCATGTTCGTACACCGTATATCAGCATTTCTGTATAGCAAATTAAACAGTAGCTATGACAACAAAACATAAATGTGTAAATATGCGACCCATACGAAAAGCAGCAAATATATGTCTTACACAATAAACAGGTCATTAGCATCATATCAGCATAAGCAAATAAATGCTCATATGTCATCTTAATAAGTAAACATGAAGGCGCAAGCAGATAAATCACGAAGTATGACTTACATACATAACTATATCAGCACGACTAATCAGGTGACAATTATAATTTAAATAAATAAGCACAGCACGCACATAATAAAAAAATGTGACATCAGTGAAAAAGCAGTGCAGCTAAGCGATGCATAATGTACATAATTAGCAACCCTGTTCATTAATCAATCATTGTCAAAATCAGAATAAATCACGTAATCGCGAGCAGCAAATTAGTCTAAAGTACGTACCTAAGCGGAAATATGTTTCCTGAAAAATAAACTCAATTAATAGTTACCTTTCTAGTTTATTACTTTCTTCTACGAAATGACATTCTTCCTGAAATTTTCTCGATGGCAAGTCCTCTTAACGTCGGACACACACAGAATTTACCTGAAGTTCATAAATACACTCCTGGAAATGGAAAAAAGAACACATTGACACCGGTGTGTCAGACCCACCATACTTCCTCCGGACACTGCGAGAGGGCTGTACAAGCAATGATCACACGCACGGCACAGCGGACACACCAGGAACCGCGGTGTTGGCCGTCGAATGGCGCTAGCTGCGCAGCATTTGTGCACCGCCGCCGTCAGTGTCAGCCAGTTTGCCGTGGCATACGGAGCTCCATCGCAGTCTTTAACACTGGTAGCATGCCGCGACAGCGTGGACGTGAACCGTATGTGCAGTTGACGGACTTTGAGCGAGGCCGTATAGTGGGCATGCGGGAGGCCGGGGGGACGTACCGCCGAATTGCTCAACACGTGGGGCGTGAGGTCTCCACAGTACATCGATGTTGTCGCCAGTGGTCGGCGGAAGGTGGACGTGCCCGTCGACATGGGACCGGACCGCAGCGACGCACGGATGCACGCCAAGACCGTAGGATCCTACGCAGTGCCGTAGGGGACCGCACCGCCGCTTCCCAGCAAATTAGGGACACTGTTGCTCCTGGGGTATCGGCGAGGACCATTCGCAACCGTCTACATGAAGCTGGGCTACGGTCCCGCACACCGTTAGGTCGTCTTCCGCTCACGCCCCAACATCGTGCAGCCCGCCTCCAGTGGTGTCGCGACAGGCGTGAATGGAGGGACGAATGGAGACGTGTCGTCTTCAGCGATGAGAGTCGCTTCTGCCTTGGTGCCAATGATGGTCGTATGCGCGTTTGGCGCCGTGCTGGTGAGCGCCACAATCAGGATTGCATACGACCGAGGCACACAGGGCCAACACCCAGCATCATGGTGTGGGGAGCGATCTCCTACACTGGCCGTACACCTCTGATGATCGTCGAGGGGACACTGAATAGTGCACGGTACATCCAAACCGTCATCGAACCCATCGTTGTACCATTCCTAGACCGGCAAGGGAACTTGCTGTTCCAACAGGACAATGTATGTCCGCATGTATCCCGTGCCACCCAACGTGCTCTAGAAGGTGTAAGTCAACTACCATGGCCAGCAAGATCTCCGGATCTGTCCCCCATTGAGCATGTTTGGGACTGGATGAAGTGTCGTCTCACGCGGTCTGCACGTCCAGCACGAACGCTGGTCCAACTGAGGCGCCAGGTGGAAATGGCATGGCAAGCCGTTCCACAGGACTACATCCAGCAGCTCTACGATCGTCTCCATGGGAGAATAGCAGCCTGCATTGCTGCGAAAGGTGGATATACACTGTACTAGTGCCGACATTGTGCATGCTCTGTTGCCTGTGTCTATGTGCCTGTGGTTCTGTCAGTGTGATCATGTGATGTAGCTGACCCCAGGAATGTGTCAATAAAGTTTCCCCTTCCTGGGACAATGAATTCACGGTGTTCTTATTTCAATTTCCAGGAGTGTATTTTATACAACTGTATCCTGCAAAATACTGAACGTTAACGACATAATTTATCAAGTCACTATAGCTTTATACTGAATTTAATCAGAGAAATTAGACTGCGTATATGTTTACGGCTGTCAGTGCATTCACACTGAGCGCTCGATCATCTGTAGGTACGCGTGACGTAGGAAGTAATTGTTTGCGGTCAACGACTGCCTTGTGCGGCGCGCAAACTTGACTCTTGCTTTGAGTATGTGCCACCGCCAGAACACGGCGCGGTAGCCCTGTACTCTCCGTGTGTTTACGTATAACTGTTAGTTATGTCATTCCACAAAAATTTTAACGTTCGATATGTGATGTATTCCCTTAGAGCGCCGTGATTAAGAGTTTCTACTTCAACAGTGTTATCATGAATAATTTAGCGAATTCTATATGGACCGTTATAAAGTAGAAAAAATTTGCGACACAAGCCTTTTCCTTTGTGAGACAAACGATGAGACGTAATTAACACCTTTTGACCAACTGATAAGGTTTTTAAACGACCAGGACGTTTAGCTGATTTCTCTCTTCTAGCAGCCGCAGATGCAATATTTTGTAGAGCCAGATTGATAACTTCAGAATGCCGCAGTTTCCGTGAAGGCGGAAAAGGAACGATTTCAGAAATGCGATTTGTCGGTGCTTTATTTTTTAATATCAATATAGGCGGTAAAGAAGTTGAATCATTAGGGAAATGTTTTGAAAAATATGAAGATACTGATCCCACGTTCTGTGATACTGATGACAATAAAGTCGACACAATTTATTGATTTCCTTCATCCATATCTCTGAAGTGTTAGATTGAGGGTGAAAAAGCGAAATGAAAATTGGTTTAATCTTACGACGCCGTAGAGTACGAAGCCAAATTTTGGAGCGAAACTGTGATCCATTGTCTGATATAACCTTATCAACATGTCCTCCTTCTTTAAGAAAATGTTTAATGAAAGCATTAGATACTGAAAGAGCTGTTTCTTTGCGTAAAGGTGTAAAACACACATATTTTGATGTCATTTCCACTGCTACCAAAATGTACGCAAAACCATTAGTAGAACGAACCACTGGACCGAACAAATCGACTGCAGACATGTCCTTTAATTTCGCTGGAATGATAGGAAACAACGTTGCTCTGTGAGAAATAGTTGGCGGCTTAGCCTTTCACATAATTTGCATTTGGCAAGAACAGATCGAATACGTTTTTCCATATAAGGAGTGAAGTAGCAATTTTCTCGTAATTTATGAAAGCATTTCCTGGGACCAAAGTGTGCATAATTGAAATGTGTATACCAAATCAATTTATTAACCCACTCATCAGGAATGCAAACTAACCAAACAGAGTTGTCGACCGATTTTCGTTTAAAAAGAATATCATTGCGAACTAAATAATACTGTCTAATCGCTACGCTTTCTTTTCTCCTCCACTTCTCCTTAATGTCCTTCCAGATTGGAACCTTGTTTTGCTCCTTTGCGATGTCCTGGAGCGAAGACGAAATAAAATTTTCAAACGCAACACCTTGAATATACACCAAACAATAATTGTTTTCTTTGCAGTCCTCCTCGGCACTTTGTTTCAAACCCATAGGTGCACGTGATAAAGCATCAGCAATAATATTAGAAGAACCCTGGATGTGAACAATACTAAAATCAAATTCTTTTAGATACAGCGCCCATCGTGACAATCTTCCATGTGTTAATTTTGCTGACATAAGAAATTCCAGAGCTCGATGATCGGTGTAAACCTTAGTATGTCTGCCATACAAAAAGATGCGAAGTTTTATGAAAGCCCAAGCAACAGCCAAAGCTTCAAGTTCCGTAATCGAATAATTCTTTTCTGATTTAGAGAGAACATGACTCCCAAATGTAATAGTTTTCTGTACTACAACGCCGTTTTCTTCAATCTCTTGAAATAAGTGTGCACCTAGGCCTTTGTATGATGAATCTGTCGTAAAAATTTTTTTTTAGATATATCCGGATGTGAAAGAAGTGGAACAGCAACTAAAGCATCACGAAGTTGTTCAAATTATAATTGAGCTTCCTCATCCCAACACCAATCAGAATTCTTTCCAGATAGTTCACACAAACGAGGTGTGGCCAAATTATCCAATCTAACAAAGCGTCTAAGAAAATTACAGACACCAAGGAAACTACGAACGTCGCGTTTTGTGGTAGGAACAGCATAATTACGAATAGCGTCTAGTTTCTCTCGATCAGGAAGAATACCTTCTGTAGAATTAATATGACCAAGAAATTTCACCTGAACACGACCAAATTCAGATTTTTCCAACTTCACTGTAATGCCAACTCTTGCAAAAATACGTAATAATGAATCCAAAATTTTGTTGTGCTCACTCCAAGAACGTTTAGCAATAAGAATATCGTCAACGTATGAAATAATATTTTCACGAAGATAAACAGGTAAAATTTCGTTTAAACTATGAATGAATGCTGCCGAAGATCAGTAAGTATAAACGGTAATTTCCGAAATCACTTTTGGGTAAAATAGTCATACCCGGTTATTCTTTACCGACTCTCTAGATAGATTGATAGTTGAAGAGTTGTTTTGATAGACACAAAGAATAGTGAAAGAGTAGGCAGCGGTGCAGAAAACTAAAAGGGAAGTAGCACCACTACAGCTTGGGGCCCTGTGCACGCTACGGCACATATTCACTTAGTGTAGCGAATCCTCTGAGGACATCAATAGCCGCACATAAATTCCAGTTTGTGACTTAGTGGCCAATTTGGTGGAAGTGCGTACATAAATTGATCCAACCATGAACATTGATGTATGTCATTCTTAGAATTGCTAAAGATCTTAAATTTCCGAGCAGTTAAGAAGTGTTTATTGTCAAAGTTTTCGCCTCGTGGCGACAAAGACCTACCGCGTCTGTCCCAGTCCGAATGTCGATTATTGTCAAGTTCGCTCGCCTGGAGCTCTCTTGTTGCATCTCGTAAATGAAATAAATTATTTTCTTCAAAGCCCTCTGCTATCTGTGATTCTAAATTTCTTCTGCTGTCTTTTCCTACGACTTCGCTTTCAATTTGTTTGACTTGCTTTCGTAACGCCTCAAATTCCATTTTAACGCGTTCATTAAATTTTCCCTGATTTTCAACATGTTTATTTATGTTCTGGTACTCCGCGGTTTCTGCAAATGGCAATGGAGCTGTATCATCTGAATCTCTGTCCACATTTAAACTAAGACTTTTCAGTTTATCTAAAACCTCCTCAACTCTTTCCAATAAGTCACCTATTTTTTCTTTCTGTTTATTTACGTCTTCCGTAAGTGTCGCGACTCGGGTTTCAGTATTGACACATTCAGTAGTTAACTGTTCATACTGTTGTCTTAGGTTATTTATTCTGTCATTTGGTACCGATTCCTCGATTCTTTCAAATATTTCTTCCTTATCGTGTGCACGTTGTAAATTTAACTCTGAAAATTTTTGTACTATCACGCGATCTCTTTCTTCCTGTTCCCTATCCTTTTCCTTTTGTCTGATTTCTATTGAAATTTATCTATTATTGTGAGCATTCAAAATCGGTTGTACTTCTTCTCTAATTTCTTTCTTTAATTCATATTTCATGTTTTTGAAACATGTCCCTATTCGTGAGTCTAACCGTGTTTCCATTGTTCCCATATCAGTTTCTAACCGTGTTGCCACTGTTTTTAATTCAGATCCCAAATTTAGTATTGCAATCATCAACTGCTCCATATTAACTGGTTCGAAATTCTTTACGCCCCTAACATTTCCCGCAAAAACAACTTCCTTCGTCATAGCTGTAAAGCTATCTGTGTTCGATACTATTCCAGAATCTTCTGTCGTTAGTCTCGAATTCTGAAAATTTTTTGATTGTGAAAAATTTTGAACTGGTTCCGGACTATTTTCCTGACTTATTAAATTGTTTTCTACTTCATTATTCATCATACTGTTCTCATGTGTTGGCGAGTTCGCCATGTTAACAATTTCGTCATTCTCACTATCCATCATTTTTGCCTTTTTCATCGATCGCGTAATCATTTACAAAACATATAAAACTCGTCACAATACGAAAATTACACAGAATATAACACTTTATCACCAACAATACCATTCACACTAAATGCTTCCCGACAAACACGCCTAACGAACAATTAAAATCTTCATAGTTGCACAAAATTGTCAAACCCGTATACAAGACATCAAAAATTCAATTCTGCCAAAATACCATTGAAAGTATGACAAGACAACTACAAATGTTCAGTTACCAAATCTACACACGCAATATAGACTATAATTACTAAACTACAAATTACTGTAACAATACTACTGTCTGCTATTTTTACTATCAAAAGAATTCCAAGGGACGATCCGAAGCAGCGGTAGCCACGTGCATGGAGGCTTAGTTAAATAAAATGCTAATAATTTTAATTTTAGTTGCTGTTTGTCCGGTTACGCTGTCTAGTAACCGGTTGGCCCTGAATAATATTAGTACGCAATCTGACTGCGTGGAATAACAACAAGAATGAAAGGAAATTTCCGTTAACACAATTAATTAATTAATCCCCAGCAACTATTAAAGCTACGAAACAACAAAGCACAAATGTAACTGTTCTGTATGTGGAAGTGTGATTCAACGTACACTTCTGGCAAGGTTCTTCCTCAATACGGCAAGATATTTTAAACACCATTTACATTGACGTAATATAAAAAAACCAGAAGTACTATAATTGCATATAGAAACCAGAATTACAGTCTAATACAAGAACCCGAGTCAGATGCTTTGTTGACTGAACCTGTGACAAAGAGGCATTGTTATTTAGGACATCTGAAATACAAAACTTTTTTCTATTACCTCATATATATTGACGAAAAATACACTCTGATCATTACATCCCCAATCGAACAGCATCGGCTGTCTAGCCTATCAGAACAACTGCAAACGACATGTTCACACCTAGTACTGCAACTACGGCTACCTCAGAACTACAACTGGCCACCGCAACTTCTCAACAAGCACTGCCAGTGGAGGCGGCTGAATAATACTCTTTTGCGCAATCTCTGGCGCTGTGACTCAGTTAGCCACCTTTCACATTATGCTATATGTTACACCCACAAAGTCTACACACATATGTCCAGGCATACACTGCTCACAATAGCTATATCTGAAAAAGAAAATCTATCAAAATATACCAGTAAAATCCCAAATCGGCATGTGTATTCTACTTAAACGTTTACAATACTCAGAAGTGCTATCATCATATCTTCATAAAAAAAAAGCATTACCAAGAAGGCCTTAAAAATATTTTCTAAGTGATTATGCTTAAATATCGTGTATCATAGCCTAATTAATCTTGTATGAACATAAATTACGTAATGATCTCACAAGTTTAATAATTACAAACCTTGGACCTAGTGTCTTCACAAAGTAAGTTACAGGTGTTTTCTCACGTTAAGACACTTGCACAACAAGAGTGGCGTATTGTCAGAGGAGAGTACATTTTCCAGACACAGTTGTGCAGCGGTACAGCTAACAGGCGCATCACAATGTGCGACTGAATTGGGCAGCAAGTTGAAGCGCCTCTCAAAGCCGAAGTTCGCGGCACAGTATGATGCTTGTGATCAAAAACGACTAAACTGTATGCAGATTAACCCTAGAGTAACAAGGTGCTAATCCCGAGACATAAATAATAAGATGGAGTAAAAATATACCATTCTTTTTCTGAATTATTTGTTTCACAAAGGAGGTTCTGGAGTAGCATAAAGTAATAATCACTCAATATGAAACATTTATTACGAAGTGTGGTGATGTTTTATAATATGTCAAAGCAAATCATAACTATAATATCAATGCATTGTATTATATCATGGTTGTCATATACGGAAATATGACACTGCACTTATCTATTGCATTCAGTTCCCCTTTGTGTTATGAAATTGCAAAACACAATAGAATAAATCAAAAGGTATAAGGAAATAACATGTAAATTGGTAAAAAGTATAAAGCTAACAACTACGAAAAAACAGTTCCTCATGTGAAAGGAAACACATATTTTACAAATTATTTTCAAAATTTGATGATATTTTGAATATACCAAACATTTTCAAACTAAACTGTTATGGCAACTTTGACAAATATTTTTGCGATGGTCCTTGAACACTGGTTTCGAACAGACAGCATTCGAAGGAACTGTTCTAGTCTTCTTTTCGACCGCAAAGAAAGCATCGTCCACTGTTTTTTAGGTCGTTCCTGGTTGTGTCGCTGATCTTGGAATATCGCTTGGAACATCGCTTCCAAAACGTGTCAAAATCTGTTCCATCGCCATGCGAAGCTCTTTGGGCAGATTTTTTCTCATGATTTTGTCCTTCATTTCTGCTTCAACCAGCCCGAATGCCAATGACTTGAGAAAATTGCTTCGGCTGTTTGTGCCGCCATTGCCCTTATACAAGACATAGGCATTTATTCCTGATGCATCTTAAAACCCATACATTTATCGCATTGTTCAGCGCCTGGTTTTTCGTGCTGTGGTCTTATTGTGGCATAGTAAATCAATACATCCACTACCCCTTTGTTATCATTATAGAAAAGTATTATGTCCGATTGCTTTGTCTTCACATCTATTTCACCTATGTCATGCATCGTTGACAAGAGATTACTGTTTTTATTTTTCTTTGGAATGTATGACTCCAACATTTTTTCTCTCCTGTAAATGAATACAGATGAAGAAACTGGCCTATTCTTGGTTTGAAGCAGGGATTCAGGTATTTCAGGTTTATTCTTGCATAAGGTGTCAACCATTGTCAACTTTTTGTCAACCAGTTTGTCGGCTACTTCACAGGAAGCAAACCAGTTGTCCATGTTCCGGTTGGTTCCATATACAGGTTCACATAATTTCATCACATAATATGTAGGAACTGAAACACATTTGTCCCTAGTCTCTTCCTCAAAATAAGTAAGTGCATAAAAATAATATGTCTTCGCGTCACACCATGAAATTATCTTTAGCCCACATTTGTCCGGCTTGCTTGGCAGATACATTTTGAATGGGCATCTGCCTCGGAAACTAAGGAGTATCTCGTCAACGATTAAGAGGGCAGAGGGAGTGTATAATTCTTGACTATGTTTGACAAACATACACCATAAACCACGAAATGTAGCGAACTTGTCTGCCGTTCTTCTTTGTAATCTGATATGTTGGTCATCAAATCTTAGATTATTGAACAAAAACTCGAATCGGTTTTCCGTCATAACTCCTCGGAAAAATGAGGTCCCGTGTACTACAGACCACGCATCAGTACAATTCAGATGCGCATTTTTTAGAGCTCCACTCATAAAATGTATACCAAAAAAAGCTTTTATTTCGATTTAGTTGGTATCTCCAATATACCACTGCGGTGATGTGAATTTTCCCCTTGAATTAGCAATTTTTTGGTTTGTGTAAGTAACTACTATTGAAACCATGCCACTAGTAAACAACGGTTCAAATAATTTCAGGTGAGACGTTTGCCTAGTGCACCATGTGGATGTAGCACTTTATCATTTGCTGGAACTCTCGATGCTTTTTTGTGGAAGGCATGAGCGTTCCAACAATACCCATTTCTGCCATATAAAATTGACTTCACTTGGCTGTCTCCTTCGTCTGATGAATCAACCTCAAATGGGGGTACATCGGATTCGTCATCCTCCTGGTCGTCTGTGGTGTGACCGTCTTCAGGTTCACTCACATCTTCGTCTGATTCACTCTAATATATGTTTTCAGCCTCTTGTCACTCAAATTCTCTTATTATTTCCTCTGGAGTTCTTAACAGTTCATGGGAAGACATTTTCTACACATGCAAAAGAAAGTACCACCTATTTCATGAACAAATAATTTAACGTAAATAACAAGGTGGGGTGATTTTTTACCCCGAACGCAAAATTTCACACTTTACCTGTTAAAGGAGCATAGACAATAAAGCCTGAGAGATTATAGCCTCCTCAACGAGACCACCAATACTGTCTGGAAAGGTAAACAATGACTCCCGTCCGAGAAGCCAGTAGTGCCAACATAGGATGAAACATTATATCGACTTGTTATTCTAGGGTTAACGGAAAATTTTGGCGATATATGTACCACATGCAATGTCACGTACAGCCCTAATGTAATGATGCCAACATTATGACCAATGCCGCATAGACGTGGGTGATGCCCTTCTGAAAGTACATGGTTTCGTGCCATGCGATTTACACAGCTTGCCAAACTGAAAGAACACTTGACGACGCGGATGTTCACACGAGGTTGTCGAATGGCTTCGTGAGTGAATATTTGATTTCTATCGTCAAGAAGTTGAACGGTTGGTAGGACGTTCCGACCGTCGTTTATAGAGACCTGATGTTTACGTCGAAAAACAGTGTCACTTACTTGTTTCACTTTGCAGTGTAGTGCAGCGTTTAATAAGAGTTACTTGTCCTGCCTTAAGTTCCCTCAGCCAGTTAATAACGTCTGTAAAAGTAAATTAGATATTTCAATTTGGGAAGACAACCCAAAGAGAATAAATGTTGTTTAAAGCAATATAATACTAACAGGCATGCTTTAGTGAAGATATAGCATAATGTGTACCATTCAAGGACGCAACATGCCGTGCCTTTTTAACGAAACTGCTGCTAACTTGTATCAGGGTGAGGAACTAAGTGAGCAATCAACTTTTGTTGCTAGTCTTTACTCGTCTATCTATTAGTCTACATACGATCCTCGGTCGGTGAAAAAAGTTCCAGTATAAAATATAGTTATCCAATATAAAATATAATTGTATACTTACTGTATGTACGATTGCCGAGAAACAGCCATGTTTAAAGCTATATATAAAGTTGTCAAAATGTGGCTGGAGTGATTTTGAATCACTGTTACGTGGCAATTAATATTTAAGTTTGAACTGGAATTGTTTATAAATGAAACATTCACATATTTAACGGAAAAAAATGGCTAGGGTTGACAGCCGGTAGTTGCTACAAGGAAGTGAGGGTTCAAATACCGCAGTATTACAATTCGTAATTAGTTAATAGCTAAACTGCTCCACAGTTTATCACAAAAGCAATAAAATTTTCCTAAATCCGTAACTCAGCTTCATTAGCGGAATTTATCAATATCAGTACATGACGCACCTGCGCCTCAATGGCATCCAGAAAACTATCTCTTCATCATGACTTTACAGTGTCAATACCTAGATGCAAATACTTCCTCACCGTCACAACATCTTCATTCAGAGCATCGAAAATACGAGCCCCGCCACCCTAACCCATAGCGTCTTAGCACACCCATTTCTCATCGGTTACAACTTCCACTTCTCCGCTCCAAGCAGCTACAGCCATCGATGACACCAGTCACTATGAATCACATGAAATCAATAACTTTCAGACCAACAGGCCGATTTAAAATGAAAAACCTCATTATATGTTCTCTAATAAACTGAAAGTGTTGTTATAAGACAAGAACAGATAAATTTAATACTTAAGATTTATCGCAGATTGGATCATTAAGATTCACAAAAATGGCCCTCCAAACGGCTGTCTGTACCGAAATAGAAGATTTTACATTTACTCCCCATTGCATCTCTTCTGCTGCTAGGAAAACCTTGTTATTTTGCACCTTTCGCAAATCATCACTAAATTACAGTAATAAGAGTTAGTATAAATAAAACTGCAAACATTCACAAGTATGCAGAAAATAATGAATTAATAAAATTCTGTAACTGATATACAAAAATTTTTATTCCTGCTGTTGTGTCGGTATGTTTTCTTAACACTGACGATAAATAAATACGTATAACCAGAGTTTCTTTCTGTCAGTTGATAGCAGTTCCAAAAGGCCATCTAAAGATATCTTACTGGTTATTGTATATAAATTAATCAGTGTTCATAATAATTATACCTTTGTACGAGGGTTGGAACTTAAATAGTGGCAGCTATTTATTCACAACCGATACAAAAGTGTTACAAGTTTGCACCTGTTACTGTCCTTGAAAGTAGTCACTAGCGTTGTGTAGAACCCGTTGCCAGCGATGTGGAAGGCGTAGTATACCGTTAGCAGAGCCTGGTCTGTTGATAAAGCGAATGGCGCGGGCTACTATCTCTCGAATCTCTGGAAGAGTTCAGAACTGAATGCGACGAAGCCAAAACTGAAACGCCAATCCAACGAATGGCGTCATTATAGGTCGCCGTGGAAGTCGAAACTGCTTCAGAGCCCCAGTATGGTGAAAGTTTTGGTGATTCGTGTGTGCGACTGTGATGGTGGTATGCTGATGCGTTACGTTCCTCCACGGCAGACCGCCAATGCACTGTATTATTGTTCGTTTTTGGAGCATCACCTGCGACCAACTTTGCGAAAGAAGCGACGATACTTCCTGTACAACTCAGCGATTAATTTGCACGACAATGCGCGGGCGCATACAAAGTAATCTGTGGGTGCTGCGTTCTGTCGATGGGACTGGGAAGTACTGTACCATCCACCATACTCCGCGGACTTAAGTCCTTGTGACTTTGATTTGATTCTGAAGATGAAGGAACCACTTCGTGGCATTCGCTTCAGAACTGTTCTAGAGATTCGACAGACAGTGGACCGCTCCATTTGTACCACCCACAGCCGGCCGCGGTAGTCTCGCGGTTCTAGATGCGCAGTCCGGAACCGTGCGACTGCTACGGTCGCAGGTTCGAATCCTGCCTCGGGCATGGATGTGTTTGATGTCGTTAGGTTAGTTAGGTTTAAGTAGTTCTAAGTTCTAGGGGACTAATGACCACAGCAGTTGAGTCCCATAGTGCTCAGAGCCATTTGAACCACTTTTTTGCACCACCCACAGAACAGGCTCTGCTAACGGTATACTACGCCTTCCTCATCGCTGGCAACGGGTTCCACACAACGCTGGTGACTACTCTGAAGGACAGTAACAGGTGCAAACATGTAAACTGTTTAAGTTCCAACCCTCATAGTTCGTTGCTGAAGTAAGTAAATTAATATTACTTCTTAAAACAAATAAGAGAAACCGTGCTTCGGCTGCTTGTGAGAATCTTTGTAGAACTATGGACTGAAATTGTGTCTGTTTTACTCTATATTCGCACTAGACATCAATTTAGTGTGCATACTAACGATGTATCGTTGTTCACACTATAAATGTGTCATAGAGGTAGCTTTAGTTAGAGCTACTTGTCACTCAGGGAACAGTGATAGCACCTACCCAACGGGGGAACCTCACCGGTTTGCTTTGTTCCTACCGTTGTCCTTCACTTGGACTCTTTTTAAAAAATACCAGTCAAGTTTAATGAACGCGATTGTTTGGTCATTGACACAGCACACACAATTTACTCCTGTTAAGACTACTGCATTTCTTTTCCCGGTAGTGCTTAAATCGATCGCCCTTCCGAGGACACCGCCATGATTGAGCAGTAGTGAGAAGCGATATTAACTTTTCAGAAAAACAGACACGTAATCATTCGCATCAGGTTAAACCTTGGTACGTTTTCCAGCTCCTCAAGATAGATAGCTCCCGCTTCCGTGAAACCCCAAAAAATTACCTCGACGAAGGTGGTCTGCTGGCGATTTTGTCATCCCTTGCGGGGAAGCTTAGAAAACCAGCCCTCATAACAAATGAGTGTCACAATGCTGTGAATTTCCCCACAGCTTTTTCTTCCAGCATAAAACAAAACACTTTCTTTTAGCGGAGCTCGTCTTCCACCCCAAGTCATAAACGCAACGACTCAGAAAATTGTACTCCCTCGGTATTTTGCTTCCGGAGTGAGAAATAAGGTTTTTATTTGACTCAGTAAACCATTTCAGATTAAAAAAGCCGTTACCTTCATTAAAATCTGCGCTGACATGTTACTAGAGAGGCTAACTGCTGCGCACCTCAATATTTTATTTAATTTTCTTTTGTTTGCAAAAGTTTTTGGACGTATCGGAAATTTTTAGTGCCTGTAACCAACGATGATGGTACTATTGTTAGTACAATACAGGCGTCAAATTCCTGAGCGGTCATGCACATCAGAGTCTCCCTGGATTCTCTACATCACTTATAATAAACTTCTTCTCTATCCTCTGAAATTACCTTGGCCGATTTCCTTCCTAATTCTTGTCCATTCCGGCAAGTTGTACACACGACGATGAATCATCTTTCCTTTTTCACACCATTACCAGGTGTACTACTGTCTTGTACACCGTAAACTGGCAGAGTCAGTTAGTTGTAACAGCTGGAACTACGCTGTTTGCTATTAAAGTACATTAGCAATACAGGTAGTCACACTCATTGTCCTTTGGGAACTAGTTCACTGCTGATTGTTCCTTTTTGGGAACAGTGCATTGTTATTCGTTTACCGTTCCTTTTTTATCTAATTTTGTACTATATGAATCTTAGATAAATTACCAGAAGAAATATCAAGTACGCACAAGTTTTACTTCTACATGATAGATTCATCGATTAGCTAATGTAGACAGATTGTTTAATTCGATTCAACTAGTTGAATGCGTTCTCAGAACGCATCACATTAGTTAGATGACGTGATGGGTCAGTGACCACCAGGAAGAGAGAGCCCAGAACAAGCTGAACGGCAGTACCAATTACGGAAACTACACTGAAGTGCCAAAGAAACTGTTATAGGTATACATATTAAAATACGGAGATGTGTAAACAGGCAGAATACGGCGCTATGTCGACAACATCTATATAAGGCAACAAGTGTCTGGCGTAGTTAATAGATCGTTTACTGCTGCTACACTATCAGGTTATCAAGATTTAAGTTGAACGTGGTGTTATAGTCGGCGCAAGTTCAAATGGTTCAAATGGCTCTGAGCACTATGGGACTTAACATCTACGGTCATCAGTCCCCTAGAACTTAGAACTACTTAAACCTAACTAACCTAAGGACATCACACAAAACCCAGTCATCACGAGGCAGAGAAAATCCCTGACCCCACCGGGAATCGAACCCGGCAACCCGGGCGTGGGAAGCGAGAATGCTAGCGCACGACAACGAGCTGTGGACTCGGCGCACGAGCGATGGGGCATAGCATCTGCGAGGTAGCAATGAAGTGCGGATTTTCCCATAGGGCCGGCCGTGGTGGTCTCGCGGTTCTAGGCGCGCAGTCCGGAACCGTGCGACTGCTGCGGTCGCAGGTTTGAATCCTGCCTCGGGCATGGATGTGTGTGATGTCCTTAGGTTAGTTAGGTTTAAGTGGTTCTAAGTTCTAGGGGACTAATGACCACAGCAGTTGAGTCCCATAGTGCTCAGAGCCATTTGAACCATTTTTTTCCCCGTAGGATCATTTGACAAGAGTTCCGTGAATATCAGGACTCTGGTAAAAAACACCAAATAACCGACATCGCCGCGGCTCAAAAAAGTTCCTGCAAGAAATGGTCCAAAGACGACTTAAGAAAATCGTTCAACGTGACAGGAGTGCAACACTCCCTCAAGTTGCTGCCGAATTCAGTGCTAGGCCATCAGCAAGTGTCAGTGTGTGAACCATTCAACGAAACATTATCGATATGGGTTTTCGGAGAAGGCCGACTCGTGTACCCTTGTTGACTGGACGACACAAGGCTTTACGCCCCGTCTGGGAACGTCAACACCGATACTGGACTGTGGAAGGCTGGAAATGTGTTGTCTGGTCGGACGAGTCTCGTTTCAAATGGTATCCAGCAGATGGACGTGAACGGGTATGGAGACAACCTCATGAATCCATAGACCCTGCATGTCAGCAGGGGACTATTCAAGCTGGTGGGGGCTGTGTAATGGTGTACAGCGTGTGCAGTGGGGTGATATGGGACGCCTTATACGTCTAGATTCGATTATGACAGGTGACACTTCCGTAAGCATCCTGTCTGATCACCTGCATCCATTTATGTCCAATGTGCATTCCGACGGACTTGATCAGTTTCAGCGGTACATTGCGACACCCCACACGTCCAGAATTGTTGCAGCGTTGCTCCAGCAACATTCTTCTGAGTTTAAACACTTCCGCTGGCCATCAAACTCCCCAGGCATGAACATTATTGAACGTATCTGGGATGCCTTGCAATGTGCTGTTCGGAAGAGCTATCGACGCCCTCGTACTATTACGAATTTATGGACAGTCCTGCAGGATTCATGGTGTCAGTACCCCCAGCACTACTCCAGAGTCAATGCCACGTCGTGTTGCGGCACTTCTGCTTGCTCTCGGGGGCCCTACGCGATATTACGCAGGTGTACCAAGTTCTTTGGCTCTTCAGTGTATTTAGACACAGCGCGGAAAAGCCCATTCGTCATCCACTTTCGAAGGTAGCTTGTAGGCGTAGCAACTACAGGGTGTTTCAGAAATGACCGGTATATTTGAAACGGCAATAAAAACTAAACGAGCAGCGATAGAAATACACCGTTTGTTGCAACATTCTTGGGACAACAGTACATTTTCAGGCGGACAAACTTTCGAAATTACAGTAGTTATAATTTTCAACAACAGATGGCGCTGCAAGTGATGTGAAAGATATAGAAGACAACGCAGTCTGTGGGTGCGTCATTCTGTACTTCGTCTTTCTGCTGTAAGCGTGTGCTGTTCACAACGTGCAAGTGTGCTGTGGACGACATGGTTTATTCCTTAGAACAGAGGATTTTTCTGGTGTTGGAATTCCACCGCCTAGAACACAGTGTTGTTGCAACAAGACGAAGTTTTCAACGGAGGTTAATTGTAACCAAAGGACCGAAAAGCGATACAATAAAGGATCTGTTTGAAAAATTTCAACGGACTGGGAACGTGACGGATGAACGTGCTGGAAAGCTAGGGCGACCGCGTATGGCAACCACAGAGGGTAACGCGCAGCTAGTGCAGCAGGTGATCCAACAGCGGCCTCGGGTTTCCGTTCGCCGTGTTGCAGCTGCGGTCCAAATGACGCCAACGTCCACATATCGTCTCATGCGCCAGAGTTTACACCTCTATCCATACAAAATTCAAATGCGGCAACCCCTCAGCGCCGCTACCATTGCTGCACGAGAGACATTCGCTAACGATATAGTGCACAGGATTGATGACGGCGATATGCATGTGGGCAGCATTTGGTTTACTGACGAAGCTTATTTTTACCTGGACGGCTTCGTCAATAAACAGAACTGGCGCATATGGAGAACTGCAAAAGCCCCATGTTGCAGTCCCATCGTCCCTGCATCCTCAAAAAGTACTGGTCTGGGCCGCCATTTCTTCCAAAGGAATCATTGGCCCATTTTTCAGATCCGAAACGATTACTGCATCACGCTATCTGGACATTCTTCGTGAATTTGTGGCGGTACAAACTGCCGTAGACGACCCTGCGAACACCTCGTGGTTTATGCAAGATGGTGCCCGGCCACGTCGCACGGCCGACGTCTTTAATTTCCTGAGTGAATATTTCGATGATCGTGTTATTGCTTTGGGCTATCCGAAACATACAGGAGGCGGCGTGGATTGGCCTCCCTATTCGCCAGACATGAACCCCTGTGACTTCTTTCTGTGGGGACACTTGAAAGACCAGGTATACCGCCAAAATCCAGAAACAATTGAACAGCTGGAGCAGTACATGTCATCTGCATGTGAAGCCATTCCGCCAGACACGTTGTCAAAGGTTTCGGGTAATTTCATTCAGAGACTACGCCATATTATTGCTACGCATGGTGGATATGTGGAAAATATCGTACTATAGAGTTTCCCAGACCGCAGCGCCATCTGTTGTTGACAATTGTAACTACTGTAATTTCGAAAGTTTGTCTGCGTGAAAATGTACTGTTGTCCCAAGCATATTGCAACAAACGGTGTATTTCTATCGATGCTCGTTTAGATTGTATTGCCGTTTCAAATATACCGGTCATTTTTGAAACAGCCTGTACAATGTCTTGTTTTCAGTTCGCTTACAGTAAACTATATGTAATTGTATGTGGGCATTACTAGCATGATATAACTGGACTAAACCATTTTCAGTCAAAAGAACAGTAATAATTTTCTTTGGTAATTTTTGAGTGTGTAAATTAATTACGCATCAAAGCGCCACACTGTCTGGGAAGTGACGATTTATTTAAAAGAATTAACGACTTGCAACACAAATTAGAAGATTTGTGTCAGCTGAGGCAGTAACTACATACTAGATATTCTGGGGATTGTGAGAAGAAACAAGACTTTTTTTTAACTTTGGCTAATTAGCACATGTTAGTACTTTACACATCTCAACAATGGAAAATGTTAACCAGTTTCTGATCAATCAGCAGTTGAAAAGCGCCACAAGGTACTGTCGTGCTCAAACGTATCCGAAAGACCTGAATTGCGTTTCGCCTGGTTTGTATGCAACTGTCTTGCAGGTCTTTTGCTGTCTTTTCGGTACAGTCGTTTGACTATAAAAAATGATTACTACAAGAGATAACTGGTCTGTATCACTCCAGATGCCAATTAATATGCAAAAATCAGAAAACGCGTTATTAGAGAAGACGCAGCCAGAAGGTAATTCTGATTCTGAAATTCCTTTACGAATACTTGAATACTTTACTACTGGCCTGGGACCTGTTATTCCAATCCAGTAACTATTTTTTACTTATAGGTAACTACGAAAGTTACAAAGTGTGTGCAGGATTAAACTTGAAATGACATGGCATAAAGTATTGTGTTGGACAGGGATTCAAACCCAGCTCCTAATCGAATTATTAACTAAGTATAATTAAATGTTGGAAATTGTAATTTTTCTCCAACAGCAAGCTGAGTGAAACGAAAATGTCGAAACAGTTTTGAACTCCCAAGATGTGAATCCAGCACCTATCATCGTTGACGTCTAGTCAAGATTAGGCGTTAAAATTGGTTTGTTTCACCTGTAGCGAAATGTGCACATGTCTGAACTGGAAATAGGTCAACTTTAAGTACGTTAAGTTTTGAGCTGACTTGGAGTCGAACCCAGCACATACCATTGTCGCTGACTACACACGAAGAGCCGTTGACTATCGAATCATTTTATCCATTTTCATCAGTAACGAAGAGTGCCATGTTTAAACCTGAAATGGCATGACGAAAAGTTATGTGTCTGGCAGGGATTCGAAACCTGCACCAATCGTTATCGTTGAAAACATGCGAGCAGGTGTTAAAATCGTAACAATTTTTCACCTCTACTTTGGCGTGCGCATGCTGCAACTTCAAATGACCCAATGGAAACTTCTGTGCCAGACGGCGATTCGACCGTAGACACACGCTCTTCATGGGGACTTGGGAACTTGAGGAGTTTGGAATCTTGGGGCAACAATGAAACGATGAAACTGCATCGTGTCAATGGGGTCAAATCCGGTGAAAGGAAAGATCTGAGTTCGAATCCCGGTCCAGCATCAATATTTTCAGCACTTCATGTTCGGATACAATAAGCAATAAGTGCCCGTTGGCCTTACTTGACGATTTCTCCTGTAAGAAAGCAAACTCGTCACAGAATATCTACAGGGGTAAATATCGCCTCTGCCATAGCCTGACCTACATCGTTTCATCTAAACTAGGTAGCGAAGGGACGTCATAATTAATGTGGATTTGGAACTACATTGCATACCCTACAATTTTCAGCCAGGGTTTCTAGAGGTGAAGAGGGTCTGTGTGTGCTTGTTAATAATTGTTGTCTGATGCAAACGTACGCAGCTAGAATCATTCCAAAAGACCACCAACCTACAGAGAAGATTGGTTCCTGGTGTTGTCGTAATGAAGGAAACTCCAAGCTGAAAGAGAATTCTGATTCTCTGAAGGTTGACTACAACCTATTCGGTAGAAGGGCAAAACAAATAAAAATCCCTATTGCCTGAAACTAAAAGACGATGTTCTTCATAAAATAAAAAAGTATATCTTGAAAACGTAAATAATTATACTTGTTCATCTTCACTTCGACGACTTTCGTGTCCCTAACCTATCCCACTTATCCATCGGGACAGATGTAATACCATTTACTCTGTTTGCAAAAATGCATTACACATTATAACCGGTGACCAGTGACAGTTGTTAACGTATTTTGTTACTAAATGTGTATGTATTTAATCGCTTCATAAATGACATGATACTTATAACAGTGATTAGAAGCAGAATAACAAAAGGAGTGTCACGCAGAAATGAGAAGAATTTTCGTCGTTGGAGTGGAATCGCAAGTTTTAAAGTTTATATTTCCTCACTCCGACCCCCGACTTGTTTGTTACCAAGCACAGTAACTCAAAGTTTAGACTGGTAGCTTCAAGCAAATATTAGTGTAAAAATACTTTGTAACTATCGATTTTATGTACTTAGATAGTTATCTGCGTCCTCTGTGACGACAGACATAGCCACTGAAACATTTTTTTCCTTTGTAGGCTTATTACGAAGCAACCATCATTGTTGGCAGTCATCGGACATACGTTGTAATAAGTTCTGTTATTAGTTATTTCAGTAGTGAGGAAAGCTTTATTTTAAAGTGATTTATTAAATTTTCGTAATGTTCAAAATAGCTAAACAACTCGACATGCATCGTAATGGGACTAGAACAGTCGACCTGAATCCTGCATTGGAATAATCTACCGCTCAGGAAAGTTAAACGACAGATCTCTTGACTGAATTTCTAAGAAAATTAGAAAAAAATAGGTTAAGACGGTTTCCTTAGCTTTACAATGCACAGGCGAAACTTCGTCAGGGCAAGTGACTATGTCTGCAGTGCAGACTGAAATTTTACAAAAACATGATCCTATGTCCTTACAGCAAACTGAAATTTCCCGGAACCACGAGACTCTGGTGACCGAAATTTCCCAACAATAGAACGCGGTGGCGTAAGAAATGAAAAGAGTTTCGCAGTAACAGAACGCTATGCTTGGAGAGGTTTCTGCAATACTGCTGCAATACTGGACACACTAAGAAATGAATCATCTGTTGAGTTTTTGCCACAAAAGTCAGCACAGGTAGGTTTACGAGAAGCTGTACAGAAATTATCTGATGAAGTGATTGGAGGTACATGACGAAGGCCAGAGAAAAGAAGAAGAGGAGAAGAGTTTGATGAGATACAAGGAAACTAATGCAAAACTCAGTTATGTCACTGTTCATACCTAATGTTTGTAACTAATATATTTAGTCGTTTGCTTCAAATGTGGCAGCAACATTGAGATAGAAAACTTTACTTGACCTCTACAAGATGCAATAAGAAATCGTTAACAGTGAAACATATCTCAAAAAGTCGCTAGTGTTTTTGACAGTTTTTCCCCATTTCCCTACGAACTTCACAGTGCTCCCTTTTTTTAGTTTCCAGTTTATCAAAAAACTCTTGTGATATGCGAAGATAGTTGTAAAGCCGTCTTCAAGATACCCTAGCTCAGTGGAAGTCAAACTGGTCCCCTCTGCCCATTCGAGAGCGTTCCGGCTTTCATGGTCAGCGGTGAGCAGTAAGAGTTTAAAAAACCGTTTCATCAGCTTTCGTAAAATTATAACACTAGGTATTTGGTAAGTAAGTATTGTTATATACTTTAGCTTGCTGAAACTCTACTTTATAAATTTGATAAAGTGAAGTTGCTTCCTACTTTATAAAATACCATTACTATGGAACCGATGGGCTGTTAATACTTTTTCCTACTAACAGAGATACAAAAGTGGGTGGTAGCTGAAAAAGGTTGAGTACATCTGCTCTGGTTCATTACAGAGATGACAAAATTTAGCCAAGCTTTCTTTATTTCTACTGATGTCATGCACCTGTGGCGTTTGTGTCACTTTGTGGGCTATGATATGTCATCTTGTGTAGATCTGCCTAAGGTGTTTTAGCGATGAAGCGGTAGAAAAGACAGATTATCCACGCCAAGGCTTGGCCAAAAATGAAAGTGAGAGAAACGGAAACTCCATACAGCCAACTTTTAGCAAAAATAACATTTGTGGCTCGGATCGGGTGAGACATGAGCCATTTATGTCAGAGTAGTTTCCAGCCAGTGACTGGCGCGGGGGAAAAGTACACAACGGTAATCCTGGGCTCGGGTCGAGTCCTTAATCGGAAACTTTTTCATTTTTTATTTCCAATTTTTACGTTACTGACACTGAAAATGAACCGAAATAACTCTCAATACATTGTATTTATTAATATTTTCGTAAGAGGCGTGAGAAGGAATAGCAAGAGATAATTTAAGGTTGCAGATCAATTTCTGTGAAAAGATTGTAATGTGTACACGAGAAATACGCATATAAATCGAGATATGAGATACTTTTATTACTTTATAGTTGATGTTTTACAGATGATGGAGTAATATTTGTCCTAGAAACAGGGAAAGCAGCACTTTTCTTGTCTTTTGTAGACGTTATAAACGCTGCGTGTTTACAATTTCATGCTTGTTGCCCGTGCTCCACATGGCCCATGGGTGTGTGTTGTCCTTAGTGTAAGTGTGTAAGCCTAGGCACCGATCATTTTGGTTCCACAGGAACAAAACACTACCACTACATGCTTGTTTTAAAGTTTCTGAACAAAAGCACAGTTGGTTAACATTCATGAATGGTTTTCTAGGTATTCTCTCAAAGCAGTTTGCCAGCAAATCACGAACAATGCAAAATTTCGCCTAACATTGGAAGACTATCTGGTGATCTTCAGCGGAGTATCTGGTGCAGTCTTCTCGAAGGTCGAAATAAAACTAACGGAATACGAAGTCCTGTACTCTTTAATTACAATACCTTCATGAAATATTATTTATGAAGTTCTCGTGGACGCTTTTAAGTACTATCACTTCTTGGAAAATTATTTGCAATCTCAAATTTCTTTTGCCTTGAGAAAATATCGAAAAATAAAATAAACTTAGCATTATTTGTTTTATTTTCAGTGTAAGTAATGTAAAAATTGAAAGTAAAAAGATGAATAGTTATCCGAGCAAGAACTGGACCCAACGACCCTCTGGTATCAATATGCAATCTTTCTGCTGCCCACACCGCTCCCTGTACGGAGGTGTCCGACAGCCGATCAGTTACAGTCATTCCACCAGGAAGGACATGAACGGATCGTGTTGTCTATAGTTCAGCCATGCCTAGACGGTCAATACCGCTGTTCGATCGCGTCCGCATAGTTACTTTGTGCCAGGAAGGGCTCTCAACAAAGGAAGTGTCCAGGCGTCTCGGAGTGAACCATGACGGGCATGGAGGAGATACAGAGAGAGAGGAGCTGTCGGTGACATGCCTCGCTCAGGCTGCACAAGACTACTATTGCAGTGGATGATGATTATGGCTCGAAGGAACCCTGACAGCAACGCCACCATGTTGAATAATGCTTTTCGTGCAGCCAGAGGAGGTCGTGTTACGACTCAAACCTGTGCGCAATAGGCTGCATGATGTGCGACTTCACTCCCAACGTCTATGGCGAGGCACATCTTTGCAACCACTACACCATGCAGCGCGGTGCAGACGGGCCCAAATTCTTGTCGAATTACTGCTTAGGATTGGCATCACGTTCTCTTCACCGGTGAGTGTCGCATATGCCTTCAGCTAGACAATTGTCGGAGACGTGATTGGATGCAACCCGGTCAGGCTGAACGCCATAGACACGCCATCCAGCTAGTGCAGCAAGGTGGAGGTTCCCTACTATTTTGGGGTGGCATTATGTGGGGCAGACGTACGCCGCTGGTGGTCGTGGAAGCCGCCGTAACGGCTGTACAATACGTGAATGCCATCCTCCGACCGATAGTGCAACCATATAGGCGGCATACTGGCGAGGCATTCATCTTCATGGACCACAATTTGCGCCCCCATAGTGCACATCTTTTGAATTTCCTTCGTGATAACGACATCGCTCGACTACGTCCAGCATGCCTGCGGTAGACTGAAAACGGCTGTTTATGGACGACTTGAACCACCAACCACTCTGAGGGATCTACGCCGAATTGCCGTTGAGCAGTGGGACACTTGGGACAACAGTACCTTGATGGACTTGTGGATAGTGTGCCACGTCGAATACAGACATGCATCAGTGCAAGAGGACGTGCTACTGGGTATTAGAGGTACCGGTAGGTACGGGAATCTGGACCACCACCTCTGAAGATCTCGCTGTATGGTGCTGCAACATGCAATGTGTCGGTTTCATGAGCAACAAAAAGAGCGAAAATGACGTTTTCGTTGATCTCTATTCCAATTTTCTGTACAGGCTCCGGAACTGGCGGAACCGAGGTGATGCAAGACTTTTTTATGTGTATCAGAGTTGGCGCCGACGTATATAACATACGGTGTTAATATTTACACGTCATAGCGACAATCAAGTTCGAATGTGAAAGCAGTATCTCCAGTGAAGTAAAACGCTTAGAACTGAATTCACGTTTATTACAGAGACCAACGTACAGCAGAAAAAAACTTATCTCCTGGACAAAGAGTGCTGTTTTTTTAATACAAAAACGAATATTCCAGAATGCTGGTATTCATACAACTATCGGATATTCCAGACACACAGACATACAAGTATATGATATGATAAGTAAGATAAATATCGAATAACAAATAATTGCTGTCGGTCGCGTCTGTACCGGTGAACCGCAGCATGCCAGCCGGCGATGCATTGTTTGCACTTTCTCTCCTGCAGAAACAGCGACGCGGTGTTTCAGAAGCCCTCGCTGGAATCAACTATAGCACCAAAGATCTAGATCTTGTCAACGGCCCTCTGTATGGGGACGCTGACAGATCTTCACGTTCGTCACAGCCTGCTATGATGAGCGTTGAAGGTAGCCTTTCCCGTCGAACCACCACGAGTGTCGAGTGGGTACTCCGTTTCCTTGAACTTCACATCTACAAATTGTGTCCCCCGACTGTAGCAGGTCTTTATACGAAGGTCTTGGACGACCTGTCGGTGCTTTCATCTTCTTGATGAAGGATCAAAATCATCGACTTCGTAAGTAGAGCTTTAGCATTTTTTCCAGTCGTTCTACTTTCTACACAGGAACATAAATCGATACGAATGCTCTTGGGCGGTATTTCACTGGCCAGTGTTTGTCATTACAATGCTCTCGGTCTTTCTCCTGGGTATCCATGGTTCATACGTGAGGCAGCTGCCTTGCTTCTTCGGCGCTGGTGATGAAATGTTTTACTTAATCAGCCTATCGTCCGGTTGAGGTGGGAGCAGTGTTCCCGTTGTAGTTTCAGATTCGCGATTGTAGAGCAGAAAAAGCGGTGTGAATCTGTCCGAAGTCCGGTGTTGCTATGTTGTTGGTGAAATGTCACAATGGTTGTTATTGTATTTCAATCTTTCTGTTCGACATCAGTGTTTACTGATAGCATATCTGACAACGGTTTATTAAAGCATCCTGTGAAGCCATTCGTCTGAGGGGCGGTAAACAGCTGTCATCCTGGGGAAGATGTCAGAATATGAAATTACCTCTAACACTAGTTTCAGCCTGAAAATTTCTGCACGATCACATTCATCACACATCGTGCTCCATGTTCGAAAATTATGTCTTTTACATGGAATTTTGCAATTTCTGGAACGTCAGAAGTTGTGGTGACAGCCCAAAGGGTGAGGCGTTCGTTGCAGAATATCATTCACCGTTTCCAAATTGTCGGCTTCGGAAACCTCTTCAAGTAGTAGATTCCAGTTCAATGGAACGGCGCAGCTGCAGACAGGGATGATACCAGATGTCTCGGATGGAGAGGGGGGGTGGGGGGAGAGTAACTTGGGCACTTGCTTCTGTTGCTGGGGTTCCTTATAATGACTGGCGTAGTGTTAACGGAATAGAGAATTAGCAAGTGATACTTGTGTCTGATTCGGTCTTGAGTTTTCTTGAATACCAGGTGACCAGACGTTGGAGTGTCGTGGAAGTACCTCAGGATCAATGGCCACGAATGAGCAACCACTTCTGTCCCACTGAATCATAGTTCCTCTTATATAACACTCCGTTTATTAAGTGTGGTCCTTCGAAAGACACCACATTCTTCAAGGTTTTTATGGTTTTCAACAATGCTCCATCTTCCCTCTATTTATGAGTAACGTCATGTAAAGCACCAATGACTGAAACTGCGTCCACATTGCTGCGTACTGCTATAGGAATCCTTAAAAGACCACCAGTGTCCTTGTGTTTGTGTCTGTTTTTGTAAACTATTGTGACGTCATACTCCTCAAACCTCAGTGCCCATCTGATCAATCGATGCAACAGATCCTTCAAGCTAGTCAGCCAGCATAAATATTGGTGAATTTTTTGCCAAATAAATATGGCTGTAACTTCTTGACGGTGCCAACAGATGCAAGGCAGTTTTTTTTTTTAATTGTAGCATAGTTCCTTTCAGGCTTCGAGAGTACCTGGATAGTACTCTGGAAGTAGAAGTTATCACCTTTTTCGCACCTCCCTGAATTCGTAAAAGTACTGCTCCTACCCTAAAACTGCTGTCATTAATATGAAGCTCTTTTTCAAAATTTTAGTCTTATAATGTTAGAAACAGAGAAGATATTAGCACCTTCTTAAGAACAAGAAAATATCTTTCTTGTATGTCGTTCCAGGAAAATCTGGTGCCTCCCTGCAACAGTTCTTGAAATGGATGTACGCTGGTACAAAAGTCCTTAATTAGGCGTCAGCAGTACGAACACATTCCGAGAAAACTTCTCACGTCATGAACATGCCAGGCAGACTGAAAGTCTGTGACTTAATATATTTTCTTTGGATCAAGATAGACTAGCCGGCCGGGATGGCCGAGCGGTTGTAGGCGCTACAATCTGGAACCGGGCGACCACTACGGTCGCAGGTTCGAATCCTGTATCGGGTATGGATGTGTGTAATGTCCTTAGATTAGTTAGGTTTAAGTAGTTCTCAGTTGTAGGGGACTGATGACTTCATAAGTTAAGTCCCATAGTGCTCAGAGCCATTGGAATCAACTCCAAGCTACTTCTCTTTGGTTCAACTCTCTAACAGTGCGCAGGAAAAACGAGTACTTAAATCTTTCTGTGCGAGTTTTGGTTTCTCTTATTTTATCATGATGACCCTTTCTCGGTATATAGGTAGGATCCAACAGAATATTTTCGCATTCTGAGGAGAAAGCTGATGACTGAAATTTCACGAGAAGATCCTGCCGCAACGAAAACCGCCTTCGTTTTAATGACTGCCACCCCAATTTACTCATCATGTCCGTTTCACTGTCTCCCTTCCCACAGTGCCATCTGATGCGGATCCCACATCGCGCAACAGTACTCCAGAAGAGGGGGACAAGCGTGGTGTACGCAGTCTCTTTAGTAGATCTGTTGCATTTTGTAAACGTTCTACCAGTAAATCGTTGTCTTTGGTTTGCTATACCCACAACATTGTCTATGTGATCTTTCCAATTGAAATTATTCGTAATTGTAATCTCGAATAATTTAGTTGCATTTTCAGCCTTTAGATTTGTCTCGACACAGAGTTCCATCATAGACCACTTGATCTGTATTTTCTCCACTCCAGTGTTCTATCATGTAGCACTTGATCATTCTTTTCTCCACTCCAGATTTGAAAACATCAGAAAATTATTGCAGTACAGCTATTACTGACCGATGTTGTTCCTCGGGCAGAGCAGGCAGTTCGGTAATAGCCTCGTCCCTCCATTGTTTGTGGTGGTAGCAGAGCATCATTCTTCGTCAATGACACCAACCAGTCCTTGATGGACTCGTCCTGCTGTAGCTGTGCACTTACCTTTATAGACGGATTGTGGCTGCTCTTGACAATTAGTTATCCAAAGCTCTCCTTGACTACCGATGTTATTGGCATTTAGATTTCTTTTGTGAGTTCAAAGAGCTTTACGCAATCTAGTTAAGTTTCAATCCATCTCGATTGACGGCTGGAATTCATCTCGTTGTTGATGGCTGGATAACAACGTCTTCAATGGCAAACAACTACCCACAGCAAACTCTGTTACATTCACTTGTCTAATAACTTCAACAGTCTGTATTTATTATATTCCACAGGCCACGACTGCTTGTGATGACTGCAAGAAGTCCTTAAGAAGAACAACATCATCACTACATTCTGTTAAAATGACAAATTCTAATGACTGTGTTCTGCCATTGTTAGGTATTCCTGTAAAACATGTCGATTGGACGTAATTCCCATCTGCGACCTTCAGCAAAATCGCTTTTGTATCACGCAACATCTTTTTGCTGGCGATAATAACTGCCTTCTCGTCAATAAAGACGCCGAGGTTTCTTATATTCTTGGTAGCTGTCGCCCTTGAAGGATTTTCACCTGTGCTGACATCACCTTCATAGACTTTCGCCTCCCTTAGTTTTTCTGAATTTATCGACTAGACGAGAGGTTGGTACTCCTGTAGGCGACGGGGAATGGCTACGGCGTATTGGGGAGCGATCTCGTCCAGGATATGGTAATGAGCTCAGGTCCACAGGTCGACTATAATAGTCTGCATTTAACTGGCTTGAGAGGGATTGTTGTGATGTTCGAAATCTTTTGGAGTAATTGTCCTCGACAACTTTCGTTCTCTGCAGTGACGCACGATGTATCCATGGCGGCCACAGAGTAAACAGAGTGGCGTATTGTCCTCCAAAGTCTGGTCTTCAGCGGGACCTTTTCTCGTTATGGAGGAGTTGGTTGTACCACTTTTGGCCGGACAGTGGGTTGCTGTTTGACGACGGAGTCCAAAGTCGGAGTTGGCTGAGTCCATACCTCACGGTGCGTTGGATTGGTGGTGTAGACTGGTGGATCGTGGTGGGCTCCCACAACTGCCACTGGAAGCAGATTCAGGAGTCGCTGCACTGTCGTAACAGATACGTTCGTCGTACATTCCACTTTGATTTCTGCAGTTATTTTACACACTATCGCTTGTCAGTTTGTGCTGACATCTCTACTCAAACGGCGCTCCACTCGGTAGTCAAGTGAAGACCATTTGCATTGTCCGTGGTGAGAGATAATCCCTCACACTTGGTATCCTCGGCACACTCTTGACATTGTGGATCTCGGAATATTGAATTCTCTAACAATTTTTGGGATCGAATGTCCCTTGCATCTAGCTCCAACTACCGTTCCGCGTTCAGAGTCTATTGATTCCCGTCATGCGGCCACAGTCACACCGGAAACCTTTTCACACGAATCACCTGAGTACAGATGACAGCTTTCTCAATCCAATGCTCCTTTTATACCTCGTATAAGCGATGTTACCGCCATCTGTATCTGTGCATATCGCTATCCCACGACTTTTTAATCTGAGTGTATAAGGACGCTCTTCACAACTTTTCGCTGTCGTGATGAATGCAACTGTCTACTTTCAATGTTGTAAGATGCCTGCTAATATCTGTAGAAGGAAGTGAATAGAACACTCGTTTTTTCCCTACTACCTGTCTCTGATATCATTATGTCGACATGTGAATGGAGCATTCTGATGGCTTTAACTGTTTCTAACTTCCGAAGGAATCTGTCGTTGCCATCATTCGCTCCCTACTTAACATGCTTCTCTTTATAAAAAAATAAAAATGTAAATTTACAGGCCATATTGGTTTAGTGGAAGCATGGGTTTAATTGTCACCGGCAGCGGCCACTTTCAACAAACACCAGCAGATAGTGAGATATACTGAAGCAGTATTGTTCTCCTTTGAAACGCTAGCGTAAAAGGCATCAAAAATCAGGTAAGTGCAAAAGAAGACTAATTCACAGGTTCGTTTACTTATACCTATGTACAAAAGCCTACTTTTGATATTTTCATTGCGTTGGCATAAAATCAAATGTATCACATAAAACTGTCCTGAAAACTTAGGTTGAAAGCGACGTAGAATTTAAACGTGTTTTTCTTGTTGATTGCATCGTACCAAAACTCGTGCTCCTGTCGTGATATATTTTTTAATACCGAATCGTCAATAGTAAACATAACCTGTGCGTTTTAGAAATTTCTGGCCACAATATCCTAGTCCAAAAAAGTTAGTTCCAGTATTTCATTACATATTTGGTATATTTCTCAGACTTTTGTGGCGTATGCAAACGTGTCTTTTTGAATGTTTCCAGTGTTGGGCATAAGTTACTTTGTGGTAAATAGGTGTTTATGATTCACAGTTACTGTATATATCGAACATATCATGTCACTTAGTGTTCTCTCTTAAAACGAGTATAATTTGTTTGCATTTATCATTCATTAACGCTGTTGTAGAATCTGTTAGGTATTTTAACCTGGAAAACGTTTCAGAGATAAAAAAGTTTTATACAAAGCTTCACTGTTCTCGTAAAAGATATCTCGTCTTGGGTGTAAATCGCTTCAGTTCTAAAAGGCTACTGGTAACACTTGTAGCATATTAAACCTATAAATTAAAAAAAAAATAAAGCAGCTATGTTGAAAGTTATTTAATCATTTTCACCAAAATACTGTAGCATATCTAAACCAAAAAAAAAGGAATCAACAAGTCTAGTTTATAGTTATTCAAATTCTGTTTATTATACTATTTTTCACCAGGCACAATGAAGCCCAACCGTGTTTTCTGTTGTCGGGCACGGGATCTATTAAACGCTGTTCGTAAGCAGCTGCAGATCGGCCTGACTACGGTCAAGCGACAGGAGGATGCTGTGTTTGTGGGAAGAGCTAGCGAGGGTCTTGTGCCAGAGATAACAAAAGTACCTCAGGTATCATCCTCTCCTGAAGGTGCGGCCTCTTCTGCGGAAAGTACAGGATCTATGACCACACGGCAATCTTACTGCGAGTTGCGTGTCAGTGGTAGGTCCAGGTGTCCCGCACAGGGTAGTCGGGGCCGGAGGAAAACTCCTAACCAGCAAGAACGAGCTGCTGTCTTGCACTTAAACCAAAAATGATTCAGTGAGACTCAGTTCACCTGTTAAGAAATGTGTTGTGTCCCGTGCCGACGAGGGCAAACACGAAAGGGTTGGGGTCTACTAATCGTCGGCCGTTGAAACGTACGGCGAATCATGCTAATCCTTAGGGAAATGACAGCATTGTATGGGAGGGAACAGCATGTGCACTGAGTGTGTACGCTTGAGAGCTTCGTTCAACATGTTGAAAAGACTATTACGGCTGCCACTGAGGGACCAGATTGCAACCAACTTCATATTGTGGCGCACTTTGGAACAAACGATACCTGTCGTCTGGAATCCGAAGTCATACATGGACGGGCAGTGAAGCCTTGCTCACAGGGTTTCAACAAGACTCACAATCTGCGGCATTTTCAACACAACAGATCGTAGCCCCCTGTTTCTAAGTGAAGTGTAAGGCTTGAAGCACGTACTGCGAAGATTCTGTGAGAAGTTAGACTATGATCTCGTTGTCTTGCGCCATACAATTTAAGAAATGTAAGTCCCCCCTAAACGTGTGAGGCGTGCACTAAACATCGCGGCTGCTACACAGGTGGCTGACTGGTGTGCTTAGATCAGGCGATTCTCCGTCCAGTTCAGATGACGACAGCTGTCGGAATAAACTAGATAAAGAAGAAATAGTGTCATATCTCAATGAGTAACTTGAAACTCTTAGCCCAGGAGAGCAATATCCGAAAAATTACCGACCAATACCCTTGACATCCGTTGGCTGTAGAATCTGAGAACACATTCTGATTTCAAAAGTAACGGAATGACGTCTTCCATGCCAACTAACATGGATTTCGAAAACGATGAACATGTGGAACCCAACTCACATTTTTCTCACATAACGTAATGAAAGCCGTGGACTGAGGTAGTCAGTTAGATAGAATATTTCTCGACATCTGCAAAGCATCGAAGTCACTGCCTAAACTAAGGTTATAATCGAAAGTACGAAAGGGAAATTTGTGATAGTGTTTAGAATTTCTTCGTGGAGAGGAAACAGCATGTTATCTTGTACGGAGAGTCATCAACAGATGTAGAAGTAACATTGGGAGTGCGCTAGGGAAGTGTGTTGGTGTCTTTGGTGTTCATGTTGCACATTAATGACCTTCTGAACAATATGAATAGTTACCTGAGACTTTCCGCATTGTTGTTATCGTGTATAATGAAGTACTGTATGAAGGAATCAGACCTTGACAGAATTTCAGCTTGCTTAAAATGTTTAGAAATGTTAAATTATGCACTTCACGAAAAGTAAAAATGTAGTATCCTATGGCTATAATATCAATGAACTACAGCTGGAATTGGTCAATTCATATGAATATCCGGATGTAACACTTGGTAAGGATATGAAATGGAACGGTAACCAAGAGTCGTGGGTAAAGAAGGTGGCAGACTTCGGTTTATTGGTAGAATACCAGGGAAATTCAACCACTCTACAAAGGAGATTTTCTACAAGTCACTCATGCGATCTATCCTAGAATATTGTTCAATGTTGTGGAACGTTTACCAAATAGCATTTATAGGGGATACTTACTATGTACAGAGAAAGGCAGTACAAATGATTACAGGTTTAAATCACTCATGGGAGAGTATCGCAGAGATGCTAAAACAACTGAACTGGCAGATTCTTGAAGGTAGGCGTAAGTTATGCTGAGAAAGCCTTCCTAAAATCCCCTCCTCGTCACTCACATAGCTATCGCGAGGGTAAGATTAGATTAATTACAGCGCCCACGGAGACATTTAAACAATCATTCCTCCTGCACCCCATACTTGAAAGGAACGAGAAGAAGCCCTAACAAGTTGTATAATGGGACGCACCCCTCTGCCATGGAATTCACAGTGGATTGAAGAGTAGAGATGTTGATGCGGACTCCTGATAAAGCCAAGTTGAAATGGACACCAGATAAAGCCAAGTGAAGAACGCCTATTTGCGCCGTACTTCAAAGTCCACGTTAAAAATAGAGTGTGCGTGTGTGTGTGTGACTGTGTGTGTGTGTGTGTGTGTGTGTGTGTGTGTGTGTGTGTGTGTGTGTGTGTGCGTGTGTGTGTTTGTGTGTACGCTATCGACTGAGGCGCATATACGATGTGACCAATTAGAGTAGCTTACAGAACGAATTTTATTTTATTTTATGAACCTATCATCACACGAGATCACTGAACAAAACAATTATTTTATTTGATCCTGCTGTGTTGAAGGTTTTGGCACCAGACTAGGAGTCAAAACTTGGTTCTTCTATTTCGCAGGATTTGTTCCTCCAGGAACGATAAGTTCTATCACTGAGTTGTTTTTCTCAAGATTCCTAATTTCTCAAGGTAACTGTGAAGGACACATATTTGGGTTCAAATCTAACTCTTTTTCAAAAATTTCACGTCATTTCAAGCTTAAACGTACACTAATCTTATTAATGAGCTATGAATGATTATATACACAAAAGTATTTGTCATGTTATTTGAACTGCGAAAACGTGCAGAAATACATGCTGATGACTTGCTAGCTATTTGAAGCCACGTGCCATCATGATCACAATGAAATTAATAATAAGACAGTTGTCCCTCGTTATCATCATGAAAGCAGGCAATATCAGATCGAACATTAAAAGGTGGAACAAAACACATGCTTGCAAAATAAAGCTCAAAAACTGCTCGTAATGAGTAACTGGCATTGAAGATTCCGTAGAATTGCTCATATGCATAATTGCGGTTTATGTAACAGGTTAATTTTTTTTCGTTGTGTATGCAAAACTGCTTGACAATGGAATGATGGGCTATAGACGAACGGAAAACATTTTTATGTTAAAGAATACTTCGAATTCCGATAGAAGTTAGTATCACCATATTGTCTGTATCCGAAAACGCGCTAACTGAGACAAGTGACATTTAAAACGTGTTGCTACTCTGATTAGGATCAGTTGAGGTATCGACGACAGCTGATATCCGTCACTCTACCAGATAATTAATCTAGAACGCCAGTAATAAGGCTCCGCCGACCCTGATGCAACTCGAATCCTTACAGACACGCTACCTAGGCATTCTGGTGCAATTTAATCTTGAACACAGTCATTGACCTTTTGTCAACACCATCAATGATTTCATGAGTGACCTTGAGCTCATGATGTCATCAGTTACATAATCATCCTTGTCAGTGGAAAAGCCACACGCACTTCCCCTCCCGTTCCCTCTCCTTGTATCCAGCCAATCACAGAGCAGTATTAAAAATCCAAAGTGGTGGAAATAGGCAAATTATGTTGATGAAAAATTTAAATCCTCCTCTCCTTGTTTCGAAACAAATCGTGTGCATTATATCTACTCCACCCTCCTCTCTTTTTCGAACAAATCAGAATATAATATTAGAAAATGGCACCAGATAAGTCGTAAAAATTCTAAACTCCAATTTGAAGGTCTCATTGTTTCCTTGAAAATCTAAGATATTCATTATTTATGTGTGCTTCTACGCGCTTCTCCCTCTCTTCTTTGTAACTAGTCAGAACGTGGTATTTCAATGATGTACCAAATGTACATCAGAAATTCATAATCTCCACTTGAAAGTCAATTATTATTTACTTGAAATTCAAAAATATGCATTATTGTCGGCATACATTATTTCCAGCATAAATATGGTGTCATGTTATATTATACGTAGAGGAGAATTGTTTGCTTTATAATCCCCCTCCTCTTTTCTCCAACTAACCATAGTGCAGAATCAAACATTCAAGATCATGGAAATAGACCAATTATGAGCTTTATACCCGACCTGCTCGAGTAAATGCAGATGGCAAAATATTAAAATGGTAAACGCTAAATGCTATCTCAATATGCAAGTATAATTATTACAGGTTTTTATGAAAATTCATGTTGCATAAAAATGATTGCGAAGGTAAATTATTTCTGTGAAATGGGAATTGGGTTGTCATCTTTTCCCCTAGGTGCTCACCATTCCCCCTTGGTTTCTACAGAGTAGCGTATAATGCATAACGCGTAATCCTTATTGCCTAGGCTTAAGGCTAATGTGTAATGCATAACGCCAATCGATCACTGACCATCACTGATCATTCACATTATGTGACGCTATTGTCATTCTGCAGTAATGAAAACACACAAAAAGTTGACTGTCGTAAAAATACATCTTCCGATCATGGCGGTGGAAATATTACAACGTGCTTTGTCTTCCTGCAGTATTCATTATAGTCTGTAACTGTTAATATATAATGCCTCCTGGGAACAACATTGAAATTCCCAGTTTTGCCACCGTCTCAGCTAACTAAAAAGCATCTGATGTGCCAGTAACGCCTGATGATTAATGGCTAACACATGATGCGTTATATCTCCTCACCACATTACATTATACAGCTTCCACCCCCCACCCCCCACCCCCTCATGTAACTGGATCCATCTAGTGTTAGAACACTATGTAAGGGCCAGTAGCACCGAACGCTTAACGCACAATACATTATGCCTCTTGACGAGAACTATAAAATGTATTACAGAGGGAGTACTGCTTTCCCTCTTCCAGTAACTGACATCCATCTGGTATTAGAACACTGAAAAATATCCACTAAAACCAAATATCTTGCATATAACGCATAACACATTACATCAGTGTAATATAATTACATAGGCAGTACAGTATCATGCATAGGGCTTCCAGGAAACAACATTTTCATGATCAATTTCCCAACTCCAATCGCTGAGTCCATCTGGTGTTAGTCTACTTAAGAAGCAATAACACCTAACGCTTAATGCTGAAGTACCGTTATAAAGGCAGACGTTTACTTATTGTGACAGCAATGCGGTTGCCAGGTTGCTTTCCTCAGATCGACTGGACGGATAGTAGTCTTAAGAGTCAGGTGTTGAAATGTCTTCAGGTAATTGGCATTGCTTAAAAAACGAAAGCTAAAGCTCCTGAATCTATACTCGAAAGAACATTTAGACCCGTTCCTCAACTACTAGAGAGACTGGGCGACAGGAGACTAAGGTACCTGCGTGTGCCTCAGTACTCGACAAGTCATCCAACAGAGTGTGTCGAGAGATACTTCTGCTACCACTTAGCGATCCCCCCTTCCCTGTTCCACTCTTAAATGGCGCCTGGGAAGAATGATTGTCGGTAAGCCTCTCTATTAGCTTTAATTTCTATAAAATTCTCGTCTAGCTTGTTTTACGAAATGTATGTGGGAGGAAGTACTGCACTGTCTTTCCGGACAGTGCTGTCTCGACATACCAGTAGCAAGACTCCCTGTGATACACGACGCCTCTCTTGTAGCGTCAACAATTGGTGTTTGTTGAGCACCTCCGTAACGCTCTCGCGACGAGCAGACGATCCCGTGACGAAACTCATTGCTCTTCATTGGATTTTCTCTATCTCTCCTATTAGTTATACTTGGTAAGGGGCCCAGATTGGTGAATAATACTCAAGAATCGGTCGAACTATCACCTTGTAATTTACTAAGATGGTATCTGTTTTTTCGGACATTATTTCCAGCATAAATATGGTGTCATGTTATATTATACGTGCAAGAGAATAGTCTGCTTTATAATCCCCCTCCTCTTTTCTCCAACTACCCATAGTGCAGAATCAAAAATTCAAGATAATGGAAATAGACGAATTATGAGCTTTATACCCCACCTGCTCGAGTAAATGTTGAAGGCAAAATTTTAAAATGGTAAATGGTAAACGCTAAATGCTATCTCAATATGCAAGTACTATTATTACAGGTTTCTATGAAAATTCATGTTGCATAAAAATGAGTGCGAAGTTTAATTATTTCTGTGAAAGTCGAATGTCCGAAATGTCCGAAAGAACAGATACCGTCTTCGTAAATACATAGTTAAGGCTCACCAGTCACTTGACCATCTTCTTCTTCTGTGCGAATGCACAAACAGTGCCCGAACTCTTATGGGAATCGGCAACGCGCCGCGAGTAATGAGTATAATGGACGGGGGCACTACGAATTTAGCAATGCCTTCACAGCAGCTCAGCGTGTTCGGTCAGAGAGCTGATTGACCTCTGTAGTAAGAAAAAAACTGAGTGAAAGGATCAAGAAACGAACTTTTACGGATGTCATGTGACGTCCGCAACGACTAAACACGACGATCAACAACGAACAAAAAAAAAAAAAAACCGGAAAGGTAGCTCAGCGTGTTCGGCCAGAGAGCCGGTTGGCCTCTGTAATAAAAAAACTGAGTGGAAGGATCAACCACCGAACTTGAACAGGATGTATTGCGACGTCCGCACCGACCGAACACAACGATCAACAATGAACAAAATGAGAAAAGAAAAGATGGATAGAGCGTCTGCCATGTAAGCAGGAGATCCCGAGTTCGAGTCCCGGTTGGGACACACATTTTCATCTGTCCCCGATGACGCATGTCAACCTCTGTAAGCAGCTAAGGGTGTTCATTTCTTTGTAATACCTCCTTGTAAGCCGCTTCATTCGTGGATGAGTTACATTTCCTTAAAGTTCTTCCTGTGAATCTCAGTCTCGCATCTACTTCTCCTACTACACTCCTGGAAATGGAAAAAAGAACACATTGAGACCGGTGTGTCAGACCCACCATACTTGCTCCGGACACTGCGAGAGGGCTGTACAAGCAATGATCACACGCACGGCACAGCGGACACACCAGGAACCGCGGTGTTGGCCGTCGAATGGCGCTAGCTGCGCAGCATTTGTGCACCGCCGCCGTCAGTGTCAGCCAGTTTGCCGTGGCATACGGAGCTCCATCGCAGTCTTTAACACTGGTAGCATGCCGCGACAGCGTGGACGTGAACCGTATGTGCAGTTGACGGACTTTGAGCGAGGGTGTATAGTGGGCATGCGGGAGGCCGGGTGGATGTACCGCCGAATTGCTCAACACGTGGGGCGTGAGGTCTCCACAGTACATCGATGTCGCCAGTGGTCGGCGGAAGGTGCACGTGCCCGTCGACCTGGGACCGGACCGCAGCGACGCACGGATGCACGCCAAGACCGTAGGATCCTACGCAGTGCCGTAGGGGACCGCACCGCCACTTCCCAGCAAATTAGGGACACTGTTGCTCCTGGGGTATCGGCGAGGACCATTCGCAACCGTCTCCATGAAGCTGGGCTACGGTCCCGCACACCGTTAGGCCGTCTTCCGCTCACGCCCCAACATCGTGCAGCCCGCCTCCAGTGGTGTCGCGACAGGCGTGAATGGAGGGACGAATGGAGACGTGTCGTCTTTAGCGATGAGAGTCGCTTCTGCCTTGGTGCCAATGATGGTCGTATGCGTGTTTGGCGCCGTGCAGGTGAGCGCCACAATCAGGACTGCATACGACCGAGGCACACAGGGCCAACACCCGGCATCATGGTGTGGGGAGCGATCTCCTACACTGGCCGTACACCTCTGGTGATCGTTGAGGGGACACTGAATATTGCACGGTACATCCAAACCGTCATCGAACCCATCGTTCTACCATTCCTGGACCGGCAAGGGAACTTGCCGTTTCAACAGGACAATGCACGTCCGCATGTATCCCGTGCCACCTAACGTGCTCTAGAAAGTGTAAGTCAACTACCCTGGCCAGCAAGATCTCCGGATATGTCCCCCATTGAGCATGTTTGGGACTGGATGAAGCGTCGTCTCACGCGGTCTGCACGTCCAGCACGAACGCTGGTCCAACTGAGGCGCCAGGTGGAAATGGCATGGAAAGCCGTTCCACAGAACTACATCCAGCATCTCTACGATCGTCTCCATGGGAGAAGAGCAGCCTGCATTGCTGCGAAAAGTGGATATACACTGTACTAGTGCCGACATTGTGCATGCTCTGTTGCCTGTGTCTATGTGCCTGTGGTTCTGTCAGTGTGATCATGTGATGTATCTGACCCCAGGAATGTGTCAATGAAGTTTCCCCTTCCTGGGACAATGAATTCACGGTGTTCTTATTTCAGTTTCCAGGAGTGTACTTTATATGATCACTCCACTTCAGGTCACTCTGGATATTTCCTCCTAGATATTTTTACGGTACATACTCTTTCCAGCAGTTTGTATTGATACTGTAGTAGTACGGTAGAGATTTTTTTTGTTATGTATGTGCACTAAGCTACATTTGTTTACATTCAGGTCAACTGCCAGAACCAACACCATTCATCAGTCCTCTGCAGGTCATTCTGCAAATCGTTACTGACTTCTGGCAGTGCTATTCTCTAATAGACAAATCATCTGCGAACAGTCTTAAAGAGCATCCGAAGCTTTGTACTACATTAATTACAGAAACTGTAAACACCCTAAGGGTCCTTTCATACTTCCTTGGGGCACCAACGAAATTAACTTTACACAAATCAATACGGTTCTGTTAAGAGCGGCGTGTTGAGTTCTGTCTGCGAGGAAATATTGAATCCAGCCGCAAATCAGGTCCGATATTTGATAATCTCGTATTTTTCTCATTAAACGGCAGTGTGGGACAGTGTCACATGCCTTTCGAAAGCCTTGAAACACAGCATCAACCTGAGCTCCGATTTCTGCAGCGTGGTGGATCTCATGGTGGAACCGAGCGAGATGAATTTTACAAGATCTCTGTTTGCTGAGTACTAGGTGAAGAAATGGAAAGAAAATACCTACGAAAGCTGAAGAAGTAGATGACGATGTTACGAAGATAAAGTAAAGCCTCCAAAACAGCAATGCTGGAGGCATGCGGTAGAGTGGCAACATCGTTTTTAGGTAAATCAATAGAGAGGTTGCGTGATAGTATATACGGCATCATACCTGTACCAACATAAAAAGAGTGGATGATTCACAATTTGCAAGTACCTGTCGAAGAAGATGATGTAATATTTCACAATGTAAGATGTATAAGAACGAGAGGATTATATCGTTTAAAATTAGACCTTCTGAAACGAGTTACACAGCAGGTGATGTTCAAGTTTCTCTGTGCTAGCAATGCCCATCAGCAAAGCTACCTGTCTCACAAACCGTTAAATTCAACCTGCGATTATAAATGCGCTCAAAAATTGGTCGAACAGTAGAGAGAGATCAGTATATCGGTGAGTCCGAGAATGGGAATGCGCTTGAAGTTCGCAAACTGGAAACCAAACCATTTGCATATATCGATTAAGTTTAATGGAATTGGTGGAGCTATTAGTATTCTTACTGCCTTAGAAAGCAGCTGGCAATAATTCACACAATGAATTATAGTGATATCTTCCTGCTCACCGCATTTTTCACCTCTGCATGAGCATCGCAACGCGTGGAACATCCATACTAGTACATAATGTTTGACATATAAAGCCCTCACTCGAGAGTTGACATGCTATTTTCCAAACAGAGAATTTACCATGGGGGACCAGTCTTTGACTACTTCGTTCATCTAAACCTAGTCCCTGTGACCTGTTATGAATCTGAGTAATCCGTGCATGAATCATCACTGAATTTACCAACGTCTTGAAAGTGTATAATGTTATAAACGGCAGTATTAATTCGTCAGTCGATTTTGAAGCATCTTCGATTCGGATATCACCGGTATTATATTCAATACCCAAAATAAATAACGAACGAATCACAGTTTCACTCATTGCTTTCCCCAGTGAACATCATATTTTTGCTTGATTTCTGATCCAGTCATATTTCAAGCACCTAAAACCTCATTTGTCACCCAAATCTCACATAAATGGATGTTTGGATTCTGTTCATATTTATAAGTGCCCACCACCAGTTCCATAGAGCTCATGGCACTTCCTAACTAGACAAAGCGATATCTTCGTATTTATCGCAAAATAGGGGTAAGGCTCCAGGTCTCGATTCTACGATTGTTGGACTGTAATTTTTAATGTACTCTCCATAGTAATCTCTGTCCAAGACGAAATATTTTTGTACTATGGAAGTTCCAAGTTTTGTACTAGTGACTCAGTTCTTCAGTCATTTGCTTGTAATTGCTGGCACACACAATTACTTCTATCAGAACTTTAGTTTCATTTCAGCACACATGTAGAGTATTAGATCTGAGGGCAATGTTTATATTCAGTACTAGCTTGTTCAGTGGTTAAGTAGTAAATTCCCTTGTCAATGTTTTTGCTGATATCTTCGTATTTATCGCAAAATAGGGGTAAGGCTCCAGGTCTCGATTCTACGATTGTTGGACTGTAATTTTTTTTAACATTATGTGATTGACTTATCATTTTAAATCATTCACTAATCGAGCAGTCGCTCGGCAACAGCTACAGTTAGCAAATAATGTTGCGAGAATGTAAAAGGAGAACGACCTGTGACGTAACTTGTTTATTGTCGAAGCGCCGTCATAGATGCAGTGAGTTATTGACTTTGAAAACCGCGGCGCGAAAAACGGACAGAAGAAGAACACTTTTATATATATATATATATATATATATATATATATATATATATATATATATATATATATATATATATATATATATGATGTGCGACATACTCTCGATGAACAGTTACTCATTCTTCTCTTGTCTCTTGTAACTTGTGTCGGACGCGCATGTCTTGTCGCCGTATTATTACCGTTAAAAATAATATTATTTTAGTGAAAAGTAAAAGTGCAATACTGCATAGCAGTAGATTTATTGTGCGACGTGTATGTGAAAACGTCAAAGGAATTATTTTTATTGCGAGAAAAGTGCCAGTCAAAACGGCATCCATGTTAAATCTTCCATTGCAGTGTAAGCTCATCTATTAATTGCCATAAATTCAGAGTTAAATGGAACTGGTGTACGGACTATTTATTTAGTATAGAATCTATGTCTCACTCCTTCATGAAGTTATTTAATTTTATTTATGTTTCTGCCAAATAGAGAGCTCACAGTCACAGAAATATTTTCTCCGCGCCATATTCTGCTGGTAAATGCATGATAAACTACGGTCCCTTAGGTAATTCATGTTGAGCTATCCAAAAATAATTATATTTTGAATAGGAATTTACTCACCTCTCCAATGCAAATTCCGACTGATCAGACGATCCAGCAAGAAACAGCCGCACATGGTCGGCGTTCGCAAATATATTTCCACCGCTGATTATAGCTATATGTTACAGCACAAAAGTAAACATATTGTTATAATTCGCGACTACGACCGGGGACATTTATAACTGTCGTTTATGTATACACATTACGTAAACATATCGTTATAGGCTCCAGGTCTCGATTCTACGATTGTTGGACTGTAATTTTTAATGTGCTCTCCATAGTAATCTCTGCCCAAGACGAAATATTTTTGTACTATGGAAGTTCCGAGTTTTGTACTAGTGACTCAGTTCTGCAGTCATTTGCTTGTAATTGCTAACACACATAATTACTTCTACCAGAACTTTAGCTTCATTTCAACACACATGAAGAGTATTAGATCTGAGGGCAATGTTTATATTCAGTACTGACTTGTTCGGTGGTTAAGTAGTAAAGTCCCTTGTCAATGTTTTTGGTAATTTTTTTTATTAGCATTCTGAACAATCTCTATAGTGGTATTCCAGTTAAGTATATCCGCATATGGTGGAAACCAATTTTTGTGCAGACAGAATGATCGTAGCTCTTTAGTGTAAGTCCTAGGCGACGCGTTCAACAATGAAACATCGCGTGATACATTGCGTGCTGTTGCCTAGCGTCACACCGAAAGTTCATCGTGACGAGTCGGTTCGTTCTGAGTGGCAACTTACGGTGCACTGAGTGCTGCTTGTTATTCTTGAAACGCTTATAGCGACATTTGCTTTCGAAGAGAGGGTAAACTTTCTCGATTTCTGAGAAGACAGAAACCAGTACCAGACGGGACTCTACTGCGGAACAAGTAAGTGAGCAGTCACCATGTTTTCTCAGCATCAGATATCCTCCACACAACGATATTCTCATTTGGGCGTTCAGTATACTCTACTACAGCTGAACGCTATCAAGTCATATGTCCTATCACAAATATTTAGCATTATTTAGATGTTCAGTCGAGTCAGATACATTTTAACGAAGCAACCGAATCCTTCCAGCGATCCGAGTTGATGTGTAAACTACGAGAGTTGTTTTACAAAATAGTCAGACGTTGACTTTGTTTACGACAAAGGAATGTAAACTGTAACAAAGTTTTCTCATTTGCTCGTACCAAGCTTTCTTGAATTTTAGCGTTCTGATTGCTTATATGTTCTATTATGAAGGTGATCTGGCTAACGTGCGTCGCCGTTTTAACTTGCTTGCTGTTATACGACTGTATCTGGTTGCTTCCCACAAACGGAATAGATTATCAATCAGTTTGTAGAAAGGCAGTTTATTTTGTGCTATGTCGTTCACCAGTTGTGATAAAGTGCATAAACTATTTTAACTTACTATGTAACTCATGTGCCAGCTATTTAATATGTTATTGTTGTGTCTGTTATGTCATTACAGTAAGGAAAATAATCAGTATTTTTTGTAACATCCGATCTCTTTCCAAAAGTGAATCTTGGACTCTGTTACCGCTGTGTTTGCTGTAATCGAAGTCCCAGTTAATCTAAAATGAAAACTAAACCAAAACTAGAGCTGAGCCTTTGAGAGACAACGCTGATAGTAGTAGTGCAATCATTATCCGTCTCCTGACCTAACTTAAACCTCCAATCTGACGCTTCAATAATCAAATTTAGTTGTACAATGAAAAATTTATTTATTCTCGATGATATTCTCATTCCAAGAAGATGTTAAATTAATGTTATCACCTAAAACAAAGTTCTGCTACCCGATGAGGCACTATGGCAGTAACGTAATCTGTTACTTGATTATAGACATGTAACAGCTTACTGGATGTGCAAATGTGCACTAGAGCTGGATTCGTGCAATAATATGATATTTCTGTGACATGATGTCCACAAAGATGCCACTAATGGCTTTTTGTTGACGATTTCCCATCAAAGGGACATTAACTTTCATAGGAACTTCACCAAAGAGATATACACTGAGGTGAAAAAAGTCATGGCATAGCAACATGCGCTTATAGACAGGTGACAGTAGCATCGCGCACACAAGGTATAAGAGGGCAATTCATATGCGGAACCGTCATTTGCTGCCAGATGATTCCTGTGAAAAGGTTTTCGACGTCATTATAGCCCTACGACGGGAATTATAAAAACTTTGCATGCGGTATAGTAGTTAGAGCTAAACGCAGCGGATATTCCACTTCATAAACTGTTAAGAAATTCAGTATTCCGAGATCCTCAGTGCCGAGAATACTACATGTCCGGCATTACCTCTCGCTACGGACAACGCAGTGGCAGACGGAATTCACTGAGCGGAAGAGAAACAGTGGCGTTTGCGTAGAGTTGTCAGCGTTAATAGACAAGCAACAAAGAGTAAAATAACCGCAGAAATAAATGTGGAACGTATGGCGAACGTATGTGTTAAAACAGTCGGCGAAATTGGGCGTTAATGGGCTATGGCAGCAGACGACCACGGCGAGTGCGTTTGCTAACAGCACGACAGCGCCTGCAGCACCTCTCCTGGGCTAGTAACCATACCGGTTGGACCCTTGACGATTGGAAAACGGTGGCCTGGTCAGATGAGTTCCGATTTTAGTTGGCAAGAGTGGATGGTAGGGTTCAAGTGTGGCCCAGATCCCATGAAGTCATGGACCCAAGTTGTCAACAGGGCACTGTGCACATCTGGTGGTGGCTCCATAACTGTGTGGGCTGTGTTGACACTTCATGGACTGTGTCTTTTCTTCCAGCTGAACCTATTATTGACTGGAGGTGATTATGTTTGGCTGCTTGGAGACCATTCATGGACTTCATGTCTCCAAACGACGATGGAATTTTTGTGGATTTCAATCCACCTCGTCACCGGGCCTCAACTATTCGCGATTGGTTTGAAGATCACTCCCGACAGTTCGAGCTAATGATTTGGCCACCAAGACCGCCCGACACTAATCACACGGACATTTATGGGGCGTAATCGAGAAGTCAGTTCCTGCACAAAATTCTTCACCGGCACCACTTTTGCAATTATGCACGGTTATGGAGACAGCATGGCTCAATATTTGTGTTGGAAACTTCCAACGACTTACCGAGTCCTTGCCACTTCGAGTTACTGCACTAAGCCGAGCAAAAGGAGGTTCGATGGTATCACACCATCTGTGTCACCTCATCACCTCAGTGTACTCTAAATGTATAGCGGAAGTTGCGTTGTCACCTGCTGGTCAGTTGCACAGTGAAGTGTGAGCTGTGACACACCAGACAGTATGAGTCTAGTGCAAGGCTTTCTCAAAAATTTGCAAATCTAATGTAGATTTAGATTTTTTTTTTTTGTTTTTTGAGAAACTGAACAGATCATTTACTACTCTCCTTAACGTCTTGTTTCCTTAATTTCACATTTTCTCGATTGCTGTTGACTGTTGGATATTAGTGTGATTTGAGGTGAACTTCTACGCCCCCTTTTGCTGTGCATAAATTGCGACATTTGCTGGCAGCCGAAGGCTTCCGGTATATGAAGTCACCCTCATTCTGCCAACGGCCTTTTCAGAGACGGCGGAGGAACGGACAGGGGTTCAGGGCACTCCCTTGTCCTTGGGGAGAGATACTGCCTCTAAACGTGGAAGAGTCAGCAATGATCAACGGCATGAGAGCGCAGAAGGCAAGGGAAACCACTGTATTGAAGATACGTAAGGTGTATCCAAGGGACACGTGGCCTGTAAAAAAGTGTCATGATGATCTCTCCATTGTCAAAAGAGGCAATTCTGACGTTGCGGTTGATAATGAGAGAAAGACTAAAGAATCTTCATAGGATTTATAGACCTGGAAAAAGCGTTCGACAATGTAAAATGGTACAAGATGTTGAAAATTCTGAGAAAAATAGGGGTAAGCTGTAGGGAGAGACGGATAATATATAACATGTACACGAGCGAGAAGGGAATAATAAGAGTGGACGACAAGAACGAAGGGCTCGGATTAAAAAGTAGGACAGGGCCGTAGCCTTTTACCACCACTGTTCAAACCGTTTATCGAAGAAGCAACGATGAAAATGAAAGAAAGATTCAGGAGTGGAATTAAAATACAAGGTGAAAGGATATCAATCATACGATTCGCTGATGACATTGCTATCCTGAGTGAAACTAAACAAGAAGTACATGATCTGCTGAATGGAATGAACAACCTAATGAGTACTAATGATTAGAGAATATGGACTGCGAGTAAATCGAAGAAAGATGAAAGTAATGATAAGCAGCGGAAATGTGAAGAGCGAAAAACTTTACATCAGGATTGATGACCACGAAGTAGATGAAGTTGAGGAATTCTGCTATCTAGGCAGCAAAATAACCCATAGATTTACAGAGCAAGGACACCAGAAACAGACTAGCACTGGCAAAAGGGGCTTCCCTGGCCAAGAGAAGTCTACTAGTATCAAACATAGGCCTTAACTAGAGGAAGAAATTCCTGAGAATGAACGTGTGGAGCATGGCATTGTATGGTAGTGAAACATAGTCTGTGGGAAAACCGGAACCGAAGAGAACTGTAACACTTGAGTTGTGCTGCTAAAGGAGAATTTTGAAAAATAGGTGGACTGAAAACGTAAGGATTAAGGCGATTCTGTGTAGAATCGGAAAGTAAAGGACTATTTGGAAAACCCTGACAAGGAGAAGGGTCAGAATGATAAGAAATCTGTTAATACATGAGGGAATGACTTCCATGGTACTAGAGGGAGCCGTAGAGGGCAAAAACTATAAAAGAGGACAGACATTTGTGTACATCTAGCAAATAATTGAGGACGTAGGCTGCAAGTGCTCGTTTGAGATGAAGAGATTGGTACAGGGAGGAACTCGTGGCAAGCTGCATCAAACCAGTCAGAAGACTGAAGACCCAGGAAAATAATTACACTCTCCCTTTGCTGCTACTTGATGGCTTCTTAACAGTGAATGATTTACAAGTGAAAGGGTATTACGAGGAAGACACGCATTTATATAGCAGGAACACTTAAAAAAAACTCTCAACAAGAACATATAGTGCTCCAACTCACTGTGAGAAATGCGTTCTGTCTATGCTACTTGTCCTGAAATTAGTTTCAACAGAACTCTTTGTTGATACTGTAGACGGTGCAATCAAATGAATAACATTGCTGAATTTTAATCTTTCATAATCTCTGCCAGGTATCTACCAGTCACCAGTCACCAGTTCCAAACCTGAAGTCGAGAAAACGTCCACCACGTTAGTAGTTTAACTGATATTCTCCTATCTGTTACCACCGTAGATATGTGTCTGTATACTCTAGATAGATGACCAGTTTATTCATTATTAACAAAACAACTTACCAGAAATCATTTTAGAACGATTCAGAGTCAAAACTGCAGATTTATTACAAGAGTAGACCTGCACCCAATTTATGATTTCCATAAAAGATGAATGCGTGACGTATAAGGGATAGAAAAAATGTACGTCAACGGAATACTAATAAATAAATAAAATAGGAAGAACTTTGGAGCAGTATAAGAGACACTCAAACGAAAACGAGACACACGAAGAGAAACGGAATAAACTGTTTACTTACTTTCTTATACTGGCCACACAAACCGCAGCGGGTCCTTGGCCTCACTCCTCACAACCTTCCACACTTTCCTGTCATCTGCATCTTCATCTCCCAGATCCAGTATCTGCATGTCTTCCACGGTGTTATCCTTCCGTCTCATTCTCGACCGTCCCAGTGGTCTCTTTCCTTCAGCTTCTCCATCCATTACAGCCTTTATAACCGTGTTCCCCCTCTCCTCCTCACATGTCCGTACTGTTTTACGTCTCCTAATCTTCACACCCGCTTCGACGTCAGGCAGTGTGCAACTGTCCGAGTTCCGTTTTTCTCTTATTTTCAACTGTTCGTTTTCTTTCACTGGTCCATATATTTTTTTCAGTACTTATTTTCAAAAGTGATGAGTTTTTTTCTCTGTTTTCTTTGTCAGGGTCCATGCCTCTCTTGCATAGCACAATATTGGCTTGATGATGGTCTGATATATACTTATTTTTGTCTGTCTAGATAGTAACTTCGATCTAATGATGTTGTGCATAGCTCCTAAACATCTTCCCCCAGATTGAATTCTTGTTACTATCTCTTGTTCTATAAGATTTTGTTGGTTGATGTTGAAACCAAGGTACTTTAATGTGTCTCTCTCTTGAATTATTAGATTTCCGATTTTCAGATGGTTTGTTCCTAAATGACCTCTTCTACCTACTACCATGAATTTTGTTTTACTTTCATTTATACTTAGACCCACTTTCTTAGCTTCTTCCATTTTCGCTGTCCCCATTTTCTCCAAGTCTTCCATGCTCTTTTCTTTCAGCACAATATCATCCGCAAAAGCCAGGACATCTACCTTTTGTCCTATAGTGACTCCTGGACTTTCACATATTACTCTCTACAGTGTTGTTGAGGGCCAAATTGAACAGGGTTGGTGATATAGTATCTCCCCGTCTCACTCCTGTTTTTACTTCAAATGCTTTTGAGAACTCCCCCTGTACTTTCTCTACTCTTTGATTCCACCACACACATTTTAGTTAGCTTTATCAGCTTTTCAGGTGTCCAATACTCTGCCATTATCCTTCACATTTGCTCTCTTACCATGCTGTCATATGCTTTGTTGAAATGTATCATGATTGTGCTCCCAGTTCTTATCTCATATTTGTCTTAGTGCGAATATTTGGTTGATTGTTGATTTATCATTTCTGTACCCTGCTTGTGCTGTGTCTAATATTTCCTGAATGTATGGCTTGAGTCTGTTCAGTATAATTCTTGATATTACTTTATAGCATGTGCATAGTAGATATATCCCTCTGTAGCTCGGCTAACCATTCATGTATATTCTCTCCCCATTCCTTGACGAGCTCTGCTGATATGTTTGTGCCAGGGGCCTTCCGATTTTTAGTCTTTTTATTGCCTCCTTCACCTCCATCAGAGTTGGTTCTTCAACTAATTGTTGTACGTTCTGGTTATTTTCCGCCTTGCTTTCATATTTGAAGGTATTTACCGGGTTGTTCTGCAGTTCTGTGAAGTATTTCCTCCAGTTCTCCAAATTTCTTTCATTCATAGTGATCAATTTTCCTTTCTCGTCCTTCATTATCACAGACTTAGGTCTTAGTCTTTTCTATAGTTATTCATCGTCCTATAAAACTGTTAAACATTGTTCTGCTTATAGTCCTCCTCGGCCTTCTCTATCTGTTTAATTATGAATGCTCTTTCCTTTCGCCTTATTATACTCTTCATTTTTCTCGTAGCTTTCCTGTATGTTGTTTGGTTTTCATGGTGGTTATTGTTCATCATTGCCTGTCTGGCTCTCTTCTTGTCCACTACTGCTTTTCTACATGTTTGATTGTACAATGATTTGCGCTTTATATTGCTATTTTTATTACTATCTCCTAGTACTTCATGCGCTATTTCCATCATAACTGTTGTCATCTTCTTCCATTTTGTGTTGATATCTTCATCTTCTTTTCTATTGTAGTCATTCTCTAATTCAGCGAATCTACTTTTAAGCTTGATCTTAAACTGTTTATTCACTTCGTCGTCTTTTAGCCTAATCACATCAACTCTTTGGGTTCTTTTACCACTGTTATTCTCACTTGGTCGTTTTGGTAATGATTGTTTATTAGCTCAAACTGTTCATTATTTCAAAACTAATCTCCGTATCTCTTGATAAATGTGTCCCGCTGTGAGCCAAGACGGTCACTGCCTTCATTGAAAAGTATTTGCGGTTGTCTGCGGTGACATGATTGTACCCAGGCGTGCTTCTTTTCATCCGAAGAAAATCAGGGCCAAGATGGTTTTCTTTCAGCGCTCCAAAAATATTAAAATCGGAGAGGGAGTAACCAAGGCTGTTTGGAATATATACAGGGTGGTCTATTGATCGTGACCGGGCCAAATATCTCAAGAAATGACCGTCAAACGAAAAACTTATAAAGATCGAAACTTGTTTAGCTTGAAGGAGGAAACGAGATGGCGCTATGGTTCGCCCGCTAGATGGCGCTGTCATAGGCCAAACAGATCTCAACTGCGTTTTTCTTAAATAGGAACCCCCATTTTTATTACATATTCGTGTAGTACTTAAGGAAAAATGAATGTTTTAGTTGGACCACTTTCTTCGCTTTGTGGTAGATGGCGCTGTAATAGTCACAAACACATGGCTCACAATTTTAGATGAAGAGTTAGTAACAGGTAGGTTTTTTAAAATTAAAATACAGAACGTAGGTACGTTTTAACATTTTATTTCGGTTGTTCCAATGTGATTCATGTACCTATGTGAACTTATCATTTCTGAGAACGGATGCTGTTACAGCTTGATTAGCTGTAAATACCACATTAATGCAATAAATGCTCAAAATGATGTCCGTCAACCTCAATGTATTTGGCAATACGTGTAACGACATTTCTCCCAACAGCGAGTAGTTCACCTTCCGTAATGTTCGCACATGCATTGATAATATGCTGACGCATGTTTTCAGGCATTGTCGGTGGATCACGATAGCAAATATCCTTCAACTTTCCCCACAGAAAGAAATCCGGGGACGTCAGATCCAGTGAAAGTGCGGGGCATGGTATGGTGGTTCGACTACCAATCCAACTGTCACGAAATATGCTATTCAATACCGCTTCAACCACACGCGAGCTATGTGCCAGACATCCATCATGTTGGACGTACATCGCCATTCTGTCATGCAGTAAAACATCTTGTAGTAACATCTGTAGAACATTACGTAGGAAATCAGCATACATTGCACCATATACATTGCCATCGATAAAATGGGGGCCAATTATGCTTCCTGCCATAATGCCGCACCATACATTAAACCTCTAAGGTCGCTGATGTTCTACTTGTCGCAGCCATCGTGGATTTTCCGTTGCCCTATAGTGCATATTATGCCGGTTTACGTTACCGCTGTTGGTGAATGACGCTTCGTCGCTAAATAGAACGCGTGCAAAAAATCTGTCATCGTCGCGTAATTTCTCTTATGCCCAGTGACAGAACTGTACACGACGTTCAAAGTCTTCGCCATGCAGTTCCTGGTGCATAGAAATATGGTACGTGTGCAATCGATGTTGATGTAGCAGTCTCAACACTAGGCTTGGTCCACGCATATTACTCAGTCCCTGACGCACTCTTTGGCTATAGAGTGCTCCAAATTGTAGCGTATAACATGGCGGTGACGTAAGTATGTCGGTGCATGAGAAACAGCATGCTCTAATCGAGTTTCGAATTTGAAACATTCCCTTTTCTATCTGTTGTCCACATTAAACAGTGTCCAGTGTAAATAATTAACAAGCAAAGCCTTTTTATGAAGGTTTCAGAGGGTAGGAGATAACATTAAACTTCCAAGTTTACTCAGCTTGTCATGCTGAGATGGCTCCAGTTCTTCTTGTCTACAGGTCTGATTCCTGAAGCTGAAAATCTAACATCAGGTCCTCACGGTTGGTTTGAACAAATTAAATTGCAAAACTGTTGTTGCAGAATTTTTTGCGTAAATATATTTTCCAGTGATTTTCGCACATTTTAGTATTCACCAATTATTATTTCACAAATGAGTCCAGAAATAAACATAGTAAACAGTACAAGATTGCGTAGTTATTAAAAGAAATTTTAAGTCTGCGTATAATTCAAAATTTCAAATGTTTCTAAAAAAACAGTTATTTTAACTGTACATTCAGAACTAGTACTTATCGATTATAACATCTAAACTAAAATATTTTATAAAGTAATTCCTTTTCATATATTTTAGCTTGAAATATAAAATGCTGTATGTAAAATTATATGAAAGTTTTCAGAAAAGCAACTGAGATAATATTGACATTTCCAAAATTCGAAAAAGAATGATAGTGGTATCGACAACTACTGTTGAGGAAAAGTAACGCTGGTGAAGGATGTCCCGTTACAACTGCCAGCCCACACACGCTCACTGCGTCATCTGCAGCAATGCGACACCTTGGGTTCACAGTCATCGATCATCCTGCATGCAGCCCAGACTTGGCTCCATCCGATTTTCATCTGTGAGCCGCTCCTCAGCCAGTCCCACAAGTTTTCTTCCACCTCTTGGATGTTTGGTACCGCTGCCTGCTAGGAGGCTGGCGAATCGTCCCATCTATTGTTAAAAGTTCCTACACGGGCCGGCTCAGGGGGAGTCACTAGGCGCCCTGACTTGTGCCTTCTCCGAAATGTTAGCCAGTCTTTCGTTTTTGAGTTGATGAAGTTGTACCAATCCCGTTGTGGTGTGGGATCTGTACGGGGACACGGTGTGAGATGTATCCGTTGCCACACTTAACTTTAGTTTGGGGCCGGCCGGTGTGCAATGTGCGGTGGCGTTCATTGATCGAAGTGTTGAGTGGTACTTAAGGTAGGTAAATAAATTAGTGAAATCAACGTAAAGTGAAGTAGAAATTAGAAAATAAATGAAAAACTTAGTTTAGTTTAGAAGAATTACACACTGGCAAACAGCGGGCAGAACAGCAGTGACAGAAGAGCCAATGACCATGAAGTCAGCACGTTGAGGAGAAGCCATCGCCCTTCCCACACAAGCGGAAGCTCTCGATTAAGCGTATCGCCCGACCGGCTCACATGTTTCTCCTTTGGCACATGTGATCAAAGGCCCTCGCCTACATTCCAAGAGCTGTCGATTCAGCCGTCAGGGCATCTTCCGACCGGCTCACGTGTTTCTCAATTGTCACATGTGATCAAAGGCCCTCGCCTACATTCGAAGAGCCAATGACCGACGTTAAGAAGATTCTTCGAGAAGCTTTTCAACGAGACAGAAGAGGCAATGACCGTGAAGTCGTTCACCTCTAGTGAACTGAAGTTAATAAATGGGGCCCGACAGGAGTTGTTCTCACATCAGCAGTCGTCACCTGTGAGCTGGTAATGAAGATCTGACAGCCGAAGACTGGCAAGCTGGAGTCCGTTGTTCGAGTCCGGAACGCTGGCCTTCCCCGGCCGCGCCACTCCGCTGGCCGACGTACAACACTGTCACACACGACCGCATAAAGAAGAGAAACACTGGGACGCCACATGCAAGGTATCACCATCCGATTCACGACTTCGTTCTCAATAATTAAACGGGCCACCACACGAGGCGCGTCTCCAGTCAACTGGGCGAGACGGCGACACGAGATACACATCGCCAGGCGTAATCAGACGCCGCCGCTCACGCAGCATGAAAGCTTCGCAAACGACACAGCTGCCGCTCTCCCAGCCGGAACAATCCAGTAAGAAAACCGTCGTACAAATCTTTAATAAAAGTTATCTTATGTAAAAATGCGGTTTCATTCTACCTCTTACCCGAGCCAAGGAAGAACCCACCCTGCCCCCATGTTGTTAAGAGAGAAAAAGTAATTTATTTAGTGTTTTTTAACCCTGTCATAATGCTTTAGAATCAAATGACCTTTGCAGTAATTCTCATCCTGACAATTGGCTAGCATCAAAAGAGATAACCCAGTTACAGATGTAAGGAGTTTGGGGATTTACTTTGGATAAGTGGATGTATTTGCTAAATCCTGTCTTCAAGGTTTAGTACGGATAACTAACTCGTGGAACCCATTTGTGGAGACTACAGCAGTGCATTTTGAAAAGGGTTAGCATCGACCAATTTACATGTAAATGATTTCTTGCCTTCGTCGTGAGACAACTGGTTGATAGTGGTCAGTGTTAAGCTTTCACTGCAAAGAGCTTCTACGAACTTGCTTCCCTGTAATGTCAGGGCACCTTGTTGTGCTGTTTGTCCATCGTTAACGGCGTAGAAAAATTTTATTATTTCTTTTCAAATCGTAAAGTAACAGTGCCAAGCAGCGAGCAGTTTCTTTTTGTCGGTTGTTAGTTTAAAGCATATTCTGGCTCATTTAATCCACAACTGTACCTACTCGTAGTCTGAGGACCGATCAGCTAACAGTTGGTGGAACTACTTAAAATTTTAGATCTGAGTCATTAATATAAATTACTGTGTTCCCTGGCTTGATATAAATTACTATTTGTGTTATAGAGTGATATCTTTTTAAGCTCGTGTTAATATCCACGCGTTTGGGCAATCTGTATATTTCATGACGTTGAAATAATGTTAATTATTTATACAGGGTGTTACAAAAAAGGTGCAGCCAAACTTTCAGGAAACATTCCTCACACACAAATAAAGAAAATACACTCCTGGAAATGGAAAAAAGAACACATTGACACCGGTGTGTCACACCCACCATACTTGCTCCGGACACTGCGAGAGGGCTGTACAAGCAATGATCACACGCACGGCACAGCGGACACACCAGAAACCGCGGTGTTGGCCGTCGAATGGCGCTAGCTGCGCAGCATTTGTGCACCGCCGCCGTCAGTGTCAGCCATTTTGTCGTGGCATACGGAGCTCCATCGCAGTCTTTAACACTGGTAGCATGCCGCGACAGCGTGGACGTGAACTGTATGTGCAGTTGACGGACTTTGAGCGAGGGCGTATAGTGGGCATGCGGGAGGCCGGGTGGACGTACCGCCGAATTGCTCAACACGTGGGGCGTGAGGTCTCCACAGTACATCGATGTTGTCGACAGTGGTCGGCGGAAGGTGCACGTGCCTGTCGACCTGGGACCGGACCGCAGCGACTCACGGATGCACGCCAAGACCCTAGGATCCTACGCAGTGCCGTAGGGGACCGCACCGCCACTTCCCAGCAAATTAGGGACACTGTTGCTCCTGTGGTATCGGCGAGGACTATTCGCAACCGTCTCCATGAAGCTGGCCTACGGGCCCGCACACCGTTAGGCCGTCTTCCGCTCACGCCCCAACATCGTGCAGCCCGCCTCCAGTGGTGTCGCGACAGGCGTGAATGGAGGGACGAATGGAGACGTGTCGTCTTCAGCGATGAGAGTCGCTTCTGCCTTGGTGCCAATGATGGTCGTATGCGTGTTTGGCGCCGTGTAGGTGAGCGCCGCAATCAGAACTGCATACGACCGAGGCACACAGGGCCAACACCCGGCATCATGGTGTGGGGAGCGATCTCCTACACTGGCCGTACACCTCTGGTGATCGTCGAGGGGACACTGAATAGTGTACGGTACATCCAAACCGTCATCGAACCCATCGTTCTACCATTCCTAGACCGGCAAGGGAACTTGCTGTTCCAACAGGACAATGTATGTCCGCATGTATCCCGTGCCACCCAACGTGCTCTAGAAGGTGTAAGTCAACTACCCTGGCCAGCAAGATCTCCGGATCTGTCCCCCATTGAGCATGTTTGGGACTGGATGAAGCGTCGTCTCACGCGGTCTGCACGTCCAGCACGAACGCTGGTCCAACTGAGGCGCCAGGTGGAAATGGCATGGCAAGCCGTTCCACAGGACTACATCCAGCATCTCTACGATCGTCTCCATGGGAGAATAGCAGCCTGCATTGCTGCGAAAGGTGGATATACACTGTACTAGTGCCGACATTGTGCATGCTCTGTTGCCTGTGCCTATGTGCCTGTGGTTCTGTCAGTGTGATCATGTGATGTATCTGACCCCAGGAATGTGTCAATAAAGTTTCCCCTTCCTGGGACAATGAATTCACGGTGTTCTTATTTCAATTTCCAGGAGTGTATGTTATGTGGACATGTGTCCGGAAACGCTTAATTTTGTGACACCCTTACATATGTTAAAAGTCACACGTAATCCCTAGCTTTGGCGTTTCCTTTTAAAAGGGTGTTTTAGATTAAGCCAGTCGTTTGATGAAGTATTTCATTTTTGATAATTGCTTTACTTTATGTATATTTTAGAAATTCCCGTCCATATCGTTGTAAACACTTGTGTAAACCTGATCTCGATCGGCCAGCTGTGGTTTCTGAAACGGCCTGTAGCTGGTTGCTTCCGCAACTAGAACCATTTGTTGAAGCAGCATTGTATTGATTTAATTTCATGACTTCCTATTTTAATTAGTTTTGTAAATGTTTTATGTAATAAATTTTTGAATTCAAAGATCGCTTCCGCTGGATATACTATTTAAGCACTTTAAATTTCCGAGCTTAATCGATAACTTCTGTGGTCATTTTCTGATTAAATCCGTGTTTCTATTTATTCGTTTGCTGTTTTCATTAAATTATTTTGTTGTGCTTGTGATTAACTGAACCAAGTAAATAATTTGAGTAGAGTAACGTAATCGAAGCACAACGCAAGGAGATTCTAAAACTCAAAGTATATCGACCATACGTCAGTCTGTTTTCAGAACTTAACGAATACCTGCGAGGGCTTCACTTTGACAGTGAGCAGAGGTGAGGTTGTAGCTCCATCGACAAAACCAAACACTCTTCAGTGACGATATAAAAGAAGCGGTCTCTCGTTGGGAGAAATATGTTCTTCGCCACGATGACCATGTTGAGAAATAAATACGTAGACTTGAACATTGAAGACGTAGAATTTTAATAAACTATGCTTTATTTAAAAAGCCTTACGGGTATTCACATAAAAGATCTGAGGAATTACTTTTCAGCACGACCACGTATAACAAGACTTTAGAGGTTAATGTTTCTCTAGGGAGTTGCTGCTTTTCTATACACAGTATACGTCAAATTATCGGGAAGAAGATAGTAACTTACTTTCAGAGACCCTACCAGGCATCCACAAAGATCTGACAGTCTTGACATGGAAACAGAACAGTTTCTGATTGAAATAGATGACCACAACAACAGCAAAAACAGTCAAAGCAATCTTTTTAATTCACCGTTCAGTCCTGCAAATTTTGTTCTTTCAAGTACAAAGGGGTGCAGGTAGCGCGAAATGGTCACGTAGTTCACAGATGTCATGTTGCTTTCGACTAGTGCCACAGTATCCATGGAATTCCAGGTGAATTATCCTCATATTATTATATACTCATGATCAGAAAAAAAAACAGAACAGCGTTAATGATTAGAGATAGGACGTTCATATTCACAGGACATGTACATTAGTACGTTCTGTAAAAGCGATTAGCTTTTGAACCATGTCTGCCCGCTATTTCAAGGTCAACATCGATGTCGTGGCGCAACGTCATCTACTGGTAAAATGTGACTGCAGCTGTTGTCGCTATAAAGCGAAGCTAATGGATCAGTGCGACTTGAGCAGACCTGCAGTATACCTCGCAAACACATGCGCGAACGCTAACGTGAAATCAGTGAGTTTGAAAGAAGGCGTATTATTGACATGAGAGGATGTGATCCATCCATCGGGAAATTGCTGCTCATGTGGGACGAAGTGTTTCGGCAGCATAAAGGGTGTGTGTAGAATGGTTCACGGAAGATGGTTCACACGACTAGATGGGTCAGGTCAGACCATCCAGAATATCCTCCGAGAAGATTGACTTTTCATCCGAATGGCATTGCAGGACAGATCTGCGTCCTTCTCACCTCTGGCACAACAGAGGAACGGTGTAACACAGCGTACACTATCAGGGGTGACAGTCCTCCGCCGTTTATCACGGCATGGGTTACGCGCTCTTCATCCGTCTTTAATTCTCCTCCTTCCTCTGAAGAAAGTGCAGAAACGTGCTGGATGATAATGATGTATGGAACGACGTCACTGAGGACAGGAATGGCATCAGATAGTGTTTTTTACGATTCCAGGTTCTGTTCGTTTGAAAATGATAATGATGGCCGCATTTTGATTCGGCGCAGACAGGGTGAGCGGCATCACAGAGACTGCATTCGCACAAGACATTCCGCGCCACCTCAAGGCCTTAGGGTGTAGCATCCTATTGGATACAACCACAAATCACAGTTGGTGCTTGTCCAGGGCACTGTGATCAGTGTGCCCTACGTGAATGACATCCTGCGACCCGTTGCCATACCCTTCCTGCACAACACCCCAGACGCCATTTTTCATCAAGGCAACACACGACCACATGTTGCTGCACAAACACATGCCTTCTTGATGTCACAGTATGTCAGCCTTCTGCCCTGGCCCAACAAATAACGAGACTTATGAACTGAAAATGTGTAGGATATAGTGAAACGAAGGGTGCAGCGTGGTGACCCAATGCCATCCATCACAGATGAACGTTGGAACCAGGTGAATGCAGCATGGTTGGCTACGCCATAGGACGCCTTTTGCGCCTTATGCGCGTTGATGCGATCGTGCATGGAACTAGCTTTCAGGACCCATTGGCGGACCCTGTGCCTACTACGAAACAGGGCACGTGCTGAACCGAGGTGACTGAAATGCCAATCATTTATTCAGAACATACTAATGTATGTGTCCTGTGAATAAGAACGTCCTATCTCTAGTCATTTAAAGCGTTCTGTTTTTTTTCTGAACATGAGTGTACTTTTCGGATTCAGCCTTTAGGTTCCACAAGACGAGTTGCTGAGAACTCTAGAAAACACATAACAGACAGTGTAGATATTAACTATCGGAATTCGTTGCCACCGGCAGCCTGAACTCTACGGAGAATCGCGACAAATTTCGGAGTCTGTCGGTTCCCACAAGCAACTTGTTGACGACGAAATTGTAGCCATATGCTCGTAGAAATCGACAGGCACGCAACTTGGGCGGTATCTGCATAACGTCGGTCAGGAATCGCTGGCGGGCAGAGGCAGGCGCCGCGGTGGTATGCCGTCGCTCGTTAGCAGAGGGCCCTCCGGGAGCCCGCTAATTGCAGTTAACTCGCTGGCTAATCCCACGGCTTCATTTGCATCGCCGGCAGCCATGCGCTGGTTCCCAGGCAGCGGGCCGCCTAATGGATGGACAGGCGGCTTATTGTCACCGCCATCACCACCACAAAGGCTGCAAGCGCTGCGGGCGAGGCTTTCCGGGACAGCGCCGCCATATCACAGCCATCACTAACGTTGATTCCCAACAACAACAAATACATCAACAGTTATGTTTAAGGAGCGATTTGCGTCTTTGTCTCTTCGTAACTGACACACTAGTTAGGAGAGATGACTTGAAATGTTAGCTCTGGCCTCTCCATGTTGGAATCGAAAAATGAGGCAATATGTGAAGGGTTGATGTTTTGTTACGTGTCTGTGTAAATTTCATATGTTGCCCGTTCGTATAACGTTGGGTGCAAAGTAACGTTCCGAGTCATGGCCCTAGGTGGGCCATGCTGGCTCGACCGACCGCCGTGTCATCCTCTGCCAGTGGCACAACTGGATGAGCTGCCGAGGGGCGTGGGGTCAGCGCCCCGCTCTCCCGCTTTGGAGCTATCCTTAACCACTCCTACTACCAATAGTCCAAGGATTCTGTAACTTCAAATTTGCGAAATATTATTACCTGAAAAGCAAATATATAAGCGTATAGTAAATTGAATTTTAGAGTTTCTACTTCATTAAACTCTATCCAAGATGTTGAACATGAACAGAAAAGTCGCAAAGTTGCCTGAAACGTCTTTTCTTACAAAAGTGAAAAGCTATACTTCCGATCGTAAAACGTTGCACGCTTCACGTTATTACTCAGTTACTAACACCTAAAACCAATGAAATATATCCTAGTGTTTGTATTGAAATTATAAGTATTCATTGTTAGTATGCATCAAGCCCATCGCTGTTAAATGTTAACAGCATCCCTAGATTTTTTAAAAATAATTTATCTCGGTTCTGGAACGTCGCAGATTTTTCTTTTTAATTCGAGAAAAATTTTGCAGTTTCATTCTTTAGAAGTTATTTTCAAAAAATAAAAAATAAGGTGCTTAAAAAATGCGCCCAACAAAAATACAAGCTTTTGAAGTCATTTTTTGATCCTCACAATTAATAAATAGTAAAAATGATTAAATAACATGGTAGCTCAACTTTTTTTGCAAGATCATAAGCCTAAAACCCATTTTTACGACCAACCGCTGCGAAAATTTAGCCTCTTATAGAAGCGCCATTTAAAAAAAAATTATGTATCTTGGGAAATAGTTATAACTGTTGAGTTTATCAAACAAGTACTGTTTTGACTTATTGAGCGGAATATTCTACAAGAAAGAGACAGAACCTGGCAGTATCCGATTTCGGGATCATTCTAAGTACATCACATCACCTAATTATTTACGGGCAGTGCTAAGAAGGGATATGAATGGGGCGATAACGTAAAATTAGTATCGGGAGAGCGAATGGAAGACGTAGGTTTGTTGCAAGGGTATTGGGAACGTGCAGATCATCTGTAAAGGGCATCGCACGTAAGATGTTAGTGCAACCAATTCTATAGTGTTGTTCGAGCGTTTGGATTCCTTATCAAGTAGATATAACAACAAATATCATATGAATTCGGGAGCGTGCTGTCAGGATCGTAACAGGTCCTTATGGCCCATAACAAAGTGTATCAGAGGTACTCGGGGAACTTAGATGGAAATCCTAGGAAGAGAGTAAGGCTCCCATCTCCGTTGCTACAGCACCAAGATTTCATACAGTTGTATCTTCATTATTTTAGAAAGGCTATAAAGTTCAATTTTTAATCTTTTGTGTTTGTGTATTTACGATACGTAGAGTCGCTTATAATGACTGTGTAATGTACAGATTTGGAAAGTGGTGCAATATATCCAAAAGTTTCTGAGAAGTGCTGTTAACATTTGGCGAATTGCTGACATGAGTAGTCCTATGTACAGCAACTATTGTACGTACTAGTGTCATATTGACGATTTTATTCTGTAAAAGTTTCTACAAGAATTGCTAATTTTTGTAATGCAATTTCAATAAAAGTGGATTGTTTACGACTTTAAATTATGTTACCGGAGCAGTACGGGAGAGTGTTGTAACTGGACGAGAGTGTGCTTTGGACCACAAGATGGTTTTTGGTCTGTACTTCAGCGTAGTGATTTCAGCATCATTTGGAGAAGTAGGTACTGGAACCTGTCACTAGAGACTTCCACAAGAAGTTTCGAGCATTTCGTACAGTTTTTATGAGTGTTGTATTATATGAGATTGTGTTTTGCGCAGCGTTTGTTAATATTTTGAGCTCTACGCCTTCAAGTGCTATAAGATGTATTAAAACTATGTAAAATATAGAGTTAATTCTTCAGGTACAGAATTCTATGGCGAGTAAAATTCTGTACAGGATGAGACAGCTAAGACAGGCCACCCGAAATGCATCCAGAATGAATACGTATATGGAGGTCCGATTATCGCCAGGTTACACCGGACAATATTGAGAATTTCCTGACGCACGCTGGTAATATTTATTTTTTATAATCGTCGAAGTACGATATCGACCATTTTTTTACAATCTAATTATATACTTTTTCCAGTAGCATTTGAAAGAAGCTTCTAAGCGAACTTCAGCAACATGACGTGTATGGGAACTGACCAGCTAGTATCAAGGCTGAGTAGGCCTGTGGTCGATTGCAGGGAGTCTTGCTCTCAGCCCGCGGTGTATCGTTCCCCATGGAGTGGCGAGCGTGCAGTCCCAAAGCTTAAACTAGTGTCTCACCGTTAGGAGAAGAGGTTCAACTAACGCCTGCTCTGTTATACAGAACGTAAGCAAACATGTGACTCAGGTGTGGTTCTTGTGTTTGCCTGTGCTGTTGAAGCCCTTCAGTATGTGTTGCGCTGTTGTATTAGCAGTCAGATAACTTAATCGTTAAGCCACAGAGACATTCAAAGTAACACCTACGTAGCACAGTTAGAGAACAGCAGTCATTGCAGTTCACAGTCTAAAAAATGAATTTCGACTGTGAGAGTTGTAGCCAGACTATTACAGACGCGATGTTGTTGTGTGCTGAAGCGTATCCACATCGCACAAAGCACTCACGATCTGTCTTTGTAAACTGTATTAAAAATAGTCTAGAAGCTAGAAGTGTGGCGAATAAATTCCGTCAAACGAACAGAAGAGGAACTGGTGAAAGAAAAGTGGCAACAGTTTAGGCAACAGCAACACACGAATGTCACTAACAGGCATCTCGGAAGCACGAGAAGGATCAACCAAACGAGTGCTCTGTGAACAAAATACTCCATCGCATTTTTCCTCTTCATATTTCGCTGCATCTACACGTTCATGTCAATGTTTTTAAAATTGGTTACTGTTACCGCGTTCAAACGAGTGCTCTGTGAACAAAATACTCCATCGCATTTTTCCTCTTCATATTTCGCTGCATCTACACGTTCATGTCAATGTTTTTAAAATTGGTTACTGTTACCACGTAAAACCAGTGCCGGCAAGCAAGTCGGAAACAACAGAGGGGGGTGGGTTGGGTTGGGTTGTTTAGGGAAGGAGACCAGACAGCGAGGTCATCGGTCTCATCGGATTAGGGAAGGAAGTCGGCCGTGCCCTTTCAAAGGAACCATCCCGGCATTTGGCTGGAGCGATTTAGGGTAGTCACGGGAAACCTAAATCAGGATGGCCGGACGCGGGATTGAACCGTCGTCCTCCCGAATGCGAGTCCAGTGTCTAACCACTGCGGAAACAACAGACAAGACAAGGCTGTGAGAAAGGGTCGGCCAATCGAACACTGTCCGACCTCCCGCAGGACGACAACGGGACAGCAGCGGCCCCTAGGTGAAGACGAGATAAGCGCCGCACCCGACTGCTTGTAGCCCACTTCGATAGCAGCTTCAACGTTAGCAACTTCTTTAGCCGACGCATCGTAGCCTACAACAGTAGTACTCTCTACGTTGCACAGTTAGAAAACAACAGTCACTGCAGTTCACAGACTTTTGTTAGAAGCGCTCACTAGATCCAGAACTGTTACATGTGTTTGTCTATTCTCAAGGAGACTGATTCAAAGTAAGTATTTGTACTTGTCTTGTAATAAAACTCATCAGTAGCGCACCGAGTATGCAACATTCCTAGACGCAACAGTTACGGTTCTGCGAACGTTATTAAAGAAAAGTGGAAAGTGCTACGGCATATCTATGTTTCGGAAAGAAGTATCGTTTACAAATCATGTGCAACTTAACCTTCGGGAACTACATTAATCGTTAGATGAAAATCCACACTGACTCAAAAAAAAGGATAAATACAACGCTCTTCGTCTGTCAACGTTTGGCGAATGTTTTTCAAGACCCGCATCAATGTTCTCCGTTTTACTGACGGGAATGTAGATATAGCCAAGTATCTCGATTTCCTAACACATACTGCTACCGCAGTTGTTGGAAGACATCCCAATGGATATAACCGAATCAGTGTGGTACCAACAATACGGACATCCCTCCATTTCCGCACATGTAACGATAGACCCTCTTAAGAGAGCATTTGGAGAGCATTGGAATCGTCGTTCCGGAGACGTAGAATGGTGTGTACGCTCACCAAACTCAACACTTCTATTGTTTTATCTGTGGTGAAAATTAAAAGAAAAGGTCTTTCACGAAACACGGCCGACTCCTGAAGGTACGAAATGCCTCATAACACGGGCCTGTACTGCTGTTAACATCAGATGAAACTGAACGTACAGTATTGTGTCCCCAGAATCACTTAAAAGCGTGTAGCAATGCTCAAGGTCAACATATAGAGCACTTTGTATGACAGCCGTCATAATAAACACTAGAACCATGCTTGAATTATGTGTTTGCTTGCATTTGAAGTAATAGGACAGGCGTTTGTGGAACCTCTTCTCCTAACCGTGGGTCAATGATTTGCAGCGCTGTTATCTTGATACTATTTCATCAAGTCCCATACATGGTATGTCGCTGAAGTCGCGTTTTTCAACTGCCACAGAAAAAGTACGTAGTTCCATCAGAAACAAACGAAGTTGATGTGTCAATTCGGTGACTATGAAGGATGAAAATTACTTACGAACGGCCGGCCGTTGTGGCCGAACGGTTCTAGGCGCTTCAGTCTGGCGCAGCGCGACCACTACGGTCGCAAGTTCAAATCCTGCTTCGGGCATGGATGTGTGTAATGTCCTTAGGTTAGGCCCATAGTGCTCAGAGCCATTTGAACCATTTTACTTACGAACGTAAAGAAATTTGACAATCTCTGCGCCATAATTTGTCGAAAACCACTTCTTGATACATTTATTCATTCTGGATATGTTTTGGGTGGTCTGTCTTAGCTGCCTCACCCTGTACATTTGTAGAACTATTTATACAACATACGGTCAGTTAAGCCGTAGCCGGCCGCGGTGGTCTCGCGGTTCTAGGCGCGCAGTCCGGAACCGTGTGACTGCTACGGTCGCAGGTTCGAATCCTGCCTCGGGCATGGACGTGTGTGATGTCCTTAGGTTAGTTAGGTTTAAGTAGTTCTAAGTTCTAGGGGACTGATAACCACAGCAGTTGAGTCCCATAGTGCTCAGAGCCATTTTTGAGTTAAGCCGTATACTGTCGGTCGTGAACATGTGAACCTTGCAAGTAAACAGTGTCTTTAGCGTTTTGACAATTTTACCTGGCTTCAATATGAAAATTCCCAATAACTACAATTTTACAACGTGTTTAACTTGTAAATGGTTTTTTGTAATACTTCTTAGTTTGATTTCACTTACTGATTACACAGGTCGACATGAGTTCTGGGGTTTGGAAGTCAAATGGTGTTCTTTACTAACTTGGCAATTCATTTTTTCCTATCACTCTCAGTTTTCTCTGTGCATTTACCACTCCGCCCAACCTACTGCTGGCTGTTTACTATTTATTTTGGCTCCGAAATCTTTACGTATGTACTATATAATAATATATTATATATAGTGCAATAAAATTGTATTTCACAAAAAAGTGGGAACGTGGCTTGCTTGTGAGGTGGTGCAGTAGAGGGGGAGACTGAATTGCAAAGCTGACGTTTCGCTATCGCCACACAGATCGACACCTGAATGAGTGCAATAGCTGGAATAAGGTGTTAACGTGCATTATTGAGAGTGATGTCATCTCATCGAAGCCATGTACAAAATTTTAGGAAGCCAGTGTGTGAATAGTCTATGTATATTTTGTTACATGTGTGGAACTTATGTGATAAGTACTCGTACAAGACGCGAGGAGTAACAGAATTTGTGCGGAAATAATATTTTTCTTATTTCGGCACGAAGTTCGGAGATCAGAATAAGTCATTGACTCCACGCATTATAATTCACACATGTATAGAGAAATTAATGAAGTGCAGTGAAGGTAAAATGAAGTGTTTGAATTTCGCTATTTCCATGGTATGGTGCGAACGGAGAATCTCGTCAATGAGTCATACTTATGTATGACGAAAGTAGTGGGATCCAGCAAAACAGACATGAACATAATCTAGTGTCCGAACATAGACTCGACGGTCCACAGTTGCCTGTTCCCTCTTCAGCACCATTAGTGGATACATTTGATTTCTCTGAAATGGAGAAGAGCCATAAAAGTAGTGAATCTGCCTAGTCCGAGTGTGGTACTGGTAGTAACACAAACCTCTTTCTCAAACAGAGCTCAACAATGTAATGAAACACTTGGAAGTCTCAAAAAACGCAGCACAACTTTTAGGATCACGCTTAGGTCACAATAATTTACGTGTACATTGTACATTACATTCAATATACAAAAATCGTGATAATGACCTCAGGGACTTTTTTTGTTGAAGATGATGATGATTTAATGTACTCCTGCCAAGCCATGGCCGGATCAGTGACGAAAGTGGACCTAAAGATTGTCACAGTAAGCACTGAAGGCTATTCATAGATTATTTAAAGCTACTTTGAAAGGAGTATTGCTACATTTTGGAAAGTAGCTAGCATCAGTTCCAGTTGGGTATTCAGTATACTTAAAATAGACATACAGTACCATGAAAGTACTCCTTCAAGGCACATGGCATTAAGTATGCAAGAGACTTGTGTGTGCTGACTTTGAAGAGATTGTCGCTCTTTTCGGCCAGCAAACATAGGTAAATTGATGTCTGAGAAACACTATGTAAGTAAAATGTAGGAAACAACAGCAGGCTTAGAGAATTTTAGAAAATGTTTTCCATTTTTTCCTTGACCAGAGTAAACTATCTGATCACCAGGGTCTTTATTCTGGTCAAGGAAATTGTGGAAGAAATGCTATTGTCGTTTTAACAGTTAGGATAAAACTATAACAGATGTCTGACCTTGACAGTTTTCAGGACAATTTGAGTGACACACCAGGAAGTTAAAACTCTGGAACGTTAATATCAAGGTAGTGGGGGGAATGAACGTGACGTCTGACTACTGGTAATACATGACACGTGATGGAGAGGTGACACACAGAAGGAAGGAGGTAAAGTGGTCATTCACAGCAAGAGTAAACACAAGTGCTACCTTGACTTGGTAAGTTTCCAAATCGCCATATTTGCTCCTTCCAATTCAAATGTCCCTCGCGTTATTTTTTACCATTTTATTGTTCCATTTACCCTCCATTTTCGTGTAATTTCTACTAATTTCATTGAGTACAGGTTTCAATAATGATTATGATATTACAAAAGTCTCACGTGCTGTACAGAAACAGATTTTAGACTCGTAATCAGCATAATTGATTTAGTAACATATTCATAATTTTGTGCAAACGCTAGACAAAATATCAAAATTTGTCGATCTGCCTCATTGGTGTGTAGTAGAGTGATAATTCAACATACAGACTATTCAATACAGTGTTGACAAAATTTTCTCTATTGAAATAATTTAAATTTCAGTCTAGTATTTGTTCCTGGGACACTACGATGTTGTTCCCTGGAACATGATTTCATATTTCGGAAAACATTAATTTTCCGAAGGAAGTTTTGTGATTTCAGAAAACTGCTGGAGCACATGAGAAGTGAATGCATCATTTAAATATTGAAGAACATGTTATACTGGACTTCTATTACAAGGCCAGCTAGGGACAAAGGCTGAAACGCAAGCCAATTTTCCCCTACAATGTAAAATGTTTTTAACTAGACTGCCAATATGTGATTTGTTTTCCATTTTTTAAGCATTGACTACGTTTATAGAACACTACATAACTTTATGTAATTTTGGTTGGCATTTTTTTATATAAACTAAATAACAAGTTTTTATCTTTAAATTACATTTCAGCTGGAATATAAAGCGGCTTACATAGAACACAAATACACTTCGATGTACTATTTGGCACTAGGGAATTATACGAGTCTAATCTATGCCTTAGCAAGACCATTTTAAGACTTGATGGACCATGTGGCTGTCCCTGTTTCACAAATTTTAATCATCGTCCACAACCTCGACACAGATATTATAAGTTGTACGTCTCTGGCGAAGTTAAAGTCGATTATCGTAATTAGCAAGCAATATCACTCCACTAGTGTTAAGACAAACAGCATTTGATACAGTCGCCAGTTTGTGATACGGCTTCTGCGGGACAGTATGCTGAATAGTAAGATGGACTGTCACTTTCTGAATTTCGTGACTAATAGTAGAATGTGTAAGAGAATGGAGATATATGTAAGTGACAGGTGCTCGTGTTAGAGTTGTGTAATCTTTCATGTATATACTTACAGAGTGACAATTATTGAACTATACGAAATAAAATCGTTATAACTTCTGGAAGGTTTGTGGTAGGATGTTGAAACTGTACGGTTCATCGCGGGGCTTGATGGGAATTAGTATGCGCTGTATGGTTTGGTTTAGCGATGAAGCCGACCGCGGTGGCCGAGCAGTTCTAGGCGCTACAGTCTGGAACCGCGTGACCGCTACGGTCGCAGGTTCGAAATCCTGCCTCGGGTATGGATGTGCGTGATGTCCTTAGGTTAGTTAGGTTTAAGTAGTTCTAAGTTCTAGGGGACTGATGACTTCAGAAGTTTAGTTCCGTAGTGCTCAGAGCCATTTGAACCATTTTTTTAGCGATGAATTCCACTTTCATTTGGATGGGTTCGTCAATACGTAAAATTGGCGCGTTTGGGGGGATGAGAATCCGCATTTCGCGATCGGAAAATCTCTTCACCTTCCACTGGTCACTGTGTGGTGTGCAATGTCCAGTCACCGAATAATCGGTGCGATATTCCTTGATGGCACCGTGACTGTCGAACGGTACTTGAAGGTTTTGGAAGTTGATTTCATCCCATTTTCCAAAGCGACGCCGATTTCGACAAGATAAGATCCATGCAAGACGGAGCTCGACCACCATCGAAGCAGGAGAGCGTTTGTGTCCTGGAAGAGCACTTTGGGGACTGCGCTCTGACTCTGGGGTACCCATAGGAAACTGGCATGGGCCTCAATTTGCCGCCTTATTCTCCGGGTATGAAAATATGCGAAATCTTTTTGTGGGGCTATATTAAAGACAAGGTGTACAGCAATAACCTCGAAACCACTGCTGTGCTGAAAACAGCCATTTAGAAGGTAATCGACAGCATCGATGTTCCGACACTCAAGCAGGCAATGCAGAATTTCGCTATTCGTCTGATGGCAGGCATATCGAAAATGTTATAACCTAAATGCGAGTATCTGTAGTGACTTTTACATGTTGAATAACGTGTGTGCAAGGCGTAGTTTGTAACTACTTTACATATTTTCATACAGTCCAATACGTATCACTCTGTTATTATGTATTTATTGTCTTTATGAATTTTTTAATTCTACAAATGACATTAATTGTGCAATTAACTTCAAGAAATCGTGCTTTACCCTCATGTAATGTTACCCGTGATTGTCTGCTAAATATAATATTTCATCCTTCTTATTTTGACATGTTCTATTCTTATACATTTTTGATACTATGTAGGTGACTTGAAAGATGACACTTGACCGAAACTGGTGTTCTGTAAATAAATGCACATTACAGCAGCTATTGGGGTGTTCATGATGCACTTCTTTAAACTCACTGAACCTGTACAGCACTGTTTACAGGAGATACGTTCTTCACATATTTCACTTTGTCTCTATGCTTCTGTAGTATAATTTTTCGTTATTGTGTGTTCGTTTAATTAAGAGGCATAGAATCACATATATTTAATATGTAGTTTTAGATTTGCGTTGTCCGTAGTGCCGTTTATAGCGTTGGTAGGGATTGCGCTGCTGTCTGAGTTGGAATCTCTCCACTCTCATTTCCGAGCTGTGCTGACTTCGGTCGAGTAGCTCGAGGTCGTTGAATGTAAATCACTGTGGGGACCAAGATATGTAGGTCAAAGGGACGTCCCGCACTTTCCACGTGTCCCTCCATCAGACCACTGCTGTGGTCAACCAGTTTACTACCACCTGTGTTGCTGACCCCACATCAGTTCCAAGTAACAGATTTTTTCAAGGAGTAGCATTGAAATGTATTACGTTTTGTGTTGTATGATTGACTGATGCTTTTAATTCTGCTACAACTAAGTGCAACAGAATAAACAACTGTAATTACTAACAGAATAGATAATTATCGAGCTTTAAATCGTAGTATCAAACATCGCACAGCTGCACATGATGGAATCCACGACCCTAAATTCTGAAATAACCTGTCGTCAAGAGCTAGCACGAACACGAGTTACAGGTGAGTCATTTCTGCATTCTGTAATACAATGTGATTACACGATAACGTTTCTGCCTTCCCGAATCTCCCTACTTATCTGTACACCAATTGTTTCGTACCCAGTCACATGTGAAACGCGATCATACCAGTATGGGACAGGGGAACAATTTTCCAATTACTTGTAATTTGGTTAGTAGTCCGATTTCATTGGAACAGTAAACTGGAAGAAATAGTTGTGTGCAATACTTTATCGAAAGTGATCGTGCTATGGGAAATCTCCGTCCTGATCATATGTGGTACATGTTGGAAGAAAGGCATTCGGGGACAAAGGATGCTCAGCCATATTTTTTGCCATGGACCTATCGGTGTACAAAAAGGAGATACTAAATTCAATTGATAAAGGCCTGTTCGTTGTCGTTAGAAGTGGTTTATCTCATAGCGGAATTGAAGTAAGTAGTTGCTGTCAGAATAGAAGTTATACTCGACAACCAAATTAATGAATAGCTGGTTCCCTTTACCTCCCCCCACCTCCATTCCTCGGATGATACAGTTATTGAAAAATTCAAGGAAGATTTAAGTATCATTTCCAATAGGTACCCGACTCAGAAAATTAGAGTTGGTAGAGACAAAAATTTACTCTCGATATACCGGCAGATACATGTTTAAAGTCGATGGTAGGCGTAAATAATAGGCCGAAATTGGACTAAATGCTTTACCCGGAATTTATTTTGGGCAATTAGTTCAGGATCAAAGTCGAAATATAAATGGTTGCAATAGGAAACCAGATCTCTTAGCTGTAAAGAATCCTGGACAAATATAATGTGTCATGACGGATACAGAATTAATGAGTAAAACGGCGTTGTAGCGTAACTGAATAACGTAATAGCCAATTGCAATAAACACAAACATAAAATATATTTAAAAAGGCGTACAAAAATTCGTCTGATGATTTTCTAAGAGACACCCTCCGTTCCTTCTGAACTATGTAAGCGTCAATCAAATGTGGCTCAAAACCAAATAACTAGTGGCTTTTTTTCGATTTGGACTCGCCTAGTGCGCATCGTAATTCTTGCTCCAATTTCACACGACTCCTCACTTTTGACTGCTACGTTCCAGCGTCGAAAATTGTTTTTCACATACATAAATTCTGAATAATGTAATCGATTTTCGTAAAGCTTATGCCCATAACACAATATATTCGCCACCTATCTTTCCGCGAAATGTTGGCAGTTCTGCTTTATCAGGATCTATTTTCAGTGTGTTGTCTCAACATAGTTCACGAAATCATAATTTGGCTCGATTTTCAGTGACACTTCTTTGCGTTTGAAGAATTCACTGTGTTCCAAATGATTACTGAATGACTTGTTGCAAAGAGGTCATGTAAATAGCTGGCTTTCGTAGCACGTTGCTGAATATAATACAGTTCTCATCACCCAGACGCACGTCTACATTTAATTCAGCTAACTTCGGTTTCAGTTCGATTTGCATAATCCTTACAAGTTTGTCTGTAGGCGAGGATTCTAATTTTAGCATATGCGTTGTTGACAAAATGAATCTGAATTCCATCGTCATAAATTTAACTCTGAACAGAAAGCAAATAAATAGAGGTATTAAATCTGTTGATCCGGGCAGAGTGGACGAGCGGTTCTAGGCGCTTCAGTCTGAACCGCGCGACCGCTACGGTCGCAGATTCGAATCCTGCCTCTGGCATGGATGTGTGTGAATTCCTTAGGTTAGTTAGGTTTAAGTAGTTCTAAGTTCTAGGGGACTTGATGACCTCAGAAGTTAAGTCCCACAGTGCTCAGAGCCATTTGAACCATTAAATCTGTTGGATAACAAAAACATACGTTAAGGTCAGTTTTAAGAGCCGATCTATAAGAAGATGCTTTCTTGCACTTTAAATAAACTGGTAGAGATTGATACATCATGTTTTTGCCGGGATGCTTAGTTCTTAGTGGGACTCAGTTCAGGATAAAAATCGTTATTACTTCGTACCCGAGATGCGTCAGGAAGTTAATGACAGATTAAGAAGAGCCAGGAGTTTGAATACAATGCCTACCCTTCCAAAACTACGTCCGAGTGTTCTCTGATGTATAGGGTGTTGATCATTTGGAAGTACCTTTGTAAGTGGGTTGCTTCTGTGTTGGTAGCGCTGTGTATCGCTTTGCACTGGATCTCTGACTGCGCTTTCTTTGGAAGAGACTCTGTGGCTGGTTGGAATCGTTGTTGGAAGTGAATCGCCAGTCGTGCTGGGCAGTTGGAAGTCAGTCGCCAGCAGTGATGGAAATACTTTTTGGCAGTCGGAGGTGGGCAGTGACGGATGTTAAATGTGAGAAGTTAGCATTGATGGAGGGTAGAGGTCTGAAGTGTTAGCGTAGGCTAACGATCTGGAAGTATCCGACTTGGAGATTGAAAATTATTCACGATTATATGTCTTTGTACTGGACGTCAATGACGATTTATATTCGTGTTTGAATTGGATGTCTCATTCTTGAGGTAAAAAATATATTATTTGGTTTGCAACAAAATCTTTCCTTTTGCTAACCACATGCCTATTAGTAGTTAGTGGCTTTAGTAGCTAGAGCTCTTTATTTAGCTGGCAGTATTTACGCTTACTGTATCGCAGTAGTTCGCGTAATGAAGATTTTTGTGAGGTAAGTGCTCAATGAAATGTATGGGTTACTGTCAGGATTGCTTCTTATTCAGGGCCATTCTTTTGTATTAATTATTTGAAGTCAGGTTGTAATTTTTTTGAGCACTCAGATTGCGTTGCGCTGGAATATTGTGGGTCAGTGTTGACATGAAAAGAAAATGTAAAGAGAAAGTAGGCTCATTACGTTCAGTTTTACTCAGCTGTTTCCGAATCAAATAACGCAGAAGTTTCATCTACTTAGTCAGTCAGCAATTTAAGCACAGATTCACACATTTTAATAAAGAAGTTTCACCTTTCATATCTTAAGAGCTGTTGCTCATACATGATTATGGCAACACGACACCGTCGAAGTTGAGCTTTGTGTGATAGTAAGGTGTAAGGAATTGGCCAGCACTGAATGAGCGCACTCGTGTTAGTTTGACGCTAGTGTCACGTCTCACCGTATTCAGGAATTTACTTTCAATCGGAAAGTTAGGGTTTTAATTGTGGCGTATTCCCGCAATTTTCTTTGAACTTGGAACTATTGTCGCAATGAAATTTTTTGAAAGATGTCGTATTGCCTGCAACTCTTCATTTTTACCTTGAATTCAGTTGTATAATTTCGGCCTTTGACCTTTCAAAAGGTTTTCTTAAATAATATTACATTTCCAGTGTATTTTAGTACAATATGCACGCCCCATGCAGTGAACGTCGGCATAGCTTAGTAAAAATGCCTTTCACTAGATTGCTAATATTTGCCATCACAGATTAATTACTGATAAACAGCTAACAATTGGATACATTAAGCAATTTCATCTGTTTAGTCACTGATAGACTGACAATCAAGTCAGTATCTGAAAACGTCCAAAGACCTAAGCTATAAAGTAGTACAAAAGTAAAATAAAACATAACGGTTATAGGCATCGCAGAGTCATCAAAGAAAAGTTTCCACTGTTGTTTGAACTTCAAAGATACTCGCACAGGAAGTGATGCAGGAGAAATGCAAAATCGTTAGATCGGTCGACGCTTTTGCATAAACATTTGTGCGGATTCCTAGCAAAATGCACCTGATTATTTATTTTCAATCACAGCCGGACTGCATCGGACGCTACACGCACTCGTGACAGAAAACTCACTCTGAAAGTGACTAAGGATGTGCCAAACGATTTGCTCTTAATTTTTAAAAATCAACTCCCTATGTGCCACTAATTCATTTGAATTATGTCATATGGCATAGTGAGTGAAAACTGGGTGTTGACCCAGAAGAGATTCTACAAATAGAGAGCTTTCTTTGTCATCAGAACCCTATGCATTTGAAGCCATTACAAATTGCAGCATAGGGGTATAACATTTTGTTGGATCAGAGTATTTTAATGCCTCGTGTGCGTATTTGCCCACAATCCTTTATATTCCTATGACCTCCTTCCACAGGCAGTTGCATAAATAAAAGCCTCGCAGACCCCGCATTGGTGCAGGGATGAGGGGGGGGGGGGGCGGGTTACTTAATTTAAAATGTCTTCTCATATTCAATTTAGCCGTAGAAACTCATTAAGGAGAAGTGAACAGAAGTTTCCCGGAAAACATTTCGTACCCTTTCTTGGTTAACACTAACGGAAATGCTGGAGTGCGTGGCGGTCAGCATAATGCGCAGTACACAGATTCCACCAGTGCTGTTTCTCTAGACAGGCAGTGGAAGGTACGCCGCTTGTGCTCTGGTCGACTCTACCTTCTTCACTGAGTATTCCCTTCAGTTTGAGTTGACAGCAACAAGCTCTCCTACTAACAGTCCCCTAACGTTCTTTTTATTTTTTCATTTTTTATGTATGCTGCGTTACAGTGCAAGTAAACAGCTAATAAAAAATGACTCGGACGTTGCAATTGTTCACATCAGTTATCCGTGTAATGCAATTTACTTACTCTTCATCTAAGCTGTGTTGAATTAATGTAAAACGTATTGCCGGTTTTTATTATAGGGCCTGCTCTTAAACTTAATCATTAAGTTAAAAACACGATGTCTAGAAATAAGTCTTATTTAAATGGTGCTCAAAAGAGGACGTTAAAAACGTGTCAACACAAAGAAGCTGAAAAGACAATGAAGACGATACAATCTTCCAGCGATGAGCTACACATCTAGAACAGGTATCTACTGAAATTTATAATGCCAGTGAAATTGGAAAAAAGTCTCTTTAAATGTTGAAGCTGGAAGTCAGTATAGTTTCACAAACGAAACGGAAGAAGTTTCTAATGTTTGCCTGTTCATAGTGTATATGATACCTGCTGTGAAAATGAATCGGGTTTAAATTCTGGGGACACACTATTTGAAAACATACCACCGGCAATAGACGCCGATTCACCACCCACAGACTGTTCTTCTGAACTTCAAGATAATCAACAAAACACACCTTTTAGCACAGATAGAGGATTATTCCAAGGTAAAGTGACCGAACAGACCAAAATAAAAGTTATAAGTAGCAGATCATGCAAGCCTTAGGGTTCCCTTAAGAAACTAAGACCTCAACATCGTTCAGGTGGAATTATTATTACTTTAATTATATATGAGGAGCAATCAAATGAAAACCGAACACCCCCACAACGGAACCATGGAATGCTTCCATTCAAAAGTAATCACTACACGCGTTAAGACAGTAATTCCACTGATAGACGAGGCAATCAGTTCCTGTTTCTTCGAAAGCGGTCCACCGCTGACGGATCCACAGCCGCACCCACTGTTACATGTTCTAGTTTGACGGGAGCCAGTGTCCACGCATGTATTCAGGCCTCCAAAGATGAAGTCATTCGATGAAAGATGTGGGATGTACGGAGGATGCAACTAAATCGCTGAAGTGTAGCATTCGTCCTTTTGTGCTTCTACGCCCGAGGAACTTGTTTCCATGTGGTTGTCGGACTCTGAGTAGCGAGTGGGCGACTAATGCTGGCCACGTCTGCTGCGCGGTTGTCTGAAGGGTATTCGAATCGTAAGCGCTAGTCGTGCGATCCTATGAGCACTGGACGATCACAATAGGGCAGCCCACTAACAACCAATGTCACAACCCAACAGCTGCGTACGCCTGTGGTGTGGCACTGTGCCATTTGCCCTCCACAGTGGAGACAGTATCGAAACCTAACAACAGTGGAGCCACCTTCATGTGGACTGTGTGTTATTGCTTATGTTTGCTTCTCATTTGACTGCCCCTTACACTAAAGCAGCTCAGCAAGTTAAACGATGTTCGTAGTGCTATTCCCCTACGTTAAATGCAGTGTAATGTATAGCGTGCTGGTCATATAGAGAGACGGAAAATGCATGACGTGATGAATAAATAAAACGAATACATCAAGAAATGCGTTTATTTCACTTTAAACCAGAATTATTATGTATGAATGTCTAATGTTTTAATTTTGTTCCTTGAAGGTTTAGTAGTGAACAAAGGCCCCAAAATTTAATTGCTGGGGGCAATCGAACCTTAGTTACGCCACTGTGCACAGGGAAACAGTACCCAAGCTGACAACGTGCCACACAGCGGAGAACCTCTTCTGCAAAAGAGAGCTTCGCACGACAGTAACGATGGCGCGAATAACAGCTCGTTTGCTGTGGTCGCGTCCGCTTCTGTGCGGCTGGTAATTGCGTTTGCGGCGTATAATTCAACGGTGGCCTATTCAGCTGGCAGACTGTTGAATACGCTACAGAACAGCTCTCATTTACCCCAGCGTACTTCCATGCTGCCACTTCGACACCGTAATCATTACTTGACACCCTACATTGTGTGTTGGACAAACATGGCTGTGCATTCAAGAGGAGAGTCTCATGCTAAATTAATCAACATTATGGAAAGGAATGTCGGAAGCTAAACGACAAACTCTTCACATATCGACAAATCACACCGTCCACACCAGGCCACCAGATGTCGGTAAAAGCGTAACCCTCTCAATGCAGCAGAGAGAACAAATAGATAACTGTTAGAAGAATTGAATAAATACAATTGTTCTCCCTACTAGTTGCTCTTACAGCAGAAAAAAGTATGTATAGTAACTGACGGACACTTCCACAGCTATCGACGATAAATTATCAATTACAGATGTTTAGAATTTCTTAATTCATACGGAATTGTAATCATTAGTCATCTAATATTGACTTCTTTCTAAACATATACCTCTTCTACACATTACTTGTAAACACACCGAAGAAAACATTGGGGGTAACATAGTTCTTAAGACTGTTATACAGAAAACTATAGTCACTGGTACAAAAGGATCTAGGGCTCGATTGCGGTACGGGGAGGGGGGGGGGGGGGTCATTATTTGTTTCTGATTTTCATAATACGTTTATATCGATGTCATTATTGGGAGTCAGAATGACACTTGGTCACCCATTAAATTTTAGTGTTGTTGTTCCCTTCACGAAAGTAACTGCGCGTCACTCCCGCATTAATGCAGCACCGATTCCTCGAAACTTAATAGTAATACGTTTTAGTATAATAACAAGTGCAATGGATTTTAAAAAATAGTCAATAACTTTAGTTTTCATTGAAGGCTGTACGGTCATCCCTCAGTCCATTAAAAATTTAAAGATGTGTCTAGTAAGGTGGTAGATCGTAAAAATATATTTATCTGAAACATTCATAATTATTTTTAAAGTTAATATGTCATACGTATTTTGATTGAAGAAGGTCCTGTATTAGTTGGCAATGGTTGAAGGCTTGTAATTACCTGTTGTAGGAAATCAGTTTCCTGGTTTTCATAATTTAACAGTGGGAAAAAATGTGATTATCTCTTACTGTTATTTCATCAAACTGTCAATAAAAATTATCTCGAACGTGTAGTCGTTGAAGATGGCTGGGGAGAGATCCGTGATTAAATCTCATGCCGTTTTAGAACTCGTAGACTTCCTGTACTCCTTGAATGTATAGAACCAGGGCTTTGACGAAATGTGTGACAGAATTTGTCCATAGTTTTCCCCTTTAATGAGTCCTGATGGCTGACATTCATCTTCACTTTGGCAGCTATGTCATCTAGTTTTCAGGTCTGATGCCGGTAATAAGATGTTTTTAAACATGCGGTTTTGAGCCGTGGTCTCCGCTAAGTCATAAACTATTTCTTTATATTTAGTCTTCATATATTGCTTTATCCACATAAAATTTACTTTCTTACCAGGATTTTCGTTTTCCTTGCTGACTCAAAATGTCCATAACCAGTGATTTAGTATACTTGACAATAGCTGTTGTCTGCATATCTTAGAATAAGCTTGTACAAGCCATTAAAATCAGTAGAGCCGTACCTTATCCAGATAAGATGCTAGTTTTAAGTATCACGGTATGTCGGCACCCTCTTTTTCCTTTTTGTATAAAATATATAAAAGGTATGTGTTATGTCTCGAATAGTGGATGAAAAGATTTATAAGTCGTGACGTCGCGTATATTTTGCACGCTGCAGTAGGGGCTAAGATATACGCTGAGAATCATCAATGTTGATATGTAGGCAAGTAATTCAGACTAAAGGTACTAGGTTGGGTTGTAAAATTTTACTTATGTTAACACACTCGGATAACTCAAGAATATTGGTAGTTTGTTTAAAACTGTAGTAGTTAATGCCAGATAAGTAAATATTTAATCACCTACGTAGTTGCACTATCATTCTCAATATCACATAAATTTTTTGTTAAACACTGATATTTTATACTGTTAATTATGATTTGAATAATTTTTACGACAGTGGAAACCAGATTTTTACCAGTCAGCGATTTACTTATAAGCAAGCCTGGCATATTATTACTTTTTATGTTTGTGTACATCGTTTATATTTAATGAAAACCGTTTTGCGAGAAAAACATCTTTTCCTGATAGCAAAAATATTTAAAGTTTTTTTTACTATTATCTTATGGGTAAAGTCCGAAAATCATGTGATTAATTTTTGTTTCACGTAATGACTGACAATGGATCATTACGACAAAAGAATGGCAGATGACCAAGGGTAAAACTTGAATCCTAGCGATAATTAATTGTATTTATATAATTGTTTTAATAATTATATTTAAATTCAGATGAAGTTAGAGATAGCAAATGAGACTACAAGGTCAAATACTTTTTATACTTGTTGTTGTTGTGATCTTCAGTCTTGAGACTGGTTTGATGCAGCTCTCCATGCTACTCTATCCTGTGCAAGCTTCTTCAAATCCCAGTACCTACTGCAACCTACATCCTGCTGAATTTGCTTGGTGTACTCATCTCTTGATCTCCCTCCACGATTTTTACCCTCCACGCTGCCCTTCAGTACTAAATTGGTGATCCCTTGCCTCAGAACATGTCCTGCCAACCGATTCCTTCTTCTAGTCAAGTTGTGCCACAAATTCCTCTTTTCCCCAATTCCATTCAGCACTTCCTCATTACTTACGTGATCTACCCATCAAATCTTCAGCATTCTTCTGTAGCATCACATTTCGAAAGCTTCTATTCTCTTCTTGTCTAAACTACACTCCTGGAAATTGAAATAAGAACACCGTGAATTCATTGTCCCAGGAAGGGGAAACTTTATTGACACATTCCTGGGGTCAGATACATCACATGATCACACTGACAGAACCACAGGCACATAGGCACAGGCAACAGAGCATGCACAATGTCGGCACTAGTACAGTGTATATCCACCTTTCGCAGCAATGCAGGCTGCTATTCTCCCATGGAGACGATCGTAGAGATGCTGGATGCAGTCCTGTGGAACGGCTTGCCACGCCATTTCCACATGGCGCCTCAGTTGGACCAGCGTTCGTTCTGGACGTGCAGACCGCGTGAGACGACGTTTCATCCAGTCCCAAACATGCTCAATGGGTGACAGATCCGGAGATCTTGCTGACCAGGGTAGTTGACTTACACCTTCTAGAGCACGTTGGGTGGCACGGGTTACATGCGGACGTGCATTGTCCTGTTGGAACAGCAAGTTCCCTTGCCGGTCTAGGAATGGTAGAACGATGGGTTCGATGACGGTTTGGATGTACCGTGCACTATTCAGTGTCCCCTCGACGATCACCAGAGGTGTACGGCCAGTGTAGGAGATCGCTCCACACACCATGATGCTGGGTGTTGGCCCTGTGTGCCTCGGTCGTATGCAGTCCTGATTGTGGCGCTCACCTGCACGGCGCCAAACACGCATACGACCATCATTGGCACCAAGGCAGAAGCGACTCTCATCGCTGAAGACGACACGTCTCCATTTGTCCCTCCATTCACGCCTGTCGCGACACCACTGGAGGCGGGCTGCACGATGTTGGGGCGTGAGCGGAAGGCGGCCTAACGGTGTGCGGGACCGTAGCCCAGCTTCATGGAGACGGTTGCGAATGGTCCTCGCCAATACCCCAGGAGCAACAGTGTCCCTAATTTGGTGGGAAGTGGCGGTGCGGTCCCCTACGGCACTGCGTAGGATCCTAAGGTCTTGGCGTGCATCCGTGCGTCGCTGCGGTCCGGTCCCAGGTCGACGGGCACGTGCACCTTCCGCTGACCACTGACGACAACATCGATGTACTGTGGAGACCTCACGCCCCACGTGTTGAGCAATTCGGCGGTACGTCCACACGGCCTCCCGCATGCCCACGCTCAAAGTCCGTCAACTGTACATACGGTTCACGTCCACCCTGCCGCGGCATGCTACCAGTGTTAAAGACTGCGATGGAGCTCCGTATGCCACGGCAAACTGGCTGACACTGACGGCAGCGGTGCACAAATGCTGCGCAGCTAGCGCCATTCGACGGCCAACACCGCGGTTCCTGGCTTGTCCGCTGTGCCGTGCGTGTGATCATTGCTTAAACAGCCCTCTCGCAGTGTCCGGAGCAAGTATGGTGGGTCTGACACACCGGTGTCAATGTGTTCTTTTTTCCATTTCCAGGAGTGTATTTATCGTCCATGTTTCACTTCCATCCATGGCTACACTCCATACAAATACTTTCAGAAATGACTTCCTGACACTTAAATCTGTACTCGATGTTAACAAATTTCTCTTCTTCAGAAACGCTTTCCTTCCCATTGCCAGTCTACATTTTATATCCTCTCTAATTCGACCATCATCAGTTATTCTACTCCCCAAATAGCAAAACTCCTTTACTACAATAAGTGTCTCATTTCCTAATCTAATTCCCTCAGCATCACTCGACTTAATTTGACTACATTCCATTATCCTCGTTTTGCTTTTGTTGATGTTCATCTTATATCATCCTTGCAAGACACTATCCATTCCGTTCAACTGCTCTTCCAAGTCCTTTGGTGTCTCTGACAGAATTACAATCTCATGCTTATATACTTATGTCATACTTATACTTTATACTTATATTCTGAAAAAAAATTACATACAAATAACAAAATCGTACATTCAGAAGCAACCTCGTATAAAACCGCCTAGTAGGTTGCAGAGCTGATACCAGAGTGATCTTTTATTCTTCCAAATCTTTATCGTACAATTATGTAGAAGTTTCATGACATGATATAATCATAGACTTCTCTGTTTTAGTATTTTTTACATAGAAATATATTTATTATTAATATTTTTGTGTTCAAAACACGTAAAGGTAGAGAGTTTATCTCGTTCAACAATAATATTCTTTCGTTGATAGCATTTTTAAACGTACAAACACGCATAGTTTTGTTCGCTATTGACACATTTCAATTGAGGTTATCGTAACATTTTACTATGGTTTTTATACGGCTTTCCACGACAGTGAAATGAAATCAAACTCTCATAACCTGTACTTGGAGAGAGGACGCGCTACTTACTCTGTCATCACCTGTGATTTTGGAGCCAGCAGGATATAACTTGAAATGTCCCCAGCTCGTGGTCTAGTGGCTAGCGTTGTTACGTCTGGATCACGGGATCCCGGGTTAGATTCCCAGACGGATTGGGGATTTTCTCTGCACGGGTACCGGGTGTTTGTGTTGTCCTCATTATTTCATCATCATCCTCATCATTCGTGACAGTGGCTAGACAGCGCCTAGAACCCCTCGGCCCCCTGGCCTGGTTAGCCCCTGTCATACTCTATCAATTAAGAGGTACATAGGTTTAACGCAGTTAAGTCTGTTTCCTAAATCGTTTCATTATCTTTCAATATCTACTGATACTTGGTTGCAGAGCGCCTTTCAGTTTATGGCGTTGGCTTTAGAAATCCACTTGTTACTCACATAGACCGAAACTGTTAATAATAACTGTTTACAAATTTTCATTTTCAGAGATATTATAATCTTGGTTCTGAAGATTTCGTACTCTATACCAAAAGCCCCCAAGGCCATTGTTAGCTTTCTTTTACTGATCTCACTTTCCATTTAGTATTCTCTTCAGCTGCTCTAAATACAAAAATACACAAACTGGTTGTAAGACCATCTTGTTAATTTGCAAGAGTGACTTTTTGATGTGGGATTATAGTTATTTTTAGTCGAAACATAATGGATTTTCAGGTCTATTTTCTAACTTGCTCCACAAAGTTGTGTGATAGTTGTTGCACTTTATATGAACTACAGTCAAATAGAACTATGTCATCTGAAAACATAGGACGTTCAGATGTGAACATTCCTGTTATCTTAATGAAATATGTAGTATTAATGCATAAATTCTTTAGAATGCTCTGTTGCATAAAGTACTTGTTCATCAAAGTATGTTAATGGAGATTTTTATAACTCACTCCTAATATTTTTAGAGTCTGTGAATTCCTGCCGTCTATTTAGGATTTTATTCACGCACTGCAAATAGTCAATCATGATATATTCATTTCTAAGGAAAACTTATTCTTTTACTTTCTTATTTCTTTGTGTTTCGTGAAAATCTTCATGGTTATCATACACCTTACCGAGATGAAGCTCATACTTCAGTAGCTATTAGTAGTTTCTCTTCCTTCACAGATATTCAGTTAAGTGTAGTGAATGTTTGTTTTGATATATCTTGTCTTCAACTTTAACCATTTATAATGAAACTACCTCGTGTTCTGTTCGTTTTTCTTCCACCACACCTCAAATGACCATATACATGTCATCTGGTATTTCTTCAGGGATGTCATCACTTTCATTGTCAAGTATCAATATTTCTCGTTCATTTCGTACAGTGTGCAAAAATTTAAAGAAATCTATAAACCTGTTAATGAGTTATGCTGCATTGTCATCTTCATTGATGAAACCTGAGGTTCAACAAGAGAGGCTTCTGTTACGTCTTTTTCAGTCTCCCTTAAATCTCTGGTTTGTAAATTTTGCTTCTTTCTTACCGCGTAACATCAAAGAAATTTCCTAATAGCTCTTTTTCATTCAGGATCTTATACATCGTACCTGTTATGGCTTACCGGAATCTTTTGACTTGTTGCGTAACTCTGGTTTGGTATACACACTCAACGCGGCTATTGTAATATACTCTAAGAAGAAACAGAGAAGAAATGAGAAGAGAAGAGAAGAGAAGTGAAGAGAAGAGAAGAGAAGAGAAGAGAAGAAACACGCGATCTAGTGT